>NC_083315.2:154056099-155500296 GCF_963455315.2 Globicephala melas
TAAGCATAAGTGCTGTTGAGCATCCTTCCATGTGTTTGTTGGCAGTCTGTATATCTTCTTTGTAAAATGTCTATATAGGTCTTCTGCCCATTTTTGGATTAGGTTGCTTGTTTTTTTGATATTGAGCTGCATGAGCTGCTTGTATATTTTGGAGATTAATCTTTTCTCAGGTGCTTCATTTGGAAATATTTTCCCCATTCTGAGGGTTATCTTTCCGTCTGGTTTATGGTTTCCTTTGCTGTGCAAAAGCTTTTAAGTTTCATTAGGTCCCATTTGTTTATTATTGTTTTTATTTCCATTTCTCTAGGAGGTGGTTCAAAAAGGATCTTGCTGTGATTTATGTCATACAGTGTTCTACCTATGTTTTCCTCTAAGAGTTTGATAGTGTCTGGCCTTACATTTAGGTCTTTAATCCATTTTGAGTTTATTTTTGTGTATGGTGTTAGGAAGTGTTCTAATTTCATACTTTTACATGTACCTGTCCAGTTTTCCCAGCACCACTTATTGAAGAGGCTGTCTTTTCTCCACTGTATATTCTTGCCTCCTTTATCAAAGATAAGCTGACCACAGGTGCGTGGGTTTATCTCTGGGCTTCCTATCATGTTCCATTGATATGTATTTCTGTTTTTGTGCTGGCACCATACTGTCTTGATGACTGTAGCTTTGTAGTATAGTCTGAAGTCAGGGAGCCTGATTCCTCCAGCTCCATTTTTCTTTCTAAAGATTGCTTTGGCTATTCTGGGTCTTTTGTGTTTCCATACAAATTGTGAATTTTTTTATTCTAGTTCTTTGAAAAATGCCATTGGTAGTTTGATAGGGATTGCATTGAATCTGTAGATTGCTTTGGGTAGTATAGTCATTTACACAATGTTAATTCTCCCAATCCAAGAACACGGTATATCTCTCCATCTGTTTGCATTGTCTTTAATTTCTTTTATCAGTGTCTTATCGTTCTCTGCATACAGGTCTTTTGTCTCCTTAGGTAGGTTTAATCCTAGGTATTTTATTTCTTGTTGTTGCAGTGGTAAATGGGAGTGTTTCCTTAATTTCTCTTTCAGATTGTTCATTGTTAGTGTATAGGGATGCAAGCGATTTTTGTGCATTAATTTTGTATCCTACTACTTTACCAAATTCATTGATTAGCTTTTGTAGTTTTCTGGTAGCATCTTTAGGATTCTCTATGTATAGTATCATGTCATCTGCAAACAGTGACAGTTTTACTTCTTTTCCAATTTGGATTCCTTTTATTTCTTTTTCTTCTCTGATTGCCGTGACTAAAATTTCCAATGCTATGTTGAATCATAGCAGTGACAGTGTATGTTCCTGATCTTAGAGGAAATGGTTTCAGTTTTTCACCATTAAGAACGATGTTGGCTGTGGGTTTGTCATATATGGCCTTTATTATGTTAAGATAAGTTCCCCCTATGCCTCCTTTCTGGAGAGTTTTTATCATAAATCGGTGTTGAATTTTGTTGAAAGCTTTTTCTGCATCTATTGAGATGATCATATGGTTTTGCTCCTTCAATTTGTTAATATGTTTTATCACATTGATTGATTTCCATATATTGAAGAATCCGTGTATTCCTGGAATAAACCCCACTTGATGATGATGTATGATCATTTTAATGTGCTATTGGATTCTGTTTGCTAGTATTTTGTTGAGGATTTTTGCATCTATGTTCATCAGTGATATTGGCCTGTAGTTTTCTTTCTTTGTGAGATCATTGTCTGGTTTTGGTATCAGGGTGATGGTGGCCTCATAGAATGAGTTTGGGAGTGTTCCTCCCTCTGCTATGTTTTGGAAGTATTTGAGAAGGATAGGTGTTAGCTCTTCTCTAAATGTTTGATAGAGTTCGCCTGTGAAGCCATCTGGTCCTGGGCTTTTGTTTGTTGGAAGATTTTTAATCACAGTCTCATTTTCAGTGCTTGTGATTGGTCTGTTCATATTTTCTGTTTCTTCCTGGTTCAGTTTCAGAAGGTTGTGCTTTTTAAGTATTTGTCCATTTCTTCCAGGTTGTCTATTTTATTGACCTATAGTTGCTTGTAGCAGTCTCTCATGATCCTTTGTATTTCTGCAGTGTCAGTTGTTACTTCCCCTTTTTCATTTCTAATTCTGTTGATTTGAGTCTTCTCCCTTTTTTTCTTGATGAGTCTGGCTAATGGTTTATCAATTTTGTTTACCTTCTCAAAGAACCAGCTTTTATTTTATTAATCTTTGCTATTGTTTCCTTCATTTCTTTTTCATTGATTTCTGATCTGATCTTTATGGTGTCTTTCCTTCTGCTAACTTTGAGGGTGTTTTTGTTCTTCTTTGTCTAATTGTTTAGGTGTAAGGTTAAGTTGGTTTTTTGAGACTTTTCTTGTTTTCTTTAGGTAGGACTGTATTGCTATAAACTTTCCTCTTGGTACTGCTTTTGCTGCATCCCATAGGTTTTGGGTCATTGTGTTTTCATTGCCATTTTTTTCTAGGTATTTTTTTATTCCTCTTTGATTTCTTCAGTGATCTCTTGGCTATTTAGTAGTGTATTGTTTAGCCTCCGTGTGGTTGTATTTTTTACAGTTTTTTTTCCTGTAATTGATATCTAGTCTCATAGTGTTGTGGTCAGAAAAGATACTTGATACGATTTCAATTTTCTTAAATTTACCAAGGCTTGATTTGTGACCCAAGATATGATCTATCCTGGACAATGTTCCATGAGCACCTGAGAAGAATGTGTATTCTGTTGTCTTTGGATGGAATGTCCTTTAATATCAGTTAAGTCCATCTTTTCTAATGTGTCATTTAAAGCTTGTGTTTCCTTATCTATTTTCATTTTAGGCAATCTGTCCATTGGTGAAAGTGGAGTGTTAAAGTCCCCTACTATGATTGTGTGACTGTTGATTTCCCCTTTTATGTCTGTTAGGATTTGCCTTATGTATTGGGGTACTCCTATGTTGGGTGCATAAATATTTACAATTGTTACAGCTTCTTCCTGGATTGGTCCTTTGATCATTATATAGTGTCCTTCTTTTTCTCTTGTAATAGGCTTTATTTTAAAGTCTATTTTGTCTGATATGAGACTTGCTACTCCAGCTTTCTTTTGATTTCCATTTGCATGTAATATCTTTTTCCATCCCCTCACTTTCAGTCTGTATGTGTCCCTAGGTCTGCAGTGGGTCTCATGTAGACAACCTATATATGCATCTTGTTTTTGTATCCCTTCAGCCAGTCTATGTCTTTTGGTTGGAGCATTTTATCCATTCACATTTAGGGTAATTATCGATACATATGTTCCTATTACCATTTTCTTAATTGTTTGGGGTTTGTTATTGTAGGTCTTTTCCTTCTCTTGTGTTTGCTGCCTAAAGAAGTTCCTTTAGCAGTTGTTGTAAAGCTGGTTTGGTGGTGCTGTATTCTCTTAACTTTTGCTTGTCTGTAAAGGTTTTAATTTCTCCATCAAATCTGAATGAGATCCTTGCTGGGTAGAGTAATCTTGGTTGTAGGTTTTTCCCTTTCATCACTTTAAATATGTCCTTCCACTCCCTTCTGGCTTGCAGAGTTTCTGCTGAAAGGTCAACTGTTAACCTTATGGGGGGTGGGGGGGTCCCTTGTATGTTATTTGTTGCTTTTCCCTTGCTGCTTTTAATATTTTTTCTTTGTATTTAATTCTTGATAGTTTGATTAATATGTGTCTTGGTGTGTTTCTCCTTGGATTTATCCTGTATGAGACTCTCTGTGCTTCCTAGACTTGATTGACTATTTCCTTTCCCATATTAGGGAAGTGTTCAACTATAATTCTTGAAATATTTTCTCAGTCCCTTTCTTTTTCTCTTCTTCTTCTGGGACCCCTATAATTCGAATGGTGCATTTAATGTTGTCGCAGAGTTCTCTGAGACTGTCCTCAATTCTTTTCTTCTTTTTTCTTTATTCTGCTCTGAGGTAGTTTATCTTCCAGGTCACTTATCCATTCTGCCTCAGTTATTCTGCTATTGATTCCTTCTAGAGTGTTTTTAATATCATTTATTGTGTTGTTCATCATTGTTTGTTTGCTCTTTAGTTCTTTTAGGTCCTTGTTAAACTTTTCTTGTTTTCTCCATTCTATTTCCAAGATTTTGGAATATCTTTACTATCATGACTCCGAATTCTTTTTCAGGTAGAAGGCCTATTTCCTGTTCATTTGTTTGGTCTAGTGGGTTTTTACCGTGCTCCTTCATCTGCTGCATATTTGTCTGTCTTCTCATTTTGTTTAACTTACTTTGTTTGGGGTCTTCTTTCCACAGGCCTCAGGTTCGTAATTCCCATTGCTTTTGGTGTCTGCCGCCAGTGGGTGAGATTGGTTCAGTGGCTTGTGTAGGCTTCCTGGTCCAGGGGACTGGTGTCTGTGTTCTGGTGGGTGGGGTGGATCTTTTCTTTCTGGTGGATGGAGCCTCATCCAGCAGTGTGTTTTGGGGTGTCTGGGAGCTTAGTATGATTTTAGGTATCCTCCCTGCTAATAGAGTAGGGCTGTTTTCCTTTCTTTCTAGTTGTTTGGCATGGGGCGTCCAGCACTGGAGCTTGCTGGCCATTGGGTGGAACTGGGTCTCGGCATTGAGATGGAGATCTCTGGGAGAGCTCTCGTTGATTGATATTATGTGGGGCTGGGAGGTCTCTGATGATCCCATGTCCTGAACTCAGCTCTCCCACATTGGAGGCTCAGTCCTGACACCAGGCGGGAGCACCAAGATCCTCTCAGCCTGACAGCCAGGCATGTGGGGATTTTCTTGCCTTTTGGGAAGTCTGAGGCCTTCTGCCAGCATTCAGTAGGTGTTCTGTATGAGTTGTTCCTCATGTACTTGTATTTTTGATGTATTTGTGGGGAGGAAGGTGATCTCTACATCTTACTCCTCCGCCATCTTTGAAGGTCCCCCTGCAATAGGAGACTCCACTGAAGACGCCAACCTCTGCAAGAGCTAGAGGTGCAGAGGCATTTTTTTCAGAGGGTTTTCAGCTTGCTGGAATGGCAGAAAAGGAGAATAAGAGAAGATCCTCTCTGGCAAGGGAGGAGCTGTAAGACCCACAACTACAACCACCATGGCTTTTGGGACACTTGTATCCAGTTTTTTTACTTTGCTGCTTTTCCCTTCTCTTTTTTTTGTCTTTTCCTTTGTGCTTCGTCTAGTTTCACTTGTTCACAGGGTGCTTCATGCAGAGGTCTTGCATCTAGCACTTCAGATCAGAGTGCCTAGTGAGAAATGGCTGCACTGACACCTTAGCTCGGCGGCCAGACCGTATGGCCAGTCATTTAACTTTAAATGGAATGTTTATAGTGAAGCTCTTTAGAATAAAATAAATAAGTAGGGACTTCCTTGGTGGCGCAGTGGTTGAGAGTCCGCTTGCCGATGCAGGGGACACGGGTTCGTGCCCCAGTCCAGGAAGATCCCACATGCCACAGAGTGGCTAGGCCCGTGAGCCATGGCCGCTGAGCCTGCACATCCGGAACCTGTGCTCTGCAACAGGAGAGGCCACAGCGGTGAGAGGCCCACATACCAAAAAAATAAATAAACAAATAAATAAAATTAAATTAAATAAATAAGTAAAAGCCAACTAAAATGACTTTAGAATAAATCACTAAATATCTTTTAAGCTGACTTTTTGTTTTACTCTTTTACAGAGCAATTAATATGCTAACATAGATGACCATTTTAGCAGTGTTTACAATACATTTATATCCGCACAAGTACATTTAATCAAACATACATACTTAAGTTACATACAGAGAGAGAGAGCACCAGCTTATCAATTGTAAAGGCAAATAAACAACAACAACAAAGAACTGCTTGAGACTAAAACACTATATTGAAGTGGGAGTTTTTATATTTCAAAAACAGATTTTGAAAGTCCTTTAAAGGGTTCTGAAAGATTGATTCGAATTATAAATTTTTATATGCACGGTGTCTCTTACAATTTTCCCCTCACCAGCTTATCCCTCTCTATAATACCTTTCTTTGTCATTTTGTCTTTTCTCTCTGATAGAATAAAAATAATTTCCAAGGTCAGATTCTATCTTGTAAGAGCTTTTCCCCAAGGAAATACTTGTATCTTCTTAATTTATTGTATCTCACAATAATCTCTCATAGGAAAACTGTAGGCAAATTAAAACCACACAGAGGTGGTGCTTACATGTGCTTTGGACCATTTCCTACCACTGACTTTTTGTAAAAAGAGTGGATATACTCATCTCCTTATTGTCCGTTTTATTGGTCATAGAGTGTGATATTTTAATAATTTTTGTTTGTTTGTTTGGCTGCATTAGGTCTTTGTCGCTGCACGTGGGCTTTCTCTAGTTGCAACGAGTGGGGGTTCCTCATCATTGCAGTGTGTGTGCTTCTCATTGCGGTGGTTTCTCTTGTTGTGGAGCACGGGCTCTAGGCACATGGGCTTCAGTAGTTGTGGCATGCAGGCTCAGTAGTTGTGGCACATAGGCTTAGTTGCTCCAGTAGTTGTGGCACACAGGCTCAGTAGTTGTGGCTCAAGGGCTCTAGAGTGCAGGCTCAGTAGTGGTGGCACATGGGCTTAGCTGCTTTGTGGCATGTGAGATCTTCCCAGACCAGGGATTGAACCCATGTCCCCTGCATTGGCAGGCAGATTCTTAACCACTGCACCACCAGGGAAGTCCGTAGAGTTTGATAATTTTAATTCTATGCTATGGTCTATGCTTTTTGTTAGAAAAGGTGCACTTTAGTGTGTGAATGACTTTACTTTAAGCTTAAATAAAATATTATTAGGAAAATAAATATTCTGAAATCTCCATTTTTCTCCTGCACTTCCCCTACTAAGAAACTCTACGTATCATTCATTTCAAACAAAACATAGACTGCTTTTTAGTCTTTATTGTTTTTTATCCTGCATATCACTGCTCCTTGTTAGCAGATAAAATTGAGCATTAACTGTGACCTAATTCTGGAAAAAAAAAT
Source organism: Globicephala melas (assembly GCF_963455315.2). Classification (NCBI taxonomy): domain Eukaryota; kingdom Metazoa; phylum Chordata; class Mammalia; order Artiodactyla; family Delphinidae; genus Globicephala; species Globicephala melas. Next base: position 154,063,033 of record NC_083315.2, read on the forward strand.
CTGTTCATGATATCCATTAAGGTACAGCCCCTGAGAAATATAAAATGAGACCATGAGTTTTTTCTGGTTTGAATGAGTAAACTAACTTCCTGTTTAATTCTATGAATCGGATACCTCTCATCAGCACCCCAAATTGCATTCAGCAAATCCCAAACCATTTACTGATGAATGAGCTGCTCTTGTTGGATTCTGAATTGGCATGCTCATTCTCATACAGAGAAATACCTAGACTCTCCTCAATATAGTTGTTATTGCTGAGCCTTGTATCTTCTAAGCAAAGACGCAAATTCTTATAGTTCAAGAAATACCAGTGGAGTGTATGGTATTGCCCTCATTACTCAAAATGCTTGTGGAAAACACTCTATCAATTCCAGTTATGTTCTAGAAGGGAAAAATGGGGTGGGGGGAACGATGAAAAGCTGAAAGGCAATCCCAGAATATTTGCCTGAGCTGCTTATAGCTACTGAACAATATGTAGTTGTAAAAAGTGTGGCAAAATGATAAAAATAAACTGAGTATTTGTTAAAGAAATGAAAACATGACAATAAGAGATGCCGGAAGGTGATTTAGCTTCCTCCATTACTTCTTCATCACTTGATTATTTTACTGTTTCATTTCTATTTACATACCAAGTTGATTCTTTTGCGTCTGGATTTTGCACAATTCTTTCAATAATGTACGGTTCAGTGGCTATAATTACAGGATTGTTAAAGCTCACATTTTACTATTCATCTTGTTATCTCTAGCAATGGAAGCTTGGAATAAATGCACATAATTACACAGTTGGTCCCAAATTATTTTTATATTGCTCCTGCTAGGATACACTCGAAAAGCAACATTTATTCTCTAGGATTTATTTTTGGTAGTAGTGGGTTCTAGTAAAATGAAAGTAATAAATACATAAATGGACTGGTCCTATGAGTTATCTATAGTTTTTTTTTCAAATGAATTCATCTCTCTGAGCCTGCTGAGAACAAGATATGCTTGGAATCTATGGAAGAAAACACTTCATGTATCAGAACTTTGATAACAGGAACATTTTCCTCATGATGTATTTATCATTTGATCTGTCATTCTCCCTATCCATAGCCGATTAACTCAGCAACCTACAGGTCTACAGACTAACTTACTTTAAAAGACATTTGAATAGGTTTGATTTCAGTCTAAAGCAATGCCATGCTATGAAAGTAAGATGAATTTTCTTGTTTGAATTATGCTAGAAATAGTTTCATAATGCCACATTTATAGTATTCAAAGTGTTTTATAGAAATCTTAGAAGCATCCAAAAGATCCAAGTTATTTATTTTTCAAGTATTTATTGAGTGCTTATTATGTGCCAGGCATTGGGCTATATACCAAAAGCAGTGTTATTAGATACCCATGCAGCTAATTTTATCTTCAAGGAGATGGTGGTCCAGAGAGTTAAAGCATTTGCCCGCAGTCACTCAGCTAGTCAAGAGAAAAGGAGATTAAAACCTACTTCTTCCAGTCATTTTATCCTTCAGTGTTCTTGCTACTAACCAGTACTTTCAGGTTTATTTTTTTCTCTTCCCTTAAACATATAACTTCTTCTCCCTCCCTGTTTTGACTCTCCAGTGAAACGGCATAGAAAAGCAGGATGAGGAACACGTTCTAGACACTCTGGCAACCATCTGGTGCTGTCCTCATCATGTCTTATGAGTGTCCTTGGTTTGTTGTTTGAGACCTAAGAGTTAAAAGGAAGAGTGAGTGCCTTCTGAAGGAAGATGTGTCTATTTCCACAGTGGTACATGCACTTGTTACACATCAGTGGGCATGGAATCAGTGCCTCTCAGCTCATCTTTCTCTTTAGGGCGACTGTGTTGTTCTTCAGATGAATAGCTTGCCCTGGAGAGAAATACTGCCTAAATATTAAGATTAGATTAGTTTTCACACTGCCCCACTTTGCCACTAAATTCAAATCCCTCAGCAATCTACTTCCCAATCTTCTCAAGGCATAAAATTCAGTTTAATAAATGGTTTGTATGCCATTATTTCTCATCAATATGTAAAAACTAAAAGGAATTTTTAAAAATCCATACATGTTGGTTAATATGTGATCTGATGAGAAAAGGACATTCTTAGAAGTGTTTCTAGTTCCCAACGAAGTCATTGTGCCTACTAAATGTAGGAAAATGTGTGTAATCAAATGGTAGAAGCACAGTTCAAAGAAGGAATCTGTAAAAATATATATATGTGTATATGTCTCCTAAAACAGTTTCTCTACGAATTGTAACTTCCTTGACCCTTTACCTTCCCAGTCTACATCATGTTAATATCAAAGAAAGACTGTTTCATTGGTACAGTTGGATTCATTCACTTGGAAATAAGGAGTCTGTTTCTCCCTTCAAATCCGCAACCTCCAATTAATTGCCTATGAAGCTGACTGCATCTATGATTCTCTCAGAAGCACAGGAGAGAAAGAAATAGGAAGCAAGCTCTCAAGCACTCAGCTAATTACATGAATTCAAAGAGCTGCCTTTGAAGGGAAACTTGTTCCCGAGGTAGATGATGTCACTGATGAGGTCGGGATTTAGGGGCATCAGTACTAAGGTAGTCTCCTTTTTAATTTTGCTTTTTAAACTATTGAGCTTAAACTATCAGAACCTATTTTTAAGAATCCAGTTAATATGGCCTATGCATTAGATAAAATGCATCTTTTTTTTATGACTGGGAACTCTTAAAGTTGTGTTATGTTCCATATTTGCTATGTATATGAATATTATGAACACGGATGGATGGATCTGAAGTGTTTCATTCTGAGTGTACCATTACCAGTCCAAATTTACAGCCAAGAAGCAAAGATATTAATGCCATGCAATCCTATTAATCTAGGATATTGCTTTTGTAGATTAGAGCTACTCAAGCTCTACCTTTTAGTTGTAGTTACTTTAAATAAACCTCCACACTGAGCTATCCGGTTTCCTCTTCTGATATAAATTTGCTAAGTGAAAGATACTTGAATGTTCTATCCGCTGACTGACACGTGTTTATTAGGCACTTACTCTGTGCCCAGCACAATGATAAACATTGTCAGAAATAGCGTGGAAGCTTCACACGGCATCCCTGGCATCCACAAACATTTGAGGAGAGATGAGAACACATGAGAACACACGTACTACCTTAAGAGTCCCAGCTTAGTACTCTGGTGTTGGGGTTTCCTATAAAAAGGTTTTTCATAGACGACCTTCGGCTTAGCTTTTCATTGTGCAAGCAATTGCATGAGGAAGAAATTTGAGAAAATACAATCGGTAATGACTGGAGCCTCTAAAACTTCTGAAATGCCAATATACGTGCTGTGATAAATTTGTCTTTTAGTTTGAGGGACTGATGAGGCAGGGGGTATGGAGCAGCTTTGATTTTGAGATATTCATCATTCAGGGTTATATATCAAGAGAAATAGGTCACAGTAGTACTAGAGTCCGTCTGTGGTTTCCTATTGGTGATCAATAAGTATCTGGTAAATTAATGAATGAATGCGAGAATGTATTCTATGAAGCAGAGATGAGTCACCAGGACGTGGGGAGTTTTGAAGAACAGGTTTAATCTGTGATATCAGCTATACAGTTTGAAATGTGGCATCGATAGGATGACTTGTTAGCTGTCCTTGACTTGGGTGAGTGGTAGGAGAACTTTTTCGGGGCAATTTTACATACAAAGCCCAGTGTCAGTCAGAAGCATTTAAACACTTGGCATGGATTTGGGCTAGATACCTCTTCTAATGTGCAATTCTGCTTTCCTTTTCTCAAACCAAACCAGGTGCCCCATGATATGCCCACCTCCCTTTTACTCATGTGGTCGTCCTCAGTGCCTTCATCACCAATTTCTTTCATTTGATGTGCAAAGATCTTTTTTTTTTTCTCGTTGGCTCACCCCAAAGAGCAAGTGGCAGGCAAAGGTTCTTGTGAGAAAATGTTGATGACTCTGACACACTGGACGCATACAATTTGCTGTCTCCTCACATTCACCCTGATGCTGGCTAAGGTGCAGGACAAGAGACCCTGAGATCTGACCACATCCAAAACCAGTCATCAGGGGTGACCACCATCTGATCCTTCCTGCTGGGTGCCTGATGAAAACTAAGTGTCAGGGGCTTCCCTGGTGGCGCAGTGGTTTTGAGAGTCCGCCTGCCGCTGCAGGGGACGCAGGTTCGTGCCCCAGTCCGGGAAGATCCCACATGCTGCGGAGCAGCTGGGCCCATGAGCCATGGCCACTGAGCCTGCGCGTCCGGAGCCTGTGCTCCGCAACGGGAGAGTCCACAACACTGAGAGGCCCGCGTACCGCAAAAAAACAAAACAAAAAAACAAACTGAGTGTCAGCAAAGAGACTGGGGCGTCTGTCATTGGCTTTCTTGTTCAGATGTCAGAGCATCATCACTGGATACACAGGAGAAAATGTAAATCGTGAAAATAAAAATAATGCAGACAGAGGGCTGGAAGTACAGAGAAGTGTTCCAATAGTACTTTATATGGAGCTCTGTTATTATTGTATGCTATCATTATATGTTTTCATACCAGTTTCCTCTTTAAACTGTGGAATTCAGCAAAGTAGGGGCCATGTCTGGTTCATCTTTATTTCCAGTACCTCTCACAGGTTAATGTATGTAGTAAGCATTTAACAATTATTATTCATTCATTTTTGTTGGATGAATGAATAATGCTTAAAATTAAGGTTTGCATCTCTTGATTATTGGAGCCGAACTCTTTGTGAGCCCATTGACATTGTGAGCCCATCGACATTGTGAAATGTTCAGGCTTCAACATTGTTATATGTATTTTTTTGTTTTGGATTTGATTGTGAGGACCAACAAAGTAATTCAGAAAGTGTATTACTTTTCTACTTAGTTCTTTGTAGGCTATAGGTGCCTTTTTTCCTCCCCATTTTCTCTATTTTCAGCTACTGACTATTCGACTGTAGGCCTCCTAATAAAATGTACCTACTTCTTTCAAAATTTTTCTAAAAGCTAGAAGTTTTTTCAGTACAAGAAATCTTAACCTATTTGAGAGCAATTTCTTTTCTTAAAATCATTTCTGAGCTGAGAGCACTTTAGAGTCTAGAATGATTTTGGTGAACCCTTAGGCATAAGGTAATCATTGTGTGATGGTGTTGAGTGACGAGGTAGAAGCTAGGATGTGCCGGAGTATGAGCCTTCAACTAAGGTGCATTCAGGAACATTTTTGTGGCAGGTGGGGATTGAGGTTGAATGTTTTTGTAAGGTCTGGACTCCTGGGGTCCTGCCCGTGTTTGTATGACAGCTGCTTCTTCAATAACGTGGCAGGTGCATGGCGCAGGTTCTGTCTGCTTTCTGCAAGTGAACAACCTTGTCTGCATCTAAAAGGCCTCTCCCGTGGTGCTGGAATGCCTCTGACAGCACTTCAAAGTTTGTGACGGCAGGACTATAGCTTCATGGTAGAGAACTGTCATTCTTTAAAATGTCACTGATGTCAGCTCTGACTGTAACCATTTTTATCTCATTGTCAAATGAGATAGATTCAGAACTCATGGAAACAAGAGACTCACATGATGAGGCAAATTGGGGAGAGTTTAATTGGCTGTCTGGTCACTCTCCACTCCCAACTCCCACTTCATTCTCTGTCTCCTTTCCATAAAACATGCTTTCTAGTTTCTGCCAATAAAAACCTCAAGTTTTTTTTTTTTTTTATATATTGGTCTTCTCTTCTTATCCACATCTGATTATTATTCCTACTGGACAAGTGGAAATACAATATCTACAAAGTGAATTCTCTGGATATAAGGCAGGTATATAGGTGGGAATCATGAAGAGCTGAAAAGAAAAATGATATTCCCATCAGGATTCTGAATGTACTCTGAAGTAGGACCTTCTAAGCACTTCAGAATCTGTTCAACAGTGTTTTTCCAACAAAGAGAAGGCTGAGCTCATCTGAAAGGCATCCTTAGTGGAAATACTATTGCATTGGGTAGGAATCAGGAGACCTGGATATTAGTTCCAGCACAGTATGTGGTAATGTGATATTAGTCGTGGCAATTTCTTTAGGCTATTTGCCCTTTGAGGTGAGGAGAGTAAGGTGGAGGGGATATACCACGTTGGGCACAGAGGCAGTCAGGGTGACGGGGCTGTGTGTGTATGGACATAGATGATGGTATGCATGGTGCCAGTTCTAGATTCTGAACTACATCAGTGTTTCCAAAGTATCCTCCAAGGCTCTGTTAGATACAGGGATTTCAAGGAAAAGTGTTCCCTACAGGAATCAGTTTGAAAAAGTTCTGGGTAAACAAAGTTAAGTGATTCTTATTTATCTGTTTTTTACAACGAGACCCTCAAGAATTCTTAGTATGATAATGTGCTCTGTGTAGTTCCAAGGGGGGTAGATATGCAGTATTGTGCAAACTTACTTGAAGATGAAATGCCTTTGGGATATAATATCTCAAAAGGCCAGCTCTCTTTGAAAGACTTTAAGAAACATTGAACTCTGTGATCTCCAAAAGTTCTTAAATTCTATTGTCATCAGAATAACTGGCGCTTCCAAACCTTTGCCCTTCATCTCTAGAGTGTTGACTCTGCTGCCTCGCAGACTTTGTCTTTCATGCTTCTTTTTCTCTGAAGAAGATGGACCCTGGTTGCCCTCTCAGTACCCCTGAAAAATGGGAAGTTTTCTCCTTTCTTTTTAACCTGGAGTCTATGTATAATTCATCATCCTCAGTCAAAAGGAAATTCCTTATTTAAGTGCTCCAAAGTTTTTGTCCTGTCAAGTTTTGTAAGGTAATTCCACAACATTCAGATCAACAAATAATTACCAAATAGCAGGCATAAAATAATCTTCCAGGGTTCTTAATAGAGCATACAATGCAGTCAGTGAATGATGTATCATTACATGAAACACTAAGAAAATTGTAAAAGCATTCGATAGAAAATTGGCAACTGGTAAACTGTCTATGATGATTTTGGGTTCACATTTCACTTCCATGTATCAAACAACTTATAGTCTCACACTTTATCCTCCAGAAACCCTCTGAATTATCATCAGTTGCTCCTCTGAAGTAGCATTTAATAGACGTCTAGTATTTAATTAACAGTATTCTAGCAAGGTTAGTGGATTATAATCTTGGCTTCACTATATTTTAAACAGTGTGACTTCTCTGTGTCTCAGTTTCCTGCTCTGCACAATAGGATAATAAAAGCTCTCTCACTGAATTATTATGAGAATTAAATGAGTGAACACAGTTACATCACACAGAACATCTCTGGTACATAGTAAGTCCTTATGAAGTGTTAACTATTATTATTATCATACAAAGAATATCTTTTTTAAAAAATTAATTAATTAGTTTATTTTATTTTTGCTGCGCTGGGTCCTTGTTGCTGCGCACGGGCTTTCTTTTAGGTGCAGTGAGCGGGGGCTGCTCTTTGTTGAGGTGCGTGGGCTTCTCATCACGGTGGCTTCTCTTGTTGCAAGCACGGACTCTAGGCGCATGGGCTTCAGTAGTTGTGGCACTTCGGCTCAGTAGTTGTGACTTGCGGGCTCTAGAGCACAGGCTCAGTAGCTGTGGTTCACGGGCTTAGTTGCTCCGAGGCATGTGGGATCTTCCCAGACCAGGGCTCGAAACTACGTCCCCTGCATTGGCAGGTGGATTCTTAACCACTGCGCCACCAGGGAAGCCCACAAACAATATCTTTGAAAGGATACATGAAATAAGGGTAGAAGTTACTGCCTCTGTAAAAAGGTACGAAGAAACTGCCCGGGAAGACAGAAATGAGGGTAAACTTATTTTTCCCTTCATGTGGTTTTATACTGTTGAATACTTAAAAATCATATATGTGTCTCACCTAATTTAAAACAAAATCAAAATAAAACCAGCATCAATAGCTCCGCTTTACAAGTGAGGAATTGAGGTTCTAACTTTATAATTGACTTTTCCTATTCCCTATATATAAGAAAATAGTAGAGTCAGAATTTGAACCAGGGGTTCAAACTCCAACAGTGCTCTTTCTAGCTTTTCACTTCTAGAGAGGCAGGGAAGAGGTGAGAAGTATGTACGTGTGAGGGGATGAGGTTGGGTGGGTGGTGGTAGTATTAGATATTTTTGGAAAAGTTTTAATAAAATTGAACTCTTTTCCTTAAGTTCTATAGATTTTGGCACCGGTTTCTGATTTTTTCATTCCTACTGTAAGTAAACACCCATTCCCAGTCCTTCACTTCTAACTGGGACCTCAGCAGACTAGGCAGTGTGGACATGCCAGGGTGAACCTGCACAGGGCGTAAGGAACCTATATAATACAGTTTGGCGCTGTGGAAGTTAGCATATGTTTGCTTGCTATCCAACCAACCCTCTTACGCCTTTCATTTGATTTGAGCATTAAGCCTCCCATTTTCATCTGTCCTCTTTTTGATGAAACGAACATGCAGATTTTCAAAACCCACTCAGCCTCTTCTCCCTCTTAGACAAAAGAAGTAATTGTACTATGAATCCATCATGAGTCCCAAGGAGACAAGCTCAATATTTGTCTCCAAAAAGCCTCTCATTCATTCCTTTTCATGTAAAAAACAAAATTGGCAACACTTTTTTTCACAGCTTGTAAATTCCAAGAAACGCTGTATCGTTTGTTTTTATTTGCTCTGTAGCCACAAACTTAAAAGGGTCCGTTTTGTTCAGCAGTGCAAGTCCCCAAAACGCACAGCTCCTCAGGCCCGGCTCTAACATGATTTCAGAAAATTTACGCAGGGACCATCTGAGTAATAAACCACAGAGGAGAAGGAACGCTTCAACCAGTCACCCCTTAGCTACTGCCTGCATGAGCGCCATGTTCTTCCATCTCAGAGCTAAGCTGCTTCGAATGCATGCTTCATTTTATTACCCAGTGTAACCCATCTAGATAAATTTCACTTCTTTTAGATTTGCTTCCTTTTAGTATATATGTCTTCCCCAGACTTTTCATTAATATTATGATACTTGAATAGGAGTATCCCCCTCCCTTCCCTTTGTAATGTAACAGTTCTAAATTGGCATTTGGTGAATTTATCATCATCGCTGTTCAAATTAGGCCAGTGTTTTTACTTCATTACGCTGGAAGTCCTCTTAGCTGCAAAATCGAGCTTGATGTCTTTTACCTGAGGCAGTGCTCCTGGCAGATGTTTCTTAGAGGTTTTTGCAAACCAGAATTGCCACACGCTTTCCCTCCCCCACCCCTTGTTTCCATTTGGTTCAGTTCATATAACCATTTAACATAGTTTATTAAGTGGTGATCGAAAGGGATATAAAGTAGGAGAAGATTAATGATCTGCCCTCGAGAGGCTTTCAGTCCACTGTGCGGGTGTTGGAGTTTGAGGAGGCTGAAAGGGACGAAGAGGCAGGTATTTGAGGAGAACCCACACTCTGCCATGTTCCTTGCTATACTGAGTTATGTCTAAGGTGTAATGGGATCATGGGAAGAGGAACTTCTGCACATTTACCAGGGCTTGGCAGTGAGTTTTCTTAATCATGTATAAACTGAAGTTCAACTCTCTGATGCCTTTGGATGGAAGACTTAGCACTGTCCTTTTGAATGAGAAAAGGCAGAAGAAAAATAAGCTAGATTTGGTTTAAGAGTGAGGAACTACCCATACCCAGTCAGCCATCTTACCCGAGCAGAGATGAAAAGATATTTTCACGGTATTACTGTGTTAATCTGGAGTTCGGTCCTTGCTTCTCGATGTGATGCTACATCTTTTAGACCATAGGCATTTCTTCTGGCTTCGTAATTGTGAAGATATTTAGGATCGGAGAGTTTTTTTAATAATAGGTTTCACAGCCTGGCACCCTTGGATTTAAATTCTCACCTAAACAAAATATAATCTTTAGCAACTTATTTAATCTTACTGAGTACATTTTCTCATCTGTAAAGTGAGGCTAATAATAGTGCAACTTCATAAAATTGTTAGGATGATTAAATAAAATAAAACATATAAAGCTCTTGGCACAATATCTGGCATATGATAAACCCTCAATAGATCTTAACCTCAGTTATCATTATTGTTGTTATTACTTCGTAAGCTTTTCTCACTTTTTTTCTAAAAGTTCTCTACCTCCATTTCTCTATTCAGGTAACTTAAGACTTTGGTTATGATGTCGAGATGATAATTTCAGCAGTGTCTGAATCAGCAACCTCTGTTTTGGTTGTTATTTTTTTTAAGTGGCTCTTTTTTTAAAAAGTGTGTTTCATTTTGCTGCTACTGTCTGCACATGATTTGTGGGTATGTCTTGTGTTGTTCAGCCTCAGGGAGCTCTAGCCTATGCGGGCCTCTGCCTGTTTTCCTTAGGAAACCGAGACAGTTCTCTTAGATGATTTCATTGTGATGATTTCACACCCCACAACCTCACGGTGTTTTGCAGTGCAGAAGGACAGAGTGCACAGAGAGACTCACAGCCCCAAGCTCAGTCCTGGACTGGAGTTTATTCTTCAGCCAGGGCCATCCATTCATCACACACATCACCATGTGGACCTCTCTCCTAGCCATGTTTCCATGGTTCTCAGACTCTGTAGAGGGAGAGGTAATTAATTCTTCTTTTGGAGTATTGCATGTTGAGTAGTGTGGTATGAGATTATCAGTCACAGAGTAAACAATGGAGTTATTTCCCATTGCTTTCTCCATTGAGAAGCACTGATGCAAATAAGCCCATTAAAACTAGCCTCAAAGACAGCCACAGAGACTGTGTGAACAAGGGCAGGCTATGGAGTAAGACCTGGGTGTGAGCCTTGGCTGGCTGCCTCTCAGCTGCTTCTCAGCTATGTCAGCAAATCACCCAAGGCTTCATTTCTTCATCTGTTTGTTAACTGGGAAATAATAGCAATCACCTTGTGGAGGTGTAAGAATCCAATGCCTCAAACATGGTAAGGACTCAATGAGTTATTACATCGTTGTATATGCTTCTTTTAGTTACGCAAACCTGTTGCCTTTATTCGAGAGTCAAAGATGAAAGGGTCCAAGGACTAGGGCTTTATCTTTGAAGGATCCCTAAAGGATGCTGGATTAATGAAAGGTCTCTCTCTGAATAATCAAAAACTCTAAAAGGAACCAGTGAAAGTCAGGTTTAAACAAATCTGTGAAGAGTGGACTTGGAAGCAGAACACAAGATAAGAATAAGGAAACGAAAGATGTTGCTGTGTTGGTTTTGATTTTCTAACTGGAAAAGGGTCAGGGGTTAATCAGACCATGATGTTGAAAGCAGTTTGGAAATATCATTGCAGACATAGGTAATTTGTGAAGTATCTACGTAAAGCATTCATCATCCTTCATCTCTGCTTTTCCGTTCCCATATCCCACCCCCAGGTCATCCTCTGCCCAGCCCTTTCTGCTGCCACAGTGTAAGGCAAATTATATTTTCCAAAATATGTAAATGAAAGTCAGAAATAAGACAAGTCGTAGTGCTTTATTGACGTTGGTTTAAATCTCTCTCAAGACGGAGATTCTCCCAAATTGTGCCTCCTCAGCCTTATAGGCAACTGTCCCTTCCCTGAAACACTGCAATGGCACTAAATGAAGCTTCAAATCAAGGCAGTGATTACTTTTGAGACAATGACAGCCCCTTGGGATATTATATAGTATTTATTAAGTCAATGTGTATGCAGGAATTTATTTTTAATTACCCTATATTTACATGAGTAAGTATAATAGACCGGGATGGCCTATATTAAAAAAACACAGAAAACAGCGATTAGTAGATTTTACTATCTTCTTCCATAGTGAACCCTACAACTGTTCCGTCAGACGCATTCTACAGATTGAATAGAATTCCTTTTAAGAGGAAGCTTTTTGAAGTAAAAAGCATCTGTATCTCAGGTACATTAATGGGATTGTAGTCCCAGCTCTGTCATTTACTGGGGGGGGACTCTGGGCAAGTCATTTAGACTTTTTGGGCCTCCATTGTCCTTATCTTTAAAATAAAGTTAATGATTTTATTATTGCTTCAAATTGGCATAGATGTGAGACATATAAAATAATGTTTTTGAAAGCATCCAGAAAACCATACAGCATTCTGCAAATATTATTATCTAACAAGATATAGAAATGAATAGTTAGTGTCTTTAAGGGATGTCATGAGAATCATAAAACCAAGATATGTGCTGTGTCACAACATGGAAGAGATTTGTATGGCAATCAAACTATCTCTAATTGAGTGTCCAACTACCGAAATGTAGGTAATCTCTGATGTTATTAATCTTTTTTTTTTTTTTTTTGATAGGAGGGAGTTAAGACTTGGCTTCAGAAAGAATTAATGAGAATTACACAGATTCAGATCTTCTCCATTATCCCATTGGTCATGTCTAATAACTTGCCATGAAATTGCATTGGTTCCTACAAAGTGGTTGCATATGTTGGTTCCCCTTTTCAACTGAACATATCATAGTACATCTGTCTGCCTCAGCATCCTGGTTTTAGGAAAATGTAGATACTGGCTTTTTTATTTTTTCCTGGAGGAAAGGGTTTAAAAACCTATATCCTATATTCCCTCCTAGAGAAGGGGGGTTTCTTCAGTACTCAGCAAGTAATCTTTTTATGGTGTAGGTAATAAGGAACCTGACGGATAATTGTCATTCTAGGTAGTGAAAGAATAGAGGCTTGCTTACACAATACTGGCGTACCCAGATACACGTAATTACAGCAGAGCAAATTACCAGACTTTGAAACGGAATAGCACGGAGAGCAAGGAACACAGATAAAGAAGGCTCTACCCCAGAAATGAAGAGGAGGGCAAGAAATCAAAGCAGAATATTCCAGTCACCATTTACAGGAAGAAACAAGGGCAGCAAAATGGGAAGTCTTTCATAGACATGTAAGGTAAAGAGGTGGGAGAGATGGAATATGCTCCCCTCTAAATAAAGGTTTTATGTGTGTAATGGATTCAGTGAGATTGACTGCTCTTTAAAAAGTCTGTTACCAAGAAGAGCAAATATAATAGACTATTAAGAGGAAAAAGGCATTAAAAAGTACATATTGATTGATTAAAGCAAAAGTTAAAATTTGGAATATTTATTATATAAAAGTCGGCGAAGTTGACCTAGATACAGTGATATTACTGGAATTTGTTAGAATATACATTGACTAAATTTTGCTATTTTTGTATCATAATTATGACTAGGATAGAAATCAGAAATTTTGACTTAAAAATTAGTTGATGGGATTAGTTACTTCAAATTATCAAGATACAGTTTAGATAAAAATGTTTCGTAGGAACAAATAGCAATATTAGGCAAAATTTATATTTTGAGGCACATAGGGAAATCTAAAGAGAAAAGATATTGTAATGCTTTTTCGAATTGTGTTGAAAGGCATCATCATTTATGTTAATGTATTATTCAATTAAGTTGTATAAAGAGCACATAAGTCACTAAGGTTAGCTCTGGGGTCAGAGGGAAGTGGAGACAATGACAATAATAACAACAGTAGTTAATATCCAATTTCGTATATTTCATCTGCCACCATGGTAAGCGATTTACCCGAAATATCTTTTATTTCTCACAACATATTTTTAAACAGGCACACTTACTTACTGCCTTGGTTTTTCAGATACGGATATTGAAGCCCTGATAATTGAAAGAACTTGCTGCAAGTCACAACCTAGTAAACATAACATAGGGTTTTTACCCAGGCAGTCTCAAGATAATATTTGTTGAAGGCCTACTAATAACAAAGCATTGAGACGGTATTTACGTACGTTAGTTATCTCAGTGGTTCTTAACCTGGGGTGCATATCAAACTCACCTCGGAAGCATTATAAAACCCTAATACCTAGGACCCACACCAGGCTAATTAAATCAGAGCCTCTGATGCCATGAGGGGGACTTGGCATCAGCGTTTCTTAAATATAGACATCAGTAAGTATAAATATGATATAAATATCAGTATTTTTTAAAAGCTTCCCAGGAGATTTTTAACATACAGTCAGGTTTTTGAATCATGGTGCATTTAATATTCAATGCAAAATCTATACATTTGTATTATTCCTACTTTATTTATGAGGACTCTGAGAATTAATGGTGATAACTGACTTGCTCCATCAAGGTCACTTACCTGATAAATGGCTGGGCTAAGATGTAAATGCAGTGCTGTCTGGCTCAAGAGCCCACATTCTTCCTGATGCCTCAGTGTCTAGCCATTTTAACCGGGGCAATAAATTCACTTGTTCCTGTTATTTAGTGTTTATTATAGAATTTAGCTTTAGCCCCCATCTCATCTTATAATATTCACCATTCGTTACAAACAAAAGGAGCTAGTTAACAGCATCTTTTGAACGACCACTCTGAGTGGAGCATCATGGTAATTGCTGTGGGAAAGCACAGGGACAGCTATGCACAGGTTCCCTCTGCAGAGATCACTACCTGTCTGTGAGAATTCGAACCCTGGGCTCCAGGGCCTGACCCATAGAGTCCCACAAATCATTTGGGAATACTTATAACTTTCATCTATTAGCAGAGGGTCATGAACCTGAAAACTTAAAAACTGCTGCCTTGTTTGGTATGTGAAGGACGTGATTCCAGAAGCAGTAGCACTTCCTCTTGATTTATTTTCGTGAAAGCAAAACAATACCCTTTCGTGGTGTTTTTGAGTTTGATAAACTGTCAAAAACCATTTACAGATTAAGTCTAGGGAAAGCTGTTTTGTGTGTGCGTGTGTGTGCACATTTAATGAAATGCAGGATGTGAATATAAAACAATAAAACAAATTTTATTAATGGTTCAGAGCATTTATTTATTTATTTATTTATTTATTTATTTATGGCCACGCTGCAGCTTGCAGGGATCTGAGCTCCCCAAGCAGGAATCAAACCCAGGCCTTTGGCAGTGAGAGTGCAGAGTCCTTCCACTGGACTGGCAGGGAAACCCCTACAAATGTTATTAGTGGTTCAGAAACTAGATCTGAACAAGGGTTTTCTTGTTCCTAGCAATAAAACATTACTGAGAAAAATGATTCACAGCACAGTTTTGAAGAATTGTATTCATTTGCACATATATAAATTCACACATATATACATACATGCTTCATTTGTATTGACCATATGTATACACCTATGTATGCATGTGTACATACTGGCATATTTTATAGAAAATTAACTTTATTATTCCATAAAAATTCCTCTGACAGAATCCATTATTTAAAAATACATTAATAATTTTTATACTGATAACAACTTAAATGAGGAAAAGGTCTATAATGTTGCATATATTAATACATGGAACACAATACGGATAATATTTATATAATTATAGATCCATACAGATATTTTCTGATATATTTATATGTGAAATTGCAAATATATCTGAAAAGTATATACACACATTACTGATGTGATACATATTTATATATACAAACTGCCTCACGGACTCTGAAATTTGGGTAGAACACATGTTCTCATCTCTGGTTGATTATCAGAATCACTTACAGAGCTTTTTAATAAACTGAGTCCCACCAGCCCTGACTGGGATTTAGTACGTCCAGATTGACCCCCACATCTGTGTTTCTAGAAAGCTCCTTGAATGACTGGGCTGCTTTGCTGGAGAACCAGTCCTGTAACCTGTGCATAGGTAGAGATTGGGGAGGAAGGAATCCAGACAACAGACATTCGAGAAAGTAAAGAAGAGGCCAGGATGGGCTTCCCTAGTGGCGCAGTGGTTGAGAGTCCGCCTGCCGACGCAGGGGACACGGGTTTGCACTCCGATCCGGGAAGATCTCACATGCCGTGGAGCGGCTGGGCCCATGAGCCATGGCCACTGAGCCTGCGTGTCCGGAGCCTGTGCTCCGCAATGGGAGAGGCCACAACAGTGAGAGGCCCGCGTACTGCAAAAAAAAAAAAAAAAAAAAAATAGGCCAGGAGAACTCCTCCCAGGAGGGTGCTTGTTCATGTTAAACCTCTTGATCCCATCCTATGTTGCTCCTTTTACTTGATCTTACACACACAAAATATCAATAGTAATAATATCAGAGGAAGGGCATTTTTTTTTAACTCTGCTTGTGTTGCAACTACTACATATCTGGCCTAAGAGAGGAAATCTTGGAGGGAGAATAGCTACCTTCATGGTACTCTCCATTGGTCAGTGCACTATTTATTAAACTTTGTTTTCCCACTGAAGAAAGAAAATCCACCTTCAAGGAATAAAATAGAGAACATTTTCTGACCCTGTAGTATAATGCAAAGGGAAGAGACAGCTGATCTCTTTGGGGAGGGAGGTGTTAGGAAGGCCGGAGGCAGCTGTCTCAGAAATATAGCAGAAAGGCGCCATAGGGACAGGACGTAACTTAAAATAGGTGAATTTGAAGAGAGGAATTTTTCCTTCCCTCTTACCTTTTTTTTTCTTCTCTTGAGCATACATGCAGCTAAGTGGTATCCTGTGATTAAATATAAGGCTCATGAAGCTCCCCCAAAACTCATCCCAGCCCCTGAATGGACCGTTTCCTCCTTTATGCCCTTGTACTGATTTCTGTCGATACTTATCTTGCATATACTCTTTTGTCAATATGTCTTCTTTTAAATTGTAAGTTCATTGGTAACAACATATGTTAATCATTTTTGTTGGTGCTCAATGTTTGTTGAATGAATGAATGAACACTTGAATGAATTATAATGCTTAATAGAAACCTGTGAGACTTGCACATTTCTCTGTCAGTGGGGCTTTGCTTCTCTCTTTCTCCTGAGCTTTATGATATGGTATCTACATCCTAGGTGATCTAGTGTAAGGTTAAAAAACAGCCTCCAAGTTAAAAAGCAAAACTCTTAAGCTGTGTTTAGTACCTGAGTATAATCATAAAACAATGGTCTTCTTTAGTTTGAGGAAGGACTAAAACCTCAAGCCTCAGAAACCGTGAAATTGACCTAGGTATTAGTGTGTCTTCCTAGCATGGAATTAAGGGGTGAAGGGGAGGGTGTGGGCAGAGCCTGTGTGGCCACTTTGGCAGTCTGTGAGTGATTAGGGCCTGGACTTTCATGTCTTCTAGGAAAGCACATTGACAAAAGGTAGAAAATCCTTAGCTGGAACTCACCAGCTGACAGCTTGGCCAGTGAAATTGTGAATTTCCATTGAATCCAAATGAAGTGTTAAGACAGCATCTCAAACATCTCTTGCATAATGAGATTCTGTACCTGGCTAGTAGGTCAGCAGTCAGATTTCAGTTCACACGTTCAGTCTTCAATAAGGACCCTGGGCTCATCTGTGACACTTCCCTTTCTTCCTTTGTTGTAACTGCATCCGTCCGCTTTCATGACGGATCCAAGCAGTGAAGTTAAATTGGCAGGAAGCTCCATCTTTAGAGCACTCTGAATTGGACTCATGCCATCCCCTTCCCACTCCCAATTTTACATGAATGGATACAGGTGTGGTTTCTGGATAAGAAACCATGCCTCAGGCAGTGTTGTGTGTGTGCCTTCTGTACAGTTGTTAGTGTCTTGTGCAGTTTCCAAGGCCAAGCTGCAGACTAGCCAGACCCCTCTTCCCTGTTTAAATCACCCATGTAGTACTGGGATCCTCTTAGAATGCCCTGTCGGGAAGCTGTTTTCTTTTGTTGTTGTTTTTTAATATATTTATTTATTTATTTTGGCTGCATTGGTCCTTCGTTGCTGCGCGCGGGCTTTCTCTAGTTGCGGTAAGCGGGGGCTACTCTGTTGCGATGCGCGGGCTTCTCATTATGGTGGCTTCTCTTGTTGTGGAGCATGGGCTCTAGGCACGTGGGCTTCAGTAGTTGTGGCACACGGGCTCGGTAGTTGTGGTTTGCAGGCTCTAGAGCACAGGCTCAGTAGTTGTGACTCACGGGCTTAGTTGCTCCATGTCATGTGGGATCTTCCCGGACCAGGACTTGAACCCATATCCCCTGCACTGGCAGGAGGATTCTTAACCACTGCACCACCAGGGAAGCCCCATGGAAACTGTTTTAAGATGTTTTAATTGAGCAGTGAATCTATAGAGAAGGATCTGAATGAATGGTTTTAAAAATGAAACCCTTTGAACTCGAATCATGCTTTTTATCTAACAATCAATCACTGAGCCCCAGACGCACTAACTCATTTACTCTTCTCATGTCTCAGTGAGGTAAACAGATGGAAGATATCCACTTACTTCTACCAATGCAAAAGCAGGAACAAAGAGAAAGTGTAAAAATTCTTCAAGGTTTCCAGAGGCTTGGAAATCATGTTTCTAGCAAAACACTTGACTTTCTGCCTGTTCCCAATCTCTGCCCATTTAAATAATGAAATTCTGCTATTTTAAAAATTGTTTACTTTATATTGGAGTATAGCTGATTAACAGTGTTGTGTTAGTTTCAGGTGTACAGAAAAGTGATTCAGTTACACATATACATGCATCTATTCTTTTTCAAATTCTTTTCCCATTTAGGTTACTACAGAATACTACAGGGAGCTACAGGGAGCAGAGTTCCCTGTGCTATACAGTTGGTCCTTGTTGGTTATCTATTTTAAATATAGCAGTGTGTACATGTCAATCCCAAACTCCCAATCTATCCCTCCCCCGACCATTCCCCCCAGGTAACCATAAATTCATTCTCTAAATCTGTGAGTCTGTTTCTGTTTTGTAAATAAGTTCATTTGTATCAATTTTTTTTTTTTTTTTAGATTCCTAATTTGTCTTTCTCTGTCTGATTTTGCTTCACTTAGTATGATAATCTCCAGGTCCATCCATGTTGCTGCAAATGGCATTATTTCATGCTTTTTAATGGCTGAGTAACAATTAGAAGAGAAATGTGATGGAAGACTTCCAGCTGGTCCAGTCTTTGGACATAAAGCTGGGGTTCCAGCAACCCTCAAAGAAGACAGCTTTGACAAAGTTCCATAGGCCATGACTCTAAAGAACCCATCCTTCTCGGAATTCCAGACTCATCTGGCTTTTCCAAGTCAATAGAAGCAGTCACACCTTCACCTATCTCACACTCATTAACTTCTCCACCTTCAAGTGTGCTGACCACATACATACCAGGTCTTTGCAGCTCCCAGAGTTGATCTCATTAACTTGTCTCCTTTAAACCCAAGCAAAACCCTTGACTCTTAGTTTACCTACTGATATGTCACCCTCGTAGTATTCATTCTCATGGAAATCTAAGCTCCTCAGTCCCCTACACAGCTCCCAAAGCCAACTTGTTTTGCTGCTGAAAAATACCTCAGTACACTTTCATTGCTGGCATTAGTTTCTCCACGCTTCCCCAGAGATAGTCACGTTATACATGAATATTGCCTCGGGAGGTAGGCACCTTTTTCCGAGCTCAAAGTAAAAAAAATAAAAAAATAAAAAATGTCCAAAGTGTTGTAACATTTTTCACGGAATGGGTATGATGGAGTCAATAATCATTTTGGGAAGTGACTGCATATCCACCACTGAGCCACAAATGAGAATACAGGAGAATAATGAGTGTCAGCCTTCAGGGGTCCACAGAGGGCATGCGAGGGAGCAAGGGACCAACTGACCAACTAGTAGATGTTAAGAAAGTAATGTAAATCAGTATAAGCTCAAGAACTAAAGTAGTACGCGATTCACAGAACAGTTATCTATTGAGCACCTATTCTTTGAAAAGTGTTGTACTCAGTGCTGTGGGAAATGCAAATACGTTTATAATACGACCACTTGTAGTAGTTTGTTAGGGCTAGTGTAACAAATTCAGACAGACGGTGGCTTAAAACAACAGATGTTTATTTTCTTGCAGTTCCGGAGACTGGATGTCCAAAATCAAGGGGTTGGCAAGGTCACTCTCTCTCTGAAACCTGTAGGGGGGACTCAGAATCCTTGTCTCTTCCTAGCTTCTAGCTGTTGCCAGAATTTCTTGCATTCCTTGGCTTGCAAATGCGTCATTCCAGTCTGTGCCTCTGTCATCACATGTCCTTCTGCCGTGCGTGCGTGTGTGTGTGTGTGTGTGTGTGTGTGTGTGTGTGTATTTACGAAGCCTTCTTATAGTGAGGACAGACGTATTTAGGGCACACCCTAATCCAGTATGACTTCATCTTAACTAATTACATCGGCAAAGGCCCTATTTGCAATAAGGTCACATTCTGAGGTTCCAGGTGGAAAAGAATTTTAGGGAGATACTATTTAACCCAGTATGCCCCTTAAAGATCTTATCTTTGGGGGGCTTATTTTATGAGGTTCATACATGGTGTGCCATTGGCTGTTCAGAGAAGGAGGGCTAGCGTCCATGCAGACTTTGGAAAGGCCGTGTGGGTGCAGGTCTGACCATTGCTATATTTTCTTAGAATTATGGTATCCAATATTGCATTTTAGATTACAACCTACTATGTGCCAAGTCCTGTCCTAGGCTCTTTTTACTTAATTTAATCTTTTCCTTACAATAGCCTTTGTAGTGAGTATTCTTCTTTCCATTTTATAGGTAGGAAACTAGTTCAGGAAGTTTAAGTAACTTACAGGAGGCAAGTTAGGAAATGGGACTCAAACCAAACCAGCTGCAAACTCTGTTCTTCAGGCTGAACTTACATATTTCCTGTGGAGAAAGCACAGCTTACATCCCAGTCAACTTTAGATTTAGATCTCAGTCCAAACATTCGTCATGACCTTCTTTGAAGCTAGAAAACTGGTCGTTCTGGGTATGGTATCTCAGCTTGCCAGATCTATTAATTCTCTTTTGGTATCTGTCAGGGAGAAGAAAACTACACAATTATCAGAGTTTATTATCTTCATTAAGCCTCCAAGCCCTTTGAAGATCGAAGTGGCTATTTTGAACTTGTCCACGTTTATGTAGTCACACTCCTACATTCTCCTTGTCTTCCTTTGTGTTTCTCGGTCATGAGTAGGACAGAGGTGGTTACGGAACACAATGAGGGGTAAACATGACACTCTCGAGGCACGCATTGGACTTTACAAACTGAAATGTTTGTGATGTCCTGCTAGCAATTCTCAAGCCTGAGTTAGATACAGGAATTCACAGGCAGGGTAAATAGGTGTCCAGGGAACTAGTGTATGGTGTAACCTCTCTGCAGTCTTACTCCATGATTTAGGAGAACCTGGCTCCTGCAAGGCCAGATCCTACCTATAGACCTGTTTTGCTTGGTAAAGTGTTTTAAAGTAAATTTGGGGTTTGAATGGCGTTAAGGAGGACAGGCACTCTCCAGGTTCTCACAAGCCCCACTCCCCCCCCCTTACGTAACTCGGCCTGAACTCCATATTTATGTTAGTCCTCTAGTCCCCGGAAGCAGTTCTGTTTGCCACCCTTAACTTAGAACCGTGGTAATCAAAATGTGGTCCCCGGACAGGCAGCATCAGCATCACCTGGGAACTTGTCAGAAATGCAAATTCTCTAGTCCTTCAGACTTACTGACTCAGAAATTTGGTAGAGAGTGTGGGCTGGGGAGGACACCAATTTGTTTTAACGAACCTTCCAGATTATTCTGCTGTGCACTGTGCTTTGAGAACCACTGACTTTGAGATAAACTAAAATTTCTCCCAGAAAATCTTCCTCTCTTGGAAAAGAATAGTATCTGCTCCCTTTTGAGAGATGAACTTTTGTATAATGCCTCACAGCCTACAAAAGCTCCTTATCATACTGTTTTCTCATGTGACCCTTACAGCAGTGGTTCCAGGGAGGTGTTGATTTTTCAGCCCTGCTCATAGAGGTACCGTGGCTCGTTCACGGGGGTACCTACCAGTGCACTGGATCGCGAACCCAGGACCTTTTTTCTCCGTACTGCCCCGCTTAAAAAGGGACCGTTTTGTATATTGATGAATAAGTACAAATAAATGATTTTAGTTTTTCTGACGGGATTGAGAGAGAAACTATAAATGTTATTACTCTTGTGATAATCACACCATTTTAAAACTTGTTCATTCATGTATTTCTCACTTATTCAACAGTTAAAAATACCGACTCTACAACAAGCACTTTGCTAGGTGATTTTTAAACTTAAAAATGTGCAAAGCACATGCATATTCATGAGAAGAATCTATCTTTCCAATTCCTAAGAGATAAGCAACAATTTATTTTACAGCTATAAAAAATCACAAAATTGGGGCCAAAAATTGCATATTGTTTACCAGACAGTACTGACTCTGAGAGGGGCTATATTTAATGGTATGAATTAGCATAAGTAAAGTTAATCATATTTTGGGCCTTAACTGTACATACAGTCTCATACCAGGTCCTGAAAGGAATTCCCGTCACCCTCCTTAATTGGTCAAATGAAAGCATTTGGCAGAAATACCTCATTCACTTTTTCAAAGATGTATTTATTGGCTGTTTGCTGCTGTTTAAAACTTAGAAGTCAAAATAAAGGATTGTCGGAATAGGCTTAAACAGTCTTTGCATTCATTCATTCATTCATTCATCCACTCACTCATATAATGGTTACCTATCGAATGCAGCTGTGTGTCATGTGCTGTGCTAGGCATTAATGATGCAGTTATGAACAAGATAGACTCAGAGCCACATAAAGCTTTCTGTACAGAAAGATAGCCAGCTAATTAATTTAATAAGTTAATTAAATTTAATAATTAGTAGTTATATAAATATCATATTCAATAAATATTTAACTCTACTGTGGAAGAAAAATACAGTGTGTACTGAGAGCCACTAATTTGGATACCTCACCTGCTTTGGGGGTTGTGGGAGGACTGAGGTACCAGAAAAAAGATAAATCATATGTTAGATGCTTTAGTTTATGCGTTTGGGGAATAAAGCCCATGCTCCATGGTACGGGAATTAGCTGTAAAACCACCGACGGTAAGAATTGAAAGGGACATTAGAGGCTATGTTATTTATCCTATTTTTCCAGTTTAGAAACGAGGAGCCTATAGGGCCTAGAAAAGGGAAAATGAGTTATCCAAAGCCATAGTCAGTGATTGGAAGATGTGTGAGTGGACACAAGCTCAGGCCTCCTTACTTCCAGGTCAGGGATGAAGACATGCCTCTCCCACAGACAAGTGAAACTGTCCTATGATAAATGACATCTCCAAAGACTAAGGGCTGGGTGGAGTGCAAGGCTTGGGACAGTGAAATGAGTAAATTCAGTGGTTGAAGCAGAAAAGAGGAGTGGAAGAGAGCAGGGGACCCAGTAACAAGGGTTTGTGAACCCCATGACCCCGTCACTCCTTCTTAATCACTCACATGTTTTGCTATTTCTGCCGCTGTTCCAAAAGTGGCTGCTGTAACTGAGATGCAGTGCAGTAAGAGCACACCATGATCCATGTTCTCGTGTTTGCATGGAAAGATGGACTGAGGGCTTCCTACTTGGGTAATCATCTTGCTGTCCATGCATGACAGTCTAAGGCCATGGGATAGAACTTGGTACTTTGCATGCCAGTCTCTGTTCTGGCATAACTTTGACCCCTGCAGGTGGGTGATGGTGAGGGGCAGTTCTGAGAATTGTCCCAGTACAATTTTTGTGAAGTTCAATGTGCGTACCACATACTAGTGAGACCTTGCTATGCCCCATAGGTGAGACCAGATGAAAACCTGACACGTGGCGGCTAAAGGAAAGGGTAGATAGGTAGAAAATGGAATGAAAGATCTTCCTTTGCTGTCATCTCCTCAATTTTATTCAAATCTTAATTCAGGGAACCAGATTGCATGACTGGGCTCTTAAAACTTTTGTTGAAAGGTACAGCTGAAGAATAGGACTTAATAGGTTTATTTAAAATACTAATTTAAATGTTTCTGAGGCTCTGCTTTTCAATATTTCTTCATAACCATTGTTTTCATTTGACTGCGGCTCTACAAAGGCCTTTTGGAATGGGTAATATTGTTTCTACTTTATAAACTAAGAAAATGGGTCACAGAGATGCTACATGATGTGCCCATAGCTACTGGTTACTAGTTGTATGTTTTTCCCCACTGCTTCACACTAAAGGAAAGCTGTAAGAGTAGGAGGTAGTTAAAGGTAAAGATAAATTTAAAAAGAAAAAAAAATAAAACCTCCCGAAGATGAAAGACAGGTAGGTTTTGAGTTTCTCTAATAAAAGGTAGGGGGCAATGGATTTGAACTAGGAGGACACAGTGTGATTAAATTTTGAAAGAAATGTACTGAGATTTTAAAATATATGAAGGGCTTATGGCAATGAAGAACTAGAAAGAAAATATGAGGCAAGAACAAAGGGTGAGAATAGAACAAAGCTATGAGATTTGTGCCTGGTTTGTTTAAGCTTTAAAACTGTCTTAAGTTTACCAACTTTCTAAGCTTCCCCTTTCATGAGGGAGGAGAGAAAGAATGTTGCTTCTGTTAGTTTGTTTGCTTTGTTCTCTCTTGTATCTGTCCTGGCAAATGTATGTGCACGTGCATGCACACACACACACACACACACACACACACACACACACACACAATAAAGTGCAAGCTGGGAGAAGTTGTTGGGTGTTGGAAAGAGATGGGCCAGAATTGGTGCATCAGGGACCCTAAATCCGTGTGATGATCTAGTTCGTAGCAATTTCCCCAGGAGACTGTATCATATTCCAGTGAACTGGAGTACTGCAGAAGGTTGCCATGGCAACAAAAGGCCTGAAATATTGACTCTGACTAGCAACAGGCCAGTGAAACAGCCTAACTAGGATTTATGGCACATTATAGTGTGAAAAGCAGGAGAAAATTACTGTAAAGGCAGGAATTATAGCACAACCGAACGTATAAACTCCTAAATCCATCTTCCTAATTAAAACAGCATACTCAGGGATACAGCACATAGTAAGTCTGTTAGCTTAAATGGGGATGTCCTATCAATGCTTCCTAACAAAGTTTATTGTTCTTGAGACTTAACTGTGTATGTATTTGGATAAGAGAGGGAGGATAAGATAGTCAGGGGAGGGAGCAAAGCAAGAATCCTGGTCAGTTGAATCTTTTCAACCTCATTCTTGGTAACGTAAGATTGTTTTAGATACTAGTCTCTGATCACACAAGAGACTTCCAGAAGACACCCAGATCTCTCTGTATACAAAGATGTCATCACTTTCAGGCATGAAGGCTGGGAGAAGGATACAAACTTAATCCCATCAGAATCCACCAGAAAGAGGGAAGAGAAAAGAGGGAACCCAGTCAGTGAGGTTTATTATTGAGAAAAAAGAATCTTGGATTTCCTGACCCTTAACAACTCAAATATCTTAATATCTATGACAGAAATAATTCAAGTAATTTAGAAATATTATGTTAACTTCAGTAAGGACATTCCACATTCTAAATTTCTGATTGAAAGAAACAGTATTCTATCTGTACACAACATATGCCCAATTGGCCAAATGGTTCTATTTATTCTGGAAAGAAGGAAATCTAGGCAGGTTTCACTTGGTAAGAAGCAGATTTAAAGATGCAGAGGAACAAGGCCAAATTCCAAAATCATTACTCAATAGACAAGTGGCTGTTAGCGCACCATACCATTTAGCCACACCATTTAGAAACACTCAAGGAAAATCCAAAATTGCAAGTTCAGCGTAATTCAGATTTATCTTTGGGTAAAATATGATGCAGACCAGGTCCCAGAGACATGGGAAGGGCCCATTCTGGGGTGCAAATGGCTATTCAATAGATGAGGCTCAAAAAGCATTGTCTCTCATGTTCTAAGGGAATAGGAATAAGGAATTGAGGACAACAGGCAAAGAAAAGGAAACGAGAATAAGTTAGATGTTGCCCAGACCTAAAGAGCACCAGGCAAGGAAATTCTAAGAAGCTGCAAACAACTTGGCCAAATTCAACTCACAAATGTGTTTTGTTTGACCAGCAAAGTATTTTTAAAGTATGTATCTTAATATCCATAGAGGAGAGAATAATTTCCTAATACACAACAGTCTCAACTTTTCCTTCAGGTCTTAGTTACCAGCCTGCCCCTGGTAGCGTTTGCGTTTGCAATGCTTAAAAGTTTTTTTCACAATTCATATTTTATGTGGAATCCTTTGCCTTCTTGTAATTCTTAGTAAAAGCTCCAGATCTCTCAGATTCTGGTTCCAAACCTTAGTTCTCAATCTGGAGCCCAGTCTGGGAGAGTTAGAAAAACGTTTTTCTATAGTGGTTAAGTATTCATCATTTATTCTATCAGCCATCCAACAAGCATTTATTGAACACCTACTAAACTTTAGTAAATTCTGGAAAAACACTTATGAACGTGATCAGTGCAGTCCTTGCCCATTGGGGGAAGACAGGCACTAAACTGACACAAATAATTAATAAATACATTAAATATATAAAAGAAAGTGCAGAATGTTTTGAAAATTATAATAATTCTTTATTTAACCCCACCTGTATCTCCGTATAACCACAGTTGCCAAAGTAGCTGTACCTGACATTTTGGGTTTATAAGATTATAGAGCCCCACATTTCCATAGTTTATGTCAGTGTTATTCTCAGATCATAACAGTCAGCTATTTTTTTTCTGTTTTAAATACACGGTCTGGAGGACATTTAGAAGATATCTAACTGAATGTTCATATTTGTGTATTTTCATGTTATTTACTTACTTGCCCTAAAGTTGTAGTTTAGGAAAGAATTATTATTGAGGATTCTTAGAAGTTTTGACAAGGTAATGCAAGTTTTTTTTTTTGTTTTGTTTTGTAGCAAAGTAAACATATGCCGTGATTCTGGTTAAGCCATATATGATTAAAGCATTATTTATGCTTTATATATTTGCTATTGATAACAGCTCCCCAAAGCAAGATTCACCAGTATAGCTACAGCATATGGGGCTTTGCTGTAGATTAATGCCATGATATTTTCTTTAATGAAGGTAGAGATGATTGCTTTATTTTAACAAAGGGACCTTTATATTCCCCCTGAGTTTGAACCTTAAATGTAGATGATCAGGGATTCTCTATTACAGCTGTCTCCATGTTTATAATGACCCTCCCTGAGACTTCATAATTTCCGCCCGAAATCCATTGTTTCCTCACAGGAGGTACTAAGCAAATTTATAGGGAAATACTTCAATCTCAAAAGAGGGTTTTTACTTTTTTTTTTACATCCACATTTGACTATATGACTTTCTGTCTCCCGTTCTTCACATTTCCTTTGCTTTCATGTTTGTGTCTGGCTTCTCAACCATGCAGGACACTTAATGAATGGTCAGTATTAGGTGTTAATAGATATTATTATTACGTGTTATTTACTCTCTCTACCCCCTCCTTTTATTTTTTTATTAATTTATTTTATTAAAAAAAATTTTTTTTTGGCTGCGTTAGGTCTTTGTTGCTGCACACAGGCTTTCTCTAGTTGCGGCGAGCGGGGGCTACTCTTCCTTGCCCTGCGCGTGCTTCTCATTGCCGTGACTTCTCTTGTTGTGGAGCGCGGGCTCTAGGTGGATGGGCTTCTGTAGTTGTGGCGCGTGGGATCAGTAATTGTGGTTCGTGGGCTCTAGAGCGCAGGGTCAGTAGTTGTGGCTCACGGGCTTAGTTACTCCGCGGCATGTGGGATCTTCCCAGACCAGGGGTGGAACCCGTGTCCCATGCATTGGCAGGTGGATTCTTAACCACTGTGCACCAGGGAAGTCCCTGCTACCCCCTCCTTTTAAAAGATAACCCTTCATTCTACTTCCTATTCCCTCATGCTTTTTTTATGCGTTGGCAGAAGAGACATAGTAATGATGAAAGCAATAAAGAGTGATGATTGTTTAAATAATAATAAAAGCACAGAACTAACTGCAGGAGTTCAAATCCTGGTGCTGTCGCTTTCTAGCTGCGCCTTGGGCAAGTTGTTCAACTTCTCTGGGCCCCAGCTAGTGACTGGAAACTGGAAACATGTATACCTCACTTAGAATAGTGCCCTGCTCCAGTGAGTGAAATGTTAGTATTTGTTGTTGTTGTTTTTGTTATTATTATTATTATTGCAGGTGTACAAAATTTTATTCACACACTTCCATCATAAGTTGGAGGGAAATCATATTCAGAGAGTTCTTATCTTCTTTTACATGAACGAGAAATAGAATTCGATTTGCAGCTGATAAACTGAAATTAAACCAGGCCTCAGGCCCTTTAGTTAATCAAGAACATATCACAGTATTGAAATCATGGCTCTTTTTCAGCATCTTTCCAGAAACCCAATGAGGGCGTTCCTGGATCTGGGACTATAATATTGTGAGCCCAGCGAGGAATATGTGCCTGGCACATAGGGAGTGTCCACAAAATATTTGCTGAGCTGCACTGAACGCTTTCTCTTTGGATATGATGCAGTCTGACATGTTCAGGGGAGTAGCGCTAATGTCTGTCTTGCTCTGCACTTCCGCACTCATCCAGTTTTAGAATAATGACCCTTATTCAGTCATGTTGGATGCTTCAGAGTCCAACCTAAACCAGCTGGGACACAACTAAACCAGCTGAATTCTTACGTAACTTGAAGGATAACATCACTCTGGTTAGTTTGAATCATAACGTGCTTTGCTGAATCTCTAACTCCCTGCGATTTATTTAATATTTTCACTGTTCTGTGGATTTATAATCTGGTGAAAACATTTTAAAACAGGAAGCAGTGTATAATATTTTGAATTGTCATCCTGTATTCCTTGTTCAGACCTAACCTAAAGCACTTGCAGTCACCCAATTACATATTTAAAAAGAATTCATACTAGTAGGTGCATCTAAGACAGGAGAAAATGTTTGCATTAAAGTCACTCTGAACACAGACATAGAAACCCATTTTATTTCTCCTCACCCCATCCCTCCTCCTTCCTCTGACATCCTCCCCCATCTGCCTAGCCTTCAACTTCCTTTCCACCTTCCTTCTTCCCAAGAGCACGTGTCATCTGCCTTCCTCCTCTCATTTGTCCTTCTTGATGTTTGCCCCTTCCCCACTCCCTTTTTCATCATTTGTCCTGTCCCCCCCGGGACTTCTTGTCTTTTCCATTAGCTACATTCTCAATGAAAACTTCCTTTGATCTTATATGCGTCTATGCCTCATAACATCATTAAATTAAAATAAATCCATTTTTTGCCCTTTTATTAAAAAAGCACCCCTAACCCCCAGTGAGTTACCAGAAATCTCTTGTCTCTGGATTGCAAATTCTGTACAACCTTCCAACCAAGTAATTAGATTATATCATGTCTACATGGGTGCCCCCTTCTCCTATGAATCTGAGTAGGAGTGTAGACTGTTAACACCTTCAACTGAGTAAACTGTTTGCATACTTCTCAAAGTTAATTAATATGTAAATACTTGCTATGTGAAGGTAACACATTATTCTATTAACATAGCAAGAAGGGCTCAGGGCAACAGACTATACATATTTATGTATATATATATATTTAAAGCTCCTCTGTATTTGCCGGGAGTACATTTGAAGTAAAGAATGAAAGCTCTAAATTATGTAAAGACTCATGTGACCACATTAATGTTGTGAGCTGGGCACATTCATCCCGACCCTAAATCCATCACCCACCTGTTTCCCATTCCCCAGCTCTTTATAGTTAGTTCACCAGCTTCAGTTCCACACTTAGTATCATGGCCCATTTGCTGCTTTGTTAGCTGTTGACATTTTGGAATCAGAAGGGTCTCATATTAATCATGGATGTTTTCCATCCTTTTTTATTAGTTGCAACCACAGGACTTCTTCCTTTACCATTTTTGTTTTGTCTTTAGGTGAAGAGGGATAGATTACTTAGACATTGGTCGTACATCTTAACTCTACAAAATGGCCGTTTTCATACTTTCTTTAGATTTCTCTAACTTTTATTAAGGTTTCTTCTGCTCTTATTGGCTCTCTATTCTATTGCTACAATGAGGATGGTAAAGGAAAGAGTGCCTTCAATATTGAATGTCTAACATAATTTTCATAATTATTCCTTATTGACATAAAATATAATGCCTATTTGAACTACACATACACACACACACACACACACACACACACACACGGCCTAAATCAGCCGCACATGTTCATTTATTTTATCTTCTCATTAATTAGACCCTCCAGCCTCCTAATGTTACTTTCCTTTCAACACTAATGTGTTAAGTTCTTTCTAGCACCAAAGTTCCCCAAACTGCATGAAGAACTCAATCATTTATATATTATTTGTAGGGGCTTCTTTAGTGTGTTTGTTTAAAATGTAGTCAGTTGATTGATCTAGTCAATAAACCATCCCGATAGGTCTGGGTGCTTGTATTTTTTCAGAGCTACTAGAGATCTTAAAGCTTGGTCTTTTCCAGGAATGGTAAAAGTACTCAGAGGGATAGTATCAGATAATGCCTAAAGCCATAAGCTTCTGGCTTGGATTCTGGCATCGCTTGCGATATGACCTTGGACGATGTTCCTAACCTCTCTGATCTTCACCTTTGTCGTTTGAAAAAATGAAGGGTAAATGGTCCTTATATCCCAGGTAAGAGACAAAAAGCTTGATTCACTGTCCATTTGGATGGATATACTATTCAAATCGTCATTCATGTACTCATTCACTTATTCATGTGTTCATTTAATCACTCATTTATTAACTCTTGTTGAGCTCGAGCCATTGTCCTAGGTAATGGTGACACTGTCTTATATTTTAAAGCACACCACAGTTTCAACACATTCTCTCACGTATTATCTATTCTGAGCCTTTACAGTACATTTTATAGGGATGTGGAGCAGATGAGATATGACTTATCAAACACAACAAAGTGAATTTATCCAAGGCCACCCAGCTAGCAAATCACATGGTCCTCTGACTCCAGGCTCCATTCTTTTTCCAATCCATCTTTAGGTTTTGTGCAGGTTGCTGTGTGCGTCCTGCTTACATCTTTATGAGCGATCATAATGCCAACATATATGTCAGAAGTTGCACTCGCATGGCTCATACTCCAAGGATAGCCTGTGCAATGTTGTCTAATATTCAATAACTATAATATTTCATACCACAATCTAGTGTTATAGGTCTTCTTAATTAGAAGATTTGGCATTATTGGGTTCATAACTACACCACATAATAACAAGCGAAAGCTGCCCTCTTTGGTTGAGGAGTGCGCTAATTCTTCCTATTGGTCCCTGACACTCCCCCTCACCACTCTACATGAAATGTTCCCATATATCACTGTGTTTATGTTCTTACAGTCTTATGACTTGCCACATTATTGCTTAGAGCTCATTTGGCATTTGATTTTTTGATTCCTGTTTTAAGCTACAGATATGGTAGTCACTGATCATGATTTGGATGAGTGATAATAGTGATTCCACATGCACTTTATAGGGTACAAAGAACTTTTGAAACAACTCTGTGCTATATTGCTATCCTGATTTTACGTAGTTCACCCCAAGTCAGTTAACTGGTAGGTAGTAGAGGCAGAATTAGAACCCAGATGGTTGGTTCTAAGTGTAGTGCTCTTTTCTAGTTTATTCTACTGCCATTCATTCAGTTGTTCATTTGTCCACATAGTCACTCAACAAATTAGTAATTGTTGGGAAGTACCAAATGTGTTCCAAACCTGTACTAGATGCTGGAGATAGAAATGTGAGTAAGACATGGTCCAGGCCTTAGGAAGTTCATGGTCTATTTAGGAGCAACAGATAAACAGGTGTTTTGAGTGCATTGTGATATGTGTATAAGAGGTATGCACAAGGTGCCATGGTAATATCGAAGAGCATGGGATTAATTTTGTCTGTGGCTTAAACATGCTGCTGCCATTATAAGGAGTAACCTGATAATATGGAGTTCTACTCATTTTCTCTGTGGTAAGATAGTTAATCTGTAAGTCCTTGAGGAGCCTAGTCTTCACAGAAGCAGGAAAGAGTGAAATATAAAGAGTGCTGGATTGAAAATCAGGGCACCAAGTGTATAGTCCTGGCTCTGACACTTTCTAGCTGCTTGACCTTAGAAGAGTCATCCAGTTTATATGTGCCTAAAAATTTCTTCATCAGAAGATAAGGGGTGTGAGAGGGAGATACCAGGTCTCAGGAAATAAGCAGGTTTCACTCACAAATACTTATGGATTTGTGGGGACCCTTTGCCAAGCTGTGAAAGATTTGAGGCCATATCTGTGCTTAGTTGTACAGAATGATCAAAAAAGCGATGTCTGCCACAGGCACCAGAAGAAGGTTCTGAGGTCTAAGGGAAAGTGAGAGTGAAAGTGAATAGAAAAGCTAGAACCAAGTTTCTTCTGCAAAGGCCATTGCCATTAATTAAAATAAGAGGAGGTTAGTGTAAACAGAATGCGTAGCAAGCTGACTGTTCAAACCAAAAGACCTCTAGTTGAAGGTGTGTCTTTAATTTAAGCAACGTCAGGACCCGGGCAATCGAGTATTGGGAGATTTTACAAATAGTCTGGTCATTTTGTAAGTCATCAAATTCACTTGACTGCCCTTGCCCTTCTCATAATGCTCCAAAGGACACTTAACCTAACTCCAGTTCCTCATATTTGGCGAAGTAATCATTATAATGTGTGTGTCTGCTATTGGGTAGGTTTATTTATCATATCACTTCCACCATAACTACTTTCCACTAGTCTCTCTTTGGTTTATTTTCCACATGATTAAATCTTCGTAGCTCCTTAGGAATCGCTGGAAGTCACTGCCTTGGAAATCTGGGAGGTGATTTTCCCTATTGGATGATGCATGCCTAACCCGGCGATTGGAGGCTGCACAGGGAAATCACGTGGTCTTAGAAGCACTCCTACTCCCTCCCATCCAGACTATTTGGTTATACTCTTTATCAAATGTGGGATGACATGACTTTTCTCCCTCTCACAGTTGCTGCCCTCACAGTTTTAGATTTTCTGCTGCCTGACACCAGTGTTGGTACTTTAAATGTATAAGGTAAGAGTTTCACAGTGAGACCCCAGGACTGCTGGACCCAGAGCCCCCTGAAACAAGATACAAGGTCAGGTTATATTCTACTGCTGAAGCTTGCCTGCTATGTTATAGCCTATTCCTCCTTCCCCAAGGATACAGATGTGTCTACAGAGGAGGTACAACAGATCCTGGTCTAGTTGGGTTCAAAAAAATCTACTTACAACTTTCCTTTTTTCTCTATCTTATCAGTAAAGACATGTCAATGAGTTGTAAGGATAAACTCCGTGACTCTTTTGCAATGTATAGGGTTGATTATGCCAGTGCTTGGGGTTTCCGATCTTGGACTCACATCATGAGAGTAGGGCCTGTATATGTGCAAGCTGACCCAGCAGCCATGTGGTTCTCAAGTAGAGACACCATATCACCTGATAGCACCTACTCTTGTCACTGCCCTGTCCCCCTCTGTCTTTGCAAACTCCACAAAATATTTAAGAAGGGAAGTGGAGTTGATTGTGATATACCATTCTCATGACCTGTCTTTCATCTCTTCTGCTGGACGGCCTCTCCCACTTCTGTCTCAACCATTGTCTATGCTTTTAGGGATGCCATTCAGCTTTTCTAGACCAATAACTGAAATACACAATCTACCAAAGAATTTTTGTACTTCTTCAAGAGGGGTATGTGAGACACCTTGAGCAGGGGTTGACTCACTGTTTTTATAAATAAAGATTTATAAAACTCAGTGTTTTATAAATAAAGTTGTTTTGAAATACAGCCATGTGGATTTATTTACATATAATCTATGGCCTATATCATGCTACAGTGGCAGAGTTGAGTACAGACACCTTATAGACTGTAAAGCCTAAGATATTATTATTTGGGCTTCTAAAGAAAAAGTTTGTCACCTCTCTGCCCTTTAGGGTGGAGTGGGCATGCTGTATTGACATATGCATAACATACCAAAAGTTTATTTCAGGCAAAAAGATAACATATTTGAAATAGCCTCTCCTAGAAAATACAGATTTTCTGCTCACCATGCTGTGGGGGACATTGGTCCTGCTTGTTTCTTTTCTCGGCCATGCTGTCCTTGGTGGTTAGAGGATTGACATTTGAGTGAGAAATTCAGAATAAGACCATATGTTAGGCCATGTAGTAGAAGGTAGAGCAGGTCAGCTGCCTACAGCTTGATGACTTAATTATCATAGCATTACGCCATCTGGGCTCTGATGTTGTTCACCTTACAATTTTCCTTCAGGAATCCTCTTCCTTTTCTTAAAACTTCCTAAATTTTGACCTGGTTTCAAAACGGATGCCCTGTTTTTTGGTTTCCTTGAATTTCTTTTTTCTATTTTCTTTTAGATATTAGGTCAGGTAGCCCCAACTGTGAGATTCATTTTATAACTTCAAATTCTGAATCCTTGTATAAAAGTCCAACTTTTCTTCCTTCCTCACTAAAGAAACTATAGCAAATCTGCAGCAAAGAAAGACTTTGAGATTATTTTCTTAATTCACTCATATGTGCATGGGTACATGTGTGTGTAGACCTGTGCAACATTCTTTGACATGTTGTCACATGTATACATAATCATGTAAGCATCATCACACTGAAGATACACAACTCTCGGCTTATGTTTTAACTGGTTTTTCCATTTTCTATCTACTTTGAAGTGGCCACCGCCCTATCTCTTAAGATGTTACCACTCAAAATGTGGCCCATGGGATACCTGGAAGCTTGTTAGAAATGGAGAACCGGAGGGCTCATCCCAGACATACTGAACCAGAATCTGCATTTAACAGCTCTGGTGACTCATGTGCATGCTAACGTCTGAGAGCACTGTTCTAAGAAATGTCTTCATATCCATTGGCTTGATATGATTAGTTGGGTAAAGAGGGGAGCAGATCAGAATCACTGTGAAGCTTAGGGAAAAAGTATGCCTAGATCCTTAAGACGGCAAGATTAAATCTGAAGGAAAATTCAAGTATCTATATATTTTAATGATTCCAGAGGCAATTGTGATGCATACAATTTATGAAAAGCGTGTATGATGCAAGGGTTCTCAGCATCCTTTTTTATTCTACTCTTTAAAATCCCCTGGCAACCACCTCTTACTTCCAGGCCAACAAAGATTATTTAATATTGTTGATCAGCTTTTCACCATCCTGTGCATTCTCATGGCACTTTGTCTCATATGTGAGTAAACCAAGGACCCTTTTTACAGATGAATACGTGTTCTCATGCATCCTGATGATTAACTCAAAATATTTATTATAATGTTTCCTAAATATGTACAAACAGAAAACCAAGTACAGCTGCTGTAAGTTCCTAGTTCTTGTAAGACCGGAAACTCACGGCAAATTTACAAATGAAATGTAAACAATACCATTGAAATTAAGAACATTAATTTAACGTGGCAGATGATATTTTCATGGTAATAAATCTCTGCTTGCAATATGAATGCGGCATGATGGCTATAGTGTAGATCTTTGGAGTTCGGCACATCTGTACTGCTGTGTGACTTGTGAAGTCTCATTTTCCTGACTATTTTTCTCTATTTGAACACCTGTAAAAGCTTCATCTACATCCCAGAATGCCATTTGGTCTTCTCTTTCCACGAATGCATCTAATGCATGTCATTTAGCCCACGTCTCTTCCATGTAGATTCACCAATTAAAGTGGTGATTCTTATTGTCAGTGTGATTACAGGCATAAACACAAAAGATAACATTACATGACAGCCCTTGGTCGGTAATTATTCGACAGTACACACTTAGAAGATGGTCACGCAAAATATACGTTATCATTGTTAAAAGAAAACAACAAATTAGAAAAAAATATTGAAGACACATTGGACACCTAAGCATATTTGCTCAATATTTCCAGCTCATTATGCAGTGGGAGACAGTAAGAGTGGAACTTACAAACATGGCCTTGGACGGAGGAAAGTCTAGGATCTACTTTTGGCAGTTCCATTTACTAGGTACATCCCCTGGGATAAGTTTCTTAGCATCTCTGTGTCTTGGTTTCCTTATGTATACAATGGAGATGATTATTACCTAGTTCATAAGCCAGGGAATAGGTAGGATATGCAAGGAAAGCCCTTAGCCCAGTCTTAGCATATTATAAGCACCCAATTATCAGTAGTTAACGGTAATAATAAATAATTACTGCTATTTTTATTATAGATCTAGACATTTATTAATTAAATCTTCCACATGTCCCTTTCTTTTATGTTATTTTCTTCATTGTATTCTCAAGATATGTTCTCTCTTTTCTCCAGTGCTCTTGTTTTAATAACCTGATTGTGGCAGAGGTGAAAAGTCCCGTCAAAATGCTGGAGTATCTGTCACTGGATGCAAAGCACCATTGTTGCTCCTGTTGGTCTACTGTTCTTGCTGTAGCTGACTCCTGAATCTTGCTGCTTTAACAACTCCATTTATTTTCCAGTGGAGCCAATTTAGTGAGGGATCCTCTCCTGAGAGTGATGTCCTGGAGCTGGATACTACTAAGATAATGTTGCTTTCATTATTGCCCTCTGTACTTTGAATTTTTATTAGTGAAGCCTGAATAACTTGACTGAAGGTGAAAAAGATAGTTCAAAACATAGAGAAGTACAGTATTTTATTTTGCCATCACATCTTCTATTGTTCATGCAGTAGGGATTGAAAAATTGGATCCCCACACTTGAGAATGCATACCTCTGGTTCTCTGAGGTGACATGTAGGATTTTTTATTAGAAACCCCAGGTTTTTTTTTTTTTTTTTGGTTATTTCTAGCTTCTGTCTGAATAGAGACTTTATTAATAGAAGTAGATTCAGGATGTCTAGTAGAGGTACAGAGAATAAGTGAAGGAAAGGAAAAAAGGAAGAAGGGGGGGAGGGAAAAAGGAGGAATCTAAACAAAACAGGTTATTAACTCTTTTACTAATAAGAAGAGGGAAAAGGCAGCTCATGAGTTAAACCAAGACTAAAAAGAAACCCTAAAAACATTCATTTACTTTGCATCTGTACATCTTTGACATACGCATGAAGTGTGAAGGAAATGCAGTGATACCTTGGGAAGCACAGTCAATGTACTGAGTGCTTATTGTGGTTAGACAGTCTAGTGCTGTCTTAATAGCAGAGAGGTGATGACCTTAGCGTTTTCACCTAATTATAGATCTGTAATTACCTTTTGCATTCTTTGAGTGTTCTTTGTAATTTCAGATTAGGTATGCAACAGCAGAAACTGTTTGACCTGACATGTTGGCTCATTGTATGAAGCAGCCGTTAAACAACCATCAGAGGTGGTTTCATTTTTGTGAAGGGTTAAGTAATTTGGGGGATTTAAAACTATGGGCAATAAATAACCATCCACATTCACTGAAGGAAGTTCTCCTTAGGTAAGAGAATAGAGCTGGAAGTGAGGGAGACATTAGTCTGGTAAAAAGTCACATCAACTAAGATTTACATCCGGATGATTTAGGTGGTGAAGTGTCTGCACCAAAACCTGCCCTTGAGCATAGAGGTCAATGAGAAGGAGGGGATACAAACCAGCTGTTCTGAAAACAAACAGAAGCCCGTGCTCTTAAGATGAGTAGGTCAATAGCCATCATAAAAGCACCATGGTGACAGTAGAAACCAAACGGCCAAGCATGCTGAAGGCTGAACTGCAAGTCATTGTAAATGCAGAGAGTCTAAAGTAAGAGGGTAAATAGCATGTGACAACAAATTGAGGCAGGGGGACAAGCAAGACCCAGCATCTGCCACTGTGAGATCAGTTGCTACAGACTCATACCTGGCCTGTTTCACACTGCCTCTGGGCAGGTAGGACTCTCGGTCCACAGGTATGAACTGTGGACAAAAAGAAGCTAGAAGCATAAAGTAGTTCAGGAGATTGTCATCTGCAGGGTGGGCACAGTAGGAACCTGATTTCCCTGCCTTTATATGATGTGGGATAGAGTAGCATTGTGGAACGTGCTTGGCTTTGAAGTCGAATGTACCCAGATTAAAATTCAAATCTACCTGGTCTGTGGGTAAGTTATTTACCTTCCAGGGCTACTCTGTTATCTGTAAAGTAGATATAAGAATACACAGGGTTAATCTGTGAGGATTAAATGAATGTATTTGAAGTACCAGCACAGGACCACAGTCTGAAATCCTTATTAATATCCTGGAAGAAGGTCTCTAGTTGTGTGTCTTGGGTCTTTGCCCCTCTCCCTTTACAGTTCTCTTGAAGATATGTGGTCAAGGTAAAGAGCTGATGCAGCAGCTAATTTGGTAAATGACAGGCTTAAGATTCAAAAGAATTTCAGCAAGAAGGGAGAATGATCTTAAAATGAAATATAAAAGCATTATATAAAACCCTGTCCTCAGATTAAAAAAAAAAGTCATAACCCTCATTCTGAGTGGAAGACACCTCATTCAAGTAGATGTTTATGTGTTAAAAATGCAAAATCTTAGAAGAAAATTCTTTTAAAGTTGCATATGTCCTGTGTGCCTTCTGCTGCCACATTTTAAGAGGACATTGACAAATTAGGCATGTCCATGTGGCACAGTGTGCTGGTTATCAAATCCTAGCTCTACCACTATGAATCCTCAAACAAGTTTGTTACCTCATTGACAAATGAGTATGGAGGACCTCAACTTGGTGTGAGCTGAGGATTGAATTGTATAATGCAGGCTTCCCTGGTGGCGCAGTGGTTGAAAGTCCGCCTGCCGATGCAGGGGACACGGGTTCGTGCCCCGGTCCGGGAAGATCCCACATGCCGCGGAGCGGGTGGGCCCGTGAGCCATGGCCGCTGAGCCTGCGCCTCCGGAGCCTGTGCTCTGCAACGGGAGAGGCCACAATGGTGAGAGGCCCGCGTACCGCAAAAAAAAATAAATAAATAAATAAAATAAATAAATTGTATAATGCAAGTAAAGGGTTCAGCACAGTGCCTGGCTCGTAACTGGGAGCTATTATTATTCACAGGAAAGAATGGTGAGAATGGTGGCCCAAAAAATGAGGAACTGAAGAAACTTGGAGCAATGTTCTGCCTGTAAAAGGGAAACTTAAGTAGGGATATGACAGCTGTCATCAACTATTTGAATGAGTGTTAATATAGAAAAGAGGTCCTTGTTAATCAACCTGATGCTAAAAGACGGAACCAAAACCAATAGATAGAAGTTACACAGAAACTAATACACCATTGTAAAGCAATTATACGCCAATAAAGATGTTAAAAAAAAAAAAAGTAGCTGAACTTAAAAAAAAAGAAAAAAGAAGTTATGGAAAGCTCTGTTTGGGCTTTAAAAATATCATGTATGCCAGAAATTAGTTTCCATTTGGGGATGTCCTAATCATTAGAATAAACTTCTTTAGGAGGGAGAGAGCTCTCTATCTTTGGAGGAAGCAGTCGTAATAATAGTAATTGAGACTAAAAATAGCTCTTAAGGTGTTCCAGTTACTGTTCTAAGGAATCTGCACTCTTATTTGATCCTCGTAACATCCATGTGAAGTAGATAAAATTATTATCATTACCATTTTACAAATGAAGAAGCTGAGGCACAGAATTTCAATAAATTTCCAAGAACATGTAATTTAGAAATGGCAGAGCTGAGATTAGAGCCCAGGCTGCCTGCCTCTTGAATCCATTCTCTTCACTGCTATAAGAGGGAGAACGCTGGGAAAGGCCAAGTGACCGCATGTCGTGAAGGTTAGAAAGGGGATTGTTGCCCTGAAGTCAAGATTTGACTGGATGATCTCTGCAGTCCTTCTCATTAGGTGTCAGTATTTTATAAGACTGAAAAGCAAGCAAAGAAGACACAGTGGCAAATGATGATACAAAACGTAGGCACAAATTGTCATGGGTTTATCGCAACACAAAAAAGCTCAAGATATTCACTGAGAACCTATTTACTTCTATCAATACTTTATACTTGGTAATAAAAGAATGAACATCTCATTGTCTTGTTTTAGGCAAAATTGAAGGAATACATTTGAATTAGGGATTGGTAGTTAGACTAGCAGCAGCAAAAAAGAGACTAGTAAAACTCTGTAGAAGAGAAAGATATATATTAATTCATTGAACAGTATTAATTGAGTACCTACTCTGTGCTGGGATCAGAACATCTACACAAAAGAAAATAAAAAGTCAACAATTACTGCAGTCTCCACACATTTAGACTCCT
Organism: Globicephala melas; assembly: GCF_963455315.2. Classification (NCBI taxonomy): domain Eukaryota; kingdom Metazoa; phylum Chordata; class Mammalia; order Artiodactyla; family Delphinidae; genus Globicephala; species Globicephala melas. The sequence goes on from NC_083315.2 coordinate 154,102,820, forward strand.
GTAGCCTTTAGGCTTTTCTTGAACTTTCACATGCAATGATACTTTTCAAGTCTTTAAGGAAATAATAAACTATATTGTTTTGGAAAGGAAGCATACATGATATTTTAAAAAGATTTTTATACGAGCTGAGTAATTTTACTCTCAGTTTAGGTGCTAAGGGTATGCTTCAGTTCTTCTCAGGCCAGCTCACTCCCCAGTAAAGACATAGATTTAGGTCTTATGCATTAAACTATTTCACTGTACTGCAGTGGGAAAAGCTTTGGTCTAGAAATTTGGTGTTCTGCTACTCATGTAATTTATGACAAACTTTCTACTGTGTACCTCAGTTTTCACATCTATAAAGTGTGGAGAGTTGGCTAAACTATCTTTGTCTCATTTAGGTTTAAAGATTTCATATTTCTTTTGTTTTTATAATTATGCTTACTTCCACCATGTAGATGCCAGATGGCAAACAGCCCTGGCAGTGTGCACAGGACCCAAATTGATTCTGGGAAAATGGGGCACCAGTGATTCCTAAGGTAGAAGGAGCTGAAGTGAGCAGGGGCCTCTAGGTTCTAGTTCTATTTCTGTCAGCTATAAAATGCAGGCATAGCTCCATATGAGGAGACATCTCTTAGCTTTTCATATTAGATTTTAAAATTGCCTAACAAAACCTACTGAGGCTGTGCTGTGCTTATAGTACTTTAATGTTATGAGGATAGAGCAGGGCATACAAGGCTTAATTGCCCCCCCTTTAATTTCTCTCAATCTTTCAAAGCATTAAAGAGAAAAATTTTATCTCTCGGTCTATTGTTTTAAAATATAGTTTATCCTCTGTATGGGTTTAGGTGACTTGCATGAATGAGAGGGTAGTCATTGTATTCAGTAAAGTTTCTAGAACAGCCCTGCATTAGTAATAAGTTTCCTGGGTACTACTGCTTTGTCATCAGACTTCACCACATAGACCTCTTATCCCTCTCTGTGTTGGTCTTACTGTTATTATTTCAAAGTTACATATACAGTGAGTTCACAGGTTTTCATGGTATTTTAATAAAGCCACTTGAGGGACTTCCCTGGTGGTCCAGTAGTTAAGAATCCGTGCTTCAACTGCAGGGGGCACAGGTTCAATCCCTGGTAGGGGAACTAAGATTCTGCATGCCACGAGGTACGGCCAAAAAGATACATAAATAAAATAAAGCCATTCCATCTGCTGCTCTTGATTTGATTAGTGAATGGCATTTTGATGGTCACTATCTTGACTTGCTTTTACTTTCATCTGTCTTTTTTAAGAATCTCCTTTTAATAGTTAGAAGGCTAAAGATAATTTAAAGGGGCTCGAGGGAGATTCCCCATTCACATCAGTGCTTTAGAACCAAATAAGGATCTGGTCTATGGCGGGAATAGATTAAGGAAGTCTCAGAGGAGATTTTGGTTTGAAAGATTGAACTTTTAAAAAAGAAAAAGTTATCCAGACCTGAGTAAGAAAGCCACAGAGATGACTTTCTAGATTGAGTGTGAAGTTTGTTTCAGACTGAATGTTTGTGTCCCCCACAAACCCATATGTTGAAACCTAACCCCCAAGGTGATGACATTAGTTACTGGGACCTTTGAGAGGTGATTAGGTCATGAGGGTGGAGCCCTCATCAATGGGATTAGTGCCCTTATAAAAGAGGCTCTAGAGAGCTCCTTCCTACCTTTTGCCATGTGAAGACACAGCTAGAAGATGGCCATCCATGAACCAGGAAACCGTCTATTACAGACACCAAATCTGTTGGTGTCTTGATCTTGGACTTTCCAGCCTCCAGATCTGTGAAGAATAAATTTTTGTTGCTTAAGCCACCCAGTCTGTGGTATTTTTGTTATAGGATTCCAATTGGACTAAGACAGTTATAATATTTCAGTTACACATTCTTAATCTTAAAGATTATTTTAGCTTTCCTTTTTTCATACAGAATGGCATGGAACAGGGCCTTCACATGAGTTCCTTCTGTCAGTTAATTCTAACTCTTTAGAAAACTTAAGATGCCTTGGCTTTTCTGAAGAGTTGTATTGCAGATTCTTGATCATGACCAGAGATAAAATGCCCTTCATCCAATGTAATGCTTTGCTATGTGTAGCAAACAGCCTATCATGGGCTGGGACATGGGAGTTGTTGGTGAAATAGTGTGTAAGTAATTTGTCATGGAAGTAAGAATAGACTTTTATTTTTCCTTTTTGACATCTGGTTCTTCTCTGATTATATGCCGCTTTTTCTTTTTCCTTTCTAGTCTCCATCTTTATCCCAATCTGTTTGGAGTACCTGTGAGCATTGCTTTGCAATCATGATACTTGGGACTGATTAACAATCCCTTAATGAGACTGCATCCCCAAAAAGGAAAATTTCAAGTGACTAGAAGACTAGTGATGTCTAGGGCCACTCCTAGAATGGTTAAGTTACTAGTTGTGAATCTTAAATGTGGATTGCATTAGAAACTCCATCCACTTTTCCATCTCAAATCCTTGTTTAATGAATAGCAGGGTAGGAACATCTGTTTTCATTGCCTTTCCATCATGCCAGTTGAGCATGACTGCTTTTCTGGTAGACTCCATCTCACAATAAATCGTATTCATAGGAGGTGGTTAGTGTGTGGTAAACATTGTGTGGACAGACCAATACTATAGGTAGATACAATACTTGCTCAGAGGAGACACAAACAAATTGCCTTTCTCCTGGCTCTGAAACATCTTCTTTCAACATAGTTAAATATGAAGTTGGAATGAAGCTAACTAATGCTTAATCAAAAAAACCTCTTCATTGCTTGGCTTCTGATGGGAAAGCTATAGGCAGCAATTTGTTTTAATGATTGATTTTACTAATACGAAGGCACACTTGGACTCCTCTCAAAGATTTTATAAGATCTCTATGCAAGGAAGATGAATTCATTAGAACCAAAATTATTATATAAGAAATTCAGTTCGAATTATCCACATGTTAAAAGAAATAGATTCACTTTTAACACATATGCTTATTTGAAACACACTCCCACACATACAGAGATTATCACAGGCAGTTATGGAAGATCACTAATTAATGTACATTCATATATATTCAAATTAAAACAAATTTTCATTAAAACAAATATTAACACCTCAAAGTCTACAAGGCTATGTGTAGGTGGATGCAGCTTTAGGACTGTCTTTTTTTTTCTTAACATCTTTATTGGAGTATAATTGCTTTACAAGATTGTGTTAGTTTCTTCCTTATAACAAAGTGAATCAGCTGTACGTATACATATATCCCCATATCCCTTCCGTCTTGCGTCTCCCTCCCACACTCCCTATCCCACCCCTCTAGGTGGTCACAAATCCAAGCTGATCTCCCTGTGCTATGCAGCTGCTTCCCACTAGCTATCTATTTTACATTTGGTAGTGTATATATGTCCATGCCACTCTCTCACTTTGTTCCAGCTTACCCATCCCCCTCCCCGTGTCCTCATATCCATTCTCTATGCCGGCGTCTTTATTCCTGCTCAGCCATTAGGTTCATCAGTACCATTTTATTTTATTTTTTAGATTCCATATATATGTGTTAGCATACAGTATTTGTTTTTCTCTTTCTGACTTACTTCAGTCTGTATTACAGACTCTAGGTCCATCCACCTCACTACAAGTAACTCAATTTCATTTCTTTTTTTTTTTTTTTTTTGCGGTACACGGGCCTCTCACTGTTGTGGCCTCTCCATTGTGGAGCACAGGCTCCGGACGTGTAGGCTCAGCAGCCATGGCTCACGGACCTAGCCATTTCATGGCATGTGGTATCTTCCCGGACCGGGGCATGAACTCGTGTCCCCTGCATCGGCAGGCGGACTCTCAACCACTGCGCCGCCAGGGAAGCCCTCAATTTCATTTCTTTTTATGGCTGAGTAATATTCCATTGTATATATGTTGTGCTCCATCTTCTTTATCCATTCATCTGTCAGTGGACATTTAACTTGCTTCTATGCCCTGGCTATTGTAAATAGAGCTGCAGTGAACATTGTGGTACATGTCTCTTTTTGAATTATGATTCTCTCCGGGTATATGCCCAGTGGTGGGATTGCTGGGTCGTATGGTAGTTCTATTTTTAGTTTTTTAAGGAACCTCCATACTGTTCTCCATAGTGGCTGTATCAATTTACATTCCCACCAACAGTTCAAGAGGGTTCCCTGTTCTCCACACCCTCTCCAGCATTTATTGTTGATAGATTTTTTGATGATGGCCATTCTGACTGGTGTGATGTGATACCTCATTGTAGTTTTGATTTTCATTTCTCTAATGATTAATGATGTTGAGCATCCTTTTATGTGTTTGTTGGCAATCTGTATATCTTCTTTAGAGAAATGTCTATTTAGGTCTTCTGCCCATTTTTGCATTGGGTTGTTTGTTTTCCGGATATTGAGCTGCATGAGCTGCTTGTAAATTTTGGAAATTAATCCTTTTTCAGTTGCTTCATTTATAAAAATTTTCTCCCATTCTGAGTGTTGACTTTTTGTCTTGTTTATGTTTTCCTTTGCTGTTCATTAGGTCCCATTTGTTTATTTTGTTTTTATTTCCACCTCTCTAGGAGCTGGGTCAAAAAGGATTTTGCTGTTATTTATGTCATAGAGTGTTCTGTCTATGTTTTCCTCTAAGAGTTTTATAGTGTCTGGCCTTACATTTAGGTCTTTAATCCATTTTGAGTTTATTTTTGTGTATGGTGTTAGGGGGTGTTCTAATTTCATTCTTTTACATGTAGCTGTCCAGTTTTGCCAGCACCACTTATTGAAGAGGATGTCTTTTCTCCATTGTATATTCTTGCCTCCTTTATCAAAAATAAGATGACCATATGTGTGTGGGTTTATCTCTGGGCTTTCTATCCTGTTCCATTGGTCTATATTTCTGTTTTTGTGCCAGTACTGTGCTGTCTTGGTTTTGAAGCTTTGTAGTATAGTCTGAAGTCAGGGAGCCTGATTCCTCCAGCTCCATTTTTCGTTCTCAAGATTGCTTTGGCTATTTGGGGTCTTTTGTGTTTCCATACAAATTGTGAAATTTTTGGTTCTAGTGCTGTGAAAAATGACATTGGTAGTTTCATAGGGATTTCATTGAATCTGTAGATTGCTTTGGGTAGTATCATTTTCACAATGTTGATTCTTCCAATCTGAGAACATAGTATATCTCTCCGTCTGTTTGTATCATCTATAATTTCTTTCATCAGTGTCTTATAATTTTCTGCATACAGGTTTTTTGTCTCCTTAGGTAGGTTTATTCCTCAGTATTTTATTCTTTTTGTAGCAATGGTAAATGGAAGTGCTTCCTTAATTTCTCGTTCAGATTTTTCATCATTAATTTATAGGAATGCTAGAGAGTTCTGTGCATTAATTTTGTATCCTGCTACTTTACCAAATTCGTTCATTAGCTATAGTAGTTTTCTGGTAGCAGCTTTAGGATTCTCTATGTACAGTATCATGTCATCTGCAAACAGTGACAGCTTTACTTCTTCTTTTCCGATTTGGATTCCTTTTATTTCTTTTTCTTCTCTGATTGCTGTGGCTAGAACTTCCAAAACTATGTTGAATAATAGTAGTGAGAGTGGAGAACCTTGTCTTTTTCCTGATCTTAGAGGAAATGGTTTCAGTTTTTCACCATTGAGAACAATGTTGGCTGTGGGTTTGTCATATATGACATTTATTATGTTGAGGTAAGTTCCCTCTATGCCTATTCGCTGGAGGGTTTTTATCATAAATGGGTGTTGAATTTTGTCAAAAGCTTTTTCTGCATCTGTTGAGATTATCATATGGTTTTTCTCCTTCAGCTGTTAATATGTTTTATCACATTGATTGATTTGCCTATATTGAAGAAGCCATGCATTCCTGGGATAAACCCCACTTGATCATGGTGTATGATCCTATTAATGTGCTGTTGGATTCTGTTTGCTAGTATTTTGTTGAGGATTTTTGCATCTGTGTTCATCAGTGATATTGGCCTATAGTTTTCTTTCTTTGTGAGATCATTGTCTGGTTTTGGTATCAGGGTGATGGTGGCATCATAGAATGAGTTTGGGAGTATTCCTCCCTCTGCTATGTTTTGGAAGTATTTGAGAAGGATAGGTGTTAGCTCTTCTCTAAATGTTTGATAGAATTTGCCTGTGAAGCCATCTGGTCCTGGGCTTTTGTTTGTTGGGAGATTTTTAATCACAGTCGCACTTTCAGTGCTTGTGATTGGTCTTGTTTATATTTTCTATTTCTTCTGGTTCAGTTTCGGAAGGTTGTGCTTTTTAAGTATTTGTCCATTTCTTCCAGGTTGTCCATTTTATTGGCCTATAGTTGCTTGTAGTAATCTCTCATGATCCTTTGTATTTCTGCAGTGTCAGTTGTTACTTCCCCTTTTTCATTTCTAATTCTGTTGATTTGAGTCTTCTCCCTTTTTTTCTTGATGAGTTTGGCTAATGGTTTATCAATTTTGTTTACCTTCTTACCTTCTCATAGAACCAGCTTTTAGTTTTATTCATCTTTGCTATCGTTTCCTTCATTTCATTTTCATTGATTTTTCATCCGATCTTTATGTTTTCTTTCCTTCTGTTAACTTTGGGGTTTTTTAAATTCTTCTTTCTCTAATTGCTTTAGCTGTAATGTTAGGTTGTTTATTTGAGATGTTTCTTGTTTCTTGAGGTAAGACTGTATTGCTATAAACTTCCCTCTTAGAACTGCTTTTGCTGTATCCCATAGGTTTTGGGTGGTCGTGTTTTCATTGTCATTTCTTTCTATGTATTTTTTGATTTCCTCTTTGATTTCTTCAGTGTTCTCTGGTTATTTAGTAGTGTATTATTAAGCCTCCATGTGTTTGTATTTTTTACAGATTTTTTCCTCTAATTGATTTCTAGTCTCATAGCATTGTGGTTGGAAAAGATACTTGATATGATTTCAATTTTCTTACATTTACCAAGGCTTTATTTGTGACCCAGGATATTATCTAGCCAGGAGAATGTTCATGAGCACTTGTGAAGAAAGTGTATTCTGTTGTTTTTGAATGGAATGTCCTATAAATATCAATTAAGTGCATCTTGTTTATGTATTATTTAAAGATTCTGTTTCCTTATTTATTTTCGTTTTGGCTGATCTGTCCATTGGTGAAAATGGGGTTTTAAAGTCCCCTACTATGATTGTGTTACTGTCGATTTCCCCTTTTATGGCTGTTAGCATTTGCCTTATGTATTGAGTTGCTCCTATGTTGGGTGCATAAATATTTACAATTGTTATAGCTTCTTGTTGGATTGATCCCTTGATCATTATGTAGTGTCCTTCTTTGTCTCTTGTAATAGTTTTTATTTTAATGTCTATTTTGTGCCTATGTGTGTCTATTTTTATTTTAAAGTCTATTTAGTGCCTGAGTGATATGAGAATTGCTACTCCAGCTTTCTTTTGATTTCCATTTGCATGGAATTTCTTTTTCCACCCCCTCACTTTCAGTCTGTTTGTGTCTGTAGGTCTGAACTGGGTCTCTTGTAGACAGCATATATGCAGGTCTTGTTTTTTTATCCATTCATCCAGTATATTTCTTTTGGTTGGAGAATTTAATCCATTTACATTTAAGGTAATTATCGATATGTATGTTCCTGTTACCATTTTCTTAATTGTTTTGGGTTTGTTATTGTTGGTCTTTTCCTTCTCTTGTGTTTCCTGCCTAGAGAAGTTCCTTTAGCATTTGTTGTAAAGCTGGTTTGGTGGTGCTGAATTCTCTTAGCTTTTGCCTGTCTGTAAAGGTTTTAATTTCTCCCACAAATCTGAATGATATCCTTGCTGGGTAGAGTAATCTTGGTTGTAGGTTTTTCCCTTTCATCACTTTAAATATGTCATGCCACTCCCTTCTGGCTTGCAGAGTTTCTGCTGAAAATCAGCTGTTAAGCTTATGGAGATTCCCTTGTATGTTATTTTTCCCTTGCTGCTTTTAATATTTTTTCTTTGTATTTAATTTTTGATAGTTTGATTAATATGTGTCTTTGTGTGTTTCTCCTTGGATTGATCCTGTTTGGGACTCTGTGCACTTCCTGGACTTGATTATTTCCTTTCCCATATTCGGGAAGGTTTCAACTATAATCTCTTCAAATATTTTCTCAGTCCCTTTCTTTTTCTCTTCCTCTTCTGGGACCCCTATAATTTGAATGTTGGTTCATTTATGTTGTCCCACAGATCTCTGAGACTGTCCTCAATTCTTTTCATTCTTTTCTTCTTTATTCTGCTCTACTGTAGTTATTTCCACTATTTTATCTTCCAGGTAACTTATCTGTTCTTTGGCCTCAGTTATTCTGCTCTTGATTCATTATAGAGAATCTTTAGTTTCATTTATTGTGTTGTTCATCATTGTTTGTTTGCTTTGTAGTTCTTCTGGATTCTTGTTAAATAATTCTTGTATTTTCTCCATTTATTTCCAAGATTTTGGATCACCTTTACTATCATTACTCTGAATTCTTTTCCAGGTAGACTGCCTATTTCCTCTTCATTTGTTTGGTCTTGTGGGTTTTTGCCTTGCTGCTTTATCTGCTGTGTGTTTCTCTGTCTTCTCATTTTGCTTAACTTACTGTGTTTGGGGTCTCCTTTCCATAGGCTGCAGGTTCGTAGTTCCCGTTGATTTTGGTGTCTGCCCCCAGTGGCTAATGTTAGTTCAGTGGGTTGTGTAGGCTTCGTGGTGGAGGGGACTAGTGCCTGTGTTCTGGTGGATGAGGTTGGATCTTGTCTTTCTGGTGGGCAGGAGTGCATCCAGTTGTGTGTTTTGGGGTGTCTGTAACCTTATTATGACTTTAGGCAGCCTCTCTGCTGATGGGTGGGGTTGTGTTCCTGTCTTGCTAGTTGTTTGGCATAGGGTGGCCAGCACTGTAGCTTGCTGGTCATTGAGTGGAGCTGGGTCTTAGCGTTGAGACAGAGATGTCTGGGAGAGCTTTTGCCGTCTGGTATTACATGGAGCCGGGAAGTCTCTGGTGGACCAGTGTCCTGAACTCAGCTCTCCCACCTCAGAGGCACAGGCCTGATACCCGGCTGGAGCACCAAGACCCTGTCAGCGACACGGCTCAGAAGAAAAGGGAGAATAAAAAAGAAAGAAAAAGAAAGAGAGAAAGGAAGGAAGGAAGGAAGGAGGGAGGGAAGGAAGGAGGAAGGAAGGAAACAAAGAAAGAAATGAGAGCGACCAAACCAAAAAACAAATCCACCAATGATAACAAGCACTAAAAACTATACAAAAAACAAACAAACAAACAAACAAAAAAAAACGGACAGACAGAACCCTAGGACAAATGGTAACAGCAAAGCTATACAGACAAAATCACACAAAGAAGCATACACATACACACTCAGAAAAAGAGAAAAAGGAAAAAAAAATATATATATATCCATATATATAAAAAAGAAAGAGGGCAACCAAATCAATAAAGAAATCTACCAATGATAATAAACTCTAAATACTAAACTAAGATAAACATAAAACCAGAAAAAAATAAGTGCAGAAAGCAAACCCCAAGTCTACAGTTTTTCCCAGAGTCCACCACCTCAATTTTGGGATGATTCGTTGTCTGTTCAGGTTTTCCACAGATGCAGGGTACATCAAGTTGATTGTACAGATTGAATCCACTGTTCCTGAGGCTGCTGGGAGAGATTTCCCTTTCTCTTCTTTGTTCTCACAGCTCCCAGGGGCTCAGCTTTGGATTAGGCTCCGCCTCTGCATGTAGGTCGCCTGAGGGCATCTGTTCTTCGCTCAGGCAGGACGGGGTTAAAGGAGCAGCTGATTCAGGGGGCTCTGGCTCACTCAGGCCATGGGGAGGGAGGGGTACGGATGCGGGGCGAGCCTGCAGCGGCAGAGGCCGGCGTGACGTTGCACCAGCCTGAGGGGTGCCATGCGTTCTCCTGGGGAAGTTGTCCCTGGATCACGGGACCGTGGCAGTGGCGGGCTGCACAGGCTCCCCGGAAGGGAGGTGTGGAGAGTGACCTGTGCTCGCACACAGGCCCCTTGGTGGCGGCAGCAGCAGCCTTAGCATCTCATCCCTGTCTCTGGGGTCTGCACTGATAGCCACGGCTCGCACCCATCTCTGGAGCTCGTTTAGACGGTGCTTTCAATCTCCTCTCCTCACGCACCCTGAAACAATGGTCTTTTGCCTCTTAGGCAGGTACAGACTTTTTCCCGGACTCCCTCCCGGCTAGTCATGCATGGCGCACTAGCCCCCTTCAGGCTGTGTTCACGCCGCCAACCCCAGTCCTCTCCCTGGGATCCGAGCGAAGCCCGAGCCTCAGCTCCCAGCCCCGCCTGCCCCGGCGGGTGAGCAGACAAGCGTCTCGGGCTGGTGACTGTTGGTCGGCACTGATCCTCTGTGCAAAAATCTCTCCGCTTTGCCCTTGCACCCCTGTTGCCACATTCTCCTCTATGGCTCCGAAGCTTCCCCCCTACCACCCGCCGTCTCCACCAGTGAAGGGGCTTCCTAGTGTGTGGAAACTTTTCCTCCTTCACAGCTCCCTCCCAGAGGTTCAGGTCCTGTACCTATTCTTTTGTCTCCGTTTTTTCTTTTTTCTTTTGCCCTGCCCAGGGGTGTTTCTTGCCTTTTGGGAAGTCTGGGGTCTTCTGCCAGCGTTCAGTAGGTGTTCCGTAGGAGTTGTTCCACATGTAGATGTATTTCTGATGTATTTGTGGGGAAGAAGGTGATCTCCGCGTCTTACTCCTCTGCCATCTTGAAGATCTCTTCAAGACTGTCTTTCTAATCTGTAAATTAACAGGCTTTAGGGATTAGACAAAGAAGAAAGGAAAGTAGAAGAATACATAAGTACAATAATAATAATGGATAGGGCTTCCCTGGTGGCGCAGTGGTTGAGAGTCTGCCTGCCGATGCAGGGGACACAGGTTCGTGCCCCGGTCCGGGAAGATCCCAAATGCTGCGGAGTGGCTGAGCCCGTGAGCCATGGCCGCTGAGCTTGTGCGTCTGGAGCCTGTGCTCCGCAATGGGAGAGGCCACAACAGTGAGAGGCCCACGTAACGCAAAAAAAAAAATAATGGATAACATTTATGAAGTGTCTATTATGTGTCAGGCACTGTACTGAGCAAGCTAGCATTTCACATAAATAAGTCATTTAAAACTCATATTAATGGTCTGAATTATATTCTACAGTATTACTTCATCCCTCAGAGAGGTTTGTATAATTTGCATAAGGTCCAAAACTATTAAAAGGAAAATTGGTAATTGAACCCAGGTTTCTCAAATCCCTGAGCCAAGACCTGAATTGCTAAGTTCTTACCACATTCTTAGACCCTTTTATTTGAGGTAATATCACTGAATTCATGGTTCAGATTATTCTAGCAGCATCTCTATCAACAAATGGGTGTATCAAAATACAAGTACCCCCATTATTTGGGGGATTACTCAGGTGATAGTTGGCTTTTGAAAACAGAGAAATGCGGGCAATTAATGGAAGCAGAGTCCCTGGCTTTAGATTTTTTTTTTCTTTTTCATTTTTTCCTTAATGAGTATAATCATGTGAATAATTAAGCTTTAAGAGCTGAATGACTGATTGCCAGCAAGTGACTAACTGTTGTTTATTTATAAGGATATTACTTTCATGGGAAAATGCAAGATGTTTTTTTGAAACATCCCAAGTCTTGTATGAGACTTTGTAAATAACGGAGGCTGCATAGCTTAGGGGTTAAGCTCACAGACAGTTGTCACACTGACTTGCGTACAAGTCAAAGTTACTGGACCTTTGGAGTTTTTTAAACCCCTCTATGATTGATTTCTATAAAGTAGAACCAAAAATTTAACCTACTTCTTAGGGTTGTTGAGAGCATTAAAAAGCTAAATTATACAAAGTGCTAGCTTAATGCCTGGTATATGAAAATGATTCAATAAAACTAGTTTGTAATATTTTCTTTTTTAAGTGACCCCCAAACCCCAAACTTATTTGTGTATGTTTTTAGCTATTAGGAGAGACAGGTTGGATTCTTGGGAAATCTCCAGTTCCTGAGTCAGAGCCTTGCAAAGATTGCTTGGGATGTGTCTATGTTGACGATCTCTTCCACGCATATTTTTCTGTCAGTCTTAGATTCATCATAAGAATTAACTCTTCTTTCTAAAGAGCTTTAGTGCTTTTATATTACCTCCTTTAATTGTCCTAATAATCTTATGGACTAGAGATGATGATACTCATTTTTATAAATAAGGAAACCAGATATCAGAAAAATAAATAGAAAACCGCCCAACTAGTAAACAGATGAACTATGACACGAATCCGGGTCTTCTGTACCCACGCTCCAGTTTAATTTTAAAACAGAAAGAAGATTTTGAGATCATATGGAACATGCCTCAATCCATTTTATAGATCAGAATATGTAGGCTCTAAGATAGACAAATGATTGTCTAGGGTCACATAGCAAATTAGAGGCAAAGCTGACACTAGACCCCAGGCCTCTCTTCCAAATCTAGAGCTCTTTCATCACTCCTAGGCTGTTTGTATCTTTGCAGTGATCTGTGTACTCTGTAGAGGAAGAATGAAAAGATGAGGCAGAAATGAAAGGGTGAGGGGTTGGAGGAGAGGGAGAGAAGGAAAGAAAAGAATAGACTCACTTAGGAAGGTTAGATCAAGAGCAGGCATTGAGGGGTGGTCTATATTGAATACCAGTGCTTTCCACTGTGAAATCTAATCTCTACCTGGCAGGAGAGGCAGAAATAACCATCGTCTGTAATATACTCATCCCTGCTCCGATTCCACCATTAATACGAGCACAGTGATTACAGTAGACGTAGTTGACGGTAGCGACGACAGCCCCCTGTGACATCCGCACAGCCATATGGCATCACCATCACGTCTCGAGCAGCCCTCTCGCTTGAGATTTAGCTTCCCTTCCACTGGTCTGCATTACCAGATATCAGAGCTTGGCCGATTTGGTTCGTCAGGAGACTGCAGTAGAATTCACTCCCATAGAGGCATTTTCTTGACATTTTGACAGTCACTCAGGGAAAGTCAAAAGGCTGGCCAAGGGCCCAATAATCGGGCCCATCAGAATCAAGCTATATTTTCTGAGCAGCTGTCGATAGAGTGTGCATGAGATTATTACTGTTTGCCAACACTCTATTGATCTTGGCTTTGTGAAGCTCCAAGTCTGTTTATAGCCGCCTATAAAAATGAACAGCCACTTCTCGTACTGAAGGTTAACATGGTGTGTTTATTTAATGGAATGGAAATGGCTTTGTGTTTTCCACATGTCGTTGTTAATAAATTTTCAAAGGAATCTGAGTGACTAGTATGTAGGGGTTGAGGAAGGGATGGTGACTGTTGGGGGTGAGGAGTTTCTTGGGTTTGAAGCTCCTGGAGGCAGGAGATAAAAGATAAGACATGAGTAACATATCGGAATTAACTGTCCTACCCTGAGAAGTGTTATAAAAAAATCTTTGCTCTATACTAGTGGTGGGGGGGTTGTTGTTGTTGTTTTTTAACTTCTCAGCTGATAGTAAGGATTCTTCCCTGGATGGTTTATTCTTTTGCCTGCTTCTGTTTTCGTTTGTTCTTTTGGATTTCCCCCCAAATGTTTAAGGTGACACTGAGCATTTTCGTTTATTGTGAGTTTTGGCGTTTGGAGTTTCCTGCTATCCTTTGATCATTTTTCCTCCTTCCATAAAAGATTTGAAAGAAATGGCAAGAATTGGGAATCATATCAGATAGAAGCAGACACTGCCAATCCCACTGACCTGCTTTTTAAGAGATGTGTTTCCATTGACTGGAGGGGAGATACCAACAGCCTTTGCCAAAGCTACCAGAAGGGCTGAGAAAAGTCTCACGAAACTGTGAAAGACTATCTGGGTCTCAAGGATGCTAGATGAAAAGCGGAAACGTCAGTCAGCCACTGAATGTTTCAAAAGGAAATATCAGAATAATTCACTCGGATTTTTTTTAAAACTTTCCTCAGGAGGTTTGTCCTTTTTATATTAAGATGAACCTCATTGGCACTTTCAGTTTTAAATTTTATTCTGTCCATTCTGTCTCAGTCTCCTTAGAAGAGAAACAAACAAACAAATAAAAAAAAAACCTAACGTGTTATTCTTGAAACATACATGTATATCAGTGGTGATTAAAAAACAGCAACAACAACAGCAAAAGTTGTTGCAGTTTCAAAGCAGCCAATCTATTCAAGGAATTGCTGAATTCCGAGGAGCCAGCCACTGTGCTGAGTGCTGGAGCTGGAAAGAAAAGTAAGATAGAGCTCTCTACTCAAGGATGCTTTGAGTGTGTGTGTGTGTGTGTGTGTGTGTGTGTGTGTGTGTGTTTGTGTGTGTATTGGTGGCATGGATGTCTGTGTAAATACTTACCGGTGTAATAAGTATTATGACTGTTGTCCTCTAAGTACCTGACTCTGATTATGGGGCATTGCTTTCACATCTGGTGATGAGAATATATCTTTGTCTTTACTCTCTCCTTTACCTCCACATTTAACCTTGATTAAAGTCTGATTTCAAATAATCAACCCAGTTTTTGAATATTTGAGCAGTCTCCTTTAAGAGCCAGACAGAAAATGTAAAGTTGTCTAGCCTTTTAGGGAATGCTACTTCTAAGCCTTATTTGGGTAACTCAGATTTTTTTTTTTTTTTTCAGCACTCACACAAAATCAACTTAGGCACAAGAGTTAGAAGTGTGCTGTTCCTTTTCTCTTAGTGACACAAAATGTGGAAAATGAGAAGTAAGCAAGACTGAGGATTAGAATCACAAGATAGGTTTCTGTAGTATGAATTCAAGACCTGAAAATCTGCTTAGTTTTGAGTTTGAAACAGATCTGTAAAATCCTGTATTAAAAGAAATACAGTGGGAATTAACAAGAAAGGGGTAATGGGAGTGGGCAGATGTGTTCTTGACGAGAATACTCTAAATGCAGACCATTATCTTTGTCAATTAATTTTACTTTTTATAGATGGTTGGACTATTAAACAAAGTCTTATGAGAAAAGTGGTTTTAGCGATCTCTAGGAAGATGTTCCCGGTATTCAGGTAAATTAGGGCTGTGCATTGCGGAGTCCCCACCAGTCATACTCCCTCTGGCAAGTATTTTAAATACCATATGCAACCTAGTTAGAGGTGACATGAAATCACAGAATTTGATATTTTTTTCCTTCAAAGTTAAGCAAAGAGAGATGAGTTCTTCTGGTGTATCTGAGATGCCAGATGATGTTTTTCCTTTGTTGTAATTTTATTTTTTTTTTTTTGAGAATTTTATTTGAGGATGGTGCTGGTCCAGGGAAATGGGTTTGATCCCTCTATAGATAAGACAACCTCTTTTTTCCAGGTAACAGTAGGGCTCCTTTGTCTGCCTTATATCTGACAAAACAACAGGATGGAGTCATGATTTAGGTGTTGCCTCTGGAGTGAGAGTTTTCTGTGTTTGAACTCCTTGCTCAGTGATCTTGGCCAAATTATTTAACCTGTTTAAGCGTTAGTTTCCTCATCTATAAAACATGAGTAACAGGATTTCTTTATAGGAACCATGTAAAGATAAAACAGAAACCACCCAGCATAGTCCCTGGCACATAATACATTTTTATAAATCTTAACTATGATTACTAAACTGAGTAGTTCAATAGATATTGCCCCAGAAATTCCCAGGCATGAGTTTGTCATTATGATGGCCAAGTTGTAAGAGCCATAGACTAACACCCTGAGCTGTTTGCAGGTGCGTGGGCCTCTTCACAAGAGCTTCTAGCCGTTGCCTTACAGATTGATCAGTGTAGATCCGTCATCCTCTCTGGAAGATAACCAGAAAACACTTACCCTATTTAGAGTGAAAGAATTGAGTGTCTTTCCTTAGAAGGACAGTTAGATCTTTTTTTTTTTTTTTTTTTTTTTTTTTTGCGGTACGCGGGCCTCTCACTGTTGTGGCCTCTCCCGTTGCGGAGCACAGGCTCCAGACACGCAGGCTCAGCGGCCATGGCTCACAGGCCCAGCCGCTCCACGGCATGTGGGATCTTTCCGGACCGGGGCACGAACCCGCGTCCCCTGCATCGGCAGGCGGACTCTCAACCACTGCGCCACCAGGGAAGCCCGACAGTTAGTTCTTGATCCAAGGGACTTCAGTGCCACATAAGAAAAATTGTCTGTGCACAATATCCTTGGAGAGAGAAAGAGTTTTAAAATCTTGATATTAGAAATTAAGAAATAATTATAATGTATTTAGGTTTCTATAGGTCCTTCATTTCTGCATCACTATCTTCTTGTCAGAAATAAGTGTACTTTCTTCAATATTAATATTTTCTCTCCCAGGATGTAGATGAATTTTTGTTGTAGAACTTACATCATTTAACTGGATTTAAAAGATCCATCAGTATGCACCCAAAATTTATTTTCAAAATTCTTTACCTAATGGCTAAAGAATAAGCCCTAATTTGGTTTTCAGTGAAACTGACCTCAACAGTATAAATAGTACAGGAGAAGAAAAATTCCACATTCCTATATCTGGACATTTAAGACCACATCTGTGAAGCCACCATATGCGTTAAAGACGGGGTGTACTACGTTGCTGGTGAGAATTTTGCTGTTCTGGAGTCTATGCTGAGGCACCTCAGACATGACGGGGAGTAGAGGTTATGCCTTTGCTGTGTCACGGTTGACTTCCCGCTCCTTGAGGAGAGATTCACTCGCCTGAAAAATTAACAGGTTTGTTTGTGCAAACTCTAGTTGCACACCGGATTCTTTCTTTTGGGCTTTCCACGTGACCAGCCTAGACCCAAGGTTGGCCTGCAGCTGTGGAAAACAAGAGAGAAGTTACTGGTATAAAGGTCAAACATTTTCCCAAATTTCCTTCTCTTTCTAAATTTGTTCTGGTTGCTTAAAAACAAACAAAAAACACCTGTATTGCCTACATGTCCTTAGTATCGAGAACTCATCAGAGGAGATTTTGTTCAGTTGGTTGTTGCGGGATTCTCTGCTCATGGCAGTGGGAAGGTACTCTAAGTACCACATAACTGTCTCCATTGAGAAGAGTCTGTGATGTTTGAAACTTATAGTGAGTCTTTTAAATGATTGCTCTAGAAATGGCTATAATAATTTTTGTTTATTATTAATTAGCTTACCTCTGCCCTGCTGTTCTTTAATTTATGATTATTTATATGTATGCAATACTTGATCTTTTCAGGAATCCGTAGGACTCTGCTGCTATTATTTTTTAGAATACCGTTAATCTGTAAACGCGTATTATTTTCTCCAAAAAATGACCAAATTGCACTGTCCCCCCTCTGCCAGGTCAGAAGTCACTGACCTCATTGTGGTATTCAGAGTAATTACACATCGGGTCTTCTGGGTCTCACCCCCTTTCTCAGAACAGGAGCTGAAAGCACAGTTGAACAGATGATTTTAGCCTTGATTCACAACCTGTAAGCTAAAGAAGAGTCCATTTAAAAAACTCTTTCTATTTTGCAAACGAAGGAACTGAGGTACCAGATGGTAAATACCTATTTAAGAGTAGCAGTCCGAGAAGAGAATGCCTGACTCTAGCCCTCTGCCATTAATTTGCAAATGTGCCTAGTTTTTTGTCAGAAAATTGGTTATGGAACTATTCTTCAGTAGAGACCTGTCCTCTATGATGTTCCATAGTTTTTTTCTTATGATTCTATAGTCAGTGTTTGTTAAAATAAAAAATGTATAACAGAATATAGGGAGAATATTGATTATTGGCTATATGTTGACCCAAAATGAAGCCATTTAAAAGATTGTCTCTGTATAAATACAACTGTCCTACATTTAACCACGGTCATATGACAATTAATAAAAATGAAAATTTTCACTTATAGAATTTGCAAATAACAATCGATGATAGATCAAAATTAAAACTGATATTGACAACCTAGATAAAGAAATAAAAGCCATCAAAATTAACTTTAAAAGAAATAAATGTAAAATCCTATACTTGAGTTAAATAAATCAATTTTACAAGCACTAGGTATAGGAGATCTGGCTTGACAGAACTTTGCGAAACAAGACTGAAGACTTTAATTGTTCAGAAGGTTAAAATAAACCAGCTATACTAAATGAAAAGAAAAAAAAGGAAAACTAAATTTTAAAAAGCTATGCAGCTTTAGTTTCTGTTAATAGACGTCTATTCAATTACTAAATTATGTTGATTTAATATTCCTCCACTTAGTTTGTCTTCAGTGATCTAGGGACAGACTTCATCAGCCTTTACCTGACAGTGGCTTCTTAATGGTATCCTTGCTTCTCTCCTCCCCACGCCAATCTGGTCTTTGCATTCAGCCAGAGTCACCGTTGCTGAATTAGATCTGGTCATACCGTTCCCAAGCAAATAAGCCACCAATGGTTCTCAATGATTACAAGAGTGATTATTCCCCGAGGAATGAGACCCTTTAGTATAATTTCTGATCTCTATCAACTTTTCCTTAGTTTTGCAGATAGCACCTACCATTTCTAAAGATGTGTCTTTAACTCATCTTAGCCATTTTGGACCACCGTATCCTGAAATTTCATTGTATTTTCATATTTCTAGACTTCTGCTCAGGATCTTCTTTTCATTTTACATATATTTTCCCATTTCACCTTTGACCAGCCACTGCCACTGATCCATGAGGTTCAAATGTCTTCTCTTCTGTGAAGACTTCCCGATAGCCCTTCACCCCAACTCTAGGAGAAACCAATTCCTCCCTCTGTGCTGTGCTCATACCTTCATCACAGAATGTAAGGTGCTATTTTTCATGTCTCAATTGATTAGAAGTGTCTGTGTTTGTTTCCATCTTATGTTATTGAATGGATTTCATAAATTGTGTTTGAGTACTAATCCCAAGAAAATTCTAAATCCAAAAGACTAATACGGAAGGATATTTCATCTCTCCCACCCCCACTTTCCAATCACACACATTATTTAATAGTTTGGGTGAATATCTTTAATATTCTAAAGTGTGTTGAAAGGTTTGCTTGTCTAATCTCAGAAGTAAGGCTTTCATGATGAGATTGAAAGTTCTATACTGTGAACTTTTGCTTCAGGGACACAAATTTAAAGATCATAAAGTCTTTCTGTCATGGTTTTGAATGTCAGTCTGCTTTGTCCAGTGGGCTTCTGAGTCCTTTGTGTTTGGCACATTTTACTGAGATGCAAAGACATGCAATCCTGGTGACTGGGTTTTCGAACTATAAGATGTTGAAAACAAAAATTGTGGGCTGAAGTTGAGAGAACTGTCAGAAGATGTGTTTCATAGATGCTCGAATAATTCTCCTTTAGCCATTCACTTTTATCTTAATTTACAGTCATATATTTCTTGTAACCATTGGCTGTTCCCCTGACACCTAATAATGCAATCTCCACAGTGCAATGCTATGTTCCAAATTTCTAATGCAGTAAATGAAAGAGGTTGGATCTATTGTCCTCCATAATTCAGAGGAAAGAAAGTCAAAGGGAAGAAATGTTGATATTTTTTGGAATGACCAATGTTTAGTAAGTGAAACATTTTGAGGAATTTCCAATTTTCCTCCTAAGGAAAATTCAGGTTTTTGTTTTTTCTGTGAAGGAATTGACCATTACAGAGTTGCGGAATACTAAAAAGAAAAGGAAGACTGTTGGGACAACCTGGTTGTTTGGAGACTGGGCACAAACCACAAGGACAGCTCTGCTTCTCTCAGATCACAGCCCTTGACGTTAAGAAGCATAAGAGCTGTTCAGAGAATTCTCTCTCAGAGGTGTTTTTTTTTTTTTCTTTTTCTTTATCCTTTTTTGCCTTTCATTCCCCTGACTGCAATCATTCTCTTTATCTGAGTGTGTGGGTAGGTCTTTATAATATCTCCAGTGTCACACTGATTTTTTAAAAAATGCAGAGATAAGTAGCATTGGGAAACACATTCTGTTTTACTTATCCTCCAGATTAAAAAAAAAAAAAAAACTCACCATTTTGAAGTGCCTATTTTCTATATTTACAGAAGCTAATATATGGTAAATTAATGGAGGGAGGGATATGAAGGAATAGGTATTATAAGCTTTTTAATACATGGCAACATTTTATGTACAGGATAATGTTGGTCCATTTGGGTGCTGACTGTTTATTATTCATTACACCTGGTCTACGAGTCGAGCTAAGTTTTATAGCCCCTCCTTGTTTGGAAGTCTTCAAACCAACTAGATATATACCTCAGAGACATCACGGGTTCAGTTCCAGACCACTTCAATAAAGGGAATATCAAAATAAAGAGAGTCACAAAAATTTTTTGGTTTTCCAGTGCATACAAAAGTTACATTTGCACTATGCTGTAGTCTGTTAAGTGTGCAATAGCATTATAGCTAAGAAAACAATGTACATA
Organism: Globicephala melas; assembly: GCF_963455315.2. NCBI lineage: Eukaryota > Metazoa > Chordata > Mammalia > Artiodactyla > Delphinidae > Globicephala > Globicephala melas. Next base: position 154,123,098 of record NC_083315.2, read on the forward strand.
TCTTAATTAAAAAATACTTGATTGCTAAAACCTGCTGTCATCTGAGCCTTCAGCAAGTCATAGTAGTAACATCAAAGATCACTGATCACAGCTCACCATAACCGATGTAATAATAATAAAAAAGTTTGAAATATTGGGAGAATTACCAAAATGTGACACAGAGACATGAAGTGAGCAAATGCTATTGGAAAAATGGTGCCAGTCGACTTCCTTGACACAGGGTTGCCACAAACCTTCAATTTGTAATATCCGCAAAGTACAATAACGTGAAGTGTAGTAAAACAAGATAGGCCTTCAGTTATCACATTTGCGATGGTTCTTTTGTAGAGAAAACAAAGAACAGAGTCCAGTTTTTTTAGAATGCAGAGGTTGAGGTCCCCAGGATCACCTGGAGTCCTTGAGGAGATTCCAGATGTCTCATCCTCACCCCAGACCTACCGAAATAGGATCAGAGGATTTGCACCCAGGAATCTGCATTTTACAACTTCTCCAATTCATATGTGTGCACACTGGAGGATAAGTATCAATGTAACGTAGCACTAATCAAATACGACTCAATTCCTGGCCAGATCTGTAGTCAGCAATAACTAGAATCGATAACATTTTCTGAAGCAAAACAAGTGACATGTGACACTGAGAAATCCCTAGCACTGGCTATCCAGTATCCACACGTGCCCCACTTCATTCTAGATTAGAAAATAAAGGGTGGGATTCTGCCCAGTGGCAGCCATGAGCACAGGTGCACAATTTGGAAAAATGAGACCAATTCTATAAAAAAATCAAGCTGAAGTCAAAGAAGTTTAATAAAAATGTAAATCCTCTTACAATTGGTTGCATGGTTTCTATCTCTTAATGAGCACCTGACATCTGGTGACTAATGACCAGGCCTCGGAGAGTGAGCCAGGCTAGCAGAAAGGCCCGTGGCCGGAGACCCTGTTAGGCATTTTAAGATGAAGCATCCATCTAACAAATAAAAAGTCCTGTCAGTGATGCAGGTCTAATAGTATAATCTCTTCAAGAGAAACAACATGCAAATGAATCCCAAAGCAGGAAGAGGAAGAACTTTTCACTGCTGCCTTGGGTCCAGTTTCCCGCAAACAGACTCTGAAATGAAGATTGTGTGCAGGGGGTTTTCTGTGAAACAGTTCCTGAATGGGAGGGAAGTAGGCATGGGTAGAAGAATAATGTGGACTGAGATGCAGGTACAAATAAATCCTCAGCAGTCCCACAGCTAACTCTGGAGTTAAGTTGGTCCTTGTCAGATGTCCCAGATTGAGCAAAGGGAGTTGAGTCTCTGTACCCTGCATCCTCATCTAACCAGCCAGACATTGCGTGACTGAGGACAGTTTGCAGAGGGACTGAACTACGAGCTGTCAGCAGCCGACACTCCCAGCAGTGGGGGAAGGCATACCCAGTCTTGAAGGAGGAATCCAGTAGCACATCCAGTAAAACTCTGTCTGGGGCTTCCCTGGTGGTGTAGTGGTTGAGAGTCCGCCTGCCGATGCAGGGGACACGGGTTCGTGCCCCGGTCCGGGAAGATCCCACGTGCCGCGGAGCGGCTGGGCCCGTGAGGCATGGCCACTGAGCCTGCGCGTCCGGAGCCTGTGCTCCGCAACGGGAGAGGCCACAGCAGTGAGTGAGAGGCCCGCGTACCGCAAAAACAAAAACAAAAAAACCCAAAACAAAACAAACAAAAAACTGTCTGATTTAAGGCCAAAAATGATGGCGCTCAGAGCCACAGCAGGCTTCTGATCTTCCACAGTCTGCTGAATGCCCCTGACAGTCCACTGAAGTGATAATGTTAAGGAAGGGAATGATTAGAAGTAATTTGCCAAGGGACCAGGTTTGCATTTTGAGCTGTCAGCAAGTAATGAAGCAAGAATGTCAATCGACAGGTGAATCAAAGTCGGGGCAGAAGGAAGGGTGGAGGAAATTTGCTCCATAAAAAGGAATTGCTTTGAGGCCTGTGATGAGATAAGTGGAGAAAGTTTGCAGCAGCCAGAGCTTGCTAGGAAGGAAGAAACTTTGTGTGTGGGGGGGGCTGGTGGATTGGGACGTGAGAGATGTTTGGGACAGGATCTTACTTGAAAAGTCAAGTCAGGAATTAAAGCTACATTCAAATAAACTCTTAACCTTCAAATAAAGGATGCCCTGTCTTTATATTAGCCCTATCAGTGAACACTTCTTTTTTCCCTTAATTATTGATCGACAAGTATATAAGATGCTAAGAGATAAGTATATTTAATTGTCCTATTAAAAAGGAAGAGGGACTGTCCCTGATAGGAGCAATAGGCTGTGGATTTTTCTGCTCAATGCTCAGAATGATCTCTGACCACTACCTCTGTGTGTCAAAAGTGACCTATGACATCACTCAGAGAGAGAGAGGTGCTGCTTTTCTATTGCAGGCGACTGCTCCAAAAGGTGCCTGAAACCAGGTCAAACTATTGCGATTATAAGCACATATGGAGTGAAAGGACTTTTATAATAAAAGGCCATTTCTGTGACTTTATTTGAAACTGATAAAAAATACTTCTTTCTGTCTTTTCTGTTTTCTTTGATAGTTCTCCTCTCTCTATTCCTCTCTTGCTATTCCTCTCTGTCTCTGTCTCTCTCTCATTTATAAAAGACACTTTTTCTTTCTGGTCTTTGAATGCATCCCAGTCTCACTTCAGCAGTCCACAGTGACATACTGAAAGGAGCAGTAGAACTCTAGCATTACAGTGTGGAGGTCCAAGGATCTATTTTCTAATCATGAACACTCCTGAGCTGTTTGTAAATATGTCAGACTCTTCACGTAGCTGCACATCCCTGGCTTGTTTCTATTTCAGGAATGATTTCTTTTTCCTCCCCTTTTCTCTCCCATCTTGCAAAGCCCCACAGCTTGAGTGGCCAAGATCTTTTCAAGCACAGTGTACATGCAAAAGTGATCTTCATCTCCTAGGAAAGGGCACCTACACTGTTTGTTTTATTGGACAAGCAGCATCTTAGAGAAAAGAAAGATTGGAAGACAGTATAATTTGGTTAGAATGCACTCGGTTTCACAACAGTGAGGTTGGGAGGTACCACTCTTAACCATTGCTGTTAATTACTGATTGGATTAAGCCCCTTCTATTCTACTGACTAAATACTTTAAAATGTATTCTCTGCTTTCTATTCAGAAATGGCCTCAGCCCGATCTGTTATCTACCTCCCAGCCTTTATTATCCCAACCTTTTAACTACTCCCCTTGCCTTTCTCTTGCACCCCTTTTGTGCATCCTACACACAGTTGCTAAATTAAACTTTCTGAATAGCAGCCCTGATTGCTTCTCCTCCTTTGTAAAATCTTTCAGTGTTTCTCTTCGCCATTAAAACAATCTATGTTATTTATTAGTAGAATAGGCAAAGCCCTTAAGAATCTGTCTCTAGCCTACTTCTGTTGGTCGTGTCTCTCACCTCTCCATCCTGCCCCCACGCACATCTCTACTCCATATCCTTTGCCTTTCTTGCTCCAAAAATTCTGAGTAGCTTGTATGTTCTTCCCATTCACCGTAGTGTTTTACACCTCGGTGCTTTTGAGCATGTGGTTCTCACTGTCTGGAACAATCTTCTAGACGAATTGTGACAATTCAAGAAATATCTCTGTCCCAGCTTCAGAAACTAACTTTTCATTCTGATGAATAGCACAAATAGCTCTCGCAGTATCTCCCCAGGCTCTTTTAGGAATATTGAGGATACACTTGTTAATTCTGAAATGTGGTTTCTAAAATAAAGCTTTATCTGAGTAGCCATTAAGCCTTTAGTTTAAATACCCAGATATTCTCAGAATTGAATTTGCATCGTCTTTGCCGCAGTGTCTTCTCAGATAAACCAATGCGATCATGTCAAACTGATGCAACATCATGTTGTTGTGACCCCAACCATCACTAGGACAAGAGGAAAGGAAAGGTGCGGTTACTGAACAAAGCATGACAGAAGACTCACTTCAGAGCGCAAAACTCACCTTGGAATGGCTGCCAAACCACACAGATAATCCTGAAGGAGAGAAGCTCGGTAGATTTCAGGACTGATTTGAGCATGCGTAGCTTTTGCAGGCAGCCGCGAGAAATGGGAAGTCCCCTGACCTGGAAGTTTGGAGACCTGGGTCCTCACCTACTCTGCCACATTTAATCTGTGGGATCCTGAGAAGGTCATTTGACCTCATTGAATCATGCTGTCCTCATATGGAAAATTAGGTTTGGGGTTTAAATGTTTCTTGGCAATGTTTTGATTAAATATCTATCTGTACCCAAATAATACTGGTGCTCTGCACCAATCCCTTTGGATTTTTGTGGATCCCCCAGCTTCAACATGCTTTCTATGGTAATAGCCGGTATGTTTTTCACTTTTAGGAAAATTGTCCTCCGTCTACTACTCTCTTGCCCATCGTTGGAAAGCTGCTCAGGTGCCAGGTTTCTCTTGCAGGATCACACGGCAGCTACCTCTGCGATTATTTGGCTTCCTTGTTCCCTGCCCTGCCTCCCCTCCTGCCTTACTTCCCCTGAGAGTGCTTCCTTAGTAAGTCATTTGTACGTGAATCATTGTCTCAGGGTCTCCTTATTCTTTGGACTCAACCTAAGTTTCTATCTATCTACCTATCTACCTACCTACCTACCTACCTACCTAACTACCTTTTTTGAGTTCATTAATAAACATTTGGCTTGGGTTTGAGAGAGCCATTCTGGTTAGGGTAAAGAGACAAAGAATGTGCTTTGCCTACTGAATTGTGCTTGATAAAGTGCTTGATAATGATGGTTTCTGAAGTTGTTCCATTTAAGGAAATAACTATTAAAAAGCTCTCTTTATTAGCATATGGGTTTTCTGTCACTGATGTTTGTCTCCTTATGAATAGTTTGGACTAGATTTTTCAAGTAAGCATTTTAAAACATCTGTTACTGTTTCTAGGAGTTTCACAAACAAGTAACTAGGTAGAGAAATAACAAGGGAGAGCCATGAGTTTTTTGCCAGTATCTTCTCGTTTTTACTTCAAAAACTATTTTAAAAATTTATTTCTAATTAAATCTCAGTGTAATGTAAAATCAAAACTGGAATTTGAGCCAAGAGTACCTGAAAAAGCAGTTCTGGAAAAGACTTTGCTTGTGCCATCTACGTATGTGTAGAGAGAACCAAAATGTATAAGATATTGAAGATAGGTGTAATTGAGCCCCAAAGTGGAAACCTGATGCCTTACTTCACTTGTGTTCAGCTGGTCACCCCAGAAGTGCAGTTTGTTGCAATTTCATATCTATTGTAGACTAAGCCTTATGCACACGGTTTCTACCCTGATGTTTGGCATGAGTCATGTACAATACATTGAAACAAGGTATTGAAATAAATAGAATGGCATTTCCCAACTCGCTTTCATGCTGTTACCTTCTCTGCAAGATGCATTCTGGTTCCCTTTGTGAATCTTCAGATTTGAGTCTACAAACTGCTAAGAAATGCAGCACCTTTATGCCACCCACAAAAGAGAGTTTTTATACAGTCTGTTGTATACAGAAAGCATGTCAGTGTGCATGTATATGTACGTGTGAGGGAACGGTTCAGCTGACATCGTACTTGCAACACAAACTACTCTTATCACCAATTATGACCACTCTGTTCACAAATTATTAAATTATAGGTTTCAAGTAGAAATCAAATATCCCTAATTGCATATATATTTAATAAAATTAATAAATATAAACTTAGTTGCCCTGGGCATTAAAAATGGAAAGTAGAGTCATTCACTTCCAAATGGCCAACTGTAGTGCCATACAGTTACAGATCTGAGGAACTGCATCCCAGTGACATGTTCAGGGATGTCCAGGACCAGACATTAAATTAAGTATTTGCATTGAACTAAGTATTACTTTCAGAAAATCAAAACCAAAAACTATATTTAGCTTTCTAGGTTATAGTCTCTGGAGACCCTGCCAGCCAGGTATCATTTGTATATTTTATTTAAAGGAAAAAAAAAACTCAGCAAAGAAGTTAAAAGTCTACTTCTAACTCAACCTTATATCTCAGAAAATAAGTTCCTCTTTCTGTCCAGTTATGTCAAAAGTTGAAAGCTATGTTCATTTCTGTTTTTTCCTAGATTGTCTTACTTCTCTTAAAACAGGTTTAGCCACTTAACACTTTAAGCCACTTAACAATGTATGTGCAAACAGGTATAACTCAGTAATCAATATAGCATTGGTAATAATAATCAGTAATCAATACGTGAACACCAAAAGGTTATTCTATCAAGTCTGTTCTGTTCTTTGTAAGCCCTCATGCTGGTCAGGAGTGACATATGCCATTTCCATAACTTGTGAAAAGGGAGCCATAGAAATTGCACCAAGCAAGTACTGAGCACTGGAAATTTCACTCTTCCTTAGAGACATGAGCTGTGCACTTACTGCTCAAGACACACGTTTCAAAAATATTATTTGGGCACCAGCCTAGCAGAAGAGTAAGGGTCATCGGGAGAAAAGTGGATGGTTTTAGGCTTTGCCTCTTTTGAAGCTTACAGTCTGGGTAGCAAGATAAAATTGGCACAAGGGAGCAGTTTGGTATAATGCTTAAGAGCCTGAGGATTAGATTTAAGCAGGAATTTTATGCGAATTCTAGGTTGGCCCCTTTTTGTATGACTTTGTGAAAGCCATTTACTTTCTATGCCTCAGTTTCCGCATCTTAAGATAGAGGTGCTAATATCTACCCAATAGTGTTGTTACTGTTTTTGTAAAGGTTGGATGACAAGATGTATAAAAGGCATACCTGGCAAATATGTATGCTTCTTAACTGGTAGTTTTTTTTTTTAATCATTATTACTGATACAAATGAAATAGTCTCTTTCTACCACAGCACACTTACCCATACAACATTTATAATTTTTATGTTTGCAATATTACATTATCCTGATGATTTGAGTTGCCCCTAGATGTTTTTTTAAAGCAGCGGCATCCAGATTTTATAAATCTATTTAATCCCAGAATTTAACCCAATAGCCAGTGCATAAAATATTCTTAATAAATATTTGTTATATTTTAAGTGTAACAAAGGGAAAATATGCTTTAAAACAAAGATCCTGATTTTAAAAGTGACTGCTTCCAAAGATTTGTTTTCTAGAAACCAGCATGATTAGTAGGAGTACTAATTATGAGTATTTACAGCAATATATTTACTGAGTAAATTAGGCACCATATGGTGTGCTGGCTTAAATGGCTCTAGTTCTTTATTAATAGGTATATGGGGCTTCAGGGTAATGGGTTGCTGGATCCATATGCTATCCAGGAGACAAATTTAGTGTATGGTGACCTTGCTACAGGATCAAGTAGCATAAAAAAATGAACTGAAGTGGAAGAAATGCTTAGGTTAACGCAACAGATCTGATAATGACCCATGTGGCAAAGACAGTTCTGTTCCAAAGATCATCAACAGTATGATAAGCACTGAATTAATGTTGTTATGGGTTATAGGTTTCAAGATTTTCCTTGTTAGTAAAATCACCTTTTAGATAATCTCTTGGTTTTGAGCAAACAGCAAAGCTCTTTTCTAGAAACCCCACACTTGAGAAGCAAAGAGAAATGGATCTCTCTGTAATAGGTTCTTGTCCTGGGCTTCCATGTCCAGTTCCAAAAATCCTGAGAGAAATAAACAGCTGTCCAAATGAAGTGCTGAAAGGCTATCCCTGGGCTACTAGGAAATCTTAAAAGGACATCAAAGCAAACCATAGGGACGGATGGAGACTGTGAATATTGAAGAAAGGGATATAGAAATCTTCAGCCAAGGCAGAGCTTGAAATGACCTATTAAATAGGACTTGAAATGGATGTAATGTTTAAGGAAGAGTGGCCTTCCTTTCCTCCAAATACAGAGTACACGTTTTACCACCCTCTGTGCTATTAGTCTACTTGTTATTATTCGATCTCATTTTCTCTCCCGTACTTTCCTCACTTCCTCTTCTCCTCATTCTAACCATTGCCAGGGCTGGGGCCATAGAAGGCATGTGGTCAAGGGCATTGCAGTGAGGAAGACAGTGAATTGTAGATACTCCATTAATTATTTTTTCCACCAATTTAAGGAATCCCTGTATAACAACTAAGAACAAGAAAAAGCAGCAAGAATGTGAATTTCTAATCAAAATCACTTATGGAGCACTCATGAGGATCTAATCATTGGGCTGTTTGCTTAGATTATCCCCTCGAATCTTCTTGACAGCCTGTACACTGGACACTATGAGCAGGGTCTTAGGAAAATGGGGTAAAGTTTGCTTTAATTTGGAGACACAAAACTAAGCTAAGATTCTTTAAATAATATTCATGAGGAGTTTGTGGACATGATTTATCAGAAAGAAGTGCTCCTACCAGAACTTATAATAATAATGATTCCACTGAGCAGGGTGCTGAATCTATCACCTGGCTATTTTGGGCTCTTCTTGATGCTAGGCCTATGGAAAAAAAAATTGAGTTTTGCTATAACCTGATTATTCAGAGAAAATAGGGTTGCTGCAACACAGCAGGGACAGGACATGGGTGGCAACTGGAGAGGATACTCACCAAATGTTATAGGTACTGGAAGAAATGTAGATAAACCTTGATTATTTCTTCATTTTATTCACAAAAAGTGGGCATTTGATATTTCCTACCCTACATCAACTGAAAGAAAAGACACTAATGTTGGGTCTACACACAAAGCCTGATTTGCTGAATTTTTCCCCTTTTTTCTTTTTCCCAGTTATTTCAGTGTCTTGTAAACACAGATCTACCTTTTTGTTTCATCATTTTATCTCCTGTTAGATCATTGTAAGTGAGCAACGATGCCCTAGACCTCCAGCTGCTCCATGTCATCAGTTTCTTGCAGACTCACCCTGTAAGGTCTGAATGCCTGCACTGCACTTCCCAGTAAAGTTTAGTGCTTCTGGCAATCCTCCCGGTGGGGAGAGAAATGAGCAGGTGAGGCCAAAAGCAGCATCTGGACTTGCCAGGATCCTCTGGTGTTGTGTGCATAATTTCCACTTCAAAGAGCTCAGAGACAGCTTGGGGACAGTCAGTTCATTGCAGCCTGGGCTTGTCAACTAATCAATGTTACCTCTGGTACAGCTACAGTTGATGTAAAATCATTTACTATCTTTCTTATGACGTCAGAACAGTAGAGACCCTCAGAGTTCATATACTTTCATTTCTTCATTGTGTAAATGCATAAATTATAAAATTCATGTGTTTAGCCTCTTTACAATATTCACTGAGCTCCTCTTATATGCCAGAAGAAGGATAAAATCATGCACAATTGTTGGGTTGGAAAAGCTAACTTCTTTTTCTTTTTTCTGTGTCCCCAGCACCTGTTTTAAGTCTGATCAATAGTCGGTCTAAATATGTATTTGTTGAAGGAGTAGTAGGTTTTTAATTGTAATTAACTATAATTAACCAATGTTAGCCAAATGGCCGATTGAATGGATGAAAAAAACTTCACAGAGAAGATGATCCTATCTGCATCTTGGGGGATTGGCAGGAATTGGCTAGAATAGCTTCAAAGAGGGATCAAGGAAATTAACCAATGTTATATATAGTCCAGCCAACAGCAAAGACAGAATTAAAATACTTGCCCAGCCTAGAAGTCGTTCTATTTTTATTGGCTTACTTTCCAAAAAGAAATGTTCTAAAGCATTTTAAATTGCTTAATAAAAAAAGAATTTCCTCATGGTATACTGATTGAGGAATCTGTCAGGGCAAGAAAAATCCTGAACTGTCTATTATCCTTAAAAAATCCCTAGCTGTTTTCAATTGTCAACATCAACTACTTCTCATTATGAGGTAAACAATTGGATTAACTACCCCTCACTCACTCTAGTTCACCCTATCTAATGCCAGGAAATGTATTGCTTAGAATGTTTCCCCTTTGATCTCAGAAAGGTGAAAAAGATCAACATAAATGAAAATGGAGTGTTTTATGTGATAGTCATCTTGTTAACCCCATTATCCAACTGTCAGGGTACCAGGTCTAGAAGGAAAGAAGAGGAGGAGACTAAAGGAGTTGTTCTCCTGTGGGCTGAGAGCAGCCTCAGCTCTTTGAAATGAAGGGATGGAAGTCAATCCTCTGTATTATTGAAACATGCAAATGCCATGAAACAGTGGAACCAGAATCAAAATACCGCATTTCCAGCAGAGAAAAAGAAAGAAAAAGATTTTAAGAGCTTATTTATCCAACTCTGAAAAAATACCTCTGTGAACCACTGGGCTGAGAGTGTCGATTCCTTTGGGTTTGACTCTTACTGTCACACCTCGAGAGAAAGTGTTGCCCTAAAGAGTCATATCCAAAAAGAAATGTCTCTCCCTTGCCTTCTGAGTGACCCACTGTTGGCACTCCATTGGGTGAAGAAAATACTGATGAAAACTTCTGTTATAGGAGCCACAGACTAATAATGATTAGACCACTGCTTTGGATTTGTGGTGTATCTCCCTTCGGATAAGTTCAATATGACTTTGTATATTAATTAATTCCTCTAATAACATACAAAGTAGAGAGGAATCACTATCACTTTTTTTCCATTTTAAAAAATAGATCAAAGAAAGACTTACATCTGACAGGGACTGTGAAAATAAGTATTACTTTATGTGTTCTGAGTGTAACAGGAATCAAAGTAGCATGGATATATGGCAGTGATAGCTACAAGTGATAGCTTAAAGGGATTTTTAGAAATTACCGTATTATGTTTAAGAACAGGTTTTCTTAAAGATGTATTCATTTGTCCCCAAAATACTGAGTGCCTACTCTGGGCCAGGTATTCTTTGGATCAGTGAGGCTATGATAGTGAATAGACAGTTAGACATCTATTCTGATGGACTTGCATTCTAGTCAGATGAGAAAGAAAAAAATGTGGTAGTTGCTATGGAGAAACTGTTACTGATTATGGGATAGAGGATGAATCCCAGGGATAAGGGAGAAATTGTTATCTTTGGTTGTGAGCTCAAAAAAGTCCTTTCAAGTTGTTACCCTTGACTTGAGAGAAGGAGTCACCCACATGAAGATCTGGGGGAGGAGGAAAAAGTAATTGCAAAGGTCCCCAAAGCCGTCATGACATTTACCTATTGGAAGAATAGAATAAATCCTAGGGTCTGGAGTATGTAAAGGGGAGTATGATGCCAGGTGAAATAGGAGAAGATGGCAAGAGCCAGATCATGGAGGGCCTTTGGGACCATTTTAAGGAGACTGAATTTATTCTAAGGCAATTGGAATATATTTAAGAGTTTTAATGGTAGAGTGGCAGGCACTGAAGGCCAATGTATGATGGTAGATAGCCCCACCTATGCCCCAACATTACTAAAGAAAGCTTACCATATGCCTTGAAATGTTCTAGAGTTTTAGCAAGAAAAGACAGGTTACTGCCTTTTTTGAGCTTTGTGGGAGACAGACAAAAACTAATAAGGACCATGAATAAAATACAAGGGCTTTATATGATGAAGAATGATAGGGTGGGATAGTGGAAATTTTGCTGGGTTGGAGACCTCCAGGGCTCCTTTGGTAACTATTTTCAGTTTTTGTTGTCGTTATTGTTGTTGTGATTTTTTTTTAAACCTGTTGGTCAAGAAATTCTTCCTTGTTTGCCTGTTTTTATTTCTATCTCTGCCTTTTTATTGTTATCCCCACATGTGGTGAGCAGATGTTTTTTGAAAGACTTATCTCAAGAAATCACTCTATCTCCTCAAATAGTAAATAATCTACTCTTTTGCTTTCTTTTCTAGAGACTCTCAATGTCCAAAACTTCCACATTTGTTCTGTTTATTCAACCCTTTCATTATTTTTGTTACTCTTCTTATCCACATAAATACAGGAACTTATCCTGCAAAAAAAAATATTAACTCATATATTTTAGATAAAATATGGCAGAGGGATTATTTTGTAATTCTTGTAAGGAACCCACTAATCCTTCTTCCTTCTTTCCTTCTCTTACTCTTTCTCTTCCTTCCTTTCTTGCTCCCTCATGCCTTTCCCTCCCTCCCTCCCTCCCTTTCTTCTCTTCCTTCTTCATTTTCCTTCCCTTCTCTTCCCTTAACTTCCCTTCCATTCCCTTTCCTTTTCTTCACTTTCCTTATCACAGAGTACTAGGTAAATACTTTCTCTACTTTAAAATACTTTAAAGGCAGCTTCTTCATAATGAACTCTTGTGTATATTTCTTTTTCTGTTAAGAAGTAATGGGACAAAAAAGACCTTTTTGAAGATTATTTTAAACAAAGATATCTTAGCCATGGCCTTCCTGCCCTGTGAACTCTAACCCTGGGTATTATTAGCTGCTCAGGATTAAGTTCCACTGAGAAAGAAAATCTTAGACGTTGTGGAAAATTAATAGTGAGGAAATGGTTTTCCCTGTCCACCAGGGCTTGGAAGAAATGTTTTTAGCCTGCTGCCTTCCCACCACTTCTTCTGGGATTTTCATGGTAAGAAGAAAGGAGTTATGTTTGTCTGTTTCAGTGATTGAAGGAATATTTTTAAAACGGATGATTTTGTTAAGTAGGATTTTCCTAGAAGACGGACTCCAGACCAAAAATATCCTTGAGAATATAGCCCTGAAGGATGTTTCTGCCAACTGTGTTAAAGTATTTGTAGGGTAAATACAGCTTTATAAAATGTTCATGTTTCCAAAAATGGCTACTGATTTTCTCAGCAGAGAGATAGCAGCAATTTGCTGAAAAGGAAAACGACCTTTTTTTTAATGAACAAGAATAAGATGATTAATTTAGATGAATGTGTTTGTTCTACAGAGTCCAGCATTTCTGTTTAAATAGATTTTTCCTTTCTGAGAAAGGTTCCTTTTGGAACCACCAAGAAAGGATCAACAGACACTCCTAAAAAGTAACTATTCAGCCACTGCTGAAACACATCTGGGGATGAAATTTTTATCACCTGGGATCTTGAGCACAGGTATTTTCACCATCATTCTTGGCTCTACCTTCCAAAGAAGCATGGTCCTTCTTCTGTATGACATCCTACATATTTGAAGATGGCCACCCTGCCCAGCTTCCATGGGTTTAATATCCTGGGCTCATTCAGTTGTTCCACATACAACAGCACTTTGAGGTCTTCTCTTTCCATACTGGTTCCTTTTCTTTTAAGTCTGATTTTCAATGTCCTACTTATGATGCTATGAACAGAGCTACTTAGAAAGCTATATAGTCTTCTCAGAGTAGAATCAGACAAGAACGTCCCTCACATTGGGTGCTTCCTGTGAGACACTCTGTAATTTGCTCTCTCTTTACTTCTCCAAACACTTGTTTTGTCGCTCTGTACTTGTACCACCATTCCAGCCACACTGGGTCCCTGGCCGCATCTCAAGCAAGCCAAGCACATTTCTGACTTCATCCTCTGTCCTTGGTACCCCTGTCTTGAACCTTCTTTCCTCCAAAAGCATATGGTGACCTTCCTTTTGTTCTCAGGTTGTTGTTGCCATCACCTCAGAGGGGACTGCTCTTCTCATCTCATTTAAATTAGCACCCCCTCCATGACTATCCCCTTATCATGTTTTATTAGCACTTAAAACTCCCAGACATTGAGCAGGGCGGCATGAATTGGCGAAAGAATCAAGGAAACTGCAAGGAATTCAATATAGCTGGGGTAGGAAGCTGGAGAGATTGAAATCCCTTTGCATGTTGGGTGAGCTCCCTGACCAGATGGGGCCACCATGAACAACACAATAAATGAAATGAAAAATTCTCTAGAACGGATCAGTAGCAGAATAACTGAGGAAGAAGAACGGATAAGTGACCTGGAAGATAAAATAGTGGAAATAACTATTGCAGAGCAGAATAAAGAAAAAAGAATGAAAAGAAATGAGGACAGTCTCAGAGACCTCTGGGACAACATTAAACGCACTAACATTTGAATTATAGGGGTCCCAGAAGAAGAAGAGAAAAAGAAAGGGACTGAGAAAATATTTCAAGAAATTATAGTTGAACACTTCCCTAATATGGGAAAGGAAATAGTTACTTAAGTCCAGGAAGCACAGAGAGTCCCATACAGGATAAATCCAAGGAGAAACATACCAAGACACATATTAATCAAACTATCAAAAATTAAATACAAAGAACAAATACTAAAAGCAGCAAGGGAAAAAGAACAAATAACATACAAGGGAATCCCCATAAGGTTAACAGCTGATCTTTCAGCAGAAACTCTGCAAGCCAGAAGGGAGTGGCACGACATATTTAAAGAGATGAAAGGGAAAAACCTACAACCAAGATTACTCTACCCAGCAAGGATCTCATTCAGGTTTCATGGAGAAATTAAAACCTTTACAGACAAGCAAAAGCTAAGAGAATTCAGCACCACCAAACCAGCTCTACAACAAATGCTAAAGGAACTTCTCTAGGCAGGAAACACAAGAGAAGGAAAAGACCTACAAAAACAAACACAAAACAATTAACAAAATGATAATAGGAACATACAAGTCAATAATTACCCAAAATGTAAATGGATTAAATGCTCCAACCAAAAGAAATAGACTGGCTGAATGGATACAAAAACAAGACCCATATATATGCTGTCTATAAGAGACACACTTTAGACCTAGGGACACACAGACTGAAAGTGAGGGGATGGAAAAAGATATTCCATGAAAATGTAAATCCAAAGAAAGTTGGAGTAACAATTCTCATTGAGTGAACTTACCTCAACATAATAAAGGCCATATATGACAGACCCACAGCCAAGATCATCCTCAATGGTGAAAAACTGAAACCATTTCCACTAAGATCAGGAACAAGACAAGGTTGCCCACTCTCACCACTATTACTCACCATAGTTTTGGAAGTTTTAGCCACAGCAATCAGAGAAGAAAAGGAAATAAAAGGAATCCAAATCGGAAAAGAAGAAGTAAAGCTGTCACTGTTTTCCGATGGCATGACACTATACATGGAGAGTCCTAAAGATGCTACTAGAAAACTACTAGAGCTAATCAATGAATTTGGTAAAGTAGCAGGATACAAAATTAATGCACAGAAATCTCTTGCATTCTTATACACTAATGATGAAAAATCTGAAAGAGAAATTAAGAAAACTCTCCCATTTACCACTGCAACAAAAATCATAAAAAAACCTAGGAATAAACCTACCTAAGGAGACAAAAGACCTGTATGCAGAAAATTATGACACTGATGAAAGAAATTAAAGATGATACAAACAGATGGAGAGATATACCATGTTCTTCTATTGGAAGAACCAACATTGTGAAAATGACTCTACTACCCAAAGCAATCTACAGATTCAATACAATCCCTATCAAACTACCACTGGCATTTTTCACAGAACTAGAACGGAAAATTTCACAGTTTGTATGGAAACACAAAAGACCCCGAATAGCCAAAGCAATCTTGAGAAAGAAAAACGGAGCTGGAGGAATCAGGCTCCTTGACTTCAGACTATACTACAAAGCTACAGTCATCAATACAGTATGGTACTGGCACAAAAACAGAAATATAGATCAATGAAACAGAATAGAAAGCCCAGAGATAAACCCACACACATATGGTAACCTTATCTTTGATAAAGATGGCAAGAATATACAATGGAGAAAAGACAGCCTCTTCAATAAGTGCTGGTGGGAAAGCTGGACAGGTACATGTAAAAGAATGAAATTAGAACACTCCCTAACACCATACACAAAAATAAACTCAAAATGGATTAGAGACCTAAATGTAAGGCCGGACACTATCAAACTCTTAGAGGAAAACATTGGCAGAACACTCTATGACATAAATCACAGCAAGATCCTTTTTGACCCAGGTCCTAGAGAAGTGGAAATAAAAACAAAAATAAACAAATGGGACCTAATGAAACTTAACAGCTTTTGCACAACAAAGGAAACCATAAACAAGACGAAAAGACAACCCTCAGAATAGGAGAAAATATTTCCAAATGAAGCAACTGACAAAGGATTAATCTCCAAAATTTACAAGCCGCTCATGCAGCTCAATATCAAAAAACCAAACAACCCAATCCAAAGATGGGTAGAAGACCTAAATAGACATTTCTCCAAAGAGATATACAGATTGCCCACAAACACGTGAAAGAATGCTCAACATCATTAATCATTAGAGAAATGCAAATCAAAACTACAATGTGATATCACCTCACACCTGTCAGAATGGCCATCATCAAAAATTCTATAAACAATAAATGCTGGAGAGAGTGTGGAGAAAAGGGAGCCCTCATACACTGTTGGTGGGAATGTAAATTGATACAGCCACTATGGAGAACAGTATGGAGGTTCCTTAAAAAATTAAACATAGAATTACCATATGACCCAGCAATCCCACTACTGGGCATATACCCTGAGAAAACCGTAATTCAAAACGAGTCATGTACCAAAATGTTCATTGCAGCACTATTTACAATAGCCAGGACATGGAAGCAATCTAAGTGTCCATCAACAGATGTATGGATAAAGAAGATGTGGCCCATATATACAATGGAATATTACTCAGCCATAAAAAGGAATAAAATTTAGTTATTTGTAGTGAGGTGGATGGACCTGGGGTCTGTCATACAGAGCGAAGTAAGTCGGAAAGAGAAAAACAAATACCGTATGTTAACACATATATATGGAATCTAAAAAAAAAAAAAAAAAAGGTTATGAAGAACCTAGGGGCAAGGCAGGAATAAAGACACAGACCTACTAGAGAATGGACTTGAGGACACGGGGAGCGGGAAGGGTAAGCTGGGACAAAGTGAGAGGGTGTAGTGTATATATGGAAACATATACACTACCAAATGTAAAACAGATAGCTAGTGGGAAGCAGTCGCATAGCACAGGGAGATCAGCTCAGTGCTTTGTGACCAGCTAGAAGGGTGGGATAGGGAGGGTGGGAGGGAGGGAGACGCAAGAGGGAAGAGATATGGGGATATATGTATCTGTTCACTTTGTTATAAAGCAGAAACTAACACACCATTGTAAAGCAATTATTCTCCAATAAAAATGTTTAAAAAAAAACTCCCAGACTTTGTATTATAGATCTGTTTGTTTGTTTTTTACCTGCCATCATTATAAGTATAGCACCTCTATTAAGGCAAGTACCTTCACTGATGTCTTTCCAGCACCCAGAAAGGTATCTAGCATATAATAGGAGCTGAATAAATATTGAAGAATGTATCAATTAATTTACTATCTACACACAGATTATCTGTGGGCAGAGGGTACAGAATAAGATTTTTATTACATATTTAACAGTACATGTAGCCACACACTGACTCACAGTGAACCCAAACTGCATTTGGGCTTTTAGATGTTAAAGAGTAATATATGTGTGTGTGTGTATAGATATGCACAGATTTTATTAATACACACACATATATCAGTACATGCATATGTGTGTGTATGTGTATAACCAAACAGGTAAACATGTGGCTTGGAGACCTATAGCCAAACCCTCTAAATTACAGAACCTGGAAACTAGCAGAAGTGTATGAAGTGAAGGAAAGTGAGCCTGCCAGTCTGCTCACTGCACATGAATTTCCAAGGATACAGTTGTTCTGGAACAATCACAGTCAGTATATCAAAATAAGCACTTTACTGAGTAGGGTAAAAGGAATTGCTAGTGAGACTGTAAATTCTCTCTCAGAACAAATGATAACTGAGCCCAGGAACCCTTTTGTCCTGGGAGGAGGGGACATAAATTCCCTGAAAGTATCTGTCGCAGGGAATTGCTCTGCATTCATCATGTCCACCTCCTGCATCATTCATGAATGTCATAAGAGTCTAAAGAATTGGCACTTCATAGTGAAGATGATTAAATAGCCATTATACTTGTCTTTCCTGCTGCACACTGCTTTTAAAGAGATCCCGTTCAGATTGTAGCATATCCCTTCCAGCCCCCTCTCATTTCTTGCCTCCCAAGGTTTCTGGCATTGGATTGAAAGAGTATTGTGCACTGTCAGCCTTATACCCATCGAGACTGAACAGGTCTGTGGACCTGAAGAGCACTTCTTCAGTTTGCTCTTCCCCTGTAACAGAGACCTTAGGATTTGAAAAGAATGCCGTAAAGCTTAAAGTAGATCTTTTTCCAGGGAGTAGAGAAATTCCAGCTTGAGCTTAGATTCTTCAGTGACTGAGCTCTAAAGATATTTTCACATCTCTTCGCTCACCTTCACTTTTTTGTGGACTAAGAATAATGAATCAGAAAAGGGCTCCTTTATATAAGATTTGTTATTTCATGTATTCAAAAATGAGGCTTCAGATCATTGTGTACCCAATGAAACATGTACATGCAGAGTAAATACTGATGTAACAGAGAATGATATGTGATCTCATTTCTGTCTTCTCCCTTGCACCCATTTCTTGTCACATGTTTGTCACATGTACACACATGTACATATTTTCTCTCTCTCCCTCTCTCTCTCATACACATTACTCTAACATCTAAAAGCCCAAATGCTGTTTCGGTTCACTGTGAGTCAGGTAATTCTTTAGTGTGTGGCTACATGTACTGTTAAATATGTAATAAAAATCTTATTCTGTATTCTCTCTCTCTCTCTCTCTCTCTCTCTCTCTCTCTCTCTCTCTCTCACACACACACACACACACACACACACACACACACGTTAAACCTGCTATAGTGATTCTTACTATCCAAACCGTATCCTTATATAATGGTGTGTAAATTAAAACTGATCAGTAAGCAAGTTTTTCTTAAGCACCTAATTCAGAGGCAGCAGAAAGACTACAGGAAGGGCAGTGGACTGGAATCAGGGGAGAGGAGTTCTAACTTGGCTCTGCCACTCATCAGCTTTGACCTTGGACCAATTCTGTAACCTCTTTGGGCCTTGCATCTGTAAATGAGGACATCAACTGGTACCTCTCAGATTCTCCTTCCAACTGTTACACCACATGATTTTATGTGTCCAGCACGGGATCAGCCATCATGAGGACACAAAGAAGCACATGACTTCACCATCGACTGCAAGGAACTCATAATCTGATCATGTCAGTGCAAATCTCTGACCCCTGCTGGGCAACAAGCTCTGGCATCACATGGGTGCTAGCTCTGAATTGTCATCTTTGACTGCGAAATAGGGATCATTTAAAAAATAATAGCACAATCTGTGACTGTGACTTCCACATAGATGTCTTTGTACTTCTGTTGTTTGTGGCCTTCTCCCCAGAGTTTATGACTTTAAGAAGAATGCTCACTTTAAACTAAAACTTTGGACACATGTTAAGGGATGGAGTTGAATGGGTAAATTAGAGAAATTGGATCATCACTGGTTGTGACCAGTAAGAGGACCCCCTTCAGAGAAAATGTGTTCCCATCTTGCTGAAGAAATCATACCAGCTGTGCCTCTAGGTCACCAATTGCTTCAATGAAGGTAGACCCTTTGAGCTTTAATTTGTTCACTGGAAGGAACCTCTTCACACCTCGTTATCCAGGCTGTCTCTGGAAGTCTGAGGGCCGATTGAAATGCCAACCTTAGCACTTTACATTCTGCTGCTGTGAGTCTGATTCACAGTCCATGTGAGTCTGATTCGTTCTTGCTGCTGGTTTAAGAGAGATTAAAAGAAGCAAAGCTATTCTCTGAGTTTCTTGATCTGTACCATGGCAGGTAAAATCAGAGGAAATGGGGACAATGGGAAAGGGAATAAATCCTCGAGAGTGATGTGTATGTGATCTCTGGGAAGCAGACCCAGTGTTCACACGGAGGTTTCAGATACTGGGTCATTGCTTTGGAGAATCTTCCAGTGCCCAATAAGACCTACCACCTATGTGACACAAGGTGAGGCAAACGCTGAAGTTGAGAGATAAGGACAGACAGGATATATGGCTGAATAAAGAACTTTCAATTTCCTTTACTTAGTAGATGGACAAGTATCACATCATTAAAAAAAAAATACCCACGTGAAAAAAAGCTTCCAATCTGAGTGCACGTGGGCAATGCCTGAATCTTTTCACATGACTGACTTAATCGGAAGGCTTAATCTAACAGGGAGAAGCACGTATTAATTTAAATACGGCAGGTGCTATCTAAGTTTATTGCAAGAGCTCAAGACCAATTATCTTGTATTTTTCCATAAAATTGCATTTTCTAAAAAGAGACTGGTATGTCTGAACATATCAATCATAACAAATCTTCAAGCTTTGATGGAAGTGACTGCTGTTTATTTGCAGAATGTCATATCTGTACTGTTGAATCGATGCTAAAGTTATCATATTAGAACTAAGAAGGGGGCCCGGGAAATTAGTTTTTGTAGACTTGCAGCCTGGCTTTGTGAATGGAGATCGGAGAGAAAGGCAAATAGCTTTATGTTCACTGGATATTATTTAAGCAAATCAATGTACATACCTTCAGGTCTTCCAAATGCCAAATAATATGTACTTGGGAGATTGTCAAGCACGATCTGGGTGCGTTTTTATGATGATACAGTGTCACAGTCTCACTTGGGGCTTAAAATCATGGCACTGGTCCTTTATAGTTGTGAAGTTCTAACAGAACCCTTAAACGATTATCCTACCGGCACTCAAGACTCAATAACCACTCCATAACCAAATTAAACTTACCACTTTCATGCCCTAAGCTGTGCTTCCTTTTTTATCTACAGTTTCATTTGCCCAAATTTGAGAACTCTGAACCATCCTCAACTCCTTCCTTTTTTCTTCCCCAAATATCACATGGATCACCAAGTCCTTTTATTCTTCACATCTTCAGTATCCACTTCTTCTCATTTCTCATTCACACTGACCCAGGCTCCACTTGCATCTCTTACATCCTGGCTATGGCAGTGCCTCCTTCTAGACCCACGTGCACACACTTTTGTCTCCTTCCATCTTCCACACCACAGCCAGAGTTATTTTCCTCGAATGCAGATAAGATGATGCTTCTCCACTGACCGAAATAGTCATTTTGAAACTTTCTAAACATTACAATTGTTTTTTTAAAGAACTTCTGTTAACATATTTACTAAGTAAAAGTTATATGTTTCAGACAGCTGAAAACATATTTGGTGGAAAGTATGTTATAGTAGGTGTAATCCTTGAAATATTTTTGTTACTACAAAAGAGAAAACACTATGAAGACTTGGCTTGTCTACTAAGATACTGGCTTGTCTACTAAAGTAAAAAAACCTTTATATGGCATTCATACTCGGCACTGCTCTCACTGGCCTATTTTCCACACCTGTCTTCAGCTCTTCAGCCTGCACACCACATCAGAGATGATGCTGTTTGTGTTTCCAAAATACACTGTGCTCTTTCACATCTTTGCTTATAGCCTCCAAGCAGAATGTCCTTTCCCCCGCCCCTTTAAAATCAAGTAAATACTTCTGCAGCCCAAGACAGTACAAACCTTTTTTTTTCCTTTGACATGTTCTCATTTTATTTTTTTTTATTTTAGTTTTTTTCTTTTACATTGCCACCAACATTTATTGAATTTTTACTCTGTGCCAGGTACTATATTTTTATTGAAATACAGTAGCTATACAATGTGATATAAGTTACAGGTATACAATATAGTGATTTAAAATTTTTAAAGATTGTACTCCATTTATAGTTATTATAAGATAAATGGCTATATTGCCCATGTTGTACGATACATTCTTGTAGCTTATTTTCTTTTTAACATCTTTATTGGCGTATAATTGCTTTACAATGTTGTGTTAGTTTCCGCTGTTTAACAAAGTGAATCAGCTATATGTATACATATATCCCCATATCCCTTCCCTCTTGCGTCTCCCTCCCACACTCCCTATCCCACCCCTCTAGGTGGTCACAAAGCACTGAGCTGATCTCCCTGTGCTATGCAGCTGCTTCCCACTAGCTATGTATTTTACATTAGGTAGTGTATATATGTCAGTGCCACTCTCTCACTTTGTCCCAGCTTACCCTTCCCTCTCCCCGTGTCTTCAAGTCCGTTCTCTATGTCTGCATCTTTATTCCTGTCCTGGCCCTAGGTTCATCAGAACCTTTTTTTTTTTCTTTTAGATTCCATATATATGTGTTAGCATACGGTATTTGTTTTTCTCTTTCTGACTTACTTCACTCTGTATGACAGATTCTAGGTCCATCTACCTCAATACAAATGACTCAATTTCGTTTCTTTTTATGGCTGAGTAATATTCCATTGTATACATGTGCCACGTCTTCTTTATCCATTCATCTGTCAATGGACACTTAGGTTGCTTCCATGTCCTGGCTATTGAAAATAGTACTGCAATGAACATTGTGGAACCTGATTCTTTTTGAATTATGGTTTTCTCAGGGTATATGCCCAGTAGTGGGATTGCTAGGTCATATGGTAATTCTATTTTTAGTTTTTTAAGGAACCTCCATACTGTTCTCCATAGTGGCTGTATCAATTTATATTCCCACCAACAATGCAAGAGGGTTCCCTTTTCTCCACACACTGTCCAGCATTTATTGTTTGTAGATTTTTTGATGATGGCCATTCTGACCAGTGTGAGGTGATACCTCATTGTAGTTTTTTTTTTGTTTTGTTTTTGTTTTGGGGTTACGCGGACCTCTCACTGTTGTGGCCTCTCCCGCTACGGAGCACAGGCTTCGGACGCACAGGATCAGCAGCCATGGCTCACGGGCCCAGCCGCTCCGCGGCATGTGGGATCTTCCCAGACCGGGGCATGAACCCGTGTCTCCTGCATCGGCAGGCGGACTCTCAACCACTGCGCCACCAGGGAAGCCCCCTCATTGTAGTTTTGATTTGTATTTCTCTAATGGTTAGTGATGTTGAGCATCCTCTCATCTGTTTGTTGGCAATCTGTATATCTTCTTAGGAGAAACGTCTATTTAGGTCTTCTGCCCATTTTTGGATTGGGCTGTTTGTTTTTTTGATATTGAGCTGCTTATATATTTTGGAGATTAATCGTTTGTCAGTTGCTTCATTTGGAAATATTTTCTCCCATTCTGAGTGTTGTCTTTTGGTCTTGTTTATGGTTTCCTTTGCTGTGCAAAAGCTTTTAAGTTTCATTAGGTCCCATTTGTTTATTTTTGTTTTTATTTCCATTCCTCTAGGAGGTAGGTCAAAAAGGATCTTGCTGTGATTTATATCATAGAGTGTTCTGCCAATGTTTTCCGCTAAGAGTTTTATAGTGTCTGGCCTTACATTTAGGTCTTTAATCCATTTTGAATTTATTTTTGTGTATGGTGTTAAGGAGTGTTCTAATTTCATTCTTTTACATGTAGCTGTCCAGTTTTTCTAGCACCACTTATTGAAGAGGCTGTCTTTTCTCCATTGTATATTCTTGCCATCTTTATCAAAGATAAGGTGACCATATGTGTGTGGGTTTATCTCTGGGCTTTCTATCCTGTTCCATTGCTCTATGTTTCTGTTTTTGTGCCAGTACCATACTGTCTTGACTACTTTGGCTTTGTCGTATAGTCTGAAGTCAGGGAGCCTGATTCTTCCAGCTCCGTTTTTCTTTCTCAAGATTGCTTTGGCTATTTGGAGTCTTTTGTGTTTCCATACAATAAAATTGTTTTTTCTAGTGCTGTAAAAAATGCCATTGGGGCTTCCCTGGTGGCGCAGTGGTTGAGAGTCCACCTGCTGATACAGGGGACACGGGTTCGTGCCCCGGTCTGGGAAGATCTCACATGCCGTGGGGCGGCTAGGCCTGTGAGCCATGGCCACTGAGCCTGTGCGTCCGGAGCCTGTGCTCCGCAACATGAGAGCCCACAACAGTGAGAGGCCCGTGTACCACAAAAAAAAAAAAAAAAAAAAAATGCCATTGGTTGCTTGACAGGGATTTCATTGAATCTGTAGATTGCTTTGGGTAGTATAGTCATTTTCACAATGTTTATTCTTCCAGTCCAAGAACATGGTATATCCCTCCATCTGTTTGTATCATCTTTAATTTTCTGATTTCCCCTTTGATATCTTCAGTGATATCTTGGTTATTTAGTTGTGTATTGTTTAGCCTCTGTGTATTTATAATTGATATCTAGTCTCATAGTGTGGTGGGAAAACATACTTGATACAATTTCAATTTTCTTAAATTTACCAAAGCTTGATTTGTGACTCAAGATATGATCTATCCTGGACAATGTTCCATTAGCACTTGAGAAGAAAGAGTATTCTGTTGTTTTTGGATGGAATGTCCTATAAATATCAACTACGTACATCTTGTTTAATGTATCATTTAAAGCTTGTGTTTCCTTATTTACTTTCATTTCGGATGATCTGTCCATTGGTGAAAGTGGGGTGTTAAAGTCCCCTACTGTGATTGTGTTACTGTCGATTTCTCCTTTTATGGCTGTTAGCATTTGCCTTATGTATTGAGGTGCCCCTATGTTGGGTGCATAAATTTTTACAATTGTTATATCTTCTTCTTGGATTGACCACTTGATCATTATGTAGTGTCCTTCTTTGTCTCTTGTAATAGTCTTAATTTTAAAGTCTATTTTTTCTGATATGAGAATTGCTACTCCGGCTTTTCTTTTTTTTTTTTGCAGTGCGCGGGCCTCTTACCACTGTGTCCTCTCCCGCTGCGGAGCACAGGCTCTGGATGCGTGGGCCCAGCCGCTCCACGGCACATGGGATCCTCCCGGACGGGGGCACGAACCCACGTCCCCTGCATTGGCAGGTGGACTCCCAACCACTGCACCACCAGGGAAGCCCTCTGGCTTTCTTTTGATTTCCATTTGCATGGAATATCTTTTTCTAACCTCTCACTTTCAGTCTGTATGTGTCCCTAGGTCTGCTGTGGGTCTCTTATAGACAGCGTATGTAGGGGTCTTGTTTTTGCATCTACTCAGGCAGTCTATGTCTTTTCGTTGGAGCATTCAATCAATGTACATTTAAGGTAATTATCAATAGGTATGTTCCTATTACCATTTTCTTAATTGTTTGGGGTTTGTTATTGTAGGTCTTTTCCTTCTCTTGTGTTTGGTGCCTAGAGAAGTTCCTTTAGCATTTGTTGTAAAGCTGGTTTGGTGGTGCTGAATTCTCTTAGCTTTTGCTTGCCTGTAAAGGTTTTAATTTCTTCATCAAACCTGAATGAGATCCTTGCTGGGTAGAGTAATCTTGGTTGTAGGTTTTTCCCTTTCATCACTTTAAATATGTCATGCCACTCCCTTCTGGCTTGCAGAGTTTCTGCTGAAGGATCAGCTGTTAATTTATGGGGATTCCCTTGTATATTATTTGTTGCTTTTCCCTTGCTGCTTTTAATATTTCTTCTTTGGATTCTATTTTTGATAGTTTGATTAATATGTGTCTTGGTATGTTTCTCCTTGGATTTATCCTGTATGGGACTCTCTGTGCTTCCTAGACTTGATTGACTATTTCCTTTCCCATATTAGGGAAGTGTTCAACTATAATTTCTTGAAATATTTTTTCAGTCCCTTTCTTTTTCTCTTCTTCTTCTGGGACCCCTATAATTCGAATGGTGCATTTAATGTTGTCCCAGAGTTCTCTGAGACTGTTCTCAATTCTTTTCTTCTTTTTACTTTATTCTGCTCTGAGGTAGTTATTTCCACTATTTTATCTTCCAGGTCACTTATCCGTCCTTCTGCCTCAATTATTCTGCTATTGATCCATTCTAGAGAATTTTTAATTTCCTTTATTGTGCTGTTCATCACTGTTTGTTTGCTCTTTAGTTCTTCTAGGTCCTTGTGAAGCTTTTCTTGTATTTTCTCCATTCTATTTCCAAGATTTTGGATCATTTTAATATCATGACTCTGAATTCTTAAAACGGCCAGATAGAACCCTAGGACAAATGGTGGAAGCAAAGCTATACAGACAAAATCTCACACAGAAGCATACACATACACTCTCACAAAAAGAGGAAAAGGGGAAAAAATCATAAATCTTGCTCTCAAAGTCCACCTCCTTAATTTGGGATGATTCGTTGTCTATTTAGGTATTCCACGGATGCTGGGTACATCAAGTTGATTGAGGAGCTTTAATCCGCTGCTTCTGAGGCTGCTGGGAGAGATTTCCCTTTCTCTTCTTTGTTCTCACAGCTCCCAGGGGCTCAGCTTTGGATTTGGCCCCGCCTCTGCGTGTTGGTCGCCGGAGGGCGTCTGTTCTTCGCTCAGACAGGACGGGGTTAAAGGAGCCGCTGATTCGGGGCCTCTGGCTCACTAGGCCGGGGGGGAGGGAGGGGCACGGAGTGCGGGGTGGGCCTGCGGCGGCCGAGGCCAGCGTGACCTTGCACCAGCCTGAGGCGCGCCGTGCATTCTCCCGGGGTAGTTGTCCCTGGATCCCGGGACCCTGGCAGTGGCGGGCTGCACAGGATCCGCGGAAGGGGTGTGTGCATAGTGACCTGTGCTCGCACACAGGCTTCTTGGTGGCGGCAGCAGCGGCCTTAGCGTCTCATGCCCGTCTCTGGGGTCCGCGCTTTTAGCCGCGGCTCGCGCCCGTCTCTGGAGCTCCTTTAAGCAGCGCTCTTAATCCCCTCTCCTCGCGCACCAGGAAACAGAGGGGAGAAAAAGTCTCTTGCCTCTTCGGCAGGTCCAGACTTTTCCCCGACTCCCTCCCGGCCAGCCGTGGCGCACTAACCCCCTGCAGGCAGTACTCACGCCGCCAACCCCAGTCCTCTCCCGGCGCTCCGACCGAAGCCCGAGCCTCAACTCCAGGCCCCGCCAGCCCCAGCAAGTGAGCAGACAAGCCTTTCGGCCTGGTGAGTGCTGGTCGGCCCTGATTGTCTGTGCGGGAATCTCTCCGCTTTGCCCTTCGCACCCCTGTTGCTGTGCTCTCCTCCGTGGCTCCGAAGCTCCCCCCTCCACCACCCGCAGTCTCCGCCCGCGAAGGGGCTTCTAGCGTGTGGAGACCTTTCCTCCTTCACAGCTCGCTCCCACTGGTGCGGATCCCGTCCCTGTTCTTTTGTCTCTGTTTTTTTCTTTTTTCTTTTGACCTACCCAGGTACGTGGGGGGTTTCTTGCCTTTTGAGAGGTCTGAGGTCTTCTGCCAGCGTTCAGTAGGTGTCCTGTAGGAGTTGTTCCACGTGTAGATGTATTTCTGGTGTATCTGTGGGGAGGAAGGTGATCTCCGCGTCTTACTCTTCCGCCATCTTCCCGGAAGCCCCACGAAACTATTTCTAGAGTACTGTATAGTGTACCTGATAGCTATTTATTTAAATCCATTTTACTGAAATACAGTTGATTTACAGTGTTGTGTTAATTTCTGCTGTACAGCAAAGTGATTCAGTTTTACGTATATATATTCTTTTTCATATTGTTTTCCGTTATGGTTTATCACAGGATATCGAATATAGTTCCCTGTGCTATACAGGACCTTATTGTTTATCCATTCTATATATAATAGTTTGCATCTGCTAATCCCAAACTCCTAATCCATGCTTCCCCAACGTCCCTCCCTCTTGGAAACCACAAGTCTGTTCGTTATGTCTGTGACTCTGTTTCTGATTTGTAAATAAGTTCATTTGTGTCATCTTTTAGATTCCACATATAAGTGATCTGATAGCTACTTTGATCCTTACTCCAGCTCTCTGAGATCCGTGGGCAGGAGTGGTATTATCACTTTCTTAATCATCGGGCAACTAGGCACAGTGAAGATAAATGATCATGATAGATACAGAGAAGGGACCTTCATAGTTGAAGGTTCTTCCTTTTGCCTAACTCTGACATAGGTTCTGTGATTAAGAGATATGTGTCTCACAGAAGCAGGAGTAATAACTCTTAAAAATATTAGCCAACTTTTTCATGAATACCATGTTTTACGAATTAGAACCATAAATACCCCAGGGTCATCTGTTTATATTCCCTGGCCCCTTCAAAGTGTGAAGTCCATATAAATCAAGAATTTAAATTAAAGCACTGGAAATAAGCAACTACTCTTCATCTATATTTCTTTTTCACAGATTATTCAGTACTTAGAAATCCCTTGATTGCTCTTATTACAGAAGGTGTTTCAAAGCTGTGGAATAAAGGGAGGAAAAGAAGGCAGTTAAATGCACTCTGAACCTCCCTTTTATTCTAGCTATGTCCCATGAGATGTCCTCAGAAGGAATGAGTTCCAAAAACTGCTACAGAAGAGGCTGTTGAGTTATTATAAAATGATCATTTTTATTTTTCTTTTCATTCATTTATATTTCGCCTAAGGACAAATGTATATAAAGTCTTTGCACTTAGTTAATGCTCTGTAAAATAGAATGATAACATTGCCATTCTTAAATATGTTACTTTGCTTTTCTACTGTGTATTCTTGTTAAATCTAAGATGTATTTTCATATATATATGAAATATATATCCGAAAACAGTTTTCAATGTAATTTAGGAACTGAAGGGTAAACATAAAACAATTTGACTAAAAGTGGGTGTGATTTTCTTATCTGAGCCTGCCAAAAATTCACCAAAGAAAAATCATTCAAATGTCTTTGCAGTTAGATTTCTTTTATAAATTGGAAGCTATTCCATCATAGGAGATGTTGTGAACCCTAATTGATGAGTATTTATAAAATATTTCCACAATGAGATGAAATGACATAAAACTGAGATGGATTAATGGGAAGATGCCTGAATGACAGTGTGAAGATATGAAAGTATAGCTGAGCCAAGTTTTATTGATTAATTCAGCAGCATTTATTTCCTGAGCATTCACAGTGTTGATAGAGAGATAAATTAAACAACCCTGTCCTTCAGGAGCTCATGGTACAGAAGGGTTCTGAATTTTCATTTTGTTTGACAGTAAGACTTAATATATATTTTCTTAAACCTGAATACTGTGTAATTTCCTAGGACTTACTTTGTTTTGCTATATAAAAAACTAGCTCAGTTATGAAAGTTAAATTAAGTTGACTATAGTTAATCTCTGAAATAAACCTCATTATAGAGTCCACTCTTCATAATTTAGAATTTTATGAGTATGGAGTAATTGATCAGGAATAGGCTATTGTCTGACCTTGCTTTGTATACTTGATAGAGAACAACTTCATATTAAACCATTGTCATTTAAGTAAGATAAAATGATCTGGATCAGCCCTCTACTGCCATTTCCATTGCGTGGGAATTGAGTTTCCATCTTGTTTGCTGTTGTTTATTTTTTGCCACATGTTAGCAAACCATTGTCTTTCTTCTCTCCATCATTATCCCCATCCCCACACAGATACATAGGTAAAGTCAAAGGAAACATATTAGGGCATACAGTTTGACACAGTAAAAAGAATGTAGATCATTAAGTTAGATAGATCTGGATTAAATTCCTGATTTCTTTGGGTCCTAGGCAAGTTTTTTTTTGTTTTTTATTTTTTGTTTTTAACCTCATTCTATATATAGCTTTCCTCATCTTTAAAACTGGAAGAGTGACTGTTACAGGCTGAATTGTGTCCCCTCAAAATTTATATGTTAAAGTCATAACCTCCACTACCTCAGACTATAACTGTAATTGGAGATAGAGTCTCTAAAGAGGTAATTAAGTTAAAATGAGGTCATTAGGGTGGGCCCGAATCCAATGTGACTGGTATCCTTTTAAGAAGAGGAAATTAGGACACAGATGGGTAAAGATGATAGGCCACGTGGTGACACAGGGAGGGAGAAGAACATTTAGAAGCCAAGGAGACAGGCCTTAGAAGAAATCAAGCCTGCTGACACCTTGATCTCGGAATTCTAGCTTCTAGAAATGTGAGGAAATAAATTTCTGTTTTTTAAGTCACCCAGTCTGTGGCACCTTGTTTATGGCAGCCCCTAACAAACTAATACAGCAACAGTATCTAAAATGAAAGATATAGGAATTTGAAATATTATACTGTATGCTATAATATATAGTGAGTGATTCATACATATAGCTAGTATGATTATTGATATTAGTAGTAACATTAGTATCATAATTAGCATTGTGAAGCACTACCAGAGGTTTGTGAAAGAAATAATTGCCCCAAAGGAAAAAATAATGAGCTTGTGAAAATTCTTTTAAGCAGGAGGAAGTTTAAGTGTGTCCCTGGAAGCTTTACTTTAGATCAGTTTTAATGTATAGAGCCTCATATACTTTCTCTCTAATAGAGGGATATGCTCTGAAATGTTGCCTCCGTGTTTTCTGGCTTAATGCCCTTTGGTTTTAATCATTCTTTCTTTAAGAAAGAGAAAGAAATTGCCCCTTAGGGAGAGAGCCCTTACCTTGCCTGAGCATTGTTTAAGAAATGGGGCTTGGATCTCCCCAATGATACACTTGACTCAGGCAATGTTGTCAGTTCCTCAGTTAGCTGAGCAGTAAAGCTGATCATTTCTTTGCCAAAGATAAAGGATGTTCTTTAAAATACATGAAATTTCTCTCTTAATGTTCAGTCCCTTCAGTTTTGCTTTATTTAAGGCTACTTTATCATCAGTTTTGGTGTTTATTTTTAAAATTTTGGAGTAGAAAAAGTAGATCATAATAAACCATACATTGAATAAATACATTGCAGGGCTCTTTCTAAAATCTATGTCACGTATCTCGTATTCCCTCGTGGCTCCCTCTGTAATGCAGACATTTTGTTGTTCATAGTTTTTTTCATCTGTTATTTACCCTCCCCTTCTCCTCGTGGAGCTCTTGGTCTCCAGGAATTCCTTTAGGGAAGCTATCATACATCCCATGGGTCAGCAGGACAGCTTCTCCCCTGCCGAGGGGAGAAGGCAAGAATTAAGAAAGGGAAGATCCGGCTCTACTCTCAATTCCAACACTTAACACCAAATCAAGTCATTTGATCTCTTTGAGCCTTTGTTTACTTTTCTATTAAAACAGTAACAAAAATATTTGCCATTAACACTTCAGTGGGTACTGGGGAAAGAGACATCAAATGAGATGCTCCCAAAGAAAGCAGTTTGAAACCCATTTGAAGCTATGGAATTATAAGACCCTACTGTTATGAACACTCCCAAAAGAGCCAGGGGTGTCTGTAAGGGGACCCATGGAGCAAACTAAATACGTAAAAGAAATTGAGAAACTGTGTTTTTCAAGTCATCAGTCATTACGAGACCCTTGAGCTCTATATATCTTCATTTCCTAGAGGAGATACTTGTCATTTTCAAAGTCTTTCCATTTTGGTTTTATTATCTGTATGATAATTGATATGAATAAAAGATAATTGTAAGTTAATAGCAATAACTACATCTACTGGCATAATATATTTTATGTCCTTGATAATCTATTTTCCAAAAGGATTTACCAATTTACAGTAAAGAATGCAAATGTGAATAAGGTTTTGATGAAAGAGTAATAAAATAGAAATAAGGAATAGGAACCTGATATAATAGAGGTAGACAGTCATACCTTGGTGCCTTGATATTTTATACTAAATTCTCAGGCAGTGTTCAAAGAGCACCAGAGAAGGAGTCTGACATCTTGTTTCTTATTCTAGTTTACCTACCAGGTGGTTTGCATGCTAAGACTTATACTTATTACTTAATTTATTATTCTACCTGCTATACTCTTCTACTAGCAAATTATCTAGTTCTCTATAAGTTTTCTATTTTAATTCATTTATTATTGAAGTATAGTTGATTTACAATGTTGTGTTAGTTTTAGGTGTACAGCCAAGTGATTCAGTTTATATATATATAAAATATGTATATGTAATATGTACATATTATATATACATATTATATATATTATATATATAATATGTATATATTTTATATATATATTCTTTTTCAGATTCTTTTCCCATATAGGTTATTCCAAAATACTGAGTATAGTTCCCTGTTAGTTCTCTTTAAACTTAACTCTTTCAGGTCTCCCTTGGGAGATGCTTCCAAACTTGTTCCATTTTAATACCAACTGAACATTATTTCAGAAAGAGCTAATTTGTTGTTTTTAAACATAAATATATAACCGACATTATATATAACTGCTTTTCTGGAGCCATTTTATTTATAATTATTTGATGGGGAAAATAATAAATTAATTCCAGGTAGTCTATTCTATTTTCTAACTAAACTTTCCTTTTTTTATACACATACATACACACACACACATACATGCATATTAATGCACATATGTATATATAATTTTTATATCTAATGTAAATCTTAAAGTGGACCATGATTCTGTTCCTGTTGGTATCCAGAAAAGTAATATGCTCTACGTATATGGAGCTGCCAAAATCACCAGCAGCTCCATCCCAGTAGCGAGCTGTCCAGTTATGAAAACAATAAGCCCCACCCATTGTTGGTGCTTTCGAGACAAAAGAAGTTGTGTGTTACAAAACATGTCATGCTTGTTGACTGTTTGAAGATGAGTATATCCACCTTATCATGGCTAATGGTGACAGTGTGGAGATTCCACTCCTGAAATACTGTGTTGGTTGGAACTCAGCAAAGCAACTTCAGCTGCTTGCAAACTTGCAAACCCTGCAATGTTAAATGGCCAAAATACCACCACAGCATGTTTTTCATCAGTTGAATGAATCACTTTTTGTTAGCAAGCAGGACATTTCCATGGTTCTGATTATTAATAAATGTAGCATGATCTTAGTACCAGCATACTGAGCACAGTGAGAAACCAGCAATCAGAAACGCTAGTCTCTTTCTCAGAGTAGAAAGCATGTGATTAGGTATTGCATGTCTTAGAAGTGAAAATCGTTAATGGATTAAAGAGGATTCTTATGGTTCCTGGGATGCTCCCAAAAAGTTGATTTGTAATCCACATTTAAAAATAATAAAATTAACTTTTTAATTTGAAAACGTAAAGTTATTCCATGTTCCCCCTGGGACTCTAGGCATTTTATATTAAAATTAACAGAAAGCATGTATTTATCTTTAAAAACCATGCAAGACAACAAAGCTAATTAAAGAAGAAAAAAATAACAAGTTATCAGAGCAGAGGGTTGTAACTATTAATTAACTTCCTCTAAAGCCAGCATTGGACTATGGAAGCATTCAGGGTCTTTAGTCACACTTGCTAGCAAATTCAGTACCAAGAATACATTTTAAAATTTATTTCTATATAGCAGAAAAAGCTGTATGCTAAGGACTTTGTACCTTTTATGACCTTTTCAGCTATAAAGTTAGAATTATCTGACATAGTGATATCCTAAATTCAGAACAACAGAGGCAGTAAAAATAAATTTAAAAAAATTAAATCATATTCTCTTTCTACTTATCGTAATATTGTCATAATGTAGTTTCACTCTTTGTTTATGTAAAAATTGAAGTCACAGTGACCTTCTAGCCACCACGTATAAGAAGTTGTGTATTTATCTTTTAAAATGCTCTTCCTCTTTGTATTCTTTGTATTGAGAATACTGAACAGGGCAGTGGGTGAAATATAAGCAGAGTAGAAAGTTTGTAAAGTTATTTGTATGGTGAGAAAGCCAGACTAGCTTTTGAAAACATGTCAGATTTAGGGGTTATGGCTTTGTTTTCATTCTGCTTCGTTCTTACGAGAAGGTGTGAAAAAAATGAAGTACAGTCAACTTTACATCATTGGTATAGTTTATTGTAGAATGATATTAAGCTACAATTAGTATATGGTAAAGCCAGGCTTTTGGAGGCACGAGGGTCCAGATGGAGACTTAAAGGAGGTGCCACTTATTTAAGTCAGATATTTG
The DNA here is from genome assembly GCF_963455315.2 of Globicephala melas. Lineage (NCBI taxonomy): Eukaryota > Metazoa > Chordata > Mammalia > Artiodactyla > Delphinidae > Globicephala > Globicephala melas. Next base: position 154,156,548 of record NC_083315.2, read on the forward strand.
GGTCTCTGTTTCCAAGCAGTGTTAACAAATGAAATATTCCATAGAACTGCTGTGAAGACCCAGCTAATAAATCTGAAACACACTTTGGCAAACTGTAAAGCACCATGTATATGTTGCTACTGTTATCACCTTTTGACTTTTTCTTTCTGTAGTGACAAAATTATTTCCTGATAGAGTATGGATTTATTTCTGTAGCAGAATCCACTATATATTTAGGATAGAATAGGGTAAGATTTTATAAATTGCCACAAAATGTCACAGGATGATTTGCATTTTTGGTGATTCTATATATTAATCACTGAGTAACCTTCAGTTTTCCAAATAAAGAGTAAAGAGAATGGTGATGACATTTGTAATCATCTACAGAAATGGAATTATTTAAATTCTTCACAGATGGTGAGATATCAAGAGTAAATCATTCTATCCCCATTTCTAATTTTAAGAATCTTTGAGGGTGTTGGTGGATAATAAGGAACAAACATTGTTTCGCATGTAGAATTAAACATAAACTTTCCATACTACAGTCCCAAATTTTCCAGATGACTGTGGAGGGCTTTTCAGACACCATCCCCTAAGAATTGAGAAACTCATAAAAGGAAAATAATGTTATGCTGCATACAATACACAAACTGATCATATGGGAGCAACTAGAATACTGACCTTTCAAAGAGGACAAATTAGATTCTATATGCCTCAGACTACAACGTGGCTTAATGCCTTAGAAGAGGATGGCATATGACATATACTCCTAATTCTAGCCTCATAGCAGCTTAGTCTGTCATTTCTAAACAAGCTGAATAACTCATTTCTTCTTGAAACAACATAATTCAACCCAATATTCTCTGTAAAGTAAATTGATCAGTGATTGAGATTTTTAGTAAATGCTAGAGATATAGGAATGCTTGTCTAATGGTGCTTTAAAACAGTTTCAAGGATTGGACTATGTTCAGTGGGAAACACAAGAAAATCTAATGCCAAATGTTCTCTGAACTTTGAAATGAGTGACATGGAACTACTCACTATGGGTGACATACACACAATCATAGAAACTACAGTGGTGTAGTCTATCCTGGCTACCAAATCTGCATGCTTTTTCCCAAATTCAGATTTAAAAACTTGTTTGTAAAAATAGATTTTTTGAAATTTAGGAGATGCAAATATTTTCTTTATTTGTCTTCCTCTTTGTTTTCTAAGTATTTTTAAGTCAATATATTTTTACTAACCCCTGGGTTTATAAATTATAAGAGTTAAAACACAAGTAAATATTAAAAACAACGTTGAACCCACTAGTCATAATTGATAATACTGCTTTTCATGATCAAAATTCATTAAATTGAGGGGTTTTTCCTATGTCTCCTATGTCTTCTTTTTGAAATTTAGTTTGGAAAGGAGCTAGAAACTGTTATAGAATACCGGATAAACACCACAACTTGGGGAAAAAATATAGAGTTAATTTTTTAAAGACCTCCAGAATTAATTTTTACCACCTTTTTTATAGCAACATAAGAGGGAAATAGGCAAATGCTTTGAGTCATGTAACTTGGTTTTCTCAGGCTTTCTTTTCTGTGAGGGTGACAGAGGGCACAGGCAGGAAAGGAATAACGGCTTTGGACTTCCACGTTACCTTTAGTTTTGTGTGGCCGTCCTGGAACTGCTCCCTACTCCACTGACCAGAATATTCTGATAGCTAAGAGATGGGGGAACTAGTTTCCTATCTCCTGCCTGCCCTGGCCTAGATTGAAGAAGGCAGAAAAGTTGTTTGTCCCAAGGTAGCAAAGCTCTCAGACACAGCATGTTATCTGCCCTCTGCCCTTATACAGCAGGATCTGAAGATGCGAGGAATGTCTCTGGCTAGCATTGGCTTTGTTATTAACTCATTTTGCCTGCATCTTTAATTTGGGGTGACAGCCGTCTTCCAAGGCTTTGGATGCCATCCCTCTTGGTCACCATATTCTGGCACGTGGCGGCCGTTTCTCGCCACCGCTGCCTGTGCAGAGTCTCAGCAGTGTACCCACAGCTGGCAATACGCACTGCAGGGTCCTGACGGCTCCCTCTCTCCTTGCTTTCGCAGCTGGTGCCACGTACATCTTTGGGAAAAGTGGAGGCCTCATCCTCTACACCTGGCCGGCCAATGACAGGCCCAGCACGCGCTCTGACCGCCTGGCTGTGGGCTTCAGCACCACCGTGAAGGACGGCATCTTGGTGCGCATAGACAGCGCCCCAGGCCTCGGGGACTTCCTTCAGCTTCACATTGTGAGTACTGGACTGTGGCCTGGATTCTCTTGTCTTCCTGGTGGTCTGAGTTGGTGAGGCAGATAAATGCACTGGAACATTCTAGATAGACATGGCAAAGGGGCACATGCTTGTAACGTTGCCTCAGTGTGTTAGAGCCACACCCAGGAGGTGGTGTGTATTAAGCCTCATTCTACCCCTCAGATATGAACCATGATACCCAGAGGGTACCTCGGGGATAGAAAATTTAAAACTCTTCCTGTCCAGACTCCCTCCCCTTCTGGGTGGTTTGACCTGTCATGAAACACTTAACAGACCACTTAGGTGTAAATAAGAGACTGACCTGGTATGGTTCATCTTAACCTGGTGCAAGCAGCAAGGCCACCTTGAGTGTCAGTGATCTCCTAAGTTGGGGGGATCAGCAAAGGTTTGCTGTAAAGGGCCAAATAGAAATATTTGGGGCTTTTCGGGTCATAAGTCTCTGTCAGAGCTACTCAACTCTGCCATTGTTAATGTGAAAGCAGTTACAGACAATACATTTTTAAAGAATATGTATGACTATATTCCATAAAAATGTATTTCTAAGAACAGGCTGCAGGCTGTGCTTTGGTGACCCCTGCACTAGCCTGCAGACTTTCTTGTAGCGACATAAAGAACATGTGATAAAAACTGAGGCCACAGTGGGTGGGGCAAAAAGAAATCAGCACATTGACCAAGAGTTGGTGTATTTGTGTGTCTTGTATATCCAGCAGTTTGCTTGTATATATAAACCCAATAGGATTGCACCCTCACTCACTGCAGATCATTAAGAACACAGTGCAATTCTAAGAAATTAAAATGATTTGGAGGAAAAATTACTTTGTTGTGAGGATAGAAAATATTTTTATAGCCACAGTTAACCCATTTTATCACCTGTGCAGTCTGCAGTTAAGAAAGTAGGCTAAAGAAGGATATGATTCTCATCCATAAGTACCCAAAGTGCAGCCACCAAAAGTAAAGAGAGGAATTGTTCTCATTAGGTAGCAATGACAAGGCTAGGAAGAATGGATTTAATTTGGAGCAATAAGAATTAGGTTTAAATAGTAGGCGTGGAAAGCAGTTAAGAGGAAAAGTCAGCGGGGGATTACCACCAACCTCCAAAAAGGAGGAAAAGCAACATTTACTGGGAATCTTTGAATGTGAGTTTTGCTAATGTGCCTATCTACCGAGGAAAGCAGAGTGAGATTTCGTTGCTGGGCTCTGGAGTGGAGGTGGCTGGCTGGAACCAGAGCAGCAAGTTCAGCCCTGGAAGCAGTGCCCGTCTCCAGCACCTGCTCTTCCAATATGCCTTGGAAACAGGAGCAGCTGGAAGGAAGAGGCTTAAGCTGGAAGCCTGTCTGATCTCAGAGTGAACCAGAGCAGGTCAAGACTCTGCTTAGGAATGCAGGGAAGGACTGCTTGGAAACGATCACCTTCAAAACGTAGAATAGGGGTCTTGAGAAGAGTTGTGAACCTTTAAAGCTTCCTCAGATGCTTCAGGAACCATATGGTACTATGAACCTGAGCTTAAGCATCGTACAAAGCCACGCCAAGGAGCACAGAGGAAGGCGGCCATAGTTAGTACAGCTTATCTTTATTTGGCCTGTAAGAACTACCATAATTTACAAAACTGTGAGATTTATGCTGCATATAACTTAATGAGTATTTCATGGCAGCTATAACTAGTCTATTATTACCAGCTCACTTTCATTTTCTTTTTTTATTCAGTGTGACTTGCTAGGAAGAATAAGATTTGACACAGCCATGATCATCTTTATCGAGTCAGATAATGTGCTACCAGTTTATCCATTTCTTCCCATTCCTGTTTTGTAAAGTGTCTCCACTTTTAAGAGAAATGTTGTTTGTTTGTTTTTTTTCTGGTAGTTTAGTTGGAGTTGGCAGTGTTTTTATAAAATGGATATGAGGATCCTGGGAACTTCAGGGAGGAACCAAAGCATTCCATGTTAAATCTTAAAAGCAAAAATACAAGAAATCTTACATCAAAATGTGTAGAGCCCCCTTGGGTATTGTAGACTTATTCCAATGATGCTTTCATTGCTTAAACATTCTGGAAAATTCCAACAGATTGTCCTTCAGAGCTGGGGTTAGGAAATGCCATCTGATATTTTTAGAGAAAAGTAAAAGAGACCCTACGATGTAAAGAAACCACACCATTGTGGAATGGACCCGACATGCCTGTGACCCTCTTGAGCATGGGAACCCTTCACTGGTCTAGTAATTTCAAATCATTTTCTGTTCACTAATGGATCGTTTCTGGTGTCTACCAGAGATAGAAAGTGTGTGTGACTGTATTCCAGTAAAAATGTACTTATAAGAACAGGCTATAGGCTGTACTTTGGTGACTATAGCCCTAGGCTGCAAAGGTCCTCTTAGAGATGTAAAGAATATGTGATTAAAAACCGAGATCAGAGTGGACAGAGCAAAGGGAAGATTTTTTACCACATTGGAGAGGGAAGTTCCAAGTGGAAGGTCAAAAGACTTGATGACAAAATCCAGCCTCTTGTTTTGGACATTTACATAGACGCATCAGGAGAATGAAGCCATAAATACCTACTAATTTTATATGACTTTCACAATCTGTCATAGGTGGATTTGTTTATTAAACACAGTTTGTTTCCTTGTACTAAAGAAAATTACTCAAAAAGAAAGGAAGCGCCACTACTGAGAGCGGAAAGGGTTGGACAGGAGGTAAACGATTTCATTCCCCCTTGCAGTGCCCGGGCTCTGGCAAGGGTCACAGGTGGACAAAGCTTCATTCTTCGAGTGCGGGTGTTAATTGTGGAAATAACCAAAAATACCTTGGTGCTACTTCTGAGTTGTTGTCAAGCTAGTACATTGCTCCAAAACAAAGTCTAAACTCTGAAATTAGTGTGTGTGGGGCGCGGGGGAGAGCACGAGAGAGGAGGGAGGGAAAGAGATTGAGAGTTTGTGTTTTATATACAGCTGCTGAAGGCGATTCCTAGGAATTCCTGGAGGTTTTGAGCAGTGGTAACACTGTCATTGGAATAAGCCCTTTTTACCCCCCAAGTTAACCTATTTGAGGGAAGAGGAAATGCTCTTCCAAGAACACTGGGGAGCGTGACCCCAAGATGAGCACTCACACTAAAACAGACTCGCCTGTCGTGGAGACCCCAGAGTAGGAATGGCGAAGAGGCTTCATCTCGCCTGCCCGCTCTGAGTGCCTCTCGCTCTCTCAGTGCAAGCACTGCATTGGGAGGATTCGTGAGAGCAGTAGGTAAATCCAGCAAGTAGGAGTTCTGGCTTCCACTAGCCATGTCTGCCACTCTAGGCTGCACACAGCCCTTCCTCACATGCTTGAAGTCTCCCATATCTCTTCCTTTGTCATCCTGAAATCCCCACACGTTAAAAACTCTGTAGGGAAGTAGGTATCTTTTTCAACTCTTAGTGCCCTGGAGGTGTTTGAATCACTGACTAATTAGGTTAGTCAGTCTTCTTATTATCCTTACCCCACCAGGCTAAGGTCAGCTGCTCTGACAGGGTTTGAGTTCTGTTGGGATGGTTGGGAAGCAAGAAGGAGAAATTAGAATGGCTGATTTGGGGACATACAACATTTGGGGGGATGGCAAGAATTTATGGAGAGAGCTTGGGCAGAATGAAGGCATTGGTGCCCTAGGGTGAAGAATTGGTGCAAAGAAAGAGACACTAAGACAGAGCTGGGTAGGCGCTGTAGGCACAATTTTTCCTGTTTCACAGTTTGCTCAGATGATCTGTTGTTCTCACCAAGTGAACAGAGGCTCTTCTTTCTTTTGCTGATTTCTTTTAAACCAAACGTCTTCCCACTCATCTGGGCCTCGTGGTGATTACATAGACTTATTAAATAAGGCAAGAATTAGATCATTAAAAAAAATCAGAGAAGGCCAAGAGATCAAAATAATTTAGAGATTGCTTCAAAGTAGCTTGCATTTCTTCGTTTTTGGTTCACACTTCTGTGATGTACTATTTTCTGTGTCAGTTATTAATCGTGATATTAATGAAATCACAGACAAAATGTTTCTGACAAAGGCAAAAAGATCTTTGCTGAAGTATGTGTTCATGAAATAAAATTCTGTGGAGGGGAGGGTATCATAGGGCAGAGGGATTTTTACAAATTATTGTTTCAATAAGTTCTCTCCACTGAAATCTATTGTTAAGAAATTGATCTGCTCAGTATTTGGAGAGAAGCTATTCCTGTGAGTGGCATCTGCCTACTGTCCCTTCATCTAGGCTCTGTGAAGCAGTGTCAAGTTGCACTCACCTTCTTCATACAACAGAGACCAAACTGAATAGGACCAGAGAAAGGATTACCATGGAGTGCTTGCTATTGCCATCCTGAAACTCTTGACAGAGATAGCTTCTCTTTATGTAGTTAGCTTCCCTTTATGTAGTTAATGCAGGGTGTAAAATTAGCTTCTCTTTATGTAGTTAATGCAGGGTGTAAAAAAGACATCCTATTCATTTTATTCTCTCTGTGTGTAATTTACAGTAAATCCTCTTGGATTTATTTTTTAATTATGAGCCTTTCAGGAACAGTGGAAATTTATGTGTCAGGACATCTGTTTTGTTTGACAAGAATCTATAACCTTCCCCAACTGTTTCCCTCCTGGCTTATAATGTAGATACTTACATAAACCAAAGTAGAAGAGAAAGGGTTAGTATTGTTCACACTGACCTCCTTTCCAAAATGGTAAAGTGTTCTCTTTCCAAAAAACTGCCCCCGCCCCCCGCAAAAAAAGACTGATGATATTCTCGTAGTGTCAGGTTTGGGAAATCAGATATTTAAGTTTGGCTTGTATAGCATTGTTTTCCCATAATTTACAGCACTTGAAGAGACTTCTGGAGAAAAAACGGGAGCAGAGCTGAATTATGATAAATGGTCTGTTGCTCACATCTATTGCATGTATAAATTGCTGGCCTGGATGCTTCACTTGGCTGTCCCCGTGTGGGATATTTACAGCAAACCATCAACATCTTTTGGGTTAGTGTTCAGTGAGTTTAGGTGGCTGTTAGCTTAGGTTCATCTCTGGATTTGGCCGGTGGCAGAACTGGACTGGGTTCAGGCATTGTACCTGGGGGCATCTGCAGAGGAGTCCAGAGGAATATTGACATTCGAGGCCGGTAACACAAGTAAAGAGGGAAAGAACAAGAAATCAACAAAGGTGTCCACCAGATGCAATTTTGCTTCCCACAGAGCGCTGCGCGCTGCAGGTTAGCTCTGTATTTCCTTTTGCTGCTCTTTGTTCTTAGTGAGAAAGGCCTCTTTGGGTTTTCTAGCCTTAGGAGCTTTTCCAGATCATTAGCCACTTCTGTGGAGAGGGCCTGCTGGGGATCGTCTCTGTAGCTCCCAGCTTGGCCGTCCATCCCGGCGGAGTTGGAGGAGAAGGTGGGAGAAGGGAGTGGAAGGGGGTTTTGCGGAAGCGACTGCTTATGTAAGCTGGACCAGAGGCAGCACCTGCATGGGAGTCGAGTGTGTTTCCTCAGATCTTTTGTTATTTCCAAGGTGGCTCTACCTAAATCTGTTGGCTTTGATTCCATGCTTCATGTTGAAAGGCAGAAGCTGTAGTAGAAAAATGTGCTTAATTTGTGATCAGAAGATTTGGATCTGAGTCTCATTTCTGTCCATATCTAGTGAGCTACTTGGCTTTCAGCAAGTCACTCCACTGCTTTGAGCTTCACCTTTCTCTTCTTTTAAATGGGCACCAAACAGCTTACCTAGTAAGGATTTCCTGAGGTTCAGAGGAGGTAAAGTATTCAGAAGTTGTTTTGTTGTTGGCAAAGGACTGCATGAAGATAGAATGGTAGTTTTCTTGATGAAATATCCAGCAGGTGATGACTTCATTCAAGAAAAAAAAAAAAAAAATATATATATATAGTGAAAGGAAGAACATGTTTTATAATGGAAAGCAGAATTTCATTTTAAGTATTTTTGAGAGTCTACTTAGGCACTTTCTGCAAGCAAATTCCTATTTTATCTGATCAAAAGCAAATTTTTGAATTAACCAAATCCACAATTGAGACTTTTGGTGTGTTCCGTTAGCACGCGGTGAAGAACCCAGTTCCCGCTGAGAGACGCCTGGTTAGGTCAATAGGCTCAGTAGAATCCTGCAGCTTCCTGGGTGTCTCATTGCAGGGCATTATGTCTCTACGGTGTCATGAGGTGATGCACTGTGCTTCTTCTGCACTTCAGTACAATGTTCCAAAGGGCTCTACGCTTACCAATAAAAGTGTAATCCACCCTGCCCTGAAGTTCCTTCTTCGGTCGTATGAACCCTATCTCATCTTGCCTAAAGAAGATGAAGGAGGATGAGGTGGTGGTGGTGGAAGGGGGGGAGGAAGAGGAGAAGAAGGAGGGGAAGACGGAGGCGAACAGAACAATAACCACAAACAGCACCATCAGGAGAGCAAAATCTTTCTAGGCGATGAGAGTATAAAAGTGGTTTGAGGGGCTTCCCTCGTGGCGCAGTGGTTGAGAGTCCGCCTGCCGATGCAGGGCACACGGGTTCGTGCCCCGGTCCGGGAGGATCCCACGTGCCGCGGAGCGGCTGCGCCCGTGAGCCATGGCCGCTGAGCCTGCGCGTCTGGAGCCTGTGCTCCGCAACGGGAGAGGCCACAACAGTGAGAGGCCCGCGTATCGCAAAAAAAAAAAAAAGTGGTTTGAGGCCCACCATGGGCACCAGATAAAGAAATAAAGGGCTTGGCCCTATACTTGGGCATTAATAGAGCCCAGAAAGGGTCATTGCTAGAACGAGCATCCCAGTATGGGTACAGCCAGGTCGAGTGGAGATGAGGAGCTGCCGCCACCAAGTAAACTGTAAACATAAAAGCACGTGTACAGGTAAAAGCATCTCTTAGATTTTTTGATTCCTCAAATATAAAAGAAAAATGAGTGATAAATCTAGTGTGCGGATGAAAGTTACAGTAATACAGTCGTAAAAATTGAGTTGGCAGAGCATGTAGAAAGTATTTTATAGCTGGTACACAGTTATGAGAAATGAGGCCAAATGACCATCTCTTTCTCATTTGTCACTTACACCAGTGACCCTTTGACTGTTAACTGATGATAGTCCTGTTTCAGCATCCTCAATGCACACATAATATGAATTTAGAGAAATTAGAATTAAGAGAATTTAGCTCATGAGTGGCATTCTTTATACGTGAACTGAGTGTTTTTTTATGTGCCAGGCTAAGTGCTATGTTTTGGGGATACTGTGATCAACCTTGGCTCACATAGAGCTAACAGACTTGAAAGAACACAGTGATTAAAATATGAGAAATTAGGTTTTCTACATATTTATGAGATGATGTATTGAAACTCTTGCATGGCTCCTGGTATATAGTGAGCTTTCAATCAAGGATAGCTTTTAATATTATTGGTACTGTTTTTTCAATTAATTTTCTTTAAGTCAGAGAAAACAATATATTTTATTTTCCTAAATAATGAATAGACTTTTAATCAGATCTTTGAGATGTCAACTTAACTAATGTAAAATTCTAAGGAAGCATCAGGATACTACTGATTTAAAGTCAACCTGGTAGCATATACCCTAGATTACTGCGGTTATCAAATAGCTGAACGAGTTTTGAATAGCAGAGGCTTTTCAGACAGATGAATCCAAAGTGCAACAAGCAAGGCAAACCCTAGGCACCATCAAGTGAGTGCTGGGGCTCATATGACTTAATGGCAAGCCTACCTTAATGCTGTCGTTTAGATGAATTATCTCATTGACCCACCACTTACACTGTTACTAGTCATTACTCCTGGGGTATTGTTCAGGGCAAGAAATAACTCACAAACTCCCTGAAGCTATAGACGACGGATTTTAGATCCCTGGCTGCATTCAGAAGGCATGGACCTCAGCATATTGATTGGGGAATTCATTAGCCACCCACCCCACAGCATCATGTGCTTAGATCCTGATGCTGTCACTGGGGCTGTTTCATCTTGTTAGTGTTTCCCCGATTGATGGCGGAGGGAACTGTATAACCATATTAGCCTCAAAGATAGTACTGACCGCCAGACCTGTCATTTCCCAGCCTGAGATGACACCTTTGGAGCCTAGAATCACTTACAGACATTTAGATAAGCCCTGCTGATCGACCAAACTAACCTTCATCCCAAAGTCAGTTCATACTCAGGATGACAGGAGATGATTGGCAATTCAAATGTCTCCTATTCTATTCTTGACTCCTTAGTTAACCTCTTTTAATTCAGTTTATTTTTCTACTCCATTTTCTATAAATTGGCAGGTAATTTAATAGCACTGATGGTTATTTCCTACATTTGCTTCAGACTATATCTTTAGAGATCATCTTACGTGACTACCATTGCTGTTGCTCACCACTAATACTGACAAAGTACCAGGTACCAGACATTGTGCAAGGCCTTTGTTTATTTTATCTTATTATGAGCTCGCAACAACTCAGTGAGGTAGTCACTATTAATAGCCTCAGTTTATAAATGAGGCAACTAATATTTAATGAAGCTAATGAATTTCCCAAGATAGCACTGCTAATAAATGGCTGAGCAGGCATTCAGATCTAGTTCTGATTCTTAACTACTATTACACCCCGATGAAAGCTTCAGCGTAGAAAGTGTACTGGTGATGATTTTAATTCAACACGTATTTATGAAACGGCAATTTATTTGGAGTTGGTGGAGATATGAAGAGGTTTAATATCAAGGAGGGAAATAAAAATTGTACATATGGCTCCGTTTTAAGGGAGGATGAGCTGTATACCAAGGAAAGTAAGAATATTACTGGTTGTAGACATTGAAGAAATGGACATGGACAGGGTGGGTCAGATTTGGGCTGGTGGAATCTGGAGAAGGAACACGCCAGATGAAGATGCTAGCATGAGCGTAACCTCAAAGGAAGGAAATCCAAGTTATATTCTCAAATTAGGTGTTCATTGTGTCCAGAATAAATGAGTTGAGGGAATGGGCGGACAGTGTGGCATGGCAGACAGATCCCGTGTTTTAGAGGAAAGTGGTCTGTGATTCAAGGTCTAGCGTTGCCTCCAACCAGCTGTATGTCCTTGGGTGAATTTTTTGACTTCTCTGTAAACTAATAATGTCACCTCGCAAGTCTGTGTAAAGATTTATAGTAATGTGTGAAAATGTTTAATGACTCTTATCTGGTCTGCGATAGATGCTAAACTAATGATAGCTATGTTTTGGGTTTATTTATTTTTTTCTTTCCAGGTACTTTAGGCCTGTAGTGGGGAGAATTTGAATGATTGTTAGATTTCTTCTGAAAGCAGTGAGAAGACATTTTGAAAGTTTTTGAGCAGAAGACGAAATGCCCAAAGCTTAATTTTTAGGAAGATTATTTGGCTCCATTGAAAGAATGTTTTTCAGTGGGTTCAAGAAAAATAAATAGCAGGTGATTGTTTAAGTGGTCCAGGAAAAATGTTTTTAAGGACTTATTCTGTGATGATGATCATAGGCAGGTAATGAGGATGCAACAAAAGGACATTTCAGAGCTAGAATCAACAGGTATTGCCAGCTGGTTGAACGAAAGAAAGAGACAAGTAAGGAATGTCTAGACTGGGAAAGTTATGATTTCAACAACGATCAAATAGGGGACATGTAAGAAAAATAGATTTTAGGATAAAATCATAGTTTGACTTTGATGTTGCAAAATATAAGGTATCCCAAGAGTCAATCCATGGAGATTTCCAATAGGAAATGGGTGATGAACTCTGATGAGAGATAAGAGCTAGAGGTAGGGACTTGAGAATTCTCAGCTTGGCAGTAACAGTGGAATCTCTGAGGACTGCTGAGATATCCAAGGGGATAAATGAGTAGGAACTTGGGAAATATATACAAAACTTTACAAGATGAAGGAGAAAAAGGAAGGAAGCTAAAAAAGAAAAGGCTACAGGTTCAGGCAAAACCTAGATAGTGAAGTTTTGCAGAAATCATAAAGCTTGAGAGAGGTTTTCAAACCCAAGCAGTTCTAGAGCTCTTTTTTTTCCATACCTTTTGGACAAACATCTGTCATTTGAAATCACTTTGCGGGGACATCTTCTTTGTCTTTATTGTTATTTATTACAGCATATAATATTTGTCACTCTGGTCTTCTCACCAGTCATTTTGTGTTTCTTCCCTTGGTAGTTGTCATAAGCATTACTGACTCAGAGCCAGAAGACACAGGGTCTAGTCCTGGCTCTGCCACCAACTAGCAGGCATCTCAAGTAAGCGGGAGAGATATAGATATTGTTCTGCCAACCTCATAGTATAGTAGGGAAGGTCAATTGAGAGAATGCATGTGAATGTGCCCTGTTACCATTGAGAGACCTACAAAATTAAATAAGATTGTTTTCCTAGTTTTCCATCCACTAGAGCTCATGGTGCCTAAGTGGTTGGAAACCTGTGAATGAACACCTAAAAGATGTTAAAGTGGTTGTAGTTTTCAGCAGGAAGGTTAGCGACCAGGCAGATGGGGATCAGAGCCAAAATGGGAATTGACCCAACTGCCAGATCCCATGGCCTGCTGTGGTCCTCAAAGGGGATGAGTCTCTCAGACCTTGTCTCTCACTGCTTGGGGCATCGCTTTGGGGGAGGCCATTTGGATTTACGGTCATGCTGCAGTTCTCTAAAGAAGAACCCCCCGGTGCTGCCGGTCACCATGGGCAGTGAGGCATGGAATCTGATTACCCTTATCGTTATTTTAGCTTGCATGCCTACAGATGTTACTAATGGTCATAAAATTATTCAGCCCTTTTTAAAATGCAAACGGTAGTAGTTCAGTTACTGAAGCCTTTTGGAAATGACTTTTACTGGTTGATTTTCATAGCTACAAACTCGTATTCTTACCTGACGACATGCATGTTTTTGTAATCACTTCTGTATTTGCTCTTTTATTTATTTTCCAGTGTGCCTGCCACTTTGTATATATCAGCTCCTTTAGTCCTCACAACACTGTCAAGTTGGTGAGATTACTTCTGTTTTAGAGATTAAGAAACTAAGGTTTAGAGGATTAAGTAACCATTGCTTGCAGTGCTGAGAAGGAAAGAAGACTAACTATCAGTATATTTCATGCTAATGTCATATATAGTGCTTTCAAGAGTTACCTACTAAGTATTGAGGTTGGATGTGGTGAATTTAGCAGGACCTGTGATTTTTTTTTTTTTAATCTACGCAGTTAAGAATGGTAAACAGAAATGGAGGAGTGGGGCACAGTATTTTGACTAAAGCAGAATATGTAATTGGAACTAAGTCATTTTATTTCTTGATTCAAAGAAATTCTTCATTTTATGTCACATTTGATTGCTTCCCAGTATGTTTTTTGTCTCAACAGCATTAAGGCATCCATTTACCCCCAAATTGCTTTCTTAAACACCCTTATGCAAAATGGGCTTGGAAACTAATCTAAGGTTTTGCATGCAATATGGTGGACCAAGAGATTCAGAGGCAACTTTTCTTGTCAAATTTTAACAAAAATCCTCTCAAATGTTGCATATCTGAGCAGAGATTATTGGACAAATGCCTTCACATATTTCATTGTGTGATAAATGCTCTATTAGAAGTCTTCAAGTATTCTTATGTAAAAACTGTAAATGATCTCAAATAATACAAAAACACCTTTAGTCTCTCTGCAGTCAGTATTTAATTGTATGTATTTCTAATTTAAGACCAAATATGAGTGTCTTCGCAGAAGCCCTGGGCTGTCATCCACTGGTCTGTTAGTTTCTCCTGTCCAGTGGCAGAGTGTAGTAAAAACTTGAAAGGTAGACCTTTTCACCGGAAATCACATTCCTTGAAGTGGGAGCAGATTCCCTTCAATTTACCCCTGACTTGATGACTAGTCCCTAAGGTTAGCAAGCGCTCACCTTTGCCACTTAGATCAGTGATGCTAGGGTGGGTTTTGTAGCATAACTAAACAGCAAAGTTTAATTCAACACTGAAGCTTGAATGAAAACAATTAGTTTGGTGTGATGTGTTTCCCAGAACACAGTGCACCATGGGGGAGGGTCTTGGACTATCCACAACGCACAACTACCTGTTAAAAAAAGACAAAAATCTCCCTGAGGTCTGGTTGCGAATGTATACAGGGGCATATAGCGAGAAGTATAACATGACAAACTTAGCTTTAGGTGAGAGGCGGGTGGGAGGAACAGAATTCTCAAGTTAAAGTTAGCCAGGCAGGTGAAGATGAGTAAAGTACTTTAGTGAAAAACAATTCAATCATTTATTTATTTATTTATTTATTTATTTTAACATCTTTATTGCAGTATAATTGCTTTACAACGTTGTGTTAGTTTCTGCTGTATAACAAAGTGAATCAGCTATACGTATACATATATCCCCATATCCCCTCCCTCTTGCATCTCCCTCCCTCCCACCTTCCCTATCCCACCCCTCTAGGTGGTCACAAAGCACGGAGCTGATCTCCCTGTGCTATGCAGCTGCTTCCCACTAGCTATCTACCTTACGTTTGGTAGTGTATATATGTCCATGCCACTCTCTCACTTCGTCCCAGCTTCCCCTTCCCCCTCCCTAATCACTTATGTTTTCAACCAGCTCCTACTACATGCCAGGTAAGTTCTAGGTGCTAAGTTCTAGGTGCTAAGTTCTAGGTGCTGGGAATACAAGAGTGAACAGCATAGTCTAACCCCTGGACTTGTGGAGCTGACCTTCTGGTGGGGATTCCTCAGTCGGTACAAGCAGTCAGAACCTAAGTTCTGCAGAGCTTTGTGAAAGCCCAAGGTCATCTACATTTAATTGATTAAAGTATTAACAGAGTGGCAAATCCCCCCAAACTCTTGTTTCCATCTTTGAACTTTTCTCTGTTTTCCAAATCCCCATGTGAACCTCCCTTACTCTTTTTTTTTTTTTTTTTTCTTTTTTTTGCGGTACGCCGGCCTCTCACTGCTGCGGCCTCTCCCGTTGCGGAGCACAGGCTCCGGACGCGCAGGCTCAGCGGCCATGGCTCACGGGCCCAGCCGCTGCGCGGCACGTGGGATCCTCCCGGGCCGGGGCACGAACCCACGTCCCCCGCCTCGGCAGGCGGACTCTCAACCACTGCGCCACCAGGGAAGCCCCTCCCTGACTCTTACAATCAAAACAGAGCAAAGGACCCTCTCACCAGCTGGGGGTTCTGCTGTGACCACTGTAACAACCACTCTGGTTTGTTTTCAGTACCAAAAGGAAACAAAAAAGAATAACATCTTTACCCCCAATTTCAGTTCCTTGTTCTTCCACATGACTGTGACCATTCCTATTGTTTCATTTTGTAATTGTGCAGGATGCCTTCAGAACATCCATCCATATTTCACAGACAGCAGAGTTGCTAGAGGCGTCCACATAGCACTAACCGACAGAAAAGCAAGACAAAACCCAAAATCAACCAAATGAAAACCCAGCCTCCCCAGAGACAGACCACACCACTTCCAGTATACTTTTCAAGCCTATAGACCATCAGGTCTGCACATTGACCCAGAGCTTCCCCTCCCCGACCCCAGGCATTTGCAGAATCAACCCCTGTGGTGACAGTATCAGCGCAAATTAGGTTTTTTCCCTCCACTTAACTGAACGCTCCAGGAAACAGAATGGAAGCACATGTTTCCCTTTGATTCACACGCAAACGCTGCAAAACACAGAGTGTGTACTTCCTCCTTCAAGCTGTGTGTGTGCGTTAAGCACATGCAAACATTGGATTGAAATGCAGACACATAAGACAGCTCTGGAGAAAACCATAGCCGTCTTTTTCTTCCCTTTCTCTAAATCTCCATCTTTGATTTGAGCTAGATCTTTGCAGAGATTCAAAGAATATTGTTTTACAAGGATTCTCCAAAGAGCAGTTCAGTGTGTTTCATCCAGAATTGAGTATTCACCATATCATAGCAGATCCCCTTTCAGAACTGGGAACTTACCCTTAGCTCTCTCCTTTTAAATTACTATTCATTTCTGATAAAGAGAACTGAGAAACACCCACTTTATATGATTTACATGAAAGAACATAGAAGGCACATTAGGTAAGTTTTCCTGTGTTTCCACAAATTGCTTCTTTGTTAAAAGTGAGTGTTTGGTGTAAGTAGTATATTAACAAAGAATTCTCCTCTGGTATAAACCCCAGCTGAAGCAGGAAGACCAAACTTCTCTTGGAGGCATGCAGATTGAGCTCTCATGTCTCTCTCCAAGAGAATAGTTGATATCGCAGAATAGTGAGAGCTGACTACAAATTCTGTGCACGTGGTTGTACGTGACGTGAGCTGGTCAGAAGGTTTTGTGTGATATCTCATTGCCGCAGAGGCCAAAATCAAAGAATTGAGACCAAACATTTCACCCGGCAGGACAAGAGTGAGTGTGTGTGTGTGTGTGTGTGTGTGTGTGTGTGTGTGTGTTTTAAAACCTAAACAGAACAACACTGTTCTGTGAACTCCAATTCGGCTGCTAGCCACCTAGAGTCCCCCAGTAACCTTGGACTTAGAGTTGCTAGATTTGGGAAACCTAGTCTTGTTTTTCACACAGCACCTTCTGGAAACAGACTCCCATGAAGTCACTGTGGGTGTCTGTAAGAAGCCATGGTTCTGCTCCCTTCTGCCTTCAGGGTGGTTGAAGATTTGATTGCCTCTGAGAGGGACTTTCTGCCATTCACGATGACTGACAGCGAGGCTGGAGCCAATTGTGCCCTCTTCGCTGGTCAGGAACCAGGTCAGCACACTAGACTCCTGAGCGTGTGCGGGGCAGCTGCGTGCGGGCATCTAAAATGGAGCTGCTGCAGTTGCCCCAGCACCTCTTTCCTTCCTGTGTTCACTGACCGGAAGGACAGGAATGGAGCCGCTTCTTCCTTGGCTGTCCCTGGTGTTTGGCATCAGTACACAAACAAGCCCACTTCCTCCACTTAGTTCCAACTTGCTGGTCCTGGTTCCTAATCTCAGAGACCAGGCTGTCCCTTGTCCTCACCATGTGGGGTTTAGAGAATGTGCCCAGCTAGTGCTCCTTGAGCATCATCCAGTACACAGATATGTTTGAATTTTCGGATAATTCATAGGCAGCTTGAGATTTCCAGTTTCTTTTAAAACTATTGGAAGGTTCAGCTGCATGAGGCCACTGTTCCTATGCGGCGTGGGTCAGCTGGGGTTGAGGAACTGCTGCCAGTTCTATGACACGGCGTTTCCAGCCACCCAAGGCGCCACCCTCTCTCTGTCACACACATCCCCAGCTTCCTCATCCCTTCCCTGGCCTGCCCCACCCCTGCGGACACCTGATCTTGCGATTCCTCTCACAGAGAAGTGTGTTAACAGTTTTAAGTCGTACCTTCGAGTCTTATGCATACATGGTGCTCTAAACATTTCCACAGACACAGCTATTTTAAATATTTACTTTAGAAGAGCTTAAAAGTTGATTTTTACATTACTGTCCTAAGCGTACATATTTGCCTACTCAGAAATATTTGGGGCTCACATATATTCATATATTTCATGTATATAATCTGTTCTTTAGCATAACACATTCAATGATTTTAACTCAGTGGTTCACCTTACCTGTGCTCTTTGAAGAACCTTCGCATTGAACACAGAATGGTAATTTGTAGATGAAGGTTTTATTAATTTTCCTGGGAAAAGTTGGGTGTCATTCCTAAAATATGACATTATATATAACATGCATAAAATAACATATTTTCCTATGTTTCAATTCATAATTTTACACTATCAGTGTGTCAGGGTTTTCTTGACTCTTCACAGAAATTGTCTTCACACAGATCTCTGATTAGTTGGCCTTCTCTGAAGGGGGCTGCCTTTCAGGGGCATATCTTTCTGAGAGCTCTGAATTCTGACAGGAGGGAGAGGTGACACATGACTGAGGAACACAATTGTTAGACCCCTTTCCTTACTCAGGGGCTTCGGCTGTCTGTATCAGAATGCTTCACGTACTTCCTGTGGGATTGCTTTTCCTGTTCCATTCCTCACATAGTCAAGAATCTCTTTTCCCCCCCTACTCCTGACAATTTTACCTAAGCATTTTCTTCCGTTGCTTTAGGCCATTGCTCCCAGTCATATCACCTTCTGAGACTGTGAATAATTTTTTCCCTTCAATTATATTGTTACCTTGCAGGTATTTATAGGCTACGATCTTGTCCCCTGGAGTCATTGCTTTGCTAGACTTTATAAATTTAGCTCTCACCACCTCTCTTCCTATGTTTTATCTTCTAGCCTTTACAGCACTCCTTTTTTTTTTTTTTTTGAGTCTATCTTTATAGCTTCTATACTATTTCAATATTCTTCCCAAACTAGAGAGGTCAGAATAGCACATCATATCCCAGGTATTACTGTGAATATTTGATTTTAGGGAGGGAAATCAAGAGGGGGAGGATTACTTCAAAACTGAACTTAATCTATTTTGTGACGCAGAAAAATAGACAAAATGGTAGAGAAGTCTACCAGGGCAGCGTTTCCATATATTTTAACATACTATTAGAATAATCCTGGAAACTTAAGGGGAAATGATGATTTTTCTGAGAGAAAATGTCTTGCTCCCATTAGATATTTGTACCTGTCCTTTAGAGTAAGATATCCTTTAAAAATCCAGGCTTCAAATATGATTGTGTAGGGCTTCCCTGGTGGCGCCGTGGTTGAGAGTCCACCTGCCGCTGCAGGGGACACGGGTTCATGCCCCGGTCCGGGAGGATCCCACATGCCGCGGAGCGGCTGGGCCCGTGAGCCATGACCATTGAGCCTGCGCGTCCGGAGCCTGTGCTCCACAATGGGAGAGGCCACAATAGTGAGAGGCCCGCGTACCATACAAAAAATATATATATATGTATATATGATTGTATAATAAGATGGGTTTCTTTCCGCATAGCACATGAGCTTTTAAACCAATATTATCATTAACATTATTATTATTGTTATTGTTATGAATATTATTATTCCTGTCTCTATGTTTTAAATTTAAGAAACAGCATTACGCATTTAATTTTAGGAAGAAAAACCAATTTGCAACATGAACCACTTTGGTACTAGCTTTAAGTTCTAGTTCACGTCTGCCGGCATTGGAAGCATTTCATCAATGTGGCAAATTGGGTGTAGCCTCCAGGGAGCCCTGCAAGGAACAGAGGCTGGCTGGCTCTCCAGTACCATCGTCTGTAGACATTTTTGATTGTCCCACACGCAAGGCAAAAAAAAAACAAAACATGCACAACTTATAAGTGTGTTTATGTATGATGTAATGTGCATATGTGCTAATATGTTGTTTATATCATAAAACATACAGAAACGTCAGAAGTTTGTACAGATAAGATTTGATAAATAGATGGGAGAAAAACAGTATTTTCTCCCATCACCCTGTGAACCAACCTTGGCACCTCCTGGGGATGCTCCCCCGCACTTTGGAGATCACTGCTCTGGTGGGATCTCTATGCTGAGCAGGTCCCCACAGGAACCCAGAACGAGCAGTTAAATGCTGGAGAGCAGCTGAGAGAACCTGTCATTCAAACACTCATTTTTGAGATGAAGATATGGAGACCCAGAGACTTACCTACCTATGGTCACAGGGTTGGTTAATGAGAAAGCTGGGTATAAAACACAAGCCTCGTAATTCCCAGATTGCAATGCGCAAGGAAAAGACGAGTTGTTCTGTTTCAGCTGGAGTTTGAGGAAAGTGGGGACTGAGCTCCTGGGCGATGGAGAAGGGGAGGGTGAGTCAGTAGGTTGTGTGGATGGTGAAGCACTGTTTGCCTGAGAGACCTCTGCTCACTCACACTCCCTTCTTTTAAGCCCTCTTCACAGGTTCTCTCTCTCTCTCTCTTTCCAACTTACAATCCAAAGCTTCTGATTAATGGCAGACCTCTTTAACAAGAGCACACACTCAGGAGCCAGACACACTGAGTCCAGATCCTAACTCTGTTCCTTAACAGCGTCACGTAATAACTCTGTGCCTTCAACCAAGTGACCTAACTTCTCTATGCCTCAGTTTCCTCATCTGTTGCAACTGTTGATAATAAAGTTCATATGGGTTGATATGAGTGTTAAATTAGATGATACCTGTAAAGCCGTTGCATGCTGCCTGGCCCCATCCTAAGGGTCCTTTCGATGTTAGCCGTTACTATTGTTATCGTCTTATTAATCATTCCTGCCAAAAATGTAAAGCACTTTACCCCACATGGTTGCATTTCATTTTGTAGCATGACCTCATGTTACACAGAGAAAAGCATTTTCCTCCCCATTTCACAAACACGTACACTGAGGCCCATGTATAAGCTGACGGCCAAAACCAGCCCCGAATCCCCGGACGACCCCCAGCCCAGTGTTCCGTACCACAGTGCATTTCCTTTCAAGATGAAAACGGTGACTCGAAACCCCGTTTAGCAGAACAGGAACACAGACTCCACTGTTGCGTTTTCTGCTCATCTCCCAAGGCATCTCCTCTCTGTGTATGGAGGGGTGCGGCGCTGTCCCCCAGAAGTCTACCAGCCTGAGGATGAGGGCACAGGGAGGCTTGAGGGTTCAAGGGGTATCTGATCATCCGTCTGAACTCTCTGCTGTGTGAGAGCCTGTGTTACAACCTTAATCGCTTCCTTACATAACGAGCTTTCTCCGCCCCCTCGGAGTGTTTCCATTGTCTCCAGCTTTCAGTAACAGGGAGTGTTATTAAATGATAAGGGGGTTTGCTGTCTGGTTGTATATTGTGAGAGGCTGAGAAACAGTGAGTGTTGTGACACTTCAGAGGGCATGTGAGTGCTGATTATGGGCACCCCGTATCAGAGACAGATCACGTGACAGGGCTGCATCCGGAACACTGCCCCCCGTCCCCAAAGGGTTATTAATGGGCCTTCATACCTGGGAGGACAGGTTATGCTCTTTGGGTAAGGCGATAATTAGAGATGCATCACTTATCACAAGCAGGGCCCTGGCACCTGGGGTTGGCAACTCTGTTCCTTGTATGAGGCAGGCTCCGAGCTCCAGAGACAAAAGGAAAGTGGAACTTGTTATGGTGACCTTACCTGACAAAGGCCGTCTCACACTGTCACCCTTGGGCATTGATTGGCAATTGATATTGAATAGAGAAAGAGAGCCCGGGGCTGAGGCGCAGAAGATCTGAATTTTATACCTAGTTTTGCCACCAGGGAGCCATAGGGTCTTGAGGAAGAGTCACTTATCTTGTGACAATAAGTTTTTTGATATGAGAAAATGGGGACTATTTATCTCCTACTTATCTCAAGAAGATACAACTCAGAGATTATCTCTGTCAAGGTAGTGGGGTGGAGACGAGGGTGCATATGTGTTTTGGGGATAAAGGAGACATAAGATGTTTTCAGGCAGAAGGGAAGGGGCCAGTACAAAGGCAGAGATTGCCAATGCATTAGAGAAGAGGTGAGCAAAATTGACCAGCCTGGGGCTGGAGAAGGCAGGGAAGGGTGAGAGAAAAATCAAGGTAGAGCATTTAATTTTGATCACCCTTCCTGTGGAGCAAAGAAGAGAGCAGGGGTTGGGTAATTGCACCAAAACTCTGAGAAGACTAGGATAGTCAAGCAAGCCCACGTCTGATATTCTTAAGCTCCCTAGTGAATATAAAATGTAAGGTCATTGGCTGCAAGCAACAGGAGCAAAGGTAGATTAAGAGACTTGAAGAAAGTGTAGCACCTTTGGAATGGCCTCTTTGGGGGTTGTCAAAGGAAGTCAACAAGGCATCTTTTCAACAATGTCTTGATCTCAGAGTCAGACAACTTAGGTTTTGAGCCTTCCTTTATCTTTTCCTCCTGGATAGTCCTAAGCAGTCACCTGTCACTTCCCCATCTATACTTTAAGGTTATAATCTATACCTTGCACACTTGTTACGAAATTTAAATGTGATCCCATGTGCACAACACCATGCTTGACACAGAAAAGCTCCTCATTATTTTAGGAAAGTAGACATGATGGGAGAGAATTCATAGAACATCCAGGGTGGCTAAATAAGACTGTCCAATTCAGAATCTGGGTTGTGTTGGCCGATCTGCTTGTACCAGGATTAAATAATATTCTTTAGAGGTGTGTACACGCTTTCTTTTCAGAGGCTTGTCTTCAGCTCCAGGGCTGTTCAAGTCTCACATTGCTCCTTTCACACGTTTCTGCCTGCTCGTGGCCTTACATTATGGACTGGATAGACGAAGCAGCTCTCTGTTGGAGGTCAGTGTATTGCATGTCCTGTGCTCCTGGGCCAGCGGCCCATCAATACAACCAGGTGAGCCTCAAGCCACACCCCTCTTGGCTGAGAAGGAAAAAGTATTCGCTGAGTTTTGCATAGGTAGGCCAGGTAATTTAGCATCTCTATTGGTAGTGAACCACTTACCGTAGGAACATGGCTCATTTTCCTCAGAGGATAAGCCAAGAATAATTGTGAAGGGCCCCCTTTTAGAGTTACCGTTTTTTTGAGCCCCTTTAAGATTTCCTCTTTATTGCATTTTACGTGATTAGTATAGATAATCATAAATGTGAACATCCACTCCAGCTGGAATGTAGGTAAAAATTAACCTGAGGGAGGAAAAAGACCCTACGCGAGAAGCAATTAGACACCCCTTCAAGTATCTAATAATTTCCTTTTCGTGAGAAAGCCCCAAGTGAGGCACGACCCAACTCATAGGAGTAAAAAATAAAGTCCTTCAAAGGGAGTGGCTATTTTCTTATAAAAATGCCTGCTATTTATAAAGCATCGACTGAGTGCAGGGATGTATATGTATATGAGTGTACATGTCTGCTTTTATTTTGTTTTTCCCGTAATCCCCTCAATGACCTCAAAGGTGGGAACTATCGTCCTCATTTTGCAGTTGACGATCCAAAATTCAGAGAGGTTAAGTGACCTGCCAACGTTCCTGCCGCTTGCAAGCAGCTGAGACCAGAGTTAAATCCAGGTGTACCTAGAGCCAAAGCCCAGGTTCTTTCTCCTTCTTGGACTTCCTGGATTTCCTAATGCCTTCACAATCTGTTCCTTGAATCACTCAGCCTCCACGTTCTTCTGTTTATGGCCACTCACGTCATATTGGCTGTTAGAG
The DNA here is from genome assembly GCF_963455315.2 of Globicephala melas. Classification (NCBI taxonomy): domain Eukaryota; kingdom Metazoa; phylum Chordata; class Mammalia; order Artiodactyla; family Delphinidae; genus Globicephala; species Globicephala melas. The sequence continues at coordinate 154,179,794 of NC_083315.2, forward strand.
TGGAAGGAGATACGCTGAAACCAAGAGATTGTTTTCTCGTCTTTTCCACTCATGGACCTGAATGGATCCTACCTTTACTAACAAGAGAGAAAGCCAGTCACAAGCCTTTAGGGAAACCATTGGTGCTTACTTGGCAAAATGTTCAGAATTACATACTGCTAGCAGAACCCTCAAAATTTTGCCAAGGAAGCATTGTATACACTGTTAAGATATGGCTTTTCTCACCTTAAAAAGGTGGGGAGCGGCATGAATCTATCTCCAGATGCCGATTAGCATGATAGACAAGTGGCAAAATTTTCTGCAGAATAGGTAATTTAGAGGCAGGGTAATCTCTTTTCTCCTAATAGTAAATTCAGTTAGGGAGTTTATGTGAGCACTAAGAAGAAACACTCATTGTGTTCAAATATTACTTCTGACAAAATTTTACCATTTTGATATCATTTTAAGATTATGAATGTCTCTATTTCTGGACACAGTCAATCTTCTGGTAGACATAACCCACTGGCAATTATAGACCATAATAACTGTGACCCAGACCAGTGATGAGTGAGCCTCTGCCTGTCTTCTCACAGATGAATTCCTGGAACTTGTTAGTGTACCTACTGAGCTACAGAGCCCACATCAGGAAGGCACCACTTTTCTGCTACTTTTAAACTGGCTTATCCGACACGAAAGAGTATGACTCGCAGGAGTAGCCAGAATTCTAAGCTCCTAAGTACCTGAGTTCTAAAAGAATCAATGAAAATTGCGGTTTAATGTTAATATTGAGTTAATCTTAACATTGAGAAAAATAGTTGGTCAGCTAGAAAAATCACCCTAAATGTAATTTTATGCCTCAGTAAATCAAGAAAAAAAATTTGAATTTGTCAGTAGGTCCTCATTCTCCAATGCTGACACTCTTTTCAGAGTGATTTTGCAAGATATTCAGCTTTAATGCTAATCTGTCATTTTCTAGAATATATTTACCAATGAAACTTCCAAAGAATCTTAGTGGTGTAGTGAATTATGTAAAGTTTTATAAGATTATGTCTGGCTTTCTGTGGTCAGCTACTGCTGACACATTTTTATCAATCATACATGGGAAGTACTATGGAATAGTAAATTCTACCAGGCGTCACTGAATAATCTCATGTGTTTCCTCCCAAAGACTATACTTTCAATTTTGAAGACTTGTTGGCTAGTAAGTGTTTTGGGTTTTAAATGGTGCTAAGTGAAGAAATGTCAAACACATGCACAACACAAACACCAAAGTATTTCCCTTCCCAAGTGAAATGCCCATGTGAGACAACTCAATGTGATAGTGAACTTGACCAGTGGTGGGTGCCAGCAGATCAGGAGTGGACAGTAATTCATGTGGTGACACGGAGGTTGGCATTGTAAGGATCTTTAAATTCCAGAACTAAATGGATGATCCACTGGGAGGCAATGTTCAGACAGATCAATACTCTACAAAAAGATAATTGCTTTTCTTGGTGAATCCTAGGCTTTAGGGAAATTGAGAGAGATTTCTTTCTTTTTGTCTGTCTCAAAAAAGTAATTAATGAGTACAACAGACAATTCAAGGCAAGAGAATAGAATCTGAAAGCTTGCAAGCTGTATAGTCAGAATGGATTTAGAGATTTACAGAAGGGCTTTAGCCCAGAACATTGTCTACAGAAGTGGACAGAGTGACTGTAGTGACAATGTCTCCTTGAGAGATGCATGCTGAAATCTTCTATTAGGCAAGCATCCAAAAACATTTGAGCAAATGAGGTATTTCTTCCAGCAGAGTGGTATGGATAGAAGAGAGTCAAATATTTAGAATAAAATAGGAATTTAAGTTGTCCTAAAGCTAATTTACAAATGAAGCCTGAAATACATTCCATCATGGGATAGAAGTGTGGATTTTACTCCAACTATGATCTGTCTCGCTCTCTTGGACTCTAAAGTGCCTACCCTGTCCATCAATAATACATTGGAGGGCTTCCCTGGTGGCGCAGTGGTTGAGAGTCCACCTGCTGATGCAGGGGACACGGGTTCGTGCCCCGGTCCGGGAAGATCCCACATGCCGCGGAGCGGCTGGGCCCGTGAGCCATGGCCGCTGAGCCTGTGCGTCCGGAGCCTGTGCTCCGTCCGCAACGGGAGAGGCCACAACAGTGAGAGGCCTGTGTACCGAAAAAAAAAAAAATATATATATATATATATATATAATAATAATACATTGGAAAATGGTTTAGGTAATAAACTCAGATCCTCTTCCTTCCTTTAAATCTCTAATGGAATTTGGCTAGACAGAATATATCATTACTAAGTTTGAAATTATAATGTGAGTGTTAGTATTGTGTTTGAACAGAATTTTTCACAAGGTTCTCTATTAGTTAAAAAAGAAAATCTCTGCTTTATATTGAATGATAAAAGCTGGTCATGCTAGAGACAGTGTCTAAGTGTCATAATTTGCTTTCCTACCCAATTCCTTCTACTGTACTGCATGCTCCTTAAAGACAGGGTCCTGGTCTTATCCATCCTTGTACATACAGTAGGTTCTCAATAAATGTTTCTTGAATGAATGCACTGAAAGTGTAATCTAATTGCAAACTAAACAAGTATGTGTCAAATGTATTCTTGATGCATGACACTAATTCTACTAGTTTTGTTTTGTTTTTGTTTTGAGATTTGAGCCTGAAATGATTTACCTAAAAATATAGATCATTAAAACAAAACTAAATCCTGTTTTTACAACATCAAGAGATCTGTGTCCTGACATAAAAAATGAATAATCACTCTCTTCCTCTAATGGATTTGGCCATTTGCATTAACCTCCTGTTTCATCTGAGAAGTGGTTACATTTAGGGGTCAGGAACTCTGGGGAGAATATTTCTCTTCTGTCAAAATTTCAAATAATCTCCCAGAGACTTGAAAACTGGTTATATCTAGAGAGCAACTGAAGGGAGAAGTGAGTTTCATTTTCCTCAAATGTGATCATCCTCTAAAGGCATCTTTCCTAGGTCAGAGGAAAGTCAGAGAACATCATTAAGATGGATCTTTTATGAAAGGGACCAATAAGACTAATCTTTGAAAGAAGTAGATAGAAAAGAGTCAAATATTTAGCAAGATCAGGAATTGAAGTTGTCACTTTGGGGAAGGACAGACTGAAATACACTTCACCTACAAATAATTTCTTAAGACTTTTTATTTTGAAATAAGTTTAGATTTACAGAAAAGTTGCAAAGATTTTGTACAAAGTTCCTTTATACCCTTCACCCAGCTTCCCCTAATGTTAACATACTACATAACCAGGATGCCTTTATCGAAACTAAGAAATTACCAACTAATGTTCTTTTTATGTTCCAGGATCCAATCTAGGATACCACATTTCTTTGTTCTTCTTCCCTCCTTAGTTTCTTCCAATCTGTGACAGTCCACAAATACTTCTTAATTGAAAAAATTGTCTAAAAGTATATTTGTTAGATTAATACAATCCTTCCTACCTTTTCTTTCTCTACTGAACTTGGGCATCAGTTACTTCCTTGGCTGTTAATTCTAACTTATGCATTGAATATTTTGCCATTGCACATGACTATAAATGTATTAACGTGGCCATATGTTGGAGATGTGTATCACAATCAGATCCACAGAGAATACAAAAGCACTCTTCTAGCTTCACCAAACTACCCTTTGTTTAATCATTAGGACATTGTATAGAATGGTTGTTTAGACCACAGACCCAAGAGCTTGACCGGCCAGATTTGAATCCTCACTCTAGTTGTATGACATTAAGCAAGTCACTTAATCTCTCCATACCTCAGTTTTTGCATTTATAAGATGAGGGTCATAGCAGATTAAAATGAATAAATGTACAAAAGGCGCTTCAAACAGTTAATGGACACGTGGTAAGTGCTATATTAGCTCTTATTATAGTTATTATTGACCATAAAAAAGTGAGTAAAGAAAATCAGCACAGGGTAGTAGAATGATTCCTGGATTCTGCGTCAGAATGCCTAACATCTTGGCTCCATACTTTCTAGATGGGAAGGTTCTTTGTATTCTGTAATACAGAGATAATAATACCTTTCTATGTTTATCAAGGAGTTACTTTAAGGATCAGATGAGATAAGGCATGAGAAAGGGCTTATAAAGTGTAAAATGCAAACCTGAGCAATAATGATATGTAGAATTTGGAGGGGGGAGGGGAGAGGGGTGGGGTGAGGTCAGAACAGAAGAGCCCTGGGGGGGCCTCACCACATAGTCTGGTCCTGACAGTGGCAGAAGCTGTGTGGGTTTATGGGAGTGCTTTGTGTTGGTCATAAGCATTGGGTAGTTCAGGTATATTTGTCCCTCTGCTGGACCAAATAGTATAGGTATGGAAGACAAAGCTACCTGGAAAAGAGAACAATACAGGTGTTACCTCTTTATAGCCTCAATGGGAAATGTTCCAGGCACTTCTGTTGATACTCACAGAGGACAGAGATAAGGGGACAAGGTGGGCTTGGGGACTTGGTGAGTTAAGTGTTAATCTAAGCTCCTTTCCATGTCGCCATTGTTTATTTCAGTTATGGCCACAAAAGAACTTTTAGAAGAAGCTATGCCTCGCTTTTTCTCTAAGTAGCATACTGCCAGCTCGGGCCTAGTGCTCTGAGAATCTGCAAGCTGACTCAGTGGCCGAGGAACATTCTTGAGAACAGAGGGCCAGGGTGTGGAGCATATTGGGGCTGCCAAGGCCAGACTTGCCATTGATTTTCTGCTTTGTTACCAAGCAACTGAGATTTCTCCCACTATAGAAAAAGACAAACCACCATCCCTTCAAAGGGAAATATGTTGAAAAGGAATAGAATGGGCACTTAACTTCACTTATCCCTTACAAACAAGGATGGTATGCTGAGGCAGAATTAAAGTAAGGCTTTCAATGCAGGAGCAGGCAGATGGGGCAGCTGCAGCTGGGGATTTTTCGTGTGTGTGTGTGTGTGTGTGTGTGTGTGTGTGTTTCTAAATAGAAACTACACCCCTTCTAGCTATCTAGAATTATTATAATTAATAATAAACATAAGGGACCCTCAAAAGACCCAGCACTCCTGTCAAGAATGTATATCAAGGGGCAAATTGTATGAAAAATAGCTGACATTCATTGAGTGGTTATTATATACCAGACACTGTTCTAAGCATTTTACACAGGGTTAATCCTTAGAACCCTGTGAAGTAGGACTGATTATTAGTACTGTTTTATAGATGAGAAAACTGAAGCACCTAGTAGATACAAAAATTGCCCAGGGCTTCCCTGGTGGCACAGTGGTTGAGAGTCCGCCTGCCGATGCAGGGGACACGGGTTCGTGCCCCGGTCTGGGAAGATCCCACATGCCGCGGAGCGGCTGGGCCCGTGAGCCATGGCCACTGAGCCTGCGCGTCTGGAGCCTGTGCTCCGCAATGGGAGAGGCCACAGCGGTGAGAGGCCCGCGTACCGCAAAAAAAAAAATTACCCAAAGTTGCACAGATTGTAATTCAGAGTGCTTTTTCAAAAACTTATTTAAATAACAGTATTTTTGATAATTAAGATAATTTAATAAAGACCTGTACAATGATAGTGTTATTCCATCCCACACAGTAATGAGGGTTGATAGTAGTCATTTTATCTTTAAAAGACATCATCTCCATCAATTAGTCAAATACTAAAATGAAAGGGATTAACTGTAAATTGAAATTTAAAATGCTTGAGGGAAAGCATTGAGCAGCGCTGGGGTTTTGTTACCTTGAAACCAACCCCATGATCCAGTGATCTGGGAGGAGGAGTGTTTATTTTGCTAGACACCAATTTGCAGAGTTTTCTACTGAAAAAAGAAAAGGAAAGGAAAAAATCAGATAATTATTCCCCATAAAAACCAGGTTACGACCTAATTATATGTCACACACACATAAACACAGGCAAGCCTGCTCACCCAGTTTCCAGTACAGTAAACAGCTATCTGATCTGGTCAAAATGTGGAGTACTCTAAAAATCTGATCTCTGGTGAAAGAGATTCCCGATTGGATAACAACCAGGGATTCTGGATTTTCAAAGACCAAGATAGAACACAGTGTAATCGTTCTTGGTTATTCGGAAGGATGTTGCATTGCCTCAGGCCTGTCATTAGGAACATCGGAGATCATTGTGGGAATCTGGGAAAGTGCTGGTGAATAGGAAGCTCCAGTTCCAGAACACTGGATAAAACAGCCTTGGCTCTAATTACACTGTGTTTAGATTGATGGGCCTAATGAGCAGTGTTCCTTGAGCCAAATGTTGATTTTCAAATGAGTTAAAACTGGGGCTAAAAGTGTATGAGTAAATTTGTTTACTGGATTGACTGTGTGCCTCCAAGTAGAATTCAGATGATTCAACCAGCGTTTCTTAAGCACCAAACCGATGGCGGGCCCTCGGTGAGGTCCTGGAGACCCAGAAGTAGAGAAACCCTCAAGGGGTCACAGCCCGGTGAGAGGGAGGGGATTTTAACGATACTAACATGGCCATAATCATAGCAGCTGATATTTACTGGGCCCTGGCTAGGTGCCGGCCACAGTTCTAAACACTCTGCCTGCATCAATTCATTTACCTACTTACCACCATAACCCCTTGAAGGAGGGACTATACCATAGTGAGAAGGAAGGCAGAGGAGGGCTAAGGAATTGGTCCAAGGTCATGCATGCGGTAAGTGGCAGAGCGGGTCTTAAACTTACGGGGTCTGATTCCAGAATTTGGGCCCTTCAGTCTGATCTTGGTATTCCAGAGAAAGGTTTCAATATAGTTAACTTTAAATGGAATGTTTCAGGCCAAGAGGAAGTATAATTAACCATGTTTGCCTATGCTGCTGGAGGTGATGAGATCAGACTATAATAATATTATCCTAACTCCCTTGTTCACTCTATTCCAGCCATACTGGCCTCTGCCATTCTTTTGGCAGGTCAACCTTGTCCCTACTGCAGGGTCTTTGCCCTTGTTACCTTGCCCTGGACATCCCCTCCCACGTACCCTCTCATGGCTCCTTCACTCAGTCCTTTCCCTCTTCTGCCCAAATGTTACCTTATTAATGAAGACTTCCCTAATCCATCCAGTTTTAGCAGCCCTTCTTCCCCCACCTTCCTGAAATCCCTACCCCCTTACCTTGCCTTACTTTCCTCCAGAGATTTTAACATCATCTGATATACTACATGTTTACTTGCTTTTGTTTGTTTATTTGCCTCCCCACCCTAGAATATACGTTCTAAGAAGTCAGTGATTTCTTTGTATTGTTTTTCACTGAATTCACAATTCCTAGAATAGTGCCTGATACATAGGGGTTCAATATATATTGTTTGATTTAACAAATTAAAAGACAGGAAGAAAGCATGTCAAAATGTTAAAATGGTTATATCTGAGTGTTGCAATTATGACTTAAAAAGAAAAGAATTCATTTACCAAATTTTCTATCATGAGTATATGTTACTTTTCTAATCAGGGAATGGTGAAAATTTGACTAAAGTGAAACAATTAATCACTAACTCATCTTAGAAACTTACTGACTTTATGTTATTATTTTATATGAGGTTTTTATATAGAGTGAGATGCTATTATTGAGAGTTCCTTGGAAAAGTTTTCCCTGTAAAATGATCCTTCCTTTCCTGCTTCCTCCAGGCTCTGATTGCAGCCCTGACTGCTCACCTGAGTGGGAGGTTGATCTATGGAACTATCTGTGTAAACAGCTTCCACTGGGATACCCAGGAGGCAACTGAAAAGCATCAAGTCCAAAATAGAACTCTTGATTCTCACCCTGCTCTTTACACAGTGACCCCCATCTCAGTAAATCCAACATGCACCCAGTCGTGCAAGCCAAAAACTTAGGATTCATACCTCCCTTTCCTAATGCCAATGTCAATTCCATCAGAAATCCTGTTGAATCTACTTCCAGAATATATCCCAAGTCAGACCACTTCTCCCTGCTGCCCACCATCACTGCTTCCCATTTAGCAGAAGCTCCTTGTAGCCACCTGAGCCTTCTCTAACCTGCATCTTTGCAGGTACTTTCTAACCGGTATCTGTTTTCACTCTTGCCTGACACCCACTCCCTACCAGTCTTTTCTTCTCGAAGCAGTCAGAATAATATTTTAAATGTAATCAGCCGATGTTTCTCCCCCTGATTAAAATCCTTATGCAGCTTCGTATTGTGTCACCCATAAAACCTAAACGTATTACCATGGACTTAAAGATCCTACAGGATCTGACCCCTCAACCTCCCTAAGACCTCATCCTCTGCCACTGTCCTCTGCAGACACCACACTCAGGACTGTTAATCAAATGGTTTATTCCAGCGTAGGGCTTCCCCCTTGTCCTGAGACTTCTCCCCTTAGCACCAAGGCTGGCTCTTTTCATCATTTGGATCTCAGCTTAGACCTCCTCAGACTGATGTTTTTTGATCATCCTAACTTAGAAAGCTCCCCTCCCTTTCCCCACTAATCATTCTATCCCATGCCTCCTTGTTATTTCCTATAATTGTCTGTAATTATCTAGGTCACATGTTCACACATTTAATATCTGCCTTGCCCTGAAATGAGGGGATGGAATGGGACAGTGTAAATCACTGCTCTGACCTCAGCGCCCAAAATAGTGCCTGGCTCAGAGTAGATGCTTAATAAGTAGTCATTCAGTGAAAGAACAAAGGATTGAAAGAATGAATTTTTTTGTGGCATACATATAGAGATTAGAGATGATGACCAGTGCGATTCTCACAATCTGCCTTCCATTAAATTAGTGTCTTGGACACAAATCCCTAACCTTGGACACAAATACCAAAAAGAAAACTTGCTTCTAGGAACAAGGTAATGCCATTGGTTGATTAGTTCATTCATTCATTCATTCATCATTCTTCACTTATGAGTTATTTACTATATATTGAAGACTTTCTCTACTGGCCTCCTGTATTTAGTATTCTGGCAGTTTTCTTAGCCGTGTGTGTGTGTGTGTGTGTGTGTGTGTGTGTGTGTGTATTGGAGGGAAAATCAAGTAAACAACTAATGCAATACAAAAAGTGTGTTTTAGTAGCGGTCACGTGCCTAGACTTATATGCACATTGTTTTGAGAATGCAAAGAAAGGTGCTCCTGTTTCACTAACTGGAAAGTTAGGTTATAAGCATTTATCTTCAAGTTATCAGAGATGGATTTCTCTTATGGTCAGCTTTCCTAAATCTGAATTTTAACAGACATTAGATCTGGAGGAAAAAAGCACAGGAATCAACAGAGACTAATGACCATTCATCCAAATAAAACAAATACCATTTGAACTGGACATGGGCCTCTGGTAGTCTGTGGCCTTCTCCTTCATCTTGAGCGAGGGAGGGCTAAACAGACTGGGCTGGCTACTGGGTAAGGGGGAGTGATGAATACTTTTCACTAGCCCAAGGGATAAAAAGCAAAATTAATTTCTATTCCAAAAAGATTTTTTTAAGGCCAGTTAAAATTATTGACTTCATGCAATTATAGGAAGCATTTCTGCAGCCTCTCCATAGATGATTAGAATAATTGCTGTCCTTTCATCTTTCTCATCTAACAACAGTCTCCTCTCCCCATGCCTCCCACTTCCCTTTGTGCCTTAGCATGCTGCCTGTATCTGCTCCTCTGAGAGAGCAACAAGGCTCAGCATAATTGGGCCATTTCCCTGTCATACGGGTTTGCTTCTAAATCTTCCTCCTCTGGAGGTTGCAGTGAGGTCAATCATATGCAGTCAAAAGGCAGAGAAGATATTAAAAATACGCACATCCTAGCACTAAATATATACCACGTGTGAGCTTCACTTACAAAGGGAACTTCTCGTAATATACCTTAGACAAAGCCATTGGCAGTTTCCTGCACCTGCTGGCAATCACTAGCGTAGCGTGACTGACATGATTTATGCTGGCCTTTTTTTTTTTCATAAGTAGTAAGAGAGAGGGTTTCTGCTAACACAGTGTTTCTCATATTTGTCTGATCATAAGAATCAACTGTAGTACTTAATAAAAATATGCTCCAACCCTACTGAATCAAAGGTTTCAACAGGCCTAAGGATCTGTATATTTAATAGTCTAGGTGATCTGAGCATCAGGCAAAGTTTGGGGAACCTGTTGTTAATAGTGGTATAGATACAGATATATATACCTGATGTTTCCAGGTGTGTGAGTGTGTGTGTGTGTGTGTGTGTATGTGTGTGTGTGAATGATGCTTTCTTGATTGGGGTAAGCTCTTTTTTGGATTAAACTTAAATGAAAATGTTCAGAGTATCTCCCACATTGAATGCACTCAGTGCTCACTGCCTTTACCATGAGGCGGTGAGATCCTTGCGGGATATTTTGTGTTGTGATGCAGATCTCTTTCTGTTTTATTATTAGTCTGAATGTTTGAGGCCAGCAGCACATACTACTCTTTGTCAATGTTATGACAATGTATGTTGACCTCATGACATTTGTCAACAAAGCTGCCTCGCCAGCTACACTCAGCCAACCTTTCTTCTAAAGCATTTGAAAGTTTCATATGGTGAAATCCACTCTGATAGAAGCTAAGAGAAAAAGTAACAGACTTCTAAAATATTACAGTTGGAAGGGCGATTGGAGGTCATCCATTTCCACCTGATAGCTATAAAAATAAAGAAACAGAGGCCACTGAGGGACTTGCCAAAGTCAACTGGTTAATTAGAGGGAGAATTTGGACTAAATCTCCTGATTCTAGGCCTACTATTCTCTATGATGACATTTACAGATTCCTGTAACCAATCATCCTTCTCTCTGAGCCTCAGTTTCCTCTTTAGAAAAAAGCATATGAGAGTGGATTAGTGACTCTAAAACTGTGCTCTCTGAGACCCTGGTTTCAGTGGAAGTGCCCGGGAGTCCACCAGCGATGGGGGTGGAAGTGGGAGAGGGAGAGCAGGCCAGAAGGTGGGGTCAGACTTCCCCTTGTTCTGCTCTAATCAGGTTGGTATATTGAAATTGCATTAAGAATTGGTTTGGAAAAAACAATTCTGATACATTATTTTTTCTCTAAAGTCGTAAGTGCACAGGTCTAGATGGCAATCTTCAAATACATATTTGATTCTATTATTTGTGGATTCTGAGAAAAGAGGTCTTTGAAAGCGAGGACTTGTCTTTGTCATTCCCCGTAGAAACTGATTCTTGTGTATTCAGTGAATGGTATTCATTCACCAACTCCAAGTGTGGCTTGGTCAGCTCAAGGAACTGACACTTTGAAAGTGAGAGAACAGTGGGAAAAGAAGCTATTTGGAGGCAGCCAGAATATTAAAATTCTCTTTGAAAAGCCAAGCCAAAATATCCACTATTTTCTCCTAAAATGGAAAGATGACATCACTGCTTAGGAAGTAGTATTATGCACGCTGTCCTCTTCTTTCCAAGTAGGTCCTGAGAGACGGCAGACCCTCAGAGTGAAGTATCTTTTGCCTTATCTGAGTCTACTCTGCATTTAGGGGGACTTTGGCACTCCTCTTTAGATACCTGAGAATAGTTAGAGCTCTAAGAAAGAGACCCTTTGTCCTTAAGTAGGAAAATGCAAGAGAAAGTGGGAGCAGTTTTTTGAAACAATCAATATCTAACATTAATCTAGGCCTTCTCCGTATTCCATGCTGCTGGCCTGAGTCCTCTTCTGTTTTGATCAAGACTCCATTGAAAGACACCTGAGGATGTGTCTGCCTCCTTTTCCTTAATTTTGGTCTTTGTCATCTTACTCAAAATGAGGCTAGATTTTTGTTTTCCTGCCCCGTTAAGATCACAGTCCTGGTTTTCATACCTTCTCTGTACCGTCCTTTTCACCTTTTCTTGCTTAACTCCTTTCATTGCAAGCTCTCCCATGCTATTCCTCCTTTGTCACCAAATTTTAGACTGACTGGCTTGTGGCCTATGAATGAATCAGGTGAGAGCGATTAAGTAAGCTGCTGGAGCTACCCCCTTCTTCTTTTCCCATCAGCAGTGATAAAAGAGACTACCCAGCCAAGGGACATGACATTTAGGGGTTCTGGTGGCTGGACAGTTCGGTTAAGTTTTCTTCTTTGTAGTCTCAGCTCTTCAGAGTTTCAATGGTTGGGTTACCCCTTGACAGTGTACATATTTTGCTGTAACATTTGATGGCTGCTTATCTCTGATCTTTTCCTGTGTTTTATTACATCCAGTTAAATTTTTCCCCTTAGTTGACTTTTGTTTTACGTATCTTGTTTCTGGATGTGCAGAGTAGGGATAGGGGTTTCCGAAGGTAATGTATCCCCATTTGCCTGTGAATTAATTGATGACACCATTTGGGAGTAAATTCCAAAACCTTATCAGCACAATATAAATAGGATTTACAGGGCTTCTTGAAATAAATCCAGCAATCTGGCCTCCTCTCTCTGCATTCTCGCTGACCCCTTCTAACCTCCGTGTACAGTGACCTTATTACCAGGCAAGCCAGCTAACCTCTTTCATACTTCTCTGCCTCTGCACATGCTGTTCCTTGGCCAGGAGTGCCTTTCACCTGGAAAATTTAGACTAGTCCTTTTAGGCCTAATGGAAATGTCATCGTCTCTGTCATGCCTTCCTGTGAGCAAAGTCAGATGTTCCACTTTCTGTTTTCCCATAGTACTTGTGACAGCTTCATGCCACTCTAGCCTATTCAGTTAGGAGATCTTCAAGGGGTAAACAAAGTTTTATTCCTCTGTGAATTCACAGTGTCTCACATGACTGGAACATAGGACATGTTTTTTTAGTAATTTTGGCTGAAAGAAGTGATGAATTAATCAATCTGCCTATTCCTCAGGACCTGAAACTTCTCAAGGGACCTGTCTTCTCCTTTGCTCCCCTTTTCTCTACTTTTTATTCAATCTATTAATAATAACAGTAATACTTTTTTTGTCCAGTGCAATCTTTTTCACTAGCGTGTTTTTCTCTACGTCCATTCCTTTTGGAAATAGGAAATTACTATTTCATAGATACTGGTCTAATCTGGAATCTTTTCATCTCAGTTTTGGACTCTGCAATAGCCTCCTGGTGGATCTATCTTCTGTATGGTCCTACTATAATGCACTCTTCTACCAGGTACCAAATCTATTGTTTCAAGGCACTTTTCTACTACTTTACCTCTCTGGAGAGATTGTGAATTGGCTTCCCTATTAAATAAAGACCAAGCTTCTACTCTAAGCAACTGATCCCTTTCATCTCAATACTCTTTACTCCTCAATGTGATCTATTGCATTCATCCAAGCCAGATTGTTTGTTATTCTCTGAATGACCTGTGCTCATTCCTTTACAGTCCAAAAGGAGCCCTTAGTTTACTTATATTCAACCGTATAATTTTATCTATTCCAGACCAGGTTATGAATTTACATCTCCCAAGAAGTTTACCAGGATTAATCCAACCTCAGAGTCATCTCTTCACTACTTTATATTACTATTGGTAGGATTTGGGAGACAGGAATTTTTCAACCTTAACTTTGCCCTTTTCTTGGTGTCCACAGATCATTTAACCTTCTTGTATCTAAAAATGGAGTTTAAAATAAAACTGTTACACATGTAGGGCATTTCATGATGAAATATAAAGTGTTTCAAATTGAAAGTGATGGTTTATTTGGTTTACAAATCAGGAATTCTCAAGAGGTTATATAATCCATTTTTTTCCTCTCTCTTTCCCTGTGGGGAATATCTGTATCTTTGGAGTTTGAAAAGCATAAAGTAAAATTATCATCACTTTGATTTGTTTATGTTCATAATATTTAATTCACTTTGAAATATCAAATCACATTAAAAGGAAGGTGTGAAAAATAGGGAAGACTATTTCTGGTGTAACAAATAGGCCCCCAAAATGTTAATTGCTCAAACATTAAAAAAAATTATCGGGTTTCCCTGGTGGCACAGTGGTTGAGAGTCCGCCTGCTGATGCAGGGGACAAGGGTTCGTGCCCCGGTCCGGGAGGATCCCACATGCCGTGGAGCGGCTGGGCCCGTGAGCCATGGCCGCTGAGCCTGCGCGTCCGGAGCCTGTGCTCCACAACGGGAGAGGCCCGCATACCACAAAAAAAAAAAAAAAAAAATGAAAGCAGAAATTAATTGAATATGACAGAGATATGCGGAGATGGTAAAAAGACAAATAAAATAAATAAATTAAAAAAAATTATCTCACTCATATGTAGTCCAGTGTGGTTCTGGTAGGCAAGAGGTAGGAGTGATTACAGAGATGCTGTCATCTTCAGCATGTCTTCCAAGGGCTTCTTTGTGTCGAAATCTAGCTTTTGGAAGGGGAGAGAACATGAATACCTTCATATGGGCGGATTTTATGGGCTGGACCAAAAACTTGTATGCATATTCCACTGGATAAACTCAGCCACATGGCACAACTAATTTCACTGGAGGCTGGGAAATGTAGTCTATGATTTGTCCAGGAAGAAGAGGAAATGGTTGTACTGAAGAGCTAATTGCTTTTACATATTACCTGACATAGTTTTCAAAGTCATTTCTTGTTTATATTTTGTCTTTCCTAAAAGTTACAAATGTTCTCTGAGCAGATGTTTCATATCACTTTCTTATACCCTGCAGCATATAGTATAGAGGTCTGGACAGATTAAGCTCTTGGTATGTGTATTAATTTTCTGTTGCTGTGTAACAAACTACCACCCATTTAGTGACTTAAAACAATACATGTTTATTATCTCACAGTTTCTGTTGGCAAGAATCTGGGCACAGTTCAGCTCAGTCCTCCTCAAGGCTGCAATCAAGATGTCGGGCAGGGGCTTCCCTGGTGGCGCAGTGGTTGAGAGTCCGCCTGCCGATGCAGGGGACGCGGGTTCGTGCCCCAGTCCGGGAAGATCCCACATGCCGCGGAGCGGCTGGGCCCGTGAACTATGGCCGCTGAGCCTGCGCGTCCGGAGCCTGTGCTCCGCGGCGGGAGAGGCCGTGGCAGTAAGAGGCCCACGTACCGAAAAAAAAAAAAAAAAAAGATGTCGGTCAGGGTAGACTTCTCATCTGGAGCCTCAACTGGGGAAAGGTCTGCTTCCAAGATCACCCAGGTTGTTGGCAAATTTTATTTCCTGTGCTAGCTTGGTTCTTCAGAGAACCAAGAATTCATGATGGCTTGCTTCTTCCAACCCAGCAACAGACTTCTAGCAAGATAGAGTCTTATATACTGTAAGATCATCCCAACACCTTTGCAATATTGGCTATAAGCAAATTATAGGTCCTGTTTTTACTCAAGGGAGGAAGAGAATACAAAAGAAGTGAATACTAGAAAGCCTGTCCACCACAGTAAGGGACTGAAAAAATAGTGGTCTTTCTTCCTCAGTCAGTGAACCACCACTTTGCCTGAACATGCCTCTCACACAAAACTGTAGAGGTTATTAAAGATCTTGAGATAAAAGAGGTTCTTATTGGGCCAGGCTAGTAACAATGCTATCAAAACAAGCGCTTAGCAGCTATATTTGCTAAGTTTCACAAATATCAACCTTAATTCACATGATCATCTTTAGAACTGGATCCAGAATAAGAAGAGACCATCTTGAACCTGTTACAAACAAGTCTCATTCCCATAGAACCCTAAGGCCGTCACTATATGGCATTTGGAAACCTATCATTTTGAATTTTTGTCTTTTCTGGCCTTCTTTTTCTCTAGTCCTCTGTCAAACTCAGGTGGTATTGAATTTTTTTCTCCTCTTTATCTTCCTGTTTGACATTTTCCTTTCTGGTTCCAGTTATCCTTTAAGACACCCCATATCGTTCCTTCTGGGGGAAAGTCTCAGGGAACGCTCGGGTATGAAACTTCAGTCTACATGTTTAATTTGCTTTGGAGAGAGCATCAATCACTCTTCCATTCCCAAACTTCATCACATACCAGCTGGATCTCCTGAGAGGAGACAGTCTGAGAGAATCTGGGCTGCTTATTTATATGTCAGCTGTGAAAAAAGCTTCTTTCCTTACTACTCCCACCCTGTCTTTGAAATCCAGTAGTGACTTTCTGTGGTTAATTCTTCCAGGATGGTACAGTCCCATAGATATAAAGGTTCAGGGCATCAAACTGAAAGATATTAAGGCTCTAATAGAGAGGGTCACATTTCTAAAAAGGAAAACCGAATTCTGAAGATACTCTCTGGCTCTGTGAACAGCTAAAAATACGAGGATAATCATTCCTACAGTCCTGAACTTTTAATAGCAAAGCTAACCTGGAAGGAAAAATAACACTGAGCTACAGGGAGAGAAGAATAGAACAGACTTCAAGAGAATCAGTTTATTTTCTTTGCAAGGCATTCATTCTTAGATTAGCCCATCTATCTTTAAATTGCATATGATTCTTGTCTATTTGGCATGACTTAACACTAGTGAGTTGGTGAACGGTACACAGAAAGTCTGTACTATTTTGCAATGCCTATGTGTCTAAAATTATTTTAAAATCAAAAGTAAATTAAAACAAATGAACAAATTGGTTGAGTCTCAAAAGTCTAACAGACGGAGGCAAACTGTTTCTCTGAATACAAATACCTATTCTGTGTTTAATGAAATACCAGGAAGAGGACAAGAAGAGGGAAGGGAAGAAATAGAGAGATGGAGATTTCCAGCTGATGTAGGGGCCTCGCCATGTGCTATCTAACTGCACAATGCCTGCCATTCTTCAATTAGCTTAACTGAACTTGCCTCAGTCAAGGCCCAAAACATGCCCCAGGGGACTTTGCATCACTATATTTGTAAATTAAGTCTTTGTTTGGGGGTAAAAAGCTACTCCCAAGTGACTATGGCATCCTGGTCTCCTTTCCCTAAAGAACAAGGCAGGCTGGCAGGAAGATAGACCTTCCTAGACTAGAAAATGAACCAGCCCTCTGTCTCTTGCAAGATTTGTGCTGTTCTTTTGGAATGCCTGTGTCCCTGCACACTTACCTTGATTCTGATTAGGAGACTTCTCTATCTACTTTACCACAGTATCGGAGTGAGCAAATACTTTGCCATCATCGTGTCTTAGGGAGTATTTAAAAGCCCTGGTTTTGAATTCAGCCAGACTTGGGCTTTATTTTGGGCTCTGCCTCTTGTGAACTGGATGACCTTGAACAAATCACTGAGGCTGTCTATAGTCCAGTTTCTTAATCTCTTAAATGGGACTCATAATACCTAATTCATTTGCCTACCAACAGGAACTAGTAAAATAATGTGTAAGAAACGTCTAACACTAGGCTTGGCACCTAGCACGCCTTCAATAAATGATAGCTATTGTCCTAGTCATTGTTGTATACTTTCCAGCACCCTATGACTCCAGTAACTATAGTTCTGTGGCCATTTGGGAATATCTTTTTAGAGATGAATCCTATCAATTTCTTTATAAAATAATAACCCATTTTTTTCATGAAATACGTTATTGGCCATTCTAGTCAAAGGGGATACAATTTTTTTTTAAGCAGGTTTATTCCAAGTCAGTGTTAATGAATGTAAGATTCATTGCTTGCTATAGTAAATTTTCAGAGGCCTAAATTCCTTCTCTGAAGAGTTGGTCCAAAATTAAAATAAGGACAAAGGTTGAGTCTCTCTGCTATTCAATCAATGAACGGAACGGTTTAGAAAACAAACCGAGAAATAACAGCTTCCAAAAAGATAAAAGAAAAAATCTATGGTAAGGCCCTTTCATGCTATCGGTTCAGGGTTCTGCCGTAGATCTCAGCCTGCCTTCACCTGTTTTTGAGTGTGCAGGGGACACCTACTTACAACACGACCGTGGGAACTGTAGATCTAGTTGCATTGGCCAAACCCAAACACATGCCAATAGAAATCAAGTGATGGCAAACCAAGAGCTTATTTTCCATTTCCCGAAGATGTTTTCATGGGGTTCACCCTAAGGGAATCAAAGTTAAATGATACTGCTGTCATAATGATCTATTGAGAAAGGGGATCTAGTTAGGGATAGTTGGGATTAGTTGAATTTGAGGTGATGGCTGAAAAATCAGGTGGAGATACACCTTATGCTGTTGGAAATGGACACTTAGATGAGAGATCAGGAAGACATATACACATTTAGGAGTCCAGGATAGCTGAAAGCAGGAGGTCGATGGGCTCATGAAAAGCATATGTGTAGAGGACATCATAACGAATCAGACACAGTGCGGGAAGACTTACCAGTAAAGATGTCAAGAGGGAAGCACCTCCCGCTATTCTTGACACACTGCAGTGTGCCTGTGGGATAGGAATACATGCACTCTTCACACGAAACCAGAGCCTGAAGACCAGAGAGGAAAGCAGACCTGGCCAGAAGAAGCCAGTGTTAGGACTGGGAAATAAGCAAAATGACTTTTTTGACCAGTATAACTATCTAGAACTAAGTAGAAGGGTGGGATTGAGAGACACTTCCATCTCTGAAATACCCAGAAGTGTGTCTCTCAGATGCACTGACTCTGCTTAAACCATTCTACCATTAGTCTCTGAGGGATCTCTGAGAACAGTTTCCTGCCAATATATCCCTGAGGCCATTTGGGAAATAAGCACTGTTCCAGCTTAGCTACATCTCAAGACTGCGTCGTAGCATGGGGGAGGAGAGTAATTAAAAATAACTCTCTGCCCCAGCAGGGCCATCACACTCCCTGCCTCATCTGTGTTCCTGTCACATGCTTCGCTCCATAGTGACGGAGACCCCAGCTATAGTGCAAAAGACTCGTTGTAATAATATCTGATCTGCTCAGTCTTGAGTTGGTCACAAAAGAATGTTAACAGTGTAAGAGGATCAGGTTCTAGGTTCTGGAAGGATTCTTAATTATTCTGTTAAAAAGAAAGAAAGAAGAAAAGAACAAAAAGAGGCCAACAGAAAAGTCTAACCCAGTTCTACTGCACAAAGGGTTGTCTGACTGCTTCCCCTTCCTTGGCAGTCTGATCAGTTCCATTTGAAACACAACAAGTGAAAAAGTCTGCAAAGTGATGTGAAATTTGTCCTGAAGCTTTAGCTCCCCGACCCATCTCCAAGGGAAATATTCTGAACAGCTGCTGGAGACATAAACAGAGGCCCAGGAACATTCCTTACGTGAAGGTCAGGATCTGGCATTTTCACCAGTGCGCACAGGGGAGCAAGGAAAGGACAGAAGAGTGAAATTAGTCCCCAGGTTCACTTGAGTCTCGGAGTTGTTTCTCCTCATGTTCTAAGTGCCTTAAAGGTGCAAAAGCATCGGCCCTCCAAGTGATTTCTTTATCACCAGGCATCTCAGGTTACCAGAAGTGGACTCTTTGCTGTTAAGTATAGTGCTGCTTGTAACTGGTCAGCCTAGCTTTCCTTCCTACTAGGTAACTGTTTTACTAGTTAATTACAAACAGTATCTCCCGACTTTCTCAGTGTGAACATTGAGCATCCTTAATCTTTGCAAACTTGCCCCCATTTAGTAGTTCAGCCTACTTGATCAAGCCAATAATGAATCGACCTATACTTAAGGATTGTGGTTTGTGCCCTGCTCCAAATCCTAGTTTCTCCCTGATTTCAAACCTCTTGCCTCAACTGGATGACCTTTCCAGCTCAAAGTAAAGAACTTTAAAAAATAATTATTGGGGCTTCCCTGGTGGCGCAGTGGTTGAGAGTCCGCCTGCCGGTGCAGGGGACGCAGGTTCGTGCCCTGGTCCAGGAGGATCCCACGTGCCGCGGAGCGGCTGGGCCCGTGAGCCGTGGCCGCTGAACCTGTGCGTCCGGAGCCTGTGCTCTGCGACGGGAGAGGCCACAGCAGTGAGGGGCCCGCGTACCGCAAAAAAAAAAAAAAAAAATTATTAATCCAATGTTTTCACTTTATAAAAGTTTTGAAAGTGACACTCAAAGAAGAGTTCTATAAGAAATTGTTTTTTCAATTTTAATTTACAAGCACTGAAACCAATAGTTGGTAAGAGTGTAGGTTCTAGAATCTGACTGCTTGGGGAAATTATGGCCCACTTTGGGGCAAGTTTTCCAATATGTCCAAGCCCCTGTTTCCTTATAAAATGGAAATGATTGTAGGACCTACCCCCAGATGACTATTATGAGGAGATGATACATATAAAACTCACAGCACTGTGCCTGGCATAGAATACGCCCTCTATAATATGTTGTCTGTCGTTATCGTTGTACACGTATGGAGATAGAATATAATAGTTTACGTGACAGATCGATGTTTAAGCCTCAGTTCAAAAACAGTAAAATTTCTTTTTATAATTCTTGCACTGGGCACTTATTCCAGGTATAAACAGTGCTATTTATGGTAAAATTTATTTACTTCAAGGTTGGCAAATTGGCCCAATAAGTCTAGTTCACGACAGTGGGATTGCAGCAGAGCCTGTAATATGAATACCATGCCAAATGGTATGTTTAATGTTTATTTAGATGCTCATATATGTTATCCCCAATTACTCCATTCTTCACCACCACCACTGTAGCTCCATTAGCTCCACATCTGTTTCCTTTAGAGTGGAAGCTCCCACGGATTAGAAATTACGTCTGTGTAATCTACTCTGGTATGGCACCTGTGTTACTTTTCCATAAATGATGGGGGAATAGATGTTGAAGTATGTAAATCTGTGATGATCTAATGACATGTCATGGAGCAGTTAAAGGCTTAGCAAAAGGAAGAGGAATGCTAATACGTAAGAACTTGCAAATAAATTGTTGACATGGAATGAAGCCAAAATAGCACAGGAGAAAAAAGAAAATGAGTCGAATAGGCTTGACTTGCCAGGTAATCTGGGGTGTTACCCCCTAAGAATGGCATACGTGGAAGAAAAGTCAATGAATCATTAGTAATCCATATACTACATTTTTTTTTTCCTGAGGTGTTCAAAACATTGGAAAGTTATCTCTTGCAACCATTATACTTTCCCTGGGATATGATCTGTTTCTTGATTCTTGCAGTGATGGATGATAGAGTGGGTCCTTCAGACACTTTGGTTAGTTTGTTTGATGTATCTAAGTATGAGAAGTTCTGTCTTATATTATCGAGAGTTTCAGGACAGGAGAGCAGATTTTCTGACTCCAGGGACATTTCACCAGCCACTAAACCACCCTTTGCCATGAGCTCCAAGGGAGGGCAATTGTTCAGTCTGGTGCACTGTGGAATAATCTGTCCTCAGCACTGGAGGCTGAGCACAACCATGAATAAAAGACAAAACCAGTTCTGCAATATAAATGACACATTCCATTAATACAAGTGGATCCAAATGAACTAATTTCATTAAATAGTACTTTTACATTCTGTAGCTATATGGACTTGGATACAAATTGTAACAGTCTGTCAGGAGAGTGGACTGCAGCTCATAATTACAAGTTCTTGTTCAGCCCTTCAGGAGCTAATCAGAGCAAGGATGTGAATCTGTAATTTGCAAATGTGCAAAGACAGAGGTTACTATAGCATTAATGGCTCTGTGGATAACATTCTTGCCACCAAATGATAGGACTGCGGGTGCAAATTCTACAAAATAATCTGGCCTCCCATTTAGTCATTTGATCATGAGATCAAAACCTGTCCTACTGGCAGGCACCTAGGGACTTTCTAAATTTAATGCCGTTCAATAATATAAAAATATCAGTATGCCAGTAAATTAATATTTATATTCCAAGGGATTGTAAAGTGATAAATAGAGCAAACTAATGTATAAAAATACCACTCAAATATATATCACATCATGAAACCTGTTTCTGAACAACTTCACAGGACTGAACCAGGAAAGATTAAATAAGAGGTTGATAGAAAAAAGTATGA
Organism: Globicephala melas; assembly: GCF_963455315.2. Lineage (NCBI taxonomy): Eukaryota > Metazoa > Chordata > Mammalia > Artiodactyla > Delphinidae > Globicephala > Globicephala melas. The sequence continues at coordinate 154,201,437 of NC_083315.2, forward strand.
AATACATCTACTTCAAATACTTGTTCTCTTTCTCTAACAATTTCATCCAGTCCCATCCTTGGGCGAGTGGAGAAACCAAGCAGCATTTTAGAATGGAGTAGTGGCTCAATTAAGCTTCTCTCTAAAACATTTTAGAAATTTACTGTCCTATCAGTTCATGGCTGAAAGTAGAATGATTTCTGCTTGTCATTTTGCTCAGCTTAGGACTGCAAAAATCACATTATTGCTTTCTGCTTCCCTCCTCCCATTATTATCTGACTATTATTATTATTATTATCTCCCATTATTATCTGAGCTATAGTCAATATCCCTCAGATAAAATAAGTACCCAGAACACCTCCATCAGTTTCTTTGGCAATTATAAGTCTTGAAGCCTAAACTTATTTCTTGTGTAGAGACAGATGCATTATGTTGGAGATGCACTGAACATTCTGTTGTTATATCCATTTTGGTCAATTCTACTTGGAAATATCAGGAATCACTACCTGCATCACACCTTTCAAGTTGAATGGTTTTACCACAGGTGCTGAAGAGAGAACCCTGGCTTACCTAGTGCAGTAATTGTAGGAGACTCAGCCTAATAGAAGTTTCAGGCAACATGGGTCCTGCTGCTGCCTGCTGAAGAACAGAAGAGAGGTCTTATTTTGTAGGTAGACGTCAAATGATTGTTCCTCTTCAGCAAGTTCAGAAGGATTGATGCTGAAATGCGGCCTCTGTACACCAGTGCCGAATTGAATCTCAGAGACAGAGTTTTAGGTAAAGTAGAAAGGAATAGCTTTCTTGCTTTGCCAGGCAAAGGGGGCCATAGCGGGCTAAGGCTCTCAAAACTGTGTGTCCCAACCCAGAGGATTTTGTGAGTTTTATAGTCAAGGGGCGGGGTTGCTGATAAGGATCAGGGTGCATGCAGGGACTGCATTCCTTCAGTCTAGAGATCATCTGGCATCAGGTGGTCGGATGATCTGTGGTTCTTGAAGTTACTGAACTGTGACCGTCTCTCTGGAGCATCTTCCATTCAATAGGGGTTTTAGTTGTGGAGAAGAGCTCAAAGATATTATGTATATCCCTTGAGGAGGAACCAGGACCCTGCATTCAGTCTGGTGCACATGAAACAGGTTTCATGTCTGCACTATTGTTTCTTGACTGCTTCTTCCTTGTCTCTGTATCCCTTCCCTTCCCTGATTACCAACTGTTTGAACCTGCCCTTTGGAACTCAGGGAAAGGGACACAGAAGGGCTTTTGTGTCCAGGAACCCCACAGGGTCCTGCTCAGTTTCAGGACGCCTTTTATTTTACTGATTCTGTGTAGGGGGTAATGTGTTGGAGTGCAAGAAACAGGCCCTTTTCAGTCATGTATTCACAGGTTTAAATCTTAGTTCTGCAGCTGAGTCATTGTGGACTTTAGGGAGGTTTAACTCCGTCTTTGTTTTCTCATTCACAATGAAAAAGAGATGATAACATCTAAGGCAGAGCTCTCTGAGGATTGAGAGAGATAGATGCAAAACACCTGGCAAGTATTGTCCTCTGTCACAGGGAGGGCTCCCTGGGAGCCAGACTTCTAGACTGAGTTTAGCATGCAGGGCATTTATTGAGGAGTGTCCTTGAGATCAACAGCTGTGGAAGGGAGAGGCAAAAAGCTGGATTCCCAAGTTGGGCTGAGAAGGCTAAACCTTTGTACCTCTCCAATAATTAGTGACTGCATTTGTGGGCTGTTCCACGGGGTGACCTTGGGTGAGAAGGGGCACTGCAACTGAGGCTAACCTTGAAGTGGCTGACAGCTACAGACCACTTGCTGACAGCATTCCCAGTAGGTGGGGCAACAAGGCTTTCATTGAAGGAAGATAGTACTTCAGGGTGCCTACATAGTCCCTGATAATAAGGGCTGGTTTCTTATGTGTGCATATCATTTAGACAACCTATCTTGTTTCCTCTCCTCCCTACCCTTCTTCTCTTCCTCTCCATTCTCTTCTTCTCCTTCTTCTTCATCCTTTTCCTTTTCTTCTTTTGGATTTGTTTGTTCTGTTTTACAGAATTAAATCTCTATGTAAAGAGAATCTAACTTTTTCCCTTACAGAATACTTTGAAGTGTTCCAAATATGGAAAAAAAAAAAAAAGTCTTTTCGCATTAATGGATAATGACACTTTGACAGAGAAGCAAGCATTTCTGCATTGATTCACTGGGAAAATTGTGGCAGGATGTAGGTAGCGTAGCCTTGTTTAGCCTTGCATAAAACATGTATGCCATGTAAAGAGGCTGCTTCTTTCCCTTCTGGGGGGTTTGTGTGTTTAAATCAAAGGCGACAAACTCAAAACACACATTTGGGCAAAGGAAAGCTTGGCTGAGGGTAAAAGGAAGACCAACTGAGAAAGTGCCTTGTAGACTGTGACCTTTCAAGCTAAACTGCCTGCCCCCAGAGAAAGAGAGACTTATTTGAATTTATAGACCTCTCAGAACTCCAGTGAGCCAGGCCTCTGGCTCTTTTCCTCCAGGGCACTACAAAGCTTAAGTCTTTGTAGCTCAATTAAGTCATTAGCGCTCCATCTAAATGAAAGTTGATTTCCATGAGGAGGCTGAGCCAGCTGGCCTGCCCCAAACAGCACAAAGGCAGCAAGGGTACCAGAGTCAGAGCAAATGGCAATAAGCCGCGGGGGTCAGAGGGCCTCCAGCTGGTAGCCGAGTTCATGCTGCCTGTTTTCTAGGCGACCTCAATCACGGCCCTGGGCAGATTGAAACAGATACTAGACTCAGGTGCTCTCCAGTCACATGAGAGTTTGTAAATATGATTTAAAAGTACAGTTGCCCCTGCCTGCTCCACTAACAGGAGGGGTTAGAGAGCTGCAAGGTGTGAGAGACTGGATGAACAGGTGTGTTTTCATCTTGGGGAATGTTGCATTCTTACAAGTCTCTCTTTTAGGTATCATAATGGGAGAGTTCTAGTTTTTAATTCAATTTGTTTCTAAAACTTTGGAATAGATAATAGCACAGTTAGAAAAGCAAAAAAGCAAAGAAAACAAAAACAATTAATGTTCCCTCCTATTTCTGTCCCTCATCTGCTCAAGAAACCAACCAATTACTGGTTTTGTGTGCTTCCAGAGGTTTCTTATACATATACAAGCAAACACAAGCATTTATTCTCGTTGAGCTTCCTTCTAAACAAATAGTCACATACTGTATATATTATTCTGCATCTTGTTTTTCTCATCTAATGTATCTCAGCTGTCTTTCCATATCAGTACACTGAGAGCTTTCTTGTCCTTTTTTTTTTACAGCTACATCCTATTTCATTGCATGAACATATCACATGTATTTAACCATCCCTCTGCTGTTTGCTATTACAAACAATATTGCAGTTAACCTTATAGGTGCCTCATTTGTATGTGTGTTTGAGTATATCTGTAGGATACATTGTCAAAATAGAATTACTAGGTTAGGGGGTATATGCGTTTGTAACTTCAGTAGATATTGCCAAAGTGCCCTTGATAAGCATTATATAAATTCGCAGCCCACTCTCAATGAAAAAAGTATTTCCCCACATCTTACCAACAGAGTGTTCTTGTCAAACTTGGAAATTTGCCAATCTGGTATGTGAAAAAAGGCATTTCAGTGCCATTTTGATTTTCTTTTTCCTATGAGTGAGGTTGTACATCTTTTTATTTGTTTAAGAGCTATTTGTAAAATTTTTTCTATGACTTGTTTATTGATGTATTTTGCCAACTTTTGTTACTGGTTTGCTGGTTTTCTTTTCTAATTAACTTCTGGAGAGACTAATAACTCTTTCTTTGTGATATGGGTTGCCAATCTCTTCCTCATGCAGTTTTTTGTTTACCTTTTGATTTTGCTTATAGTTTTTCCCCTGAGTTTTTGATTTTCATAAGGTGGGATTATCAAACTTTTCATGTATGGTATCTATATTTTGAATCTTAGAAAAGAGGAGGCTTTTCAAATTCTAGGGTTGTAAAGTAATTCACCCATAATTTATTTTGGCACTAGTATGTTTTTATTTCTTTATATGAAAATTTTAGGAAATTCCCTGGTGGTCCAGTGGTTAGGACTCCGCACTTTCACTGCCAAGGGCCCTGTTTCAGTCCCTGGTCAGGGAACTAAGATCCCACAAGCTGTGCAGCACAGCCAAAAAAAAAAAATTAAAAATATAGTATGTGGAATTTATCCCTGTATAAAGTGTGAAGTGTTGATCCAAATTTATATGTTTTTTCCAGATGGCTACCCAGTTACCCCAATAACATTATTTATGTATGCCATCATTTCCCATTTAAGCCACTTTTATGATATTCTAAGTTTCCAGATGTTTGGGAGGTCTGTTTTTAGACATTTTTCTGTTATGTTGGTCTGTCTATTCATGTGCATTTTAAAATTGTTGAGCCTGTATAATTGATTTCAAAATCTAAGAGAGCCTGTCTCCCTCACTGCTCTTCCTTTCAGAGTTTTTCTGACTTTTCTCATTTATTTATTTTTTTATATATAAATTTTAGAATCAACTTCTCTAGCTAAAATAGGTACACATATACATATAGCACAAATAAAAATATGTTTTATTGAGATGATGTTAATTTATAAATTGAAGAGAATCGTTACTTTTGTGGCCTTTATGGGTCTTTCTATTCAATCCGTGATATTTCTTTCCTTTAGCTAAAATTTTATTTTATACCCTTTATATAAATTTCACATTTTGTTGTTAGGTTAATTCCTAAAAGCCTTTTCTTCTTCATAACTAATTGTAGATGGGTCTTTTCTCTCATTACATCTACTAAAGAGCTGTTTGTATATATGAAGACCATGAATTAAGGCATACTCATTTTATACTCCGCCCCCTTAAAGAATCTTTTTGATGGTAGTCATTTTTCAGTCATTTCTTCTGAGAACTCCCTGTATTCAGTCACATGATCTGCAAATAATTTTATTGCTCTCATTCTAGTTTTTGTATTTCCACTGTCTCTTGTTTAATTACTTTGACTAATAGCCCAATACAATAACATAATAATGATATTGTGGGTTCCTTAGCTTTGTTTCTGACCTTAGTAAGAGTGATTCTGGTGTTTCCTTAATAATCGTGAGGCTGGCTTTTGGAAACATACATCCCTATGGTTTTCTAACATTGAACCACCCAGTCCTTGAATTCTCAAATTAAGTCCCATTAGTCTTGAGTATTCTTTAAAACATGGGGCTGGATTCTTCTTGCTAATAGTTTTTTTTTTTTCCTTTTCTATGCCCTTGAGTAGTTTATTTAGCATTGGAATCCTCTATTCTTTAAAGGTGTGGAGTGATTTCTCTATGAAATTTTTTGGGCCTAGTGCTTTCTTTTTCTGAAAGGGGCTCAAGTGGTTGACAGCTTCCTCTATTTCATCTATGGAAATTGATGTGTTTGGTTTTTTTAAATATAAATTTATTTATTCATTTATTTCTGGCTGCTTTGGGTCTTCGTTGCTGAGCACGGGCCATCTCTAGCTGCGGCGAGCAGGGGCCACTCTTCATCGCGGTGCTCAGGCCTCTCATTGAGGTGGCCTCTCTTGTGGTGGAGCACGGGCTCTAGGTGTGCAGGCTTCAGCAGTTGTGACACGTGGACTCAGTAGTTGCGGCTCAAGGGCTCTAGAGCGCAGGCTCAGTAGTTGTGGCCCACAGGCTTAGTTGCTCTGCGGCAAGGGGGATCTTTCCTGACCAGGGCTCAAACCTCTGTCCCCAGCATTGGCAGGTGGATTCCCAACCACTGAGCCATCAGGGAAGCTCAATTGATGTGTTTTGATTTTTTATCATTTTTGAATTAGCATTAGGCAATTACCTTTTTCTAGAATATTCTCTCAGTCTTCCCAAGTTTTCAAATGAATTTGCATAGAGTTAACCACAACTATTTTTTCTAACTCTCTGTGCTTATTTCCTACTAATTATTTTTTAACTTTTATGTATGTACAATTTTCTTCCTCTTTTTCATTATGTGATGACGTAGTTTTACCCTTTTATTTTTTTAAAACATAAATTTTAGATATATTGATTTTATCACTTTTATATTTTCTAACTTAGTATAAGTTATGTTTTTTAACCTTTATAAATTAGTCCTTTATGGTTTTCTTAAGTATATTTTGAGGGTTTTTTAAGTTTAGTGTCAAATATTGAATTGATTTAATTTTATTCTTTCCTCTTATTGATATAAGTATTTAAGGCTATAGATTTTCCTCTGAGCACTGCTTTTACTGTTGCCTATAGATTATGATATGTAATGCTTTTATGTTGTTTTTCTAGGCAACCTATAAATTTGGTTTGTATGTCATTTGTCTCAGGAGTTAAGGGAGAGTTTTAAATTTTAAAAAGAATTAGCTTCTTTTCTTGATTTTGTTGTTAATATTTAGTTATTTCACTGTGATCAGAATATACGGACTATACTATTTTTTTTCTTTTTTGGAAAGGAAAAACTACATTTTCTTTTTTGATCATATATGGCCATGTTTGTGATTGTCACATGGATTCATGAAAAGAAAGGATATTCTTTATGTTCAAGGCATAAAGCTTGAAATGCATTACTTAATATACCTTTTAATTATGTTATTTGTGTCAATTATATCCTCATTTTTTATTACTTCATCTGTCATTGAATAAGCAGGGTGGCCTATGGTGTCCTATTGCAGATTCTTTGCTGAATATTTTTCCTGGTGACTCTTAACTTGTTCTGTTTTCTAAATGTTATGTTTATGTCATTTGGTTCACAAATGGTTGTAATTCTGATGTCCTCCTTGTGAATTGCATCTTTCAGCATTTTAAAATGTACTGTGTCTTATCAATTGATGTTTTGGGTATTTTTTATCCTGAATTTTACTTTCTCTAATTTTCAGATTCCTATCACTGATTTATTTCTGTTTGCTTTCTCCTGCCATACCTTGATCCATAGTTTTATCTTTAATCTTTTAAAATTAGTTACTTTTTAAAGCAAGTCTCTTGATCACAGCATAGAGTTGGTTCTGCTTTGTGATTTAATGTGAAAGTCTTTATCTTATAATAGATAAGTTAACCAAATTACATCTAATAATGTGACCTATATATTCGGTCCTGGTCTTCTCATGTTATTTCTCTTTTTCTTATAGATCTGTTTGTTTGCTTGTTTTTAATGTGGTCTGTCGTGTGTATGTGTGTGTGTGTGTTTGCTATTTAAAGGTGGTTTGTATTTTCTACCTGGAGGTCATTTTTAGCACTATAGAATTATATAAAATGTTTAGTGCTCTATATTTTTAAACCAGATCTTCTCATCCAGTATACCATAGCTCAGGGCAGTTGGAAAGCCTCTGGCCATGAATAGTCTTATCTGCTTACCTCAGTCCCTGAAAATATATAATTTTCTCTTAGAGCCATCTTTGAAAAATATTGGGAAATATCACTTTAATGAATATGTATTAGGTCCTTACTATGTGCAGTGGATCATAATGTTTCTTAGTGTTTAATATGGAAAAATGTGCATATATTTCCATTAATTGAGTTGACACCTTAATATGTTATCCTTTGACTCCTGGCAATCAGAGAATTTGTTCTATTTCCTATCTTCTTTCCCCACCTAACTATTTTAGTTATATTGTTTCTGCATAGTCAGGGCATATTTCATTTTCATTCTGGTTCATCACATATCTCCATTAGATTAGATACAGTCCTTCTTCAGGGACTGTAGTCTGTGCTCCCCTCCAGTCTCTTTGTCAGTTTCTCCAGTCATGTCTTGGTTGACTCAAATTGTTCCTAGTGGTTTCCTCAAGATCCCCAGTGTTCTTACATGTTAAATACTGTTTGTCCATAGACTTTATACTTGAGTATAATTTGGCTGGGGATAAAATGTTGACTTATACTTTCTTTTTATTGTGAGGATCTTTCTGAAAACTGACTAATAAAGTCCTGGTGAGTCAGAGTAGCTTTTCTTGAAGAGGCATTGTTTATGTTCAACCTTTTATAGATGGTTGTTAGGAAAATATAGACAGAAGAAATGGTTCTAGACAGAAGCATTGCAGGTGTAAAAGAGTATGGAGTGTCTATGGAATAGGCAGTTGTTCAGTATAACTATAATGTAGAGGAAAAGAAGTTGACAATGGAGAGTTAGGAGGAGATAGATCGTAAAGGACTTGCTATACCAGGGCATCTGGACTTCTTCCAGGAGGACAAAGTAAATCCACTGATAACTGTGAATGAGGAGAGAAACATGGTTAGAATTGCCCTTTTTTTTTTTTTTTTTGCGGTACGCGGGCCTCTCACTGTTGTGGCCACTCCCGTTGCGGAGCACAGGCTCCGGACGCGCAGGCTCAGCGGCCATGGCTCACGGGCCCAGCCGCTCCGCGGCATGTGGGATCTTCCCGGACCAGGGCGCGAACCCGTGTGTCCTGCATCGGCAGGCGGACTCTCAACCACTGCATCACCAGGGAAGCCCAGAATTGCTCATTTTAAAGGAAGGATGAAGAGGTGTCCATGAGCTTCCTTTTCAGGCAGCCTGTGAGTCTTAATTTGTGTTCTCATAGCGCAGACCCAGAAATTCCATCTTTCACAAATGAGTCATATTTGTGGCTTTCCTCATTGCTTCTGCCAGCCTCACTAGCAGCCTGGTAACTTTTGTATATGAAAGTAAATAGTCTATACAATAATGATGGAATTTCTCTCATGCTAGGGCTGTGTTTCTAACTGCCTTTCTATAGCATGAAATAGCAAGAATTAAGGATGTCTCAGTCATCCTTTTTAGAGATAAAAGGATAGTCGTTCTTCTGAAGAAGAGAAAAAGGCATTACAATTCTTGGCTATATATTTCTGTACCTCCGTAATCTGTGAACTCTCTTTCCTCCAGAAATGTCATGGAAACCTTCATAAATCTAGCCAATATTCACTATAGTTCTAAAACATGTTCTTCTCCAGGTGCTCCATGGGGAGCTTTCTGCTATCTCACTAGTTTCCAGACTACTTCTTGGAGACCTGCAATACTTCACTCACGCTAAAGCTGCTAGGGTTTGCTAGTTTTAGCTAGAGCACATTTTTTATCAAACGTTATTTTAAAATTACCATGTCAAATGCACTTGTTGCCATTCTATCTTCAGTCAACTGTATGCTAAATATGTTGTCTTTATAGGCAAATTTATATTGTATCATAGAAACAGTGACTATCAGACAACCAAGTCTATTTCCAGTGCTTGCTTGCTTGCTTTCTTTCTTGCCAGGTTGTTTTCTTTCCTTTCTATCTGAATAGCATTATTGGCCACTTTCTAAAGGAAACTGGATTGTGGGATTTCCATTGAAGACTGGAGATAGAAAACAAAACCATGTTCACTGTAAGGACTTGCTGGACCCACATTTGTCAAACTATGCAATTAAACAGTGTTTTTTGCGGATCTCTTCCATCTTCTTAATGCAATTTTCAGGTAGCCACGTGGTCTTAATCCCCTCAATACAGCTATTCTCAGTGAGTACAAAATAAAATATATTGCAGACTAGTAGTCAAGAATTTCTTCATTCTCGTGTTGAGAGCTGTTACCTAAAGGAGCAAAGCTTTAAAAGGCTCTCCGCTTGACTCTTGCCATGTCTGCATACAAAATAGATAAGGGAGGCTTTGTTTTGGAAGATGTTAATTGATTGTGTCCACCATGCTGTCTAACGAGCCAATTCCCTGAAAATATCGTGATGGAAGAAAAAAAAATCTGTTCCAATTACTGTATAAGTAAAATACCTCCCTTCCGCTTCTATTAAAGGAAAAATGGCACTCACTGCTTAGAACTTTTGGGATTGACAGCTGATGCTACACACGCCCAGCCCTGCTATCAGTTGACATTTCGGGAATTTCCTTATTGTTTCCAAAATTTAAAAGAGAGAGAGAGAGATTATAGAACCATCATAATTCAAAGCCCTAGCATTTGGTAAATTACTTTAACCTGATTTAGGTAATGAAGGGGAGAGGCAGAGTTGGGATATAGGCACTAAGAGGGGCTGGGTAAGTTTGCAAATTACAGGAATCTATTTTAGACCCAAACGAGGTTAATAGCTAGATTACTCTGTCATTTCCCAGAATCTCACTATCCCTTTCTTTCATCTTTTTGTGAAGTGGAGGAATCTTCCACCGTATGGTGCTATTCTTTGAACTCAAGTGCTGCAGTCACATCTGTGTTTCATCAAGTTTCAAGGGGGCTGGTTGCTATGGGAGCTTCTCTTTTTTTCTGGCATTGCTGATACTGGGACTGGATAGATGCCCGCACCGCTTAGCTGCATATCTAAGTAATTGGTAATGAGAATGTCCTTGACAAAACTATCTTGCAGATGAGAGCTCAGGTCTTGCCTGTGTTGCCTAAGGCCCTCAGCAAACAAAGGCCAAGATCTAAGAAGGAATACAGAGCATGATATTTCCTGTGGATCTTGGCAGCGACACACTTTGTGTTTGCAATGGAAGAAGTAAGTGGAGGGCAGGAGGTCAACCTCATCTTGGTTGTCTTTTCTTCTAAATGTCTAAGACAAGCAGTAAAGAGTAAGTCCTTTCCTCCAAAACCACACAGCCTTTGCGTCCTGCAAATAAACACGTCGTAAGCTAATAACCAGAGGTCAGAGCAGAAAACTTTGTGAGTTTGCTCCTCTAGGTAGGAGGCAAACACCTTGAGGCATAAAAGCTCCATTTTACACTTTCATCATGTATTCCCCACTACCTAAAACAGTTCTGGACAATGAATATGTTAATTGATGAGAGAGGAATCAAAGATCACATTTATGATGATAACCAACAAAAATTAATTCTGATGAGAATATTGTCAAATAAATTCTACCGTAAACAGGCCTTCTGGATATCACCTTGAGGGTTTCCGGGAGATCTTTTAACTTAGCTGCAAACCCTGTTAATGTTGGCAGCCATAAAATCAATGCAGCCACAACTATGTCCCAGAAATGAATCCATCAACTCAGACGAAAATATACCCTTTCCATATCACTACAGGGCTCTTCCAGGTCGGCTTTTAAGTGTTCTCGTTACAGTGCGTGATGCTCTTTTTTCTTTTAGCATTGTGCCTTGATTTGTAAAGTGGGGAGAAGGAGCAGTGTGGACTGCTAGATTCCGATCAGAAACATTACATTTTATTGCCTTAAATCTCTCTCTTATGCTTATTGTAAGTGTTTTAAGTCAGCACAGTGATGGGAAAATGTACTGGGTTGACAGACTGAACATGGGGTATTATTATCATCTTGGGCAGGCTTACTAGGAGATTTCTACCTTTCTGTTGAGCAGGTTGCTCAAAAGGAAATTCTGGATGATGCAAAATTGGAAAAGGAGTTAAATTAAACATATTACGAACAGATGAGAAAGGAGCAGAAGGTCTGGATACTGTGAGCAAGAGGAAATAACAAAGGAAATAGCTTGCAGAAGTTTCTCTTACCTAAGCTTGAGTCACAACTCTGAAGTTGGAAGTTACTTTTGCTCCATACAATTAATTAATTAATTAATTAATTAATTAAAAAAAGGGTCTTTACTGGGAAAAAAAGAAAACACAAAAAACAAAAAACATTATTAGGCCTATTGGTCCGTAAGGTCTATTAATCCAGTTCACAATGAAAAAAAATTGAATTCATCAAATTGTACACTTTTTGTCCTACTGGAACTGTTCTTATCTAGCCCTAAGAAGTTTGCTCCTGGTCATATATTCATTAGAAATGTTGAAGGGAATATCATTTCAATGGTGAATTTACTTATTCTTCTAGTTCAACTGACACTAGGCACTTAATGTGCATAGACATAGATCCAGCTGTCCTAGAGTTTAGACTCTAATGAGGAAGAGAGATAATAAATAAGGAAATAAATGTATGGAACCGTGTACAGCAAGGAATGCTGGGAAGGAAACAAACATGATAGATACTTATGAATTCTAAACGCAAACACTCTATCTGCTAGGTATGTGGGGCACAAAATACAGAAGAAAAGCCTACATGTGGGAAGGTTAATTCAAAATCAATCAGCAGTTTAAAACAGCAGAATAAATACTAGAAATGCCACAGGGAAGTACACAGTTAATTATTTAACAAGTAGTAATAAGAATAAGAATAAGGGGCTTCCCTGGTGGCGCAGTGGTTGAGAGCCCGCCTGCCGATGCAGGGGACACGGGTTCGTGCCCTGGTCCGGGAAGATCCCACATGCCGCGGAGCGGCTGGTCCCGTGAGCCGTGGCCGCTGAGCCTGCGCGTCCGGAGCCTGTGCTCCGCAACGGGAGAGGCCACAACAGTGAGAGGCCCGCGTACCGCAAAAAAAAAAAAAAAAAAAAAAAAAGAAAAAAAACAATAAGAATAACTACTTAAGGCTTTGAAGGAGGAAACTGCTTCTGGTTGAGGATGGTGGTTAGAGAAGGCTTTCAAGATTTCATAAAGATGAAGAGATTGTGACCTTGGAAAGTGGTCTTTCTAGCGGAAGGAATGACGTGGGAAAAACACTGGGGGTAGGAAGGCTCAAAGATATTAAGCTGTTGTGAACAAATATGTAGGAAAAGTAAATGATACCGTTGTAAAGGCAGGTTAAAGGATTTCAGGGTTTTTTTTTTAGCCTATCATATTAAAAGAATCAAAAATGCTAGTAGCAGTAGTAGTAATAATGATGGTAGTTGTAGTAATAGTAAAAGATAAAACGCATCATTGGCAACAATCCGTATTTCCATATGTTGCTGCTAGGGTTAGAAATTGTTACAGTTTCCCTGATAGGAAATTTGGAAAAACGTATCAAAAGTTTTTAAACTATTTGTGCATTTAACCAAATAATTCTACTTTGGGGTATTTATCCAAAAGAAATAATCATGCAAATAAACAAAGATTTAGTTAGAGGGATGCTTATTATAGTTTCTCATGAACATTCTTAATTTGAAAAGAATTGATGAGCACAGGTATCTCTCATGGCTGACTTGATAATGGCGGTTATTCTCATCATCTCCTTGTATGAGAGATATAGAGTGGTGAGATTAAACTTTCTGGTATGATAAATACACATCGTGCACATCAATATAATATTTTAGAAAAAATATTTAATAATGTTGTAGGCTAACATTTAATTACATTGACCGATGTTCATAAAATATGGAACAAAAAGTAAAGCAAGGGGGGCTTCCCTGGTGGCTCAGTAGTTGGGAGTCCACCTGCCAATGCAGGGGACATGGGTTCAAGCCCTGATCTGGGAGGATGCCACGTGCCACGGAGCGGCTGAGCCCATGAGCCACAAGTACTGAGCCTGTGCTCTAGAGTCCGTGAGCCACAACTACTGAGCCTGCATGCCACAACTACTGAAGCCCTTGTGTCTGGAGCCTGTGCTGCGCAGCAAGAGGCCACCGTGGTGAGAGGCCCGTGCACTGCAGCGAGGAGTGGCCCCCTCTCGCCGCAGCTAGGGAGAGCCTGCGCCCAGCAAGGAAGACCCAACACAGCCAATAAATAAATTTATTAAAAAAAAAAAGTAAAGCAAGGGACTTCCCTGGTGGCACAGTGGTTAAGAATCTGCTTGCCAATGCAGGGGACACAGGTTCGAGCCCTGGTCCGGGAAGATCCCACGTGCTGTGGAACAACTAAGCCCATGTGCCACAACTACTGAGCCTGTGCTCTAGAGCCCGCGAGCCACAACTACTGAACTCCACGCGCCTAGAGCCGGTGCTCCGCAACAAGAGAAGCCACCGCAATGAGAAGCCTATGCACCGCAATGAAGAGCAGCCCCTGCTCTCCACAACTAGAGAAAGCCTGCGCACAGCAACAAACACCCAACGCAGCCAAAAATAAATAAATTAATTAATGAATTTTTTTAAAAAAGTAAAGCAAGACATAAAAGATCCTATTTAGTAACTTCTCTCAGTGTATATCTGCACTGAAAAAAATACTAGAAGGATGTATATGTTCAAATGTAAACAGTGATTGGTAGGATTACAGGTGATTTTGATTCCTTAGTGTCTCCTAACATTTGTGCAGTGATTATGTAGTGCTTAAAAGTTTTAGTAAGTCTAGAAAAATGATGTAGCAAACAAGAAGACCAATCTGTATTATAGATAGACTTTCTTAAACATGATGTGCCTTTGTGTGGTAGAAAAGATGGAAGACTCTTTCCTTCTTCTTCAGCTTAACATGGGATATAATAAGCTGTTTCATAAATAAGTGAGTGAGGTATAGTGAAAAAAGTGTGGTTTGGTGTTGCCGGACCTTGGTTTAAGTTCGAGCTTCACTTCTCATTAACTACCACATCCTGAACAAGTTGTTTAATGTATGTGAGCCTCAGTTTTCTCTTCAGAAAGTTGGGAATGGGGATATATGTGTTAAGTGGCCAGCACAGCACCTACATCAGAGGATTATCCCCCATAAGTGAGAAAGGAGAAAATATGGCTGACTTAGTAGTTGTGGAGTTGATGTATAATAGCTGATCGAGTATTAAAACACCCGTTTTAAATTTTCCAATTTCCCAAGTAAAAATAAACGCGAAAATTTAAAGAAAACTCTAAAAATATAAATTCAATTAGACTTCACTAGAAAACTAAGATTCTCCCTCTGAAATGTTAATTGCTAAGTATTTATGGGAAAGTGCATACAGCAGAATGAGGCCTAAAGAGAGAATTTTGACAAGAATTGTGTGTGTGTGTGTGTGTGTGTGTGTGTGTGTGTGAAAGAGAGATTTCATCCCTCTGATTCTTTAGTCAAATCAAATAAAAATGAAGCTAATTTGCCAGTTTACAGAATCACACTAAGCAAAGTTGAAAATTGCCAACCTATGCTGATTCTCATGATTTGAACAAACAGAACTTCAAGTAATTACTTGTTTAGTTTCAAATTACCTATATTCAATTCATAGCATTTCATTCTGCTTTGAAATTGTATTTTCATAGTGTGTTTCATTGAGTTTAGGATGGGGGCAGGGGAAGGAAACACCTTAAAATACCTTGAATGTACCTTAAAAGTAGCATGTTTCGAAAGTCCTTCAGTTAGTTTCATTAGCATCTCTAACTGTAAACAGAAATAGTTGCACATCCCAAAACCCACAAATATTTGCCCAGGGTCCCCCCTGTAATCTTTTGCCCAGAGAACTTTAGTCCAGGAGGCTGGTGTGGGAGAAGCAGCAGTGTTCACATAGTCAAATTAAAAACGAGGATTTAGATCAAAACAAAAGAAAACAGTTTTGTATGAAAGATTAGATGAGCTATTTAAATTGCAATTTAAAAAATTAATTATATATGCTGGTGTGTGTGTGTGTACTTGTGGGTAAGTGCACATACAAGAATAAACACACAGGAATCTGGGAAAGGATGCTTCATCATTCCCTTCAGATGGCTGCTGGACAAAGACTGGGAAGGATATGTTCTTTCTATACCTTCTCCATATGGAAATGCAGCTTCCTCTTTCTGCTTTTTTTCTCTGTCATCCATATTTGGATTTGAAGAAGTGTCTTCCTTCCTTCCTTCCTTCCTTCCTTCTTTTTTTTTTGAATGAACTGTCAAAATTTTGGCTGTGATTAAAGAAAAGAAGTAAAGCAAGCAGAACTAATATGAAACCAAGAAGGGAAAATAGAATTGCCACATCTTCTTGTATAGAGTCAGCAGTCTTCTACCTTGAACAAAATCATTTTGTTCTAAGGAAGGGAAAATGGGACTTATAGAGGTAGCACTATTATCAAACCATCTGTTGTGCTCCTATTTTCTTGGAATTGATGGGAAATATACAAACTACATAAACCAAAACTGGCCCTCTAAAATGAGTGGCCCATACATTTGGTCCGTTTATCTCACAGAAACATGAAGAAGTATCTTCATTAAAGTTTCTATCTCTGGGCCTCATTTCCTCTTATCTTGCAGTAGAAATGTTGTACTGTCCTAACATTTGCAATTGAGAGCATAGATAGATAAGAATTCAACCCTCCAGTCCCATCTACTGCAATTGTATTTAAATACATGGCTTAATTAGCTGTACTCAGCCTCCTTCCCCATCCTCTTTGAAGTGGTAAAGTCCCATTGCATCTGTTCAGCTAATTTTATGCTCTTAGCCTAATTTCTGAGTTTTATAGAAACCAAGGGTGCAAATGCCCTACGTGATCTCTAAATCCAGATACTTGACTCAAAGGAGCATTTTGTTCAACGTAGGACACAAAGTTAGTTGTTTTGGATTTGAGCTTCAGTTAAAGCATTCAAACATCTATCACCAAATGCACCTTGCAAAATTAATTTGCCAGGATAAGGAAGGAAAGATAGGACATTGAGATATATACACGTTAATAACAAAACAACAATACATGTTACAACACCCAGGTAGGGAAAGAGTGAGAAGGAGTAGTAGCGTGAGATTTTTTAGAGTATGCTAATTTTATAAAGTTTGCTTATGGGAAAAACCACATATTGATGACATTTTGCAGGAAGTGCTGTACTGAGGTTTAACAAACACCAATAATGTCAGAGAAAAAGTAGTATGAGTGCAGAATTAAGAAAATGATAGGGCTGAGTATATCTAAGGTGTGATCTTTAATGTGATCAATAAAACCACCAAAGATGTTTCACATTAGCTGTGAGATGGGTTTAGATCATGATCCAGTCTTAATACCATTTTTGAGCATGAGTTACTAGATATATTCATATCCTATAACATTTTGTACTTAGTGGGCCCCTGTTGAGTCTCTGTTGGCTTGAGATATGATCTGCTGAGAGGAAAGCAACAGAAGTTACTAAGGTAGGGACTTCCCTGGTGGTCCAGTGGTAAAGAATCCACCTTACAATGCAGGGGATGCGGGTTCGATCCCTGGTCAGGGAACTAAGATCCCACATGCCGCAGGGCAACTAAGCCTGTGCACCACAACCACTGAGCTCGCGCGCCTCAACTAGAGCCCACATGTCACAAACTACAGAGCCCATGTGCTCTGGAGCCTGCACGCCACAACTAGAGAGAGAAAAACCTGCATGCCACAACTAGAGAGAAGCCCGCACACCGCAACAAAGAGCCCGCGGGCTGCAACGAAGATCCCGCGTGCCATAACTAAGACCCGATGCAGCCAAAAATAAATAAATAAATCTTAAAAAAAGAAAAAGTTACTAAGGTACCAGACAAGTAATATGTGATCTAAAACTTGAGAGTACCTTGATCAAGTGGGGCGGAAATTGTGCTCCTCAGTTTATCCCTGTGTCGCTCTACATTCCCTGGCCTCCTATGATGTAAGATTTGAAGCAAATGGAGTATGATCAGGAATGAAGTGTGTCACTTCTAAGCTGTAATTTAGAGTCGTCTCCCTCCTTCCTCTATCCCTCTCTTTCCCTGCCACCTCTTGGTTGAGCTTTAGTGACCTAGTGTCCTAAAGAGTCTTGCATTAAGGTAGAGGCAGGTCACCAACCCACGTTAGCATTTACATGAACAAGAAATAAACATGCGTGTGCATGTGTGTTTATGAGTGTACGTAAGTGTTAAGCTGCAGATGTTTAATTTGTTCCTGCACCATAGATAGCCTATCCTGACTCTTGCAACGTTAGAATTTTTTTTTTTGATATTGAAATTTGATCATGTAACTAGACCATTAATTAAAATATTTAGAAACTGTAAGTTATAAAAGAGCTGTGCTAGTCTCAGAGGAAAATGAAAATTATTGAAGTTCTTCTGTTTCTTGTGGCCTGAACCTTCTTGAAAGCCTCTAAAACCAGACTTCCCGGCCAGTACCCATCAGCACGCAGCACAGTGTGCTGAGATATCAGTCCCCTCAGCCTACAGTGGCTTGCTGAGCTAGAGGCCAGATCCTCTAGACAAAGCATCTCCAGCGTGAGCAGCCTTGCTTGCTTACTCCAGGGTGCTGTGTGAATATTACCGTTTTCTGTATGTGACATGATGTGAAAAAGGTAGAGAAGCACCATGGGTCTGGGTATCCAGGTGTACCCATGTGACTACGCCTACTCCAGGTCTTCTTTCCTTAGACCCATTTCTCCACTCTCACCTAAGTCCTCTCCCAAGCGTGTTATTTTCAAAAAAATTTGAGAAGGAATTGCTGTAACAATTGGCATGCTTTACAAATAAATATTGGTTGAATTAATAAATAAACATACATTTGAAGTGCTTCTGTATACCTCCATATGTCCTCTTTTGGGGACTGTATCTATTCGTAGGGGGAGAGTTTCCTGGCAACCATCAAAATTTTCCTAATTAGGAACCTTCAATTCTACTCCTGAATTTTTATCATGAAAAAAGAAAACCTGAAACTGAAACCCACGGAAGCATGGGGTGTCTCTGTTAGGTTAGCCCAATCTTTGTTCATCACAAGAAACTAGATTACGATAACCCCTTATATTTATCAAGTGTTTATGCCATTCCTGACTGTATATGTTTTACATATATTAGCTTATTTATTTCTCATAGAACCCTAATGAGCAAGATGTTGTTCTCAATCCCTGTTTTACAGATAAAGAAACTGAGAAACAGAACTTATGAAGCTTGCTCATGGTTGCATAGCACTACCTAGGCAGTGGCAGAGCTCATATTAAAAGCAAGGAGTCCAACTCCAACCTCTGAAAGAGGATGCTGTGCTGCCTCCTCTTAACAGACTGATGGTGAAATTCCCAGCTTGAGCGTTTTGTTTCATTCGGTGCAAATTGTCATTCTCCATCCTAATGCCAAAAGTCACTTCCAAAGGAAACAGCTCTGACTACCGACAGTTATTTAGAAGTGTGATTTTGAGTTTTAAGAGTTCACCTTAGTTCAGCTCAGATCTCCTGTTTGATAGTGGAAGTTATGCTGTTATGCACTGAAATAATCTACTGTGTCACCACCTCTGTGACAGGTGATTCCATGTTCATATAAGAGCATTTTGGCATCTGAAGAAACAATAAAAATCCTCCCAACACATCAAGTGTTCCATCCAAAAAAACTTGGCATATTAATCATCTTTAGAAAGGTTCAAACCCTGCAAACTTCCTCACCCCCACCCAATCATTTGTTGCACACCAATAATAATTACGATTACTAATATTTAAATAAGGTGTCCAGCTCTATGAATAATAATGACCACATGTTAAAAGTGGCAAAAGAGTGGATAGAGTCTGTTCTAATTAGCCAGAACTCGGGAGACAACTCTAGTAAAAATTCTCAGCTTACTTAATGCTTCATAGTAATTAATAGTAATTGATAACAACTTGTGGCAACTAAGATCTAATGTACTTAATTTGCAAGTGTCCTCCTTACCTTGAATACATTTTTTTATCTAATCTAAAAGTCTGGGACTGGGGACTCAGGTTCTTCTCATCCTTTTCTCTCTTCTATTGAGAAAATTGTTAAGTATCTTACAACATGCCGTGTTGTTGCTGGAAGAGAGCTTAGAGATCATTCTAAGAGAAGCGTGGGGTGTCTTAGAGATCATTTGCATCGTACTATAGATGAAAGCTTTGAAGCTTATTCAAGTCACCTTTCAAGCCATTGGCATGAATGTTGATTGGCATACCTGGGTCAGCTACTCAATTTGCGAACAGGGCTGGGACATGATCTAGTACAAAACATGGTGCTTTTGTATTAAAAAAAAAAAAAATTACCTTTGGCTGCTTTGTTATAAGAGACCTGAGGTGCAAGGACTCTAAGATTGGTAATCATGTCAAATCAATAAATTAAAAGGGGTTTTATGTCTGAAAAGCCCAACACTTTATTTGTTTTACAGATACAGTGTCTCCTCTATACCAGACACTGTACCTGTAGAACAAATAAATGAATATTCAAACCTAGCCACTCTTATCTCTGTTTGACCTCTTTGAATGACACAGAGCTCAGAACTTTGCGTGGCTTTTTATGTTAGCTCTGTAAAATGAAACTCTCTTAGGGGAACCTCTGTAAATTCTATTCAGAGTTTAAAAACACAGATTTATGGGAGAGCCCCAAATCAATCAAAAACATAGCAGTGTTTTAAAAAAACACACACACACAGAAGAAAAGACAAAACTATGAAAAGACCCTGCTTGCCAAGAGAGGCTTGTTAGCAGTTGAAAACGCCAAGATATGAGTATATAATGGAAATGTGACAATGATCATTTGGGCAAAAACACAATTTGCATGAGAATGAATTAGGAAATTTCCCGGAACACTAGAAAGATGAAAAATCTGGGATCCTGCAGGGCATGTTCACGTTATTGAACATAAACCACACCATGAATCTTCCTGTGGTCAGACACCCTGGAAGAAGCATGGATCCCTTTCTAGACATTGATATTAGAGATGCACTAAGACAGGTAATCTTACATTTAAAGGAAGAATATATATATATATATATAAACTATGTAAACTGTTCAAACTATCTCCTAGCGCTATTTTTGAGGTCTATTTTATTCCTTCATTCCGCAATCTGAAATTCATTGAAAGGAAGAATGCCCCTTAAATACTACTCTGCTATACCCTGGAGGCACACCTGAAAAAGTTAATAATAAACCCTTGAGATTAGGCAAGTGGAGAGGAAAGAATTATGAAATAAAACAAAGCAAAGAAATCATGTAAACAAATTAATTGTCTGGAAGTGAAAAGCATGTTCGTAATTTTGCCCTTGTCGAAGGAAAACTGGAGTTCTTTATGCTCACTGACTGATTTAAAAGCGCCTTCCCGCACAGCATCACCGAGAGAGGGGGTGTATTGCAGTGCAAAGCGTGGATAGGTTGCAGCATCAATTAAAATAGAAATTCATTATTGAAACCTCCAGAGTAAAAGGTTTAGGCTTTATGCTTTGAGGATGGAGAGAAGCTTTTCTTGCTCTATTTTCATTTTTTTCTTTTTTTTTCTCTTCCAGATTGATTTTGGGGACTTTTATTTAGGATTTCCAGTAGTAGCTATTATACCTTTTGGTTACAAATTGTGTTATCACCTGTCACACATAAGCACACTCTATGTAACAGGCAGTTTATGTGTTTTATCATCTTTAATCCTCAAAGCAATTGTGTATTGAAAGGTATTAGTATCACTTGAGAAAACTGAAGTTCACAGAGGTAGAATTGAACACCTTTGAGTGGTGACACCGAGGATTTAAGGCCAGGTCTGCCTGACTTAGAAGCTTCTGATCTTTCCAGGACGCCATAGAGACTTCTAAGGCAGGTCCTGTATGCTGAGTTAGAGATGCATGTCGTATGCTTCCAGAATGGGCATTACACTTTCAGTTGCATGTTGGTGCTCTCAGGATCGCATTGGGGTTACGTATGCAAGGGGATACATGCAACACAGCCACCCACTGAACATGGTGACCCTTGAGCTCTGCAAAGAAGCAGAAGCTCAACTAGCTTGGCTGACATGTGCTTTATGAGAAGATTATATGTTTTAATTTTGTGACAGTTACTATTCTAATGAATATAAACAGTCTGCCCAGGCTTCTGGCAATTTCTTATGTTTTCCTGGTATAGACCATATACCCTTAAGTGGGTAAAAGAGGTTTATAAAAAGGATTATTGTCAAGGGTGAAGAAACAAGAAGCAATGTTCTGAACAAAAGAAATTGTTTATCCATTGATTCATTCAGCTCACGTTTATTATGTGCTGAGCACTGTGCCTGTAAATCTTAAAGAGATAAATGGCCTGGACCCTACCCTAAAGGTGTCACAGCTTAGGTAGGTTGACAAACAGGTAAATCAGGATTACAGTACAGCCAGGACAGAGGAAAGCACAGGCTCTTATGGAAACATAAAAGAGGTCATGTAAATCAGATCGGAAGAGGAGATCCACCAAGGCTTGTCAGGAGAAACGATGTGGACGGGAGTTTTGCAGACAAACAGGAGTTAAGAGGACAAGCAGGGGAAAGGACGTTAGAGGCCAAGTGATTAGCACGGGCAGGACGAGTGGTTCTGCATAGCTGGGAAAGGGGTCTGTTGGTTTCCTAAGGCTGACGTAACAAATTACCACAAACTCAGTAGCTTGATACAGAGAAATTAACTTTCTCACAGTTCTGGAGGTCCTCTATCTGAAATCAAGGCGTCCGCAGGTTGCTTCCTCCTGGAGATTCTGAGAACGCGTTCCATGCTTCTCTCCTAGGTTTTGGTGGTTAGTAGACACGTCTCTCCAGTTTCTGCCTCCTCTTCACATCACCCTCTCCTCTTGTTTCTCCTTTTCTGCCTGTGTCTTCTTCGCTTCTTATAAGGACACTTGTCCCTGGATAGGACCCACCGAGAGAATCCAGATGATCTCATCTCAAGATCCTTAATTACCTCCGCAAAGACCCTTTTTCCAAATAAGGTCACACCCACCCACATGTTCTAGGCGGGCACACCTTTTTGGGGAGCCACCCTTCAACCCACTACAAATGATAAAGATAAATTAGTGACCTGATGACGTAGGAAAGAAGCATGGCCAGGTCCTATAGGCCCTTGTGTACCTGCAAAGGTATGTGGGCTTTATCTTGAAAGAAACAGGAAGTCATTGGAATTTTAATAGTGGAACTGGCAGCTTTGGAAAATATAATCCTTAATTATACTTATATTAATGCCTCCAGCCAAAGACCACCAGGAACCCTCCTGTGGTTAACTGCGTTGTGTTTATTACTGGTTGCAGAGAACACACTGTGAAGAGCCACAGTGTCTCAGCTGTACGGCGTCGGAAAGAACCTATTGTAAGATATGAACTTTGGTTGGGTGATATGGAGGAGAGTCTAAGGAAGACTGGTTTACGCTAGATGGCATGCTATGAGAAAGCAGGGGCAATTCTGAGTGACTCCCTCAATAAATCTTATCCAGGGTCTTCCCTGGCGGTCCAGTGGTTAAGACTCTGCACTTCCAGTCAGGGAACTAGGATCCTACAGGCTGTGTGGCACAGCCAAAAAGATGAAAAAAAAAGTACTATTTAAATAAATAAATAAATCTTATCTGTAGGGGAAACAGACTAGACTAGTATAATTGCTTTACAATGTTGTGTTAGTTTCTGCTATACAGGGAAGTGAATCAGCTATATGTATACATGTATCCCCTCCCTCTTGGACCTCCCACCACCCCCCATCCCTCCTTCTCCCCTCCCATCCATCCCCATCACAGAGCACCAAAATGAGCTCCCTGTGCTATACGGAGGGTTCCCACTAGCTCTCTATTTTGCACGTGGTAGTGTATTTATGTCAAACCTAATCTCCCAGTTCATCCCACCCTCCCCTTCCCCCTCTGTGTCCACACGTCCCTTCTCTAGTCTGCATTTCTTTTGTTTGTTTGTTTTTTAACATCTTTATTGGAGTATAATTGCTTTACAATGTTGTGTTAGTTTCTGCTGTATAACAAAGTGAATCAGCTATATGTATACATATATCCCCATATCCCCTCCCTCTTGCGTCTCCCTCCCTCCCACCCTCCCTATCCCACCCCTCTAGGTGGTCACAAAGCACTGAGCTGATCTCCCTGTGCTATGCGGCTGCTTCCCACTAGCTATTGGTTTTAAATTTGGTAGTGTATATCTGTCCATGCCACTCTCTCACTTCACTGCAGATAGGTTCATCTGTACTATTTTTCTAGATTCCACATATATGTGTTAATATATGATATTTGTTTTTCTAACTTACTTCACTCTGTATGACAGACTCTAGGTCCATCCACATCTCTACAAATGACCCAATTTCATTCCATTTTCTGGCTCAGTAATATTCCATTGTGTTGTGTGTGTGTGTGTGTGTGTGTGTGTGTGTGTGTGTGTATACACATACATACACCACATCTTCTTTATCCATTCATCTGTCAATGGACATTTAGGTTGTTTCCATGTCCTGGCTATTGTAAATAGAGCTGCAATAGAGCTTACACATTGGGGTAAATGTGTCTTTTTGTATTATGGTTTTCTCAGGGTATATGCCCAGTAGTGGGATGGCTGGGTCATATGTAGTTCTGTTTTTAGTTTTTTTAAGGAACCTTCAGTAAGGATACTTTTTAATTGGTAAAGAAGTAGCAGTCATGAGCCAAGAGAGGGGAACGTTTGGTATTTTGTGAAGGAAGTAGTGACTTTGTTTCTGTCTGTGCATAGATAAAATTAAGAAGTGGCTTTGTTTTGCCTTTACTGTATCACGGTCTCAGAGTGACCCTGTCTGTGATCTGTGTTCTGTGACATTGCTCATGTCCAGTAGGAGAAGGACTTGGTTTAGCTGTGAGTGCAAGGTTCATGTTCTGGAGGTCAGGAGCTGCTTTGTTTTTCTTTCTCAATACCAAACTACCAAAACAATCATGGCTAAAATTCCAGCAGTCATAATGAAATACATCAACCAAAACATTCAGACTGTCCCTTAAAAGCTATAATAAAAGTCACAAAATTTTCTGAAAAGAGCACTTACCTTTGCTTATGGGTGCATCCTTCAGATTTAATTTACTTTTAAGCAACCAGTTGGACAGCATCTATTTTAAAGACTGGAGGAGCTAACCAAGAGGCTCCCTGACTGGTGCGCTCTTTTATCTAACAGCTGTAATAGCATTTTCTTCAGTTTCCCTGCAGAGCCTAACCCAACCACATCCCTGGGAAGAAAGTGCTGGAAGTCCCCTATTCAAGCCCTCTCCCTTTTCTGAGCTGCTCTCTCTATTTAAATATGATAAGTGAGTCATAAGCAGTTCTCTTTGATGAAAAATAAACAAGGGAAAGGACCCCAAACACTCCTGTGGCAAAGGTCCCTTCAGAACATACCGCCTTCGCTGTTAGAGATTTATCTTTTTAAAAGAAAGCAGAAATAGGAAAGGGCCACAGAAGGGCAGGAATAGCTGAGAAAACAAGGCAGCAGTCTTCTCTGTGAGGGAAGATGAAAAAGGCTACTAGTACCTTTTTTAGTCCAGCAAGAAAAAAACTATAATATCATATAGCTGGTGCTCCTAGAAATGACAAATGACAAAGAAGAGGCTTTCCCCTTCACTCTCAAGGAGAAAAGCGCTCTCTAAAATGAAAGTCAGAGACGTTCCATTGAAAGGAAATATTTTTCCCCTCTAATTTATAATTAGCTTTCAGTGATGCTGGCTTTTATAGACTCGTATCAAGGCAAATTGCTCAGCACAGTGAGTTTGGCTGGTGTTATTCATACATGTAAGCACTGGGATATCCATCATAAACACAAGCCAGCTGTCGTCTTCTGAGGTTTCAACTGATTGCCAGTTCAGGTCAAGAAGAAAATTATTCCTCTGTCTTCATCTGTAATATTATTTATCAGTTGCAACAGGAGGATTTGACACCTTCAGTGACATAGCCCAGCATCCTGTTAAATTGATCATAAGTCCAGTAATGTGCAGTAGTTTCTAACATTGAGATCCAAAGCCTATTTCCTTTCTGACATTCTGTTGGGATCAAAGCCAAGGGTAGAAGTGGTTAATGAGGCTTCCCAATGTCCCTCAAGATCCAGGTCAGCTTGTTTATCCCTAACACAGAGAGGTGGATGTGTTAATAGCTTCTGCGGCCTGTGGTTTCCCTTGTGGAGATGCCAGTGGGCCATGTGTATTCCTTGGGTCTCAGGGTGATGGGGCTTGCATTGGCTGTGACTGACAGCATGAGCTAGAGGGTTGGCTATGCTTGGCATGACATGGTTGGCACAGGCCACCTCAGACCTTGAAAACTTGGAGCTGATGCAGAGGTGGATAAACACATTGAAGACAGGTTGCCAACTCAGATTTTTATGGGAGCCAGACAGGTAATGTGCCTGAGTAAACCTGGCAAGGTGGCAACTTTGGGGATAGTGACCTCTCAGCTCCCACTGATTATGATCATTCAAAGATTTGGGCCCATTGTTGCCAACTTTTCAAGAGCAGGCAAATGTCTGGTGTATATGACAAATCCCCTGACTTAAGTGTCACCATCTAACTCAAGCCTCTAGCAGGCCAGATTAAACAGTTTGCCTTATAGGCTGCCATCTTGTAACTTCAAGCTAAGGGCACATTTCTTTGCTTCCTCATACTTATACAGAAGCTCTGTGGACTCAAGTTTTAGGACTTCTTTTAATCTCATTCAAAGAGATGAAAAAGATAGGCAAGGAAAATGAAAATACTTTTCAAATGTCACAGTGTCCCCATGGAGCTAGGGCGGTTGAACTAAGGGGTACAGCTGAACTTTCAGTTCTGCTTCTATAACTGAACAGTTAGGAATGGTTCCCCGGGGCAGGGTTGAGTCACTAAACAAGCACTAGACAAATGGTGCAATATTAGTACATGAAGAAGGCAGAGCACAAGCTCCTTGCCTTTGAAAAATTTGTGAATTCATTGAGAGTACTATGTTAACATGCATGGAATAATTAGAAAAAAATGCCAAAATAACATATAAGCAAGTGGGCTCTCAGAAAGTATGATGGTTCAATTTCCTTCTTTAACAGCATCTCTTCTTAATAATTGTCCAAAGAGAGAATAGAAAAGCAGCATGATGGCCATATATCTTACTAGATGGCTGCCGTTTCTGTTGGATGAGATTGGATATCAGGCAAAATGAATAAGAAGTTGGCCTTTTCAGACCCTGAAGTTCTAGAAGTTATGACACTTTTGAAAAAATGGTTCTCCCAAGTTACTGTTTCTAAAAATAGCTGTGAATTTTAACAGATCTATGAACTGAAAGCAACAATATTAAGAACCAAATAGCCTAGATCACCCTCTCAAGAGCTACTGCATAGACCAGTGGTTCTTAAATTATAGTGTCTGGAGTATAGCCCTCCAGGTGGATCTCTAAACACTAAGGAGAACCTCTGTTGTCCTTGAGAGAGGATGGAAACTCTGATAGCCCATGTTTGAGGTCTAAAAATGATCACAGTCTCCTCTGTCCTAGGAAACCTCACCCGTGAACTGCAGGGTAGAACACCAAGATAGCACAATCTTGGAAAGGTGTATAACCCTTGCTTGTTTGGTTGGGTTTTGGCCTGTTTTTTCTTGTTTGTGTGTTTGTCTTTGTGTTTTGAAGCCCCATTTATTCCTGTATTAGTTTTCTATTGCTGCTGCAATAAATTCCCACAAATTTCATGGCTTAAAATAATACAGTTTATTATCTTACAGTTAAGTCCAACTTATAGAAGTGTGGGTAAAATCCAGGTGTCAGTAGGGTAAGTTCCTTTCTGGAGGTTCTAGGGGAAAATCCATTTCCTTGCCTTTTCCAGCTTTTAGAGGCTACCTGCTTTCCTTAGCTTATGGGTTCCTTCCCCCATTTTCAAAGCCAGCAACATCAGGCTGAGGGCGTCTTGTGCTGCGGTCTCTCTGGTTCTCTCTCCTCTCTCTCTCTTTTCCATTTTAAAGATCTCACAATTACATTGGGCTCATCTGGATAATCCAGGCTACTCTCCAGAGTTTCGGGTCAGCTGATTAGCAACCTTAATTCCCCTGTACCATGGAAAGCAACATATTCACAAGTGTTACAGATTAGGACATGGACATCTTTGGGGCAGCCATTATTCTGCCTACCGCAGTTCCCAATATCTCCATCTGGAGAGATTGTATACTTTTATTTTTTTCACATCAAGAAATGGAATCTGGTAATTTATAAAAATATGTTCAAATGCAGTATATGACCTCTTCATGCACACTTCATGCACACAAGGAAGAGTAATAAGTTACTCTTCTATGAACTGGACAGGCAGTGTAATATTCAACGAAAAAGACATGGGCTTTGTAATCAGACAAACCTGATTTCTACTCTGGTACTTTCTAGCTGTCTAACTTCCATCAAGTTAAAAAATTTTGAGACATAGATTCCTTTCTTCCAAAATGGAGAAAATACTTCCCTTATATGATTATTTTGCTTAAATTAAATAGAAATAATGTGTCAGAATCATAGTAGAATTTTAATCAGTGGTATTATTATTTCCTGAAATCCTGAGTTCCATTTCAGTACTGTTGGGTAAAACCAGTTAAAGAAACCAAATTCGATGTTTCAGTTTAATGAATTGCATTAAATGAAAAACATTTCCCCGGGGTGTTTGTCTGATTTGTTAGCATATGTGAGATGTTTGAATTTCAAAGATGAAAAAGCGATTTGTAAGTGCAAAATGGTGCAGCTGTCCTTATCAGTAAACAGGTAATACCACCCTTTGAGCAGGGGGGCATGGATACCAGTAGAATAAAAAGATGGGTACAAAGACAGAAGCCTCAGAGTTACTCAGACTCAAGAAGATGAATCTTTGCTGTCAATATAAGTCTCCCAACTGCTAGTGCAAGTGGAGGATAGATTTTCTTTTCCACTAGATTTACTTTCCGATATACAAGTTTATCCGTCAAGCAAGGACTATTCATCAAGTCATTTTCCATCGATAACTCCAGCCTAAGCCGGACAGGCTGAGTGTTTATTATTCACTCTTAAAAGGCTGGAGCTCATTTGCTTCTGCAGTGGAGAGAGGAGCAGACCCAGACAGAGAGAGGAATGAGGGCACTCAACAAAATGGCCATTCATTTCAGTCAAGCTTGACAAATAACAAAGGTGTAAAACAACCAGGAAAAGCTCCAGTTAACGGGTGGAAATCAAATATTGATCCACTAATCCCCTAATTTACTGACTACCCATTTAATGATCTGATTCCCATTTATTCATCCAACAAATATCAGTTGAGCCCTTCCTGCAGACCAGGCCCCGTACAAGGCCAAAGAAAACATTACGCCAATGCTCACCGCCATCCCCGGACAGGCATACACATTCAATCTGGAGCCGTAAGGAATTAGTCCTTTGTTTCTGAAGACTGGGTGCTCTTAAAAAAACATCAGTGCTTATAATTACATGATGTAGTGTAAGATCCTACAATCATCTTTTTCTGGAAGGCATTGCTGTGGCCAGCAATGCATGTATTACTACATTGATCTTCTTTTAACACTATACAAAATGAAGAGACTGCATTGCCCGTGGCCTCCAGAAACTTACCTTCAAATAGCATCAATGCTATGAATGCCACACACGCTAAACACACTGAATAAAATGGAATAAATATTGAAGAATCTAAATTCAGTTAATTTGCAAGCCAAATCTTGCTTCAAATTGTATTGACATTATTTGTTCCCTCGTGAGATGCCTTCTCTTCAGGGCATTTGGGAACCAGCAGGCATAGGCAGGGGCCATTTCTGCAGAATACTGGTGCTCAGGGTGATGATGTCCATAGAGTGGAAGGCAGTGAGGAGGGAACCAAAGAGGAGGGGGCAGCTGAATGGCATTTTGGCAATCACAGCGTGGGTTCATTGATTTCTTAGAAAGATTACAAATTCCCCAAACACCAGAAACACCTGTGTTCCAATAGCGATTATGTGCTCAAGGCCTGCATTCCAGAGCTAGTTGGAGAGTCTTTGATGACCTATTAGTTTGGATTTGCACTGCCAGTGACTTCTCTCCTTTTGTGAACGCAGTGGAATTGCGGCCTGTATGTCTTGGGCTTAAGCCACCTCAACATTGCAGGGGAGGAGGAGTGAGGAGAGGTTGTGAGATGGTGTGCCAGGAAGAGAACACCCAAGAATAATTGACATAATGTGGCGCTTCTAACCATACTTTTCTTCAGTGAGCTTATGCCTGGGAGTCAGAGTGAATGGGAGGCTTAAACCTGTCATGCCCTCAATTTCTACATTCCTGCCAGTCTTTCAAGGCTGAGCATCTTTCCTTCTTGAGTAGAGTATAGTTCTAGTCCTTAAAGATACAGTAAACATTTTTCGTGCAATATGGTCCCTAAACACAAGCAAATAAATAACCCAACCAAAGAAACAGAGAAATGTCTTCTAAAAGTAGAATACCAATATGATGCTTGCTGAGTGATGCCACTGCATTGCATCCAAAGGGCAGTTTAGGAGAGTTTCAAGGAGAGTTCTGACTCAGGGATCTTCTGTGCTGACTTTATCACCGCACCCTGTCCTAAGATTGTACACCGCTGTGATTAACACACAGAGTAACTGGCATGTATAAAGTGACTTTTGTCAGGGGAGTGATGGGGAGATCTCACTGGATGCAGTATTTTACATCTTTTATCTTTTCTAATGGCAAGTCATACACCTGTGAGCTAGCACATGGTTTCCGCATCCCTTGCCCACCAACTAGGAGTAGGTGTATTTTAGAAACTGAGAGGGAACTTCTTAATACAAGGTTAGTTAGAAATGGGTAAGAACCCCAACTCAGGCATTTACTAGCTGGGTGACCTTGAAGAAGCTGCTTGCATACTGAGTCTTGCCTTCCGCAGCTGTAAAATGGGCTAAATGATAGCTATCTCCCAGGGCTGTTAGAGAAGGTTCCTTTTAAACCTCTCAGAACAGTGCATGTTACCTCTTAGGTGCTTAATAAATATTAGCTCATCTGCCCCCTCGCCTACACACACAAACACACACTTACACACTTCCTGGCTCCTAACCTTCTCAGAATTTTGAACATCTTTAAGGGAGGGAGAAGGAGAATAAGAGGAGATTGTTTACAAAAAGGAATTTTTAAAAGAAAGGAACAAAAAAATCATGGAAATAGTAGAAAAGCAAATCCAAATTGTCTGATCCGGGACGGTTTGGTCTCCCACTGGGACCGAGGAAAGCAGCAGTATTTTATGTTAATGGGATTTGGTGGAAAATGCAGCTCTAATGAAACATTGGCAATGGTTACTCCATCCCTATTTCTCCAAGTACTTTTTCTCTTTTTCCTTCTTTCTTTAAAAAAATATCTGGATGGTTATTTCTCAGCACACCAGGATTACGTTTCTTTCCCTAAGAGCACCAGAGGAACCTGGGGCGCAGCTGAGCTGGTGAGCTGTCCATCTTGTCCTGTCCCTGAGACAAGCAGGGAGGACAGCATTTAGCCCGGCTGTGGGGACTTGGGGAGGGACTGGCTTTTGAACAAAAGCTGTTCTCAGCGAAACTGAAGTACACAAAGTGGGAGGGGACTGCTAAACCCTGGGAGGTGCAGGGAGGGGGTGAGTTGTTTGCTAATATATCCCTGGGGAAACTTGCAGTGTTTCTGGGCATGGCTGAGTGCACAGCTCATGAAAAATGCACCAGAGCATTGTTGGCATTTGATTTCAGAAGAAGCTACAGTACCAAGAGACAACTGTCTGCTTTCCTGCAACACCTAGATGACACACCTGGTTTCCACTGCTCTCTGTTCATCTGTCCAGATGTTCCCAGTTACTTGGACAGAAAGCCTTGTGGTTTCTTGTACAGGGTGTTACATTTCTTCCTTCCAGCAAAGCGCTAGATGTGACAAAGCTCAACTAGCAGAATTCTTCTTTTTACTTTGTGACTAAGAATGCTTCAGTGCCTTTATTTCCAAATATATGTTGTTGTTGTTTCAAAATTTGTTTCTCTAGTGAATCAAAATAGCAAAGTGTACTGGCTATAAGGTAAAAGGAAGTAGCAGGTACCTAACATCTATTGGGTACCTGCTATGTAGCGGGTACTGATACAGCTACTTTGCATATAATATTTAATATCCTTCTCACTATAAGCCATAAGGTGTGTAGGTTTGATTAGTGCATGTTACAGTGGGAAGCAGCCCAGTATTCTGGAAAGAGTATAGGGTTGCCCCTTACCAGCTATGTGAATTTAAGTAATTACTTAACACCTTTGAGCTTCATTTTTCTCTGTGTAATGAAGTTAACAATGGCAGCTAATAGGGGTGTCATGAAGATTGAATATGATTGTAATATAATGTGTTAAAATCTTTACTTGATCTATATGAGTTGGTCAGTATTGAGAGCTCCTCTTGGAGAAAGGAAAGAAAAAAATGAGACCCAGGGAGATTGAATCATTTCATTTGCCTAAGACTCATAGCTGTTAGGGGGTTTGGTCAACACTCACACCCATTGATGACTGGTTTTAGACTCTAAACTGCTGTTTCCTAAAGTAGTTATTTAGTCACCACGTCCCATTATCACACTACCCACGCCACTTCTACTCGCACCCCATGATAACTAACATGCGCACACCGTCCTATGAGCAGGACCCTAGAAAATCTATGTACGTGACGCCAGAGTTGCAGAGTTAGCACAGCACAGGTGTTATTTGCACAGGTGCAGGGGAGGGGTGCTAGCCACTCTGGATGCTTCGCTTGAGTTTAGAATATAGCCGGTCGCTTACTTCACTCTGTATAATACACTCTGTATTATACAGAGTGAAGTAAGCCAGAAAGAGAAAAACAAATATCATATATTAACACGTATATGTGGAATCTAGAAAAATGGTACAGGTGAACCTGTTTGTAGGGCAGGAATAGAGACGTAGACGTAGAGAACGGACATGTGGACACAGGGGAAGGAGAGGGTGGGATGAATTGGGAGATTAGGTTGGACGTAAATACACTACCATGTGTAAAATAGAGAGCTAGTGGGAGCTGGCTGCATAGCACAGGGAGCTCAGCTAAGTGCTCTGTGATGACCTAGAAGGGGGAGGGGGGAGAGGGAGGTCAAAGAGGGAGGATATAGGTATACATATAGCTGATTCACTTCATTATACAGCAGAAATTAGCACAACATTGTAAAGCAGTTTTACTCCAATTAAAAAAAAAAAAGAATATTGCCAGTCGCTAAAGGCACAGGGCAGTAAAGCCTCAATTGAGCGTCCTCTCACCGAGTCCCTGCCTTGCACTTTGGCTAACCACTGGAACAGAACTGTCACGAGATGCTTTCAGTCTCACTGTGTCCTGTTCATTATTATTTTTATTAACACTCAGCCAATATATGGAAGATACCTATTAAGGAATGAGCAGGAACCTCTCTCTCCACTGAGACGTAAACACATTATCTGAGGAGTTCCGACTGGGTTAATCTGTTGTCATGGGATTATCTATATTGTAGCTGAAAGCAAGGCTTTGAGGAAAGGAAGGTCAGTTTTGTTTTGTTTTGTTTTTTAATCCATTCTTTTTTTTTTTTTATTGGAGTAAATTGCTCTACAATGTTCTGTTAGTTTCTGCCGCACAGCAAGTGAATCAGCCGTAGGCATACACACATCCCCTCCCTCTTGGACCTCCCTCCCCACCACGCCCATGCCACCCAACTAGGCCATTACATAGCACCCAGGTGAGCTCCCTGTGCTGCACAGCAGGTTCCCACTAGCTCTCTATTTTACACTTGGTAGTGTATTTATGTCAAACCTAATCTCCCAATTTGTCCCACCTCCCCTCCCTCACGCCCGTATCCACACGTCAGTTCTCTACGTCTGCGTTTCTATTCCTGCCCTGCAAATAGGTTCATCTGTACCATTTGTCTAGATTCCACATAATATGCATTAATATACGATATTTTTCTGACTTAGGAGAGTCAGTTCTGATGCAAATTACCTATATTCTGATATAAATGTATTGCTTTGTTTGTGTGATTTTTGTTTTATGTGGGTTTTTTTTGGCAGAAGGCTTGATTCCAAATTTTGAAGGTGGGAAAATAATTGAGGAAGAAGATTCCAAATAAACCACAGAGAGGCCTGCTCAGTAAGGAGGTACTTGAAGGGATGAAGATGCTACACAAACACTTGCAAAGGGGAGGGCAGAAAACAGGGTGGAGAGAAGGTGCTGGAATTATCATGGAAAACCAGCACAATGTAAACTAGGGTAGCTGAAACATATCATCTGCTCTATTAATTCCCTGCCGAAGGAGTCATGGTTCTTTTAGTTCCTTATTAAACATGACAAAATTCAACTACTCAGACTTCTTTCCTACTCTGGGGAACAGTGAGGCATTTCCTCCAGCAATTCAAGGTGAGACTGAAAAAACTATGATTCCCACTTTTATTTATTTACGTTTGTCCTTACTACAGAGATGGGTTCAAAGTCATCTGGGAAATTAGCCAGCAGCGAATGCTTATTAGTTTGCCATGGACGTGGGGGAGACACAGGAACTGTCAGAGGGTAGCCATCCTGCTGGGAAGGGAGGAGGGAGCCAGAAGCACCAGTCTCTTCCCTGCAAGGCACGCAGTGTCCGTTGGTGGCCAGATTGCCCCTTGGGAGAATTCTAGAGGTTTGAATTGGGCTTGAGGCATTAGAGAGAAAAAGTTTACAGCATTCCTACTGAGACTTTCCTGGTAACAGCGCAGGTAGAATAGAATTCTGTCTCCCAGGCTTTGTAGCCTTCGCCACTTTATGAACAACGTAATGAGTTGCTCAGCTCTTTCCTTCAAGGAGTGAATTCAGCGTAGTCTGCCTGGTTCACATGGAAGTAGAATAACTATGGCATCATCTAGTTAAGTGTAAACTATGCACTATGAAATGTTGGGGTGCCAGGAGTGAAAAATTCAGGTCCTACTGACAATGATAACAGATAAATCTCATCACAATGTTTTATGAGCTCAGTGGAGAAAACAGTAAAGTCTGGAGTAGCTAGGGAGGTCTTCACAGAGGTGGTGATTCCTCTTTTCTCTTTCTTACCTTTTCCTTTCAATCCAGCTCTATTGAGATATAATTGATATGTAACACTGTATAAGTTTACAGTGTACAATGTGTTGATTTGATACCCTTATGTATTGCAAAGTGGATACCACTGTAGCCTTAATTAACGGCATCGTTAACATCACATAATTACCATTTCTTTGTTGCGGTCAGAACATTTAAGATCTGCTCTCTTAACAGCTTTCATGTATACAATACATTTAATCACAATGTTGTGCATTAGATTCCCAGAATTTCTTTATCCCTGGAACTTCTCCATCTTATAATTGGAAGTTTGTTCCCTTTGACCAGTATCTCCCCATTTCCTCCAACACCAGCCCCTGGTGTTCTATTCTCTGTTTGCTAATGACATGGAATGCTGACGATTCTATTCTCTGTTTCTATGAGTTTGGATTTTTTTTTTAGATTCCACAGGTAAGTGAGATCATACAGTATTTGTCTTTCTCTGTGTTACTGTTTTCACTTAGCATGATGCCCTTAAGTTTTATCCATGCTGTCGCAAATGGCAAGATTTCCTCCTTTCTCATAGTTGAATAATATTTTATTATATGTAAAAATACCACATCTTCTTATACATCCACCCTTTGATGGGCACTTAGGTTATTTCTGTATCTTGGCTGTTGTGAATAATGGTACAATAAACATGGCGGGGCAGATATTCTTCAGTATCCTCTTTTCATTTCCTTCCTTTGGATATATACCCAGAAGTGGGATTGCTGGATCATATGGTAGTTCTGTTTTTAATTTTTGAGGACTCTCCATACTGATTTCCACAGTAGCTATACCAACTTACATTCCTACCAATAGTGCACAAGGGTTCCCTTTTGTAGAGTGTTTTCACCAATACTTGTAATCTCTTGTCTTTTTGGTAATAGCCATTTTAACAGGTGTGAGGTGGCATCTCATTGTGGTTTTGATTTGCATTTCCCTGATGATTAGTGATGTTGAGCATCTTTTCATGTGCCTATTAGCTATTTGTGTATCATCTTTGGGAAAATGTCTATCCAGTCCCTCTGCCTATATTTTAATTGGATTATTTGGGGCTTTTTGCTATTGAGTTAGGTGAATTCTTTATAAATTTTGGATATTAATCCCTTATCAGATATACGGTTTGCAAATATTTTCTCCCATTCCATAGGTTGCCTCAGAGGAAGTGATTTCTGAGCTGGGAGTTGACCATTGCTGAGAGTTGAATGAATGGAAAAAAGGAGAGAGGGTATTCTAGTCAAAAGCATGATGTGTTCCAAAAAAAAAAAAAAAAGCAAGGAAAATCAAATTATCTAGATCAGATGGCATTTTGGGATGGATAAGACCATGATAAGGTTGGATAAAGCGTCAGAATCTCAGCTGGCTCCTTTATATACTTTATTATTACCCTGCAAAGTAATAACAATAATGGGGACCATTTACTGAGTTTACACTGGTGGTAGGCAGTATACGAGCTTGCTGGGGCTCTAGAGAAGATGAGGTCTGGTGTTTGACCTTAAGTCCTCAGAATCTAAGCTTTGATAAAGTCATAAAGCAAATGTATTCTAGAATAATATATATATATATCCCTATATATGATAAAACATATATATATATATGTGTCTTATCAAGGGAGTATGCAGAACAGAACTGCTTGCTCTGCTCGCTGCATTCAGGAAGGCCTTGCAGAGATAGTAAGGTCTCCACCAGGTGATGAAGGATGTCTAGGAGATTGCCAGGTTGTGAAAATGGAGGA
This sequence comes from Globicephala melas, assembly GCF_963455315.2. Lineage (NCBI taxonomy): Eukaryota > Metazoa > Chordata > Mammalia > Artiodactyla > Delphinidae > Globicephala > Globicephala melas. The sequence goes on from NC_083315.2 coordinate 154,237,361, forward strand.
GGTATTCCAGGCAGAGAGAACAGCAGGTTAAAAGGCATAGTAGAGTCCTAAATTACGTTTCTCTGTATTTCAGCTAAAAAAAAATCCCGAATCCTTGTTTCACTGATGCTGGGGACAATGCACATTTGCATCCTATCTTACACATTTTCACCTTGCCAACTTGCTTTGTTTGCAGACCATAATTTCTATTGTGGTTTTCCAGCCAAATTACTCCAATAAAATAATGTCAGAAACATATCACCTCTGTCTTCTGCTGCTGCCGTCACTGGCTGTTTGTCCCTACCTTTCAACCAACTTCAGTGGAGACTGGAAAGAGAAATACAGATTGTTGAGAACTGAACACAGGCCCACCCCTCTCTTCAGCAGCAGAGCGTGGGAGATTGGAAGCATTATCACATTATATCCCACAAACACCATTTTAATCCACAGTGGCGATAGGAGAGAAAAATGCTTACCCTTACAGAACCTCACTGGGAGAGTGGGCCGTTGTGTAGCACCAGTTGTTAAAGTCAGTATCTATGAGCATGACCAGAATCTTCCGTTTCTTTTGTACATTCATTTTCTAAGTTGCATTTTATATGTATTATTCTCCATGAGGCAAGTGCGGACAAACATAATCACCATTTTGTAAAAGGGAAACTGAGTAAAGGAAATACTTACTGAATGGATGGATAGAAAGATGAAATTACTTATTTCAGCAAACATTTTTGAATATCTATTATGTTTGAGTCATAATGTTAGGGACATGGTATATGGATGTAAATAAAACACATGGAATCCCACCATGCTTCTGTTCACATTCTGCTGCGTCCCTGAGGTCCCTTTACCTCCACTTACCTTTGACTAACGCAGCTTACCCAGGTTTTATCTTTAAGGCCCAACCCAAAAGTCGGCTTCTCTCTGTGGCTTGGCTTGACTCCCCCTTACCTCTCTCTGCATACACAATAATTTTTCTACCATATTGGTTTTCAATGAATTCTATCCCACATTCTGTTCTACTTATTACCTTCTTCACCTGACTATAATAGATTGAGGTCATCTTTATGTCCCTAATAGCTAGCATAACAGACAGCAGATACATACTTAGTGAACTGAAGCCATGGATTTGCCTGGGATGGATTCATGATCCAAAGGAGATGGATGCATATATCTTCATTATAGTATGTTAAATGCTATACTCATCTATTTGAGGTATTGAGATTGGTAGTAAAACTATCTATTTGCTATACACCTAGCAAATCTGATTTCCAGGTCTCTTGTCTATTCTCTTTCCAATAGGATGGTCCACCAAAGAAATTCCCCTTTCCATAAAAAATAAAAATCATGTTCAAATAAATGTTGGGAATACTGAATACACTGTTCTTTCTTTTGGATATCTATGATTCCAATTAACCTATTAAAGATTCTGAAAGTTCCTACTGTAAAGAACCCCCTCCTCACTCCACCCCCCCAAAAAAACCTACTTATTCCCAAACCCATTGGATCATAGAATTTATAATATATGAAAACCCATCAGCATTCCATGTCATTAGCAAACTTAAACACACTTTGGGAAATGCTGCCTTTGAAATCAAGTATTCATATTGTGAAGAGTTTATAAAGTTTCTACGAAAACATTAGCCGGATAGATTTTTACTCTAAACCTGCTTTGTGCTTGGTGGCCATTGTGCAAACTACTTCAAAATGTTCATGCTGGAGGCTTCCAAGCCAGTTAGCATTCCTGAAGGGGAGAGAGAAGAGTATTGCCTAAGGGGTAGCATGGATTCCTCTGAGGACAGAACTAAGAGTAAGGAGGCCCTGGGGAGGTCCCCACTTTGCGGGGCCTGAAGCTTATACAGTGTGTGTGGTATGTAACTTCTTTAAGAAGAATATTTCAAAATTAAATATAAAAATGACTATTTAATTTAACATGAGAAAAGAAATGATGAACATTTACAAGTTTTAATAAATATCATAATTACAGAAATGCATACAATTAACCTACTTTTTTAAAGGTAACTGCTTGACACACTTCTATGATATGTTTTCCCTACAATATTATTTCTGTTCTCTTTGAATGCCTTTTCATGACATTTTGTAATATCATTTTCTACAGATAAAATAGAAGGGTAATTCAGTCTTTCCTCTTGCTTGGTTGATCAAATGTTGTATTTTTTTTATTATTATTAGCACTTTTTAAAAGTTTATATTGGTAAAGTCAAGTGAATTTTTAAGGATTGTTTCAACTTTGGGCAAATTCTATCAAGATCACTGGGTCATACAGCACTGGAGGTGGTCAGACTATTCCTGGAAGCCATTTCTACACCTGGAAAGTGAGCAAAAATTTAATTCTGCAAAGACATATTGTGAACTATATGAAGATATCCCATCAAAGAACTAAGTGTATCCCAACTCGACTTCCCATTAGTTAGATCCCAAATATGTTGACTGACACTTCATTACCTCCCTACATAAGGGGACATGTGGTGGAGGGGAGATTAGAGGTGAAGGGTATTAGGGTCTTCACCTACTGCAGTTAAAATATCTTGCTTTACCAATTTTACAAAAAAATAAGCCCTAGTGAACACATTGCTAAGGCCACTCTCAGGGCTTTGGAAGCCCAGAATGAATGGATGCTCTAATGATTCAGCTTCCCTAGCTTCACTTCATAGAGGTGGATGGGCTTGTATTAGAAAGTAATGGGAAAGGTATTGTGTAGCAGGAAACCTTGTTTGGAAAGCAACATAAAAATCTATTAAGAGGTCGCAGGTCCAGTAGAGAAGAGTTGGAGCTGTTACCTTGAAACAATCAGCCTGTCCACAATCCAGTGGGCCCTTAGAGGGACCATCTTCTCCCTGGGCCCTTGCTGTCCAGCTGCTGACCTCCTCCATCACACAAGGCACCGCATGGTGCCTCTTTATGACCAGAGGGCTGCTTGTGCAACGGAGGCCAGTCCCACTGCAGAGATTGTATTTGTCTTTCTTTTATTTTACTGGAAGTCTTTGCTGCCATCCGGGCTGTAATTGCACCACACCGTTTCTGAATCGATTGCTTTTAGAGCTGTCGAGCTTTTATTACTGCTCCTCGTTGGGAAGCGAGGAGGGAGAGAAGCAGGTCAGCCTGGGCTCTGCGAGAGATGAATGTCATCAAATTGTCTTTCTCCAGCTGTTGAATAAAACTAGTAGTGCTGTTCCATAAAACCAAAAAGAAAAAAGAAAATGAGAGCGTGAGAGACAGGAGAGATGCCACAGGGACAGAGACAGAACAAGAGAACATATTGATCTGACTTTTCTTGGAATAGACAGCAAAGCCATATTGTGATGTTGACTATATAGTGCAATAATGTTGTAGGAATGGAGCAAGAAGTAACAGGCAAATTAAAAAATATCTGTTGGCAGTTACACAAATCTGCCATCTTTGCAGGTTTACTGATGTTTCCTCATTCTCGGAGCTGAGGAGAAATGTATATGTTTCATTTTGGGTTTTTTTTTCTCACTCAGATTGATAGACTCTGTAATTCGAATCAGATATGACGGAATTCCTCCTTAATTACACATATTACTGTTATTGCACTGACAGATGTCTCTATCCCCACAGTTGGGACAGTTTTGTCCACATTGGTATCTATTATTGATTTACCTAGTAGCATTTCTTCAAGGTTTCATCGTAAGGTAGCAAGTAGCAGGGTCATTCACTGGAGAACAGGAATTCACATAATTAGATTTTGTGAGGGGCATTCTTATTTTAATTGGAATCTGCCTTCCAGAAGCTAACTAACCTAGCTTCTGAGTAAGGAGACTTGGAAAACAGAACTGAATGCTCATGTAAACTTTGTTCATGCTACCTGTTCACAGTCCCAGACGATGCCTCATTTAACAATTTTATCCCATACAGTATCCCCTGAATACAACATTCGTGTGCATGAATTGGTTTCTTTCATATCGTCAACCTTTCAGGAAAGGCTTAATGACAGTTCATGCTATTTAACTCTTTTCTAAAAATAGTCTGAGTCAGTCATTATAAATTGGACTTTCGACTTAAATTGGTCTGAAACCTATTTAAGCATCATATAAATGGCAGGTCTTACATAGACTTCTCCTCTGCCAAGCAGGGGGCAATATGCCCATTTCAGAATGCCAGTGCAAAGTGCAGGGGACCTCAATGATTTTCCTGGAGTCATATACCATATCAGAGCTAGGCACAAACCCCAGGCATCCTTATTCCCACTCTACTACTCTTAACAACCAGTCAGTGCTATTGCAAATTACATGCCCAACCTTTGGAGTGGAATGCATGTGAATGTCATTTGTCACTTAAATATGTGAATGTCTTCTCTTGTGTTTCCTCTACTGCTTTCAGCCTGTCATGTCAAGCGACATTGCTTTTATTATTGAAATGAAGAGGATACCTGGACCATTGATCTCAGTTGGCAGTTGGCACATAAGAGCTAGCAGTCTGTTGTGTCATATAGGAAGATACAGCCTGGTATACAGATCAGCCAGTGTATCAACACAAATGATGGCATCAGATAGCCCTGCCAAATTGCTGTCTCTTTGCCAGCTCCCCACCTACACTCCCATTAGTTCCTGCCCAGTAGCCAGCGATAAAGGTACTTTGAAGTCCCACTGATTTCCATGTAAATATTATACAATTTTGGATTTGGTTTAACAGTCCAATCCCTTCAGCTTAGAAGTTAGAGTTTAGTAGAGCTGTCATTTGTGTAAAAGTCAATTTAATTTTTTTCTTGCTTGTCCTATATTTCTGGGACTGTACAAACCTAAAACAATATGAACAAAAAGACAATATTTATTGTTGGGTAATGTTTTTTTTTTCTACTAAGTGTTTTAACTGACAATCAGAATCTGTTCTCAGTTCATCAGTGAAGAACGTCAGTGAATTAAGCATGGAAGAAACTTTGATCATGGTAATTCACAATATGGAAGGCCCTCAACCTAATATAAGGAACATATTTAACCTGCTCTAATAAGCTCTACTCACTATAAACCCTTGAGGAGTAATTAGGAACTTCAGGAGAGTTACTCTGAAAGGCTAACTCACTGCAATGGCCTTATAGTTTTTACGTGAATATAACTTCTTTGCCAATGGACAACATACTTTGATGCTAGTTCTTATCTATAGTGGATGATGTTATAATGAGGATCTAGTATATCCTTCCCATTTTATGGATGGGAAACTGAGGACTAGAGAAATTTTAGTGACTACCAAAGTTATCCAAGTGCCATGTGTCAAAATTAAGATTTGACTCAGGCCAAGCTCAGTGGGTTTTATCTTTCGCTTGTGCCCTGATGGCTGCCCAGCAGCTCATTTCACAGAGGATACCCATCGTTGGTGTAGGAAGCAAGATATTTTGTGGATATCAGTCTCAAGAGGCTTATAGGGGTAATAAAGATGCTATGTAAATAACAAACATATTTAACTTCCAGAAAATCCCATTCTACACTTTGAGGCTGTGACCATAAAATTGACAGGGATTAACCTTAATATTTGACTGTAGGATTTTGTTTTCCATTACAGTGCACTCTGTTGAAATAGCGTCTCATTAAATAAACTATCAGAGAGGAGTTAATGTGAAGGCTAATAAGTTTAATTAAAGACACTTTTTCCTTAAAAAATGGAAAGGAGAAAGCAAGAGAAACCTTTTATCCTGATTCCCTTCTTCCAGCTGCAAGGCACACTATGGCCCGTTGCAAGGATGGGTAATTGAATTCAGTGGTGCAAGCTGACTGCATTTTTATTGTAAGTGGATCTTTCTCTATCAGTGAGAGAAAATGGCCTCAAATGATTCCAGCTGGGACACAGCAGCCATCCCCTTTGAAAATAGCTGGGCCTTATTGACTTCACTGGGTAGGGAGTCCAAATTGCTGCCCAGATGAGTCCAAGCAGCAGCTAGGATAGACCTGGCTACTCAGTGCGTCTCTATCCTTCTGGAACAAGTGATCAGAAGGGCCCAGCCTAGAGGAAGGAAGAAAATTATGGTTGGGTGTTGGGAATAATGGAGCAGGGGAACTGTGACAGAGACTTATAGTTTTTAATAATATGTAAAGTTACATGTATAAGTGTATTTATAAGTTTCATAATATGACACATGTCAAGAACCTTAAAAAAAAAGATATTCCTAGGTTCTAACTATTTTTCTTTGCATAGTGGTTTAGGGTATGTCAACATTATGGGTATACTAACTTTTAAGACAGTTGAGAATAAAGGAGGCCATTGAGGAAAAGAGAAGGTGGTTTGAGTCTCAGACACCATCCCTCAAAGAGTTGACAGTAAGGTCTGTAATGGTAATTGGTATTATCTGAAGTTGCCTTGCGTCTTTAGTAGAATTTGCTTTATCTAATGACCAAGATGGAGTTTCAAAAATGTTGAGAATCTAGTTAGGAAAAAGCCCAAAATGAGAATTTTAGCTGAGAATCTTAACTAAGTGCTAAATATAGTAAGAAATAATCATGACCACCACCCTTGCCAACCCCCATCATCCCACACACTTTGGACCTCAAGATGGTTAAGCTTATTGGGATACAACCTACAGAGAGAAATTGCTCATACAAGGAAGGAGTTTCCAAGAATGTGTTCTCAGAGGTCTGAGTGTTTACTGCAAGTAGCAGATGACATCTAAAAAAGTTATAATATGTACAAGCATATTTTGAGTGATCTAGCTGTGACCACTTAATAACCAGGTGCTTTCACAGGATTTTAATGCCTGTGCTGAGTTGTTTTCATGGCATATGGGGACCAAACCTTTCCTACCTTCGTTGTCGAGACCTAGTGAGAAAAGAACAGAGGCAGGTTGAGAGCATAAGTGATGTGTTTATGCCATGCAAAAGTTAAAATGATGTCAGAGTGTGCTTTCATAAACAAAGATTTCAAATGGAGAAAATTGGAGGGAGAATAGAATCACAGTGAGCTTTGTTTGCAAGAGGTGGAAGAGCTCAGAAGAACCTGGGCCAGACTGGTTCAGGTCAGGACTATTACTGCCGGACTGGTAATTTCGTTTAAACTAAACAACATCAGTTGTCACATTAAATTAAGTTGTTAATTGAAATTTTACAACATTTCTGGATTTATTTGTATTTTATCTCTAAATCTGTTTTGGTTGCATAAGAGCTATAAGCATAAGTGGATAGTAGCTACTTTTTTTTATGTATAATTATGTAATGCTAAAATAAAGAAAAATAATTGGAGTGATCATTGGGGGGGGTGGTCCCCAAAAGTGGCTTTTTCTTTTAAAAAGATCCCATATTTCATTCAAGTTTGGGAAGTCCTGTCACTGGTAGAGAAACTCAGAGTCTATTGACTCAGAATTGGGTGTTGACATCAGTAGGCAGGGTTTTCTTCTTTTCTTATTCTGTTCCCCCCCGGGCTATGATTGCTTGCTGATTTCAGTAGGGCTATGGGAATTACCAATAGCCAGAAAAAGGCAGCTTTGTAAGCACCTGTTAGATTTGGTTTTGCAAAATCAAAGGCTCAATATTATCTCAAAGGCAATTGGGTAGATTCTTTGAGAGAAAGCGATGTGTCTCTGTGCAAAGAATAAAGCTAAGCACGTAGACTATTTTTAGAGAGGGAGATGGAAAAGAAAGGGATAGTGCTGGCCAAAAGAAAGGAGTTGGCCAATTATGCTTCCTCCATAAATAGTCTTTTGAAAATTTCAGCATGAATTGCTTGGTAAACATAAATTACTATCTTTAATATTTGTTAAGAAAAATAATTTAATTTAGTGCAAGAAGGAAAGGAGTGCAGGCACTTTTACAGCACAGGCATACAACTTAATCACTTTAGCCAAAGCTTAGCATATGTTATTTTCCCCTACTTCAGTTTGAAATTTAACCAGAATATTTTGGGAGTGTTTAGGGAGAGTCTGTGTGTCCCAGCTGTGTGGCTTCTGAGCTTGACATTCCTCTGCTCTAATAAACCCCAGGGAACGTGTCTTTAGCAGGCTCTTACTCTTAACAGAACAAAGGCATCAAGTTGCCACCTTCACTCCAATAATTCACTCCGTGGAGCAAATTTTCTTTATTTCACTTAAGGTTCCGGAGCAGCAAGCTGGCTCCTGCTGCACTTTTTCCTCTGAGCTAAAGCCGAACAGGGAGGAACTGAAGGATTATGGAACTTTCATTGCCTTTAGTATTCCTTTGAGGAGCCTACCCCCACCCCCTTCTACTGCTCACCCTGACCCATTACAGTTCTCAGTTAAAACTGAATTCTCTGCTTGTCCAACCCCTCCATTTCCTCCAGAATTTCTACTGACATAAACTGTTAAAGCCAAATCTTGCTCTGATTTCTTTTTTCCCCCCATGGAGAAAAATGCATTACAGGAACAACAAACCCTTTATAACTTGGGAGACCCAGGGGCTTGATTGCATTACAGAGTCAGAGTACCATAAATGCACAGGGTTAAATCGTCTTCAGTATGAAATGATGTTATCCACTTTCGACACAGCCTCAAGCCCAGTGCCCTTCATGTGGTAAGTGTTCAATAAATACTTGACATTTTAACTTATTAATTTTAACCCCCTCCAATATAAAGAAAAATGTTATATCGATAACTCTCAGTTATCTGTAAAAATCACTTAGTTGCAACACTTCATTTATTTTATAGCAATGTCAGATGACAGATATCATTACATCATATTGATATTTCTAATGTCATACATGGAAAGTAAAGACAGTAATTTAGTTTAATTGAGGGGAAGCACATGTTTGCATTGGTAATAATGGTGTATTATCTTTAAAGATATAAAGGGTTCTTATTTTCAATGTAAACTTACAGTAAAGTATTGCTTGTAGAGGTCCTACTTTAAGGATCTCATAGTAATTTGCATGTAATTAGCAATTAGCAAAATATCCCCCTGAACCTTGCCCATTCCTGCTCCCTTTGCAGCTCCTTCTTTGTGGGTGTAAGGTTGCATCATAAGGTGTACTCTGATAATTTTGTTTAAGCTATTAATTTGACAGTGATTTATTGACCCTTGAATGACATAATTTCTTTAAATATATTTCAGGCTACGTTGTGTTCAAACTGACACAATTTTTTAAATTAGTGACTTTGGAGTCAGTGCGTGGCATAAATGAAAAATAACATATTTTGTATTTACGCAAAAAATTCTCTGTGCTGATCAGAACTGACTTCTGGGTACAAGATAGGATTGAATTTCCATATATTAATGGCAAATAAGATGGGGCAGGGACTCCTAATTACTTTAGTTTATTAAGAATCCCAGGGCACCTCTTAGAATGGTAGAGGTGATGTTAGCCCTTATGTCCTGGACATGATCCAGTTTAGGTAATTGCTAATTACAATCTGTCTACCTAATTCCCTTGACTCTTGCTACTGAATGTGATTTCTTTTCACTTAGCAATATTTAACTATTATGTGCTCTTGGTGTGTGACTGTCAGAACATCTACTGATTTCTACTTGTGTTGAGTATGGTTTGCCTTTTGTTTGATTGCTTTTGATTGTTATTATTATCATATTTTTATTCTAACTATGTCTGTACACAGAAAAGAAAACAAAAATCTTGTAAAAATTTTAGTTACTTGTAACTACTTAGGTTGGAATATGCTTTGTAAATCTAACATTCAGACTCTCTGGATCCGTGTTTAAGAATCTGAAATCACTAGACACACCAGTGGCCCATATCATACTCACTATAAGGTTGTGTAAACTCAGAGATGGATTTCAGACAGACCAGGATTTCCAGTGTCCTCAATTCTAGGGCTAAAATCATGACATGGAGGAGAGATATATGGAACTAGACCCACCTAATGATCCATCATATTCTGGAGCCTTCACAGAACAGGAATATCTCTGTTTTGGAGATTAGAGCATACTTTGATTCTTTCGAGCACAATGAAATGGAGCTGAAGAATACAGAAAGTGATGGGTCAAAAGATGTTATTCATTTCAAAGTACAGGTCTAAATGATATCCATATGTTCACATTGCTTCCATCCCTTTGAAGGAGACAAGATTATTTGTGAGTCTGTTAGGATCTGAGCCCTTGATTTGGGATGTATTACTTGGAGTTCAGGTGGAGAGATATCAGGTTTTATCTGTAATCTTCCCCCAGTGTGTAAAAATCACGTAGTGAAATAAGTTAGGTGGAACTGTGTTCACCCCCTAGCAACATTCAGATGAATGAAGCATCTTTCTCACTAGTCAGTATACATTGAGCCTTCTCAGTGAGCAGAATGCTAAGAACTTTCAAGACATAGACATCCCTGAGTTCCTGGATTATATATATATATATATATATATATTCCAAACATGTCAAACATATAGATTTTGACCTCAATTTTACCCACTCTAAAGAGGTTCATCAAACTGTCATTTCAAAGAGATGTTCTGACTGAATCAACTCACCAGGGCTAACCAGGATGTCTAAAAAACTCAAATATAATGTTCCCTATATTTTCTTTTTGACCATGTTTTAGCCAGAGGTAGGAAGACTCTTCCTGTGGATTTTCATAATGAAGCAAATACTGTTTCCTTTGAGATTGCAATGCTAGGACTCAAATGTCCTATCCATGACTCAGAGAGTGAGGGAAGTAACCCATCTTGATGAGTTGTGCTGTCTTTCACTGCTGTTCTTCATATTTCAGTTCCATCAGAAGGAACAAATTGCTTCTATTGTATCTAAGAACACCATTTACTCAAGCTGCGTTGAAATGGAAGTGAAGAGTAATAGTAACAGAAGAACATTGGCTAATAATTGAGCTCAAAATGGCCATTTGGCTAGGTGGTCAAGGGAAAAATAATTATGTCCTGCAGTAGTACATCTTCTGAGCATTCTTTGAACTTAAAATTGCTATGTTGATGAAGTACATTTTAAACATGGAATTAATGATCTTAGACTTGAAAAAATTGGGTATTTTCAGAATGTTCTGACTTTGATATATCAGGGAAGATTTTGATGTCAGAATGGCCAAAAAATATAACACAAACAAACCCCCAGAACTCACTAAGATTTATTACTGGAGATCTGAAGAAACTCCTGCTGGTTTCTATGTGGCTATTGGTCCAACTGCATATTATCTTTTTTTTTTTTTTTTTTTTTAATCTTGGAAACACACTGATACACACCTCCTGCCAAACAATCCGTATCGCTGCTGCATTGGAAATATATTCTTGCTTTCTATAAGTTTTGTAGTTTAGGAGAGAAAAAAAAGTCCATCTATTGATTTCACTGTTTACTTGCAGTAATGGAGAAAACCATTAGGAAAAGCTTTCCTCTTTTGTGAGTGAAAGAACAGATAGGCATTTCATCCCCAGATTTTCTGCATTCCTTCTAATCAGGAGAGATGATACCCATCTTGTATTCAGAAATACTATGCAAGCTCTGGGGGTGAGCCTTGACCCAAATTTAGAAATGTACAGGTTTCCCACAATACCTTCTAGCATGTGTATTTCCAAAACAGCGAGAAGAGGATTAGGAAAGAAAAAAGCTGAAGGGCTTTGTATGGGCCCAATGTGTGTGTGTGTGCGTGTGCGTGTGTGTGTGTGTGTGTGTGTGTGACAGAGAGACAGAAAAAGAGAGAGAATCCTGAGAACAGATTTTCATCTATTAAAAAAAAAAAAGCAACCTTCTATGAGCATTGCCAGAGTGGACTTGTCCCCCACTGTCCCCAGGCCATGCTGGCTTATGGATGTAAAGCTTTAATCCATAACATTTGCTGATTTAGTGCCCTTATACCGACACTCCTAAGTTCTTGGCCCCTAATCCAAGCTCTTTCAACCTTTCCTCCACCCCTACAACACTTATTTCCAGGTGGCCTCTGAGTTTTCCATGCATCACAATTGGTCCTCTCATATGTTTTTCCTTCTTGTCCTCTTTGTTGATGTCTGCCGCCTGTCTGTCCAGTTGAATTTATAATCGTCACTGAAGTAATCCCTTCCATGAGAATGTTGCCTTCTAAGTCCTCCAAACTGTAAGACCTTCAGGAATCAAAATTCAACTTAACCTCCCAGAGCCAAGCATAGTTATTAACAGAAATGGGGAAGAAATCCTTCTCATAGACTCTAGCTGGGCACGTGGTTTAGGCCAGTGAAGAGACACCCCTTTCTTTTTTGTGTCTTCATTTCTATCACCCAGACCAGGACTCTCTTACAGACCCTTCTCCTCACAGGCCCCCTTCTCCCTCTTGACAAACAACCTATGCAGAACAGACCCTCAGATGCTGACTGTGTACGTCTTAGTCTGGCCCTGAATCCTGTCTTAGCTGGCTTGGGGTGTCAGAGTACCACAGCTGGTGTGGCTTAAACAACAGAATTTTATTTCTCACAGTTCTGGAGTCTGGGAAGTCCAGGATGAAGGTTCTGGCCAATTCAGTTTCTGGTGAGAGCTCTCTTCGTGGCTCACAGAATGCTACCTTGTCTCTGTGTCTTTCTGTGGCCTTTCTTTGGTATATGCTTGGGGAGGGGTGGGGTGGAAGAGAGAGAGAAAGCATTTTCTCTCTGGTATCTCTTCTTATAAGGGCACCAATCTGTAATCCTATCAGATCAGGCCCCCACCCTTATGACTTCATTTAACCTTAATTTGTTAGAGGCTCCATTTCCAAATACAGTCACATTAGGAATTAGGGCTTCAACATATAAATTTTAGGGGGACACAATCATTTAGTACGTAACAATTCGCATTTAAACTCATCAGGGACCAATGATACAATTCTATTCATTTTTCCCTAAGTGACTATCCAAATGCTGGTATGGAAAGTTGCCATCCAATGGATGACTACAATATATGTTTGAAACCTTAGATAAGTTACAGTATGGCTTAGTGACTGTGAGAAGACTGGGTTAGATTTTAATAATCAAGTGGACTATTTTACAACCCAAGAAAATGAACAAAAATCCCATTTTTACATATGCAAGGTAAAAATGCACTGATGTTGCAGAATATGCCCTCACTTGGAGAAAGGGCCATTTAAAGTATCCCATTTAAACACAGAGGACACTAGCAAGTATAGTAAGACAAGTTAAAGTAAATAACAACCTTGCTCACATATGGTTAAGACAGGAAATGACATCCAGGGGTGGTGATGGAAACAAAGGGCAGACATCAGTGGGCTTCTAGCTGCAAGGTTCCCCCTGGGTCTTTGGCTTCATTTCCAGTCTTTTGATCTAGGGTCCGTAAGATCATTTCCTCAGTAGGTCAGACCTCTGGAGAGGCAATGACATTATTAATTTGCAGTGTTAATCCTGAAAGTTAGCTTAATTACAGAAAATAATTGTAGTGAGTATGTCCACAGGCACATGTGTGTCTTTGGGGCATATTCATAGAGGAACAGTAGGGAGTGATAGAGATGGGGGAGAAGTGGAGAGCACATTGCTCTTCTAAAGTGGGCAGCATCTTTCAGCTTCAGCCAATTGTCCTGCAGGACCAGTTTTCTCAGAGTTTTCCATTTTTCAAAAAATAACTAGAAATGTGAAATTTTATGTGGGACTCTCAATTTGAAAAAGTTAGAAACTAATTCAAAACTTTAATAAACCACTCAAGGGCCAGCACTAGGAAGGCAGTATCCAGCCTTAGCTGCTCCAGTTTATAGAGCACGCACCTCCGTGGGTTGCCTTGAAGGCTCTAGGAAGGTTGTCATCCCTTCGTTTTGTGGTTTTTGTGCGTTACTTTCTTAAGAGGACCGGAAGGCAACTCTAGTGTTCTCAGCTGCTTCTGTGGTTACTTGGCCATTCACAAGGCTCACAGATGATAATGAAGTTGTCTTGGAGGGCTGCCATGTCCATGATGTAGTTGCTTACCCGATTTTGTAATCCTTTATCAATTCCCTCTCCAGCTTGGAGGCCAGGCTGAGGGTATGGAACAGAATATTAAGTGGTTTCAAATCAAGTCTTACCTCTGTTAGGATCTTCTTTGTGATAATAGGAGACATTATTAATAACAACAGGCAACAATAATAATGTATCATTATATTGTAAGTTCACCCTGAAATGTAACCCAGGACCTTTTCTTATCACAGCCACACATTTTACATAGTATAAAAGAAAATAAAAATAAAAGCAGTTCCAGTGTCACCTAGAATTAGGGAGGAATTGAAAGGAACGTAAAGGAATAAGCAAAAGCAGAAAAAGTAGTCCAGAATATGAGTATATTCTGCCAACAATGTGATATTTACGCAGAAATGTCTTACATTTTCCCTACAAAGTAGATATTTGCTTTGCTGCCATTTCTTAGGGAAGATGATGTTTATTAAAGAGTATGGACTTGAGTTCATTCCACCTGAGTTCCACCACTGACCATCTATGCAGCCTTACAAAAATACCCAGCCTCTCTGAGCTGCAGTTTTCTCATCTGTAAATAGGGCATAGTAATAGTACTTACCTTATGTACTACTAGGTACAATTAAATGAGATACTCCATGTAAATCTTGTAGCATTCTGCTAGTATACACTTTATTGTCATTGCTAATAAATTTTATCATTGTCAGAATAATTATGATTATTATTGAAGTTTAACTCTCTGACTTGTTTTCCTTCTTTGTTTTATTTTTTATTGGTGGGTCTGAGACAATTAGTTAAACCCCATCCTCAGCTTCTCATTGTTATCTTCTCATACATGTTGCTTTTCTTCTTTTAACCAGGTGCTATCTTCTTTCTAGATACAATACTAGAAGTCATTAGAATGGACCTCACAACTAATGAAGTATATAGATGGAATGAATAAGAGACAGGCTTTAGGCTAAATAGACATTAGGCTTGTTCCTCCTCTACCTTTGGCAGGGTTCTACTTATACTTTAAAAACCTGCTGGGCTAGGGAGTGTCTATGAAATGAGTGCAGCCATAATCATGTTTGATCCCTGTCAAATAGGAAGAAAGAATCCAGATGTGTTGAGTTACTATCATGTGCTAGCTGATTTACATGTTATTTCATTTGATCTTTGAATAACACTGTGAGAAAAAGGATTCTATTAGTTATGTAGTTTTATATAAAAATTACCCAGACATGTAGTGGCTTAAAGCAATAACAAACATGGTGCCCGTGGGTCAGGAATTCAGGAGTGACTAAGCTAAGTGGTTCTGAATCAGACTCTGTCACAAGATTGTCATTGGTGCACACCGGGGCTGCAGTCATCTGAAGGCTTGACTAGAGCTGGACTTTAGACTTCCAGAATGGTGCATTCACGTGGGTGGTGGCTGGTGAATCAGTGCTGGCTCCTGGCAGGAGGCCTTTGTTCCTCTCACAGACCTCTCCTCGAAGCTGCTTCAGACAAGGCAACTGGCTTTGACCAGGATGACTGAACCAGGAGAAAGACAGACAGAGACAAAGAGAGACAGAAAACCAGACAACAGCGTTCACGTCTGCCATATCTACTTAGTAGAAGTGAATCACTACCTCTGGCCCACGATAAAAAAAAGTGAAAGTAAGGTTCTACACTTTGAAGGGAGGAACTTTATATAATTTGCAAACATTTTAAACTACCGCAAGGCAAATGGTTATTCCTCAATTTACAGATGAAATAATTGAGACAACATGCCCAAGAAAAAGGTTACTAAGTTGTATGAGTTATTCACTGGCATTCCTCCCCAACCCCCCATCTACATGACGCTTTTGCTTTAACAAAGATTATAAAAGTGGTATCACCGTTGATTTCTTGTGTGTGTGTATGTATGCCCTCTAGTAAAAATTTGAAGACCCTATTGTCTAGAATTGTTTGTTGCAGTCGTGTTTTCAGAGTAGACATTTGTATGCAATTCATCTGATAGGGGAAGTGTATTTCTCCCTGGAATTAGTATATGTGGAAAACATCATCAATCACAGTCATCACAAAGCAATTAAGTACCTAACTGTGCGTGGAGCTGAGCTCGCTGCTGAAACAGAAAACTTCGTAGGCCTGCTTCCTGCCCTCTTGGGGCTTAGAATCCAAGAACTGAGTAGAAGATGGAAGAATGGTAAAGAGAACAAGGACCCAAGGCATAAGCAAATTCTTCTGAAATATGGTTGCAATGGCAGAGGGTGGAGGGTTGATTCAGAGGAAAGAAAAAGAAAATGAAGGAAGAAGCTGAAATAGCATCAGACTAATAGCAAAGGGAGAAATGCATAAGAAGGGTAGAAGACTGAATTAAAATGACCTGGATTTTTTTTTTTTTAACTATAAAGATAACTGGAAAAAGGCACCATGTTATTCTTGGGACTCAACTTTCACTGAGTCTTACCTGAAGTTTTTTCTCTCGAAAGCAGACTTTCTGTCATTTTAGTCCCCCTTCCATGTCAATTATGGCTTTTAATTCCTCATTTCAATCACTGACCCTCAGTGAAATCATTGCCTAAGTGTCCGCCGAATAGAAGATCTGAGACCTGAGGTTTATGGCTGTTATTTTCATGCAGAAGGGGAGGAGGATGTTCTTCCTTTTCATATGCATTTGTAAGTATTTTCAATCCATCATGCATTAATAACCCAACTGGGAAGGTATGATTCAGACACAATAGCCCTTCTGCTGCAAGAGTCTACTGTAAAATTGATCAGCTGGCCAAGTTGCGCTTTTTTTTTTTTAACTTAGATTTTGCTTTCTTTCTGGGAAGAAGAAAGACAAAAAAAAAAAAAAAAAAGTCCCCAAACCAGCAGCAGCAGGTGCTGCCAAAATGGTATTTTTCTTATCTGTGTCGACTTCAAGGGGGAGCAAAAGGATGTGTAATTGCTTCTCTCTTAGGCCGCAGGATGGCGCCCATCTCTCTGGCATTATCCACTTATTTGATCTAGGTAAGGAAAGAAGCAAAAATAGATTTAAAATGCATTTTCCCAAAGGTTCCAAGGACGTTATTCACCAATCTCCCTTCCACCAGTCTCTGCCAACTGTGTGTAAATATATATTTAGGGGAAACCTAGACAAAGGTCAAAATCTCCCCTAGATATTCTTCCCCCTCTATTCACTTACCTTCTTAAATACATAAAGACAGATCTCAGAATAGCAGAGAAATTAAGTGACAGCCATGGTAGCACAACAATTTCTTTTGAATGTGATAATTTGAGGAGGTTCATTTATTTAGGCCACAGACGTCAAAATTCAAGTTTCTAAAAAGAAGCAGAAAACAACACAAAACCTACTTTTAAATAGTAAGTGATTTGTTTATTTGAAGAGTTGTATTACAGAACGATTGGATGGAGGAAGAGGTTTCTCAACCCAGGAGAGAGAGACAGATGGGAAGATGCTTCTGTCCTCATGTAGGCCCTGGACAGAAGGCAGCCCCTCTGGCCCTGCTGTCACTTTCTGTCTGTTCAGGCTTCTTTGTGCTGGCCCCCCATGGATTGGATTCTGACTCATATCAAAGATTCCCTCTCTTGATTCTGCTTTTATCCCCGGCTTTATCTGTTTTTTCCTTTTCCACTTTCCATAGAATCCCAGAATCCAGAGGAAGCTCAGTGCCAGCTCTCATATTATCTTAAACGTTTTCAGTTGTGACACTGACCCATATTTTAAACTTTCCAGTAGTCAGTCATCGATGTTTCTCAAATCTAGCAGTAAGAATGCTCTTCCAAATATCTCATCTAAATTCCTTCTAGTGTAATAAAGTCAATTGCTTTTGGTTGCTCTCTCTTTAGCTGCTTACCATCAGCCTTTAATCTCCAGTATAATTAATAAAGTCTACTTTCATAGCCTCTATTTTTGAGTCCTTCACATGTATTCTTATTACTCAGTTTGAACTGCTTTTTGTTTTGCTACACTGTCAGTAAGTTTACCTTTTTCTGCCCTTCATTTCTGCCTATTCATTATTTAAAACCCAGCTCAAACATCCCTTTTTCTTTGAAGTCAGTGACTCACCCCTTTAGAAACTTAGATTCACTGAACTTGTAAGCACCATCACACTTTCTACATACTTTTAAAATGTGTGTGTGTGTGTGTGTGTGAACATAACTTTCTGATTCATTACACGATAAATTGCTCAGGTGCAGAGAGGTGTGCTATTTCTGTGTGTCTTCAGGTGCAATACTGGCAGAGAATAGATGTTCCAGGCATGTATCCTGAATGAGTGAGTAAATGACAGAATGGCTGCTGCTGGTGTCAACATGGTGTGTACTTAGAGGTTTTGATCATTGCAGGGCCAGAATGATACTCCTCTTCATACACTAGAACTGTGCAATGTTCCACACTAACTTAATGTCTAATATAATATATATAATATAGAATGCCCTGTACAACATAAGGGCAGCCATCTTGCCTGGAAGTGTGTTTCCTTACTTGGAGTCTTTTAGCTTCAGATAGCCAAGCCCATTCACAATATGCACTTTGTTATCATACCAACTCTGGGTGAAGGACAGATGATGCATATGTGAAAAGTTTGAGGGAACACAGTCTATAAGACCGCTCTCACCTCTGACACCAATTACAAGTCTAAGAGCTTCCTAAAACTACTCTCAGATTTGATAATTTAGTAGAAGAACTCATAGAACTCACTGAAAGCTGTTATACTCATCATTATGGTTTATTATAGGGAGAGGGTGCAGATTACAGTCAGGCAAGGGAAGAGGCACATGGGGCAGCCTTCAGGGATGCAAATGGGCAGTTTCCAGTTGCGATCTCCCTGTGGAGCCACAGACGGCAATGAACTCATTAACGTGTGACTGAATGCACTGAATATTGCCAACCACGGACGCTCACCCTAGCCTTGGTGTCCAGAGTTGTGTTTTGTTTGAGAGTGGGGGGAAGGGAGCTCCATCATATAAGCGTGTTTCACTGCCCACATGGCTGACTTCAGTCTCTAGCTTCTCAGGAGGTGCAGCTGATACTGTTTCACCCAAAGCCTCACTTTAAATCACACTGTGGCCATGCCTTGCAGCCACACCATAAATCACAGTGTTAGACCTTCTGGCATGCCAGCCCTACCCTAAACAAAGACGATGCTCCTACCAGGCATGACAGTCCAAGGGCTTACAGATTACCTCCCAGAAGCTGGGGGCAAAGGCCAGACCTCTCCTTGGGCAAAGTTAAATTCTTTACTGAACTATATGCTTCACATTTTAGTTCATACCTCAGAGGTCTCACCCAATCCATCATTTCCAAAGAAGTGAAACAGGAAATCGGATCCTGCTTCCATAGCTTGAGACAAGGGAAGAGGAAAAAGGCTTTTTGGACTTTTTAGTCAGGATGGGTATATTTACAAGGAACAAAATCCCCTGAATTCAGTTTCAGCCAAGTGTCTGTGTGCCTGTGGCACCCCTGGAGTGTGGGAATACATTTATTAACTTCTTCCCTCTCCTTTCCTCCTCTCTGGGACAAAATTATTTTCATTAATAATCATTTAATAATTTAGTAACTCTCATTAGACTTTTTTTTGTTCTTTAGTTTTAAAACAACTCATAATTAAAGTAGAAGAATACACTCCACTTTAAAAAACATTATTCAGGGACTTCCCT
The DNA here is from genome assembly GCF_963455315.2 of Globicephala melas. Lineage (NCBI taxonomy): Eukaryota > Metazoa > Chordata > Mammalia > Artiodactyla > Delphinidae > Globicephala > Globicephala melas. The sequence continues at coordinate 154,256,724 of NC_083315.2, forward strand.
GGTGGTCCAGTGGTAAAGAATCCGCCTTCCAATGCAGGGGACGCGGGTTCGATCCCTGGTCAGGGTACTAATATCCCACATGTTGCGGGACAGCTAACCTCGCAGGCAACAACTACTGAGCTTGCACGCCTCAACTAGAGAGCCCCTGTGCTGCAAACTACAGAGCCCACACACTCTGGACTCCTTGTGCCACAACTACAGAGCCCATGTGCCACAACTAGAGAGAGAAAACCCACATGCCACAACTAGAGAGAAGCCTGCATGCCACAATGAAGAGCCCTCACCTCAATGAAAGATCTCACACGCCTCAACGAAGACCCTGCCTGCCGCAACTAAGACCCCACACAGCCAAAAATAAAAAAATAAAATTTAAAAAATGTTATTCAGATTCAATGGCAATATTTCATATAAGGCCTAAAATTTGAATTTACCAAAAAAATTACACAACACAGTTCTCTCCATTTCACTAAGTGGACAGAAATAAAACACAGTTGAAAATTCCAAGTGGTCATATAGAATGACTGAATTGAATAACTCAAGTTCTCTTTCTTTTGTCTTCATGATCACTGTGCTATTACTTATTATTTCAAAGGTATTGTTTAAACAAATAGATAATATAGTACCACAGGATCGGAGGCACACACTGCACCTAAATTAAGTGCTAATGATTCTGGAACATTACAAACTTACTTTCCAAGTGAATGCATATAGCTGAGTCTGTGGGTTTTGGGGACTGATTGTGTAATTGGGAATTCTCCAACTATCTTCCATGTAGAATACAACGGTTATTAAATACTAAGCAATAAAATGTGTTGATTTGAAGCTTACATATATAATATTAAACTCAACTATGTCTGTAGTAATTGTTTAGAAATTTGACCAACACAAGTTTTGTTTTTTGGTTTGTTTGTTTGTTTTTGTGGGTAGAATATTTCATCACTGCCATTGTTTAGACTTGTAGAGGGGAAGCAGGATTACATTTTCTATCTTTTTAAACACTCAGTCATTTCTTCTCCATAGCACAAAAGATTATGGCTTTTTCCCATAACTCAGCATCTTTGTTAGCTGTGGAACTCAGTCTACTATCCTTTCTATTGCCTAGGGTGGGGTATATTCTGAGGAGGGGGTCAGGGTTGCTCCTCAGGTGTTGCTGCAGAACATTTGCTGGTGCTATTTACAACCCTAATTAAATGGAAGATTGTTAGAAATGGGAAGGTGGCTATAAATAGCCTGGTCCATTTTATCTGTTTCTTCAGTGTGTGGGAAGAGCATCACTGAGCTTCTCTCTTGAAGTTCAGTTAACTCAGGATGTGTTCTGCTTTTGTTATTCTGCTTTGACTTAAAAAAAAAAAATCTCCTGATGCTGATCAAAGTGGAAAAAAACAAAGAGGAATCACTCTCAGTCATTGCAGGATATGGACAGGAGGAAAGTAAAATAAAATTGAAGTGGGGAGGGGTGTGAGTGGTATAAGAAAAAAACAAATGTGGGGCTAATCCTTTATGACAACTTTTTTTTTCTGAAAATAAAATGTCTTATTTTCAGGTTTGTGGAAAATTCATTCACTTCATCCAGCCATAATATGATCAACCAATCTGTTCAGAGAGCCTGGGCTTGGAGTCAGAGCCTTCTCTCTCTGCTGTCTAGTTAGGACACCTTTTTGAGGGTGTGGGAATCCCCTATGGGTTTTTCTTTCTCTACTGTACAGAGTACAGGAATCAGCTCAGCTCTAGGGGCAGTGTTGTGACCAAGTGAACTTGACCTTGACCAAATCACCTGGCCTTTGCAAATCCCTGATTTCTCAGATTAGGAAATACCTTTACATATGTGCCTCACATCTTGGCTCTTGTGATAAACTTCCCCACTGGTTCTCTGGCTCCCCTCTCTTCCCCTCCAGCTTCCCCTGAACAAGCTGCCAGACTCACCTACTAAAGTTCAGCTTTGATCCCTTCTCTTCAAAAGCCTTCAGCATTTCTCAGTGACCTGTTTAAAATTTCCCAAGTTCCTTAACTTGCATCTAAGACAACTCATGATGCTTTTCTAACCAACATATCAACCCTAACTCCCTCCAGTTCTTGGCTCAAAAAGTTCTAGTCTAAGGGGTTTATAGGCATTGCCCAAACCCATAGGGTGTTTTAGTTATTGCTTCATTGTTTCTGTTCTTGTTTTTGTTTCTTTTTGTTTTCTTTTGTTGTTTCTTTGTTTGTTTCCTTGTTCTCCCACTTCATTGTATCTCAAAGCCAAAGTCAAATCATATTTCTCCCAGTTGGAAATTACTTTTTCCCTTACTCTAAATTTCTTAAAACTTAATGACTAAGCTTTTTATTTAGCACTTACTAATTGTCTGGTTAGTTCTTTATCTGTGCGTGTGTTTTTCCTCACCAGCTAATTTTAAGGCTCTTTAGAATTGTCATATCAGAGGGTTATAACTAAACCTGAACCTGTATTATTTTGTAGCCTATGAAAGATTTTTCTCAAATAGTCTCATTTGATTTCTAAAGCATCCTTTTGAGGAGGTATGATACTATCCACACTTTCACAGGTAAAGTAATAGAAACACAAGAGGGATTAAATAATTTTCCCCAAATCACTAGACTGGTAACTAATAGATTCAAATTTGAAAATGCTGGACTTCTGACTATGCTTGGTTCTTTTCAGAGCTCATGGCTGCTTTTATCATTTTCATGCCCACCATAATACCTGGCACTGGTTACAAATTAATAATACTTGTTAACTGAAGGAGTAAAAATGAGTAAAAGAATGAGTGAGTGAATGAATGAATGGCAACAGCACTATGTGTGACGTTGATGACTTTAACAATTCAGCAGAACTTCACTATGACATTTTCAGAGCGTCTGCCAGTGACCTGAGAAATGAAGCCACTTTGTTAGTGGTACTTGTCTTTCTCAAAAACCAATAATAAAAGTCAGGACAAGATAGTCTTAGGTATATTTACTTTAATAGCAAATGCTAAGAACAAATTCCCAGGATTTGTAGAATATTTTGCTTCTTCATTGCACTTCAAGCTACTACATAAAAGTCAAGTAAACTGCAAGCATATAGTCTAATGCAAAGAATGATCTCAACACAACAAACCTAGAGAGGGTAATTCCCCTCTCAATCCCCGGGTGGCTAGGACTACATAGGTAAATGTTGAAAGAGTGGGATAGGCGCTTCTCTGAGCTGCTGCTTTCTCATCTGAAAATAGAGAAAATAGTAATACCTGCCTCCCAAGGTACTGAGGATTGGTTTCAAGGATTGAAGTAGAGCCCTAGAACAGTGTCTAGACGTAGGCATGTTATATAGCTTCTGTTATCCCAACATAACTGGGGTGGGAAAGGTATTTTCCCTCCGTTTTGCAGGGAGCAGTCAGAAGGAAGCTTTTTTAGTGCATTTCAACTAGTTTTTTCTGGTATTCCTTCTGGCATTTGTTCTGAGCATGGCCCTCTTTATTCTAATAACTTTTTATAGTGTACGTAAGTTTTAAGGTTAAGAAAGGTATGCGTTGGCTGATGGAAGCAGAAATCAGCCTCTAGATAAACAACATCGTCTGCTGGAATAAACCACTGCTATTTGGGTACATACTTTCCCTCTCTTCCTCCTTTTCTATAAACTTAAGGTTACACTCAAGCCATTCCAGAGAATGACTGTGCGGTCACTGTAGACAGTTCTTCCAAATCATTACAGGCTGTTCATGTTTGGAGAGAAGCAGCCCCTCTTTCGGTGATAATGACGGTCAGATGAAGGGATTAAGCGGATTACACCTTTGGAGAACTGCACACTATAAGCAATGTCAGCTCCAACCCCGTGAAGTCATCTAAGCGTGCAATCCATTACTTGAGAAAATAGATTTGAAGTAGTAGAGTTTCTGGCCATTACTAGGTTATTTTTTTTCCTGAACATTTTTAATTATTTTTTTGGCCTGGCTGACAAACAGTTAAATTCTGCAGAAAGCTTAATTGAGGCCATTTTCCAGATGTAAATTGTTCTTTCTTTTTTTTTCTCCCTTCCTCCTTTAGTGGGTTCAGCCAAGTAGAAATGTATAATTAATAAAAGCCACGGGCAGGGCCAACTGGGAGAAAATACATTTGAGGAGAGGGGCTGTTGTGTCAATCTAAAAGTCAGATGGAATGTTCTAAGAGTATCCCAGAGATTGGGTTAGTGAGTCTGGTAACACAAACAAACAAAAAAATTTACCCTACTCCCCACAGATGGGAGATTACTTGCATGAGTCTATATGCATGTGGAATTTTGTTTCTTAACTGGAGGACCAGAGGGAAGTAACTACATAGGTGATGAGAGGCAGGAGTGAGAATGCAGGCAGGGGAGATGGCAGCGAGTTGACTCAAAACCTTGGGAGACTTGGAGCACAATCACTATAACTCTGAGACCTAGAGGACAGTGTTTTATACAGATCTGGAGAACAGACTATTTTTCCCACCCAACTAGGGACAGTAGTGTAGCTTCAGCACCCTAGGGCTTCAGTTGACTAGTTGAAGATACCTGCCTTGCTTGAGTAACAGCAGAAGAACCTATAGCAGCTCAAAATTCTCACTGAGGTTGTACTCAACAGAAAGAGTGGGGAACTCCCCACATGAGCAAAGGTGTGAATGAACAGGAGAGATTGAATAGGAACCTATATGCTGCAAATGAGCAAGTAAAACTGCCTTCTGCAGCTTGCCAGACATACGGCACCGACTACGTATAAAACCTTAACCTCCTCCAATGCTAAAACTATTATCCCTACGATTATACTAATACCCCTGACTTGATTATCAAACAACATAATTTGAAATAACACTGCGTCCTATAGTTTGCTAATTAGCCTCACAAGCCTGCTTCTTCTTAACTAGTTTAATGATAATAGCCTTAACTTCTCATTAATATTCTTTTCCAACTCCCTATCTGCACCACTACTGATCTTGACAATATGACTCCTACCTCTGATATTAATAGCCAATCTCACCTGCTCAAAGAATCACTGACCTGAAAAAAGCTATACATCACTATACTAATCATATTACAAACATTTTTAATCATAACATTTACGGCCACAGAACTAATTCTATTTTACATTATACTCGAGGCCGCACTAATTCCTACACTTATCATCATCACTTGATAAGGTAACCAAACAGAACACCTCAATGCAGGACTCTATTTTCTATTTTACACACTAGTTGGATCCCTCCCACTGCTAGTGGCATTAGTGTATATCCAAAACACCACGGGCTCTCTGAATTTCCTAGTGCTTCAGTATTGAACCCAAGCATTACCCAACTCCTGATCCAACGTCTTTATATGACTAGCCTGCATAATAGCCTTTATGGTAAAAATGCCCCTCTATGGCCTCCACCTTTGACGACCCAAAGCACACGTAGAAGCTCCCATCGCAGGCGCTGTAGTCCTTGCAGCCATATTACTAAAACTCAAGGGCTACGGCATGCTACGAATTACAGGGATACTCAACCCCCTGACAGAATTCGTAGCATCCACTTTTCTTACGCTCTCCTTATGAGGGATAATCATAACCAGTTCAATCTGTCCATGCCTAACAGACCTAAAATTACTTATCACATACTCTTCCGTCAGCCACATAGCACTTGTTACTGCAGCTGTTCTCATCCAGACTCCTTGAAGTCACATAGGAGCCACCGCTTTAATAATCGCCCATGGCCTCACATCATCTATATTATTCTGCCTAGCCGCAAACTACGAGTGAGTCCATAGCCGGATTATAATTTTAGCCCGAGGCCTACAAACCCTCCTCCCACTACTAGCCACTTGATGAATACTGGCAAGCCTGACAATGTCTGGGAAGCTGATACATCAGTAATAGCTGAAGTAATAGCTGAAGTCAGGTGCAAATGCTCCATTTGCATTTGAAAATAAAACAGGCAAAGCAACCAAAGGTCTTTTTTTTTTTTTTAACATTTTTATTGGAGTATAATTGCTTTACAATAGTGTGTTAGTTTCTGCTTTATAACAAAGTAAATCAGCTATACATATACATATATCCCCATATCCCCTCCTTCTTGCGGCTCCCTCCCACCCTCCCTATCCCACCCCTCTAGGTGGTCACAAAGCACGGAGCTGATCTCCCTGTGCCATGCGGCTGCTTCCCACTAGCTATCTGTTTTACATTTGGTAGTGTATATATGTCAATGCTACTCTCTCACTTCGTCCCAGCTTACCTTTCCCCCTTCCCGTGTCCTCAAGTCCATTCTCTACGTTAGCGTCTTTATTCCTGTCCTGCCCCTAGTTCTTCAGAACCATTTTTGTTGTTTTTTTTTAGATTCCATATATATGTGTTAGCATATGGTATTTGTTTTTCTCTTTCTGACTTACCTCTCTCTGTATGACAGTCTCTAGGTCCATCCACCTCACTGCAAATAACTCAATTTCATTCCTTTTTATGGCTGGGTAATATTCCATTGTATATATATGCCCCATCTTCTTTATCCATTCGTCTGTCGATGGACACTTAGGTTGCTTCCATGTCCTGGCTATTGTAAATAGTGCTGCAATGAACATTGCGGTACATGACTCTTTTTGAATTATGGTTTTCTCAGGGTATATGCCAGGTAGTGGGATTGCTCGATATTATGGTAGTTCTGTTTTTAGTTTTTTTAAGGAACCTCCATACTGTTCTCCCCAGTGGCTGTATCAATTTACATTCCCACCAACAGTGTAGGAGGGTTCCCTTTTCTCCACACCCTCTCCAGCATTTATTGTTTCTAGATTTTTTGATGATGGCCATTCTGACTGGTGTGAGATGATATCTCATTGTAATTTTGATTTGCATTTCTCTAATGATTAGTGATGTTGAGCATCCTTTCATGTGTTTGTTGGCAGTCTGTATGTCTTCTTTGGAGAAATGTCTCTTTAGGTCTTCTGCCCATTTTTGGATTGGGCTGTTTGGTTTTTTTTTGATATTGAGCTGCATAAACTGCTTGTATATTTTGGAGTTAATCCTTTGTCAGTTGCTTCATTTGCAAATATTTTCTCCCACTCTGAGGGTTGTCTTTTCGTCTTGTTTATGGTTTCCTTTGTTGTGCAAAAGCTGTTAAGTTTCATTAGGTCCCATTTGTTTATTTTTGTTTTTATTTCCATTTCTCTAGGAGGTGGGTCAAAAAGGATCTTGCTGTGATTTATGTCATAGAGTGTTCTGCCTATGTTTTCCGCTAAGAGTTTGATAGTGTCTGGCCTTACATTTAGGTCTTTAATCCATTTTGAGTTTATTTCTGTGTATGGTGTTAGGGAGTGTTCTAATTTCATTCTTTTACATGTAGCTGTCCAGTTTTCCCAGCACCACCTATTGAAGAGGCTGTCTTTTCTCCATTGTATATTCTTGCCTCTTTATCAAAGATAAGGTGACCATATGTGCGTGGGTTTATCTCTGGGAAGGTCCTCCTTTCTATTCCAAATTAAGAGTAACTCTTAGGTGCTAGAGGCCAGAGGACAGACGCAGCCCTCTAGGGAATGGCCGTTCATGTCTTAATAAATGTGCTGCGTCTCTCCTATCAGGTATAACATGACAAAGTACTGCTTTTGTGTTCAAAACCACTCGAAAACATTGAGTTAATTTTACTTTAGTGATTTCACACCCATGACACCAGGATGAGTTTGGTCAAAGGAAGGAAACTGGTAGACCTATAACCAGAGAGACCCTCCTCCTCACCTGGTGTGCCAGACCCCTGTGGGGAGTCACGGCCAAAACAGTAACGGGAAGGGCATAACGCTTTCTGGAAGAATATGACACAGCCTGTGAAGATCTGGATGAAATCTGTGTGAGAACTTTGATAAAGACTGAATAACTCTTAAGCAACAAGGATTTACTGTAGAGTACAGGGAATTATACCCATTACCTTATAATAACCTATAATGGAATATAATTTGCAAAAATCCTGAATCACTATGCTGTACACCTGAAACAACACAATATTGTAAATCAACTATACTTCAATTAAAAAAAAAACTCTTCAATAAAAAAATAACTCTTGCTGATCAAGCAGATAGGGACTGAATGGACATATAAGATTATTTTTAGTTTTAGGAAGGGACTTGCTAACACAACCTGGATATAGTGAGGAACCTTGGCATGCCTTTTCAGTAATATTCTCTTCAAGATGAGTTACGAATGGACAGCAAGCTGCTACTGCCGTATTAATTAGCGTACACACACCATGGATTTCCCTGCGTCTTAGCCATGCATGCACACTGGTTTTGCAGCATGTGAAGGCCAAGCTTGTGGCTTAGCATATGGTGCTTCTTCAAATAAGCACAACTGCCTGCCTCTCTGCTTATCTAATCATAGTAACAGAGAACTTGACCTTTCATCTTTCTTTTCCCCAGGCCCTGGGAGATATATGTGCCAAATATTTGGCATTCTTAGTAACAGGGTCAATCATAATTAGGATTCCAAATGAAAGTCCATTGGCAGCTAGGACATGTCATGTTTTATATTGTTTGAGCAAATGTAATGTAAGTTGAAAACAACAAAAGAACAGAAATAAGTAAAGCTCACATTTTTCGTGTGTAATAATCTTGTGGAGTTTTACTTTATCAGAATGTTGGATAAACTAAGCAAAATATGAAATATAAAGATTTATCTGAAACTCGTCTAAGTAATGGTTTTGCTTTTTTTTTTTGTTTTTTGATTTTTTGTTTTGAAATGTTCATTGTATAATGTTGGATGTGGTCAGATGGTGGGTAGGAGGTTTATTGGAAATCAGCTGTGGGAATAATATGGTATAGGCAGTCATTCCGTGGACTCTACTACATAATGTGTCTGGTTTGGCTTGGTTTTCAGTGGTAGTTAATATTTCACAGGTTAATGTAAAAATGTTTTCTACTCAAATTCATTCAAAGCTAATTAAAGTACTTTAAAGAGGAAAAACATGTTCTTGATAAAGAAACCAAACCACGCCATTTCAGATAAGGCACCCTATTGCCCTTACAATACTTAATGAATAAAAGCCATTATCCACTCACATATTAGAGCTTAGACTAAAAGAATTCTCTGGGACTCCATTTCCTCATTTATAAAGTGAGGGGGCATATTCGGATGATCTCCATAAAGTTAAATAATACGTTCAAGATCCTAGTAGCTGGTGGTAGAGCCTGGATTACAACTCAGTTCACTTATTTAAAAACAAACAAACTGGGCCTTCCCTGGCCGTCCAGTGGTTAGGACTCCACACTTCCACTGCAGGGGGCCAGGGTTGGATCTCTGGTTGGGAACTAAGATCCTGGAAGCCATGCAGTGCAGCCAAATAAATAAATAAATACTAAAAACAAACAAAAAAACCCAAACTGATCTACTTTGTAGTGTACAGTATTGGGGAGGGAAGTGGCATAGGAAAGTGTCTTTAAGACAAATCGTTCACCAACATGGAATTCTCGTTTTTAATCATAAAGCTCCACCCATTCCATTGTTCTTAGGTTTCCTCCCTTCCTTTTCATACTGCTCCTTCTCAGGCCCTCTTAGCCTGTGGCTATGGTGTAGAGATGCCCCTAGAACACACCTTGATTGTAGGTGGAGGGCAGGATGCCAGCAAATTTTTTTATTGTCATGACACTTGAAATTCTGTGGACATTAAAATCAAGTCTAACATAGCCTTTTTGTGTTTTTTGAGAGGAGGTATTGTTGAAATCCTTTTTCGTCCAAGATTTTTGTGACAATTTTATTCATTCCTACTTTCTTTTGTACCAACACTAGTGATTCATGTACATTCCTGTATTTTAGTTTTTTATTACTGATTCATTGGCATGAACTAATTATTAGCCTAACAATAGTAGTTGCAGGCTGTATTAATCTATTCCTTCATTATCGTCACTAGACCCAAGTGAACATACTCGTAACTAAATATTAATAACTCCTACTCTTGTCAATAATTTTAGTCACACTGATTACTATTTTAGTGCTGTTCCCACCTCACCACAGTTGAGTCTTTTCTGCATTTTCCTCTCAGAATGGTTGTGCCAGACTTTTTCATTGGGAGCCAGTTTTAGAGCCTTTACTGTCCTCACAACAGAATATACCAGCATTTCACTGGCGATTTTCACAGAGCTTTATATCTTAAAATCAGCTTCACTGCATGTAGAATGCATTCTTCTGAATGAAACATGTTATGCAAACTTAAGTTATTGCTCTTTTTAAAAAATAAAGCGAGATAAATTGTGCTGTAAGATAATTTTGCCACTATAGTATCTTTTTCCTTGTCTTCCTGGAAAGCTTTTATTTCTGTTTCAGTTTTCGCTATGAGATTTGTCTTTTTCACCACACGCTTACATCAAGGAAGCCCTTGGATCACCGCCATAATGTGTCTTTGCTGGGCACCACTTTCAAGTGCTATCAACACCTCTCTTAATTACATGGTTTAAAAATCAGGCTAGCAATGCATTAAAGTTAGATGGCAAATTTATTTAAAACAAATATGTAAACGTGTATGCTTTCCAATTCACATTCAACCATGCACACATAAAAGAGCCAAAGAGAGAGAGGGAGAGAGAAGTCTGTATATGTAAATGGAAGACCCAAGGTAGAAATACTCTGTGTGTGAGTATCCTATTTCTAAACTAAAATGTATCACAAATATGTACGTACAATACCTCCTTACATATATACATACTTGCTGCCTTTCCAAACACCAGCAAAGCTTAGGGAGCAAGATTCAGTAGACTATTGATGGTAAGACCTAGTACTTGAATAGGAAAAGGTCTTTAGTTTTAAATGTTCATCTGTTTTCATTTGTAGATATGTGACACCTTTTAAGGTGATACGAGTTTGAATTTTCCAAATTGTACTGTGTTTGACTTCTCATGCTTATCGATAGTTTGCCCTTGAATTCTAGTTTCTTTTTGAGTAAGAAAATTCTTATATGATATATCTAGCTAGGTGACTTACCTCATAGTCATGCTCAAATACGATTATAGGCCATTTCAGATTCATCCCAGGAAAATGTTACCTGTCAAGATGTCAATTCTGAGCAATTTCTACATTTCGCCCGTTCTATTATAGAAGTGGCTGTCATTTCCAAGTAGCTTGTTCCTGAATTAGTGGTATTGTAACATCATAAATCAAAATATTGTTTTGGTTATATAAATGTCTATAATATGGATGTTTTAGAATTGCATATTTTGTCTTTCTCAATTGGTCCCAACTCAAATCTGCTTCCTTTTTGAGTCAAAGGATACTTTTTCATGTCACTCGCCCCTCTAACTCCACCTGTGAGCTTTAAGTCCAGCTGTACCTATTTGTTTCTTACAGGGAGGTAGGGAGGCTGTCTGCTATTTGAACTAAATTGTCTTTTGTTGATGAGCCATGAGACAGATTAAATTCTTTCTCTTCAGTTGTTCCCAAGGCTCTGTGGAACTTAGAGTAATAGAATTTCATTTGTGTCACTAACATTGACAGCTTTGATTCAGACCACAGAGAACTGAGATGTTGATTAAGAAGTGTCATATTGGCCATGGCTTAAGTGTGTAACAAGTGAACTGAGAGGCTCCATGTTTGTCCATCCATGAACCCATTGTTGACAAATGTGCTTTGAATTGTAATTTCTTTACTTATCCAGTAATATCTTTCAAATATTTGGAGTTACCTCAGGGAAATTTTTATTTTTGGCCCAAGACTTATTCATTGTTAATTCCAGCATATTGTTCCTTTTAGAAATAAAATTGGAATATTCATAACAATGACTATTTAAGAGAGAATGGGCGAGACTTCCCTGGTGGCGCAGTGGTTGAGAGTCCGCCTGCTGACGCAGGGGACACGGGTTCGTACCCCGGTCCGGGAGGATCCCACATGCCGCGGAGCCTGCGCGTCCGGAGCCTGTGCTCTGCAACGGGAGAGGCCACAACAATGAGAGGCCCGCGTACCAAAAAAAAAAAAAGAGAGAGAGAATGGGCAACAGGATAACTAAGGAAAAGAATCAAATAAGGAAGAGATAGATAGTAACTGAGAAGTAAGTATAAGTTATTCAGAATATATTTTATCAAAAATTGCTTTCTAACTGGCTCTTTCTCTTGCGGGAGAAGACATTATTGAACAAAAAACAAGCCCGATGCAATTCAATTTAAATGTATCACTCTATTATTTTAATATATTTACTCAGGGTTAACAACTCATTAAGCACCAAATTGCTCACTCTTAATGAGTCACTGATGCTAGAATCGAGCTGACTTAAACTTTACTGTAAAAATAACAGCAGTACCATTGCATAAGGATGTAATAAAAATTAAGTAAATGCTACTGAGCCTGTGGAGTGGAAACGAGATCTGCAACGTGAAACAGAAAATATATACATGTGGCTTGCAGAAACATGAGCAATAGATTTTACCCACAAAAACATGATAAGTCTACATTTGCTTTGCTGTAGTGGATTCTATAAAATATGAAGTCATATATATTTTATTTGCACATTCACCTTGTTTCTAACAGTAAAAGATTTCTAGAATCTATTAAACAGAATATCAACAAATAACTCAAATCCCCTAGACCCCACCAGCCTATAACTATTGTCAAGGTTATGAAGGCAGTAGTCAATACTGGGTTGATTGTCAGAAATTAGCACTCTTAAAATGTTAGCCAGTTATTCCTGGGACATCCACCAGGAGTACGTCATATGTACCCACAAACCAGTCAATCATTTTCAGACATCATATGGTACCCAAATTAGTCTTTGTTTCTTTCTCTGCCACCTGACTGTCCATGAAGCCTTGGCCTTAAATCTGATTGCATATGCCCCACTGTGAAAACCATTCATCAGGAGAGCCACCTATTCCCCTGGTGCAGGACCTTATCTCTTCCCAGACTTACAATCCCCTGGTTGTCAGAGCAATGCTGAGTTTCCCATAGAGATGAGATCAATGACCTGTCCCCCAATTCCGTGCCATGAAATGTCACCTGGGCTAAGAAGTTGTGCTTATCCCTCAAATTTTGAATTTTAATTGCTCTTGCAGCTTTTTGCCTACAACCCATCTCTCAAGCCCTACTTTCTCCTCCAGCTTCTTAAGGTCTCTCAGGGCCTTAGCTCCAACAACAACTTTTTCCTTCTCTCCCATCGTAAAACAAAGTTCCTGTGAATATCAATGGAGCAGACCCAGTGGTAGCTGGTGGAGGACAAAGAACCTTGAGATTATATTTATACTAACAGCATTGGGCCCTGGCATTGCCAAACAAGAGCTTTGCTATAAATTTATTCACAGTGTCTATGGCTTTGGGCAACATTTAGATGAAAAATATTTATGAAAATATATTCTGTTTATGTTTCTGGATATGAAACATGCTATTCATGTAAAAAGGTATGAAATTTAAAGGAATTCACTTTTTCTTTTCTTTTTTTTTTTTTTTTCTCCTCTGGGAAGTTCACTCTTCAGTTACTGTGCCTTCAGTGAAATCACCATTTAGGAATCACTATTATCACAGATTCACTCTGATTGGAGCCACAATCCTATATTTCAATAAGCAACCATGTTTTAGGACTTTAAAAATTGTTTAAGATATGCATAAAAGAATATTCCTTGTTCTACACCTTAATCAATATTTTCACAGAACCACAATTGCCAGAAAAACACAAAGCGAAGCTTAAATTTTAAAAAACCTTTATAGAAGAATTACAAAAATAAGCCCCTTTAATAGATTTGAAATAGGTAGGTGATATGTTAGTCCAAATTTGAGCGTTAAAACTAGCTTATATACTATATTTGATGAAACTGTAATTTGCATGTTTCAATTCAATATGATTTATGTATTTCATATAAAGGAGTTTTTAAAATTTTTATTGGCATGGCTTCCTAGATTTCTAACTTATTATTTGAAGGGTTTAGTAATAATAGGGTTTCCATTTCTCTGCGGTGGGCATCCTCTAATTTATTTTTGCCCTTTCTTTCATAAAAGTGAACCCTTTTTGGTTCACAGTCATTTTAATGGTAGACCCAATTTCTTATACTGGGGTTTATTTTGATGTTTGGATAGAACAATAGTTTGCTTTGGTTGGTCTTAACTTTTGTTTAGTTAAGTATAACTTACATACAGTGAAATGCTTAGCTCTTAAGTGTACTATCCAATGAATTTTGACAAATGCATACAGTTGGGTACCCCACATGCCAAACAAGAAACAGAACTTTTTAATACCGTCTGAAAGTTTCCTCATGCCGGTCTCCAGTCCTCTCCTTCCCATAAGCAACCACTGATGTGGTCTCTACCACCATAGTTTAGTTTTCTTATTCTAGAATTTCTTAAAAAATAAATCATACATTATGTCCTTTTTTTGTCTGGCTTCTTTTACTCAGCATACTGCTTTTGAGATTCGGTGCATTGCTTTTTAATAACATACATTCATACAAACTCTCAGAGATTTGAACAAGTCAGAATTTCTTATGAAATTAGACATTACAATTTGCTCCCTCCTAAATGATGAAGATGAAACTATGTATTTCAGTGACTTTTGAGACTCCGAGATGGGTTTTTACCACTGAAATAAAATAATGTTTTTGATCTTCTCCAATTATTGCTATGAAATTTCAGTATTCTTTTATAAATTAAATAACCCATTTAGCCTAATTGTGACCTCAACCCAAAGACTAAGTCACAAAGACTTTTTCTTTGTAATATATGTTCATACTCCGTCTCCTGAATACTGATGAATTCCAACTTCTGCTAATAGTAAGATCAACCTTCAGATTAGTGATGTACTTTCATCCTCCTTATATATCTTTCATAAATAATTTGTAACATGATTTTCCAAGACCTTCACTGTCTTAAATTCAGACAGTATGATTAAAATTAGCTAGTTTAGCTGAAATCCTAAAGAGCTATTTAACTTGAAGTATAAGTCAAGCAGAGATTTTATCATCTGTCAACAAACAATAATTTTTTCTCTAAATGGAAAAGGAAGATGAGGCAAGAAGTGAAAGAATGCCTAGAAGAATCGCAGATAAAGTCAAAAAGTTTCCAGCTGTGGCTTTGATAAAAAATAATGACACATCTGATGTCATTTAGAAGCTTATTTGGAAAATAAGTTATCATATATTTTAACTTTCTGGTATTTTAAAGGTGAAAATACATAGTAATTGCTTATTTTCATCTCCTTATTTGATATTACACATCTGTGATAATATCGTTATGTTTGTCCAGTGAGATTTTTTTAGGCTGATAGCTCATATCTTAGCCCTTTTTCATATAGAATCCTTGAAAAAACTCTTGACTTCATTTTGAGATAACTCTCTCCCCCTCATTAATGATTGCTTTTAGTATCAATGCAGTAAATGAGAAGAAACTACTATTATAATCATTTATCTCCTTAAGAAAATAAAATTCTAGAATTTATAAAATGGGGGGATGAAGGCATTTCAGAAAGTATTTGTATTATATATGTGTGTGTATTTGTATATGTGTGTGTTAAACAACAGCATTTTAAAAATCAACTTAGGGAAAAACAAACAAACCAAAAAAGCACCAAGAGGTATATTGTTTTTCATTGATCCAGTGCCACTTCAGAATGAAGCATAAATTTAATTATGGTAGCAGAGGTAATAACTTTCAATTTGATGAATCCTTATTTAACAAAGAGACATTACAGTGTTTAGAAAATAAAATGTTAACCCATATGGTATGCCTTCTTTAGTCTCTTCAGCACCACAGGCAATTGGGACAGCTCCACTGGCCTGAATAATAAAATGGTAATAACCTCAGTTAGAACAAATAATTATTTTAATGGTACAGATGCACTTAACTTTACAATAGATGCCCTCCTAAAGTGCTGTGTGTAAATCATTTTTTAAAAGTTGAATAATCATTTAAATGTTTTAGAGCAACTCACTGCTTAGAGAAACCCTTTGAAGTTTTCTTTTATGATGCAAAAACCAATACTGACCTATCTGTTTGGTAAATTAGGGTGTTTTCATACTAGTTTTGTTGAAAAGTGACACATTCACCTAAGTGTTAGGGTTTCTTTGAAAATAATGTCTAAGTATATATAATTTAGCTGTTACAGGATATAAATGCATTGATATTTTAGTGGTTCTCAGTCTAGAGGAGGTGGGAAAAGGGCTATCAGAATCATTGGGACTGGAGCTGTGTTTGAATTACACATCCTTCCCCTGCTCTGATAAAAATTAGTGCCTTGGAGAGCCACTGATACTAATGACAATGTGTTGGCTACTTTAGGTATTTGGGGATCAAGAAAAAATGAAGAATTAAAATCTAGTGATACTACATCATTTATAATAAATATTGTATCCTTTTGGTTCTATATCCTTTTAAATTTAGATGGTCCCTAGAATAAGTTATAGTCAAGAGTAGTGCAGGTGCCATCTCAAGCCTAAGAAGAAATTCCAGCTCCTAGAGGATGAAGACATGACGGGTGTTTTGCAGCTGATAATCTCTAAACATCAGTTTCTCATCACTGTGGTGCTTCAAGAAATTCTTTGATAGAATAGAGGGGTTCAGGTCTTCAATGATGATGGCCCAAAAGTCTGTGGGAGACAAACTTAAGAAAGATAGCTGAAAGGGAGAAAAATTCTGAGTCTCACTGTTGCCAGTTTGCATAGCAAATAACAAGAGTAGCTATGAGCTTGCCTAAGTGCCTTGGGGCCTCCTTTAGGTGTAAGTTTGTATTTATTTAACAAGGATGGGTTCTTCTAGACATATCCTTCCAAGACATCATGATGATTTTCGTTCTTTTTATTTCTACATATTAGACAATTCCAAGACTACTTGTGTGTAGTTTGTTCAACACTTTAAACAGTTGTTGATTTCACACTCTTGACATAATTTATGCAGAGTTTAATTAAAAATTAGTAGTTGTTTGTTAATGCTTGATTCTATGACAGTATTAAAAATACCTTCCAAAATAATTCAGTTGCAGGAGTCATTGATGGTATGAATGCCTTACATTAGCTAGCTTACATGTGCCAGTGCTATCCTGTCTCTACCCAACCAGCTGTACTTCTGTTCTCTAAGAAAATAAAATTGGAATAACAGACCACTTGCTTGTGTTACCTGCCTTGTTTTCTTCTTATTGTAGACAATCACCAAGAGATGAAAGACTTGAAATAGTTATTTACAGTAAATGCCTTCCATTCTGTCTTCATTGGATACATGAGATTTAGCTTTCATTTTCATAGTTGTTAACTATGGACATCTTAGATGTAATATGGGAAAAGAAAAGCTTATACTAACTGTTCATCTAGTACTATGCTCTTCGGTATAATAGCCACTAGACATATGTAGCTATTGGGTAATTAAAATAAGGCTAGGATGAATGAGGACATTAGTTTTAAATTTTATTTAAGTATAATCAATTTAAATTTAAAAACTGAAGCAACATAAAATATTTTCCGTTAAACACAACTTTATCATTCTGATAGGACTGTATTTTACTTAAAGCTTTGAAAATTTATTATCTGAATTGCAATGTGCAGTATAAGTGTAAAATATATACTAGACTTCGAAGACTTAACATTAAAAAAGATATAAACTATCTCATGAATAATTTATATTAATTAGATGTTGAAATGATAATATTTTAATAGATTGGGCTGCATAAAATATATTATTAAAATTAATGTAACATATTTCTTTTTACTGTTCTTATAATTACATAGGTGGTTCACACTATATTTCTATTGAGCAGAGCTGATCTAGAACATTCTGAAATGTGTGGCAATTATTCTTCTATGGTCTGTGACTTATGCGTTGTGAGGAGAGGTGAGCTGATAGTTCAGAAAGGCGGTAAAGATTCAGCATAATATAGTTGGAAAGATGTGTGTTTGAATCCTCGTTCTTCCAGTTACCTGCTGCATGACTTTGGGGAATTATTTTTCTAAATTTTATCTTATTTCATCTAAAAGTGATACCTAATAGGGAAATTTTGTATATCAAAATTAATGAGCGTTAAAAGAAATAAGAAATATGACAATACCTAGTATATAGCAGGTCCTCAAATTTGTTCTGAACCAAGACTCCCTAAGTTTTAAATTTCTACCTTTACTTAGTGAAGATATGGAATTGTAACTGTTAAGATATATATACAGCAGTGAGTCTGACATACATACAGTACGAGTCTATCAGAATGATCACCTCACTGGTGAAGGGAAGATCCCATTTCTCTACTATATCAGTCCCTCTTTCTATATTCTGTGAAACCTTTCAATCCTTTCACTTGCATTAGATTAAATTATTACTTAGATTAGATGACAAGATTGTCCCTGGTCATGAGAAGAAGAAAGACTACTTTAAGCTAGTACTAAGCCCTTAATGCACCATGATATTTGGGGACTTTTTTTCCTAGCATGGAATGGAAATTATTTTCCAGCCTTCTCTGATGTACTAAAAGTCCTTTACCAACATCAGCCCAGTGCAAGTTAACCTGTTATGAGATTTGTTTTGTGCTTTGGAAATGCCTGTCAGACAAGCTTTCAACATAGAGATGTGTGATTTACATTTGTTTGCGTAAGAAAATGAAACTCCAGGGACACATTTCTCTCTTTATTACTTCTTATGCTACCGAACAGGCAAAGAGGGTCAGGTGGTTGTTTCTTAGTAAATGAGTAAATCATTTGGGTTTCACAGGAAATATAAAATGCAGTGTTATTAGTGAAACCTTAGTTCTACCCTGCAGTGCTTTCTAATGTCCCATTTGTATTACCTTGTTGTCGTTGTTATTATTATCATTATTATTTATTTTCCAGTTTGGGTACTTTTCCTGACCTCCAGTTTTTTAATCTATTTCCATAATTATTTAAAGACTTCTAACAACAGTGCCACAGCCATTTATACAAGTCCTCTCAATATCCCAGAATAGGCCCATTTGGGCCTTATCCTTGAACTAATTGGGAGAATCAAATTGCTCCGCTATTCTCTCTGAGCTTATCTTCCTTGACAACCATGTATATTGTGATTCCTCCAACTGTGAAGATCATTTCTCTTGTGAGGAAACATTTAAAAGTACCTAGTCCTACTTTCTCTGTGTCATCACACCTCTGTTTAAAGTAGTAGCCCTGGGCTTCCCTGGTGGTGCAGTGGTTGAGAGTCCACCTGCCGATGCAGGGGACACGGGTTCGTGCCCCGGTCCGGGAAGATCCCACATGCCGCGGAGCGGCTGGGCCCGTGAGCCATGACCGCTGAGCCTGTGCGTCCGGAGCCTGTGCTCCGCAACGGGAGAGGCCACAACAGTGAAAGGCCCGCGTACCATAAAAACAAAACAAAACAAAACAAAAAAAGTAGAAACCCTAAACCTTCTCTGTTCTTGCCCCAGACAGATCATAAATGCCACACTCCTAACCCAAAGCAAACCAAACAAAATCTTACGCTATGGGTTGTTATTGGCTTTCTGTGCCAAGATTTAGTTGATTCCAGTCTTCAATTTCCCGATAATATTCATAAAAACAACAATAATCAATGTATATAGAGCTTATTCTGTTCCCAGCACTGTTCTGGACACTTGAATGATATTTACGCTGTTGAAACTAACAACAGTTGCTTTAGGTGGATATTATTATTAATAGCCCCATTTTATTGATATGGAAACTGAAACACACAGAAGTTAAGTGGCTTGTGTAAAGACATAAAACCAGAAGGTCGTTGAGCTGAGGTTTGAGGTGTGAATTCAGGCAGTCTGGCTCTAGGTCCATGGTCTTTTACTGTTTACACCATGCTGCAAGGTCTACTTATGGGATATGCATCCTTTAAAATTATTCCCTGCTTCTGTGAACCTTATTCTATCTGTTATATCCTTTTAAACTCTGAGCTCCTTAGAGATTTTCCAGTGTGGCTAGTAAAATTTCCTTAGGTCCTCTAAATGGTCTCTGAATGGCAGAGTGTTTTCTCACACACATAAAACGCACATGAGTACTTCACATGCACAGAGGTTGAGGTCAGAGCCTGAAGGATAAAGCACCACAGCATAAGTAATGATGATAAAATTCAAAGGAAGATAGAACTTCAAATATTTTAAGGTCAGACACTAGAATCTGCAGAAACACTGCCCTGGTTAAGTGGCAAGGGAAAGGAAGTAGCATAAGGTGATTCAGCAGGGGAGAGATGTGAGGCCAACAGAGTTAAATCAGGGAAGCTGGGAGGTAGGTGCTGCAAATCTGGTTATGGAGGGGAAAACCTGAATAGGGGAAGAGAGTGGGCTAGAGATTACCTGAGCGACTTTAAACACGAGGAGCACTTAGCACCCAGGCCTCAATGTCTAATACCATTGTCCAATAAAAGGAATGAGGAGTCCTTGGAGAAATGGGACTGGAGCATCTTCTAGTGACCAAAAGTAAGAAAATGCAGATAGACAGAAAGAGAGGAAGGAAGGAAAGGAAGGGAGGAAGGAAGGAAAGGAAGGGAGGAAGGAAGGCAGGAAAACCCAAACACAATGATAGGGATATGTCACAGGAGCCAACTGAAAGAGCTTCCAATGGTCAGAGGTGACTTGAGCAACAAAAAAAAAGTAATATTGGATTATAACCCCAAATATAAAATAAATATCCATGATTCTATACTTATATCAATAAATTATTTTTTATTTTATTTTTTTTCGGTATGCGGGCCTCTCACCGTTGTGGCCTCTCCCGTTGCGGAGCACAGGCTCCGGACACTCAGGCTCAGCGGCTATGGCTCATGGGCCTAGCCGCTCCACGGCATGTGGGATCTTCCCAGACTGGGGCACGAACCCGTGTCCCCTGCATCGGAAGGCGGACTCTCAACCACTGCGCCACCAGGGAAGCCCTTTTTTTTTTTTTTTTTATGGTGGGTTTTTGTTTTTAATGTGTAACGATAAATGACAAGCTACAGTTCTCAGTGTTAACAATTTCTCTGTAAAGCAACTATTTTTAGACTAAAGTATAGACATGTTGATAAATGTAAATGATGGGTAATAAGCATGATTACCCCTAATATTTGAAAATGTAATTATTAAAGCAATGCTAACATACCAGAAAGTCTGTTATATTTAATGTGTGTAGATACAAATGAAAGTACCTGTAATAGTTAGTGTTTATTTATTGATTTAACGAATCTAATGCTGATAGATAAGTGGATTCTTAAAGTAAATAACTATTAATACAGCAGACCCCAATCCCACAATACCATTTTTGTGTAAAACTATTCTTAAATTCAAAGTTTATTTTAAAAAATCAGAGGCAGAGGCTCACTGTTGACAAGCCAATCCAGAAAGGCTCTAGGGGAAGTGGCTCTGGTACTTTTTAGCATCATCATTAAAAGGGGTTATCAGAAGTTAAGATAACAGTGTCCTCTGACATATGATGTAACAAAATCAATATAAGGCCAACCTTTGACTATACAGTTATCCATTCTTTCTCTATGGTTCATTGATTATCCACAAATTTCTGATTTTCTAGATAACCTGTAATCTCAATTTTCAAGAGAATAACTTTTTCATATAATCCTTCATACTACAGCAGGTGCATGTATTTGTGTACATGAATGCATGCAGTGACAAGGGGACAATATTAATTAAAGAATAATAATAACTAAGGGGTGTAAAAAGACCTAAGGTTGGTGTGCAGGCTTTGCTGTACACACTCACATCTTGGCATTCCAGAGAAATTGCCACTCCTACTTTTTTCTTAAGGGGCGAAACACTAAATGCTTTAGACACATGAACGAGGGAGAGTTGCCCTTGAATATCCCTGTGGCATGGCCAGGCCGTCCACCCACTTCTTCTGTCTTAGTCTCTGGGCCATACAGGGTTTTTCAGATACCTGTACTCTCTGAAGGGCATTGACTTCAAGGTTTTCAGGGAGCTCTTCTCAGCTGCAACAAATGTGATTGAGGTCTGTTTTCCTCTATGTACTTATCAGCCCTTCTGCGAGGGATCGGATTCTGCTTCTATTCTTTGTTGCTGTTCCTTGGACTTCCATCCAAGGATTACCAAGCTGTCCTATGTCTGTGCTTTTTACCCTGCACTCTGATGCTCCCCCTCCAAAATAGAGCCTTCATACTCTTTCTCATTTGGGGTAAATACCCTGAGTTTGCACAGTTTCATTTGAACACTATCCTTGTTCATCTCCAAGGTGCAACACTCCTCCTATCTCAATCCTGATCAAGTCCTTGTTTCTATTAGTTTCATTCTGACCCCTCTTTTACCAGAGTATATACTGTTTGCTCCAGCATGTTATATAGCCAGTGCCCTGAATTCACAGCTAAGAACAGATCTAGGTACTTTATCATGATGATCTTCATTCTAAAGTCATCTTAGAGGTCACTTTCAGTTTATTTCATAAGCACAGAGGTAACAAACTCATGGCTATAGGGGGCATATAAAATAAATGATCCAACTGAGACTGAGGTCAGGAAAACAGTAGTTCAGGCCAGACTGGCACTAACTCTTGGCCTCCCTGTCAAAGAGACAACAGAGAATGGTGGGGACTGTGGCATACTGGAGAACCCAGTCTCAAGGAGGCAGCCACTGCTGAGCTGCTGCTCATCATTACTGCACAGGAATGCTGGACCAATCCTATGAAATTTTCTTATTTTTCAAGACAAGCCAGAAGTCAAGACTTTTATGTTCACACTTTGAATTCATTACCTGTATTTAAATCTTCTTTTATTTAAAACACTGATTGGGCTAAATAAAACAAATCTAGGAGCAAGATATTACTTAACTACTACAAGAGCACTGCCTCTGCATTTAAAGAAGAAAGCGCACAATACTTTCTTCATAATCATTGTGTTGTGTGAACAGGATTCATAGCCCAGTTATAGGCTAACAATTTCAGAGCAACCATGTAGTTATTATGTGTTGTATATATGAAATTGTGTCGTATATATGAAATTGTGTCATAATGAGCTATCTCATAACAAGATCGTGCAGGCTGTAAAACCATTTTATAGGTCCGAGAGAGCAGCTCCTGAGTTAGTTGACAGTGGTTATTGTTTCTTTCCATCTCACTTATTTCCGAATTAAAAAAATAATACTCACCCAACTCTTTCTTCTCAATTCCAAGTTTTACAGTGGTGTACAGTGTTTTCTCATCTTACTTTCTTACAATATTCTTTCCCGCATCTTCTCTCCTGTTATTTCTACCTATTCCTGCCTCCATCCTCCATCCTGCTACTGCCCCCACTAGTATAATTAATCTGCTGGTTGTGTAAGGCCAGTGCATCATGGTGTTTCATAGTTACTTGTTTCCTCTCTCCGTGAGATGGGAAGTTAATAAGCTAAAGGTTGCCAAAGACAACACCATTTTTGCTTAAACACACACTTAAGAAAAGATTTATTCTGTTCCTCTAACAACTAGAAAATATTTGAAAACTAGAGATAAGCCCATTTTCTGTAACTTCTTTTAAAATATACTTTTCCATAGATCATCTTATCCATTTGCCATCAACTATTATGTATAATTCTTGAATTGTCCCTAAATTAACTAGTAACTATGTTTTCAACTACCTGCCAGGTGTCTCTGCTGAAATTACCTTTGGCATTTTACTGTGGCTCAGGTCTGCTTACTATATTCCATACGCTGCTTACCTGTCCTGTACAGAGGCTGGGAGCTGTGGGATCAACTCAGACCTTCAACTCTTACCTTCAAACCAACTAGTAGACTAGTAGTCCAGCCCTACCTAATCAACATCTGCAATGCATCTGGGATCCAGTCCTCTTTCAGCCCTTCCATTTCTTACAAGGACTTTTACAGTAGCTTCTGACCTGATATTTTTGCCTCTGAGCTGCCTTCTCTCTAATCTCTTACTATGTCCCCAAAGTTGTTTTCTTTAAAACAGAATGATAACTTTGTTTCATTATAAGACTGTCAGGACACTCCATTGGCCAGAGCGGGTGGGAGGAGACAGCAAACACAAGCACACTCCAACTTTTTATTGCATTCAACAGCTAATGTATCTTTTGAGCATCATCTCCTACTTCATTCCCTTCTGAGCCCCAGGCTGGAACCACACTTGTCTTATTGTTCCCTCAAATCTTCTGCTCTCTTAGGTTTCTGTGCCTTTTTTCCATGTTATCCCTTCTGCCTTGTTAGTTTATCTGGCTTACCTCAGATTAGCTAAAGCCTTGTTCACATTGCCTTTCTCTGTGATGAAGGATATTTGTTCCCTTCACACATTCTTTCAACATGGCTAACTGTTAGAGAAATGCAAATCAAAAATACAGTGAGATATCACCTCACACCAGTCAGAATGGCCATCGTCAATCTACAAACAATAAATGCTGGAGAGGGTGTGGAGAAAAGGGAACCCTCCTCCACTGTTGATGGGAATGTAAATTGGTACAGCCACTATGGAGAACAGTATGGAGGTTCCTTAAAAACCTAAAAATAGAGCTACCATATGATCCTGCAATCCCACCCCTGGGTGGATATATCCAGAGAAAAACATGGTTCGAAAGGATACATGCACCCAATGTTCATTGCAGCACTGTTTACAATAGCCAAGACATGGAAGCAACCTAAATGTCAATTGACAGATGAATGGATAAAGAAGATGTGGCATATCTATATACAGTAGACTGTTACTCAGCCATATGCCATTTACAGCAACATGGATGGACCTGGAGATGATCATACTAAGTGAAGTAACTCAGACAAAGACAAATACCATATGATATTGCTTATATGCGGAATCTAAAAAAAATGATACAAATGAACTTATTTACAACACAGAAACAAACTTACAGACTTAAGAGAATGAGCTTATGGTTACTAGGAGGTAAGGGAGGGAGGGGGAGGGATAGATCAGGAGCTTGGGATTGACATGTACACACTGCTATATTTAAAACAGATAACCAACAAGGACCTACACTATAGCACAGGGAACTCTGCTCAATATTCTGTGATAACCTAAATGGGAAAAGAATTTGAAAAAGAATAGATATATGTATATGTATAACTGAATCACTTTGCAGTACACCTGAAACTAACACAACATTGTTAATCAACTATGCTCCAATATAAAATAAAAATTAAAGAAACAACAACAAAACAAAAATACCTTGTTTATATGGGTCTTATGGTACTTACTACAATTAGACCTTGTTTTAGTCATTTTTTCACATTTTCTCCTTTTTGAGGTGATGTTAGGGCCCAAAGCTTCCTTATCTTTGGGTTTAAAGTACTAGTACTTTGCACAGAGATGATAGTTAATAATTGTTTGGGAAAAAAGTAATTTAATAATTAGTTGAAAATTTCTCCAGTTAATGAAAACTCGATGAAACCAAGGGATATAATGACTTATCAGCATTTACTCTACTCTGTGAGATACCTTCTTTCTTATAGGTTTTGGAATAGTCTGCTATAAAGGTGTGGGAGAGAGGAAAGATAAATAAAAATGGAAAATTCTTAGAAAAATCTATTTTTCATTTTATATTTTTTCAACTTTCCTCATATTCTCCAAAGTCCATTCAAAAAAAGAAAAAACTTCCTAATAAGCTGAAAGTGAGGTTTAAAATCCCACCATTATCTAACCAGGAAACCATACACCATTAGAATCAGGAAACAAACCAGAAAACCCCACAGCACTACTGTTGCTTTTATATCTCAGAGCTGAGGCTCTTTTCTCATTTTATTCTTTAAAAACATGGTTTGATTTACAGTCAGTGTGAAGCTACACAACCAGTCTTTCCTTATGGTCTGATGAGGATTCAACCTCTCCTCTGAAGTATCATTAACTTCAGGCCATTGTTCTCTTTGTTGTCACTTGAGTCCAGCCTTGATAATCATCTGGGGTCTCTGTCTTCAGGTGGTACCTGGGCCTATGCCAGGATGAACTCTTAGAACATTACTTCAAATCAGAATTATTATTATCTCATCAGAAACATTGGTAAGATTATCGTTTTCTTAGGCGACATCCTGCATATTACTAAGTGGTTTGGGAGAAGGAGTCCTAGGGTCTGGATAGGATCCTGCCTAGGGTTTACGGGGCTCTGCTTGGTCCTTTAGTCCTTGTATGTGCTTTCACAATGTTGCATAGCCTTGATGGGCAGCATCATTGGTACTACACCCTTGTGTGTACCCGGGCTGCTGTCCCCCATTAGCCAGAAGAGGGAGCAAGAGACAAATGAGTATTTATCACCCCAAATGATGGATCAAAAGGTATATGGGAGGATGCACACTGTTGAGTTCTTGTTGGTTAGCCGAGCCAGAATGATGGAGGGTCTCCATGATTTTCATAGTAGAAGGGGCATGAACTCAACACTGCAGCTTGGTAGCGGTTGTCTGCTTTGGAATTAGCTAATGAGGCTGTCTTTGTTTGAGCATTGGAAAGCCTCCAAAACCCACTCAGGAGGGAAATTAACAAATGTCTTTTTTGTTACCTCGGGATAAATCTTCATGATGAAATGTGCAGCCGTTCTACCTCTTCAGTCTTCTCCCTTCTTCCCCAGTGGACACTCAATTACCGTGGAGGCCAAAAACTAAATAAATGAATAACGCAGAGACACCTTTATTCTTTGTTTAAAAAAAAGTAGCAATAAAGAAAAGTTTGAGAGTAAAGACTAGTTAGAAGTGGCTGTGATGTTCACGGTCTACAGGTGATTTTCTAAATTTACTGTGTTCGTGCAAACATTTCTGATTATTTCAACACCAGTTATTTATGTTAATACATGATCACCAGCAACTGCTGGCGTTATCTGAGCATGCAAATGTGGGGGATGTGGCAGTAAGCTGACTCATTTCAATTAGGATGGACCATCTCATAGGGTCACTGTTACGTTTTTCTCTAATAAGTCTCTGTGTGAGTTTGATCTTTACGAAGTAGAATAATCCTCTCATGGACTTTTAAGTTTTCATTGTTTTACTGATTTGTGTTCATGTTAGAATTCCCGATGAATGAATTGTCAATAGGTATTTATTAAGCATCTACTATGTGCCATATGATATTCTGATTATTAGGAATGCCAAAATGTTTAATCCAGAGTCCATGGTTTTCAAGAACTTGGAAGAATGGGGAAAATAAATATAAAAAAAACAAATAGTTACAATGTAATACATATGTGTCAGTGTTTTAGGCACACTGTGGCACAGAGGAAGTGGTCAGTTTGGACACACTTTTAGGGAGTTTTGTTAGGAGAAAACAAAGAGGCAGGGAATTTTAACAGAGGCAGTTATGTTCCAGATGCATATGATGACATGCTACTATAAGTAATCTAATGTGGTGAATTTGCTATGACAGTGGGGTAAATATTATTCATGACACTTTTGTATAAGGTATATATGGCTGTGTTTATGTGCATGGTGTATGCACATGTTCATTTGCACTTGTGTGTGTGTTTGTGTGTGTTTGTACTGTTACAATAAAATGTATATCTATTTTTGGACTTAGCAGTCAAGCAGGTTTGAAAGCTATCCATGTAAGTGATGGAGAGGACAGAATTCAGAAAGCAACATTTATATACATTTTGTATACGTAATTTTATTTTTCTAACCACTGATATAAAAAGTTTATTGTACTAGTCAACTGAGAATAAATAGTCTTTCCAGATAAAAAAACACTTTGGTTGTAACAAAGACAGCTTTCCTCTTGGCCCGCAATTCACTCCTCTAACACTTGGAAAAAATTAAATATTTAGCAGTGTGTGGAATTTCAATCCCAGAGAGACAGGAGGAAACTGTGTAGATCCAGATACAATATTCTAGCTATTTTGGCAAAATGTAATTTCAGAAACCACCATCTCCCATAGTGGAGAGGAGAGAAATTCAGGATTTGCCTATAACTTAATTTTTTTTTCCCAGGAACACATATTTTCTGGTGAGAAAATAGAATTTAGGTAAGTCAAGCAGAGGGAATGAATGTTTTCAAGACCACAGGGAAAAGAGCAGTTTGAACCACTTATTTAGATGTTAATCCACAAAAGTGTTTTTCACTGTAGACTAGGCTCTATGATCCTGTAAATATTTTTCCCACCATGGGATCCCTCTGATTATACTTTAAGACTATTGATATCTGATTTCATTGATAAACATCCCTGGATTTTTTGAGTTTTCTTCTTTTTACAGCCCAGTGCTTGTATTTTGTCTTGACATTTGCTATAAAATTACTGTAGACATAATATTAAAAGGTTTTGGAGATAGCAAGGTTCAAACTTTTCTACAACCAATATAGTTATTCTGGAGGAAATAATGGTGAAGAGGAGACTTTGAGAACTTGGTTACCTTTGGGCAAAATTACAATCTGTTTTATCTTTCCTCGTGTTTACATAATACCGTGAAATTTTAGGATTAGATTTGGATTAGTGATAAGTGAGTGGCAGAGAGAGAAAAGGTTGGACAAGTTACAGAAACTGGCAGGGGTACTGGAGATGGTGAATTGATTTCTCCAGAATTGATAGACATTGATCTCTGTTATGTTTTCTTTCTTCACTTCAAGTAAACAAAAAGAAAACTGAAGCACAGGCAGACTTCTGCTAGAGCTCTCTAGAGCAACTACATTGTATCCCCATTTTGTAGTGGAGGTAAGAAGGGGCTTTCTGTGGATGAGGGTTGGAATCTAATGCCCATGGATTTTTGCTGGTGCTAGCTCAGCTGCTACCCTGCCTGGCAATGCTGGTATCCAGCCAGCCTAGGGTGCCTCTAGTTTCCTATGTCATGAGGCAATATGTTAATGAGTAAAAGTGCCAAATAGAAATGGGACATGAGTCCAAATATGTGTAAACTGGAAAACGGCTCTTTGTACTGGTTGATTTTTTTTCTTCATATGCTTTTTGTCTTTTTTTTTTTTTTGTGGTAGGCAGGCCTCTCACTGTTGTGGCCTCTCCCATTGCGGAGCACAGGCTCCGGAAGCGCAGGCTCAGAGGCCATGGCTCACGGGCCCAGCCGCTCCGCAGCATGTGGGATCTTCCCGGACCGGGGCGCGAACCTGTGTCCCCTGCACCGGCAGGCGGACTCTCAACCACTGCGCCACCAGGGAAGCCCCTTCATATGCTTTTTAGACATACTTTTTTGTAAGAATGCCAGGGAGCGTGTTGATAAAAGGTGTTTATTGATTTGCCATTTCCAATTTAGGCCTCCTATTTCAAGGGCCTAATTTCAAGGGTCCGATTCTAGGACCCTTATGTTTAAAAATGTTCTCCTATATAATTCAGTTCCCAATGATTCTCCCCTCCTCTAGAGCCATAGTTTTTATTGACTCGGTTCCTCAAAGAGAGGTAATACCTCCTGATGAAAAGAAAATTGAACTGCAAACTGGAAGACCTAGGTTCTAGTCCCTGAACCTTCTCATATGCCTACTTAGTCACGCAGTTCACCCCCTAGGGCTCCTTCAGTGTGACTCAGTGTGGTGAATTTGTGTGGAAAAGTGTCCACCACATGATACTGGACCGAAAATAGTTACCCCAAAGGGTAATGATGGGTGTCCCAAGGATGTGCAAATGGGAAAACCATTGTCAGCCCACACTCCCAATTGGAAGTGGCTCATCCCACCAAAAGAGGTTGAGGTCTGCTTGCCACAATCGCAAGGCCAGAACATAGATTTCTTCAGAGAAAACCCAGATGCAGGGTAGGACCTTAAGGCCATGGAGTGAGCCTGTTGGATAGAGGTTTAGGGAAGAAATCAACTGATAAATTGATTAGTGTCTACTCAGAGATACACTTTGATCCTGTGTAGAGAAAAAGGCTAATATTTATAATAAGTTGTGAAGCAATAGGAGGTGTTCTTCCACACACTCAACTAGAAAAGTAAAACAAAGCAAAATAATCAACTCTGGCAACACTAGTTAGGGATTATCTCTAGACCTTTAATGAGGAGGGAGTATAGACTGATAGTTTACTGGGTATCCCTTATTGATCCCTATATATCACCATGTGCAGTAAATAGTATAGTTTTTTTCCCTTCACAGTGTGGATTCAGTTGATTTCATTGATTCATATGGTCATCAGATATTGATTGAACATATACTGTATGCCAGCTACTTTGCCATCATTAGGAATACCAAAGTGTATTACCAATACCCAGACACGCTATATACCCAATACCCAATACCCAAATACCAATACCCAGACATGCTATATAACTTCATGGCTCTTACTATGTTGAGCCATTTTGAAAGAAAACTTACGAAGCACGAGTAGTGTTACATATAGTATGCTGATAATGTGGACATGACCTAACTGTTAGAATCAAGATTCTGATATCCAGAGAACAGAAAAATCAAAATAAAAGAAAAGAAAAGACCAAGGTATGCAGCACCCCTTAACAACTTCTTAAAGAAACATAGTGTTATCTAGGTTCATTACAGGTTAGAAAGTACTGTGAAGCACTTAGTAAACTTCAGGTGGTGGTATTAGGTAATTAACATGTGAAACTGTCTGGCTATTTAAATTTTATGTTGGTATTTAACCGTTTGCATCTTTATAGCCTTTCTCTGAAATTAAAAATAAAATCTTTAAGGAAAAGGATGAGAAAAGGAGGATGAGGGAGGAAGTAATATTTGTTGATCCCCTACTATGCACTGGTCGTAGCACTAAGCACTAAACTTATGGTACTTCATCTAAATATGAAAGTTAGGAGGCATTTCTGATGCTCTTGGTAATCCCTCCACACTGTACGTTATTTTGCACTTGTAGATGCTTTACAAATATTTGTGTTGTTTGACCTAGTAATTTTAAGTACTTCTAAACCAACTAAATGTCACCTTTCCCAAAAGACTCATGTCCTTCCTTACTAATAAGTGTGATAGCTCTTGCCGTGGCGCCCTCCATGGGCAAGGAAGAAGCAGGGCAAAGAAGTGGTCATTTTTATACTAAAATTATTAGTGTAGCTGCTCACTCATTTCTCAGAGCCTTTGTGGAACTAAAGACAAGTACAATGCCCATTCCTTCTTTATGCTGTGAGCTCTGGACTGAAAGCTGCCAATGCCTGAAAATGGTGTAACTTTTCCCTTTGGAGAGAGCCATTTGCCAGTGGGATGTGATACAGCCCCAGCTAGAATATGGGGTTTTCTTAAAAGGGGCTCAGTCAGCTGATTGTTTTTTTTGAATGCTACCTGGGGAAAGGTCAAGCCACTTCACAGTGGAATGGCTTGCCTTTTAGAAGATCAAATTTAGGATGCAGGTTCAGTTAGTAATAACAATATATTTTTCTTTCTTTTAAAAAGTAGAAGATGACCAATTCAAACACACAAACAGAGTCTACACAAAGAATAAGGTATAATAGAAAATGCATATGGTACATGCTATGTGAGAAAGGCAAGATACTAATTGTTTATGATCTATAACTATGAAAAACCAAAATAGACACATATTACTTAAAACCGTATAATGTTGGTCCAACTATGTGCAGTGATTTCACAATATTAGAAGTTAAAGAGGACTTGACAGCAAGATAGCACAAGGCAGCACTGAGAAAATTCCTTATCTTTCAAGAAGCATTATTGCTCAGTGGTTTAAAGTTTGGGATGTGCAGTTATATGGCCTGAATGGAATCCTAGCTCCAGGAATAGCTATGTGACATTAGGAAAGTTATACTTGCTCCATCTGCAAAATGCAAAATATGTGAAGATCAAAATAAGGTATACATGGATCATGCAGAGTATAATACATGGAATAGACTGAGTGGTGAATAAATAGTATCATTTCTATGACATCAATTATTGATGTGATTAGGGAATTTTTCAATCTGTTAACATATTACAAATTGAGCTTGAAAAAATATATGCCGTGGTAATGAATAGACAGGCACTGAACTTTGACACTGTTATTTAATACTGCATAAATCTACAAAGGCCTCCAGAAACTCAAATGAATCAATGCTAATGCCAATGCCTTGTAAATTATAAAGCCTGAGACACCTGAAGATTCTGGACCCTTTTTTTTTTTCTTTTGCATTCCTTATTTATATTTTACCCTGTTACCATTTTCACCTCTGTTTCTGGTTTGTGGGTGCCCAGTGATTGAACCAGGGTGGTTAGTATTGCCTGGGGGTTCTTGGACTTCCAGGGGGCTGCCTGGTCCACCTGAGCAATGTGCTCCAAGTGGATAAAGAGCTCCTCCAGGAACATCTCCCTTCTCTGCAGTACAATGATCTTTTCTGATGACTAGAAAGCCCAGGGGAAAGGAGAGCCACCCGAAGGGGTCAAAGTGATAGAAAAGTTGGGCAGGCTTTATGTAACCATGTAAAAGAAACTGTCAATTCCCACCCAAAATCCATTTTCTCATTTTCTTATTAACAAATTCTCAATGTTATTTACAATGACAATGCACCCAGCTTTAAAACAAAACAAACAAGAAAACATTTCCCAGCCTTCCTAGCAGTTAAATAGGCATGTGACTTAAAGTTTGACAAATGACATGTCTGCAACAGTGTTCAGTGGTACATATAAAAAGTCTGCCTAAAGGGATCTGACGTGGGTAGAAGGACATCCCCTGCCTTTCTTGCTGCCTGGGTATGATGACTGGAACTTCAGCAGCCATATTGGATCATAAGGTAACTTTAGGGATGGAAGTCTTGTACTAGGAATGGTGGAACGCAGAGATAGCAGATAAAAAAGAGGAACGTCTGAGTCTTACATGACTTTGGGGAAAATTCTATATCAGCTTTCAACTATCTGATGCTGGACTTTTTAATGTGAGAAAATAAATCTTTGTAGCGTTTGTACCACTAATTTTTGTATCACTGCTATTTATACAGAGCAGAATTCCTAATTACTGCATATATGAATGTGTCAGGTCCTAGTCAGTCGTCCTGCCTCCTACAGGAAAGAGCTTACCTCCAAGCTGCCTCTCATGGCTGTGGATGTTTCAAGCTTCTGAAAGTGCATTGCCAGCTGCTCAGAGACTGTGCTTGTTTAACTTTGTTTAGCAAAATCACTTCCCAGCTCTAAGTAGCAAAGAGATAATGCATGTTGGCCTTAGCATTGGGTTCTCTTTTTACAAGTAACTGACAAGTGTTGTACCACTCGAATAAGCATTGCCCAGAAGTCTTTTAAAACCTCATATGATCCCCAATTCTACCAAATCCTAAAAGAAACTAACCAACTGACTGACCAATGACTGGTTCACTAACCAATGCTCACACATACTTACTTAGTTCAACCACTATGTGTTGATCCCTTTTGTCCACCAAGGGCTAGGTTCGTAGCACACAGAGATGAATCAGAAATAGTTCTAAGTCAACCTTTCATTTCATTCTAGCAGGAAACACATTAAACCAGAGCTGAAAACCACTAAGGGGCCCATAGCTGGTGATGCCTTTGCCACACCACAGTGCGGTTTATCTAGCACTAGACTTAGTTGAAATCACTTTTTTCTACAACGCTGGCATTTTAAGGCTTTCTGTCAGATAGATAAATCGATAGATATAAACATATAAATATCAAAAGACCCATGCTCTGTTTTCTGATAGCAATTTGTGCCCAGTTATCTGAGTACCTCAAAGATACCTGCTGCTGTTTTTAACAACTTTAGAAGACAGTAAGTCCTCCAAAAATGCAAGACTTGAAATCTGACACAGAACAGAGTGAACAGATAAGAGATGGTTCAAGGCAGTTTACCTCTGTGATGATTCTGTTGAGACAGAACACACATAAATACGTATATGCTCACATACACACAAAGTATTTGAAATAAGAATTGCCTTCAAGGAGAAGCACAAAGGGAACAGAAGTCCCAAGGTATGTTACTGGTCTTGGAAAAGTTTACTGTTTACTTATTTATAAATGTAGGCGAAGCCCAATTAGTCTTTAGCTTAAGGAAGAGAGACACAAGAGGAGAAACGGTCTTGGATGGCCTTCATGATTTTTTTCCCCCCATGTTAAGCATGAAAACTTATTTTCAGTATCGGATTTTGGCTGGATTCTTCTTCTTCCCAGAGGCTGGCTCTGCAGGCGTCATTATCAGACCTTTGGAAGTAACATTTGATCTACATCTGAATACATATAGATCCCTCGCCTTCCCTTAGCTTCTCCCTCCTTGCTTTCCCCTCCCCTCTTATGACACTGATTGCGTGTGAAATTAGTTATCAGTCCTGTCACATCTTCCACTGCTAACACTGGTCAGTATTGAATTATAGGGAACGCAAACACAATTTTCAGCAGCCTAATTGCTTCTCCTGTGCCCAGCGAAACTTTACATTAAATACCCACGGCAAGCAGATTGTATTTGATTTTCATAACAAACCGGTGGGATTTCATTACCGGAATCCCTAGCATCTATTCACATGACTCTTTCCTAACTGCTCTATCAGGCTGGTATTGGAAAAAGCAATTCCTTTTCAAAGCAGCAGCTGCCCAGTGCGGTGTTGATGTGTATCAGGTGGTTCCACAGAGTGAAATGGGTGTGTTAAAACCAGACTGGTTCTTCTCTTTTAGAAGATGACTGACTGAATCCCACAGTGCCTCACTCCATTTGAAGCAATTAGGAGTGCAGTGGCAAAGGATCCCCAGGGCTTGTCAGTGTTGTCCCCAAAGATTACAAGAGATTGGCCCATAGTGACACATGGTGAATGCATTCCATAGACATTGACTGAGAGCTTCTACTGTCCCATCCTCAAAAAGCTCAGAGATTAGGTAGAAGGGAAGAAAAAAATATTAAAAACAAACTGTAATGAACTGTTTAATGTATACTGATAGATGTATCTTCAAGGTATCTTAGTAACTTAGAAGATACTGCAGGTACAGAAGAGGACTGAGATATTCACCAAAATCTTAAAAGAGAAATTAACCCTTGAATTGGGTGATGAAGGGTGAGTAGGAGTTCATTAGGCAGACATGGTGGAGAATAGCATTTTAGAAAAAGTAATACCAATAACTAGCATTTATTGAGAGCTTTATTGTGTTGGTCCTGGTTTGAAGCACATTATATGCATTTAAAAGTATAATCTTTATAGCAACCCTCTGAGATATTATGCCCATTTTATGAATGAGGAAACTGAGGCAGTGAGAGATTAAGAAACTAACCTAACTATGATTGTTATTTTTATATGTCAACTTGACTGGTCATGGGCTGCCCAGATTAAACATTATTTATGGGTGTGTCTGTATGGGTGTTTCTGTATGAGATTAATATTTGAATCATTGGACTCAGTAAAGTAGGTTGCCCAGTGTAGGTGTGCAGCATCCAATCCATCCGGAAGAGATAAAAAATCAGAGCAAGAACCATTTTTGGTTCTCAGACCTTTGGACTTGGACTCAATTACAATACTGGTTTCCCTGGATCTTCAGTTGACAGATGACAGATCATAGAACTAACTTCTCAGCCTCCATGATCACATGAGCCAATTCCTTATAATAAAAATAAATAGAGAGTGTGTGTGTGTATGTGTGTGTGTGTGTGTGTGTATCTGTGTATGATTTATCTACAGAACTCTGACTAATACACATTTTGGTACCAAGAGCAATTGTAGAGGAACAAATTGTTAAGGATGAGTTTTTTTTTCATTGGTTCTGGGATTTCTGGAGTTGGCTCTCAAATCTTATTATATTTAAAGATGCTAATGACTCTATTTTCAGTAGTAAAGAGAGCACTGATAGTCCATGGTGTGAACTGTTTATAGACGTACCCAAAATATCTGCATTGAGCATTCCTAATCAACCACTTATAAGAAGCAAGGAGGTAGGTGATTCTCTGTATGATACTTCCAAATATTTTTGAAAAACTAAAGAATACAATGACATTGGATGGTTGTTACTCAGCTAATAAATAACAGAGCAAGAATTAAGACCCAGAAATATGAAGCAGTCACAGATGAGCAGGGAAGACAGATCGAAATCATTAAGGATCACATTGGTCATGCTAGGTTGGAGTTAATCTGTAGACAGTGGGGAGCCAACGAAAAGAAGTGACAAGATCAGATTTGCATTTTAGAAATATTATTGTGTAAGTAGACAGAAGAAGTGATTAGAAGGAAGCCAGAACTGGAAGCTGGGAGATAAAGGCTTTCACAGTAGTCTAGGCAAGCGATGATGGATGAGAGGCTGAGTCATGGGAACAGCATCCGGGGTGATGAAGAGAGAATATATGAGAAATATTTAAAGGGTGCATCTAGGTAATAGATTGGAGTGATGGAGGTGGAATTAGAATCAGTGAATCTACTTTTCTGACTTCCTTTCCCTATCCCCAAATCCACCAGGTTTCTTGAAATAAGAAGCAAGGAAAAAAAGTTTGAAGAAGGGGGAGAAAGGTTAAAAGAGATCAGACTTGAGAGGGAGAATCTAAAATTGGAGTATTCCAAGGGACTGGGTAAGCCTGAGAAATGTCTACAAACTATTTGTGTATTCTGTGGAATCAGTGTGGATTAGCCATTGAAATTCATAAACCTACAGATTAGCACAGGGCAGGAGTCGAGTCTAGAGAGTTGACTTTTCGAATACTTTAACTCCCTTGTTTTATAGATGAGGGAATGAGGTCTAGAGAGGTGGAAGTGACTTGTCTCAGATCAGTTAGCTAAGTGTTTGTTAGTTTGTTATGGAGCCAAATCCGTGCCTCCCATTTCATTTGTTTTGGATCATGACACCCTCAAGTCGTAGCCAATTCCCTCCTCTCTGGATGAGAATCTTTAAACACTAAGTCCTAACCTAATATGCCTTAGACAGTAAGAACTGTGTGGCACTGCCCAGATGCCTCCTCATTTCAACCCTAGGATCCACATACTCAGCTTCTGGAAGTGTTGGCTGCTGGCTGCTCTCATCTGGGTACCTGTCCAGGAATTGCTTTCTGCTGAAGGAAGTTACCTGTTTTAAGATTATACTAAAGTAAAAAACAAAATGAAAACGTTGTACTGAGGACGTTTATTGTCATGGTGTGTGTGGGGGGTGCTATGCTTACAGAATAAATTCACAGAGGTAGAATTACTGGTTGCACAATATTAATGAATTTTTAGACGTTTGGTACCTGTTCTCAAAAGGCTTTTCAAAAGTGTACATCAGTACACACATAGTAATTTTCAATAGTATTCATTTCACCACTTCTCTCACCGTCATTTTAGAAGCGAATTCATTTTTCATCCCCAAATTCCACTAAATTTCAGGAGAGGAATTAAGGAAATACACCAAACTTTGAAGCATTAAAACTATATATTTAAGAGATCCTGTCTTCTGTTGTCAATAACAAGCAATAATAGAGAAGAGGCTCAAAACTAACCAGTAGGGCTTCCCTGGTGGCGCAGTGGTTGAGAATCTGCCTGCCAATGCAGGGGACACGGGTTCGAGCCCTGGTCTGGGAAGATCCCACATGCCGCGGAGCAACTAGGCCCGTGAGCCACAACTACTGAGCCTGCGCGTCTGGAGCTTGTGCTCTGCAACAAGAGAGGCCGAGACAGTGAAAGGCCCGCGCACCGCGATGAAGAGTGGGCCCTGCTCGCCGCAACTGGAGAAAGCCCTCGCACAGAAACGAACACCCAACACAGCCAAAAATAAATAAATAAATAAAATAAAAGAGAAGGGGAGAGTGTACAGGGTAGGAGAAAGAGAAGAACACTCAAGTTGTAATTTAAAATAATTAAAAAAAAGAAACTAACCAATAGCAGACAAAGAGACCCACATTGAAATTTCAGTTTTTTTACTTGAAATATGCTGGGTTAAAAGCAATAGTTTTCCCCTTCACTCACTGAATGAGTCTTTGTCTAATTGGAATATGACTAAAACCAGTTGTGATTGAGGAGGGGATGCAGGAGATGCCTATTAGGTAAAACCAAGAATTGGGGTGATCGTAGTCACTTTAGTCAGCCTATCCTTTACCAACTGCAGAGTCAAAAAATAACATCAACAAGGTTGTCTGGAATTTGAGAACTATAAAAATACTAAGGCTGTATTATTATCATCATATAAAATTTTGAATTTAGATATTGTGACTGAATAGCAGTAACACACGAGAGACATAATCTCCCAGTGAAATTACACTCCCTTGGTTCAGGAAGAGAAAGAAGAAGAAATCCTTGTCACTTTATTTTACTGGTCAAAGCTTTTAATTTCTACTGTTTACATTGTTTTTTAATATTAAAGACATTTTTTGTAGTCTCTGGTGAAATTTTTTTTTTTAATTTATTGATTTTATTTATTTATTTTTGGCTGTGTTGGATGTTCATTGCTGCGTGCAGGCTGTCTCTAGTTGCGGCGAGCAGGGACTACTCTTTGTTGCAGTGCGTGGGCTTCTCATTGCAGTGGCTTCTCTCGTTGTGGAGCACGGGCTGTAGGCGCATGGGCTTCAGTAGTTGCAGCACATGGGCTCAGTAGTTGTGGCGCACGGGCTTAGTTGCTCCGTGGCATGTGAGATCTTCCCAGACCAGGGATCGAACCCATGTCCCCTGCATTGGCAGGCGGATTCTCAACCACTGCACCACCAGGGAAGCCCCTCTGGTGAAATTTTTGAAGATTAATTTTGCGGATAATAAGATAATGTTCTTGTTTACCTATAATACTTCTGACCATAAGATTCCTTGTGATGTTAAAGTCCAAAACTTCCCGAAGGAATTAACTACCAACTACTTATTGAACATGTTCCTTATTGCCTGTCCTTTATTTGGAGATCGTCTTAAAGTAGTAACAAGACAGGATTTGTGTCTTTCTACATGATGTTTTCCTCAGTATTACAAAGAACACTGTATTCATAAAAGTGAATCAAATCAAGAAATATTTATTCTCCTACTGTATTTCAGATACTCTTGTAGATTTTTAAGAAATACCAAATATAGCCATAATTCTGCCCTCAAGAGTTCCCAATCTACCAACGAAGCATGAACCATATATGTGAAAGGATAAATGTCTTTAAAAAGTGTTTCTTAAAAAAAAAAAAGAAAAAGTATTTCTTAATCATGAGTGTCTATTTCAGTGATCTCTGGGGCTTTTAAAAGTTATCCACAGAAATTTTGATTATTGGTTCTGACACAGGGCCCATTTGTTTCTATAATCAGAAAGCTCTACAGGTGAGTTAGATGTACACCTTCACAAAGGAATTATTGTCTTAGAAATTCATGCGAGGCAATGCCTACTTCTACCTGGAGTTGACCCTGGAGGTATTTACAAAGTTAGCATTGCATGAGCTAGGTTTTGAAGAATGGGCAGAATTTGAATAAGCCAAGAGGAAATGGGGATATTTATGGTTAGAACTGAATGATCTCAAGAAAGAAATTGGAAAGCATAGGGAGGGATCAGAGAATGATATATATGGCTGGAATATAAAGGTTATATAATGGTAGTTAGGAAGAAAGCTTTAATATAGCAAGCATTGGAAATTCCTAAGGAA
This sequence comes from Globicephala melas, assembly GCF_963455315.2. Lineage (NCBI taxonomy): Eukaryota > Metazoa > Chordata > Mammalia > Artiodactyla > Delphinidae > Globicephala > Globicephala melas. The sequence continues at coordinate 154,295,866 of NC_083315.2, forward strand.
GTTTGAGTTTAAAAGTTGAACACAATAAAGCAATTTTAGACTGTTGGAGAATTTTGAATGTCAAGGATTAGTTTTTTGTCATTGTGAAATCATAAAGGTATTTTGAGCTGAGAAGTGGTTTCATAGGAAAATACTTAAGGGTATGTGCAAGGATAGATGAGAATTCAGAGGGAATGGAGGGGAAGCTGAGATACTGCCACCATGATGCTATAAAGACTTGTACTAAGGTGGTAGCATTAGAGTGCAAGAAATATGACAACATTTTAAAGGAAGGATCCATTGACAGGGTGGCTGATTGGACTTTGGAAGAGAGCATCCATGCCTGAATGAATGGAAAGTGAATGGTGCCATTTAGATCATCGATTTAGAGGGAACTGGCTTTGGGGGAAAGAGAAAATGAGGGTTTTTCTGATGTCTGTGATTATAGAGAAACAGTCAAGCAGAGTTACATGGGAGGCAGTTGACCATGCAGAGCTAGGGTCCAAGACCAAGAAGGAGGTGAAGAAAGAGATTTTGGAGGATTTTCCATGGAGGAAATAGGAGTAAATACATTCTTGAGAAGGCATGGGATTTGAAGGGAATAAGATATAGACAGAGACAAGAATAAAAGGATAACACTCAAACCTTGGGGGAAGTCTGTATTTAAGAGGTGGTAGGAGAAAGTGAAGGCATAGTAAAAGAAAGAAAAAGTAACTAAAGAAGGGAAATGACCAGAAAATCAGAACCTACAGGAAAGAGAGCATTTCGGGAGCCAAGGCGTGATCAGCTCTATTAAAACACTACAGAGAAACTGGTAAAACAAGTAATGTTAGGATTAGTCCCCGCCACCCCCCTGCCGTGTAACAAGAATGATAACTATTACGAGGTAGTTCTGAGGATTAGTTGAAATATGTGTATTAAACTTTTCATATGAGGTTAGGCATAAGAAAGGCATTTAGTCAACAGTATCTATTGTTGTAAGTGTTATAATTACTAATCAGCACCCAACTATGCTGAGCACTTTTCTGGTTACACATCTGGATAAGATACAACTCTCACTTTCGAAGAGATCAACGTCCATACAAAGAGAAAGGTATAACCAGGTAAATACTATTTTATGGTGTTGGTTCTATGAGAAAGATGCATATACAGTAGAAAGAGGCTCTAAGAGAGAAAAGTGAATACCTTATCCATCCTTTGTCAGATGCAAATTGTAGGATTAGCCTTACATATTGAATTTTACTCTTAGAGTTGTAAAATTTGCCAAGCCAGTTCATGGGGTGTTGAATCTGCGTAATGATTATACGCCTCGCCTCAAACCTGGAGGGACAGACTCTTGGGAGAGACCAGACGAAATTCAATGTCTTGTATCTTTTCTCTATGCACAGACCCCTTGTTTACTTTCTCTACCATAAATAAATCAGAATGACTTTGAGCAATGGGCATTTTCTGTAGCTTGAAGAACAGTTGATCTTTACACCCAGTTTACAAATTAGGCAAACAGATAAATTATTTACAGCGTGGTGAAAATAGAATTTGACCAAATCCACCAGCTTTCTTAGGGCTACTGTTTGTTCCTCAAGGAATGGGTCATTTCACCCTTGGCTGAATCCAAGTTTTCTCAAACTTTTCTACTCAAAGTATATGCTAACCAATGGCATGAGTATCACTTGGATACTTGTTTCAAATGCAGAATCTCAGGCCCTATTCCAGACCTACTGAAGCGGAATCTGCATTTTGGCAAGAACTTCAGGGGAACTGTGTATAGGTTGAGAGGAAGTGGGCTGGAACATTGTATGAGAGCTTAGGAGCTCAACCACATGCCCCGCGTTGCTCCCATGTACTGTTGGGTGATATCGGAGCATTGTGAAGGAATTTTGGATTATGGTTTAGTTCAGAGTCCATATGATGGAGACCACAATTAGAACAAGGTACCACCACTTGTTTTATCTGAGTTAAGTGATATGGGTTTGCACAAATGAGTATTTCTGATTACAATGGACAAAATGTTGATGTCCCCTCAAAATGTATATGGTGATATCTTAACCCCCAAGGTGATGGCATTAGGCGGTAGGGCCTTTAGGAGGTGATTAGGTCATGAAGACAGAGCCCTCATTAATAGAATTAGTGGCATACAAAAGAAGCCTAAGAAAGGTCCCTTGCCCCTTCTGCATGTGAGGTCCCAGCAAAAGGACTACTGTCTAGGAAACAGGCTCTCACCAGACACCAGATCTGCCTGCACCTTGATTTTGGACTTCTTAGCCTTCAGAAGTGTGAGAAATAAATTTCTGTTATTTATAAACTACTGAATCTATATTTGTGCTATAGCAACCCTAACAGACTCAGAGGACTGAGCCATTAAAGATAGGGGTAGGAGTGATTATTTTGCCACTGGAAAGTGCTTCTAGACTCAGAAGCAAGTAAAACCTGGAGAGTCCTTCCAGAAATCAGAAATATTGGCAAAGAGCTTCATAGATGGTTTATATAAATTTTTCTGTCACTAGCTAACTGCATGACTGTAGACATTTTTTAACCTCTCTAAGCTTGAGTTTTCTCATACATAGAATGTGGATAGTTATTGTACCTGTATCACAGGGTTACTGTGGAGCTAAATGAACTAGAATATATAGAGCAGTTAGCACAGAGTCGAGTCCTAGTGAGGGCTCAGTAAGTACTACTTGTCTATTATTATTTAGTTTGTTATTATTCTATAATAATTGAGTATCTGTTATCTAATCTCTTATGTAAGAATAGTGAAATAATAGACTTCTGGATACTTTGGGGAAAATTCAATAATTTCAAGTTGAGTGATATTGACAAATACTGTGATACTAAAGATTCTGGTGGTACTTAAGGAACTATTTTCTTAGTCTCTATGCTCTGGCCAGTAAAACTATTTATATCTTTTGTTCCTGCTACATTTGAGCCAAAATGCCCCCCTCTTTCTCAAGAAAATGCCATCAGCTCACCATTCCCACACTATGCAAATGCCTTTTGCAGCCGTAGAAGCAGGTCTGAGCAGATGAACACAGCAGCCTGTGGACGCATGTTTACCCTCCTTTGCCACCATTCAGCTTACTTTACATTTTCTAGGAACACATTTTAGGATGGAATTGCCTCTATTCCATTTATATTTAGTTAATTATCTGGTTTATTTTCTGTTTTTACAATCGAATTAATCTCAGCACATTAACTTAGTCTAAGGCATGGCAGCTGTGGAAACCTGATTTATTTACTTTGAGAGAAGAAGGACAAGCTGGAACAGTGTCCTCCCGTTTTGTGATTATATGCAACTGATTATGAGCACGGATGGTATTCTGGCCCTAATATTAAATTCTGCTCTTAAGCCACTAGAGTCAAAAGAGTATAAGTGACTGTAACCCTACATATTTTCCAGGAAGATGCAAGTGGTTGTTTCCAAAGGAATGCCAATTCATTCTCCTCTGCAGGTCTTACTCAGAATATTTAATTCTGAACTATTGGCCTATCACCCGTAACTGCCCTTTCTACCATCTTTGACTCCCTCAATGGAGAAATGACATGAAGAACTTCTTCATTTACTTCATCTAAAATGTTGTGTTTTTTTTATATTCTAGAAGCCATGAGAGAAATCCTTGAGGCCTTAGCTCCTGTGTTCTCTTTAAATTGTAAACACTCTATCATTTCAGTTTTGTTGAGCGTGTTTATTTTTCATTCGTCTTCCACCACTGTTTTAAGTCCTTTCTCCAAACTCTTGGAAGGCTTTGATGGGAAAGCCTATACTTCACCTGCAGATGCTTTCATCTAGCTGCCTAACCTCCTGCCGTGACCACTGTTCCTTTATTAAAGATAAGGATTGCCTTTGGTTAACTCCACGGCCCACGAGAGCAATGATTGATTTCCCACTGGGTGCGTTGCAGGTGATATTGCAGATTTCACTTTCCCCACATGACTGAGCCACTGATAATGATTAAAAATTCAAAAGACTGCCAAAGGGCCACATTATTGTTCCCTCACAGGGGGCTTTAAAAATATGTAGTCTAAATTGTCTCTTCTAAGGCTAACATGAGTTTTATCTTCAAAGCATCAATGTGACTTCTTTTTATAGGTGCAAGGGAAAACCAAAGGGTGACAGAGGAAAATGTTTCTATTCTTAGTCTTACTACTGACTCATTGTATATACCAGTTTTGAATTTCACTTTATATTCCATTTCTAAAATGGAATAGAAATACGTGGGATAAACTGCTATCCAAGTCAGTTAGGTCTTCATGTCCTAAATAGCGCCTCTCACGATGCCCTTTGCCCTATGGGTGGATCTGAACATGCCTCTTTATTCCCAGCTGTGCTTTGGATCCAGTTTCACAGACACAGCATCTATGAACAACACAGCTGTGTTACACTAGAGTGCAGAGACTCACAGCTCAGGCCTTGTAGTGACCTTGTCATGAATTCAAATTCCAGTTTTGCCACTTTCTTGCTCTGTAGACTTGGGCTAATAAATGAGCTTCTTTGACCCATAGTTTCTTTATCTATAAAATAGGGATGATAGTAATATGTATCTCGTAGGTTTATTGGGAGGTTCAAATGAAATGTAATTAGAAAGTTGGTGCGAGGTATCAAGTATAATATGGGCAGTATATTGGTATGAAACATTATTTTTATTGCTTAGTAGTTTGCAGGTTTGACTCAGTCCATTGTAAACTTTCAGAGGACAAGACCTCAATTGTATTTCATTTTTGTGCCTCTATAATCTAGCACAGTGGTCTGCATTTAGTAGTTATAGCAAACAGTGAATGAACAAATTATATGAGTGATTAAATAATCACTTCAGGTTTATGATTTGTCAAAGGAATAATTTCCAGATAGACTTTTTCCCTTAGGATGTGTTCTTGAAGATGGTCCTAGTGCTAATGCTGTAGTTGCCTAAACTAGCTCTGTGAGACATCCTGGGACCTGAACCCCCAGCAGCATATCCTGGGACCCTCGTGGATCTCAGTCATATTCCTTCATTTATGAGTTCATGCCTCACTAGTCTTTTTCCTGTATTTGTCACCACTGATGTAGCCTACATGCTCAGTTTTCTAATGCTTATTATGGTTTTAAGTGTTCTCCCTTTTCTTAAGAAAACAATCCCCAGAAATATGGCAAAACTCTACATGAACCCACATTTTCTCACATCTTTAGCTCGGAAACTCCGTTCTTTTGCAGAAAAACAGGTTGCAAACATTGCAGCGTGGAACAGAATTGACACGTGACCTTTGCTTTTATTGATCCATTGCTTATTTGTATCAGATGTGATCCTTCCCCTGTTCATGCCTTACTGCTTCTTTGTGAACTAGTCACTTGCCTTGAGTGTTTGCACCTCCAAACTTTCTTAGCACCATTAGCCCTGATAATATCCCTTCCTTCCAAGGTTTCCAGATTATGCAGTCAGGCTATTTCTTTGCCAATCATGTCACAGGATTATTATTTTACATTTTTAATAAAGAAAGAGAATGATACAAAGTGGTAGAAAGACAGGTAAGATTAATTGGTTGGACCGGCCAATTATCAGGTGGGTTTATGGCCAGTTGGGTGGTGATACAAATACAAGGCTTGCTAAAAGTTACAAAATGCCAGTGGCAGTTCTTAGAAGAGAGCCTTAGGCTACCAGACTAAGCCACTTCAGCAGTGTTATCAGTTACTAACCTCTCCCTAAAAGTGGGGGCACATTTTTATTATTCTGGACTGTTGATTTGCATCTTACTTACCTTTTCTTCCCTTTGGTTTCATTGGGATTCTATCCTGGTACATTCCCAGCCCCACAGCAAAAGAATGATAGGAATGGACATCTAAGGCACCCATCTCTGAATGAAGATAACTTAGTCATTACTGCTTAATGCATTTCTGGATTTGTATTATCTGTCATTAAATAGCACAGCATTCATTCATTTATCCTTATATCAATTCAATCACTTATTCAATGAATATCCGATAGAACTGGGTCATATCCTGACTTTACCACTTACTGGCTCTGTGACATTGGATATGGTCATTAACCTCATTGAACTTCAATTGCTATATTTTCAAAGTTTAAATGATAGTAACTAACATGAGGTTGTTAGAGGATTAAATGATATATACAAAGCTGCTAGGATGGGTGCTGACATGTAGGAGGTACTCAAGAGATGGTAGCTGAAAAGAATATTTCTTGCAATTTTGTTAGCGTATAGCATGACAGTTTTCAATGTAGGTAGTGACTGTATTTGTGTAGCCTTAATAGTGGCATTTAAAAAATCCATTTTAGGATTCTTTAAAATCTAAGGAATTGGATTTTGTCTTCCTTCTTACTATATTAAAAAAAATTAAAAGGAAAAAAGTAAGTTTCCTTTTAACAAATCTATTAATAGAGAAGGAAGCACTGAGATTTCTTTGGAATGCAAGATAATAAAAAGTTTGTAGGCAAATTTTTGAACTAGAAAGGCATGGATTTTTCCTTATGAGAGGACAGTTTAAAGGTTTTAAATTTTTAAATAGTCAAGGATCTCACCTTTGAGAAAAATTGGAAACAATATCTTTTTCTTATATAATAAATTGTGGACTGAATTTCCATGACTCCTTCTCCTTTTAAATGCTGCTCTTGTGGGAAGACAGACTTTGGCTCAGTACAAGTTAAGAGCCATGTTTTTCTCATACAGTTCCTGTGATATTTTTAGAAGTATCCACTTCCTTTTCTCTTATGTCAGTTGTGTGGGTCTTTGAAGTTTCTGTGTCTCTAGATGATGTCTGTACTCAACCAACCTGGAGATTCTCTTCTGTTTGGGTTTGGCAGAGGGTTTAGAGAGTGAGGGTTTTCACTTGACCCAGGTCTTCTGCAGGCCAGGCCTCACTTACCCAGTGAAGGACAGGGACTGGAAGTGAGGAGGAGAGTTCTGTTCTGCAGCCCTTTCAGAAGCTCAAGTACACCTTGCAGCCAAGCTTGGTGCTGAGAGCATGCTGGCAGTAACAGAGCAGGTTCCCGTGGCCAGGCACATGGGCGAGAGTTAAGTCAAAAGTCTGCAATATTAACCCAAAGAAAGAAGGCTTCCCAGGAAAAAGGCCATTAGACCTGTTCTAGGCTAAGACCTCAAAAAACAGCAGTAGGTGGAAGTTGTAACATCCCCAAGAGCTGGTTAAATCTCCAATGGGCTCTTCATAGGAGAGTGAGTTTCCCGCCACTGGAGGTATTGAAGAAAAAGGAAGGGCAGACACTTTCCAGGGTTATTGAAGGAATTCATTTATCAGATGCATTTTGTACTTGATAACTACTAAGTTCTGCTCTGTCTTAGAAATTCAATGGTTATTCGAATTAGATCCATTTTTCACATTTTTTCCATTGAGAAGTTTTTCTCAGTACCGCCTCTCCTCTTTGAAATTTAACAAGAAATTATAGAAATCCAAAGCATTTAAAAGTGATGGCTAATTAATATATTACTCCAGAGAAATATGATCAATGTGATCAAGGTGAATTGGAGGGCTTCCCTGGTGGCGCAGTGGTTGGGAGTCCGCCTGCCGATGCAGGGGACACGGGTTCGTGCCCTGGTCCGGGAGGATCCCACATGCCGCGGAGCGGCGGGGCCCGAGAGCCATGGCCGCTGCGCCTGCACATCCGGAGCCTGTGCTCCGCAACGGGAGAGGCCACAACAGTGAGAGGCCCGCGTACCGCAAAAAAAAAAAAAAAAAATGTGGAGGTTTTATTTACTTTAGCATCATTCTGATTTCTCCTACTTGGTTAAGGAGGGAGAGAGAGATCAGGAAAGGCAAGAAGAAAGTAGGGGAGAAAGTGAGAGCATATTCAATTTCCCAGGGAAAGGAAGAAGAAAAAGAAATTGAGTTTTTGAAATACATGCAACACTGTACCGGGTCGTTATGGTCGTTTATAATGCTCGTCTTCCCTTAGACCTGACTGGCTTTCTGCTGGACCTGAGACATCTCCCTTGAGAGCATCATCACAGAACTGTTAGAAATCCTAATATGTCACGATTTTACCACGCATCCTCTTCTAAGTATTCCAGCTTGGAGAGTTTGCAGATCCCTGGTTAATTAATGTTGAACCTTTCAGGGTATCTATGAATCTTGGCAGGGGTGGTAGGGGACTAGAATTTAATTAAAGGCACAAGCTTTGTGGGTATTGTGCAGTCTCAGATTCCAGGAGGGAGATGGTCATTGTATGGAGGTTGCTGGTGGGAGGTAAGCAGGAAGGCAAAGTGTGCAAAGGTTGAAGGAAGATGATATCCAAAGGCTTAAACAAGGAAGATGAAAAACAAAGAAATGGGCATGATCCAGCTGAGCTTACCAAGGCGTGGTCATAGAGAAGGGCTGTGTGTGTGTGTGTGTGTCTGTGTCTGTGTGTCTGTGTGCGCTTGCAGTGTAAACACACTGACTTAGAGCTAGCAGCCCTTTCCCCTGATAGAAATTTGATGAGGCAGCAACAAAACCTGAACAGAGACTAATTAAAGAGCAAGGAAGTAGCTAATGAAATGAAAGTAACTTTAAAAGCATGAAAAGAAATTGTTGTTAACACACCATGTGGTTAACCTATGAACCTAGCTGCTGTGGAAACATAATAACAGAGAGTCAGCTCCTGCAATGCAAATAAGTTCCTTCCTGGGTGGAAATGGGGCTCTTTGGAGAAAGATTAACTTTACTGTCCATGGGGGCATAATTTAACTCACTGGAATAGTAATTTGACAAATGGCACCTTTGTGGTCCTAGTGAATGCTGCTGCTTTCTATTAGCAAAACCATGTGCTGCAAAACAATGAAGAAAAACATTCTTGCTCTCCCCCTACCCCAGCATAAGGGCAACTTTGAGCCTGCTCATTTTTGAAACTTCCAGCAGTGGAAAGAAAGCTCTAAGGTTTGGTAACGTGTGACACAAAACAGAGTGAGCCTGGTTCAGAAAACATTTCTCCAAGCGGGGGGAGTGTTTGCCGGGTTTACCCATACTGGGTTTTGGAATCTTGACGATTCTTGTCCTTTTGGTCCACGTGGTTCAAGTTAAAAATAAAAGGAGTTTCTTCTACTTGGGGCTTGAGTTAGTTGAGAGTGTGATACTGAGGTTTGATGGACGTTTACATACCAAATTACACATAACCCAGTGTGTGACTGATATTAAATCACTTCTCTTCACTAAGGAGCTGGTAAGCATCTTAACCAGGTAGGGCTGGGGGAATTTTCAACACAGTTCTAGCTGTGTTGGGACTCCTGTTCCCTTATCTCCTTATTTTATGTGTCATACACTGATTCTCTTCTAAGTTCCAGGGCATTTTACAGGAAAACATCCCTTCCATAAATAAGGAATTTAGACCAGGGGCAAAAACATCTCCATCTCTCTGCTTGCAATTATCACTCAATGTTCAAAACTTATGCTCAAGGTTTTCAATATTTATATCTCTTGCTATTGTAGTTCCTAATATACCCTTGTACAGGTGTATTTAAATCTGGGGATGCTTGAATCTTTTAGTATATATATATGCTCTTCACAGTTTCTCTGCTTGAGTTGTCTCCCTGCTATAAACTGCAGGGATAGGAGCCGTTTTTTGCAGCCACCCTGGTTTTTACCAAGGAAGAAACAACTTCTGTATCATGTACTTGCTGAAAAGGTCTCCTCTAGTGTCAACCATTTGCTCAGTCGTTTATTTACCAAGTGCCTACTATGTTTCAGGCAGGGGTCTAAAGGGAACGACTCAGACAATGTTCCTGTCCCATGTATGCCATATCCTAGCGAGAAGAGGCAGATGATAAATAGGTAAATCATAAATCAGTTGCCGATAGCAATAAGTGCTAGAGTGCAAAGGAACTGAGCAAGGGCAGAGGTACTTTGGTGGTTGGAGAAGACCCCTGGAAGGAGGAGACATCCCACTTGAAATCTAAGAGATGAGATGGGCCAATAAGAGCAGACCTGGAAGAAGGAAATTGAAGACAGAGGAAGGAGAAGCCTGCAAATGTGGAAGCAAGGGGGCCAGAGTGGCAAGAGCAGAGTGAGAAAGGGAATGCTAGGAGGGAAGCAGAGGCTGGTTCCTGAAGTGTATGGTTGTTCACTGACAATAATCATCGACAGTCTCACATTTTACAAAACCCAAGTTTATAATAAAAAATAAAATTATATCTCTATTTTTTCCCATCTTTGCCTATGACCTTTATTAAATAACAATAAGAATAATAAATTTATTAAGTCCATTGCACGTTCTAGTCACAATGTTTGAAGCATTTTACGTATGTTATCTCATTCAGTCCTCGCATGTGTGCTAAGAAGTAGTGATGAAGCCGAGATTTAGAGAAATTAACCAATCTTCCAAGATTTAGCACAGCTAGTGAATTGCAAAACCTGGATCAGTCTTACGCAGGCTTGTTTTCAAAGCCATAGGTTTACTTCTAAACTACATAACTTTTCTAGCACTACCACTGTACTCTTACTATGTGCCAGGAACTAAAGGGCATATTTTACACACACTACCTCAAAATACAAAACAGTCTGACAGAGGAGCTATCATTCCCATCAATTTGCAAGTAGGAACACTGAGAAATAGAACATTCAAAGAATTGGCTTGAGACTAAATGCTAGTAATTGGCAGTGCTGGGATTCAGAGTGAGGTCTACCTGAGTCTGAAGCCCATTCTATTGAACACTCCACAACCTGCCTTCCAATGTCATCAGTGCCTCAATCTGGAAACACAGGCCCAGGTTGCAGAGGGGATAACTTGAGAAGGATGGGTTGTAGGGACAGGATTTAAGTCACCTTTGTTTCACCAGTATAACTCATGCTCCCAGGTGGGTAAGATCTTACCCATTTCTCTTTTCCCCTATCAAATCAGACTTCTCTATGAGCTGTGTCTTGGTAAGTCTGAACCCAATACAACCTTGCCATCATGTGGGCACCATAGCAATTGTATTACTCCTCCTTGGTTCCAATTATTTTTGTCCATGCTTCATTGTTTCTTTCTACTCACTTCCTGTGGGCACACTTACTCCCTGAGAAGTAGGGCTATATCTCCCTCATTTATGCACCCTGCGTAACATCCAACTGCTTAACGTGTCACATAAAATAGGTGCCCAATAAATATTTAACAAAGTAGTTGATACTTCAGGAAATATGGGAAACACCCTGTCTCTGCTGTTCTATTTCTTAGACTCAGGCATTTGAGAGGATTCGTTTGGAAAGCCTCGAAGGAATATTTACAATGTGACAGATAATGAGACAGTCTTTGGAAATGGGAAAACAACATGAGCAAAAGATGGATGGCAACAGAACTGTGCTGTTTTCTGCCAACTGATGTTCCTCTTGTCCCCATGGAAAGATAAAACCAAAACTTTTCTTCCACTCTTGGGTGAACTCACTGGCTGTGTTTTTAACCTTTGCTAATGGAGTTTGGGCCACCCGGCTTTAGGAATTCACCTAGGCCAAATTGGGCCACTCCAGGTTGGGTTATGCCCCCAGAAGCTCTGCCATGTGAACTTCTCAGTGCCTTGTACTCTATCCAGTGTCACTTCTGATGTGCTAAGTAATATGCCACACACACAAAACCATACCAAATTGAAAAAAAAGAAAAAGAAAAAGATCTTAGGCTGCCGTTAGTACATACTGCCCTTACCAGAGAACATTATTTCAGTGGAGCACGTGCCCTTCACAAAAAATGATTTTTCTACAAAAAACAGCTGTGGTTGGGGAAAGACACAAGGTAAAATATATGCTACTCTAATCTAGAGAATAAAGAGAAAAGAGATAGCCAGCCATAGCCATCCTACCGGCTAACTCACTTCTGCACAGTGTATCCTCTTATCTGTCTCACGTTGTCTATGACTGAGGCTGAATAATAGGGGGAGACAGGTATTAGTCCAGGAAATAAGACAGACTGACAGAGAGAGGGTGAGAGAGAGAGAGATTACTTTGTACCTGCAACCTCTCCAGTCTTGTATTTGACAGGTTACATGAGGAAAAAGCCTCATAAAGGCACTAGGGTTGGTTTAGATCCAAGTGGAAATAATGTCTGAAAAATCCATTACCTTTTTGTTTTTTGATACTATGTTGCTTTGGCGAAGTACAATGCCTGAAGAGAAAGTAGGCCAGTTTCTGCAAAGCTAGAAATTTAAAACTCACAAACATGTTGTGAAGTTCCTTTGATTGTGCCCATTTTACAAATAAAGGGACAGAGGCTCAAAGTAGTTGCTGAGTACGTCCATGGTCATTCTACCAATGAGCTGGATCCCTTCCAGGTCTCTCCTGGTCTGTCTGCCTCCGTCGGCCTCCATGTTCTTTCCTGTTTACTTTACTGTTCATACACATCACAGTGCCAACCAGCCTAAAGAGCACTGGTTTTATATTAAACAAAAGAAGATGAAAACCAGAGTTAAAAAAGAAAACAAACAAGCTGAGTTAGAAGACCCATTTTGTGCTTCTTGATCAGTCTTTGATAACAGGAACATCAAAGTTCAACTCTTGCCTGAATCTGCAGACATGAAAGGTAAGAGAAATTTATTTAAGACCAAACAATAATCCAGGAACCGAGTGGGGATGTGGTTCACAAAGTGTGTTCGTTTCCTCAAGATATTACAGCAACATATCACAAACTAGGTGACTTAAATCAAAAATGTTTTATCTCATAGGTCTAGAGTCTAGAAGTCCAAAATCAAGGCAGGACTATGCTCCTTCTAAAGGCTCTGGGTAGAATCCTTCCTTGCCCCTTCCTGACTTCTGGTGATGGCCATCAGTCCTTGGTGTTCCTTGGCCTACAGCTGCATCACTCAGTCTCTGCCTCTTTCATCACAAGGCACTCTACTTTGTGTCTCTCTCTCTCCACATGGCTTTTCCCTGTTGTTATAAGGACACCAGTCATATTGGATTAGGGTGTACCCTAATGACCTCATCTTAATTTGATTATATCTGCAAAGACCCTGTTTCCAAATAAAGTCATATTCTCAGGTACCAGGGATGAGGACTTCAACATATCTTTTGAGGGGATACAATTCAGCCCATAATACCACATTGTAACTGTGCTTCTTCAGAATTTCTGTGGGCTGATGCCCATAGTCACCAAGTATATCATTGCTAATATGCTGAGGCGTTGGGGGGGAATCCAGGGATTTTTATCTCTTTGACCGGTGGCCCTAGGATAATCTTCCTGTCACATCACACTCTGCTGCCATTGTCAGTCCCTCATCAGTTGGGATAATTTTTGTGTCCTGCAGACTGTGTGTGTTGGCCTTTGACAAAGTGAAGCCTAAGTCTTTCATCTTTCAAGCACCTAACCTAGAGCAAGAAGGTAGAGACCCAAATGCCTTCTCTGACATTATCTTTTGATTATATATCCAGAGAGCAGAAACATCACAGATGTGTCACTTGATCTAGAAATCAAAGTGAGTGTTCCCTAAGGGAAACACTAACTCTGTCCAGATATCACTGAGTGTAAAATGCCGGGGCATTGCATCCACAGTGTCCTCTGACCGTCAGTGCAGGGGGAGCTCAAGGAGCAGATGCAGTAACACCCCAGGGACTTAGACTCCTCCACTGAAGGGGCAGAGATGGCCAACTGAGCAAAGGCATCTGAGGACCTTTGGTCTGGTCTATTCACTTCACAGCTCAGAAATGATAAATGACTGGACTAAACTATTTATTGTCAGGTGGATGACCAGGACACAGCACAGAAGTAATACCATAGAGCTGGTTGATGCCCTTCTAAGTGATAAAGCATTGAGCTTCTGGTTTTAATATGTGCAGTGGATGGCAAACAAGTCACGATAGTACAGGCGTTGAGTGCAGCCACACAGCCTGGGTTTGTATCTTGGTTCCTCCACTTGCAAGCTGTGTGATTTGGGGAAAGTTTCATCATCTGTAAAATGATAATAATAATATCTACCTCATAGAGTAGATATGGGGGTCAAATTCACGTGTATTGAAAGCACTTAGATGCCTCACACAGTTGAAGTGTTACGAAAGGGTTGGTATTATTATTACTATTATCCTTCGCTTTAGAATCAGAGTGTCCTGAACTTACTATGGTTCGGGTATGGGAGCCCCAATGCATTGTGAAGACACATTCACGTCCCCTAAACCTCGGCATATTCAGAGCAGTGGGAACGAGAGCGGAGGCAGGGCAGCGAGGGTGGGCACAGGCTGAGCATACAGTCACCAAGCAGTGCAGTGGAAAGGGAATCTTACTGAAGACACCCCCAGTCCCGGTGGAAGTCCTCAATATTCTCAGAGAAAAGGACCCAGGGGCTGGCAGCAAACAAGTAGGAGATCAAGAAATTAAGACTGAGATTTATCAGCTCTTCCAGGTCTGGTTGGAACCCCTGACCCCAGAGCCAAATTATGAAGTTTATTTTGATGTAATTATGATGCTCTAAGTGTCTGATGAAGGATATAGAAAATGTATTCCTATATTATATACATCCATACCTCTACACTCATTTTTCAATCTTATATCTGTGTCAAGTGCTGTCTCTTGTATTATGAATGACATTTGCCTCTGGACAAATGTCTCTCACCCTGCTTCTTTCTAGTCAGTGGCTCTAACATGCCATGAGCTTGAAAAACAGATAACTGTGCTGTTCGGCTTGTGTGTAAATCGAGCCCCATGCTCCTTCAATCTCTTTTTTGTTTACTTCATGAGATAGTTTTTAAGTAGAGGAAAAATTTGAGCTAGGATTTCTGAAATTCACATTCAAGTTCTGGTCCTTTTTCTAGTTGTTTTGTGGTTTCATTCAAGGTTCTTGATTTCTTCAGGTGAAGGAAAAACCCATTTTACAGATGGAGAACTGATGCTCAGAGAAGCATCTAGCTAGAAAAGAGAACAGGAATTCAAAATCCAGGTCTGTCCCACTCAATACTCACATTCTTTCTGCTTTATGGCCCTCTTTTCAAGCACTGAAAATGGTTAAAGATATAGGTATTTGCAGTATATAGATATTTATATATTTTTAATAATTATTGTATAAAAACATACTTGTACACCTAACTATATTTTCCATGCAGTCGTCTCAGTCACCACCACCATCTAGGTTTCCTCAAGGGACTGCATATTGATAAGTCTTAAAATCACTGTTGTGCAAGGTGAGTGGGAAATGGACAATATAGTAGAGTTTGGGTTGAGGAACAGACTTTGAGCACTGAACAGCAGGCCGCATCGCTGGTGGCGGAATAAAGGAGAAGGCTCTGTGGCTTATCCATGCCATCATGGCAAAAAATAGCATAGAACAGCTGGTGAGCTGTCAGAACGATCTTTAGGAGGAAATGTGAAATCGCTCTGCTTGGTGCATTAATCGAGAGTTATTTGGACGGAACTGAATTGCCAGGGGAGGAACAAGCAAGATGGTAACTCACCCTTGCCTGGCCTTTCATCTCTCTGAAACATGGTTCTATGTCACGGGCCTCCTTCACACACATACTCCCCTATTTCCTTATTCTCTCCCTCCCCTACCACCTGACTCACACTCAGATATATGATTGCATATATCCAAAGAAATAACCGGGAACAAAAAGTACATTTTAAGTACTGACAGATGTTTCCTCAAGACAGAATTTAAAGAGACATTGGATAGGTTAGCAATTACGACTTTTTTGGAAGAGAAAACTTTTTGAATAGTTGTGGCTGAGTCCTAATGTGGCTTTGGTTATTTCATGGAGTAGTTTAAATGCATGTCTGAAATCAAAATTTTTAACTGTCATTACGAATTTGTCATGATTGGTGAATTCAGTGAACGGATGAAGGGGAGGGATGCAGACAAAGAAAGGACACATTGATATGGGGATGACAGTCTTGACTGGGGTGTGAACTTACTTCTGCTGGAGGAGAAGAAGCAAATTGAGGACCAACCTCTTGCATCAAATTACAAAGAGGCTTCCTGCTGGGAACAATTTAGGTGACCTGAAGTCATGATTTTTTTTTTTTTTTTTTTTTTTTTTATGGGTAGCTAAGGAAAGAGCAGCTATAGCTAGAGAACCAGGTGTCGTGCTTTTGGAAATGACCTTAAATAGAGGCTGTTACCTTTTGGCTTCCATTTCAGATAATAAATTCTTCTCCCATTCCCTTCATCTCAGGGAAAGAGGAATGAATCAGGTGCTTCAGAGACTTCTGAAGGAATGGTTTTAGTAACAATTGGACATTTAGAACAGCACAGGTATCCATGGAGGGATATTGCTGAGGTTATTCATTTTGTTGTCCATATAATGTAATTCTTTGGAGTAGAAAGCAAAGAGCAGTAGTTTGTTCAATAGATGGAACAAGAAGAAATGGATTTTTCTCCTTCAGTTTGTTAATATGGTTTATCACGTTGATTGATGTGCATATATTGAAGAATCCTTGCATTCCTGGAATAAACCCCACTTGAACATGGTGTATGATCCTTTTAATGTGCTGTTGGATTCTATTTGCTAGTATTTTGTTGAGGATTTTTGCATCTATGTTCATCAGTGATATTGGCCTGTAGTTTTCTTTCTTTGTGACATCCTTGTCTGGTTTTGGTATCAGGGTGATGGTGGCCTCGTAGAATGAGTTTGGGAGTGTTCTTTCCTCTGCTATATTTGGGAAGAATTTGAGAAGGATAGTTGTTAGCTCTTCTCTAAATGTTTAATAGAATTCGCCTGTGAAGCCATCTTGTCCCGGGCTTTTGTTTGTTGGAAGAATTTTAATCACAGTTTCAATTTCAGTGCTTGTGATTGGTCTGTTCATATTTTCTATTTCTTCCTGATTCAGTCTTGGCAGGTTGTGCATTTCTAAGAATTTGTCCATTTCTTCCAGGTTGTCCATTTTATTGGCATAGAGTTGCTTGTAGTAATCTCTCATGATCCTTTGTATTTCTACAGTGTCAGTTGTTACTTCTCCTTTTTCATTTCTAATTCTATTGATTTGAGTCTTCTCCCTTTTTTTTCTTGATGAGTCTGGCTAATGGATTATCAATTTTGTTTATCTTCTCAAAGAACCAGCTTTTAGTTTTATTGATCTTTGCTATCATTTCCTTCATTTCTTTTTCATTTATTTCTGATCTTTATGATTTCTTTCCTTCTGCTAACTTTGGGGATTTTTTTTTCTTCTTTCTCTAATTGCTTTAAGTGCAAGGTTAGATGGTTTATTTGAGATGTTTCCTGTTTCTTAATGTAGGATTGTATTGCTATAAATTTCCCTCTTAGAACTTCTTTGTCACAGCTTACTCCCTCCCCATATCCTCAAGTCCATGCTCTAGTAGGTCTGGGTCTTTATTCCCGTCTTACCCCTAGGTTGTTCATGACCTAATTTTTTTAATATATATTCCATATATATGTGTTAGCATACGGTATTTGTTTTTCTCTTTCTGACTTACTTCACTCTGTATGACAGACTCTAGGTACATCCACCTCACTACAAATAAATCAATTTCGTTTCTTTTTATGGCTGAGTAATATTCCATTGTATATATGTGTCACATCTTCTTTATCCATTCATCTGTTTATGGACACTTAGGTTGTTTCCATGTCCTGGCTATTGTAAATAGAGCTGCAATGAACATTTTGGTACATGACTCTTTTTGAATTATGGTTTTCTCAGGGTATATGCCCAGTAGTGGAATTGCTGGGTCGTATGGTAGTTCTATCTGTAGTTTTTTGAGGAACCTCCATACTGTTCTCCATAGTGGCTGTATCAATTTACATTCCCACCAACAGTGCAAGAGTGTTCCCTTTTCTCCACACCCTCTGCAGCATTTATTGTTTGTAGATTTTTTGATGATGGCCATTCTGACCTCTGTGAGATGATATCTCATTGTAGTTTTGATTTGAATTTCTCTAATGATTAATGATGTTGAGCATTCTTTCATGAGTTTGTTGGCAGTCTGTATATCTTCTTTGGAGAAATGTCTATTTAGGTCTTCTGCCCATTTTTGGATTGGGTTGTGTGTTTTTCTGTTATTGAGCTGCATGAGCTGCTTGTAAATTTTGGAGATTAATCTTTTGTCAGTTGCTTCATTTGCAAATATTTTCTTCCATTCTGAGGGTTGTCTTTTGGTCTCATTTATGGTTTCCTTTGCTGTGAAAAGCTTTTAAGTTTCATTACGTCCCATTTGTTTACTTTTGTTTTTATTTCCATTTCTCTAGGAGGTGGGTCAAAAAGGATCTTGCTGTGATTTATGTTATAAAGTGTTCTGCCTATGTTTTCCTCTAAGAGTTTGATAGTGTCTGGCCTTACATTTAGGTCTTTAATCCATTTTGAGTTTACTTTTGTGTATGGTGTTAGGGAGTGTTCTAATTTCATACTTTTACACATAGCTGTCCAGTTCTCCCAGCACCATTTATTGAAGAGGCTGTCTTTTCTCCACTGTATATTCTTGCCTCCTTTATCAAAGGTAAGGTGACCATACACGCGTGGGTTTATCTCTGGGCTTTCTATCCTGTTCCATTGATCTATATTTCTGTTTTTGTGCCAGTACCATACTGTTTTGATTACTGTAGCTTTGTAGTATAGTCTGAAGTCAGGGAGCCTGATTCCTCCAGCTACGTTTTTCTTTCTCAAGATTGCTTTGGCTATTCGGGGTCTTTTGTGTTTCCATACAAATTGTGAAATTTTTTGTTCTAGTTCTGTGAAAAATGCCAGTGGTAGTTTGGTAGGGATTGCATTGAATACGTAGATTGCTTTGGGTAGTAGAATCATTTTCACAATGTTGATTCTTCCAATCCAAGAACTTGGTAGATCTCTCCATCTATTTGTATCATCTTTAATTTCTTTCATCAGTGTCTTATAATTTTCTACATACAGGTCTTTTGTCTCCTTAGGTAGGTTTATTCCTAGATATTTTATTCTTTATGTTGGAATGGTAAATGGGAGTGTTTTCTTAATTTCACTTTCAGATATTTCATCATTCGTGTATAAGAATGCCAGAGATTTCTGTGCATTAATTTTGTATCCTGCTACTTTACCAAATTCATTGATTAGCTCTAGTAGTTTTCTGGTAGCATCTTTAGGATTCTCTATGTATAGTATCATGTCATCTGCAAACAGTGACAGCTTTACTTCTTCTTTTCCGATTTGGATTCCTTTTATTTATTTTTCTTCTCTGATTGCTGTGGCTAAAACTTCCAAAACTATGTTGAATAAGAGTGGTGAGAGTGGGCAACCTTGTCTTGTTCCTGATCTTAGCGGAAATGGTTTCAGTTTTTCAACATTGAGGATGATGTTGGCTGTGGGTTTGTCATATATGGCCTTTATTATGTTGAGGAAAGTTCCCTCTATGCCTACTTTCTGCAGGGTTTTTATCATAAATGGGTGTTGAATTTTGTCAAAAGTTTTCTCTGCATCTATTGAGATGATCATATGGTTTTTCTCCTTCAATTTGTTAAGAAGAAAGCTGGAGTAGTAATTCTCATATCAGACGAAATAGACTTTAAAATAAAGACTATTACAAGAGACAAAGAAGGACACTACATAATGATCAAGGGATCGATCCAAGAAGAAGATATAACAATTGTAATTATGCACCCAACATAGGAGCACCTCAATACATAAGGCAAATACTAACAGCCATAAAAGGGGCAATCGACAGTAACACAATCATAGTAGGGGACTTTAACACCCCACTTTCACCAATGGATATATCATCCAAAATGAAAATAAATAAGGAAACACAAGCTTGAAATGATACATTAAACAAGATGGACTTAATTGATATTTATAGGACATTCCATCCAAAAACAACAGAATACACATTTTTCTCAAGTGCTCATGGAACATTCTCCAGGATAGATCATATCTTGGGTCAGAAATCTAGCCTTGGTAAATTTAAGAAAATTGAAATCATATCAAGTATCTTTTCCGACCACAACGCTCTGAGACTAGATATCAATTACAGGAAAAGATCTGTAAAAAATACAAACAAATGGAGGCTAAACAATACACTACTTAATAACAAAGTGATCACTGAAGAAATCAAAGAGGAAATCAAAAACTACCTAGAAACAAATGACAGTAGAGACATGACGACCCAAAACCTATGGGATGCAGCCAAAGCAGTAAGCTGTGACAAAGTGAGAGAGTGGCATGGACATATATACACTACCAAACATAAAATAGATAGCTAGTGGGAAGCAGCCGCATAGCACAGGGAGATCAGCTCGGTGCTTTGTGACCACCTAGAGGGGTGGGATAGGGAGGATGGGAGGGAAGGAGACGTAAGAGGGAAGAGATATGGGAACATATGTATATGTATAACTGATTCACTTTGTTATAAAGCAGAAACTAACACACCATTGTAAAGCAATTATACTCTAATAAAGATGTTAAAAAAGAAGAAATGGAGGGAGAATTTATATAAGCTTCAGAGTTCAAATTAAATTTGTAAAATAGTGAATTGATTTTTCCTTGGATTTTGAGTATTTCCAGTTGTGGGATGGAATTATTTGCTTTTAATGATAGAAGCATTTGGCAAATTGTTGTAGAGCATTGCTTGTATGTGATTTTAGGTGAATAAGGATGCTTTTATATGGCTATTTTCAGCAATTCTATGATATCTAATTTTGATACTCTCTTTTAGATCCAAGCAAAGGAGATGCATTATATTGGGAGTTAGTCTTTTCCTAAACTAGCAATGAGTAGTCTTCCCATTCCCAATGTCCACACTGACTAGACCATTATCAAGAAACATGTGTTGGATCCTTATGATGGACAAATTACGTGTTGCTCATCGTCTTGGTACTACTTCTCCTTTTGGTTAAGTTTTGAAAAATTGGCCTTTCTCTTTTTATACTGATTACCAATAGGATCTTTGCAAAGTCCTTAATGTAGTACCCAAAGTGTCTCCATATATTTTAACTCCTGTAAACAAAACAGGTTTTGGCCTTGCTGGCAAGTTGAATTTCCTGAAAAAAATTGATACTCTTCTAAAGCTCAAGCTTGGCTTTAGTTCAAACATGGGAAGCTTCTTGGTGATTTATGTTTCTACTTGACGTGGTTCATCCGTTCTTAAGAGAGGCAAAGTACAAATTAGATTATCATTATGTAGAGGAAACAGGAATAATTCTGACCACTGATTTACCAACAGCAAAACAGACTAATGGTCTTGAATAGAAAAAATCTTCTAAGCTCATGACGTATCCAGAGGACACTACCATTGACTTTAAGTTAAGAAAAGTGTTTCTATTAGTGACTAAGGAAAGTCAACTAAGTTTCCTTCTGTATTATCAGTGTCTGCTTAGAATGGGTCGCAATATCAAAATTTTCCAAGTTCAAAGATTTAAATTAGATGCAAAGAAGGGCTATCACTTGGCATTTTCTTCTTTAATATATATAGAGTAAAAATGTTATACAGCCATTTCTTTGCATTTGGGTTACAACTTTGAAGTCAGTAGCAGAAAGAGTTTTTGAGTCTTTTGTTGTCTGAAGCTGAGTAAATTAGTCACTGCTCAATAATGCTGCATAATAAACCACACCATAATTTAGTGGCTTAAAATATCAAATATTTATTCCCATGTTCATAGGTCTGCAGGTTGACTGAAGTTTGGCTTATCTCAGCTGGACTCAGCACAGTAGCTGTTCTTTGGGTTGCAGCTGAGCTAGGATTAACTCCAGGCTGAAATTAGATTCAGGTCTGCTCTATATGCATTTATTCTGGGGCTCAGGCTGAAGGGTCAGTGGTTTCCTGGGGCATACTTTTCACGGTGCATTCTAGAGCACAAAGAGGCAAGCCAAACTATAGAAGCATGTTTAAAGCCTCTGTTGGCATTACATCCACTTCCATCCTATTGGCCAGACAGGTCATGTTGAAAAGCTGTAGTCATAAGATGGGAAGGTATTTTTTTTTCCTAAGCGGAAAGATACTTCTAAGTTACACAATATTCCAGGGAGTGAAGAAATGGGACAATAACCCAATTTACCACATGAACAAACCTAGTTACCTCCTTGGTTATACTTGATGACAAAGTTTAGACTCTTCCAGATAGATATTAGAAGTCATCTAGTTTGACCTCCCTCCAAATTAGTAATTCTTCCCACAGCAGTCCTGATAGATGCATTTTCACTGGCTGCTGGAGTTCTCCTGGTAGTTCTCCCATGATTTTGCAAGGCAGCCTGCCTTATTGTGGGACTATTGTAATGGTAGAAAAAAAAGTTTATTCTTAATCAAAATCTGTCTCTCTATACATCCTTCCCACTCCTCAGAAGTCTACACTCAGGAATAAAAGGAACATGTACTCCTTTCTTCCTGGGGTAGTTCTTTATGATCGCAGCTAGCATATGTCCCTCTTAAAGTCTTTGCTTTTCTAGTTTCCATAATCATTCCTCAAATGACATGGAAGTATTTCCCCATCCTTGCCACACTACTGTGGACTCTCATTAAAGCCTATTGAGTTTACTGAAGCAAAATGTTTAGAGAGCAGGATGCCCTGCACTTTGCCTGACTTCTGCCAGGCACAGGGAGACTATTCCTGTCTCCAATAGCAACACTTTTCTGTTATGCATCAAGAGTTCACATAAGGGCTTCCCTGGTGGTGCAGTGGTTAGGAAACTGCCTGCCAATGCAGGAGACACGGGTTCAAGCCCTGGTCCAGGAAGATCCCACGTGCCGTGGAGCAACTAAGCCCATGCACCGCAACTACTGAAGCCTGCACTCTAGAGCCCGCGAGACACAACTACTGAGCCCGTGTGCCACAACTACTGAAGCCCGCATGCCTAGAGCCCGTGCTCTGCAACAAGAAGAGCCACCACAATGAGAAGCCTGCGCACCACAACAAAGAGTAGCCCCTGCTCGGTGCAACTAGAAAAAGCCCACGAGCAGCAACGAAGACCCAACGCAGCCAAAAATAAATAAATAAATTTATTTTTTTAAAAAAAAGTTTACATAAAATTTCTTGTAGAGATTCTAGTCTATTTCTAGAGCCTATTGAGCTCCTGGTCATCGAATACTGCCATCTCTTCTTCCTGAATTCCATCCTGACTGAGTCATCCTAATCCTACACTTATCTAATTGTTTCTTTATGTAGGTAACTCTATATTTATCTTAACTAACTTCCATTGAGTTGTATCCTCTATCTTCCCAATCTCACTGTAGCATTTGTATTCTGACATTCAGGATATTCCTCCCTTATGTAAGACAGAGGTGAACTTGTAATCATGGCTTCTCTTTCTGCATCCAAGTCACTGATACAAATGTTGAGCTGGGAGTTGTTAAAACTTAGTCCTGCTGCCAGCCCTGCAATATCTGGCCATCTGTTTAGTGGGCCATCTATAAATCCTTGTAATGTGTGTGTTCCCCGTTTTTCTCCGTTGTGATCTCAGAGATATCACTAAAGACCTTGTCTGATGCTTTGTTGTGATTTTTACACTCTGTCCACATCATTCTGCTGAACTTCCCACTTGGTAAATGTATTCTCAAGAAAATGAGATTACTTTGGCATGACTATTTTTAGTGAAGCTATGCTAGCTCATTGCATCTCCTTTTAGTTTCTAAAGCCCAGAGGTCACAAAGTGAAGTGCTCATAAAGGCCAAGCAGGTGATAAATGTTTGGATCAGAAACTGGGTGTGAAGCCTTTTTTTTTTTTTTTAATGAACAGAAATATGCATCTTTTGCCTAGAAGACTCTTTGCCAGTTGAACAGAATCCTTCTGGTAGCAAATTTCACCTGCCATTTTATGATTCCCTTTCTAATTAAGTTTACCGATCTATTATTTGTATGAACCCATATCTTTCTCCATTTTGAAAATGAAGACTATATTGGTACATCCCCAGCCGTAGATTTGGAAGGGACCATAAATGTCCCAGTTGAGCCCCAACTCAATTTAAAAATCCCTTCTGCAGTGTCTCTAACAAATGATTGTACTTTTTTAATATATTTATCAAATTAGGGTGATCTCACTATATCACAGTGCAGCTGCTACTATTCTTTCTTCCTTTTTTCTGTCTCAGAGGAAAGATTGGCTTGTACCCCTCCACAGCTGAATCTACCTGTGCCCTTGGCCTCCTGCCCTTTGGTCTCTCCTGGAATCTTATGCCATCTGTTACCTCATCTCTATTTTATCTGGTATATTTCCCCTCCTCTGCCTCTTCTCCATCTGCTCACAACATGCTCAAATGTTATCTAAACTATATTTTATGGTTATTTCACTCAATGGCTTCCCAATACCAACTAAAGACAATTGATATTCCTTAATAGAACCCCCAAAGCCTAACATGATTCAACCTCAACCTACTTTTTTATCCAGCAAAACCATTTCTCTCTATTGTGTACACTATGCTCTGGCCAGACTCATCCACTGACTAGACTTCATCTTTCCTTTTGGCCATGCTAGTCTCATTGCTTAGGATGCAATTTCATTAACCTTGTTTCCACTCTTTCCATTTGTTGAAATCCTAGATGTCTTTCATGACCCAGCCTGTCAGTCACCTCTTCCGTGAAGCCCTCTATTGAATTTTGTTTATCTACATCATTGCCTTTACCACTTTCTATTTTTTTAACTCTTATTTTGTCTATGTCTTATCTCAGCTACTTCATTATAAACTTGTTGAAAACCTATACTGTGTCCTATACATCTTTATGTCTTTAAGATCAAGCACAATTCTTGGCATGTAGTATGTGCACAATAAATGCTTATTGATTGATGAAATAATTGATTCTGAGATTTATTACTAATGATCAATCTAAGTGTTTTTCAGCATCACACTCAACTCCATGTATGTTAGGACCACTCTTGAGATTTATATAAACCAAATTTTCCTCCTGTAAAGCAAAAAATAAAGCCTTTATTTTTCATTTGGTGTATTACAGACACTGGACTAGGTTTCTTTCATAAATATTACATATGCATTATTCCTTTCTTAACTCCCCAAAAATCCTGTTGGCAACTCTTTTTAGGTTGTTGTTTAGATGAAAAAACAGGGGCTAGAAACAGTTAAATAAAGTATTACTTCTTTCAGAACTGGAAAGCCAAATCTGTCCTTGGAAGTCTCCTGGGAGAATAAGGTTTCGGGATGCATGTAATGGGGAGAACTGAAAATTGGGTAGAGAGATGCCTGGGTCATTTTGGGTGCTGTTTTTACTCACTGTGTGGCTTAGGTAAGTTTATGTTAGGTTCTTCCATCTGTAAAACTGAGATTCATATACAACCATACAGAGTATGTGTCCCCTAACTTACCTTCCTCCAAAAGATTAATGAGATGATTTCCAAGGAACACTTTGATTTTTTATGATAAAAGAAATAGATAAGTATGAAGCGAAGCATTTCCTGCTTCTGTTGAAGGTTTTTAAAAAGGTGCAAGCAGCCTTTTAAAAGTTATCAAAGTAAAAGCTAGAAGAAGAAACAGCCATCTACATTTAAAATCAAATCAACAATTAATGTAGAGCACCTAATGATCTTCTGATATGGGTATTGTATATTACAATTTACCAGGCACTTTTACATATATTATCTCAGTTTTTATAACTACTCTATGTACTACAAAGGCTAAGTATTTTTATTACCATTTTTAAGATACGAAGCTCATAGGCTAAGTGACTTGTTCAGTGTTACTTGATTCATATGAAATAGTCCAGGGGTAAACCCAGGTTTCCTGGATTCCAAACCTAGTTTCAGAGATCTTGCATCTCTATAGTACTGTTGGTATAAAAGCATCCAAATTGGACCATCCACATTTTGTCCACGTTCAGGGTTGAGTTTAAATTCTACTTCCATTATAAAGGCTTCCTATATCCCTCTAACCTAAAGCCAGTTCTACTTCTTCCCTATTTTTTGTTGTCCTTAAAAAGATCATAAACGTCTGTGAAAGCTCTTGAGAAAATTCACAGATCATCCTATCAGGTGGTTCCCTGGAAGCCTTTATACTAAGATGGGTTCCCTGTATTCTCTTCTTTCTTAAACTAGACCCTTGGAATTCAGTCCAATTTACATTCTTCTTGATAGTTGCCACCATCCATTCCATCCTTGGGACTGAGCATTAGCACAAGCAGTACTTGAATGGTAGAAATGGTCTGTTCATTTTGGAATTAATGCCTAGAACAAAATCTTGTACATGGTAGGTGCTCAATACATAATTGCTAAGTGAACGACTAGACTAATCAGTGATTATGGTTGGGGCAGAAGGTTCAGAAAGTTTGGCAAGAATATTGGGAATAAAGGTTGGAACCTGATAATGGAAGATCTGGGATGCAAGGCTGAAGAGTTTGACATTTGCCCAACTGGCAACAATAGAATTACTGGAGCCAACAAATGGTTTTCCTGGATTTTCTACTTCTAGGACAGAGTCCACTTTAGAATTCAGCCAGCTTCTTGGTTTTTTTTTCTTTTCTCCTTTTTTTTTTTTTCTTGTCTTTTCAACTCCATCAGGACCTCCTCCCACCAGTGACACTTTGCCAGAGACTAGTGATATGTAAGGCAGGCAGAAAAACCCAAGTGAATCAAGGAAGCCTGTCAAAAGCATTGATTTCTATGATGTCTCAGTTTGTTAACTAAATTGTAGGTTGTATCGCTTGGCCAGAGACAGCTGACAGGCAACTCTGCCTGAACAAGTAGCATCTCCAAAATGACACATGCATTTTAGTTTCATTACAGGAAGTGGGTATCATTATTGCCTGGACCATCACAGTAAGTATGGTGATTATACGCATCCCTTGGGATTTGGGGTTGACAGCATAGCTGGGCTGTGCTAAAGACTCTTGTCTGGCTCATTGATGTAAATGACAGCAAAGCAGATCTCTGGGCCTCTTAGGATAGAGGCATAAGTTCATGATGTAAAGAAAGTTCCATGGGCCTGCTAAAATCTTACCAATTAGGACTGGAATTTCTGGGCTTATAAGTCATATTTAACATTCCTCTTTCTGATATTTTTTCTGACACCCCAATACCCAGAAGTCCAAGACCTTCAGCTGCATGTTGCTGAGAATTTCAGCACTCAGCAGAAACAGTGGTAGTTATTAACTGGTTAGTTGATGGCAGCTTCCCCATGACCATAAAGTAAACATTTCAAACCTCCAAACATATACCAACCTCCAAATAACAAATGCTCCTTAGATGCCTGAGGATTGGCTCTCTAGCTTCTCTTATGGGTCAGTCTGTATTGGTAGGGGTGCCTGGAGAGGGCGTATTTGGGCTTCTCAAGTTAGAAAAGAGATGGTTCCCCCATCTATACATATATACTATGAAGCAATTGCTGTTTCCTGGAAAGAAAATTTGGGGTGACACTTCTAATGCCTTCTCTCCAATCCCTTATTTAGTTGGTGGAATTGGATGAAGGGTCTGCACATGTCTGCTGAGACCCCTTCCTTCTCTTCTTTCTGTTCAGAGGGTTCTTCTCCCTGTGCTGGGTGTACCCAGGCCCAGGACGATTTCATCTTTGCAGGGGGCAATGGGGAAGAGAAGAGGACAAGGTATATGAGTAGGAAGCCTTACGTGGCCTGGTCTGAGTCTTGTCCCAGACCAATTCCCGCATTCAGCTTCACAAGCAATAAAGTTTGCTAGTCCTTTGAACCTGTGTCTATTTTTCAATTGGCTTGGAATTCAGAATGGAGAGAGCTATGATTTATTGCCCACTTAAACCTCAACATGGTAGAGCAGCAATTCTGTTTTTCTAGCTGTTATATTGCAATGAACATTTTTTATTTATTTGGCAAGTATGTTATATAACTTAAATAATTTTTTTTCAATATCACGGTCTGCTCAAAATTAAATGGTAGTTTTAGAGCAGCAGCCTACATTAAATTTTTCTTGATGATTATAACTATGTAGGTATATGAACTCACAGAACTAAAACTGAGTTTGCATAAAATTTACATGTACCTTTCTATACTTAATGGTCTGCTCTTAGGCAACTTTCAATAATGCATTTTGTTATCATTATCTTTGCTGGCATTAATTAATCCTACTATTTATTGGCTAAGTGTACATTTCCTATTGGTATGTCTCTAAGTCAAGGTGAAGGTATCTATCATACTTCAGGGCTCAGAGGGAAGTCTCTTTTGTTTAAATCAGACCTTCTTATGAGTCTGCCTAACAGTGATAGATTTTGTTGATGCGCTTCAGTTCATGAAAAGTGCATTAAAACCTCGAGCTGAGCCATCTCTCTGAAGCAGCAGTTGGGTCATTACAGTTTGGCAGGCGCTTTAGATGTGTGTGTGATTTTATGATCGAGTCTGCCTAATTCATCCCAACCCTTCAAAGGAGAAGGAAACGACAATTCCTTGAGCATCTTCTGTTGTGTGCTAGCTGCCTGCATATGTTGTTTTATCCTCATAACAAGCTTTTGTGGTAGGTAATATTTTCCCAGCATTAAAGATGAGAAAATTGAGGCTTAGAAAATCTAAACAATTTGGTCAAGAACACACAGTAAGTGATAGAGTTAAGAGCCAAAGCCAAAACTGTTTACTCAAAAGCATGTGACTATTATAGTACGTTAGGGTTTTTTTAAAAAAAAAAAAACAGAAAAATCTACAAAGGGCAGACTGATAATTTAAGTGATTAAAATGGAATGAGGTATAAGAAAAAATGCACTTTCTCTTTTGTTTTGAATCCCATGGCTCTGGATCTATCTTTGTTGAGGTTCAGAGAAGTTGCTAGTCGTATGGTAACAAACATATTTCCCTTTCATCTTTACGATACAAAACAAAAAAGAGCGACAGAGAGTGAGAGGGAGAGAGAGAGGAAAACTTGGTGCTAAATGGAAACCAACACTCATTGGTTGGAAACCAACCAACATATTAGACTTTGCATCTAATATTCAATAGGGAGTGGTAGAGACTGTAGTGATTTGGAAACTTGTGCCTTTCTCTTCCAATCAGCTCTGGCCTTTAATTGTGTTTTAGAAATGTTATCCCAGGGTTGCTAAATCTTACCATTTTCAAAAGAACTTAGAAATCTAACTATTCATGAGAGACCTTCTGATTTTTAAATGTTGAAAACAAAGTCACATTTTAAAAGATACTATGAGTACCACCCTTTAAAACATAAAAATAATATACATCAGAGGGTCTGATCCAGTTTGTAGGTTCTGTCTGTAACCTCTGTATTACACAATGCAGCTGATAAGTATCTGTTGGAGAAAAATAATCAACAGACAGCAATCAAACCAAAAAGAGCTTTTGTTACTCTTCCAAGAGGTACGCCCCCAGGTTCAGCATTGTTTGTGTCCCTCTGGGGTAGACACATAACTCCTGATCCTTTCTGTCCTTCACCAGAGTGGAGATGAAACCTGTGTCTCATGGACATTTGGATTTCAGATGCCCTGCACGCACGTGTCTGTGCGTTCCCTGGAAGGACCTGGTTATCTGGTGAGCAGAGGTGGAATGGCTCATCAGCAGTTATCCTTTGGCAACTGAATCAGAAATGCATCCTGCTGTCTGTTAAGGAAGGTGTCTCTGCTTATAACTAGCTTTCTAAGGTGAGGCTTGGTAGATAGCTTTAGTCGCACTCCTGTAATTCCTCGTCTGTATGCCTAGTACTTCCTTCCCTCTCCTTCTAAGTTTTTACTTTCCTCTGACCTTAATCACTGCCGTAAATGAATCAAAGGTGTTACTGAACATAGATATGACTAGTTAGCCACAGTAAGATAACTGCTAACTGCTGAAACATGGGTGCTCTAGCATTGCTTGGATGGTGTCTGCCCTGATGGCCTCTGAGCCTCTAGGCCAAGGTCCAGTGTGAGTGCCGCACAAACCATTGTCCTTCTAAGCAGCTAAAGTTCTTCTCCTGCTAGAAGAGAAATATCTACAGCAGAAAGCAGGGGGGTTAGCAGCAGGGCACACTTGGGGAATAAAGGATTTTATTTATATTTATTTTGAGTCTATAGTTTTCTAAATTCCATAAATGTAATTGAGCCATTATCAAGGAAACATTTGTCGGGGGTCTGGAGAGGGCCCTTTGGGCAAGACAGAAAATATCCTCCACGATTTAGCATGTTGATGAACCTTAAACACGCTTTCTCTTTGTTTGGAGGTGTTGAGCCCTGAGAGACTATCTGAACATGCGAAGGTTTGTGTCTCGGAAAAATTACTGAGTTTTTAGAGACCAGACCAGCTGGTTGATATTCTAAAGCATTTTTATGCCAAATGTTTCCTATTTTTCTCTTTCTCAGACTGAATTTCATTTTCATTCCCATAGTTTCAACCTTCTAAACTTCCCCCATTCCTCCTTCCTCATCTTCATTCCTTAAATTTGTCTGATCTAACCCACCTTTTTCCCACCACTGGCCTGACCCCTCCCAAATAAGGTGGCATTTTCAGTCCTGAAGGACACATGATGCAACCTCTGCCTCCAGTCACTTGGGCAGTTTGTCAAGGACTGACTATAGATGTTTATTTTTATTTCTTCTCTCTTAATGTAGGGAACTGAGTGCTTGTTTTTATTTGTATTTGTCCCCATCTATTTTGCAATGATACGGTTTTTTTCAGTGCCGCATAATTTTCAAATCGCCATCACAAACATCTCTTTTTTTACGTTCATCACAACCCAGCAAGCTCGGTGATGCCAACTCTGTCTTACACCTGAGGAAACTCTGCCCAGCGTATTTGTGACTTGTCCCAGGATCTGCATTATGTAAACAACTAGAACTTAGATCCATGTCCTCTGGTTCCAATAGTATTGCCCTTTTCACAATACCAGGGTGGAGTTTACACTCTTAAGGACTGAATAATGCTAAATATATTTTTTAGCTTCTGATGGGTCTGACAGAGTACCCTATCTAGAGTGTATAATCAGTAGATACTTGATTGCAAAACCTCTGTGACTTGACTCTGACTTATGCAACATGGATTTGGAGAAATAAAGGTATCATTTTAAAAATATAGCGATGTGTAAAGATCCTCAATTTGGCAAGTCTAGTGCAGATTGAAAGTGGATGGTGATTGTAGTACAGCTCACTCAGAGGTGGACCTAGAAGACTGTGATGAAGGGACAGGCTCCCAAAGGGCAGAGCTTGAACGTTACACTGACCATCAGTCACTGCACTGAGGAGTAGAGAAGAAGGCAGGAAAATGAAAACGAGCTTCTCTGGAAGTGTGGCATCTTGGATAGTTCAAGGGTAAGAATGGTGTTTAATGGGAATCAAATTGTTCAAGGAACTGGTAATGGGATGGAGTGGTGTCCACATCTAGGACTTCAGTTCGAATCTGAAGAGTGGACTGAGGACCTTGGTAATGGATTACAAACCTCTCACCTCCAGGTCTACAGAGCAAGCTCTCCTTGGGCTGCATAGCTCGCTGGCAATTATCCTGAATACTGTTCTAGTAAACTACGTGCAATAAATGAACGCCCACGGTCCCCTGAGATGTTGCCATGGCTCACAGTTTCAGACGCACTCTTCTAAAGCAAAATCATAGCAAAAATCAAAAACTAATAAATGGAACATTGATGGAGATGTTGCACTCTGCACTAGAGTGTTGCTTGCTGAGAAATGCAAAGATGCTTTCACCATTGTGTCAGGTGCTCAGCTGAACATTTATTGAGCTGTCTATATGGAGAAAGACATAGAAAATAAAAATGTATTTTCTGCCCTCATGATGCTCACGATGTGATTAGGGGGAAGAACCGTTCCATTAAAAAAAAAAAAACACTGAAATGAATCAATGCAAACAATCGACTTTATTATTGAATAGAGGCTGGAGGGGTTGTGAGATAACTAGTTAAAGATGGCTCTGGGAGGGCACGTATGCAGAATTGTATTTAGCTCTGTATATCTTTGTACACTGACTAGGAAAGCCAGATTCTCTGGCAGAGGGAAGTCTCTTCTCCATATAGGAAAGGATACCTCATTCGGTGTTGGTCTGAACCAGGCCTAAGAGATCTGTCCTGCTTTTGTGTCATTACTGGATCAGTGATCCCTAATGATCTACCAGTGCATTCCCTGGAACTCATGTTGACGCCAGATCGTCCTGATCATCTGAATCCATGGTTTCTTCTGAGTTATGTCTGGGATAGTTTCACATTTCTGAGAAACCTTCTTGGAAGTAAAGTCCCAGGCATTCCACTGACTGTTCAGGGAGTATACAGGGGCAAGATTACAGCTTGACTACAGATGCCTTTTGAAGGACACAGAAAAGTTTAGATTCTCCTGAATCATCATCACTTTACTTAAAAAGCAAAGGAGAGGGTCAGAGAAACTAGCTTTTGGGTATGTTAAGTTTTAAGGTCTTATTCAAACACACATACACACGCACATGCACACACACCCATGGGCATGCATACACACAACTCTATTTCCCTAGCAATGTGTTCCTTAGACTTTTGGATAAAATCATTTAGCATCTTTATATCAGTGAATAAAACTGTAGCACACTCATAAAGAAGAGAGAGAATAAGGAATGTTTGTGCCCTTTAAATGCCATAATATAAATACTTCTTCATATTGTGCATGGATTTATTATAAGCGCTGTGGATAATTTGTGTATCTGAAGCTGTGGCTAGGTTCCGGGTGACTCACAGTGCATGCCAGGTCATAGAGGAGCAGTGACTTCCTAGTTTCTCAGGGGTATTTCCCCCATTTGCCTGAAACTTACGTTACAGTTTGGTAGCAATATTAAATTCAAGTAAACTAAAATAAGGTTGTGTGTTCTCTAACTATTCTATCAAAAGAGGAGGCAGCTTTGAAATAATTCTCAATGCTGCTATGTTGGATGCTTTTCCAAAGGCATGAGTCAGCTCCCTGTGACACGTTTTCAAGTCTCCCATTTGGGTGGCTTTTACTTAATCTCACCCCTGGCCCATGGAAGGTGTCCTTCCTTTCATACTTTTGCCAGGATGCCCAGATCACTCTCCCCTACAGTGACTATGACACTGGCATGGAGGCCAGAAAACCTGCCTTCTTACTTGCTACGGCTTGTTTAAATTTCCCTTTTTTTTTTTCCTCTCTTGCTTTTATTATGATGGTTGGGGGTAGGTCAGAATCAACCTTTTGAAATAGAAATGCTGATAAGATCCAAGAGAGACTGTTAGAGTGGTGATAGTTGACAAAGAGGAGGATCGTAAAATATCACCTGGGTGAAATACCTCGCTGCAACGCTATCTCCAGGACACATACACACCACCGTCCCTGTGTGCAGACAGGCACTGCTGATATATTAGAGTCTGCTGGCCATTTTCTTTACGATAAGCAGGAAAGGAAAAATGAACCCCTATTTCAGTATGTTCGTCCCACGATGATGACACAGTGAATTCTCCTTGCAGGTAAACCAAGAGAGCTCAGTTAATCACCATTTATCACTCAAGGGACTCAAGTGTCTTGCAGATGCATGTGAGCCCCGGAGACTGAGATATACATTGGGTTGCAATGCTGTTCTCTTCTTTCATTCCATCTAATGTAATAAACTCAAGTCCTGGCATCAGAGTGATGTGTGCTGGCTTTTAGAGTCCCAAGCCTTTAACATGTTCATGATTCACTCCACAGAACTAGATACACTTTCAGAAAGAAAATGTCATATCATTATAATTTTAATAACTTTACAACCTCGCTCCATCCTCTCTGTTACCAGCCTATTCCTAGCCACCATCATCTTTTGCCAGAAGCCTCTAATTTATTTCTCTGTATCTGCAGCCGCCCACCTTCAAACAGTGTTATGTTGAATTGATTTTAGTATCTAAACTAGCCTTAATGCATCTGAGATAGATTGGTTTATGCCTAAATAGGATGAATTTTTATATATTTTGTCTTATTAGAAATGTGCTCTATTTGTCAGTAATAGTTGAATGAGTCGGTACAGGCTCCCCATTTGACTTTCCCACTCCTATTTGAGTTACTCTGACCATGTTAACATAAACCATTGATCAAAAACTAAAGAAAAAAACCATGGGGGCTTCCCTGGTGGCGCCGTGGTTGAGAGTCCGCCTGCCGAAGCAGGGGACGTGGGTTCATGCCCCGATCTGGGAAGATCCCACATGCCGCGGAGCAGCTGGGCCCGTGAGCCATGGCTGCTGGGCCTGCGTCTCCGGAGCCTGTGCTCCGCAACGGGAGAGGCCACAGCAGTGAGAGGCCCGCGTACCGCAAAAAACAAAAAGAAAAAAATCATGGCCAGCTAAATAGTGCAAGATTTTATAACAGGGGTCAGCAAACTTTTTCTGTGAAGGGCCAGACAGATATTTTAGGCTTATAGGCCACGTGATCTCTGTTGCAGCTGCTCAGCTCTGCTGTTGTAGTGCTACAGCAGCCAAAGACAATATAGAAATGAACGAGCACAGCTGTGTCCCAATAAAACTTTATTTACATGAACAGGCAACAGCCAAATTTGGCCGTAGTTGCTGATCTCTGCTTCAGGCCATTCTGCCTTCTGCGTCTTTCGCATACCCATTCTCCAAAGGCATCATAAAAAAATGCAGTCATCTGCATTGTATTTTCTGGTAATCCCAAAGCACTAAATCTCTCAGTTCTGAAATGTGTATACTATTTTTTTTCTCTTTGGTTAGAAAATGGTATAGAGTTTAGCCTGGGAATTCATCTATGGGAATGACTGAGAATGCCTTGCTTATTAAACCAAGAATTCTTGGTTGAGGTTTATTATTCACCTAGGTCCATTCTCCCTGAAGCCATAACGTTAACTCAGTCTGTCACTTGAAAGATAGGCAAATAGTAAAGCATTTTGGAGAATCACTGAAGGTTTCCTTACCGCCACAGAATAGGTCTTGAAAGGTTATGAGCTGTTTGCTGGTCTGTCTTCCCTATGGGAGCTGCTGCTCTTCCTTGGACTGGAATATCTAGTTCTAGGACAGGGAGTTTCTACTTTGAAGCCCACTCAGAACTGATTATACCTCTTCATGGAAACTGACTAGAATGACCTAGTCTGTAGTGAAGGGTCAAGGGACTAAATTGGGTTTGGAATTATCAACTAATGTCATTGTGCCCGGGGAGATGTACTGGGAGGCTTTCCTAGGGAAGTAACAATGAGTGATAAGAGAAAGGGGTTACCAAGAGCAGACAGGGAAGATATCACAGGACATGTATTGTAGACCGGCCACTTTCTGGCTGTGTGAGCTTGCTTTGCCAAGTTTACCTCTGTAAAAAGGGCACGTGAATAGAACATAGAGTAGGAGCAGGTCAGATTATCCACCGATACTCGTTCCTCACCCTGTGCTCTGAGGGCCAGACGAGTTTAGACCAGATATTCAAAATTCACGTATATGTGCACACGGGCATGCCCTCAGGTACACGTGTGTATTGTATGTGTTGTGTTTGTGTTGTGTGCATGAATACATCCCTCATAGAAGGAGTATTGTGAGCAATGAATTAGACTATATATGTAGGTGTTTATAGATCAGTTTCCGTCATGCAGTGCATGCCTTATGGGTGTTTGCTGTGTGGCTGAAGTCTTGTACTCCCTACCGCAGAGTTTCCAATAGTGACACTATTCATACCATAGGGCAGGTATTTCTTGGCTGGGTACTGGTGGATACTGAGCAACATTTCTGGCCTATACCCCCTAGAGACCATTAGCGCCCCAACCCTAGTTATAACAAGCAAAAATGTCTCCAGGCATTGCCAAATGTCCCTGGGTACCAAATCACCCCAGTTGAAACCATAGCCCTAGTGGAACCAAAACATGAATATAAGGAATTCATTCCCAGACTTTAGCAAGTATCTAAATCACCAGGAGAGCTTGTGAACATACGGATTGCTGGGTCCCACTCCAGGGTTTCTGATTCAGAGTCTGGTTTTAGATCCAAGAATTTACATTTCTAATGAGTTCCTAAGTGATGCTGATGCTGATGCTGCTTCCAGGACCACACTTGGTAAGTGTGTAAGTGTGTAGGTAAGATGTAAGACACTCTGCTTTCACGCTGTGTGTGCGCGCGCACAGTGTGCATACGTGCCAGGTGGGCGTGGGGGTGGGGGGACAAGCCATTTTGAGATGCATTTTCTCGGTGAAAAATTTTTGTCTAAATTTTTTAAAAAGCAAAAACGTGATTATTCCATCAACATATGTTCTCTGTAAAATTCAACGGTATAGAAACTCACAAAGTTAGTTTCTGTTGCCGCTAGACCCCGCTTTACGTCCCAGATAGTGCATGTAGTACCAATTTGGTATTATCCTTCCAGACGTTCTTCCCTTTCTCCTTCCCTCCCCGCACCCTCTCTCTCTCTCTCTCTCTGTATCTATGTATAAATATATATATATATGTACGTGTATGTATAATTTTTTGAAAAATAGAACTGGGATTATAATGTAAAAAAAAAAAAGATGTAAAATATTCTGGAAGAATTCTTGGTGATTTAGAAAGTGCTTCCTAATTTTGAGGATTTTGATGTTACTGTGAGCACAGGGCTTAAGGTCTCTTTATTAAGGCCATTGGGTGGTTCCTCACAGCTGTGGCAGAGATTTGGGGAACAAGCAAGGCATTTATGGGAGATGTTCAGTCTGTCCTGGGTTTTAGTCAGCACTGCCCTGCCAGCTGTCACCTGAATCCTGCCAGGAGACTGCTCCAGGCCCTGGTGAAACACTGGGACTCCTACGGAAATGAACTTTTAATTTTCACTTTATAGTCAGACTTAACTACCAAATGAGGCAGTGTGACATTGGGGTCTGTCAATACGAAATGCATGTTCAGAGTGGATTTGAAGGACATGATGACTGAGGATGCCGGTGTGTAACCGGTGATTGTTAGAGCCCTGGCTCTGACTTGCATCTTATTTACTTGCACCAGCTGTCTCGTCCTTCCTTGATTTCCCTCCTTGGGTCAGAGTTCCCGTTGTCCTGAGCTGTCATCCATGCTCTCTCTCTCTTTTTTTTCTTTTCTGGGAGTTAGAGATGGAACTGTCTTGAGCTATTTATCAGTCTTATCTCTCCTGACCCTCTGTTAGTCTTTCGGCCTGTGGATCTAATCCACTTTAATTGATTGATCTCGTGCAACCAGACATCAGGAAAACAGCAGGAGAAGCACAACTGCTGCTGTGGGGGAAGATGGATACAATTTTGCTGGGTGGGCACAAAGGTCATAGAGACCTGTGCAGATTTAGGAAAATAGAATTTATTTCCAAGCCATTTAACATGAATTTTCTAGGGACAGTCTGTACGGATTCTGGAGTTGATGATCTTGAATGGGAGACAGTCATTTCAAATACACAGAGAAGTATGGTGTAGGGTGTGTGCAAAAGCTACTGACTCATCCATCATCTGTCATACTATTTCTTACCCAGTTATCTTCACTATCTTTACTATTATCACCATCTTCACCCCCACCATTAACATTATGTTTATATCAACCTTTGAGCAGCACTTCATAATTTGCCAAGATTTTATTCATTTCTCTTAAGTACCATTCAACACAGGCATTATTATTATTGTTGTCTTTGTATTGTTATACCGACAGTTGAGACCTGTTCCAGATGATCTGGGCAACAAGATACAGAGCCTTGACTGGGCTCAGGTCTTCTGCTTCTAGATTTTAAAGGCTCTGGGACCCAGAGCAGACATTTTCTTCTTCCCTCCCTGCCCTTCCTGCCACACACACAGCCACATTTAAACTCCTTGAAGGAAGGAGGCTGGGTCATTGTCATGGGATGACAGTGGAAGTCCAAACTCTCGCAGTTGCACAGGTTGGAGCCTTGTCAGTTTGAGTGATTCTGGATAGGATTATTCTCTATCTTGGACTTCTTGAGGGAGAGACCTGGTCTCAAATCCCTCCATAGCACATGACTTTGCACACCAGAAGTGCACACTCACTGCTTATTATCTAACAGTTGTCTTGGGTCTAGAACAAGGAGATTATAATATTGAAAGAATGGACTTATGATCTTCACTGAAAGATAATTAATAGCCACGTAAAGAACCCATACATGATCTAATAAATGCAGGGTGTTTTATCCTAGTGAACTCCAATAAAATCCTCCCATAGTCAAAATTATCTGATGAATCAAGTAAATTGTACCTTATCCTTTTGTATTTTACAAATTGCATATATAAATATAATGAGACTATATGTTTTGCCCAAGATTTATTGCAAAAAAAATTCTCAGTACAAATGACCAATTCACTGCTTTATCCCAGACTGTTCAAATCCTAGTTAGCCTCCCATGGTATAAAAGCATATTAACACAGTTTTTTCTATCACAACCACATATTATAATTTATATTCATTCATTCACTTATCCATTAATTTAACAAGTGTTTGCTGAGCACCTGTTAGGATCCCTACATTTGAAATACACACAAATAATTTAGGCAGACAGGTTAGGCAGGTTATACAGATGTAAAGTGTGTAATATGTAATACATACACCATTTTCTATAAATAACTCAGTTGCAACTTGAATACGTATGATGGAAACATAGCAAGGTGGAAAACCCATGGGTTTTAAAGTCAGACAGACCTGTATTCTAATATTAAATATATATTTTAATACTCGTGTGAATTCTCAGTTGTCTGAATCTTGATCTTTTTAACCTATAAAATTTGGAGGGGGGATTGGAACCAAGAGGGCAGAGTAGAAGGATGTGCTCTCACTCCCTCTTGCTAGAACACCAGAATCACAACTAGCTGCTGGACAATCAGCGACAGAAAGACACCAGAACTCATCAAAATGGTACCCCACATCCAAAGACAAAGGAGAAGCCACGATGAGATGGTAGGAGGGGCACAATCAAAGTAAAATCAAATCCCATAACTGCTAGGTGGGTGACTCACAGTCTGGAGAACACTTATACCACAGAAGTCCAACCACTGGAGTGGAGGTTCTGAGCCCCATGTCAGGCTTCCGAACCTGGGGGTCCAGCAATGGGAGGAGGAATTCCTAGAAAATCATACTTTGAAGGCTAGAGGGATTTGATTGCAGGACTTCGACAGGACTGGGAGAAACAGAGACTCCACTCTTGGAGGGCACACACAAAGTAGTGTGTGCATCGGGACCCAGGGGCAGAGGCAGTGACCCCACGGGAGACTGAACCAGACCTACCTGCTGGTGTTGGACAGTCTCCTGCAGAGGTGGGGGCTGGCTGTGGATCACCTTGGGGACGAGGACACTGGCAGCAGAAGTTCTGGGAAGTACTCCTTGGTATGAGCCCTCCCAGAGTGTGTCATTAGCCCCACCAAAGAGCCGAGGTAGGCTCCAGTGTTGGGTTGCCTCTGGCCAAACAACCAAAAGGGAGGGAACCCGGGCCCACCCATCAGCAGTCAAGCGGATTAAAGTTTTACTGAGCTCCCCCCACCATAGCAACAGTCAGCTCTACCCACCACCAGTCCCCCATCAGGAAACTTGCATAAGCCTCTTAGATAGCCTCATCCACCAGAGGGCAAACAGCAGAAGCAAGAAGAACTACAGTCCTGCAGCCTGTGGAACAAAACCACATTCACAGAAAGATAGACAAGATGAAAAGACAGAGAGCTATGTACCAGATAAAGGAACAAGGTAAAACCCCAGAAAAACAACTAAATGAAGTGGAGATAGGCAACCTTCCAGAAAAAGAATTCAGAATAATGATAGTGAAGATGACCTCGGAAAAAGAATGGAAGCAAAGATTGAGAAGATGCAAGAAATATTTGACAAAGATCAAGAAGAATTAAAGAACAAACAAACAGAGATGAACAATACAATAACTGAAATGAAAACTGCACTAGAAGGAATCAATAGCAGAATACCTGAGGCAGAAGAATGGATAAGTGACCTGGAAGACATAATGGTGGAATTCTTTACTGCGGAACACAATAAAGAAAAAAAATGAAAAGAAATGAAGACAGCCTAGGAGACCTCGGGGACAACATTAAATGCAACAACATTCACATTATAGGGTTCCCAGAAGGAAAAGAGAGAGAGAAAGGACCAGAGAAAATATTTGAAGAGATTATAGTCGAAAACTTCCCTAACGTGGGAAAGGAAATAGCCACCCAAGTCCAAGAAGCACACAAAGTCCAATACAGGATAAACCCAAGGAGAAACACGCCGAGACACATAGTAATCACTTGGCAAAAATTAAAGACAAAGAAAAATTATTGAAAGCAGCAAGGGAAGAACAACAAGTAACATACAAGGGAATTCCCATAAGGTTAACAGCTGATTTCTCAGCAGAAACTCTACAAGCCAGAACGGAGTGGCATGATATACTTAAAGTGATGAAAGGGAAGAACCTACAACCAAGATTAGTCTACCTGGCAAGGATCTCATTCAGATTCGATGGAGAACACAAAAGCTTTACAGACAAGCAAAAGGTAAGAGAATTCAGCACCACCAAACCATCTCTACAAAAAATGCTAAAGGAACTTCTCTAAGTGGGAAACACAAGACAAGAAAAGGACCTACAAAAACAAACCCAAAACAATTAAGAAAATGCTCATAGGAACACACATATTGATAATTACCTTAACCATGAATGGATTAAATGCTCCAACCAAAAGACACAGGCTTGCTGAATGGATACAAAAACAAGACCCATATATATGCTGTCTACAAGAGACCCACTTCAGACCCGGGGACACACAGATTGAGAGTGAGGGGATGGAAAAAGATATTCCATGCAAATGGAAATCAAAAGAAAGCTGGAGTAGCGATACTCGTATCAGATAAAATAGACTTTAAAATAAACACTGTTAAAAGAGATAAGGAGAAACACTACATAATGATCAAAGAATCAATGCAAGAAGAAGATATAACAATTATAAATATATATGCACCCAACATAGGAGCACCTCAATACATAAGGCAACTGCTAACAACTATAAAAGAGGAAATCGACAGTAACAAAATAATCGTTCAGGACTTTAACACCTCACTTACACCAATTGACAGATCATCCAAAATGAAAATAAATAAGGAAACAGAAACTTTAAATGACACAACAGACTAGATAGATTTAATTGATATTTATAGCACATTCCATCGAAAAACAGCAGATTACACTTTCTTCACAAGTGCGCACGGAACATTCTCCAGGATAGATCACATCTTGGGTCACAAATCAAGCCTCAGTAAATTTAAGAAAACTGAAATCATATCAAGCATCATTTCTGACCACAACGCTATGAGATTAGAAATCAATTACAGGGAAAGAAACGTAGAAAACATAATCACATGGAGGCTAAAAAATATGTTACTAAATAACCAAAAGATCACTGAAGAAATCAAAGAGGAAATCAGAAAACACCTACAGATAAATGACAATGAACCCCCGATGATCCAAAACCTATGGGATGCAGCAAAAGCAGTTCTAAGAGGGAAGTTTATAGCTGTACAAGCCTACCTCATGAAACAAGAAAAATCTCAAATAAACAATCTAACCTTACACCTAAAGGAGCTAGAGAAAGAAGAACAAACAAAACCCAAAGTTAACAGAAGGAAAGAAATCATAAAGATCAGAGCAGAAATAAATGAAATAGAAACAAAGAAAACAATAGCAAAGATCAATAAAACTAAAAGCTGCTTCTTTGAGAAGATAAACAAAATTGATAAACCATTAGCCAGACTCATCAAGAAAAAGAGGGAGAGGACTCAAATCAATAAAATTAGAAATGAAAAAGGAGAAGTTACAACAGACACCACAGAAATACAAAGCATCCTAAGAGACTACTACAAGCAACTCTATGCCATTAAAATGGACAACCTGGAAGAAATGGACAAATTCTTAGAAAGGTATAACCTTCCAAGACTGAATCAGGAAAATTAGAAAATATGAACAGACCAATCACAAATAATGAAACTGAAACTATGATTAAAAACCTTCCAACAAACAAAAGTCCAGGACCAGATGGCTTCACAGGTGAATTCTATCAAACATTTAGAGAGGAGCTAATACCCATCTTTCTCAAACTCTTCCAAAAAATTGCAGAGGAAGGAACACTCCCAAACTCATTCTATGAGGCCACCATCACCCTGGTACCAAAACCAGACAAAGATACTACAAAAAAAGAAAAGTACAGACCAATAGCACTGATGAATATAGATGCAAAAATCCTCAACAAAGTAATAGCAAACAGAATCCAACAACATATTAAAAGAATCATACACCATGATCAAGTGAGATTTATCCCAGGGATGCAAGGATTCTTCAATTTACACAAATCAATCAATGTGATACACAATCTTAATAAACTGAAGAATAAAAACCATATGATCATCTCAATAGATGCAGAAAAAGCTTTTGACAAAATTCAGCACCCATTTATGATAAAAACTCTCCACAAAGTGGGCATAGAGGGAACTTACCTCAACATAATAAAGGCCATATATAACAAACCCAGAGCAAACATTCTCAGTGGTGAAAAACTGAAAGCATTTCCTCTAAGATCAGGAACAAGACAAGGTTGTCCACTCTTGCCATTATTTTTCAACATAGTTTTGGAAGTTCTAGCCACAGCAATCAGAGAAGAAAAAGAAATAAAAGGAATACAAATTGGAAAAGAAGAAGTAAAACTGTCACTGTTCGCAGATGACATGATATACATAGAGAATCCTAAAGATGCCACCAGAAAACTACTAGAGCTAATCAATGAATTTGGTAAAGTTACAGGATACAAAATTAATGCACAGAAATCTCTTGCATTCCTATACAATAATGATGAAAAATCTGAAAGAGAAGTTAAGGAAACACTCCCATTTACCATTGCAACAAAAAGAATAAAATACCTAGGAATAAACCTACCTGGATAGACAAAAGACCTGTATGCAGAGAACTATAAGACACTGATGAAAGAAATTAAAGATGTTACAACAGATGGAGAGACATACCATGATCTTGGATTGGAAGAATCAATATTGTGAAAATGACTATACTACCCAAAGCAATCTACAGATTCAATGCAATCCTTATCAAATTACCAATGGTGGGCTTCCCTGATGGTGCAGTGGTTGAGAGTCTGCCTGCCGATGCAAGGGAAGCGGGTTCGTGCCCCAGTCTGGGAAGATCCCACATGCCGTGGAGCGGCTGGGCCAGTGAGCTATGGCCGCTGTGCCTGCGTGTCCGGAGCCTGTGTTCTGCAACAGGAGAGCCCACAACAGTGAGAGGACTGCATACCACAAAAAAAAAAAAAAGAAAGAAAATTACCAATGGCATTTTTTACAGAACTAGAACAAAAAGTCTTAAAATTTGTATGGACACAAAAGACCCCAAAGAGCCAAAGTAGTCTTGAGGGAAAAAAACGGAGCTAGGGGAATCAGACTCCCTGACTTCAGACTGTACTATAAAGCTACAGTAATCAAGACAATATGGTACTGGCACAAAAACAGAAGCATAGATCAATGGAACAGGATAGAAACCCCAGAGATAAACCCACGCACCTATGGTCAACTAATCTATGACAAAGGAGGCAAAGATATACAATGGAAAAAAGACAGTCTCTTCAATAAGTGGTGCTGGGAAAACTGGACAGCTACATGTAAAAGAATGAAATTAAAACACTCCCTAACACCATACGCAAAAATGAACTCAAAATGGATTACAGACCCAAATGTAAGACCGGACACTATAAAACTCTTAGAGGAAAACATAGGGAGAACACTCTTTGACATAAATCACAGCAAGATCTTTTTTGATCCACCTCCTAGAGTAATGGAAATAAAAACAAAAATAAATGGGACCTAATGAAATTTCAAAGCTTTTGCACAGCAAAGGAAACCATAAACAAGACGAAAATACAACCCTCAGAATGGGAGAAAATATTTGCAAACGAATCAACGGACAAAGGATTAATCTCCAAAATATACAAACAGCTCATGCAGCTCAATATTAAAAAAACAAACAACCAATCCAAAAATGGGCAGAAGACCTAAATAGACATTTCTCCAAAGAAGACATGCAGATGGCCAAGAAGCACATGAAAAGCTGCTCAACATCATTAAT
This sequence comes from Globicephala melas, assembly GCF_963455315.2. Classification (NCBI taxonomy): domain Eukaryota; kingdom Metazoa; phylum Chordata; class Mammalia; order Artiodactyla; family Delphinidae; genus Globicephala; species Globicephala melas. The sequence continues at coordinate 154,339,528 of NC_083315.2, forward strand.
TATTAGAGAAATGCAAATCAGAACTACAATGACGTATCACCTCACACCAGTAAGAATGGGCATCATCAGAATATCTACAAACAACAAATGCTGGAGAGGGGGTGGAGAAAAGGGAACCCTCTTGCACTGTGAGTGGGCATGTAAATTGATACAGCCACTATGGAGAACAGTATGGAGGTTCCTTAAAAAACTAAAAATAGAATTACCATATGATCCAGCAATCCCACTACTGGGCATATACCCAGAGCAAACCATAATTCAAAAAGACACATGCACCCCAATGTTCATTGCAGCATTACTTACAATAGCCAGGCCATGGAAGCAACCTAAATGCCCACAACAGACGAATGGATAAAGAAGATGTGGTACATATATGCAATGGAATATTACTCAGCCATAAAAAGGAACAAAATGTGGTCATTTGTAGAGATATGGATGGACCTAGAGACTGTCATACAGAGTGAAGTAAGTCAGAAAGAGAAAAACAAATATCGTATACTAACGCATATATGTGGAACCTAGAAAAATGGTACAGATGAACTGGTTTGCAGGGCAGAAACTGAGACACAGATGTAGAGAACAAACGTATGGACACCAAGGGGGGAAAGCGGCAGGGGGGTGGGGGTGATGGTGTGATGAATTGGGAGATTGGGTTTGACATGTATACACTGATGTGTATAAAATGGATGACTAATAAGAACCTGCTGTATAAAAAAATTAAGTTAAATTTAAAAATTAAAAAAAAAGAAATGTAGGTAAAATTCAATTTTTATACTAAATTGTTAGGCTATGTCTTAGAATGAAAAGATAGAACAAATCTAATTTTTTATCGTTTTACTTGGAACTCTAAACACAAGAGTATAATGAAGTTTTTTAAGTGGAATAAACCTTCCAGATCAACTAACTTAGCAGTTCTCAAATCTTTTGGTCTTAAGACCCCTTTAAACTTAAAAAAATGATAAGCCCAAAGAGCTTTTGTTAACGTGAGTTATATCTAGTGATGTTTACCCTGTTAGAAATTAAAACCATGAAACATTTAAAGTAGCTGTTTATTAATCCATTTAGAAATGAGTAATAAGCCCAATTCATGTTCACATAAATAACAATTTTTGAAAAACAGTATTTTAAAAATTACTGATAATGGCATTGTTTTACATCTTTGCAAATCTCTTTCATGTCTGGCTTAATAAAATATAGCTGGATTCTCCTAAATGCTTCTACATTCAAAAAAGAAAAACATTTTAAGGGTAATTGTGGGAATTTGAAAATTATTCTGTTAAAAATACTTGTTGAGCACCTACTCCATCATCCAGATAGTCTGGGTTATGCCGCAGTAACAGACAGCTTCAAATACCAATATTTGGTGGCATAAAGCAACCAAGCTTTGTTTCTCGTGTTTTCCATGTCGACTGTAGTGTGGCTTGTCGTCATTCTCCCTCGATGACCCAGATTGACAAAGAAGTCACTACTAGGAATTTGCTGAGTGCAGTGGTTCAGAGCAAATGGGAGAATTCTGGCAGGCCTCAAACCAGCAATTAAACGGATGGCTCAGTAGTAACACCTGATTTTATTGGTCAACACTGGTCCATTGGCCCTACCCATCACAAGCGGACCCAGAATTTCTCTCTCCTATGAGCCCATAATGGAGGAGAACTACCAAAATGTGGTAAACAGTGCCACTGATCACTTTATTTACTATAAGCCAGACTCTGAAATGAGTATGGCAGACCTGATGGTGTCTGGCCCCCAAGCAGGCTCACATTCATGTTGTTATTGTTTTACCACCTAGCACTGAACTCACAAATTCTGTGTGAAGCCTAGAAGTTAAGATATGGAGAACTGCTTCCTTTGCATAGCATCCTGGCACACATTTGAGAGCCCCAGTTCTGTTTCTGTCAGCTGCAATTTTCTGAAATAGCAGATGGTGCATTTTGCCTTCCCCTGGGGCGCTCTGGAATGAATGAAGAGATCGCCTTCAGGGAGTTCTTTATTCCTGAGGATATTTCTTGCCCCTGTGCATTTCCGCTCCTGAAATCTGACCCTGGTGTTGGTAGCATCTCTTGGGTCACCTCCATAGCAATCAGTGCTGTTTGGCTGATGGAGGGTCAGAAAGGTGGAGCTGGACTAATTTGAGAGACCATGTGGGCTCATAAAGAGTCATTACTGATAAAGAATGACTTACTGGCTATTTAAAGACAGCCATTTTCTGTACTGTTCAGTTTTTCCCTGAATGCACTTGAGGATTCTTTGGTAATGTCTTCTGATTTACCACTTGTCTTTGTTTTTAACATCAAGGAGTAACATAGATTGAAGTGATTGCCTTGGTAGCAACTTTAGTGGTGAAGGGTATGGAGTTATTAAAATTTATAGTCATGCTGTTTTTGCACCTACACTTTTGCTTATGTCGGAGAGGCTTATAAAAGGCACCAAGGAATGTGGAGAGAGAGCAACTACCGAATCGTGGCAAGAAATCAACCGTGCAAATGTTGGTTTTTTTAGTGTTCTATTTGCTAAAATGTACATTTATTTTTACAATATTTCTTAATGACAGTGTTGCCAAGCCAACCAGTCCTTGGCTCATGCCACTAGTGTCACCTGCACTAATGGCGGGGGGGGAAGAAAGAGAAGAGGTGACTTACAATTATTGAGGTCCCAAAATATTGAGGTCCCAAAATATGCACAGCTTTGTGCCAGGTGCTTCACACATATGTGTTCTCCTAAAATCCTCACTGCCATTTGCCTTTCTCCCTCCACATGATCCTTTATAAAAGAAACACCAGAAGTTAAACAACCTGCCCCAGGTCATGCAGCTTTAAGAATCAGAGGTATTATTTGAACCAAGATATGCTAAAACCCATGTTTATCATATCGAACCAGTGAACTTCTCCAGCAATCACAGTGTTTTAAATAGTCAAATGATTGGATGGTTTCCTTCTCTTGATCTCATGTATACCTTATACTGGTATAATATTTTATTATTCATAAAGTACTGTCATGTTAATTATAACATTTCAGCCTTATAACAGCCCTCCAAAGTATGTAAAGCTAGTATCCTATCCCCATAATATATTATCAAGAAATGGGTTCAGAAAAGTTAAGTAACTTGCCCCAGGTTAGTCAGGGCTGACTCCAAAGCCAGTGCTTTTTATCCTTCACATCATCTCTTCTCTGGACACATGAGCCAGCACACTTTATTTTCATGGCAGCTGAGCATGATGGATTCAAGCCTGGGCAACTGTTTGGGTATTTGTCACAAAGCTTATAATAAACTGAGACAAAGCAGTTAGCCACAGATTATAATGCCACTGTGGTCCCATGACAAATGACAAGGAGGTTGCAGTAATGAAATCTCATTAGAGATTTCATTACTGCGAGTGAAAAGACCACATCTGAGGTCCAGCACAGGCACATTTACCACTGCAGGAAACACAATGAAACATCTGAGTAAGGGTCTCCACTGACATTGGCAACGTGCTAGCAGGATTAAGAAGACCTCCCCAAAACAGTGATTGCAATAGCGAATGTGTGGCGCCTAAGATAAGGACCAAATATTTATTCTGGCAGAGATTAAATCTTCTCTTTTCCTGAATCTATTATGGATCTTGCAGAAAATCTGCCCAAGAAGATATCTCACTGATCAGCCTACTCTGTGAGCCAGAACTGTACTTTGCCACTGCTGCTGCTGAAAAGCTGCAGAAGGCTGGTCTAAAGGTCTCCTCTCCATCCATGATTAATTAGTGACTGAGGTGAATTGAATCACTAGCAGTCCTTTACATGCATCCAGGATTTATACAGTGGTTTCTCATTGAGGAACAGTGATGCAATAAACAGTCCACATTTGTGGGGTGGGCAGAGGAGTAATGGTGTCTGCAGTCATGGTTTTTTCACTCCTCCAGTCCTTCAATTCTGCTAAAAAGATTATGACTCAGGTTATTATAGCCTTGCTTATTTAGGCACGAGGGTGATTAGGTACCAACACACACACACACACACACACACACACACACACACACATCCTTAGAAGTGCATGCCAACTCTTTAAGAGAAAGCACAAAAGTCATATTGTCATTTCTGCATTCCCAGAGAATTAAGGAGAAAGAATAAAATGGATCATAATATTATTAATTATGGGCATGAAAGATGCAGAAGAACCGACCATCAGGTTCACTTATCCATGCATCATGTTTTAACAGTAGGTATTTTGTTTAGTGCTGGAGGTGCAGAGATAGGAAAACAAAACAAAACAAAGCTGAGAACACAGTGTCCCAATAAACAGCGATTTAAGAAATCCTGTTTCTTAGAAACTTAAGAAAATGAGTATGTTTAGTCACCATTTGGGGAGGCACCTGAATTGCTTCTCCCAGAGAACAGAACATGGGTATTGCAGACACCACTTTACATTGTGTGCTGTGCTATCAGGGCACAAAGGAAGCAATGATGTCCACCCTGTATCTCAGCATCCCTGCATGCTGAAATCAGCCTCTTTTGATCAGCCTAGATTCCTGCTTTTTACGATTCAGGCTCCTAGGTCCTTATTCATCCTTTTATTGGGCACAAGATGTGTTCACATAACTAAAGGAAAATTGGCTAGTTAAGGAAAGCCTGTCTTTTGGAAAAATAAGTGAAGTCTAGCAAACTGTATGGAAACCAGTACCTAAAATCTCATGAGAAGTCTCAATTTATTGACTTTAAGCATAGTGAGTGCTTAATGAATAGTGTATTTATGTATTGAATGAATGAATGGATGAACCAAAGTTACTAAACTTGAGATTCAGTGAAGTCTTTCCTATGTCTTAGTTTGTGTGGATTCTGGACTTCTTTTCCCATATCCTCCTCCTTCCTTTCCTCCCCTGCTTCCTCCTTCTCCTTCTTCTTGAATAGAAGGAAATAGAGGATAACAGAGACTATGTGGACAAATACTGTGACTCAGTCTTGCAGAACATCAGAATCACAACTAAATTTTATTGTTTTTGAAAGTCCAACCGTTTGCCAATAAGCCAGACTCTTAGAGAAATGGAGAAAGATGTTTCTTTTCTCTCCTTGCCCATTTCCTGACACCCTGCGTGCTGATACCTTTCAGAGAGATTGTGAGAGACTGATTATATCTGATCCGTGAAGTTACTTTCATTTTGTGTCTTCTTCTGAATACTAATTCCAACTCTTAGTCATAGGTTATTAAAGGAGAAGAGTAAGAGTTTTAATAACATCGTTATTTATATTTCAGTGTTTCTGGGCACTTCCCAGGGTGTGGATGTGTCACCACCACCACCATCACCTTCATTGCCCTAATGTTACTCTTCTGGAATTCATTGTGTTTTCCCTCCCAGAAGTCTATGTAGGGCCCCAGAGGTTCTTTTCTGCTGTGTAACATAAGGCTATAGCGCTGAATGTTACCTCCTTCTTTGACTTAACCTTAGGAATAGGGCTACAAGTGTGGGAAGGGTGCCAGCTTCTGACTTGGAAAACCCCAGTTCAGTTTCACTGGGCCCCACTGAGGATACATTTCCTATTTCTTTATACCTACAGAAAGTATCACCAAGAGTAAGTCTATAGCGCTAGCTCCTATGGTTTGGGCTCCTAACCATTCTGTACCCCTCCTCTTGGCCTTGTTTGCCCCCAGAGTGCAAGCAGGCTTGCATTTCCTCTTTAATCCTAAATCTGAATTGTGAAGTAACCTACAATTCAGTGTCTGATTAGCCTCTTCTAGAAAACATGCCTAATTCATCTCACAGAACCTTGCAGTGTCATTACTCACTTGTTAGGTAGTTCTGTGGTTCCCGCTTTGATATCTGTTGAGGGCAATCCAATGATGTAACCTGTGCAGTGCAGCCTCTGAGAGCAATTTGGGTGGTTTTGTATCATTGGCTTTTATGTTCAGGATGAAAGCCCACGGAGAAATGTAGGATACTATTATTAACTTCAAGCCGACAGCTCTCTCTGGGTACCTACAGATTCATTGTTAGTTGGAGGATCAACTTTAAAGGGAGAAAACCTTGTGGTTAGTGATAACTTGCCTTTTGTGTTTCTTTATTATAGGAACAGGGGAAAATTGGAGTTGTCTTCAATATTGGCACAGTTGACATCTCCATCAAAGAGGAGAGGACCCCGGTAAATGATGGCAAATACCACGTGGTGCGCTTTACCAGGAACGGCGGCAATGCCACGCTTCAGGTGGACAACTGGCCAGTGAATGAGCATTATCCCACAGGTACATGTTTTACTCTCAATGACCAGACTCTCTTTTGTTCTCCCATTCTTACTTCTAACTGGTGATTTTCTCATGACTGTCACCACATCATTAAAACACTGAATATTAGGCACACATTCATATTTTTTTGGATGAAAAAAGAAGTGATTTCTTTCAGACTTGGTCCAGTACAGGGAGCTTCTGGAGACTTACTAACTATGCACTGAACACTTACTTTGTCCATCTGATTAATACTGCTGACTGGCTCATACCAAATACAATGATTATGGATTTTCCGGGGCACTGCAAAGGATGAGCAATGGAGGGAAGGGTACACCATCTCTAAAATAAACTATTGTCAGTAATCATGGAATAATCAATATGAGATCTGGGCTCTGTGGTGTGCTTGAACATACAGATGGCCAGAGATGGCAGAAAGACTGTGAAAGGAAGTTTACTAAACTTGAGATGATGAACATCAAGTCAGAGTAACAATGAGAGAAAAACTACGGGTGGAATTCCGTTCATTTCGTTGACTTGGCCAGTTTTTGCTCCCTCACTTACACTAGCCTGCCTTGATTTTCAGAGGTTGATCCTAGTAGGCATTTTAATAGCAGGCATGCTGGTGTGGGAGGGAGAGGGGCTGATCATCTGTTGAAATTTTATAGTCAAGGAGCATTCACCAACAAACTCCCAGAGCCAGATGGCCAAATCAAGGACAATGGGGGGAAAGGTTGCCTTCTTTCAAAAGATCATTCAAATAATCCCTTAGCTTTCCCTCTCATCTCTCACTTCTACCAGGAAAGAGCCCTGAACCCTGATCATAAGAGTGCCAGGAATGGAAGGGAAAATACTTTAGCTAAAGGCCTTTGCTCCATCATTACATTATCACCTGGTAGATGCAAGAGAATAGCTCAGAATATTGAACTTGTCACTAATGTGGGCATTTATGCTATGTCTAACTCTCTATCTCCTACACTCCAAACGGCCCATCATTTTCTCACTGTTATCTTCTTACTTCCTTTATAGTGAGGTGAGCACAGAGGTAAGGAAGCCGGAAGCACATTTCCAGAAATGTAAGAGCCCTTTAGCTAATAATCATCACACTTGAGAGAAATACGTAAATTTGCCTATTTGTGGCCCAAGAATGTTGAATGACTTGAAGGCTGTGATTATTTTTTCATGCCTAAGTTAGCATTACTTTTCTTTAAATGCCAATTAGAAGTAACTGTGCTACTGGGTTTTTCCTCTGTTAGCCAGGGTCTTCCTATGTCTGCTTTAAGTATTATGGGAGCATTCACAAGGAGCATACAAGACCCCCAAAATACTGAAGCAAGAAGCCCCGCCCACTCATTTATCTACCATCTCAGTCTCTGTACCATATCCAGCTCAGTCTCTGCTGGGAGTCATTTCACATACTACTCTTAGCACTTCTTAGATTAAGGCACAAAAATGACCGTGTGCATTTATCTTTGAGACTTTGAAGAAAGCCAGAGGTGTTAGCAGCTACTGTGAATTCTCATCATCATCCAAATGCACTAGACACTAATAGACCTGATTTTTAAATGCTTCTTAAACTCTGGGGGAGGAGCGATGGGAGGAATCGAAATAGCCTAAAATCTTAAAAACTGTTAACTTGTTCATAAAAAAAATCAATCCCTCTCTATGCATATTATCATTGGCCCTGATACTGTTGCTGTAGGGTCTGTTGTGTTTCTATTAGGAATTTCAAAGATTCTAAATTGATGCTAACCACTTGCCCTGAGCCAATATAGGATTCTGAGTTTGCTGCCAGAAATGAGAAGGCTCTTTAATGGTCATTTTTAAAACCACATATATGTAAGAAAACCAGTGACCCTTGTGTGCCTATCTCTTTGTATGTTTAGTTCCAAATTACGGGTTGCTTCCTATGTTTTCAAAACAGAACAAACCTTTCTTTAATGGCATTGCTTCCCACTGAAAACCATTATTACTAGTAACTGTTGGTAACTGTCATTTGGTAATAATATGTGTTGTTATTACAGGACATGATACAGTAAAGCAGTTATAAGTATGGGCTTTGGAGTCAACTGGCTAGAGTTGGCATCTTGGTGCCATTAGCTATAATTCTGAGGCCCACTAGATTAAGACCTTGAAAGCCCTAAACACTAAAATATTTGGTGCATGTCCCCACAAATAATTCAAAATATAACAACTATAAACTAAGTATAAGAATTTCTAACAGTTCTGACTTTTATTCTCTGATGATCACTATAATGCTTGCAAAATATAGCAGATTCTTCCTCCCCACATTCTCATTTGTTACCCTCTCCGCTTTCTTGGTTCTCTAGGTAAGTGCTTATTCCTCCTATTTGGTGATCCAGTTCCAAACCTTAGGCAAGATATTGAACCTCCCAAGTCTCTGTTTCCGAGTCTATACGATGGGATGATGATAATACTTACTTTCTAGGGCTAATGTGAATATGCATGTAAAATACCCAACATAATGCTGGGTCAGTTAAGTCAATACACAATGAACGTTAGCTATGAGGATTACCAAACATTTGAGTAGCATTTTTTGCTATTATATATTCACTCATATAGACTACTTCATTTTGACTATTAAATAGCCTGTAAATTAGGTAGGGTAGGTATTTTTATTCTCCATTTCAAATTTAAAATGAGACCCAGGGAGATATTGTGTTTTTTCTATGAGAGAATAGTCATGAGAGAATAGTAAATGAGGGACAGAACTAGGACCAGAGTCTCCTGTTCCCAGCTAAGCACAATTTCCAATATTGCTCCCATAGCAAATTGGGGGATATTTTGAAAGATGAATAGATAGAAATGAGCATCTTTCTTGTGTCATCTTAGATTTATTCCTTTTCTTAAAGTATCATGTTCCAAAGATCAGTAACCACACAAAGGTGGTTATTGTGCGACGCGGAGTCGAAAATCCTCTTTTAAAAAAGAAAAGTTTTCTTATCTGGGCTAAAAGACTCATTTGTAATGAGACGAAGCTGTCCTCCTAACAACGATGGCAATGTGCTTCCATGAAGCAACTCAAAGAATACTGAGTATTTAAAGGAGCTGTCACCTTACTCCATTGCCTAGATTGGAAAATGGCTTTGGGAAGTCCAACATTCTAGTTGGACTAGGACTTCCTAGGAGTGGCTCACTTTTTCAGCCTTGGATACCTTATTTTCTCTCCCACCTGCTTCCCTGTGCTACTGAAAGGATCCATTTTGCTAAAGTTAAAGCTCCATTAGAGCAATCTGGCAATATTTATTTAATTTATTTTAAACGATAAGATCAAAATAAGCCCTGTATCTAGGTATCAAAAAATAAAGCCACCTGGTCATGCAGTCTTGACACAGTTTCTGCAAAAATGATGTATCCATTCTTTTTCCAAGCCATTCTGTTTCACCACTAGTGATAAGTCTATAGACCAACAAGAGGAGTTCAGTTGTGCTACTTGTCTATAGCTAACGTTTAAACAGTAGAGGAATATAACTCCTACAGAACAGTCACTTACGTCATCTCACTCAGAAGGCGTGCTCTCAGGAAGCCGTGTCTGCTCTCCAGGTCCCTGTGCACCAGGATGAGTGGGTCAACTCCAGAACCTTCTCATACTCATTTATAGGATTTTATGTGCCTCTACTGAAACATCCCACTGTGAAGTATTTAGAAACCAGCTGGGCCCATGGCATGTAGCATTGACTTTTTGTGAATCAGGAAGGATCCAAAATGAAAATACTTCTATAGCCATCAGAATCTTGTATCACTTAATTCTGGGAGCTATAACTCAAAAGCAGCTTCTTTCTTTGAACCTGAAAATAGAAAGGCTAAGGAACACGAGAGGGAAGTAAAAGAAGAATCAGCCCAGAGTTATCCAGGCACTGACAAATGTTCCTTATAAAGCCTCTAATTGCTGTCTTGACACAATGCAGTGGAGGGGACGAGAGGGGGGAGGTGAACGGTGAGTTGAGCAGGAGGAATTAATTTTAGCCCCAGCTCCAGGTCCCCTGGGAGGCTGAGCTGACTGGGGCTGTTAAAGATCCTGTCTCTGCTGTGAATAGGTGACTGGTTATGTCATCAGGGCTTTCAGAACACTGAACATGGTACAGGAAGGGGCTTTTTAGGTCAGAGCCAGGCTTCCTGGAAAATGAAGACTGATACGCAGCTTCAATGTTTAAGACTTTCCATCCTCCCATGGCAGGTGGTGCTGAGGAGAGCAGAGTCTCAATGTTTTTTTTCCCTTTTCCTTGATATCGCACACTAAGTTCATGGAAGTTCTCTTGATTGGTTTCCCTTTCCTCGGTCAGTAAAATGTCCACCGATGACCTATGCTTCAGTCCTGCTTGACCACCCAACTCAGATCATGGCAAAGATGTAGACGTGGCTCCCCTTCAAGGACACTGGATGGGAAAACTCTTTCTTTATATTTGAATGTTTCAAATTCCAAAGAACATTTTCTTTATAGGGACTGAAAGTAAAAACATTTCTATAGTGCTTACTGATGCTCTAAGTGCCTTCCTACGCATCACTGCGTGTGTGCCTCACTCCCTCCTGTGAGGGTACTTGCTTTGGTATTATTACCACCATACTCATATTAAGGTTACATTGCTGAGGCTCTGAGAGTCAAAATAACTTACCCGATATCACACAGCTGGGGGACAGACTCAGGATTCCTATCCTGATACTCAGATTGCACCCCCTCAAATTTCTTTCTCATTTTCCTATCTCCTATCAATTTTATTGATACTGACACGCGGTTATTAGTTTTGTTGTTTATTCCATTAGAGTATCCTCAAATAGACGTCCTTGCCTGGACTCGTTTAGTTAGTAGCGTTCCTCAGCCTTGATGCTATTGAGATTTGGGGCTGGATAATTCTTTGCTGGGCGGGGCTGCCCTGTGCATTGTAGGATGTTTGTCAGAATCCGTAATTTCCACCCCCTTGATGCCCGTAGCGTCTCCACAAACGCCAATTGTCTGCTGGGGGACAAAACTGCCCCCATTTGAGAATTACCGAGTTATAGAAAGTCTCCAACATATTTTATTTCAAATGCTCATTATCCTTTCATTGTTTAGACAGTATGCATGGGGGTAAGAGAGATTTTTTTTGTTCACATCTCATCCTAGATTATTGAGACTCTGAAGGGTTAAAAACAAGTCTGCCTACTTGACATAATGCTGAAAGTTCTCAGGCCTTGGGTTTTCATTAATTCCTAGCCAGGAGGTTTTCTTTCCTTTTCTTTCGTCTTTGCCTGCAAACATTTGAGGCCTTGCCAGATTTGAAGCACACATTAAAATAAGCCCCATCTACCTGCTCATTCATCCGTTCAGGACTAGTGTTACTTTCAGTTCGACTGCAAAAAAAACATAGATAGTGAAGTCCTGCAGAGGGAATAGGAAGCGTAAATACAACCCAAAGGGAAAGCCATATTTGAGCATGGTTTTAAGACGGTAGCGATATAGCATCAACACGAGAGAGGCTTACTTAGTGAATGTGTTTGAACATTGCTAAGTACATTTTAAAATCACCTTGCAATAAGTTCTTCAAACATTTGGTCACAAAATGTATCAATTAATCAAACCAGTGCATGCTAAATACTTGCATTGCTAAATAGTCATTTTTTTTCCAATTTGTCAGGAACGAATTAGGACTCACAGGTAGGTGAGTTTCCATTTCCAAGGGACTTTTAACTTGCTAGGGTTGGTGACGTGTGTGTGTGTGTGTGTGTGTGTGTGTGTGTGTGTGAAGCAGCATCCTTTAACCTGGCTGCCAATGATATTCTCTTGGGAATTTTTAAAACTCTGTGGCTGCTCAGGCCCCAGTCCCAGGTAATCAGATTTAATCGGTCTGGGGTGTGGTCCCTGTATCAGCAGCTTCAGTATCACCTGGGAGGTTGTTAAAAATGCAGAACCTTGGGCCCCACCCCAAACCTACTGAATTAGAATCTGAATTTAACAAGGTCCCCAGGTGACGCATGTGCACAGTAAAAATTGAGAAGCACTGGTCCAGACATCAGTATTTTTAGGGAGCTCCTAAGTGATTCTATATGCAGCTAGGTTTGAGAATCACTGATATTTAGAAAGCTAAAAATGTCTCTTTTTCTTCATTCAGACTGCGTGCTGGTGCTGTTCAATATGGTAGCCACTAACCACACGTAGCCACACTTGCAATGTGACTGGTATGACTGAGGCCCTAAAGGTTTACTTTTATTGTGCAATTATTATGTCGTAGGCACTGAGGGATTTAAATACATGTTTCACTAAATCCTCAGGCTGACACTAGGAGGCTAGTGGCTCGTGGCTGGTATTGGACGGTGGAGGACTAGGATATACTGTCTCTTATTTCCTTCTGTCTGTTTTACATAATGTAAATCTTCATTTATACCATTAATAAAATAATGGGCCTTTACCTTCATACATCTTCTGAACTCATCTAACGTGTTTTGTCTTTACACAGTCACTGGGATAATAACTCCACTCAGTTCATGGGGCTGTTGTCCCGGAGATGTAGAAAATGGAGATGCCACCATCTCTCGGCCAAACTCATCCAGATGGTGATGGCTGCTCTTGGTTGAGCGTTTACTACATATTCTGTACCTTATGTTCAATATCTTATTTAGCCTTAATATAACACTAGAGGTCAATGTTAGCACTATCCCCATTTTACAGACGAAGAACAGTTCCAAGAGCTCAGGTACTTACCTGGCTCACAGCGTAAGTGGAAACGCTGGTGCTCCAGCCCAAGACCACCTGACTTGAGAGTTCTAGTTTTTCATCACACTCTGCTCCTTCCAGGGCTTCACTTTGATACCCTAGAACACTTGCAAGCCCCAGGAATTCTGGTCTTATCCCAAGTCTTGACAATTTAGAATTTTTCTCTCAAGTTAAATTTTCAATTTCTGCCAAGTTAGAAGTCAGCACTAACCTGGGCATTTATGACATTTGCCTTCCTCTACACCATCGCTCAGGCCTTGGGGACTTGCAGCGTCTTTCCTTTCATGATCCCATTTTACCTTCTAGGAACATATCTAAGCAGACAGGAAGAGCTTTATTAAATTATTAAATGAAAGTCTATTTTACTGTTTCATGGTCTTACTTGGAGAATGCGAGAGTGGTGAGAGAGTGCTTAGTATTTTTTCTTTAATTTTTGTTTTATCAGACAAACCTCCTTTCTCTTCTGTGAATTCCCAGCTACAAGATAAATAGCCTTGTATCTTACAAGTTAAATACAATTACTGCTATCAAACCTAGAGCCTTTCTCTCCCTGTAAATGTCTCTTAGAAGCTGATAAGAGTTTCAAGGCAAACTGTGGGCTTCTGCCTAATGCTAAAATTAAACATAACCACCCAGAAGACAAAAAGACAAGCATGTGTACATAGATGTATGTAACATATATTTACATATATTCACATATGCTTACATATATACTTAATCATCCTATGGAAGGGAAGAACATTTCTGATAGACACAGACACACATAGCACGTGAGCACATGGACACATGGCATGTGCTCCTGCGACATTAAGCTAACACATGACTCAAGGTTATTTATAAAATAATTAAATAGCACACAAAGGAGCTTGTCATAATGATGAAGCTGTCTATCAGATAATATGATAGCAATTATAGTAACTAAAGAGATTTATTTGTGAACAGGGCAGTCCTTTTGATCTAGAGGGCTGTTGAGCAAAAGAATAATTTTCCTGGAAAATTCTGTAGGACTTTATAAAATGCGCACCTTAGTTTTAAGTCCTGGTTTATGTTTTTCTCATCTTCAGTAGACTGTCTTTGGATTTAAAGAAACTGGATTTTTACTAATTAAAATGTGCCCGATAATTGTTTATTTACCCCTAAGTTAAATATTATACGTATTATAGTCCAGGGACTCAATGAAATAAGTTATGAGAAATTTGAGGGTCACTTCTAGGCACTATTTAAGTAGGAATGTAACAAAAAAGATTTCTTAATTTCTATGAACAGTGAGTACATTTTTATTAAACCAAATCCATGGAATGATACTTTGAAGATTAGAATTACAGTATGGTCACAATGTTATGTGATTTTCAAATTTCATTTGAGATAGTGTGACATAAAAATACTAATAACATCTTACTCTTTGCAAGGCCTTTATAATAAGAATTCTTCTGAATTAAACCAGTCATCAAATATTGTATAATTTCAAAGCTGGGCTAAGTGAATTACAAGTTTTATTTGTCCTATTGTCGCAGAGAAGCTCCAGTTTAAGTAGTAAATGAAATTATGGCCTGCAGAATTTGTTCTTAATTATGAAAATCTAGAATTATTATCCTAACCTAAAACACAATTACCCTATACTGTTTTCTCTCTGCCCCAGAGTTATGTGGGCAGCAAATGTCCTAACACACACCCAAGAGTATAGCTTTATTTATAGGAAAACTTCCCAATTTTCAGTCTCTTCAGTTTAAGCTTTGCACAAGTTTGCAGGGTCCCTATAGTTATTTAAAGCCTAAAAAAGAATGTTTAGCTTCTTCGAGGAAAATAGTACATAAATATCCAATAATGATAATATATATTCACATACAGTATGTCATTTATAATTCTATAAAGCACAGAGGGTAATGAAAGGCACTCTAAACTGTAAATCACTCAAATCGATTGTAATCATATTGCAGCTCATCTCAAAGAGATAAAGACCTTCCACTCCTCTGAAATCCCTGTCAATACCCCAGCAGGCTAAAGAAAGGGGAAAGGAGGGTCAGAGGAAGAAGGACAGATGAGTCAAGGTTAAAGAGGCACTTTTAATCTTCAGTTCATGAAGTTAATGTGGATTGAATTAGATTCCCAGTGATAGTTACAGTTTGCGCCATGAGGTGCATTTCTTTTCCACGTGGTAGTTTTATAGCTTTACCGTAAGTCCCTGACATTGTGTTGGCCTGGTTGGAGGGATCTGACAAATGCCAGTGATGGATAAGCAGTGCTGCATAAGAACACTTGGGGACCAGGTACAGAATTAGAAAATGACAGTTTAAGTCAAAAGCTAAAGGTTATAGCAAAACAAATTAAGGAAGTAAGTGAATAATAGGCCAGAAAAAAATTTTATATTGCATTTTCAAATAGCAGAAACACTTCAAATGTCTTTTTATTAACTGATGTTGCCTTTTATATATAAAAAAAGGTGTTGCTAATCTCCTTCCTCATCAGTGGAGTGGGTTTGAGTGGAGTGGTCTCCTTATGCATTCATTCATTCACCATTCAACAAATATTTATTCAAAGTCTACCTTACATGTGAATCCAAGCTAGGTGATGGCCATACAGTGGGAAATAAAACAAAACCCCTGCCCTCAAGGATTTTATAGTCTAGTGGAAGAGGAATGCATGTACCCAAGCAAGATAATCTTAATACTAAATTTGATTGTGCAGTTATTCAGTCTCAAGCACTGAACTGGGTTCTTATATTAAATCTTCACAGTAGCCCTAAGAGGTAGAGACTATTTTTGTCACCATTTTACAGATAGGAATATGGAGGTTTAGACATTAACTCCCAGGGTCATAAACTAGTACTTAAAGACCTGCAACTCAAGTCTGTATCTCTTAGAAGCAAACTTAATGCTTCTATGCTCTATACTACATTGTACCTGCAGTTCCAAAGAGTGCAACAGGGTGCTATCAGGTGAGATCTGGGTTCAGTGGCACACGTAAGTGTCTGATGGAGCCTGAGGACCAGACAAGGGTGGGCATAGGATGGAATTTGGGCTGTAACCTTGGGCTCTCTAGGACAATGCTAACAAGTTCTGTTCCCCTACCTAGACATACACAAGCATAAACTGTGACCTGACCTACATCTTTCACACTGAGGGAACTAATGGGCAGGCATCGTGCATAGATTGTTTCACTTAGTGTAATCTGTCCAATGATCGCAAGAGAGAAATATTAATCTCCCTCTTTTACAGAAGAATAAACCAAGGCTCAAGGAGTTTGAGCGTATTTGCTGCAGTCACAGGGCCAGAAAGTGTCAACACTGGGATTCTACACAGATTTGTTTGTTCCTACACTCCTCTCCCTTTCTGCTACCCTACTTTTCCATCTGTTTCCCAGGGGCGTTCCAGTGTGCACTGTATGTGGAGCTCGAATTCATTTGGTTGACAGATGTACATTCACATGCAAATCTACTATTGTTTCTCACATCCCGGTGCATGCAGTACACTCTGTAATCACATTATTAAACATTTACTAGAAATGTGCTTCTGCCCGATGCACAATTGCCAGTCTCAATGTTTAATTAAACTCGATTTGTCTTCATTTTAATCACATCATAGAAATGTGGTTTTCTCAGAGTTCAATGGTGAAATCTTCATTCCAAATGCCTACCAGTGTTTCAGAGCTGTATATCCTGGATAAGGGAATGAGGAGAGAACAAAATATCCTTGCATAAAGGATTTTAAGGGAATAATGTTAGTTAATAATACATAATACTGACATAGTACTTATTCTGTGCCAGGTTCGTGGATTATCATATTGAATCCTTCTTACAGCGTCCTGGAAAGGGATTCTGTTATTATTCCCATTTTAGAGATGAGGAAACTGAGTCTCAGAGAGGTTAAGTAACATACTGTCCAGTATCATACAACTAGTAGGTGATAGGGCCAATTTGGATTTGAATATAGGCATGGAGACGCTGATACCTTTATTCAGAGAAACTTTTTCTGCAAAAGGCCAAATAATGAATATTATTGTCTTTGCAAGCCACAAGGTCTTTGTTGTAGCTATTTAACGCTGCTGTTACAGTGCAAAACCAACCATAGACAATTCATAAATGAATAGACATGGCTGTGTTCTAATAAAACAATCTACAAAAACAAGCTGTGAAGAGCCAGATTTGCTACTCCTTTATAGGTGGGGGCCCCCTGGTCTAGATTATGCATGTTTTGAAACTTATAGCTGTTTTTACTGACCGATAAGCTTTATTTTATGGGCTATGTCATCTCTGTTTGGAATAAAGGGAGAAAGATAATCTCTAAGTGGATGAGTTAAATCCCAAGAGACACAGAAAATAGTACTTCTATGTAGAGTAGCATAGACCCAATGGTGAGGTTAATTCAGGGTCAAGAAGTGGACGGATGCGTCACTGGGACAGGCCATTTACCTGTACTCAAACAAACAAAAACCCAACCATACGTACACCCCTTTCCTAACTGAACCAAAGACATAGATTCAGTTTACCTTTATTTCTGTTATGCTGTGCATTGCTTAGAGCAAGATTTGAAAACAACCAGCAGGAAGCATGATTATTTCTCTAGTTCTGTTACTTCTACTTAGTAACCGTAAGTTTTGGAGCTCTGAATACACTTTTCTCCCCTCTCTCCTGAGAGGAGTCGCATACTTTCCTTTTGAATTACATGTTTTTTGTTAGCCACTGGCTTAGCTGCCCTCGCCTATTCTTCACAGCCCTTCTTTATAAAGGTGCCAACTGACTTCTTAGCATTTATCTTTTCTTCTCCCTGCTCCCTGATATGTACATCTTCTAAGTTCCAGAGAACGTTCTCTTCATTTTCTTGGCATTGGCTGTCCCTAACCTGCTGATGAGAGCGTCCTGCTTGAAATTCTGCTCTGTTTCCGGCCATTGATCTCCTTTTATGAGAGTGGACTCTCCTTAGATGTGACTCAGTCCACTTCCTGCTGCTGAGTTTTAGGGACCTTAGATTCTGTTCTCCTGTTTATTAAAGGAACAAGAACCAGGTTGTACGTTTTTTGTATATACACACAATCATGACAAGTTTAAGATAAATTTCAAAACATCAGTCTAAGACAGACCAGATTTTATTTATGCAAAATAGAGTTTCCTTCACATTTTACTAACTTCAGTATTGATTGTAATGAAGTTATTAATAAAAAGTCAGAGTTCCCACCACCAGAAAAGAAAGCATATACCACCAGACTTGGCTCCTGATAGCTCAAGAGAGTGACCACGGTTTTGCTAATTACCCCCCTTTTTTAAAGTCAAAGTGGCTGTATAATACATGCTCAGTAAATGTTAAACTGCACAACTGTACTGAGATTATTGTTGATGACTTCTGATTTTATTGTCTGCATGTACATAATAACAATATACACAGATAAAGAGCATCCTTTACAAGCATTAAATATACATAAAAAGTCCATTTTAAAAGCAACAGAAAAATATCAAATGTTTTATTATGAATAACTTTTAAGATTTTACTGTAGAGTTTTTCTTTGTTGAAACAATTAAATCTAATTTTATTAAAATATCTTTACATTAGTCAGGTGATTCTCGGTAGGTCTCAAAGGGTAGATTTCCCAGTGTACTTAGACAAATTGATGAAAGGGAGGAAGGAGAACATTTAGGCATCTATGAAGTTAAAAATAAAGAGCTAAGTATAAATCTAAAATAAGTGTAAAGTAAAAGTAAATCTAAAGGCTTCTCAGACAGCCAGGGTTTAGAAATGCTTCATTTTGAAACCTATATAAAACTGTTTTGAGATGCTGACTGTTTCAAATAAAATAGGAATTTATATAAGTGAAGCACAAACTGAAATAGAACTGAAACGCTTTTAGACTTTCAAAATGAATACTTGGATATTTTTACTGAATTTTCTGTGTGGTAAGTGTGGGGCTGGGCCTCTGGGAGAGGTAAAAACGAAGGCAATACATGAAAAAGGGTATCTTGTTCTCAGGGAGCAATTGAGATCTCCTACAGGTGATAAACCAAGTGAAATCTAATAGTTTTGCTTCATTTTGTGACTTTCTTCCACTATGGCCTCAGAGAATTGTGAGCTCCAAGTAGGCTCATAAAGGGAATTTTGAAATACTCTTAATAGATCTGTTCTTGAAATAAGTCAACTGAACTGAGCGAGGTAGTGTGCCAACACAGTGACTCACAGCCCTGGCCAACCCTGATCCCAGACCTTTACGACAAGTCCCTAGTCTCATTGCCATTCTCAAGAGTTGTATGCAATTCATCTGCAACACGTGTTCCAAGGCCACCTTCCTGGTGGTCTGGTGGACATGTGATAGTAGTTATAGATGTCGCCCATAAACGCATAGGCCAAAACATTAATGAACTTTTCAGCCAGTAAGTCCAGCTCATTCTTTGGCTGCATGGTTATCTAGCTGCCTCATTCTGCCAAGCTACAGTTGCTTTAATTTTCTCTGGTCAGATAGAACAGTCAAGGTAAGTGGACTTTGTTCCTCTCTCCTCTGGCTTTGATTCCTTGATTTGTGCCACTACCCCAACTGTAGCTACTTAGAACCAGCAAAGTGTTGACTAGAGGACTGAACAGTGTGAGCAATAATTGTGTACCTTCAAACCTCACTGCCTTTTACACAGGTAGTTGTGGTCGAAATACCAATGACATAGCCAACCTCTAGGGACAGAAGCCACCCTAGTATCTACATTCCTTTGTTAACAGAAACCATTCAGATTCTTTTCTGAAAGTATCTAGTAAGCATCTATCTCTGTAAATCCCTGTGCTAGGAACTGAATAATAGGAATTGGACCATTATTCAATTAGAACTTTTTTAAGTCGATAGGATTAAGGAGAAAATCTCCATATATCTTTACTACTCACTGTGTCTAGGTTCTCCTTTCTGAATCACACTCAAAGGTAAATCTTTGAAAGAAAAACAATAAATGAAGTAAATCTTTGGACAACATCCTTGAGTTTTGGTTAGACGGAAAATTTCAGTCCCCATTCAGAAGTCTAGGCACTTGTGAGGATTCCAATATGATTTAAATAAACCACCATCCCTGAAAATCAGAAATGAAAATATAAACCCAAGAAAACTGCATGCTCTACTCTACCTGTCTCATCTCTTGTCCTAATAATAAAATACCTTGTACTCACCAATGTTCTCAGTGATTTTTGACAAGACAGCAGTGGTACATCAATAGGACTGGAGTAAGCAAATCGAGACACTCAAGGCTTCTTTTAATCTCTTGAATCATTACTGCAAAGATAAAAGTGGGTTTCTGAAAGAGTACATTTCAAAGGAACCTAGCAATTGGAATGGTGAAAATACTAGTTCATCTGGTCCATTTCCCTGGTTGGTTTAGAAATTTCTACACAATATGGACTACTCTAATTTGACTAGCATAATTTGAAATATCGCAGATGATAGAGTTTGCTTCTTCCATCAAGAGAATAGATCTGTCTGATATCTCCTCCTTGGCTTTTATAAAAAAAATTGATCAATTCCATTATTATTAGAGATGACATTTGAAATTATTCTGAATCATTCTTTAAATCCTAGATATTTATTTCTTACAGATATCTAGGAGCTGTTGCTTGTTGAAAGGTGCAAGGTTTTATGGAGAACATGCAAAGACATTCTTTCCTTTGAGATATCTATAAAATCTCTCTTCTTATACAGGATACATATACACACACATCATTGGGTAATATAAAAAACGTTGCATTTGCCCAGCACAAATAAATACATTTAAATTTAAAATAGCCTACAGACCTTTAGACATATTCTTCAGGTAACCAGGATTTATTATCATGTATTTAATGTCATATCAAGTGACTGAAAGAAGGAAGTCATTAATATTTTATTTATATGCCTCACATTTGTAGGTTTTCAGAGATTATGAGAACTTTAGTAACCATCTAACCGTCAAAGCTAATAAGTTAATCATTTATTAGAGTCAGGATACCTGCCTCTGTTTGAGGCAGCAGTAGTCATCAATTTCACGAGTATTCTTGAGCACTTAAGATGTGTCAGTGTTTGGTGTCATTGTGTGTTAGGGAGGGGATTGTGTGTAGGATGGTGTAAAAGGATTGTTTAAACAAAAAAAACAAAACCTTGTTAAGGTGATTATAATTTCACACCAAAGGAAAAAAACCACGCCCGCAAGAACTGATGCAGTGTAGGATAGTGGAGACTAGGTGGCAGGTAAATATTTGAAATGTGTCCATAATTTTACATAACCATTGACCACTTTCTTAAAAGTGGGGGGAAAACAGCCCTAATTTTTTAAAAAAATGCTGTTCTGGCTATGACATTTATAATATGAACTAATATTTGAGTCATGACATAAACTGTGATATACTTCTAATTATTGGCAAATATGTGTTGCTTGAGTTGCCAGTCAAAGCACTTAGCAGTGTTAGTTGTCCTTTCTCTTTATTGAACCCCTTAGTCGCTAAATTTTGGTCATTTTTAATGCTTTTCTCTAGAGTCTAACTGCCATTGACATGCTAAAATAATACTATTCTGATGCCAGCTGTTAAGGCCCAGGAAAATGACTTTTAAACTCATCCATGAATTTATAAAGGCTGCTTTTTGTAATCCATGAGCTTTAAAAAGGGGCTGAAGATGCAGTGCCTGATTTTAAAAGCCAAGGTTGCAAGGCAGGAATGCGTTTTGTCTCATTTGGGTCTTTAATGCAATGCTTTGCTTTGTTTTTATTTTGTATTGTAGGAAGTGTGAGGGGGAATATCCTTCTATTCTACCTAGGTAAAGCCATTCATAACCAGAGATTATTTGTACCCCGCAAGAACATAAACGGTTTGGCTTGGTTGGGTTTAGAAGGCTGGGGTTAGTGAAGGCAGTGTTTGCTCCGAAAAAGAGAAGGCAATCCTGCAAGGTTTCCCATGAAACCATTTGAGGACTAAGAAATCCATTGGTGGGGGTGGGGTTAGTGTTCCAGGATATCTTACCAGTAAGTCCAACCTGCTTTTCTTACCAACTGTCTGTCCATCCATCGTTTAAATAGTGATGGCCCCGTATTACCTGTAGAGTCAACCTCTACTATTCTCCCTCCCTTTTCTTAGTCTAAGTCTAGAAATGGATGGAGATCAGAGAAGAATCAATCTTCTCTAGTTTTCCCATCCTGTTCCAACTCCCTCACCCTTGACCTTTCCTTCCCCTCTCATGGAAGCTGCATTATTGCATCCCTTCCCCTTGGACTTGATAATTCTCCCTTTAGAATATGGAAGAGGGCTAAGGATAGATAACAGGGGCCTGTGTCTCCCTGTGTCCATTCCAAGATCCCTAAGGTTTTCCCTAAGCAAACTCCCTTGACTCCCCAGACAGCAGCTGAGTGCTTCCCCACTCCTCCTGATGGGCCTCGATGGAGATCCACATAGGGGAGGGTGCTTCGTTGACCCCTTCTCAGCTTCCCTGTCCTTACTGGATTTCCCGACTTCCTGGCTGTATCATTTAGTGTTTGCTGCATAACAAACCACCCCCAAACTTTATTTATTTATTGGCGTATGTTTCTGTGGATCAGGTGGGTGTTTTTTCTGTTGCAGGCTGGCTTGGATGGAGCTAGATGATCTTGATGGCCTCACTCACACATCCGGGGGCTCAAGTGAGCTGACTGGGCTGGAAGGGTAGGCTTGGGTGGCTGGGGTTTCTCTTCTTGTGGTCTTTCATCTTCCAGGAGCCCAGACCAGCTTCCTTCATATGGCTGTTTCAGGCTTCATCAGCATAAGCGGGCAAGCACCAACATGCAAGGGCTGTTCAAACGTCTGCTTCCATCACACTTACTAGTATGCCCTGTGCCGAACAAAGCAAGTCTCAGAGCCAATCAAGAATCAAGGGGTGGAAAAATAGATGTACATCTGATGGGAGGAGTGACAAAGTCCCACTGCAAAGGGGCACGGATATCGGAATGGGATTATAGCTATTTTGCAACTTAACACACTAGCAGAGAGCTTGGAAAAGGCTCTCATTATTACAATCTATTTTCCTCTTAAACTTTCTCCCTCTCAACCCTCAAGGCCTCAAACTGAGGTTGGAAACTGATGATTTTTAGTGAGGAATTGTCCTTTTTTTTTTCTTTCTTTCGGATATGACATTTTGGAATTAATCTTGGTTCTTCCTGCCATATCACATTATTTTCTTTTTTCTTTTTCCCCCCTCATTACCTCTTATTATTCTGCCTTAAATTGAGTTAATGGTGTTTTAAAAAATTAAATGTCCATTTAAAATTTTTCTAATCCATCTTTTTTTTCTATTCCTCCTTGGATGCTTTCAGATACTTTATCTGCCTTTGTTTGGGGTATTTATGATATATTAGTGTTATCTATAAAATGTGTTTTATTTGTATAGGCTATGTTCTCCCTTTCATTTATTTTCTTTTCTGCTTTTTTTTTTTTTTAACAAAGTCAGTTATGTTATAAAAACAGCCCCCATGCTGATCTATACTTTTCTCTAGATATTTTCTCTGAGCTGAATACGTTGTTATTTATCATCATCCTTTGTTTGTGGCCAGATTTGAAGCCATGCTTCAGTTCTCACAAACAAATCAATTTGAATTAATTTGCCAAGCAGAGTTAACAAGCCGAGGCATTGCATGAATTTAAGATACAGTACAGCAACCGCATTCCCTGAGGTTATTCCTTCACTGGGAACATTTTGATTCTTGTACCACATTGTAGTCGCGTATACCTGACCTTTGAATGTTGCACTAAATGATGCATGGCTGCCAACTGGTTCATATTTTGAAAAGCCTTGGAAAGGCCACATAACCAAACAAATCAGGAGTATAGACAATTCTTTAATTAATACCTTTGTGGGGGAAGAGTGGTCTTCAAGACATACACTCTCTGATGCTTGCCTATTCTAGAATTCCTGTGGCTAATGATGTTCTAAGTGAAAGTCTGAGAAACATATTTCTTAGATGATCTTTGAGGTCCCCTCGACCTTAAAAGTGTAGATTCCTCTCAAAATATAAACTGTAAGGTACAATGACCTCTACTCCTAGAAACTGCTTTATAATTATGAAACACAAAAAAAATTTGCGGGACTTCCCTGGTGGTCCAGTGGTAAAGAATCCTCCTTCCCATGCAAGGGACGCGGGTTCGATCCCTGGTCGTTGGGGAACTAAGATCCCACATGCCGAGGGGCAACTAAGCCCGTGCGTCATAACCACTGACCTTGCGCGCCTCAACGAGAGGTCCCGCCTGCCGCAAACTACAGAGCCCACGTGCCCTGGAGCCCACCTGCCACAACTAGAGAAGAGAAAATCCCCACGCCGCAACTAGAGAGAAGGCCGCGCACCGCAACGAAAGAACCCACATGCCTCAACGAAGATCCCACGTGCCGCAACTAAGACCCGACACAGCCGAAAACAAAAAAAAAAAAATTTGCTTAAGAGGGACCTCAATGGTTATGTGGACTCTCCCTCCCCCTCAGCCCTCCACCTCCACAGATCCCCAACAAGTTCTCTAGCAAGAAGAATCTCCTTCAGACCGTAAAGGCTGGTGCAAACAAGTAGGAAAATGCAGTCCTCCTAAAAGGTGGGGAAATGGTAATAGAGTTCCTCGAAGGAGCTCAAATCTCTGGGTCTTAGATGAGTAGTGTTCCAGGATGCTGAAGAAATTTGGACTCTAAGCCCTTGTTCATGTTTACCCAGAAGTAATGATGGGAGTCAGAATAGAAAACTGGTTTGGGAAAAGTGTTCTAAATTTTACATTGTCCAAAACAATGTGTCTCAAAATTGGAACCAATATGTAAAAATTCTCATGTGTTTTATTGGACAGATAAGTTGGTATACATTTAACCATATTTAACAAAAAATATGGTGATGGCCTGGGCTCTTCAAAACAAGTCTTACCTAAATAGTCTCAATTCCCTTTGGAGAGCATTAGCAAATTGGCACATGAGGAATATGTTATAGATAGAGCGTATCTTCATTTCCTCGAAAGAGTATAATGTAAGGCGAGCTATGAGAGCCTCTTAAGGAGATCTGCCTCTGGTTGAACTGAAATGCTCAGATGAAGCTCTCTAGTTATTCTGTATCTATTGCTGTATAACAAATTACCCCAAAATTTAGTGGCTTCAAACAGCTAACATTTATTATCTCACAGTTTCTGCAGGTCAGGATTTAGTAACAACTTAGTCGAGTGGTTCTGTATCAAAGTGTCTGATGGATTAACATTACTCATCTATTGACTAGGGCTACAGTCATCTCAAGGCTTACCTAGGTCTGAAGGATCTGGTGGCCTCAGTTCCTTGACATGTGGGTGGCTTAAGTGTCCTTACGACACAACAGTAGCTTCCCCAGAGTGAGCCATCAGAGAGGGAGTGGGAGGAAGTCACAGTGCCTTTTCTGATCTAGTCTCTAAAATGAGTTGCACATTGTTAATTCCACCATATCCTATTCTTTAGAACTGAGTTACTAAATCCAGCCCAGTTGGAGAATCAAGTTCTACCTCTCGCAGAGGGGAGTTTTAAAGCATTTGTAAACGTTTTAAAGTCACCACATAATCCTCCTGTTCTGTAAAATTTTCAGAGTCTGGCATGAATGTACAAAAGATATGCTTATCACGCTTGCAAGATGGCACAAAACTAAGAAGGGTATCTCCTACAGGAAATAAAAGGCCTAGAGTTGAACATTTTCTTACCAGGTTGGAATGCTGTTATAAAACAAAAAAGAATAAATTTAATATAATTAAAGTCCTGCTTTGAAGCTCATAAAGTATACTGTGTGAAAGCAAGATGGCACAAACTTTTTGGGAAGCAATTTAATTGGAAACTGCCTTGGGCTTAAGTTGGAAATAAGCCTACTGTGTGACTGTGCTGTGTTGTGTTGTTTAGACAACTGTTGTAAACCAGCACATTCACCAGGTCAGGGGTGGGTGGTGCGTGGGAGAGTGATTGTTATTTTTAGATCCCTTGGGAATAATATATTCATTTGTAGGCAGGAGGTTCAAGGTTGGGCTAGAAGACCTATAATTTACAAACACCAGAGACCCCATATGATCTAAGCAGAAATAATACTGTAGCATAAGTTTATTATGGCATCATCAGCAATGTTGATATTGGTGTGACTTTCCTGTTCACAAGGATGAAAATGTTTCTATTTGTTGCTCATCGAAATTGTCCTTCCAGACCTCCTACCTGTCCTCAGAACTGGGTAGTGACACCACACATTAATGTTTGAATGATTGGAATTTTTCTTTTACCAAATATTCCAGTATTCTGGCATTAAAAAAACATTGAGTTTGATGTCCTCTACATGAGAGGAATGAAAGTGAATGGAAACTGGGGGCGAGTGGGAAGGAAGGCACCTAGAGAGAATTGAATCACCAACATTAAAGAGTAACAGAGAGATTGCACAGAGGGTGGATATGCAGGAAAGAATGGATCATGGGGAAGAATGAGCCCTAGCATGACACCGTGGCTTTTGCAAAAGTGGAAGAAATAAGTGATAAGAAGAAGGACAGCTAGGGGAATGATCTTGAAAGGATCATGTGTCAAAAGGTTGAAGACAGAACATTAAGGTTTTATGTTGAAAAGGAAATTTGAAAAGATTTGACACTAAAAGTTGTGTGGTGAAGTAAATCTTGTTAAGTTTGCCTTCTTTTTAGTTTAACCCTTCTGAATCAGGTACTGTTATAACAATAACAGCAATAGTAACAAATCATATATTGAGCACTTATTTTGTGCCACACACTATGCTAAGTACTTTACAGACACCTAGTTCTCAGTTAATTCTCACAACAGCCCTATGTTGCAGTTATTATTATAACTTTCATTTTATATATGAAGAAACTAAAGCTTAAAGAGACACCAAGACATAGGTATACTTAATGTGTTTACCAGGAAGGAACTAGACAAAAGCCAGGTTGAAATTGACTAGCCTAGCTCCAGGGCATATTTTGGAATAATTATAGAAGGCAAAGAGTGACACCATTTGAGGAAGGAAAGCAAATTTTATAATCAGTTTTGTTTTGTTAATTTATAGCATGTCATTTTTGAAAGTGGATCTTAAAGAGTAAGTTCTAGACAGACCTATGATCATGAAGAAAGTTCCATTAGATTACTTGGAAATAGTTTCTTAAACTATGAAAGCAAATAAAGATATTTTGGTCACCTGGGCCTTGTTTTGTTCATCTTTCTGGGATTGAAAGTATCCTTCATGGATGAGGATAAATAAAAAGTCCAGGATCAATGAGCTTCAGGAAGAGAGTTGAGAATGGCTTCAAAATACAGGGAAAGGATAGGGATTGGTGATATATGGTCCAATTATTGCATCAGGGTAAATTGTCTTTAATATAATAGCACTTCAACAGAAATGGCACTTTGATTTAGATTTGGGAGAAGTTCAATGTTAACGTGTTTGCACACAAACTTGACAAAGCCAAGGAATAGGGGCGTGATCACTTGGATAAGTGGACGTTGAGCTCCAGGGTTACATCTCCAGCACAGTCCCTACTCCCATCCCCTGAGAAT
The DNA here is from genome assembly GCF_963455315.2 of Globicephala melas. Taxonomy (NCBI): domain Eukaryota; kingdom Metazoa; phylum Chordata; class Mammalia; order Artiodactyla; family Delphinidae; genus Globicephala; species Globicephala melas. The sequence continues at coordinate 154,366,893 of NC_083315.2, forward strand.
GAAAATAAATCACATTTCCAGCCTCTTCCAACTCCCCATGAGCATTCTCGACTGGATTATTACATTTAATTTGTATAAAATCTTACAAGATAGTTATTATCATCTTCATGTATTTTTTGGAACAGATGAAGAAATAGACATCTAGATTAAGAAAAGTACGCAAGTTCACAGAACTGGTAAATGTCTGAGATAGGACTGCATCTATCCTATTGAGCCATCTTTGCTTAAATAGCTCAACTCCTATAGCCTAGAGATGGTGGATCAATACTATGACTTGAATATGGGAAGGAATTGATAATATGTCTGTCCACATATATTTTCCATTTCCAAACATACCCAGAAGACAGGAGGCAGTGAGCTTCATCAGCCCAGTCAGGGCATTCGTGGGTGACCCCCACTGCTTTCTAGGAGTAAACATCTCATCACTTTGGAAAGGTGGTTCTTGCTGGCTCCTCGAACCACTTAAGTGAGTCTGGAAAAGCTCCCTTATTTAATAATGCCCATGTGCTCTGAGTCTATTAATTTACTTCCCCCAGCTGATCAGTTTTCTACTCCAAGAGATTAATTTCCTTGCCTTGGCACACTAAAGGATCGAGGCTCAGAACATACAAATAGTTCTTTTTTCTTTGGCCCCAAAGGTGTGTTGTGAGGATTAATGAGATGATGCTTATAATTGCATTTTGAGCTCCTTGGTCAAAAGGCACTTTATAAATACAAGATATTAACTCTTGTTGAGTTCCATCCATCACTTACAAGTGGATGAACATTCTAGATGCCCTTCGGGTAGCACAATACCCGCCCCCCCCCAATCTGACTCTGAGAGAATTTGTCTGGGTCAACACCAGGAACAAGACCAGTGCAGAGCTCAAAGAATTTCCCCCAGTTCCTGTCCTTAGTGCCTGATGTTTGCTTTGAAACTCACAAAGTGTTCTTTGGGGAGAGAGTCATTCTAAGAACCTCTGAAATGCTGTACTACTTGACTCTGCCCGCATTGATTTTCTTTTGCCTCTGGCTCTAATACATAGTATTCATTCTCTGACTGTTCATTAGACCCACGGTCTCATTTTTTAATGTCAACAAAGCAATAAAGAAAGCTTTCCCTTCCTTTACTCCAGACTCAAAACAAAATGCGAAAATACCTCTGGCATTAATTTTGCACAGATGAATGTTGCTACGATATTCCTATTAGCATGTCCACATGGTTGACAACCTTTCAGATGGTATTAATGGTCTACCTGCAAGAAAGCATTTTCGGCCAGCCCAGTGCAACTTGCCAGAACCTTTAAGCCACTCTTCCTCAGCTTAGCAGCAGTATATCATCATTACCTGTAGCTGGACCAAGAAATCGCATTTGTCGATGTCTGAATTGCTCTTTTACTTTCAGTGGTTTTAGAAACCAACTTTGTTTTGGAAATGGGGTTAGCTGAGTATATTTTAGAAGATACAGAAATATAAAAAGCAACAACCAACTAGGGTCTGTTCATCTTTGGATGGTAACCTTTGTGGCACCAAATGTAATACGGTCACCTTTTGAATGGAGGCCTGGAAAAGTTCTGAGACCATGGAAGCACACCATGGAATTAACATGCTTTCTTCTGATTATTAAGAAAGAGTTGAATCATGTTAATAATAGTTTAAATAAATTAGATGTTTTTTCATATCCCAGGTTCTGTATATGCTCTACCTCTTAATATCCTATACCAAGTCCTGTGGTGAATTCGGAAGTGGGGAAACTGGGACTATGTGACTTGCACAAGGTCAAGTAGCTACTAAAGTTAAAACTCAAAGCCAGGTTTGTCTCCAAAGCCCATGGTCATAGCTCCTATGCTGTACTGATTATGGTTTTAAGAAAATTAGTATAACTTCTAATGAATAGGATCTATGTTTGAACCAACAGAGTGTAAAAGTTATTTTCTATGCAATACAAGAGTTCTCTCTATCTTTAAGTTTTTCAACTGAAAGAATTTTTACTTCTTTGGGGTCATCAACAAGTTTCCAGATTACTTCTTTGGGACCTTAAAGAGGGACTAATGTATTGGGAAACTATTCAAGGGTCAACTTGCTTTCTTTGTCTTATCTTCTCTGTTCTCTTTTCCTTTTATCCTAAATGGATTAGCCCACATATAGTCAATGTGAGCTGTTTTTGCATAAAGGTTGCAGCTATGTGTATGAACCAGTTGGGCCTCAGTAATTTTACCTCAGAGCATTCTGCTCTTCACGATATTATAATTCAACAGTGCATATTGTATGTGTCTCCAGGAGCTGAAATATTTGATAACAGAACCAATAGTACAAAAGCAAATGACAATAGGAGGTCAATTGTAAAAAAAATGGATGGAGAAACACACACACACACACACACACACACACACACACACACCTCTAACCTTTTTCAGTATAATAGAATGAAATATGGCTAATACTTTTTTTTCTAAAATTTAGTTCCAAGTAGTTGAGTGTCACATCCACATAAGTAATTTAAGAACTGTCTATTTGAAGATGTCATTGTGCAATTTATAGATTTCTCAGCGTGGTTGAGAACTGCAATCATTACATTTTTGGCGTATAATTAGTAATATACATATGCCTTTTTTTAGTGACATTATGACATTACTATTCATAAGGCCATTCCTTCTTGAGGATAGCATCACTTTCTTTTGAAGAATTGATTTTAGTCTGTGTTTAAATGTTCATACTGGCTGCTATATGAAATGTACAACTAAATGTCATTAAGGATTTAATATGAATGTATATGGATTTGATGAGGTTTGCTAAGCTTTCAGAGTAGTCCCTGTGTTTGAATTCTGGTATGTAGAAGGTTGTTTGCTCTTCAGTCAGTATAGCAAATGGGGCTCGGGGCAAATGAACTCATTCTCATGCACATGTTTCTAAAACATTTCTCACTAATGTTTGAGATAAATTAAAATTAAAAACCAACAAGAACATGAAAAGAGACTAAGAACGATGTTAATGTGGCAATTTAAACCAATTTGGTTTTCCAAATGGCCTTCCATCTTTCACAACTTTTAACAGTATGCAAGATCGCTATCCCTAGTGCTAGATACTATCAGTCTGGCATGGAAAACTTAAAACTTTTTTCTAAATGTCTTTTAAGCTGAGATGGAGAAGAATGACTCTCTGTCTTTCACTTTCTGAAGGGTCTAAGGTTGAATCGTGGCTATGCTGTCCTCCCAACATATCACTTACTGATTCTCCTACATTGTTTCTTAGTTTTCTAGCCAGTCCCATGTCCTAATATGATTGTCTGTGGAGCTTTATGCTTGACAGAGAGTGGATGGGCGGGAGGGTGCTTAGGAGGACCAAGACTCATATGTTTGGGGAAGAAGTAAGTCAATGCAGCTTCTTAATGAAGTTGGTACACATAGAGCTGTCAGTTTGGAACGTTGGGTACTTATGATTTTGTCTTGCACGTTATGAAGAATAGTTAGCTTTATATTTGCTATTGACTTCACCAATCCATTCCACAGTGAGTGGAACAGAGGTCATTACTATACTTAATATTGTAGCCAATGACAGTTACAGAAAACCCAAAGTAATAGAACATATTCAAGGTGAACCTGGCTTTATCCATTTGCCATTTCTCAGTATGTTGTGACTAAAACCTGAGAGGTCAGAGCTTATGAAGATGGATGACATCCCTTGTGTATCTGTCTCCTGTAGGGTAGAATTAAGAGTTATAGAGATATAGGTTCTTTTCAGAAAAGTGCATGTTCCTTTTCTATTAGGACATGTGAAAATTTACCCAACTTTATTTTGGATTAGTAGAATTCTGTGTACCCAGATCTACCAGGATGATCATTATAATGATCTCTATGTGGTATTTACGTTAACAGGTAAAATTAACTTTTTTCACCTTGGACTTATTGAAACACCAAGAAGTTAAGATACCTTTCTGGTTTTCCTCCTAGCTTACACCCTGTCTTTTTTTCTTCTGTGAGAAATAACATTTTGAGGAAAACTTTAAATTATATACTGCAATCCAAAACTGTTAATTGTTCTTTCCATTCATTGCACTTTATCCTTTGATATGTTAATATGTTAGGCTTTATGCCAGGCAGATAGGGTCCCATAATGTAGGCTGGGAACAGATCCATGGTCGCCTCTTTCATGAGCTTTTTGTTTGTTTTTATTCCTGGATAGCAAGAATAATGAGTCAGCTCCTTAGAATAATTTGTTCAAAGGAGAAATGCATGGGGAATCTTTTAAATATCTCCCAATATTGCCACCCCTTCCCCATCCCATTCCTCACATGAGGCAGGTACTAGTTTAGCCACATGTGGAATCTTCTCTGCCAGTGAAAACTCCTCTGTGAAGATGACCCTGAGATGGAAATGCCAGGGCAAGCTTCTGTTCACCTGATGCTATATTCAATCCTAATAATCTTTCTAGCTTTTAGACTCTTTATAAATGGTTTCCAAGCCACCTGTCTTGAGAATTTGATTTCACCTTCAATGTTGGTGATTTGGATTGGGCTTCCTGAAGTTCCAATACTGTAAGGCTATGAGTCAAAAGTAATTTAGAATTCACCGGTTTCTGCTTGATCACTATGAGGTTGGTTGACAAGACAGAGCAGTTCCCAAAGCATGGCTTCATTATTTTGTGATTTGAAGCATATTCATTAGGGGTATATGTTCACAACACCACTCTCCATGTCTGTGCTAATTAGACAAACCATCCAGGGGTGGTAACAACATTTATGAAAGGAAGAAAGAGGCATACTAACAGTTAAAAGCATTATGTTTGATCCTTGAAACTGATTAGATATTTCATGCTTGGAAGAAGTATCCCTAACAGGCTTTATGAATGGATGTATATTCAGGAAGGACCTCTCCTAGGAAGGAAAGAGAGAGAGACTAGGTAGACATATAAAACCTGTGTCTGTTAGTACTAATAAAATATAGGTACTCAGAAGTCTGAAAATGCTATATCACTATATGTATAGCTGCTTTTATTTACAGATATTTACTTTGGGGTTCCTTCGATTTTAAAATGTGGAACAGATCTAGACAAAGAGATAGAGATTAAAAGAGTTACCTGTAATACTCTACCTATTTTACATAGGTGATGGGATGCCAGGCCCCCCTTTATGGAATAGGAAGTTTTCGTTGGCCATCAAGGCTTAAATTGTCTTCTTTGGCTTCCCTCTGCCAGGAAGTAGAGCAGTTGCACACACTTGAGAGGAAAATAAGGACGTGCATGGCCCCATGCTTCTGATCAGATACAGTAGAGTGAGTGTGGAACATGCATGACTAAGACACTGAGGATCCCCTACCACGTTATGAAGCTGATCTGATACAAGTCAAGGGGATCATTGTTCCTCCATTGACCCAATTAAGGTGTGGTTAGAGTGAGATGGAGAAGAGTGAAGGTAAACCCATTTCTGTAAATAGCCAAACCTCTTCCTGATGCCCATCCCAACTCACGTTTCCAAAACATACGGAGTACCGCATAGCTAAGAATAACCTGACCTCACATCTGTCAACCAAGGGCAGAGTGACTTCGACTCCACCTCCACTAAAGATAAATGGATATCTATCTCTAAAAACTTCATAAAACGCACCAAAAACCTAGGATGTTTTTGAATGACTTATTGACTTTTCAGATTGTTCTTTAAGCTGTTTTTTAAACTTTAAAGGCAACACTGATAATGAACGCTTCCAAATGGTAAAACAGAAAATCCCCTTCAAATATAACCGGCCCGTAGAGGAGTGGCTGCAGGAAAAAGGTAACTGTCGTTAAAACTTTCATTTTAAAATCATTTGATTCTAAACCCTCATTTTTAAAGCCTGCAAATAAATGTTCCTTAAATGATAATCGCCTGCTGCATAAATGACTGTTTTAATTTTCATTATAATTTGTGTCAGCTTCCACCTGCCGTATGTTGATAAATCATGCTATAATACATCGCCATTAAAATACAGTTAAAGGGACTAACATCTAGCTTTCTATCAGCATGACAACCACAAACAAGAAATTCCAGGCACCTCTAAAAAAGAAATGTATTATGGCAATTTAACCACTGCATGACATTATTTGTTAATTTGTTTTAAATTACCTCTTATACCAGAGCTTTCTAAAGAAATTTCAAAAGAACTTATTAAACTTACATCTTGAGGCTGTTTTGGCTTTACTATCTGTAGCACGGTTAATGACAACAAAAAAATCATAGATTGACTCTTGTAATTTAAACTGCTTAAATAACTGTTATAAGGGGAGCGACTTTTCTTTTTAACATTTGTTTTTAAACAAAGAAAAGAATGAGAAAGATGAATTTTGCCTTTAGAGTTAAACCTACAGAGGCAAATATGTTTCATAAGAAGTTAATGGTGTCCTAGTTGCTGACTGAAACTAAAAAAATAAACAAACTTATTCTACACTTTGGTTGTGTATTCGATATTTATGCAACAAAAGTGTACGTGGTTGAAAAAGGAAAGGTTAATGGAAGGCAAAACAGCAGTTTCTCATTTGCTGAAAAAAACAACCACTTTGTTAATAAAAGAGGGCAGCGGTTATACCCGATGTTAGAATTTTCTGTGTAGCTCCTATTTATTAGGAAGTGAATTATTGTCTTTCAATGACGAAAAATTTTTGTCTTTAAGAAGCTATTTACTCTGTTCTTTCCTGAGCCAGTATAAGCTACTCTTGTAGCTTAAGTGAGTTTTATTTTAAGTAGACATTAAGTGAGTTTTTAAAATATGTAGAGATTTGATTGAGTTATTTATAAATAGTAATGAGGTATATTAATATGCAACTTTAAAAATAAAGGACTACTACAGTTGTAAGTTGAGTGAAAACATTCAGACCTTTAAACACGGAAAATCCTCACTGAGTCTTAACTGTTTGCCCTGTTTTTAACGTACGTGGTCTAATTAAAAATAAATTAAGAATAACTCTAAAAAGCAAATAATTTTGTTTAGTAATCACCAGCTCATAAAGTCCCTTTAACATTAAAGATGATGACTGCCTCACTTCTTAAAAAGGAAAAGACAACTAGATGCATGTCTGAGTCTCATGTGCCTGAGAGAATTTTTTTGTTTCTTTCAATTTTATGTTAATAATATTTTATTTTACTCCATTGCCTTTTGAAGTCTAAGTTCAGTAGCATGCCAGGCATTTTCATTTGTATAAATCATTATAAAGTTACTAGTAGGCTTTTAGTTTTCCTTCCAATAGCATTGTTATCAGTTGGCTTTCATATAGAAGGATGCTTCCAAACACACAACAAAAGTTGAGTTGGTGGGACAGGGATAGGGGTGGTTTGGGCGGAAGGGAGGGAGGAATTCCAGTTTCTTAACTGAATATGTATATGTTTATATATGCTAATAATATTGAAAAGAATTATTTGCAAACTGGGAAGTTCTCTCTTCTATGTTATTTTAACCAAAATTACTTTTTTGTTTGATTTTGGTAAGTAACATTTATTCGTTCTGTTGCTTTACCTCTTCCTCTGTCTAGGTAACTTTCCCTTCAAAAGAAATAGAAAATGTATACCAAAAGACCTTGTAAGGACAATAAGTAAAACAGGGTAAATTCAGAAAGATGATTAGGCAGAGGTATTAGGAAGTAGCTGGAATCCTCTTTGGAGTTATTTCTGTCATTGGGGAAGAGATCTGGGTCACAGCATTCCCAAGTCTGTTTTCTGGCTCTGTCTGCTATTGACTGACTTTCTGACCTTAGACAATCCACTTAACCTGTTTATATCTCAGATTTCCCATCTGAGGAGAGGAGAAATAATACTGCCTATTCCCCAAGGGTGTTCTGAGTTTTAATTAATTAGTCTTTGTGCAACACTGACTGGAGACGTGCAAAGATTTAATTTAAGCAGTATGTGAACTTGTTGTCCAAATGAGGTAACAATTAATGACTTTCAAGAGGATGGGCACCCAAAGCAAAACACAAAGTAACCTGCTACAAACCCTGTACTGGGGTTATAACCAGATTTCGTATTATTGATGATAGAACAATTAATTATCAGACTGGAATAGAGAGATAATAATGGTCGCTCCTTATAAAAAACACGATTGATCATAATGAGGGACAATAAGGAGATCTGGCATTGATTTTGAGAAATCTTGGGCAGATAGTACGACTTTCCCCGGTCAGTCCCTTATATCCTTCATAGGGAGAGGGTAGTGATGATTGTTTCTCACTTATTCACTTAATCCTACTTACCTGAGAGAGATAAATTGATCAGAGGAAGAGATGGCAGGAGACTTGAATATCCCCCTATTCCTTTAGTGCTTGCCAGCTTTACTATTAACCACCTAATCTCAGGTACAGAAGGCTAGGAAAGGGTTTTAAAACATAAGAAAAGCAAACCTAGCCAGAAATAAAACATGAAACAGACAAATAAACAAAGGTCCAGATACTTCCTAGGGCATGATGGAAATCTGAAACACAGGCAGCCTCCTTCCCTATTTCACCCCACCGGTGTCTTGTTCTCAAGAAGTGATTAGTCAGATCTCTCCTTGAAAGAAGGAATAGCCAGAAGTGGAGCAGTGGCTTAATCGTATAGCCCAGGACACATGTCTTGCCTTTCTCCATGCTTGGGTCAGTCTTGAACAATCAAAGACCACTTGTTGGAGTGAACTATGGCAACTGGAATAAAGGAAATCCATCATTTCTTTTCTTTTTTTTTTTTTTTTTTTTTTACCCTGGCATCTGCGGCCGCAGGCTTGCCCCACATTCCGTACCCCTCCCTCCGCCATGGCCTTAGTGAGCCAGAGCCCCCAAAACAGCTGCTCCTTTTTTTTTTTTTAATTTTTAAATTTTATTTTACTTACTTTTTTTATACAGCAGGTTCTTGTTAGTTATGTATTTTATCCACATCAGTGTATACATGTCAATCCCAGTCTCCCAATTCATCCCACCACCACCCGACCCCCTGCCGTTTTCCCCCTTGGTGTCCATAAGTTTGTTCTCTACATCTGTGTCTCAGTTTCTGCCCAGCAAACCGGTTCATCTGTGCCATTTTTCTAGTTTCCACATATATGCGTTAATATACAATAGTTTTCTCTTTCTGACTTACTTCAGTCTGTATGACAGTCTCTAGATCCATCCACGTCTCAACAAATGACCCAATTTTGTTCCTTTTTACGGCTGAGTAATATCCATTGTATATATGTACCACACCTTCTTTATCCATTCATCTGTCGATGGGCATTTACGTTGCTTCCATGACCTGGCTATTGTAAATAGTGCAGCAATGAACATTGGGGTGCATGTGACTTTTTAAATTTTTTTTTGCTGTACGTGGGCCTCTCACTGTTGTGGCCTCTCCTGTTGCGGAGTAACAGGCTCCGGATGCGCAGGCTCAACGGCCATGGCTCATGGGCCCAGCCGCTTCACAGCATGTGGGATCCTCCTGGACCGGGGCATGAACCTGCGTCCCCTGCATCGGCAGGCGGACTGTCAACCACTGCGCCACCAGGGAAGCCCGCATGTGACTTTTTGAATTATGGTTTTCTCTGGGTATATGCCCAGTATTGGGATTGCTGGATCATATGGTAATTCTATTTTTACCTTTTTAAGGAACCTCCATACTGTTCTCCATAATGGCTCTATCAATTTACATTCCCACCAACAGTGCAAGAGGGTTCCCTTTTCTCCACACCCTCTCCAGCGTTTGTTGTTTGTAGATTTTCTGATGATGCCCATTCTAACTGTTGTGAGGTGATACCTCATTGTAGTTTTGATTTGCATTTCTCTAATAATTAGTGGTGTTGAGAAGCTTTTCATGCGCTTCTTGGCCATCTGTATGTCTTCTTTGGAGAAATGTCTGTTTAGGTCTTCTGCCCATTTTTGGATTGGGTTGCTTGTTTTTTTTAATATTGAGCTGCATGAGCTGTTTATATATATTGGAGATTAATCCTTTGTCCGTTGATTTGTTTGCAAATATTTTCTCCCACTCAGACGGTTGTCTTTTGGTCTTGTTTATGGTTTCCTTTGCTGTGCAAAAGCTTTGAAGTTTCATTAGGTCCCATTTGTTTATTTTTGTTTTTATTTCCATTACTCTAGGAGGTGGATCAAAAAAGATCTTGCTGTGATTTATGTCAAAGAGTGTTCTCCCTATGTTTTCCTCTAAGAGTTTTATAGTGTCCGGTCTTATATTTGGGTCTGTAATCCATTTTGAGTTTATTTTTGTGTATGGTGTTAGGGAGTATTCTAATTTCATTCTTTTTCATGTAGCTGTCCAGTTTTCCCAGCACCACTTATTGAAGAGACTGTCTTTTCTCCATTGTATATCCTTGCCTCCTTTGTCATAGATTAGTTGACCATAGGTGCGTGGGTTTATCTCTGGGCTTTCTATCCTGTTCCATTGATCTATGTTTCTGTTTTTGTGCCAGTACCATATTGTCTTGATTACTGTAGCTTTATAGTATAGTCTGAAGTCAGGGAGCCTGATTCCTCCAGCTCCGTATTTTTCCCTGAACACTGCTTTGGCTATTCGGGGTCTTTTGTGTCTCCATACAAATTTTAAGCTTTTTTGTTCTAGTTCTGTAAAAAATGCCACTGGTAATTTGATAGGGATTGCATTGAATCTGTAGATTGCTTTGGGTAGTGTAGTCATTTTCACAATATTGATTCTTCCAATCCAAGAACATAGTATGTCTCTCCATCTGTTGGTATCATCTTTAATTTCTTTCATCAGTGTCTTATAGTTTTCTGCATACAGGTCTTTTGTCTCCCTAGGTAGGTTTATTCCTAGGTATTTTATTCTTTTTGTTGCAAAGGTAAATGTGAGTGTTTCCTTAATTTCTCTTTCAGATTTTTCATCATTAGTGTATAGGAATGCAAGAGATTTCTTTGCATTAATTTTGTATCCTGCAAGTTTACCAAATTCATTGATTAGCTCTAGTAGTTTTCTGGTGGCATCTTTAGGATTCTCTGTGTATAGTATCATGTCATCTGCAAACAGTGACAGTTTTACTTCTTCTTTTCCAATTTGTATTCCTTTTATTTCTTTTTCTTCCCTGATTGCAGTGGCTAGGACTTCCAAAACTACGTTGACTAATAGTGGTGAGAGTGGACATCCTTGTCTTGTTCCTGATCTTAGAGGAAATGCTTTCAGTTTTTCACCATTGAGAATGATGTTTGCTGTGGGTTTGTCATATATGGCCTTTATTATGTTGAGGTAGGTTGCCTCTATGCCCACTTTCTGGAGAGTTTTTATCACAAATGGATGTTGAATTTTGTCAAAAGCTTTTTCTGCATCTATTGAGATGATCATGTGGTTTTTATTCTTCAATTTGTTAATATGGTGTATCACGTTGATTGATTTGCATATATTGAAGAATCCTTATATCGCTGGGATAAATCCCACTTGATCATGGTGTATGATCCTTTTAATGTGTTGTTGGATTCTGTTTTTTAGTATTTTGTTGAGGATTTTGCATCTATGTTCATCAATGATATTGGTCTGTAATTTTCTTTTTTTGTGTAGTATCTTTGTCTGGTTTTGGTATCAGGGTGATGGTGGCCTCATAGAATGAGTTTGGGAGTGTTCCTTCCTCTGCAATTTTTTGGAAGAGTTTGAGAAGGATGGGTATTAACTCCTCTCTAAATGTTTGATAGAATTCGCCTGTGAAGCCATCTGGTCCTGGACTTTTCTTTGTTGGAAGGTTTTTAATCATAGTTTCAGTTTCATTATTTGTGATTGGTCTGTTCATATTTTCTATTTCTTCCTGGTTCAGTCTTGGAAGGTTATACCTTTCTAAGAATTTGTGCATTTCTTCCAGGTTGTCCATTTTATTGGCATAGAGTTGCTTGTAGTAGTCTCTTAGGATGCTTTGTATTTCTGTGGTGTCTTTTGTAACTGCTCCTTTTTCATTTCTAATTTTATTGATTTGAGACCTCTCCCTCTTTTTCTTGATGAGTCTGGCTAATGGTTTATCAATTTTGCTTATCTTCTCAAAGGACCAGCTTTTAGTTCTATTGATCTTTGCTATTGTTTTCTTTGTTTCTATTTCATTTATTTCTGCTCTGATCTTTATGATTTCTTTCTTTCTGCTAACTTTGGGTTTTGTTTGTTCTTCTTTCCCTAGTTCCTTTAGGTGTAAGGTTAGATTGTTATTTGAGATTTGTCTTGTTTCTTGAGGTAGGTTTGTATAGCTATAAACTTCCCTCTTAGAATGGCTTTGGCTGCATCCCATAGGTTTTGGATGGTCGTGTTTTCATTGTCCTTTTTCTCTAGGTACTTTTTGATTTCCTCTTTGATTTCTTCAGTGATCTCTTGGTTATTTAGTAATGTATTGTTTAGCCTCCATGTGTTTGTGTTTTTTATGTTTTGTTCCCTGTAATTCATTTCTAATCTCATAGCGTTGTGATCAGAAAAGATGCTTGATATGATTTGTTTTCTTAAATTTACTGAGGCTTGATTTGTGACCCAAGATGTGATCTATCCTGGAGAATGTTCCATGCACACTTGAGATTAAAGTATAATCTGCTGTTTTTGGATGGAATGTCCTATAAATATGAATTAAATCTATCTGGTCTATTGTGTCATTTAAAGCTTCTGTTTCCTTATTTATTTTCATTTTGGATGATCTGTTCATTGGTGTAAGTGAGGTCGAATCTGAATGAGATTCTTGCTGGGTAGAGTAACCTTAGTTGCAGTTTCTTCCCTTATATCACTTTAAATATATCGTGCCTCTCCCTTCCGGCTTGTAGATTTTCTGCTGAGGAATCAGCTGTTTACCTTATGGGAGTTCACTTGTATGTTATTTTTCATTCTTCCCTTGCTGCTTTCAATAATTCTTCTTTGTCTTTAATTTTTACCAATTCGATTACTATGTGTCTCAGTGTGTTTCTCCTTGGGTTTATCCTGTATGGGACTCTGTGCTTCCTGGACTTGCGTGGCTATTTCCTTTCCCATGTTAGGGAAGTTTTCGACTATAATCTCTTCAAATATTTTCTCAGGTCCTTTCTCTCTCTCTTCTCCTTCTGGGACCCCTATAATGTGAATATTGTTGCATTTAATGTTATCCCAGAGGCCTCTTAGGCTGTCTTCATTTCTTTTCATTCTTTTTTCTTTATTCTGTTCTGCAGCAGTGAATTCCACCATTGTGTCTTCCAGGTCACTTATCTGTTCTTCTGTCTCAGTTATTCTGCTATTGATTCCTTCTATTTTAGTTTTCATTTCAGTTATTGTGTTGTTCATCTGTTTGTTTGTTCTTTAATTCTTCTAGGTCTTTGTTAAACATTTCTGGCATCTTCTCGATCTTTGCCTCCATTCTTTTTCTGAGGTCCTGGATCATCTTCACTATCATTATTCTGAAATTTTTTTCTGGAAGGTTGCCTATCTCCACTTCATTTAGTTGTTTTTCTGGGGTTTTATCTTGTTCCTTCATATGGTACATAGCCCTCCGCCTTTTCACCTTGTCTATCTTTCTGTGACTGTGGGTTTTGTTCCACAGGCTGCAGGATTGTAGTTCTTCTTGCTTCTGCTGTCTGACCTCTGGTGGATGAGGCTATCTAAGAGGCTTGTGCAAATTTCCTGATGGGAGAGATTGGTCAGATCCATCATTTCTAACCAGTATAATTCAACTTTGCATTTCAATTCGCTCTGATCTTCTTTTTATTTGTAAGCAAGGGCAAAATAACATCAATAGGAAAATAAGATGAGGACCATTACAGATGTGAAGTACTGTTGTGAATATTAGAAATATAAAATTTTCTACCTGTAATCAGTTATAAGCATTAACTGATTATCAGTTTTTGGCTATATATAAAAAAGGAGATGAATAAGCATTAATATTATGGTTGGCCAACAGTTATGTGAATGGAAGGGATAGCTTGGCACTGAGGTGTAAGATACTGAATTTTAGCCCTAGAGATCTCTTACTAGGCAAATTCTTATTATGTTAACCACTGCAAATGCCTATGCAAGGCCAGGAGCATTTTTTTTTTTTTTTTTTGCGGTACGCGGGCCTGTCACTGCCGTGGCCCCTCCCGTTGCAGAGCCCAGGCTCCGGATGCGCAGGCCTAGCGCCCATGGCCCATGGGCGCAGCTGCTCTGCGGCATGTGGGATCCTCCCGGACCAGGGCATGAACCCGCATCCCCTGCATCGGCAGGCGGACCCTCAACCACTGCGCCACCAGGGAAGCCCAGCATTTCTTTTTATAGTAAGCTTAGGGCTCCCAGAATAAAGCTGTTGTCAAAAAATAAACAGTAAAGAGGTATGAGCTCCAGGCCATTAGCCAGTATTATTGGGCATTGAACTTTTTGCTGCATCTTATGTGAGAAATGAGAGGCCAAAGGATAGGCAATGATGCATGTGCACAGGGCACTGAAGGAATTGGTGGGAAAATAATGGAAATCTATTAGACCTATTTGATTGGACCCTTAGGATCTGGGCAATTCTGTTATCATTAAAGCCAGCAGATTCCATTTCCATGCTCCAGATATTTTTATAGAGATTATTTTCACTATAACAAAATTATCTGTCCAAATCATCATAGTGAAGTGTAGTGTTTGAAGCTTCCAAAGAGGTATTAGTTATAAATCATTCTTGACTAATATGCCCTTAAGCATTGCCCAGTGAGTGGAGCTGGGTCTTGTACAAAGAATTCCCTCTGAGCAGATGCATTTTCCCTTCTCTGTCCCTTCTGTTTCGTCCGTTTTTCTACATTGAGTAGGGACTCCACATTATACACCAGAAATTCAAGGATAGCTACTCACTGTGTAGGCTTAAAGGCCATGTAATAGTGGTAGAGGTTAAGCGCCCAAATATCACAGCATGCCCCTATTCATATTTGAGATTATATGAAAACCTCAGTCTTTAAAAAAATATACTCCCTTTTATTAAAAAGGCAAGTATATCAGAACAGTGTTTCCAGTCATTAATAGCTAAAAATATTCAGGCAATTAGATTAAGAATGAATGAAGTATTGTTTGATCACTGACTAAAATGGAGAAAAATTCAGAAAGGATATATTTAATTCCATTAAAAAATTTTTCCACCTTTCTCCATATGGAAAAACAGAAGAAAATAATCTGGAGAAATAATAGAATAGAAGGCTCTAACCTTTAAAAGGTATTTAGATTTTTCTGGGAAACATCTCAAACTTAAGAGAGGCTTTTTAAAGTAGGAATAGTTGGGGGGAAGATAAGTTGAGTTACACTATTCTAACCTCTGTTCTACCATCATTTCATTCTGATAGTTTTCTGTCCACAGAAGCATAAATGGTTCCCCAAATGGGAACTTCAAATGAGGTGAGCTACTCTTTGCTTCAATTCATTAGCATACCTCTATATCACTTTAAGGTGTTTTATGTGTAGCTTTTTTCGTTAACACCTATCCCTCCTCTTAAAATTCATTGATTCTGAATGACATTTTTTTTCTTCCCCCTTTTCTCACTGACATGATCAATGCCTACTTATTTTCATATCTCAGAGGGAGATTTAGTTGTGTGACTGTAATCTCTCCCCTCCTCCAAATTAATAAAGATGGGAAATAATCTGTCATAATGTTTATTAAATAGCAAGTATGGGTAGAATATTATGCATTAGGAAGATTTCTAGGAAATGAGGTGTTTGGTGACCAAAATGTTTATTTTTATAAGTATACAATAAATCCAAGTCTCTTAGCTAGAATCTAAGTTAATTTCAGTTAATTTAATTTAATTATCAGACCTAGTTTTTTAATTCAGTGTTCTGTGTTACCTCACTGAGTCTTTATTTGCCATATATAATTCTTTTTAGTTTTCATTGTGTTACTTTTTAGGTTAAAAAATCAGTACAGTAAGTATTTATGATTTATTATTTTCATCACCTGTTTTTTTTTTCTGTCATCCACAACTGCATAACCAGGAAGACTATAATACTGCTCATCATTGAACAAGATTTCTCCTGCCTCACAATAAAGAGATAGAGAATCTTTTATTCAGGTTATCTAGGATATTCAGCTAGACAGTGGAAGAGATAAACAGTGAAATGTTATTTGCCAATGTCTATATTGAATTTTTGTTACCCAATTTTCTTCCTTTCAATTGCTCAAGGAAGCCTGTTTTGATGTCTGGTCCATTCAGACCAGGTAAGGCAAACAGAGAAAATGTACAGGAATAATGATGTTTCCTCCACCCAACCCACTAGGCCGGCAGTTAACCATCTTCAACACCCAGGCGCAAATAGCTATCGGTGGAAAGGACAAAGGACGCCTCTTCCAAGGCCAGCTTTCTGGGCTCTATTATGATGGTTTAAAAGTACTGAACATGGCGGCTGAGAACAACCCCAATATTAAAATCAATGGAAGTGTCCGACTGGTGGGAGAAGTCCCATCAATCTTGGGAACGACACAGACAACCTCCATGCCACCGGAAATGTCTACCACTGTCATGGAAACCACCACTACAATGGCTACTACCACAACCCGCAAGAATCGCTCTACAGCCAGCATTCAGGTAAGCCTTTCTCCAACAATTAATTGACTCCGCATCTTGGTCTTTGAGATATTGCTCTCATGGTCAGTGTTACTACGTAGCTAAAGTGTCTGAATGACTATGTTTGTAGGAAGGATGCCTGTAGGAAGGATGGTAAAGCTCTTATTCAAAATGAGCAAATTTTCACTATGAAATACTCCCACCTCTCATTTTATTACCTTTCTTTGCACTAGCCAAAAGGGAAAAGGGGGAAAGGAAAATTTTTTATCATAGGAAAGACTGTATCCTAGTTCAGTTCTATTCGCATCCTCCTGATGGCTTTGCTAGGACGTGAATTGTTCATTTTTGAGGCCAGTGGGTAGCATTAAATCAAGGGCAGATGAAGCTAGAGGTTCAATTAATCCTTATAAAATGCAGTATTTGTATTTGATAAGTGTTGATTATTCACTTATTATTTTTGGCCCACTTCGTTTCCTTTATATTATATTGACCAAGGTCCTAATTACATTAAAAAATTCGAAGGTCTGAGTTTAGCTATGTAGGAAGTCCTTAGTTTTGTGGTTAACGTTTTTGTTTTGTCACTTAAAAGTAATTATACCCAAGCTAAAGCTAATGCTTTGCTGACTTACTTGGCATCTCATAAATCTAGTTAGTAGAGGGGAGAAGGTTATTCAGATTTTTAGCCTTAAATGCTCTGGCAAAAAATAAGACATTCCGATTGCTTGTGGGAAAATGACCCCTAGTCTAGTTAGTATCTGCAGAAGATTCAGTAGATCAGTACTTGTCCTTTCTGTTTCTTAGTTTTAAGACATTAGCCAGGGGTTCAGTTGAGTCTTTGACATCACCCTTCCATTGACTTCAGAGGACATTATAAACCTAAAGTCAATAATCAATTAAACCCCCAATGTGTTCCCATTCTTCTGAATTAAGTTTATGAGAGTTAGGCAGTGGTAAAAGTGTTGTCTACCTTTTCGCTTTTCTTTGAGTAGAAATATCCAGACCATTCCTTATGTGACTCCACAGGAACAATTGGAAGCTGATGCACTGATGATGTTATCAGGCCAATTTAATGTGTTTTAGAAAAGCTACTAAGAAGCTGGTTACTTAGCAGTCTTATAGTTGCACGTGTTGTTACATGTATACCTTCGCACATGCTCCAGAAAAATAGCTTTTTCGCTACTGATATTAAAGCAATAACTCCTGACACTTCACTATACTCACTGAAAAGAAGATAAAAGACAATATATATTTCTTTTATGACTCTCTATAGCTCAAGAGCATATCTGTTTATTGTGGGTGAAAGGATAGTTCTATCTGCACAGGTCTTGGCAGACTTGTTCTGTCTCTGTCAGAATACATTCCACTAACCCTGTGGGAAGCAGAGAAGCATATGGCTTTTTCTTCATAGGAATGGATGGTCCTGTAGTCCTTTTCAAGGCCAAATTTTTACTGACCTCAGAAGGGTTTAATGTTACATGAGGATTCAGGGACTAAGCCATGGTAATTATCAGTCTGGGGCTTTCCTTCCTGCAGCACATACATAAATAGGAGCAGATTGGGTGAGTATTTGTACAAACTAAGGGAGCCAGAGTAGGATACAAGGTACAAAAGTCTTATAAGTGAGTATGATTCTAAACATCATTTAACCTGTTGTCATTTTAGAGGTCAGCAGCTGTAGACAGCTGGAGGATGCCCTCTCTAACAGCCTCCTTTCTGGTGTGTTTCTTTTTCTTTAGTCCAGTAATAATTGGATTACATCTACATGTCTTTCCTTTTGCTTCTACAGAAAAGGCTATAAAAGTGAGTTATAAATCTGTTGATGCTCTTTGTTTTTAAAGGTGTATAAATACATAAAGTAGTCTTGGAGGAAAGCCAACAGACTAGCAAAATTGGATCAGATGGCATGACAGATAAAAAGGCCCCATATTCTTCGTAAAGATTAGCTAAAGGAAATAACTATGCCAAGGGTTTTGAACTGTTTGTTCTGCCAACTAGCCATAAGAACTTTGCCCTGGGCAAAACGAAATAGCCTGCCTGTCTCCAAGTCTATCCCTGTCTTAAATACATTCTGTAGATCATGTGAAGCTTGTTTTAGGACCGGGGACCCGACTACCCTTGGATTCTACCAAAGGTTTAAGGCAGTTTCCAGACTCTGAAGACTCTGGGTGAAGAAGGTCAGTCTCAGGAGTTCTTATGTGCCCTGTGTGAGCCCCTAATTTTCTTGAATGAAATGGACTCATAAAGATTTGATCTCTGGGAAATCTTCAGAAAAAAGAAAAAGAAGGGAGGAAAGCTGGATTTCATGTTCACTAGATCCATCATTCACGTTTTCACCTATGTGTGAAATCTTACAGCCATTCCCAAATGATACTCTGTTCTGTCTTCCTTTGCTTTGATAATATTGCTAGAGTAGAGTTGTCCTAAAAGTAGACTCTTCCGGAAGAAACAAAATAAGCATGTGCATTCACAAGTATAAATATCTGTTTATTAAAAATCCACTGGTTATTTCTTTAAGCATAAGGTAAGAAAACATCATTTGAGCAGTTCATTTCTGATAGACCTTGGTTAATGTTGATTTTAAATCAAAGGAAAACTGCAAAGTGCTTTTAGTGATGCTCTTACCTGTGTGTGAATGTGAACAAAGAGTTTGCCAACTGATATGGCCCTCTAAGGCTCTAGCCTCCTGGAAGTAATAGGCGCTTTGATCTTTCTGATACTCTAGTTTGTTACAAAATACTTGTAAATTACATGGACTATGTTAAATTACTCACAGCTGCAGTGCCAAGCAGGAGGGGAGTTTGGGGGAGAATGGATACATGCATATGTATGGCTGAGTCCCTTTGCTGTGCACCTGAAACTATCATAACATTGTTACTCAGCTATACTCCAGTATAAAATAGTTTTTTAAAAAAAAAGAAGGATGTCTCTAGATGCCTCCCTGAATAAAAAAGGAAGTTAAGGTTGAGAAAGCAGGTGGGTGCGTTGAGAAAGCAGGTGGGTGCATTGAGAAAGCAGGTGGACAAGTGATAATTCTCAAATAAAGGTCTGGCACTTAGTAGGTGCTCAGTAAATATTTATTGAATAAATCAGAAAACAAGATAGGCTTTATTATGTACCTTATCATCATTTAACAATCAGAAGTGTCATGGCTTGTGGAAGGATTTCTCTCTAAGATGATCAGTGTGCTTTGGACAATTTTAATTTTTTTTTCCAGTGGTAAAACTATAGCAGAATGATTAAATGCATGTACTTGAAGTCAGACTGCCTGGGTTTAAAACCTAGTTTCTCTTCGTATTAACTAAGTGACCCTGGGCGAGTCGTGTATGTTGTAGTTACCTATTGCTATGGAGCAACCTGCCATAACTTAGTAGCTTCAAACAACAACTATGTCATTAGATCTCAAAGTTTTATGGGTCAGAAATTTGGGCAGGGCTCAGCAAGGCATTTCTTCTGCCTCACATGGAATTGACTGAGGTCATTCAGTGGCTAATCTGGTCTGGAGGGTCTGGCTTCACACATGCATCTGGTGCCTTGGTGGGTGAACTGGAAATACTGGACTCAGCTGGGTCCACGTCTCTCTCCGTGTCTCTAGGACTCCTTTCATAGAGGCTCAGGACCCCTGGAGAGAGTTTTCCAAGTCTCACTTTCAGGGAGTGATCTATAAACCTCATTTCTCAATAGGAGGAGTAGCAAGAATTTGCAACCAACCTAAATCTACCACATTGTAAAATTGGAGGGAGGGAAAGGTACCACTAGTCCTTATAAGATTGCTGTGAGGATAACTGAGTTAATAAAAGTAAAATGCTTACAAGAGGTATATCACGAAGAATATAATTAAATATATTTTAACCTTGTTATTATTATATTTTGTCCTCAACATTTGGTATGCAAGCCAATACCCTCTCAAGCAAGGATCTAACTCAGAAAATGGGGCTGCTTCTACTGATGGTAGTGTCCAGAGTGGGGCTAGGAGGTTTTGGAGGATAGGGATTTGAAGGAGGCTCAGAGTAGAATTTGGGGGCTGAAATTAGTCCTGGCAAATAAAACGTCTGTAAGATCTCCGGAATGGACATCTCACTACCCATCTTTAATTTTCTTTTCCATTTTTAAATCAACCGGGAGTGCTATGGGCCTTGGAGAGTATGTTCTGTTATGAAATGGGTCTATCCACATGTATTTTTGGTGTTACAGAAAGAGGAATCCAGGTTCCTCGCCGTCATGGAGCTTACAGCGTAAAGTGGACCAGAGGGCTTGACATTAGCTATCAGTATGAAATAGTGACTTACAAGTGATGGTGTGTTGGGGGGTGAGGAGTGGTGTATGGGATGGCATGGCTGGATCTTATGAATGAGGTGAGAATGGAACTGGGACTTGGATACATGGCGCTAGGAACAAACCCCAGGTTGGCTGAATGTGCAAAGCTAAATTGACAAAGTCAGAGATGATTCCTAGAGAGATCGCCAAGTCCAGCTAGAACAGAGAGTGCATAGAGGGGGTTTGTGAGATACAAGAGATTCAGATTCTGAGAGTCTTGGCCTAAAATGCCCCCAAACAGGAGAAGTCCAAGAGGGGAGAACTGGATCAGGTTGCCTGTGGGTGTTACTACCAGGGATGCCCCAGAGATTGTACAGGCACATCCATTGCATTACGTCTGACCCCAGTGCTGGTAGGGTTACTGTCATGATGCCGGTAGGTCAGCTTCTAAGGTGGAAAAGTTCAACTCAGGCTACACTCAAATTCCTTAGTCCTCACTCAGGATGGAAGGCAAAAGTGAGGAATAAGAGTCTTTTAGGGGTAACTCTCAGCCACCATGACCAAAGTGTTCTTGTGAGAGAGGAAAGGGCCAAGAGGAAAACAGTTCCAAGAATAATGTGTATTCTCTTACCTTAGTGCTACAGACCAAGTTATCAGTAAAGAAAGAACTCAGTGTGTTCTGTGTTCAGCAAATCACCATTTGGAATCATTTATAAGCTCTTAGCAGAATACTGATCATGACCCGCTTTTTCTGAACTGGGCATTGGTAAAGTCACCTTGACATTGGCCAGGGCTGCTCGGCACCAGAATATTACCAGAAAATCACAATGTTCAGCCTGGATTGGAACTACCTTAATAAACAGTAGAAGTGAAAGACTTGAGAGCTTTGTGAGATTTCATTCTTATCTCAAACTCACAAATTTGGTGGGCAAATGTGAACCATTTTCAAAAATTATGGAAGGAAGCCACAATTATTCAGGTTTTGTAACAATACCTATATGGAAAGTCCTCGTGGTCTGCTTTCAGTTTTAGGCTGGGGACAGTCAGAAGCACACTTCAGCCTTGATATTGATTATTGGAAAACAAAACAGAGCAAAACTTGTGATTAAAAAGTTGATCCTTCACACCGTCTGTCCTGGATGCAGTCCCAGTATGTTGAAGGAAAGAGAGAGAAATTTAGAATCAGAATTTCTGGGTTGGACGCCAGGTTCTTCCAGCCACTTAGCTGTGTCTCTCTGGGAATATTGATTAGACCCTCTAAACCTCAATTCTATTATCTGTAAAATGGGCACAACAGTATCTTTACCATAGGCTTGTTGTGAGTAATAAATACAACCAGATGTGGAAAGAACTTAGGCCACGCCCTATCCCACAAGTCTGCACTAAATGCTAGACATTTGGAAAACCACTTCAACCCAAGAGACTCTCCCAGGACTCACAGATCTTCACAGAGCTTAGCCTCCCTATATGGCTGGATAAGCACAAGAACAATTTTGTCTACACCCACACAAACCTGTGATCACCCAGGATTTCCTTTGAGGATCCTAGATTGAATCACAGCCCTGAACTCATCAATTAGAAGGGATGTATGGAGTGGGAATTAGCTTAGCTGAGTGGTTATCACATGCAAAGTGTTCTATTAGGTGAAACATGTGAAACTGCCATTTTTGTAGATCAGAATGGTCAGATATCAGCAATTCCATATGGTTCGACACATACATGACACACACATTTACAGCATGTTGTTGTCCTGGCGTTTTGAGATTCTGGCTAGAACACTGAATTTTCTCAAGGTTCTTTGAATAATCACACTGTCTTGGATTGGGATACAAGATTAATCTACTTTATTCCAAATACCATGCTATAACAGGAGGTAAGTTATGTTATACTTATCCCCCAAATTATCCCTTCTGGGCCCCTCCACCTTTTTCCTGCTTCCACCAGCTTGATAGAAGTGAGACTAGGAGTCCACACGCTTTTCCATCCCTCCCTTTTACCACCAGACGACAGAGCCTCTAGGGGAAGTTTATTTTAGGATCAGGGCTCAACTAATATTGATTAAAGGCCTTATGTAATGTGTGGCTCCAGGGCTCGTTCCTTTCCTGCCAAGCTTCATAACTGGGGGAGGCACTGAAGATTTGTCAGTCTAATTAGACTTTAGCTGCCAGCCAAGAAGTATCTTCTGTTTCCTCCTTACCCTCGCACAGGTACTTACTTTTCCCCTCCCAGAGAATAACTGGGGGGAAGGAAATTGGACTCTAATTTACTCATTACCTGGTAGAACTCTCCAGTGACATTTTCTCTCCAGAATGCCATAGTTCTAATGGGAAAAAAAGGAACTTGATGGGTTTACCTACCTCTTAAAGACTTATGTGTTGGCAGGACACATAGATCAGCACTTCCCAAAGCTGGAAAAAGTCCCTTAAAGGATCTCTGAGAAGGGCCTCATCACATACAGGCAGAAGTCTGTGAGATGCTAGAAGTTGGAGAGATGCCCTTCTAATTAGGTTGTAATATTTATAGGTTTTATAGAATTTCCCACCAGAATTGCTAATAAAACACTGGATCTTTTTTTTCCCCCCATCTTTATTGGAGTATAATTGCTTCACAATGGTGTGTTAGTTTCTGCTTTATAACAAAGTGAATCAGCTATACATATACATACATCCTGATATCTCCTCCCTCTTGTGTCTCCCCCACACCCTCCCTATCCCACCCCTCTAGGTGGTCACAAAGCACGGAGCTGATCTCCCTGTGCTATGCAGCTGCTTCCCACTAGCTATCTATTTTGCGTTTCGTAGTGTATATGTGTCCATGTCACTCTCTCACTTCGTCCCAGCTTACCCTTCCCCCTCCCCGTGTCCTCAAGTCCATTCTCTATGTCTGTGTCTTTATCCGTGTCCTGCCCCTAGGTTCATCAGAACCATATTTTTTTTTTTTTTTTTTTGCGGTACGCGGGCCTCTCACTGTTGCGGCCCCTCCCGTTGCGTAGCACAGGCTCCGGATGCGCAGGCTCAGCGGCCATGGCTCACGGGCCCAGGCGCTCCGCGGCATGTGGGATCTTCCCGGATCGGGGCACGAACCCGTGTCCCCTGCATCGGCAGGCGGACTCTCAGCCACTGCACCACCAGGGAAGCCCCCATTTTTTTTTAGATTCCATATATATGAAAGCACTGGATCTTATTTTGAGCCATCTGAACAGCTGAGAGGGAAGTGCAGTCAGCTCTTGGCTACTCACCGTGGAGGTCCCCAAAGGTTTCTAAAGCTCCAGGTGGTTGTCCAATCACCTAACAGTCTACCTGGCCAAGTATAAAGCCTGAACCCTTTCCGTGTGGCGTATGGGTCTCCCACTTGCTCTCTCTCTGACCGTGTTTCCTATCACCTTGCTCCAGGTACACAGGTCTTGATCTTCCTTGAACTTGGAGCCAGGATAAGGGAGGGGCGAGTGAGGGTTGTACAGTTGCAGAGTCGGATCTTGTGTCTATTTAAAATGTTGATTTTTTTGCTTATCGCGGATTTTGTTTTGCATTGATGTTGACTTTAAAATATCGCAATAAGCTATTTATCTTGGTGACTGAGTTGGGGCCATTCCTTTAAACGTTACACAGTAGATGAGCGCCCCCTCATTAGTCCCAGCCCTGCTCGAGCACACCAAGCACATCTGTGGCTTTTCACTTGCCGTTTCCTCTGCCTGATGCAGCTCTTTCTGGCTATTGCACGACTCACTCCCTCACTCTATCCAGAGTTTTGCCCATATGGCACCTTCGAGAGTGGCCGTCCTTGACCATCCCCCGTAAAGTAGCACTCTCCGTCACCTTCAGCTTCGTTGTCTCTCAGAGCAGTTATCTCTCCCTGATGTTATGTCCCATATTTATTTGTTTGTTGTTTCTATTTAGTGAAATGTGAGTCCTAGGATAGCAAGATGTTTGTTTCAGGCACTGTCAGGGCACAGAGTAAACCCTCAGTCAGTATTGCCTGAAACAAATGAATGGCCAACAGTCCGCCAGCACCTTCTCAGGAAGTACACTTGCCTTGTAACACAGACTGACCCTCACTTCCAAGCACTGTCCCTCCCCTGCTCCCCTCCCCCACCCCGTGGAGGCCCACTTTCTGGTGAGTTATCTGCAGTGGTTGGTTGTGTTTTTTTTTTCTGGCTGTGTTTCATGGCTTGCAGGATTGAACCCATGCCCTCGGCAGTGAAAGTGCAGAGTCCTAACCACTGGACCACCAAGGAATTCCCTCCACGGTGGTTTTGCTGCTCTGGACTCCTTGCCTTAAGAATAAGGAGTCCAGAGATATCTCCTTATATCTGGTGTGCAAGGCTGTTCTTCTTGACTTCTGGTCTTAAATTCTCTTTCCATAGAACTTATTTGTCATCCTAATAACAAAAGCATCTTCTAGCACTTAGAGTTTTCAAAGCACTTTTGGACATAGTGTAATATCCACTTTCCCTCTCCAATTTCTTCACCATATTCCTTTCCCAAATTATTTAATTCTTAATTAAATAATTAATTAATTCTTAATTCTCCTGAAACCTACCTTTAAATATAGGCAAATAAAAATTATGTTAATGGACCACTGCTTCTATCCTATTCTATTGGTATGGATAGAAAATTAACTTGGGGCTCATTTACCTGGTTGTGCATGTGTAAGTGGGTTGGTGGGAGTCTTCTATCTGCTTTAAGTTCCTTTTTTTGTTTTTCTCTAATGGCTGAGTATGTTACATGAACCCATTCATTCCTGGTCGTGACCGTATGACTTATCTGGCTCCATAGTTCATGACCTTTTGAAAAGAAGATTTTGGAAGACACTATGAGAAGCTACTAGATTGAGAGAAGGAGTAATGTCTATGTAGTTCCTCACTCAACATTCAGGGCCTGGCATAGTGCCGGCCACAAAGTGGGGCTCGATCATTGTTTGTTGAAGAAAAGAAAACTGCATTAAGTGAATGAATGCTTATCCGCAGAGGGAAGAAGCCGAGGAGGGAGAAATGTTATTCAAGACAGCCGTGTGGAAGCAGCGTGTTATGAAGGAAAGAGAGCACAGAAATGAGGGTCAGAAGACTTCATTTGTAGATAAAATGGTTAAAACCATGACTCGAGGTGGACCTTCATTTGTCAGCTGTGGGATTTTGGTTAAGTTGCTTCTTGGAGCTTAGTTTCACCACCAAAATATGGAGATTATGACATCAACTCCATGAATAGGTTACAATAATGTAAGTCAAGGGCTTAAATTGGTGCAACTCGATAAAAGATTGTTGTTGTTGTTATTTTAAATGGGATTCCAATCCAGGTCTCTTTAGCATCTAAATTTTGGTTTTTATTCTTTAATTAACCATTTGGCCTATGACATGGCAATCAGCTTCCTTGGGTCTCCACTCTTTCCTCATCTAACAAATATAAGGGTAGATTCACACTGTCTCCAATTTCTTCATTTTTCTCACAGTAGCTAACATGGTGCCTTGCACATACAGTGACAGCTGAATGGATGGATAAATGAATTAGAGGGTGGAAGGGGAAGAAAAGTTGAAGAGAGGAAAGGACAGAGCAAGCGAAAATACTCTGTAATCGTGTTGCTGTAAGAATTATCTGTCCATTTCATGGATTGGATGGCTAAGGTTGAGAGAAGTGAATAAAATATATTTCATCTAATTAAAATTATAATACAAGTAATGATTTATTTGTGTATCCCCCCTCTTTGCTGAAAGCTTTCAGAAGGAGTTCCGCAGTGACCACCCCTATGTGGAAGATGAAGTAGTTAATAAATGTCTCTTGAGTTGTCAAAAGAATCAATGATTCCAGTTGAAGCTAAGGTCCAAGAAATTTCTTTTTTTCTGAAAATGCATCTCTTTCTTTCTATTTATATATGACAGGGAAATGACTTAAGCAGCAATCATTGCTAGCCAGGCTTCAAGATGGATATTTCCATTCTGCCTCTGACAAGGCAGTAGGAGGGAGGGGATGTGCTTTCATAACTTTCTGGTGCATGTTTGAATGATTGTAAAAATTAGAAACACACTGAGGCTGTTATGACAGCCCTGCCTCTTGAAACCTAATTAATGCCTTGGGTTGTCTAGAGAGCTAGTTCTGTTAGCTAAATGGAGAATGTAAAGTTCTCCTTGGTTTTTTCATCATCCAGGGATGAGATGTCTGGGGGAGATAAATGCACAGCGTATCTGTGGCGGCTAGCGTCACCGAGAGGATTCCTTGATGGAAATCTGTACATAATATACATGTACATAACGTGGCTTCTTCTATCTCTCATTTGATCTGATTGTGTGTGTGTGTGTGTGTGTGAGAGAGAGAGAGACAGAGACAGAGACAGAGAGAGACAGAGAGACAGAGACAGAGAGAGGATGCTCACACGTGTTGGCATGTGTTAGCTCCAACAGTGCTTCCGAAGCTGTTAGTGTATGCACATCACCTGGGCGATCTGATTAAAGCACAGATTCTGAGTCAGTTCTGGGTGGGGCTAAGATCACACATTTCTAACTAATTCCCGGATGATGTCAGGCTGCAATATGTGGATCTCGCTTTCTGGAGCAAGGATCTGGTAGATATTTATAGTTCCTTGCTGAGTAGTGTAGCACCTGTTTACCTATCTCCTCTAAACCGTCTCCCCAAACTTAATTCAAGGCTCTTCAAAACAGGAAATCTTGTTAACCCAAAGCATTATGTAAGTGAAAGAACTGATTAACAAAGAAAAATTTATCCCATCAGACAGTCCTGCTCCAGGTTCCACTGGCCCCTCCTCCTGTCCCTTCCTCTGCCACATACCCCCGAGGCAGATGGGGAAAAATAAGTAGGTAGAATTTAACTTGTCACAGTATTTATCCCCCTTTCTGAGTGGTGACCTCCAATGAAAGCAGAAGGACTTGAATGATTTTAATCCACGGTAACAATGGAAAACCAGTCCTGACCATCTTGAGCGGTAGAAATATATAAAATGACAGATTTTCCTCCTCTGCCTCTTCACGTCCTCCTCCCAGATACTGAGAGAGACGCATATTCATGCACCCACAACTCACACTATAATGCACAATGAAATTCCACCCAGCCTTTATCTCGTAGCTGTTGTGCTGATGATTAATGCCCCACTGGCTGGGAAGCTATTCCACTGAAGAAAGACAAGGAGAGGGGAAGACACATGAAATATATCTCTGAGGCCATTTCTCATTATTATTATGATTATCATTATTAGTTCCTTACTGCCGTATCTATCCTGTTAAAGAATGCTTGATCTATTGGCAAGGGGGAGGGGATGACATTTGAAAGTGGATTTCACGAGGGAGAACTGAGCAAGGACAAAGATAGAAATAGACACTTTTTACTAAAGAGAACTGACCTGAATCGGGTTTTGTGGTTGTTGTCATTTATTTTTGGTTTTGTTTGTTTGTTCTGTTATTTTCGTTGTTTTCGTTTTAAAGCCAAATATGATAGATGCCTCCATCTGTGTCTTCTGGTTCCCCCCCCCCAGGCATTTATTTTTGCATGTGTTCTTTTGTCTTTATCGAGTCTCTGTCTGCAAGAATCAATATGATATAACGTATGCAAATGTTATTCCTGACCACTTATGCAAAAGACTGGACAGAATAATTTCATTGCTTTGCAACTCCCATAATATAATCGCTTCCATATCCTGGTTGATTTCAAGTTTCTGAAAAGGCTCTTTTTGAAAAATAATTCTATGTATGTATTGTATAAGCCACAGTATCTGATTCTGTCCTGTTTCTCTTTCAAAGAAAGGGTGATTGCTAAGTTCATTTCTGGCTCTGTCATTTAGGAGGACTACACAGCAGTGGTCCTTGGTGGGAAAATGGTACCATAATAAAAGCACTATTACAACACGTGTGTCTGCTGATAAAATGGCAGATTCATTAACCGAGACAGAGTACTATAATCTGATTTAGAAAATGCTGTCTTTCCAAAGTTGAGTTTATGAGGATATGGAATTTATAGCTGTGGTACCCACACGTAACTTCAGTTTTAGTCAGATCTGTATTCAATTAACAAATATTTTAGTGAATTGAGTGCCTAGTGTGGACCACACACCATTCTAGGCATTTGAGCTATAGAAATATACAAAACAGACCAAAAAAAAAAAACCTCTTTCCTATGGGGCATATATTCTACGACACAAATATTGGGCACCTCACGAGTGCCAGGCTTTGGGGAAACAAAGAATGAAATACATATACCTCTGCCTAAAAGGAACACACAGTCTGGGAGGGCTCTTAAATATTTTCTCAGTCTGAGCAGACTCATTTTTACGTCAGTTTTCTACAGAAGCTGTAGCACGCTGATCTGCTATTATACTTGCAGAGGCAGCAATCATCTCTGTTTATACAGGTCAACTCAATTGAAGAATAACAAAGAATAAGGTCTTAATTTCTACTCCCAAAAAACAAGTTTCAAATGTAAACAATGTCTTTTTTGACTAACAAAGATGGTGACAATAAGCCATGTTAAAATAAAGTTATTGCATCTGAAACGTATTTTAGTCTCAAGGACTCAGTTTACAATAATTATTGCAAATATTTTGTTTATTAGTTTGAGATTATAGTTTCATGGAATGTTTATACTCAAGAATCTCAGGGATTGTCTAATTATTGAGCCCCATACAACTAGTGGAGCTGTAGAGATGGGCCAACCTAGTTCCATCAGTCAAAGTCGTCTGTCCAGGGGCAAATTGCTTGCCCACCTTTTGTAATTTAAACAATAAGCATTGGGAATTCCCTGGCAGTCCAGTGGTTAGGACTCAGTGCTTTCACTGCCAGGGCCCAGGTTCCATCTCCGGTCAGGGAACTAAGATCCCACAAGTCATACAGTGAGCCCAAAAAGTAAATAAATAAAATAAAATAAACAATAAGCATAGATTAATTTGATGTTTTAATTTAATTTTTCTCTAAATAATGCATCTACATAGCTTAAAACTTCACATAGGACACAAACTCGCCTTACTCCAGAGCAGAGGCATCATTACTTCAGCTGCTAGGAGTGCTAGCTGCTGTATTTTTAATAGGTATGTATACATTTTTAATAGGTATATATTATACCCAAACTTACTATCAATGCAAAATTTCAGTGAGAATTATTGTACTGCTGACTCTTTCTGTATACTGAGACAAAGCTTTCCTTAGGGACCTCTATTTTTTCTTCTTTTCCCTAATACTTATTCTCTAGCCATCTCAGAGAGCATATGAATTAAATAATACACATAAGCGCTTTGAATATTTTGCATCCAAAAATGAGCATAGCTCAGTCTCTTGCTTCACACCAGGTGCTTATATTTCCGAGAGGGGCAAGGATTAGAACAGTCAAGTTGGAATTTTTATGCTATGAAACGTCAGACAATGTATTTGCATGCCATTGAGTTCCATCATACAGTGTATGGTGATGAAGTCTGTTCACTGAGCTCTCAGCTTCTTTCAGCTTTATCACTGTAATATATTTATTGCCTTTCCTTTACATGCGCTAGTTGATGTAGCTGCTGTAGAAAAAGAATTACTCCACGTATTCCCTGCAACTCAAGAGGAATAATACATTCTAAGAGCACAAATGGGGCTCCACTAAAAAAAAAAAAAAAATCAGTGGATTCATGTTGGCTATATATGGATATAGATACTGGAAATAGGATTTAATTAAGTAATTACACTGAGTATGAACCAAAGGTTGCAGCTATTGGAGGAGAGATGATTGGAGGCCAATGTGAGAAAATCATGAATAGGAGGTTTCAGGGGAAATTTTAAGTGGGATGATGAGGATGATACCAAAGCTGTTTCTGTGGGGACTCATTTCTATCAACATCGCTAACCAGAAAACAAAGATTACTAGAGGCTCTGAAGTAGATCAAAATATTTGAAGAAGAAAGGAGATAAATAGCAAAATCCACTTCCAAAGCCACACTGAGAGCACCATACAGCCAGCCAAAGAGCATCTATAAAATGTCCTTTTGACTCTAATAGCTGCCGCGAAATTCATGGCTTTTCAATTTGGGGGATTTGGGGTGAATGTCTAGGCAACTTATTTTTGTTATGTTGCACTCAGCAACATGCATAATAATAACTAGAGATAAATATAAATCACAGAAAACAGTGCCAATCAAGTCATCGATAAGAGGGAAATTAAGGTGTGTTTATGTTTCCTCTCTCCCCCTCATTTTCAGTAAATTCTACGTTCTTCTGGGGTTTTTCCTCATCCTATTAGGTATTTTTGTAAGAGAGTTTTCTTCTTTCTTCTGTTGTAAACATTTTTCTCATCTCAGCATCCTTTTTAAATTCAAGAGACATTTTCCTTTGCAATGTACAATGAAAGGCGATAATGTTAGAAAATATCAGAGATGGCTTTGTCATGTCTGGCGCTGTTACATCATGTTGTGTCCTAAAGAGCTCAGTAAATGAAGCCAAGGGAATGATTTGACAATTGAACAAGGCCTCAGTCAGATCTCCCAGCTTCCCCAATACTCCCTGAGGAGAGAGAGACTCAGGTGGTGGGTGGAAGTTATTTTTCCTTTAAAGGATTATAGAGATTCTGGCGAACCTTATTTTGGGTTTTGCTTGCAAGGCAGAGCCAGCATTTGCAAAGGGGGTCTTTGTAATCTTTTTTTTTTTTTCCAGCATTTAATTTGAATTCAAGATGGTGTTAGGGAATTAAAAGAGGAAGATTAATTGCTCAATAGTTAGTGGCTACTGCCTACTGCATGGAAGGATCTTGATGGAGATAGAAGGGTGAATAAGACAGATATATGCTACCTGTCACAGAGCTTACATCATGGGAAGAAGGCATAAGACAAACTAATTTCTCAAGTAATTATTTAATCTCACGATGAATTCAATGGAGAACAAGCTGCTAAGAAAGCAGAAAGAGATTTGAGCGAACGTTCTGATCTGGGAGGATTTTCTTGAGGGCAGAGTGTAGGAGCTGCACTGTTCAGGATGAGAAATTAGGTAAATTAAGCCAAGGGAAGAGCCTGTGCTAAGGCCTTGCTGTAGGGAGCATACTGTACCATGTTTCTCAGTCTTTGGTCTACAGCTTCGCTCTAAAGTCTGGAAACATACCAGATTTGACCATGTTAAGTGGCCAGTTAATGCCCACACTTGAAGGGCCCCCAGAAGGCCACTCATAAGGTATCCAGCGGGATGCAGCATCATCCCATTACTGTGACAGAGTGATGTGGGACTGGTTTGAATGAGTTTCCAAAGCTGGATTGAACGGTACGGCCATGTTGAATGGGCTCCACGGTCTCCTGTTCTGAACCCTCTAGATTACTGCATCCATGGTGTGCCAAAGGCACGGTCTTCCTCAGTGAAAATCAGAGATACAAATAATTTAGGGCAAAGCCTCACAGACATATATGTAAGAATTGAGAGAAATGCATGAATACACTGTGTTTATCACAATTTGGTGCAGTACATTGAACTGTGTTTGCTAATGAGTGACCATACACATTGAACAGGCCATATAATTGTCAGGAGTGTCCTGACACAGAGCCTGTCATGTATTGTAATATCAAGAAACCATTTAGTATGTATATGTTTCTAGGTTTCCACACTTTATAGCCGTCCTGTATTTCACTCGCTTGTTTCTTTAATAGAGCACTAGTTACCAGAAATCAGTTATTTGAAAACGTCTCATTCTTCTTCCTATTTTCTCATGCTTTGCCTTAATTTTCTTTTTTGCTTGGTGGAAACTGTGGAGTTCAGTGAAAGTTTTCCTGCAGTCTGATTACCCTCTCTATTTAATTTCCTAATAAAAAGTCTGAACCGGAAGCTGGAGATAATGTGCCCGATTCAATTCATATATGTCAATTTCTTGTTCATTGTAATTCTTTTCCCTAGTTCTTCCCACTATCACTGCCTAAGCACAGCTGAGGCTTGGGTGACTATAGGACATCATGCCTGTGCTGTCAATTATGCTTCCTGCTTTAGGATTAAATTCATTTATTATCATTGTTCTGATTATTAGTAATAATAGCAGGCATCTCCACCCAAACCCGAGTGAATAATGGTTTTCACAGTCCTTGCCTCCAAATTTAGCTTGTTTTAGTTTTTTACCCAGATGATTCCTTCCTTCTTTAATGTCATGGAGCGTTCAGTTTCCTGTGTTGCATTTAAATGCTGTTTTAGATCATTCAAAAGACAAGGCTTTCTTAGAAGATTCTTCGTGGTGTGGAGTGATGGCCTATTATTTCCCTGGGTGTAGGTTTCACCAACTAGTGGATGTCAGTGGAGTCTTCTCTTGGTAACAGGACTACTGCTTTGAAGAAGTATTTGAACTGGCAAAGGATGTCTA
This sequence comes from Globicephala melas, assembly GCF_963455315.2. NCBI lineage: Eukaryota > Metazoa > Chordata > Mammalia > Artiodactyla > Delphinidae > Globicephala > Globicephala melas. The sequence continues at coordinate 154,399,838 of NC_083315.2, forward strand.
TTAGCTATCCAGTCTTTTTCTTAGAAAGACCCCCGGTTCTTATCCTCAGAAGTACACATGGCTTTGACTCCTGTGCTGACTCCAAAAAGAGCACTTACCTTTCTGCCTTTTTGATGGAAGTGTCCCCACCACTGTCACTAACAGAACAGCAGCATAGCCCAGGCAACTTAAAAATAGTGTTGGCCCTTCAGCTACATGTTAGTTCTTTCAGACTTCTTTTCCAGACTCAAATATCAATATGTCTTCTGAGCTTAAAACTACATTTGTAGTAAGATCACCCAGACAGCTTCAGGAAAAGAGATCAGCAAGAGACTTGGTGGGGAGTCCAGGCTTTTATTTTATTATTCTGTACTTTATCTTTTGGCAAGTCAGAAAAAAAGCAATGCAGTTTAATTAGTAGTAGGGAAAATGTTTGCACTTTAAATTGTAAATGTGTCTCAGTGATACTGCTCCTGCAAATATTGCTCCGTGGACTTTGTGGAAGAATAATTATGATGGCCCATCACCAGGTTTAAGGTGCCCAGGCTACTGCACTACCCTTTCTTATCTTGGTTGTGTTTTCTCGTGATGGCTCATTGATACAATTTCCTAATCCTCCTTACCTTGGAATCATAGCCTCTTAAAACAATTAAACCTTTGCCTCTAAAATGAAGGGTGTGTCTCAGAATTCCAAAGAGTGGACCGTCCTTCAAGGTCTCCAGCCTCTCAGCTCACTCATTCAACAAACATGAGTGGGGAAGGCTGGGTAATTACTAACATGGACCAAGCACTTTTCTGGACCCTGACAAAAACAAAACAGATAATTGTAATTGTGATACTAGTTCTTATGGAACATACATTCTAGGGGTGAGGGTGGAGACTGCCAATAAATAAATGTGGGAGAGGATATAGTATGTGCTGACAAATGCCCTCAAGAAAATAAGGCAGGGAGGTGTCACAGCGTGAGTGGTGGATGAGTATTTTAAAGACAGTCTCTCTAAGGAGGGAACATTTAAGCTGAGACTTCAATGACAAGCATGTAAAATCTGGGGGAGGAACATTTGTGGCAGAGGAGATGGTCAGTGTGAAGGCTCTAGGTTGAAACATGCTGAGGGAGTCTGAAAGAAGGTAATGCAGCTGGAGCCAGAGGAAATCTGGTATGAGGTGAGGTCTGAGGGGTGAACAGGAGCTCAATGATTCAGGGCCCCTTAGGACATGGAAAAGAGACGGGATTTTACTGAAGTTCAGTGTCAAACTATTAGAATCTCCTAAGCAGTGGAGTGACATGATGTGATGTGTGCTTTTTAAAGATCACTCAGGCTGCCATGTTAGAAAAGATTGTGAAGAGTGAGAGATGAGTCATAGATACCTGTTATGTGACTACTGCATCAGTTCAGGTAAGAGATGATAGTGGCTTTACTAGGATAGCAACTAGACCCTCCCTACACAACAACCTGGCTTGATGGCCTCACGCTATGTCTTTGCATTGCTCTGAACTGCTAGCTCTCTGAAACCTTAAACCCTACTATCTCAGTTCTCATACTTAAATCCAGTTGCTTTCCTGCTTCATCAAGTCTCCATTAATCTATAAATTGCATTTCATTATGGTCCTCAACTCCCTTCTTTCTCTGTTTTATTCATTCTAGATCATTCCAAATGGTTTCTACCCTCTACCCAACGGGAAGGGTGCCTTCAACCTGCTTTAGAAGCCTTTCCTTTTCTTGATCAGCAGCCCCCTTGCCTATAACTCTTGATTAGCATCCTTTCAACCTCCCAACTCAGTTCCCTTCTTCACCTCTGCACCACTGAGTTTCAAATGCTACTTTCTTTTGGAAGAAAATGTTCATCAGTCATGAGTATCTTCAAATTCCTCTCCCTCTAAGTTTACAAGCTTCTGTGCTCACCTTAGGAGAAGCCCTTCATCCCTCTGCTCAAAATCTTGTTCTCATCATCCTTCCACCCTAGACTCTTCCCAAGCTTTTTTTTTTTTTTTTTTTTTGGCGGTACGTGGGCCTCTCACTGTCGTGGCCTCTCCCATTGCGGAGCACAGGCTCCGGACGCGCAGGCTCAGCAGCCATGGGCCACGGCTCACGGGCCCAGCCACTACACGGCATGTGGGATCTTCCCAGACCGGGGCACGAACCCACGTCCCCTGCATCGGCAGGTGGACTGTCAACCACTGCGCCACCAGGGAAGCCCCTCCCAAGCTTTTTGACATCATTCATTGCCTTCATTTTCCTGTGGTGCCACTAATATAATCTCTTCAGCCTATGAATATATCCAGGGCTTTTCCTTCTTAAAAGCAAAATCAAAACAACAACCTGCTTCCTACCCTTTCCATCAGCTACCTACTGTCCCCCGATGAGGACACTCTCTTTCCTTTATACTCAAATTTCATGAGTATTATACTCTCAACAATTTTCCTTTCTAAACAAGTTATACATATTTATTGTGGACAAAAATCACAGTGAAACAAATTCCAGCTATGATCTCACCCTTCATGTAGAATCATACTTACAAGGCCCTACAGGTTCCCACCCCTGTCCTTCTTGATTTCCTCACCTACAAATATTTCTCACATGCACCCAACATTCTGGTCACACCCTGATATAATTTTTAAAATGTTGTTCTTTCCACCTGGGAACATGTAACATGCACAAGAGCATGCTTCTTCATCTATAAGATAAAGATAATAAAAATATCAACATTTCCATAGAGCTATTGAAGAGAAAATGCATTCATATATTTCATATTCTTAGACTAGTGCCTGGTACATAGTAAGTACTCAGTAAATGTTAGCTATTATTATCATTACAGTAAATCCCCTACATACGAACAAGTTCCATGCCGAGAGCGTTTGTAAGTCCAACAAAGTTAGCCTAGGTACCCAACTAACACAATCGGCTATATAGTACTGTACTGTAATAGGTTTATAATACTTTTCACACAAAGAATACATAAAAAACAAACAAAAAATAAAGAAAACCTTTTTAATCTTACAGTACAGTACCTTGAAAAGCACAGTAGTACAGTACGACAGTTGGCGTACGGGGGCTGGCATGGAGTGAACAGGCAAGAAGAGTTACTGACGGGAGGAGGGAGAGGAGGTGGGAGATAGTAGAGCTGAAGGATCGTCAGCAACAGAAGATGGAGGGCAAGCTGCAGTTTCACTGACGCCTGAAGTTGATGGAACGTGTATTTGAATCTTTGAAAGTTCACAACTTGAAGGTTCGTACGTAGGGGACTTGTTGTATTGGTTTAGCTCTTTTACCCACTTGCTCTGCCTAGAAAAGTAATAACCCCTCAAGGCTCAGTTCAAATATTTCCTGCTTGGTGAGTTACCTACCATCTCTGCCACCATGTCTCACTCTGCTGAGCTCAGGTTGGTGTCCTTTTCTCAGTGCCTCCACAAGTGCAGTGAACTTCTGTGCATATTCTATACCTCTTCACATTTCTCAGACAGGAAGACTGAGGTAGAGCATTTAAGGACCTTAGTCACATTTCAAGCCAAGCAGTGGTCGGGCTGTCTGTTTAATACCAGAGCCTCTAGAGGACTCACCTGTGCTGCTGTGTGAGTCCATAATGACTTCGCAATTAGGGTCCTAGTCCATTTCCAAGCATTCCTTCTCATTGAGGTACTTCAAGCAGATATGCATATGCCTAAAGATAAAGAAAATTAAACCCATTATATTCTTCTCAGTGTTCAGAGCATTTCAACCAACTAGAGAGAAATTCTTCAGAATGGTGATCGCTTTGTGTGTGTGTGTGTGTGTGTGTGTGTGTGTGTGTACCATGGGAAATTTCTGTCTGTAGAGAATCAGAGAATTACATTTAAATAAATGGTAAAAGTTGGGAGCTTTCATTTGAAGTTCTGTTTTGGACAGTGTATGTAGATAGAGAAACTTAAGAGTTAAGATACTGAGTAAGTTTCACTCTGTATGTTTCTAAATCTGTGATAGTGGAGGCTATAAAAAGCAGTATTTATCTGTATATGTGTTCTATACCAATGTAATCTATCTCTCTAATTAGATAGTCAATTATTTTTAAAGAGCTGCAAATAAGCCCTATAAGAATGTAATAAATGCATTCCATTTAGAAACATCTTGCAGATAAATTTTATTTTTATTCTTCGTACATCCTCCTGCAACCTTAGAAGAACAACAAAAAAATCTTACTACTCAACTAATTGCAGAAACCGATCGTTACTGCCTAGTAGTATGTTAATCATGCTTACCATTCCTTCTCTTTCGACATCATTATGCTTTGGGATAGAAAAGGTGGGTGGTGTGTGAGTCTCCGTGGAGAAATGAATAGTTGGAGTAGACAGGCTTCTCAAGAGATATAATGTTATTTTCATGCAAAATTTCCCAAGTAATAAAGAGAGACTTTAAAATGGTGAAAATGTGTGATGTATAAGCAGAATTATTAATAAGAGCACCGTATCTTTTGCTTCCATAGGATCTTTCAAGATGTAGCCAAATTGGAGGTAGACCAGGTAGAGGCAAGAGGATTGATTAGGGGAATTGAAGGAAAGACTTATGAAGGTTTAAAGAAGATGAATATGTAGAGTTTGGCTAAACGACAAGTCAGAGGAAATGACATTACGGACTATAGATATTTGGAAGTGGCTGGCCACAAGGAGAGCAAGGGATTGCTTAAGTAATGGAATGAAATCAGGGAAGGAAAATTGTAAATTCAACATCTGGATTCTTTTCTTGACTGTGAGAATTAAAAGATTATAAAAGAGCTATCCCAGAACCTACTGTTTAGATTAAAGCAAGAGACTAAGAGACAGGGTAGGGTAGCGTGAAGTTGCTAATAGTTTACTCGATTCTGAGCAACTTGCTGCCAGGAAGCACTTCTTACTCATTTTTAATCCCTAGGATTTAACACATTATAAGAAATCCATAGAGAGATAAATCATGCTCAGCTCAATGAGAATAAAAAGGTCACTGGAGTTAGACATTGAAGGTTTTATGACATCTCCACTGGTTTATTATTGTAGAACCTTAAGCAAGTTACTTAACCTTGCCAAGGCCCATCCATAAAATGGGTATTAATAGCCACCTAACAGGACTGATGTGAGGTTTACACAAGGCACCTTGAAATCTCCTTTACCTATTTAGTAACAACTAAGTCCACCTCTCCACTCCATCATCACTGCCATTGTCTTGTTTACTTTAGTAGTTTCATAACTGGTTTCCTGGACACCAGTCTTGCCCATCTTCATTAGTTTACACAATGCAGTCAGGGTGACTTTTTGCAATGTATATCTGCCTAAGCCAGCTCCTAACTTAAAACCTCCAAAGGATTCCACTGCCTTCAGGATAAAATCTGATCTTCTTAGGACAGCATACTTCACACTAGCATCCGCTTTCTTTCTAGTTCCAACTCATGTTACCCCACTCCTCTCACGTAATGCTCTAGCCATGCTGACTTGCTTGTCAGCCTGAATTCCCAAATGAACTTTCCTTTTTCATGCCATAAACATGCTGGTGTCTCTGTTGAGAACCCAACCTCTCATTCTTTTTCTTCTGGCTAGCTCATATCCTTCCCAAAACACCCAGCCCAGATTTTACTTCTTTTGGAATATCTTACCTGGGATCCAGGTGCCTTTCTCTTATGTTTCCATAGTAATGGAGCTTATCATTATCCTAACTACTAATTCTACTATATTGTAATTGTCTTTTCATATCTGCCTCTCTTAATACACTTTAGGCTTCATTTGGGCAAGTACTTAGATTAGTGCCTGCCACTTGGCAGGCATTCAACATTTTTTTAAATAAAAGAACAATGTATGGATGGATGGATGGGTAGAATGTAACAAACTACCTGGGATATAAAAGATCATCACTTAATATCATTTCTGTTCTCTTGGAGTATTGAAAGGAAGGAATGCACTTGGCTGTCTCTGGTAACCATGGTCTTGAATGAGTTTTATTCAGAGTTATTTCTGTGTATTATACCATCCACCCATGTCCACCACCTTGGGAAGATACTGCAATCTAGGAGGAACAGCAAGAAACTGGGAGACCTGGGATATATATGAGCACATATCAGAGAGAAGTATATCCACATAGTAGCCTTGAGGTAACACTTGAAAATATCCTACCTTTATAGGTAAATATGGATCTTCATTTTTACAACTGGATGCTTTGTGAATTCTGGGAGCCTGATTGAAGAGAGATGGAAATGAGGACAGAGGGACTACAATGGGAGTATAAGGAGGAACGAGGAAGAGAGAGACCAAAAACAAACTGTTCCTTTTACACTTGCCATCTCCCCTTCTGGAGCTTGCCCACAGGCCAGCTGCTTAACCTTGAGACACATGACCAGCCCCTCTTGTCTAGAGTTTGCCCTAATTGTTGGGTGCATTGTAGCATCTCAGATGATCAGTCGCTCGTGCCAAGAGCAGAATGTTAAGACTAATGAAATTCGAGTCCACTCCATCAATAACCTGGGCAGGATTCTCATTCCTCCTTCCTCTTTGTTCTCTCCTTTTCCAAGTCTCCATTCTCACTCTTTTGTGTATGTGTGTCTAAAGGAGACAAATGAAATTCCAGACGCAGCAATGAATCGCCACCTGAAAGCACACCCCAGGGTCCCCGTGTCCCTTTGCAGCACTGTGATAAATTGCCATCTTCAGAATTAATTGTTACCTTTTCAGGAAGTTTTTACTCATTTTTGTCTCTTTACTGGTTCACCAGTGAACCTCTGAGACAAAGAGCCACCCTTTCCTTTCCCCTTTCAGGAGCTTGCCACACGACACCAGTTAGTAGACCTGACAGGGCGAGTGGTACCTCGATGCTGGTCTCTGGCACACGAATTTAGTGCAGACCAGGCCCTCTCGGTTGCCTTTTAATAGGCTTAACTCGCTTCTACTTTCTTTTGGCTCCGAGTTCAGATTTCTATGAAATTGTACTCCAAGCTAGATCTCCCAGGCTCAGGGAAGGAAGAGTATTCTTTCAGTAAAGCACTTTTCTCTACTTTGTCATATGGCTGCCATGTTCAAGAGTTAAAAGAAAGTGATCTACTTCTCCCACACCTCTTTACAGATGTCACTTAGCCTGCTCAGGTTTGCATAGGGAGCACTGACACGCACATGTGACCCAGTCCTTACCCCATCCTCAGAGATAAGTTGGCTAAAACAGCCTGCTTAAAAGATGGCTCTGGGGCTTCTCTGGTGGCGCAGTGGTTGAGAGCCCACCTGCCGATGCAGGGGACATGGGTTTGTGCCCCGGTCTGGGAGGATCCCACATGCCGCGGAGCGGCTGGGCCCGTGAGCCATGGCCGCTGAGCCTGCGCGTCCGGAGCCTGTGCTCCGCAGCGGAAGAGGCCGCAGCGGTGAGAGGCCTGCGTACCGCAAAAAAAAAAAAAAGATGGCTCTGAAGGGCCCATTGTTGAGAATGAACTTGGACCCTGATTGTACTACACTTTTATTGATAACCTCTCTCTAAGCCACAGAGATCCAGAAAGTTTACAGTATACTCTTTATAGCTAGTACCTCTCTTATGGCTGTAAATGTAATATATTTAGTGGTTCTCAATCAGGCATGATTTATGACCACCCCATTCCCACCCCAAGAGGACTTTTGGCAATGTCTGAAAACATTTTGCGTTGTCACAGTTGGGGAAGGGCAAGTGTTTGGAGGTGCTCCTGGTACGTTATAAGCAGAGACCACAGATGCTGCTACCCGTCCTGTAACGTACATTAACTCTAAAATATGTAAAGACAAGGAAATCTCAGTATCCTGCCTGGTATACTATGGGAGATACTTAAAGAGTATAAGCTGTGACTTCTATTCTCCAAGGGAGAGAAAGAGTCCACATTTACTGTTGAGCTCTGGCTGTATGCAAAGCTCTAGGGTAACTGCAAAACAATGGCATGTCAGTATCCTCAAGGGATTTACGGTCTACTGGAAAAACTTAAAATCTAGTAAGAAACTAACACAGATATACCCACATTGAGTGACATGAGAAATGCTTAAATTCAGTACTGAACTTAATAATAGAGTGAAGACTAGAAAGGTTTCAAGAAGATTTAATGGAGAAAGGGGAATGTGACCAGAGTCTTTTTATTTTTTATTTATTTTTTTTTGCGGTACGTGGGCCTCTCACAGTTACGGCCTCTCCCGTGGCGGAGCACAGGCTCCGGATGCGCAGGCTCAGCGGCCATGGCTCACGGGCCCAGCCGCTCCGCGGCATGTGGGATCTTCCCGGACCGGGGCACGAACCCGTGTCCCCTGCATCGGCAGGCAGACTCTCAACCACTGCACCACCCGGGAAGCCCTGTGACCAGGTCTTGAGGTGACTAGACGAGGAAGCAGAGAGGTCAGGCTGGTTGTGATGTGTGTGGAAGAGTGGAGCGCGTGGGGGGCCTGGGGTGAGGAAGTGAAGCCCAGTTGCCTGCACTCAGTTGCCACGCCTTCCAGCACAGCCAGCAAAGCCCATTGCAGAAGTTGCACACCTGTTTGGAAGATCAGAGAGGAAATATCTATCTGGTTTTCCAGTCTTTTCAGGACCGTTTCTTAGAATAACTATTTTTGGTCTTGAAAAATAGGTAAACATAAGATGTGGACCAAGAAATTTAGAACTCCTGAAGGACTTTTAGACTGACACATGTGTGACAATTTCCATTTTGCAAAACAGGGCAAGGCAAAAATGGACAAGTGGGCTCAGAACATGGTCTTTGGTGTTCCCTTTGTTTCAGATTAGCAGAAGCAGGATTCTGTGAGTTTCTTAAGGAAACCTTGAGTGTGTGACTTACTCTTTTCTCTTAGTCAAGCTCATCCTTCACTGTTCTTCTTTACCTCCAGCTCAGATGGGAGTGTGGCTTTACAGAAGGACTAGGATTGGCAGTGGAGACTTGAATTCCATTTCTTACTCTCCACTAACTAGCTGAGTGACATTGGACAAAACTGCCATGTAGAGGTTGGGTTGGACTAGGTCATGTCCAGTTCTAACCTTATGTACTGATTCCCCCATTGACTTCCCTGTTCCATTCAAAGAGGCTAGAGAAAGTGTGGCCTATCCCAGCCATATTTTGTGGTCTTTCAGTGAGATGTTGAAATAAGCAATGTCAGCAGCCTTATGTTCTCACTAATGGTCTGGTATACCTTATGAATAAACAACACCAGTTTTTTGTTACTGGATCTCATTCGCAACATATTTATAGAGTCATAACTCTACAGTGTTTCTTTTTTCTTTTTTTTAATAGATTTTTATTGGAGTATAATTGCTTCACAATACTGTGTTAGTTTTCAGTTTCTGTTGCACAACAGAGCGAATCAGCCATATGTATACACATGTCCCCATATCCCCTCCCTCTTGAGCCTCCCTCCCACCCTCCTTATCGCACCCGTCTAGGTCATCGCAAAGCACCAAGCCGATCTCCCTCTACAGTGTTTCTTGACAGAGATTCTGGAAGGGGAAAAATGATAGTGCAGTTGTTTGCTAACATCTGGGTGCACTTTTTGCACATGGGTATGCCCCGAGGAGAATCGTTCCAAGGCAGGAAGCTAATCTGATTCATATTTCTACCTAGAGGCACTTCAAGAAACTGTCAGATGCTTCCCACAGTAACAAATCTGAGTCCCAGGGAGCTTACGGAAGTAGAGTTCAGATACATTTTGGAGGGAATTCCTACTATCTTTCCAAGGAAAAGACTCCTGCAATATATATATATATTTTGCTAATCTCTTATTTGTATTGGCAGCATAGAAACCAGAGACTGAGGCTGGATTTTTCTGTTCCTCTTGTCGTCCAAGTTGTTTATTTGAAAAAGCAAATTTTAATAAAAGTCATTCATGTGAACTTAGAGACTTAGATGTAGGATTTACTTAAAGGATTTGCTTTAAAATGTCTCTGTCTGACTCAGTTTCTGCAGTTTAGTGACAGGTGCCTTAGAAGTACTGATGCTGAAAGCTCAGCCTCTGTGCAGTGGTGCCAAATCGAATCTCGGAGACAGAGTTTCAGGTAAAGTAGAAAAGAATAGCTTTACTGCTTTGCCAGGCAAAGGGGGACACAGTGGCCTTGTGCCCTGAAAAACTTTGCATTCCAACCTGGGAGGATTTGATGAGCAGTTTTATAGCAATGGTTCAAGGGTGGGGTTGCTGATAAGGATCACAGTGAGTGCAGGGCCTGCATTCCTTTAATCTGGCCTCAGCTGGTCTCCTGATCTTCTCTGAAGAATGCTTCATCAAGTAGTTAACATCTTCCATTTGTTGGGAGTTTGAGTTCTGCAGAAGAGCTCAAAGATATCCTTTTGGGTATCCGTTGAGGCAGAACCAGGATCCTGTCCCCAAGGCTGCATTATTGTTTCTTGACTGCTTCTCCCTTGCCTCTGCATCCTCTCCCTTCCCTGATTAGCAGCTATTTGAACCTGCCCTGTGGAACTCAGGGAAGGTCATGGAGGCTAAAGCCTATTCCCTATTCCCTACAAATAAGAAACGGGAGACACAGAAAGACTCCCATGCCCAGGAGCCCCACAGGGTCCTGCTCGGTTTCAGTATTAGTGTTGTTTTCTCAGTCATGAGATTGACAAGCTCTGTCTGGATAAGAATATTTGATTGTAGAACTGCTTTCACATAACTTCATTCCATTATAATAATTCAACTAGCAGGAAAAAACAAACAAAACAAAACAAAAACTCTCCATGTATAACTCTTTGCACACTGACCACAACCTAATGCATTCAACAGAAGTACTAGTATGTTGAATCTGAAGTGCGTAGAGTACTCTTTTAATTGACTTGTACAGTTATTTTCCCGGTGCTAATGGAGAGTTTTGTGATTACTTAGTCTGAATTATCTACTGGTTTTAACTATCACTTCCCTGAATACAGTGCTTACCAGGTGCTATATATGAAGCTGAGAGCTTTATATGCATGGTACTATGATTTCCTCAGTTTACAGATGAGGAAGGCAATGTGTAAGCCAAATGATGTGTTGAAAGTCCAGGGGGGATGAATGCCTTTTGCTTAATCCCTTGTTGAAAAACTCCTTGAGTTTTGGAATGCAAAAAATTAAATATAGTTTTTACTGTTCCCTGAGGATTCAAGTTCATGCACTCTACCAGCTTTGTCATTGTGATTCTCACATAATTTTACATGAGATAGATGACAAGGGAAAGAGACTGCCTTGAGGTCAAGCAGACCTATGTCTACTTCTAACACAAAGAGAAGCCATGTGACTTTGGCAAAATTACATTATTTCTCCGTTCACAGTGTTTGGGGGAAAATTGAAAGTAATTTACATAAAGTGCCTAGCACAGTGTCTGGCATATTATAGGTGTTCAATAAATGTTGCTGGTGGTGTTACTGAACTGAGGTTCAGCTGTTTGCCTCTTGAAAGCCAACGCTTGAAGGATAAGTGCTTGTGGGAATGGAAGGGTTGCTTTATTCAGGAGGATTGTAACCTGGGGAGATGGCAGACTCATGTCCAAAACCAACTCTGAGGATTTCACTTGACCATGAAAGTTTTTAAAGGAAGAATCATTTGGAGAGGGGGTCAGAGTCTTTGTTATCTTCCATTGTATGCAGACTTCCTTCTGATTGGTTGGTGGTGAGTTAACAGGAATCTTGTACTCAGCCAGAATTTACCATCCTCCACCTGGATGGGGGCCTTAGTTCCTGCGGAAGAAATCAAAGGTATTGTTATGTATATTCCTTGAGGAGGAACCAAGACCCTGCCCCACAGCTGCACCATTGTTTCTTGACTGTTCCTCCTTAGTTTTTGCATTCCCTCCCTTCCCTGATTAGCAGCTGTTTGAATTTGCCCTTTGGAACTCAGGGAAGGTCGGGAAGCTGAATGAAGCCTATTGCCTACAAACAAGAGATGGGGGACACAGAAAGGATTTGTACCCAGGAGGACTCCACAGGTTCCTGCTCCATTTTGGTATTATTTTGCTACTGATAAAATTATTTAGCCATATAAACACATAGTGCTTAAGAAAATTAAGTGAAATCTCCATTGATATTACAGCATTTCTAGATATTTGTTACCTAAATATATTTCTGATAAACTTAGCATTTGCTGCTTTCTACTTGCAGTGTAATAAAAAATAAATATTTGGTCTTTGGCCCTAGTTCCTGGCAGAGTTCCCCAAACCTTTGGAATTCCCTGAGTGTTAGGAGTGTCTCCTGTGGTTCCTAGCAAGCCCCTCTCAGTCACACCTGAGTTTATTCTAATGAGGTGACTTTGAATGGGGCCCTAGGTAGGTTCAGGATGGAACTGATCACCAGAAAGACCAAGTGATTAAAGGGTGGGAATTTTCAGCCCCACACCTGAACTCCAGGGAGGGAGGGAGGCTGGGGATTGAGCTTTATAAAATTTCTTGAACAAGAGAGTTCAGAGAGCTTTTGAATTGGGCGACACATCCACATGCCAGGAAGGTGATGCACCCCTACTCCACAGGGATGACGGCTCCCACACGTCAGATATTTCTGGACTTCACCCTAGGTGCCTCTTCATCTGGTTGTTCATTTGCATCCTTTATAGTAAGCTGGTGAACGTAAGTGTCCATGTTCTGTGAGCCATTCAAGAAAATCATCACACCTTAGGAGCCCAGTTGGTCAGAAGTGTGGGTAACCTGGGAATCAATACTTTTGACTGGCGTCTGAAGTGAGGGCAGTCTGGTGGGGCTGAAACTGCACAACTCAGATTGGGACTTAAACCCATGGTCTTTTTTTTTTTTTTTTTTGCAGTATGTGGGCCTCTCACTGTTGTGGCCTCTCCTGTTGCGGAGCACAGGCTCCGGACGCGCAGGCTTAGCGGCCACAGCTCATGGGCCCAGCCGCTCCACGGCATGTGGGATCTTCCCAGACCGGGGTACGAACCTGTGTACCCTGCATCGGCAGGCGGACTCTCAACCACTGTGCCACCAGGGAAGCCCCCACGGTCTTTTAATTGAGGTCACACACTTGGTTTCAGGACTTAAGGAAGCTCAGGTTCTTTACGTCTCCTTGCAGAAAGAATTCAGTTGAGAGACCAAGTGATAAGAAGTAGATTTATTTAGAGAGATACACATTCCAGTGACAGAGCGCAGTGCATCTCTAAAGGCGAGAATGGCCCTGGGAGAAACACACTCCACAGACAGAGTGTGGGCCATCTTCGAAGGCCAGAGGCCCTGGAATATGGGGTGGTTTATGGGCTGGGTAATTTCATAGGCTAATGAGTGGGAAGATTTTTCCAACTATCTTGAAGAAAGGGTGGGGATTTCCAGGAATTGGGCCACTGCCTTTTGGCGTTTTGTGGTTAGCCTCACAGCTGTCATGGTGCTGGTGGGTGTGTCATTCAGCTAATGTATCACAGTGAGCATATAATGAGGCTCAAGGTCCACTGGAAGTCGAATCTTCCTCCATCTTGGACCTAGTTGATTCTAGCCAGTTTATGTCATATCCTCAATAGCTGTGTCATTCTTTTAAAGGTTGTACCCTGCCCCCATCCCTCCTGTTTCAGGACTGAGCCTTTAACCTGTGGAATTTGATGCTAATTCCAGGTAGTTAGTATCAGAATTGAATTGAATTGTAGGACACCTAGTTGGTGCCCAAGGAATTGGAGAATTGGTTGTTGGTGTTGAAAAATGCCCCAGACTATTGAAATCTGAGTGAAAACATTATAACAATAAAGTCTGTTTATTTAAGCTTTCGTTGGTTGGTATCTGGTTAATTGCAGTTTTACTGGACCAGTGGTGTAGTGGCAGCTAGCTTGGACCTTGAGCATTGGATATATAGAAAATCCTTGCTGACTATTCAAGCTGAGGATGGAGATGTTATTTTCTGAAATAAATACATGCCCTTCTGGAGACCTATCCAGCGGTGTGTCGCTACTCGAGGTGACTTCAACTTTTCAGTAAAGAACAAGGGACAGTGCCTGTAACCCCAGGGTAGCAGAAAAGCTTGCATGTCAGGCCCAGAATGACATAAATGTAGAGGAGCACAGCCCAAACAACTTATTTGTTTCAGGTCACAGCCCTATATATACCTTCAGGTGATTAGATGTAAGAAAAACATTGGCCGGTCTAACCTTTGAGGCTAAGAAAGTGCGTTGGCCAATGTCTCATTTCTCTTTTCTTTTTGTTTTACTTCATCTGCTGTGAATGACCCTTATTTTCTTATTCCTATTTTATGACAGTTAAAAAAAAAAAAGAAAGAACTCCCACTGTGCAAATATTATACTCATTTCCTTGGCCTGGAGGGAAGCTGCTACAAGAGAAATCCTGGATTTTTTTTTTTTTTTCATTCAGATCTGAAAGGAAGTGCCAGGTTTTGAGCAACCCTTGTATCAGCCCCTCATCTCAAGCTAGGATCCCCAGAGCCCTGGGGTGGGAAAGTGAGTCATTTCACATGTGGGCAAATCAGACATTGAAATTTTATGAGGCTCCCCTTTGCAGGAAAAAGGGACCATTGCCTCTTCAATTGCTGGCCTCAACTGAGAGGCACCTTCTCCCTGAAGCAAACTGGGAGTGTTCCTGTGAAGCTTTACATAGCTCACCTCTGTTTTAGGATAAAACATTTTAGAGTTAGAATAGTTGCACTAGGTTAACTGAGTAGGTGTTTGTACTGCACCTTTAATTTAGTAGAACATTAAAAGCAGAAATGACTACTTGGAATAGCAGGGTCTCTGTGTGTTTAAAATTCAGACCAGTTAGTTGATGGCCTGTAGAGACCCTGATTCCTCCTTCCAACGTGGGGAGAGCCGGCGTGAGCTGGGTGGTGGGTGGCTCCAACATTTCCATCATGGGACCTGTCTGGAACTCACAGTCCACAGGCCAGCCCTGCTGGGAAACAGCTCACATCCACCCAAATTTGCCGCCTGCTGGGAAACAGCTCCTCCTCTCCTCCCTGATTGCTTTCTCTTAAGAGGAGAAAGTCGATGGTACCCACCGCTTCCAGGGAAGCCCTTTACACAAGCTGTGGGTGCCTTTGAAAGGCAAACTGCAACAGGAAGGCTGTGAAGGCAAGAAGGGACTTTTTCATCTTTGCAGGCCCCAGCCAGAACATTGGTTCTCAGTGCAGTACAGGCAGTTTCAAAGTTATCTCCCATGCTGATATGAATGTGATAATACGAGCAGAGAGATGCCATAATGATTTCCTTTCAAATGGCTGCCTCACCATTTATCTTAGCACGCTGTCAAACACTGATATGGTCGGGAGTTAGCAGTGGCGTGGAATAATTAATCTCACGCTGGGGAAGTAAGTTCCTTATTTATCTCCAGAGAAATTAGCACTGCATCGACAGGAAAAGTAGATGATACAATGAGAAAGGAGAATGGGCGTGGTATTTTTAACTCCTGGTGACAAATTGTAGAGTTTTGATTGAGCACCTACTACGTGCCTAGTGCTGGGGATGCTGATCATGCGTGTACTGGAATAGCTCATAGTCTCTTGGGGGTCATATAGCATTTCTAAATGCTTGTCACCTTTACGGATGTCCAGAGCTGCTGTGGTGATGCTTGTACCGTCATCTCAAGAAGAGCAGAATTTCACTGAATGTCTGCACTAGGTATTGTTTGTCTGTTTGTTTTTATAAATTTATTTATTTATTTGTTTTTATTTTTGGCTGTGTTGGGTCTTTGTTGCTGTGAGCAGGCTTTCTCCAATGCAGCAAGCGGGGGCAACTCTTCATTGCGGTGCGCGGGCTTCTCATTGCTGTGGCTTCTTTTGTTGCGGAGCACAGTCTCTAGGTGCGCGGATTTCAGTAGCTGTGGCACACGAGCTCTAGAGCGCAGGCTCAGTAGTGTGGCTCATGGGCTCTAGAGCGCAGGCTCAGTAATTGTGGCGCACGGGCTTAGTTGCTCCGCGGCATGTGGGATCTTCCCGGGCCAGGGCTCGAACCCGTGTGCCCTGCATTGGCAGGTGAATTCTTAACCACTGCACCACCAGGGAAACCCCTGCACTAGGTATTGTTCAGGCTCAACTTCTATGAGAAAGAGCCCTCCTTCCCCCATCACCAATACAAAGTGGCTTAAGAAGGTAATACTCCAGAGGTTAGTGGCCTAGGACTAATGGGACATTCGGCTGCTCCCAACTGGGGGCAATCTCGTCTCTGGATTCAAGTCTTTCCTATTTTCCAGCCAGTGGGAACAGAAACAGGGAAAAAACATGCCTTATGTCTAAGGGTAAGACCTGGAAGTAGCACTCATCACTTTGCTTATATGTCATAAGGCCATACCTGCTTGCAAAACAAAAAGGCAAGAAAATATAATCACTAACTGGAAAGCCGTGTACCTTAAAACCAGTTGGGCTGTTCTCTTTCTAAAAGAAACAAAGGAACGAACCTAGATATTTAAAGGTATTTAAAGGGACAGTAAACAATCTCAGCCACAGAGATGTTGGGTCAGTTCCTTTTTGCTTCTCTCAATTTCCGGCAACTGACTTCTTAAATGAGGGAACTGGAGGAGGCGAACTCTACAGTTCACTTCAGTTCCAAAGTCAATAACAGCCAGAGGTGTTACTGAACCAAACTTGGGTCCACTCGCCAGTGCACAGGAATGCCAATCTACTGACATTAGGTTGTGGTGAAGGGAAGCATTTATTGCAGGGAGTTCTGGACAGCTGGTGCTCAAAACACCCAAACTCCCCACTGGGTTTCAGGAAGGCAGTTTTAAAGGCCAGGTGATGGAGAGAGTCGCAGAGTACTGAGCAGCTCGTGCACAGTTCTCTGATTGGCTGATGGTGAGGTAACAGGGTGGTGTCACAGGGGTTCACATCATTGATCCTCAGGCTCCAGGAGGCCTGGGGGCCGTGTGCTCATGGTTATCAAGTAGTTAACGTCTTCCATTTGGTGGGAGATTTTTAGCATCTGTAAAATAACTCAGGAAATGTGCATCAGATACTGTTATCTAGGTACCTCAGAGAGGAGCTAAGGAGAGGCTATGGGGGAGGGGTCTGTCCCAGGAAGGCCCCGTAGGGTCCTGCTCCTTTACTAAGACTCCTTCTTCCCTAGGTTCTGCCATGTAGGAGCCATAGTGATGTACTCTGTGCAGGGAATTTTGTTTTGAGCCGGATTCTTTTGTTTGGAAACACCAGGTGCTGACCCTACACCTAATTCAAATGAGAACAGGGCATGGTTCTAAGAAGCAGTTTGTGGAAAGAGTCAAGCCCGTAATCCTCTTCCTTTGAGGCTGTAAATGCAGTGACTGGGCCAAGCAAAGCCATGGTGTGAGCCCGAAGCAGGGTGATACTGGTGGGTGGCCAGGGAAGCCTTCTGTTGTGGAGAGATCCACAAAGGCATGTTTCCTCAGAAGAAAAGGGGATGCTGGCCTGGGGAGAAAAGCAGAGGACCAAGGGAAGCATGCAGATGTTTTTAATGTACCATGGCAAGCATCCAGATTGCCCTTCTCATGCAGTCAGATGGTGAATGGTTTTTCTACTGAAGGGAGAGTGTTTTTGATAAGGCCCAAGAAATCTAGGCCACAGCTTCCCAGATGGTGGCTTTGGAACATTGTTGAACCACCCCAGGCAGTTGAATGAGGCCTGAAGTCGCTAGAGTCCCAGGCAAGTCCTCTGCAATCGTGCAGGCCTCCTCCATCTCCCTCATTTTCTCTGTGTGCTGTGATTTGGAAAAGAATGAAAAGCACTTGATAGAGGCTTCCAGTTAGAATGCGTTCATGCTAGACACGTGGGAACTAGCTCAGCTGGTCACTATGGTGATTTAAATAAGTTGTTTTATCGAGACACATTGGCAAATCAGGTCTGGTATTTCGATTTCCTTTATGAAGTGAATAGTGGGAAGAGGTTCATTTATAATAATTAAGGAAGATTTATGCAGTGAGTACTTTTTTTTCCTGTATCCTGTCACATGGTTGGTGTTTTATGAACAAAAAATGAATTCTAGATATTAACTATTTAATTCCAAAAATTAAAGGCTCCTCAATGAGCTATTTGTAAATTAGAATTTAATAAACGGAAACTTTTTGAATGTGCTAGATTAGAAAAATATTTAAAGGAAACATTGCAAATTCTTTAGTAAAGTGAACAATCATCCTCCACCAACCTACCTGTTAGCTTTGATGAGGTCAGTAAAATAACTCTTTGCCTTTGGCAGACAGCTCATCTCTTTGGAAAGGAAACTCAGTTTCCTCCACTGTAAAATGATTTTCAGTAGGGTTGGGGCAACTAGCAAAGTGATCTCAGTGTTTACTCTATCATTCTGGGTTGATGTTCCCTTTGGAAAAATCCATGACTCAGAAATATACTGAATGAACATCTCCACCGTAGGAAAACTGTGTGTGGATTGCCAGAGTGTGGTTTCTGTGATTGGAGGTGTTTTCTGAGCTCTTGACGCTGCAGTGCAGGGTAGATCAAATGAACAGAGCAAGCCACAGCCACTTGTTCTGCTTCCATCTGGTTTGCTTCTCCAGAAGTTTCCAGATTACAGCAATGCCAAAGTGCCTATTAGCTTCAATGGAACCACCTCATAAATTGTTAAACGGACAGTTCAAGTTTAAAATAATTGCCCTGGGCTTCCCTGGTGGTGCAGTGGTTGAGAGTCCGCCTGCCGATGCAGGGCACACGGGTTCGTGCCCCGGTCCGGGAAGATCCCACGTGCCGCGGAGCGCCTGGGCCCGTGAGCCATGGCCGCTGAGCCTGTGCGTCTGGAGCCTGTGCTCCGCAACAGGAGAGGCCACAACAGTGAGAGGCCCACGTACCGCAAAAAAAAAAAAAATTTTTTTTAAATAATAAAATAATTGCCCTTATTCTGAGCAGTGATTTTATTTGCATTTCAGTCATTCCTGTAGATCTTGTTAGACAAAAGATTTCACAGAAGCATCATGCAAAATGATGAAAAATAAAGCATTGGTTAAACCACATCCTGTTTAGGACCGATCGCTGTATTTTCCAATTTATTATCCATCCTTTCAAATAATATGTCTTACTGATTTTTTAAAACTATTATCAATTAAAAGCTACCATTTAAACACAAAACTCTTAACAAAGAAAATGGACCTGCACTCATTAAATATTTCTACCCAGTGAGCTTCTTGGCTCTCTAAATGACCCATTTTTCAACTTCCTTTTTTTTAAATTAGAATTTTCTTTCTTTCATCTCTGATTTTCCTTTTTTTAAAAAAAAACCCCACAATTCCCTAGATTATCTTCTCTATTGTTTCATTTATTGTAGCCCCAATTCTAAAATATCTGCTTTTGTGGTTTTCCTACAGTATTTGACACACTTTGGAATTAGTTAATATAACCCCTTTACTTTTCCCTCCCACTCCTCCCTCAATAAGTTCCACCTAGGGGTATAAAAATACAAATTAAATGAATGGGTCGTATTTTTGTGCCTGATCTTGCCCCTGTGTCTCTATTTCTGCCGTTAGTCCACAGTCTCCTGGAAAGCTGGATTTTTTTTTTCCTGAGACCATAAAGTACACTGCGCTGTACTCACCCTATCTTAGACTCTATTTTTACCATAATGGATCAATCCTATCTACCATATCTTTGGGTTCCAGCTATATGTCTGGTAAAGTAACTCAAGCTAAGGTCACTAAACTCAATAAGGTCTTAATGTTTATCCTGAATTCAATCTAGTAACAGTTCTTTTAATTGAAAATTGTAAGTCCTTGTGTATATGGATTAGGAGTATGAAGGTGGAGAAAGTAAAAAGGGATATTTTACGTAAGAGGTTCTATCTGGCGGACTTAAATGGTGCTACTCAGGCTTGGATCTCATCTACATAATGTTAAGACCAGCCTTGTCTGTTAGGCAAGAGGAAATTTAATTTGCAGTCAATTTCATTAAAGGATAAATTAAGGTACCGTGTGGGAATTGAAATCATCTAAGGTAATAGAACACGGAACTTGCCTAGATTTAAAACTGGGTCTTTTGTTAGTTTCATTCATAATGACACTATCATAATAGCTACATGTGTTAAGCACTTATAAGCCAGGGACTGTTTAATATACTTTTACATTTATTAATTCACTTAATTCCCACAACACCCTGATGAATAAGGTTCTCTTGTCTCCATTTTATGTGTGAGAAAGCTGAGGAAGAAAACAGCTTAAGAAGTTCCTCTCAGTTCGTATGGCTGGTAAACTTCGGAGGTGGGATTTTATCCCATATACTCTTCATCAGTATTTATATTGTATTAATGTGGTTTGATGAAAATGATAAAAAGAGCAATGACTCTTTAGGGCTCAAAAGAAACTGCTCAAACCCATATTTTGGTAGTAGTATTAATAGCAGCAGGATCAGCTGTTAAATAAGTGTTATGTATAAGGGTCTTGCCCTTGGATAACATTAAATCTTTCTCACGAATCTACTACTGTGTCCAAACTGCAAAGTATGCAGTGGATGAATAATTAAATCCAGATGTCTCTTCTGGCAACAGCAGCAGCAAAACCTGGAGGGGGAAGGGTGAAGGGAAGATAGAAGTGACAGACTCAGTATTCATAAAAGCCATGATAATTAATTTTAAAATCAAAATGTGTTTTAAATGCCAGCCCTCCACTAATCCTATGAATCGCACAATAAAAAGTAAAATCCTCCTACCGTTTAACATCCAGCAATACAAAAACCTTACTATGTCAAATGTAATATGCATAACTGGATTCCCAATTTGGTTTTCTTAAGGAGAAATAATTTAGTTATCATTAAACTCTTTGGGAAATAGTTTTAATAATGTTCTTTGGTTATCAGGGGTATCGTTTTTCCTTCAGGCAAAGAAGAGAAGATGTGCAGCTAAAACCTTTACCGTATGTGATAATGAAGTCATCCCATTTCTGTGCAGGGCTGCAGCAATTCTTTATCACTCAACATAAGCAGAGGTGTGAAAGCAGGCAGTTTCTCAAGCTGTAGAAAATTGCTGAATTCACAGGTTTCTATCTCAACACAATGAACTGGCTATGTATTAAATGAAGCCCAAGTTTGGTTTGTCGGATTGTTGTGGGGTTTTTTTTAGGACTGTGATTATTTTTTGAAAGAATAATAGTTGGAGGAAAAACAAAATCCATAAAAAAAGATTTGTAATTGTACCAAGTGTTCCTTTATTTTATTAAAGTACATAAGAGGGGTAAGAAAAACGACGATTGCTAAGCTGATCTTCATGCTTTTGTCTTTATTTCCCTGTGTGATTCTCAGCCTGGGTGTGTTCTTGCCATGACAGTAGTCAAGGACATCCCATTGCCTTGCTTATCACTCTGAGAATGTGCCAGGCGCTGGTTCTGATGCTTACATAATTAATTAAAACTATAAGCACCATTCTGGCTAGCTTCAGTACGGCCCTGCCAACACAGCACTTTCTGGATCATTTCTTTAATATTCATTGACTTGCAGTCACTGAAGATACCAAATCTTTTATCAAATACCTTTCTTTAGGTCTGGTAAACTTTTTTTTTTTTTTTTTTGACCAGCTCATGGTTTGCACCTTCCCCAACCTTGTGCATTTCTAAGCAAACTGATTTCTGCTCTTCATTTCTTTGCCCACTCAGCCACCACTCTGCTATTCCTTCATAAAGTCATTCTTTTCTGCTCTTGATAAAAGGGGATCCAGTTCTGTATATACTCTGGAATTCTGTTTAAAGTGCAGGTTTTTAATTTAGGGCCCAGGGCAGCATGTAGGGTGTGACAGTTTGGGCATGCTGAACGACTGAAATGGCGTTATATTTACAATCCAGATGTCCTGGCAAGTTGGGAGGCAGGGCAGCTTGGCTGGTAATTAGACGGCAGATGTCCCAACAGTCTCACGTAATACACATTATTTTTTGTATATTTGAGACTTGGAACCCTAGCCCTGAAAGATAAATGAGAAATCACCTCACCCATATAATAAAAAATAAATTAGGTCTCATAATATTATTGCTTTAAAAATTCTACTTATTGGAAATAACATATATAAAAAAACAAAAGTCACTCATAATCTTTATTTTGGTGTATCTCTGTGAACATAAATATGCTGGTTATTATTATTTTTACTTTTTTTTCGAAATGTGAACTCCTATTTTCTACAAGTGAGAGAACTGGAAGCCCGGTGTAGTTACGTGACTTCTGAGATCACCCAGTTAATGAGCGGCAAAAAATGAGATCAGAATCCCACAGTCTCCCGATTGTCCTGTCAGCTTTCTTTCCAGAATACCTTTTAAAAAAGTTTTTTTCCCAGCTTCACTGAGCTGTAATCAACATATAACATTGTATAAGTTTAAGGTGTACAATGTGTTTATTTGATACATATATATTGCAAAATGGCTGGCATTGCCATTAAGTAACACCTCCGTCAGGTCACATGATTCCCATTTATTTTTTGAGG
Organism: Globicephala melas; assembly: GCF_963455315.2. Taxonomy (NCBI): domain Eukaryota; kingdom Metazoa; phylum Chordata; class Mammalia; order Artiodactyla; family Delphinidae; genus Globicephala; species Globicephala melas. Next base: position 154,422,066 of record NC_083315.2, read on the forward strand.
TCAGAACATCTAAGATCTCTCTTGGGAGCTTTCAAGTATATAGTACAACATTATTAACTTTGATCATTACGATGTACATTAAATCCCCAGAACTTACTCATCTTGTAACTGAAAGTGTGTACTCTTTTAATAACATCTCCCATTCCCTCCCCACCCCGCCTCTTCTTATTCTTGAATTTGATTATCAGTACAAGGAAGCCCACTCTTTGATCCCTTTCTGAGTAAATGCTTGAGCCAAATCTGTAGTGGCTTCTTGAGAAAGCTGGAAACAAAGTTTCAAAGCCTTGGTTAAAGTATTCTGATTAAACCTGCATGGTACCGAAGCAATAGCCTAAAGTTTGGAAAATTCTAGTTGGTGGGGTTGATTCATTTTATTTAATTTAAAGAGTACTTGGGAAAAAAATGTAATGGATTCACTGCCTAGCCATTCTTGAGTTCCAGCCATTGAACCCCCTGTTCCTAATAGAGCATCTTGTAACTGTAGAATATTAAGGTTTATTGAACCTCCCTTCTACTCTGTTATACAGTATTTTTCTTACCTTTAATGCTTCAAGTCCAAGACCTTGCAGTTTAAAGGCAAAAGTCAAATTTATTACCACTTTTGTGGTTTCGTATACAAATTTGGAAAAAGAAGGAAAGCTGGTCACTATGTACATTATTTTACAATACAAATATTTACATCAATTGCCAATTATTACACAAGAATAATTTTTCCCATAGCAACAGGGAGAGATAACTATATTTATAACACTTCAACAGGAAATCCCAGTTGAAAAGAGGTGTTTGTCGAGAAATGAGATGTTAAAGCCTCAAACGTCCTGGTTTTGTCATAGGTGGAAAATTTTAGAAGAATGCGTTCAGCTGTTTTATGAGTTATGGAACCAGGAAAAAGTGGGTTTTCCATACTGCCCACGTGTATTTTATGTACACACAACTCAAAAACAAGTAAGCCTTCAAACTTCAACCTTCACACATAGCTATTGTCCTCAGAAGTACAGTTGGGTGTAAGTCAGAAGGAAATGATTAGAAAGAACGAAATTATAAAGTGTCTGAACACTTCTCACATGAGGATCCAGAAGAACTTCCACAATGCTGAAGTTACATTCTTTTCTCATCTAATCTAGTAGGGTGTTTCGGGGGAAATCTTTCTATTACTCAAGTTATTGCTGGTTTCTGCTACAACATCTCGCTCAGTTCCCTTTCCTGTTACCCTGTATCTTTTTTTTTTTTTTTTTTTTGCGGTTTGAATCACCAATTTTTTTCTTTTAACATCTTTAATGGAGTATAATTGCTTTCAATGTTCTGTATACATATATCCCCATATCCCCTCCCTCTTGCGTCTCACTCCTACCCTCCCTATCCCACCCCTCTAGGTGGTCACAAAGCACCGAGCTGATCTCCCTGTGCTATGCAGCTGCTTCCCACTAGTTATCTATTTTACAGTTGGAAGTGTATATATGTCAATGCCACTCTCTTACTACGTCCCAGCTTACCCTTCCCCCTACCTGTGTCCTCAAGTCCATTCTCTACGTCTGCGTCTTTATTCCTATCCTGCCCCTAGGTTCATCAGAACCTTTTTTTTTTTTTTTTTTTGGATTCCATATATATGTGTTAGCATATGGTATTTGTATTTCTCTTTCTGACTTACTTCACTCTGTATGACAGACTCTAGGTCCATCCACCTCACTACATATAACTCAATTTTGTTTCTTTTATGGCTGAGTAATATTCCATTGTATATATTTGCCACATCTTCTATATCCATTCATTTGCTGATGGACACTTAGGTTACTTCCATGTCCTGGCTATTTTAAATACTGCTGCAATGAACATTGTGGTACATGACTCTTTGAATTATGGTTTTATCAGGGTATATGCCCAGTGCTGGGATTGCTGGGTCATATGGTAGTTCTATTTCTAGTTTTTTAAGGAACCTCCATACTGTTCTCCATAGTGGCTGTATCAGTTTACATTCCCACCAACAGTGCAAGAGGGTTCCCTTTACTCCACACCCTCTCCAGCATTTTTTGTTTGTAGATTTTTTGATAATGGCCATTCTGACAAGTGTGAGCTGATACCTCATTGTAGTTTTGACTTGCATTTCTCTAATGATTAATGATGTTGAGCATTCTTTCATGTGTTTGTTGGCAATCTGTATATCTTCTTTGGAGAAATGTCTATTTAGGTCTTCTGCCCATTTTTGGATTAGGTTGTTTGTTTCTTTGATATTGCCCTGCATGAGCTGCTTGTATATTTTGGAGATTAATCCTTTGTCCGTTGTTTTGTTTGCAAATATTTTCTCCCATTCTGAGGGTTGTCTTTTCGTCCTGTTTATGGTTTCCTATGCTGTGCAAAAGCTTCTAAGTTTCATTAGGTCCCATGTCTTTATTTTTGTTTTTATTTCCATTTCTCTAGGAGGTGGGTCAAAAAGAATCTTGCTGAGCTTTATGTCATAGAGTGTTCTGCCTATGTTTTCCTCTAAGAGTTTTATAGTTTCTGGCTTTACATTTAGTTCTTTAATCCATTTTGAGTTTATTTTTGTGTATGGTGTTAGAGAGTGTTCTAATTTCATTCTTTTACATGTAGCTGTCCAGTTTTCCCAGCACCACTTATTGAAGAAGTTGTCTTTTCTCCACTGTATATTCTTGCCTCCTTTATCAAAGATAAGGTGACCATATGTGCGTGGGTTTATCTCTGGGCTTTCTATCCTATTCCATTGATCTATATTTCTGTTTTTGTGCCAGTACCATACTGTCGTGATTACTGTAGCTTTGTAGTATTGTCTGAGGTCAGGGAGCCTGATTCCTCCAGCTCTGTTTTTCTTTCTCAAGATTGCTTTGGCTATTCGGGGTCTTTTGCGTTTCCATACAAATTGTGCAACTTTTTGTTCTAGTTTTGTGAAAAATGCCATTGGTAGTTTAATAAGGATTGCATTGAATCTGTAGATTTCTTTGGGTAGTATAGTCACTTTCACAGTGTTGATTTTTCCCATCCAAGAACATGGTATATCTCTCCATCTGTTTGTATCATCTTTCATTTCTTTCACCACTGTCTTATAGTTTTCTGCATACAGGTCTTTTGTCTCCCTAGGTAGGTTTATTCTTAGATATTTTATTCTTTATTTTGGAATGGTAAATGGGAGTGTTTTCTTAATTTGACTTTCAGATTTTTCATCATTCGTGTATAAGAATGCCAGAGATTTCTGTGCATTAATTTTGTATCCTGCTACTTTACCAAATTCATTGATTAGCTCTAGTAGTTTTCTGGTAGCATCTTTAGGATTCTCTATGTAAAGTATCATGTCATCTGCAAACAGTGACAATTTTACTTCTTCTTTTCCAATTTGGATTCCTTTTATTTCTTTTTCTTCTCTGATTGCTGTGGCTAAAACTTCCAAAACTATGTTGAATAATAGTAGTGAGAGTGGGCAACCCTGTCTTCTTCTTGATCTTAGAGGAGATGGTTTCAGTTTTTCAACATTGAGGATGATGTTGGCTGTGGGTTTGTCATATATAGCCTTTATTATGTTGTGGTAGGTTCCCTCTGTGCCTACTTTCTGGAGAGATTTTATCATAAATTCGTGTTGAATTTTGTCAAAAGCTTTTTCTGCAACTATTGAGATGATCATATGGTTTTTATCCTTCAATTTGTTAATGGGGTGTATCACATTGATTTGCATGAAAAATCCTTGCATTTCTGGGATAAACCCCACTTGATCATGGTGTTTAATCCTTTCAATTGCTGTTCGATTCTGTTTGCTAGTATTTTATTGAGGATTTTTGCATCTGTGTTCATCAGTGATATTGGCCTGTAGTTTTCCTTTTTTGTGACATCTTTGTCTGGTTTTGGTATCAGGGTGATGGTGGCCTCGTAGACTGAGTTTGGGAGTGTTGCTTCCTCTGCAATTTTTTGGAAGAGTTTGAGAAGGATGGGTGTTAGCTCTTCTCTAAATGTTTGATAGAATTCACCTGTGAAGCCATCTGGTCCTGGACTTTTGTTTGTTGGAATATTTTTAATCACAGTGTCAATTTCATTACCTGTGATTGGTTTGTTCATGTTTTCTATTTCTTCCTGGTTCAGTCTTGGAAGCTTATACCTTTCTAAGAATTTGTGCATTTCTTCCAGGGTTTCCATTTTATTGGCATACAGTTGCTTGTAGTAGTCTCTCATGATCCTTTGTGTTTTTGCAGTGTCAGTTGTTACTTCCCCTTTTTCATTTCTAATTCTGTTAATTGGAATCTTCTCCCTTTTTTTGTTGATGAGTCTGGCTAATGGTTTATCAATTTTGTTTATCTTAGCAAAGAACCAGCGTTTAGTTTTATTGATCTTTGCTATCCTTTGCTTCATTTCTTTTTCATTTATTTCTGATCTGATCTTTATGATTTCTTTCTTTCTGCTAACTTTGGGGGTTTTTTCTTTGTCTAATTGCTTTAGGTGTACGTTAGGTTGTTTATCTGAGATTTTTCTTTATTCTTGATGTAGGATTATATTGCTATAAACTTCCCTCTTGAAACTGCTTTTGCTGCATCCCGTAGATTTTGGGTAGTCGTGTTTTCATTCTCATTTGTTTCTAGGTATTTTTTGATTTCCTCTTTGCTTTCTTCAGTGATCTATTGGTCATTTAGTAGTGTATTCTTTAGCCTCCATGTGTTTGTATTTTTTACAGTTTTCTTTTTTCCTGTAATTTATATCTAGTCTCATAGCATTGTGGTCAGAAAAGATACTTGATATGATATCAATTTTCCTAAATTTACCAAGGCTTGATTTGTGACCCAAGATATAATCTATCCTGGAGAATGTTCCATGAGCACTTGAGAAGAAAATGTATTCTGTTGTTTTTGTATGGAATGTCCTATAAATATCAATTAAGTCCATCTTGTCTAATGTGTCATTTAAAGCTTGTGTTTCCTTATTTATTTTCATTTTAGATGATCTGTCCATTGGTGAAAGTGGGGTGTTAAAGTCCCCTACTGTGATTGTGTTACTGTCGATTTCCCCTTTTATGGCTGTTAGCAATTGCCTTATGTACTGAGGTGCTCCTATGTTGGGTGTATAAGTATATACAATTGTTATATCTTCTTCTTGGATTGATCCCTTGATCATTATGTAGTGTCCTTCTTTGTCTCTTGTAATAGTCTTTATTTTAAAGTCTATTTTGACTGATACGAGAATTGCTACTCCAGTTTTCTTTTGATTTCCATTTGCATGGAATATCTTTTTTCCATTCCCTCACTTTCAGTCTGTATGTGTCCCTAGGTCTGAAGTGGGTCTCTTGTAGACAGCATATGTATGGGTTTTGTTTTTGTATTCATTCAGCCAATCTATGTCTTTTGCTTGGAGCATTTAATCCATTTACATTTAAGGTAATTATCAATATGTATGTTTCTATTACCATTTTCTTAATTGTTTTGTGTTTGTTTTTGTAGGTCTTTTCCTTCTCTTGTGTTTCCTGCCTGGAGAAGTTCCTTTAGCATTTGTTGTAAAGCTGGTTTGGTGGTGCTGAATTCTCTTAGCTTTTGCTTGTCTGTAAAGGTTTTAATTTCTCCGATGAATCTGAATGAGATCCTTGCTGGGTAGAGTAATCTTGGTTTTAGGTTTTTCCCTTTCATCACTTTAAATATGTCCTGCCACTCTCTTCTGGCTTGCAGAGTTTCTGCTGAAAGATCAGCTGTTAACCTTATGGGGATTCCCTTGTATGTTATTTGTTGTTTTTCCCTTGCTGCTTTTAATATTTTTTTCTTTGTATTTAATTTTCTTTGCATTTAATTTTTGATAGTTTGATTAATATGTGTCTTGGTGTATTTCTCCTTGGATTTATCCTGTATGGGACTCTCTGCACTTCCTGGACTTGATTTTTCCTTTCCCATATTAGGGAAGTTTTCAACTATAATCTCGTCAGGTATTTTCTCAGTCCCTTTCTTTTTCTCTTCCTCTTCTGGGACCTGTATAATTTGAATGTTGGTACGTTTAATGTTGTCCCAGGGTTCTCTGAGACTGTCCTCAATTCTTTTCATTCTTTTTTGTTTATTCTGCTCTGTGGTAGTTATTTCACTATTTTATCTTCCAGGTCACTTATCTGTTGTTTTGCCTCAGTTATTCTGCTCTTGATTCCTTCTAGAGAATTTTTAATTTCATTTATTGTGTTGTTTATGATTGTTTGCTCTTTAGTTCTTCTAGTTCCTTGTTAAACGTTTCTTGTATTTTCTCCATTCTATTTCCAAGATTTTAGATCATCTTTACTATCATTACTCTGAATTCCTTTTCAGGTAGACTGCTTATTTCCTCTTCATTTGTTTGGTCTTGTGGGTTTTTACCTTGCTCCTTCATCTGCTGCATATTTCTCTGTCTTCTCATTTTGTTTAACTTACTGTGTTTGGGATGTCCTTTTTGCAGGCTGCAGGTTCGAATTTCCCATTGTTTTTGGTGTCTGCTCCGAGTGGCTAAGGTTGGTTCAGTGGGTTGTGTAGGCTTCCTGGTGAAGGGGACTGGTGCCTCTGTTCTGGTGGGTGGTGCTGGATCTTGTCTTTCTGGTGGGTAGGGCCATGTCCAGTGATGTGTTTTGGGCTGTCTGTGAACTTAGTATGATTTTAGGCAGCCTCTCTGCTAATGGATGGAGTTGTGTTCCTGTCTTGCTAGTTGTGTGGCATGGGGCGTCCAGCAACGGAGCTTGCTGGCTGTTGGGTGGAGCTGGGTGTTAGCATTGAGACAGAGATCTCTGAGAGAACTCTCACTGATTGACATTACGTGGGGCTGGGAGGTCTCTGGTGGTCCAGTGTCCTGAACTCAGCTCTCTCACATCGGAGGCTCAGGCCTGACACCAGCCCAGAGCACCAAGACCCTGTCAGCCACACGGCTGAGGAAAAAAGGGAGAAAAAAAGAAAGAAAGATAAATAAATAAATTTTAAAAAAATTATTAAAATAAAAAATAATAATATTAATAAAAGAAGAGAGCAATGAAACCAATAAACAAATCCACCCATGATAACAAGCGCTAAAAACTAAACTAAGATAAACATAAAAATCAGAAGCAAATCAGTTGCAGACAGCTAACCCCAAGTCTACAGTTGCTCCCAAAGTCCACTGCCTCAATTTTGGGAACATTTGTTGTCCACTCAGGTATTCTTCAGATGCAGGGTTTATTAAGCTGATTGGGGGTATCTAATCTGCTGCTCCTGAGGCTGCTGGGAGAAATTTCCCTTTCTCTTTGTGGGCGCAACTCCTGAGGTTCAGCTTTGGTTTTAGCCCCACCTCTGCGTGTAGGTCTTCCTCCACCCAGACAGGAGGGGCTTAAAGCAGTGGCTGGTTAGGGGGCTTTTGGTCATTCAGGCCAGTGAGAGGGAGGGGTACAGTAGTTATAATTGGAATGTGGGGTGAGTCTGTGGTGGCAGAGGCCAGCGAGACATTGCAACAACCTGAGGCATGCTGTGTGTCCTCCTGGGGAATTTGCCCCTGGATCACGGGACCCTGCCAGTGGTGGGCTGCACAGGCTCCCGGGGTGGGGGTATATGGATAGTGACCTGTGCTTGCACACAGGATTCTTGGTGGCTACAGCAGCAGCGTTAGCATTTCATGCCCGTCTCTGGGGTCCGAGCTGATAGCCATGGCTCGCCCCCGTCTCTGGAGCTCGTTTAGGCAGTGCTCTGCCTTCTGTGGGCAGTTGGGGAAGGAATCCCCTGTCCTCGTGCACCCTGAAACAATGGTCTCTTGCGTCTTCGGCAGGTGCAGACTTTTTCCCGGTCTCCCTCCCAGCAAGCTGTGGCGCACTAGCCCCCTTCAGGCTGTGTTCACGCCGCCAACCCCAGTCCTCTCCCTGGGGTCTGACCTCTGAAGCTGGAACCTCAGCTCCCAGCCCCCACCTGCCCCGGCAGGTGAGCAGACAAGCCTCTCAGGCTGGTGAGTGCTGGTCGGCACCAATCCTCTGTGCGGAAATCTCTCCACTTTGCCCTCTGCACCCCTGTTGCTGTGCTCTCCTCCATGGCTCCGAAGCTACCCCCCCACCCCCCACCCCACCCCCGTCTCCGCCAGTGAAGGGGCTTCCTAGTGTGTGGGAACCTTTCCTCCTTCACAGCTCCCTCCCACTGGTGCAGGTTCCGTCCCTATTCTTTTGTCTCTGTTTTTTCTTTTTTCTTTTGCCCTACCCAGGTACATGGGGATTTTCTTGCCTTTGGGGAAGTCTGAGGTTTTCTGCCAGCGTTCAGTAGGTGTTCTGTAGGAGCTGTTCCACATATACATGTATTTTTTATGTATTTGTGGGGAGGAAGGTGATCTCCACATCTCAGTCCTCCGCCATCTTGAAGGTCCCCCTTACCCTGTATCTTTTGGGAGGGTCTGATGATGCTCACCAGTGGATTCAGCCCTGCCCTTGCCTTGGGCACATCTTCTTCCAGGGCAGGGAGGAGCTTTGCCTCAGTCTTGTTGCTGGTTCCTCTTGGACTTCTGGAACTCAATCCTTCAGCCACTTGTTTCTCTTGAAGGGAACATCTCTGCTTTTTTTTTTTTTTTTTTTTTAAAATAAATTTATTTATTTATTTTTGGCTGCATTGTGTCTTCATTGCTGCATATGGGCTTTCTCTAGTTGTGGCGAGCAGGGGCTACTGTTTGTTGTGGTGCGCATGCTTCTCATTGCGGTGTCTTCTCTTGTTGCGGAGCACAGGCTCTAGGTGTGCAGGCTTCAGTATTTGTGGCACGTGGACTCATTAGTTTTGGCTCGTGGGCTCTAGAGCATAGGCTCAGTAGTTGTGGCGCACGGGCTTAGTTGCTCCACGGCATGTGGGATCTTCCCAGACCAGGGCTCGAACCCGTGTCCCCTGCATTGGCAGGCAGATTCTTAACCACTGCGTCGCCAGGAAAGTCCACTGCTTTTCTTATGAGATGAGGATTCCAGTTACTGGGGTTCTACCTTGTTCCACTGTTCCATTAATATTCCTCTTCACCCAGCCTACAGTCAAGCTTAGCACTATCCTGTATCCCCAAATAGCCACATTTAAAAATTAAAAAGAAGCAAATGAAATTAATTTTAAGACCATAATAAAATATAATAGATATATTTTATTATGTCTTCTGAACAAAGATACCACCAGTACAATTTCCATGAATATTTAAGAAGGTGAGTATTCAAACCTAACCTAGATGACTTAAGGGGTTACCTATTTTGAAATGTTATTTTAAAATATTTCTTGATTTTCCTGGCTTGGTCAAGTATCTTTTTAAAAATTTGTATTAGACTTGCAGAAATGTACAAGGAGCTTTACAATGCTCAAACATGGTTTAAATGTTCAGCAAAATAAGTGAGAGCTTTCTCTGCTGAATGTAAATATACATCTACACATTCAGCATGCTTGATGCTTGCTGTGTGTAGAGATACATTTGTAGATGTGTCTGAATAGGGCTTATAGAATAACAGGGCCTGACTCCAAAGGTGAGAGGAAAGGTATATCTTCTTAATAAACCTGGAATGGCTAATGTGCTCCTCTCAAATGAATCATTAGCTCTGTCCACATGACTCCAATACAAGCATATGCAAAAGCAAAAAGTCTCAGTGAATCCTTTCAGCTATTTGATGTACTCAAGCATCCAGATGTTCAAAACATCCAAGCTGCACTTTTTTGTTTTTGTTTTAAAGTCTTACACTTGCATATATTATTCCTTTTCTCAAAGACCAACTACAGGATCTCAATTGTACTTTTCAATTCATTCTTTAAAAGTATAGTAACATCATTCCACATTCATGGAGAGCTCAATTATTGGCCCATGCCTTCTCCACTTTGTGGTTTGGGTGTTGAGAAGTGTTGGCTGTCTGATGGCTTCCTTAGTCATTCAGCAGTTACCCAACAGTAACTTAAAATACATTTAACAAGTGCAACGATATCAATATTATTCTAAAGTTGCTTCAACAAAATAATGGAAAATTTGACCTACCTAATAAACGTAAATGTTAAATTATCCACTCTTAGATCTTCTATGCCACTGACCCCCTTTTTAGTAAAGTGATTAAAAACATTGACTACAGTAGTATTTTATTGCTATCAGCAACTATTATGTCACTATGTAAGTCTTTATTTCTGACACATGTATTATGTCTCAGCATGGAGCTTATATTATGTATTTCATTTTAACAATTTTCTAATTACTGTCATTTTTGTCAGGTTGCATATTTTGTGGCCTACAACATTGATTTCATCTTAATGTCACCAGGGGGAACTGATGATCTTAGGCTTGGCATAATATTAATTAAATCCATATGTCACATATTGTGCAGTGTTCTTGGGAAAATATTCTAATACTTAAGTGAAAAATTGAGATTGCTTCCAGAAATGGTGGACTTCATATGGAATCCATCATGCAATAACAGTGTTGTGAAGACTGGGTTGAATAGGTTTAGAACAACATTGATATCAAAGACCAGATCCTTTTTAGATCAAAAGTCATATCTAAGCTATCATCTTGACATTCAGGATCCCACAAGGAAGAATTAGCTGGGACTGTTACCCCAGGGTGGCTTGAGAGAGTACATTAGCCCACCTGTATGTAGTAGGCTGAAAAATGTCCTCCAGAGATATCAGGTCCAAATTCCTGGAATCTATACATTTTGCTTTATATGGAAAAAGGATCTTTGCAAGTGTGATTAAGTTATGGATTGTGAGAAGAAGACATAATCCTGGATTGTCTGTGTGGGCCCCAAGTATCATCACAAGTATACTTATGAGAGAGAAGCAGAGGGAGATTCTCTGTAAGCACAGAAGAAAAGATGATATAAAGATGGAGGCAGAGAGTGGAGTGAAGCAGCCACAAGCCAAGGAATGCTGGCAGCCACCAGAAGCTGGAATAGTCAAGGAACAAGTTCTTCCCTAGGACCTTCAGAGAGCATGCAACCCTACTGATGCCTTGATTTCAGCTCAGTGATACTGATTTTGGACTTCTGGCCTCCAGAACTACTAGAGAATAAATCTGTGTTTTAAACAGCAACCATGGGAAACTAATACATCAGACACTGAATAATAGCAACAGCAATAATTACCAAAAAAAGAAAAAGTATAAAAAGTGTGTGTAAATGTATTTTTAGAAAGTTTTATTACTCCAACACACAATATAAATAAAAAATACATCTTAGTATGAAAATGGAAGTTTCAGAATAAGTCTCCTGACCTCCCATTCCAACTACACTGATGATCTTAAGCTCTTCTTATTTAGAATTTCTGAAGCCATCACTGCCTATGGGTTGGGTTGAAATAAAGGCACAGTGATGTTTCAAGTATTGTACCCTATGACTGAGAGGCAGAATGGAAGAGTGCCAAGTCATAGCCTGGTACTAATAATAGGAATATATAAAATATGAAGAATAAGGATGAAGGAGGGAAGTGGGGTACCTGAGAAAGTTAAGTCAATGATTGGATGAGGTCCACAGTACAACTGTGGGAGAGTCATTTAGAATTCTGCCCTCAAATGGGGAGACAAGGTACCAGGCCCTGTTGCCTATTCTAGTCAGCGTACATTATGAGAGCAGTGCTAGCTACCAGGAAAGGCATTCCAAATGTATGTGTCTTATATTGCTTACCACTATTCCCCAAATAAAACTGGTTTCACAGAATTCCATCTTTTTTTTTTTTTTTTTTTTTGCGGTATGCGGGCCTCTCACTGTTGTGGCCTCTCCTGTTGCGGAGCACGGGCTCCGGACGCACAGGCTCAGCGGCCATGGCTCACGGGCCCAGCCGCTCTGTGGCACATGGGATCCTCCCGGACCGGTGCACGAACCCGTGTCCCCTGCATCGGCAGGCAGACTCTCAACCACTGCGCCACCAGGGAAGCCCAAAGAATTCCATCTTTAACGTGCCTCACACATACACACATTCAGCATCCTTATTCATGCTCTTATGTAATTGGAGTGAATGCCTGGACACCCTTTTTTTAGTCTGTCTTCGCTCTTGAGTTTCAGTTCTCAACTGCCTCCTTAATACAGCCAGAGGATCCTGGCTGCCACCTCACACTCCCTGGATGAAACTGTCTTGTTTCCTCTTCTAAAGCCACCTCTGGTCCTTTTCCTTGTCTGAGTTAGTAGATCACTCTCCTTCCACTGAGTTTCAACCCCTCAGGTAAAAGCATGGAATCATCTTCAACTCTGCTCTTATTCTTCCTATTCAATCAACTGACAGTCCCAATATTTCCTCTCTTCTCTCATTTATTTATTTTGCCAGTGTCCTACTTTAGGCCCTTATCTCTCTTCTGAAATATAGTAATAGCCTCCCAACTGGCCACTCTGCTTCTAGCTGCTCGGTGATCCAGTCCCCCTTGTCTTCTGAGTTTTCTTTCCAAAACACTGTCACAACTTCTCAGTGTCCTCAGAAACTCCTGGGGGCCTGCAGAAGTCTCAGTTTCTCTGCATTCATAGCTCTCCACAACCCACCCTCCATTTGCCAATCATCCCTCCTGACACTTACCAACACTTCCCCTTTGTCTCAACCAGCATGCCTGACATTGTTTGCATCTCCTTGAATCTATTCATATTGTTGTTGGAAAGTCTTCCCCTACACTTCACCTTCTTAAACATGTCTGTCTGTCCCTCAAGGCCCAATGTAAGAATTCTCCATAAAACCCCTTTTGATTCCTGGCCTCCACTAATGATACTTATTAACAGTTATTACTTATTAACACTTGATAACACTTATTAATACTTATTAGGTATTTATACTTTGCTTTTAGTTGTATAATAAAACTTACTTCTGCTTTTTAACATAGGTCATTATTTCCATGTCTATCTTCCCCTCTCTCTGACACTGGATTGTAAATTCCCAGAGGCTAAAACTCATGTTTTCATCCTTTAAGACCAAGCTTAAATGTCACCTTACCCATACTGACTAATGCTTTATCCTTTATCTCAGCTCCAAAATATTATAAATGCATATTACGTAATATATTACCATTTTAAAAATTAATTCTTGTTCCTGTATCTTATCTCCCAAATTAGATTGTAACCCTCTCAAGGTTAGGGAGCCTGTATTCTATTGAGCTCTTATATACGCAGTATATTATTACACAACTAATACTTGATGGGTGATATCTTCTTAGCAAAATAAAAATGCCAGGCTCTTCAAATAATTAGCTTCGTGACCTGAAACAAATCATTTGTCTTCCCGGGGACTTAGCTTACTTTAGTGTGAACTAGATGGTACCTTCATTTCTTAAATGTAGAGATTCACTGATGTGTTCCTTTAAATCACATGCTAAATCTAAAAGCAACGTCAACAATAACAACAAAAAAACCAAAAAATTCAGAATCAACTGCATGTTCTCTGAAAGCAATATGAAAGGCGTTATTTAATAGAATGCAGTATTATTCTAATTTCTTCTCAGAATTTTAAGAAATATATCAGACAACATTTTTCCTGTCATCATACATTAAACTGTATACATATTAATATATTAAGTATGTATAAATGCACATACACATATGTACATATATATTTGTATATAGGTAAATGTGTAATATATATAGTTTTTTTTAGCCATCGTAAGATTATTGCCCTAATGTTTATGTAAAACACCAGTTCACAGGCTTACCTCATATCAAGATGCACATTCACCTTTATCAGCTACTATTTTTCTTAAAATCTAAAAGAGGGGACCCTAATGTATTACTGTGGTCATTATACTTTACTCCATTTTGTTTATCCCTTTCCAATGTACTGTGGCAGATTGAGCAATATACAAGATTAATTCTTTTGTTTTAGAATTACAGTCCTGCAGTTGTTGGAACAGGGATTACATTAACACTACTCTCCAAAGTCAAGTTTTTCTGGAAATTTCAACCATTAGGTAGCAATAACAGAAAGCATTCTAAATCTTTTGGAGTTTTGTAAGATATTGTACTTCTTGTTAATTGAATTGAGAGATGATTGCCCTATGATTACCTCAATTTATTCACGCACTGTATAATTTACCATAATGATAATTAACTCGTACTGAATATGGTAAAATGTGCATGAATTTCTCTTTCTCTCTCACCCTCCCTTTCTCCTTCTCTCTGTCTCACTTTCTTTCCTCTCCTCTGCCCCTTACTATCACAATAAGTAAATATTTTACATATAATCTGACACGATTTGTTTATAGAGCCTTCCTTCTTATATTAGTATGTCAGTCAAAGTATTATACCTCTAAATAAAAGTGAAAGGCCATTTTTTCCCCAAATTCCTAGGTGATTGGTTGCTACTTAACTTATTGCTTTGATCTAATTATGTCTTGGTTTGTGAAGGAAGGACCCTAACCTGGCCCATTAGATGATATTTTTATTTCTAAGTTTATTTGTTCCTAAATTGCCCATAGTGCCTCAATATTTCAGAGGTTATATTGCCACAATTTCTTCTACACTGAAATCAAACACTTACAGAGTTGGTCAGTGATCAAACTAATGTATGCTTTATAAAAACTTCTTAATTCTAGGATAAGGGAAAGAAGTATATTGTAGCTCGCAAATATACAAATGGTTTCACGGTTTTGATATTTGATAGTTCAAATTGTTTTAGATCAAAAAAAATCGGAAGCACAAAGAAACTAAGCAATATTTTGTGTGTTCATCCTTATAATAATGTAATCAGACAGGTATTTATAGATGAGAAGATATGATTCTAGAGTTGCCTCAAAATAATCAGGGCCTAGAGTAGGGAGGTGATTGAGGATGGAGATGGGACAAAGTCAGCCATGAATTGATCATTGTTGAACCTGTGTGATGGGCATGGAAGTTCATCATATGATTGTATTCACTTTTGAATATGTTTGACATTTTCTAAAATAAAACAGTATTTAAAAAGAATATAATGAGGCATCTGTAGTGTGACACATGTCGAGGGGCCCAGGTCAGAGTCCTGGCCCTGCTTGACTTTAGATGGGTCACAAGTTCTTAGACTTCATTTTCCTGTCAGTAAAATGAAGGCATTAGATGAGATCAGTGGTTCCCAAGAAGGTGAAACTGCCTAGGAAACTTTTTAAAATGACACTAACAGCTCTAGAATTTTGCTTGGATATAGAAGGTAGAAGGGATTGTGTATTTCAAAACAGCTTCTCAGGTAACTGTGGTACTGCCATTCCTTACATGCACACAAATTTGAGGGTATCAAAGAGAGTGACTTCAGGCCATACCCCACAACATTTCACGAGGTCTAGAATGGGTTCTGAGGATACATATTTTTGAAAAGCTCTCCAGGTGATTCTAATAGGGGTCCACATGCCACACTTTGAGAAGCGCTTTTCTAAATCACCTCCATGGTCTTTTCCAACTTTAATACCCCATGCTGTTCCATGACCATTTTGTTTTCTCTTTTCTGTTTTGTACCATTCTATGAACAACTGGTCATTTAATTACAAGTATATGATGGTCAAGAAACTGATGCTAAGTTTCTTGCTTTGGGTCATGAAACAAGGTAGAAGCAGACTCTGGTTTAGTTAAAATTCATGTTATATATATACAGCCAAAACTCTTGTTGGGGAAAAGATTTTCCAAAGTAAATCTAGCCCATCAATTTTACATTGACTACTTAAAACACATAAATTATTTTAGTCTTTTGTCTCCAGTCTTACTTCCTAATGTTTACATTGCATGGAGTTTTATTCTTTATGCTGGTCCTACTGGATAGATTAATAAATTGAGATTAATGAGATTCTTCCTCTTCTACCTGTTTTTAACCAAACGCCTACCTGCTACATGAGCAGGTGGGTGACTGTTATTGTTGATCACCAAGCTTCTTTGCAGAGTGAACAAGGGTTAGATGTGAATGTTAGAAAAAATATTGTGGTAAATTTCTGCCTCCAATAAAGAACCATAAATATGGGTCAAAAAGTTTTAGTAGCCACCACAAACTTTTGTTTTGTTTTGTTTTTTTGGTTTTTTATTTTTTTTTTTTTCGGTACGCAGGCCTCTCACTGCCGCGGCCTCTCCCGTCACGGAGCACAGGCTCCGGACGCACAGGCTCAGCAGCCATGGCTCACGGGCCCAGCCGCCCCACGGCACGTGGGATCCTCCCGGACTGGGGCACGAACCCACGCCCCCTGCATCGGCAGGCGGACTCCCAACCACTGCGCCACCAGGGAAGCCCCAAACTTTTGTTTTAATCACCACTCCCAAATCTAGAAATGATAGTAATTTAGTGGCCCCAAACTACATTCTGGAGAAGACAATATAAGTAAAGCTGAAAAGCAGTCAAAGCCTTGAAGTGTTTTAAAAAAAAAAAAAAAGCCTCTTCTTTACCTTTCCATCCACTTACAACTTTCTGACCATAGAGGAAATGACTTTATAAAGCATCATACTTGTGACTTCAGTTGATTTCATAGGGTTGACAAGGGGAAGAATAATGAGATGTTAACATGTCATTAAAATGAGTGCTGAATATATAATGTTAACCTGAAACAAATAGACTGTCAGATATTTCTCTGGCAAAGATGGGTTTCTTCAGGATCAGCAGAGAATTGCATTTCAGGATCTGCAACCATGTCGAGGCACGTGCAAGTCTCCAAACTGCAAGAGAAGGAGAATACTTTATAGGGAGGAAAAGAGAGTTGGGAGGCTATAGTAAACATAGAGTCCTTGGCTTTTCATTGGCTGAGTCTCTTCCAGGAAGGAAGAGGGGTCTTTCTTCTTCCTCTTGGGCTCTGCTATTGTCTCAGGGCGTAAGAGCTTCCCCTCTGGTCTCCCAACTCTATTTAATTGAGGTTTCTGTTTGTTAATTTTTTACAGTAGAAAAACTAACTTATCTGTGGGGCATAACATTTGATAGTGATAACAAACAAGCTTGCACAGATAACTTTGCCCTTTGTGCTTTGTCTCATTCTCAAAGCTTTTCTGAGCTCAGAAATCGCTGTCATGTTCTATAAATGTGTTTAATATTTTATTTCTTTAAAAAATTTACTACTGAGTAAAGGACTTAAATAAAATTATAACTGACTCTTAGTCAAAGAATAAAACCTCTCTCTGGCCCTATGAGCACTGTGGTGTAAATCTCATCAGAAGAGGTAGCCTGTCCTGTGACCAGTTTGCATAGTAATATGAGCCACGCAAATACAGACACGGGCAAGTGCCTCAAAACCTAAATATTTTATTAGAAGAAATTTCTGATTCAGTAGTTTCCATTCCTGTGGCCAATGTCAAAGCCTGTTTCTAGGAAGGAAAGATGGTAAATTCCTAACAACTGAATTGCAAAGTTCACTGTATGTTTTAAGATGACTCTTCCCCAGAAATACAGCTCTTGTGATAGCTTTGTGGAATTTTTTTTTTCCCCTGCATTTTACCTGTAGATAAGTTGAACAATTCCATGGTTCTAACTAGTTCCCTGGTTCTTACTAATAATAGAGCATGTTATATTAAGGATAACTGATGTTGGAGAAAGTCAGGATGGGTTGTGATGTATGGATGAGGTAACCAAGAGACTCTGTTCCTGTTGTCCTGGAGTATCCAGAATAGTCCAGACATCTTCAGGTGAACCCAAGTCGGGCCTATCAGGAGCCACTAGAAAAACTTGCTGAGACAGTGTCTCAGAACCAGGATTTCTCAGAAGATACCTTTAATAGTCAGGATCAGTTTAAGTCAAGAGTTGAATAGAAAACATATCCAAGGAAGTAAACCAAGCTGGTAGGAAGGCATAACTATTTTTAGTTACCTCTAGAGAAAGTACAGGGCTAAAAATGTGAATCCAAGGAAAGGATAATGAGCTGAATGATGTAGAACTAGGGGAGAAATTAAGGAGCAAGAAATCCAGAAGTGGGCTTCCCTGGTGGCGCAGTGGTTGAGAGTCCGCCTGCCGATGCAGGGGACACGGGTTCGTGCCCCGGTCCGGGAAGATCCCACATGCCTCAGAGCGGCTGGGCCCATGAGCCATGGCCGCTGAGCCTGGGCGTCCAGAGCCTGTGCTCCGCGACCGGAGAGGCCCCAGCAGTGAGAGGCCCGTGTACCACAAAAAAAAAAAAAAAAAAAAAAGAAATCCAGAAGTAGAATGGGCTCTACAGTTGGTTGAATTGATGGCTCAATTATGTCGTCATAGACCAGGTTCTTTCTCTCTGCCATCCTCAGTATGTCAGCTTTGTCCTTACACTGACTATCCTCTATGCAAGATGTCTATAGCTCTTCCAAATGTCAGATCTAGAAATGATAACATCCAGAGGAAATAATCAGCCTCTTAGGTGCAAGAAAACCTTTTCCAGCACCATCAACAGTCCTAAGTTCCTCTGCCATCTTATTGGTCAGGATTAAGTCACATATTCGTTCTTAAACCAATGAGATGAAAGGAATACCATGGCTAGAGTATACAGAAATGGAATAGATTTTAGAATGTTAAATACAAATTTACTCATGCAGAAGAAAATGGGGAGAATTCACATCTCTTTCTCAATCCAAAGGGCCTTGGTTGGTGTGTTGTAACCTAGTCCTAACTGTGGAACTAGAAGAGATCTTTAGTAGTTGTAATTTCCTAGGACTGCTGTTACAAACTACCACAATCTGGATGACTTAAAACAACAGAAATTTTGGTCTGACAGTTCTGGGAGCTAGAAGTCCAAATTCATGGTGTCAGCAGGGCCATACTCCCTCTGAAAGCTGTAGGGAGTTCCTTCCTTTCCTCTTTCTAGCTTCTGGTGGTTTGCCAGCAATCTTTGGGGTCCCTTGATGTCTTAATCCATTTAGGCTGCTATAACAAAATACTATAAGCTTATAAACAAAAGAAATCTATTTCTCACAGTTCTGGAGTCTGAGAGTTCAATGTCCAATGTCAAATAACTCACAGATTAGGTGTCTGGTAAGAGCTCACTTCCTGGTTCATAGAAGGCCATCTTTTCCCTATTTTCTCACATGACAAAAAGGGCAGAGATCTCTCTCGAGTCTCTTTTATAAAGGTACTAATCCCATTAATGAGGGCTTTGCCGTCATGACCTAATTACCTCCCAAAGGGCCTACTTCAAAATGCCATCAAATTGGGGATTGGGATTTTAACTGTCTGGGGGACACAAGCATTCAGTTCATAGCACTTGAGGTACAGCTGCACAACTCCAGTCTCTGACATCTTCATCACGTGGTGCTCTCCCTGTGTGTCCCTGTCTTCACCTGGCTGTCTTCTTATAAGGACATCATTCCTATTGGATTAGGGCCCCTCCAGCGTGACTTCATCTAACTTAACTAATTACATCTGCAGCCTTCCTGTTTCCAATTCAATTCACATTATGAGGTACGAGGGGTTAGGATTTTACCATATCATTTATAGGGTAGAAAATATTTAACCTATATCAGTAGGCTTTTCCAGACCTTTCCAGTTTGTTCCAGTCTATATCCAAAGCTGTGGGGTTTAAACTAATTAGCTAGAGCACTATTCCCTAAACTTGCTGAACATAAAAATCACTTCAGGCCCTTAGTGAACATACAGATTCCTGGGCCTCACCATAGACATACTGAATCAGGATCTCTAAGGAAGACGCCTAGAAATCTGCTTTTTAACAAATACCCCAGTTTGATTTTATGATCAAGCAAATTTGAGAAACATGGAGTTAGGGTGTCTAGCACTTACTGAGCTACGGCCATGTTATTCATGGCTGTGAAAGACATGTTTTGTTTTTTTTTTACATCTTTAGTGGAGTATAATTGCTCAATTGTTAGTTTCTGCTTTATAACAAAGTGAATCAGCTATACATATACCTATGTTCCCATATCTCTTCCCTCTTGCATCTCCCTCCCTCCCACCCTCCCTATCCCACCCCTCTAGGTGGTCACAAAGCACTGAGCTGAACTCCCTGTGCTATGCGGCTGCTTCCCACTAGCTATCTATTTTACATTTGGTGTAGTGTATATATGTCCATGCCACTCTCTCACTTTGTCCCAGCTTATCCTTCCCCCTCCCCGTGTCCTCAAGTCCATTCTCTAGTAGGTCTGAATCTTTATTCCCATCCTGCCCCTAGGTTCTTCAAGACCATTTTTTTGTTTGTTTTTAGATTCCATATATATGTGTTAGCATATGATATTTGTTTTTCTCTTTCTGACTTACTTCACTCTGTATGACAGACTCTAGGTCCATCCACCTCACTACAAATAACTCAATTTCGTTTCTTTTTATGGCCGAGTAATATTCCATTGTATATATGTGCCACATCTTCTTTATCCATTCATCTGTCGATGGACACTTAGGTTGCTTCCATGTCCTGGCTATTGTAAATAGAGCTGCAATGAACATTGTGGTACATGAGTCTTTTTGAATTATGGTTTTCTCAGGGTATATGCCCAGTAGTGGGATTGCTGGGTCATATTGTAGTTCTATTTTTAGATTTTTAAGGAACCTCCATACTGTTCTCCCTAGCGGCTGTATCAATTTACAATCCCACCAACAGTGCAAGAGGGTTCCCTTTTCACCACACCCTCTCCAGCATTTATTGTTTGTACATTTTTTGATGATGGCCATTCTGATTGGTGTGAGATGATATCTCATTGTAGTTTTGATTTGCATTTCTCTAGTGATTAATGATGTTGAGCATTCTTTCATGTGTTTGTTGGAAATCTCTATATCTTCTTTGGAGAAATGTCTATTTAGATCTTCTGCCCATTTTTGGATTGGGTTGTTTGTTTTTTTGATATTGAGCTGCATGAGCTGCTTGTAAATTTTGGAGATTAATCCTTTGTCAGTTGCTTCTGAAAGACATCTGATACATATCCCTTTTAACCAATTCTCATTGCAAACATGGAGAAACTTGAGATTAAGTAAGAGTAGAGCTGGGATTGGAGCTAGAGCTGATCTCAAAATATATACTCTTTCTATCATGCGAATAGTAAATTAAAGAATCTTGAATCATCCAGTCCACTGTAGTCTACTCTCCTTATCTTGTTCACAGGGTTAAATCTTGTTACTTTTGTTCTTGTCCTTGGAAGAAACAAGACAGCTGGCAGCTCTCCTTCATTTGGTTTTGCATATGAAAAGCATCTTCTCCCCCACCCCCTTGATCCTTTCCTTTTGAGTCACTTTTTTTGTTTTACTTCTTTAAGAACCTCTACAACTATTCTGTGTTTCTTTAGAGATGAGGAAAATTTCTTGAAGCAGACTTCCTCCGCTTTCCTACCTTTAGCAGGGCTGAAACAAAAGATACCTCTCCCCATATTTCCTTTCTGTCCTCCCTCAGATGCAAAATCGGTCATGTGGCTCTCAGCAGTTTATGCCAAGGTCTGCCAGGGAAGAAGTGAGACTTCAAATCTTTCCACAAGTTGAACTTGAGTTAGAAAAGTTGCACATATAACTGTTCAAAGGATGGGTAATTTATAATGTGGAGGAACTGGGACATTGTTTTCCTGAGAACTTTGCTAGTAGGATTTTATTTTCAGTGCAATGAGGAGCCACTGAAGGATTTTAAAATAGATGGTGACATAATAAAATTTCATTTCTAAAAATTATGATGGCTTTTGGGAAAAAGTGTACTGGAAAAAGCTGTAAGGTGTTTCATAACCTCTCCAGGAAAATAATGCATTAGGAGAACCACAGACTCCAAAAGTGTGGCTCATTTCCTGCCATATGTTTCCGTATATCCAAAATATTTTGTTGTGAAGTTTGATGCTGAAAACTCAGCCTCTGTGCACTGGTGCCGAATCAAATCTGAGACAGAGTTTTGGGTGAAGTAGAAAAGAACAGCTTTATTGCTTTGCCAGGCAAAGGGGGACCCAGCCGGCTCTGCCTTCAAAACTCTGTGTCCCAACCCAGGGGGATTTGGTGAGGAATCTTATAGCAGTGGTTCAAGGGTGTGTTGCTGATAAGATTAGGGTGTGTGCAGGACCTGCATTCCTTTAATCTGGCCTCAAGTTGTCTCCTGATGAGCTTCTGTGGTTATCAAACTGTGACCTTGTCTCTGGAATGAAGAATGCTTCATCAAGTAGTTAACATCTTCCATTTTTGGGGGATTTGAGTTCTGCAGAAGAGCTCAAAGGTATTATGTATATCCCTTGAGTGGAACCAGGATCCTGTCCTAAGGCTACACTCTTATTTCTTGACTGCTCCTCCCTTGTCTCTGCATCCCCTCCCCTCCCTGATTAGCAACTGTTTGAACCTGCCCTTTGGAACTCAGGGAAGGTCATGGAGGCTGAAGACTATTTCCTACAAACAAGAAATGGGGGACACAGAAAAGCTTCCATGCCCAAGAACCCCACAGGTTCTGCTCGGTTTCAAATTCCACTGGCCCAGGTTATTTGCCCCTTCAGTATAGCAATGTACGAGGACTGATCTACTAAAGTCATGTAGTAGGTTTAGGAATCTGTGTAACTCAGCCAACTGATGTTTCACAATTCAACCAACAAGTCTAACATACATTGCTACTAACTTCAGGTTGTAAGAACTGTTTTCTTAGAAACAAAACAAGAGAGAAGAAGCTAAAGGACTCTCATAGAAGTGACCGTATGTTTAATTCTGTCATTGATGCTTATAATCAATTAGTACACAGTGGATAAAAATTTGAACCCTCGGGTCAAACTTCAGTGGCTCTGCCACACCCTTGCTGGGTGGCTTGGATGGGTTATTGAAACTCTGTGTCAGCTTCCTCATCTATAAAATGGGCATAATAGTTTCTACCTTGTTGTAAACTCTACATGAGATAATAAACTGAAAACGCTAGGATAGGGCATACAGTAGGCACTCAACAAGTGAGTGTTGTGTTTGCTGTTTTATTAATAGACATTGATACTTTTATCCAAGTTATTAAGCAAAAATGTTGGACTGGAAAAAGCATAAATGTGTATTATTAAGGTCAAAAATGGAAGAATAGAGTTAGAGATGCTCCCCCTGCCTCCACTACCACACACACAGAGTTCCTTTGCCCAGCTACCCAAATGCTCGCTCTCCATTTTTTTGGTTATTTTCAATAAAACAGGGTATTTATTACCCCCTTCTGGCAAGCACATGAAGAGCTGCTTGCCTCTTTCACAGTGCTGAATCATAGACGATGTCTTAGAAGCTATATACTGTCTTCCTCACACGTACCTAATAACCACACCAGAGCCCAATAAAAAGAGGGCACTGGCAGGTTTACTCATCTTTTTATTTCCTTGTTGTTCTCTCTGCTGTGATCTCCACACCCGGAACTGGTGCTCTTGCCCTTTCCCCCCGCTTTCTTGCCTCAGAGCTATTGTCAAATGTATAAATACACAGTGAATTGGAACAGTTTCTGGGGCAACTGAGAGAGAAGGAGCCTGTTCTCCCCCATAAATATGCTGTTGGCTGAAGAGTTTGCAGACATTGTGATTGCAGCCGATTAAAAAGGAAAGCAGGATAAATTGAAAGGGAGGTAGCGCAAAAAGCTGGAGTGACCTTTCAGCTGCAGGTCTGGAAGAAACCGATGGCATATATATATGTCAATATTGTGACGAGAGGGAAAATGTACAGTAAATCTATTGAGCTGCTTCAGGAGGCTTTTTCTCTTCATCTAATTGTGCTGTTTGAAGTGTGCTTGAAAGTTCTTATGCAGTCCTTGTCAGCATCCTACCTGCTATGAGCTGTGAGAAGTTAATCGTCTCTGCATTGTTAAGAGAGATTGTCGGGTATCTGATGGCTGTCCATTCTGCATGACAGTGTGTAGGTATGCAAAGCGCGTGTGTCCATGTTTGTCTTTGGAGCATGAACCTGCTTGACTATGCATGAGAACTGTAGGAGAGGAAAAAATATCTTTCCTTTACACACACTAGATTCTTCAACTAAGGCCCTGATAATTAGACTGGCAAGAGAGAGATTAACAAGAGAAAAAATGGAAGTTTATTAACATGTGCATCATTCTCGTACACATGGGAGCACCAAGTGATGAGTAACCCAGAGGAGCGGTTAGAACTTAGGCTTATTTACCATCTTAGGCTAAACAGAGGAAAAGAGGATTTTGGCTTCTGGGCTAGGGAGGCAAGTTATGGGAAGGTGACCAGAACAGGTATGGTAAACAAGGGTTGTTTAGTAAGATTTGTTATGCAGTTTTAAGTCAGTGCCTTCTCCATTGATAAGAGTTGTTGAGTTCTCTACTTCCTGGTCAGGAAAAGGAGGATGTCTTTATAAATGTAAGTCTCCTTTATAAATGTAAATTTATTTTATAAAAGGAAAACTTGTACCCTGTTTCTAGAGCTTTTCCTTTGTCTGCTTGTTCTCAATGGCCTTTAGTTCAGTATAACCCCTATGCTAAAGAGGCATTTTTGGGAGTGGCGTATTCTGGTACCCTGAGAACCAAGCATACCCACACCTGCATCCAGATAGTACCTGCAGATAGTGTCAGTGCCAGATACTTCACGTCAAATAGGCAGACTGTCCAAAACACTGTCCAAAACTGTGATCATCCATATTACTGTTCCTCCTTCCGAACCTTTGGACATGCTATTCCCTTATCTGAATCAGTTTTGCACAGCCATCACCACTGTCTCCACCTTTCATCCCCTTTGACTCAAGTCTCAGACTAGGTGTCACCAATCTGGAAAGGTTTTCTTACCTCTCATGACATTGAGGTTAGGGGCACCCCCTATGTTCTCCTAGTACCTTGATTTCCCATTTAAACACCTAATGTACCACACTGACTTCTTGCTTAGATATCTGAATATATTCCTCAGTAGTGTTACTGAACTGAACTTGGATCCACTCACCTGCTGCACAGCAAAACCAATCTACTGACACCAGGTTGTGGTGAAGGAAAGTATGGCATTTATTTATTTATTTATTTTTTGCGGTACGCAGGCCTCTCACTGTTGTGGCCTCTTCCGTTGCAGACCACAGGCTCTGGTCATGCAGGCTCAGTGGCCATGGCTCACGGGCCCAGCCACTCCGCGGCATGTGGGATCTTCCCGGACTGGGGCACGAACCCGTGTCCCCTGCATCGGCAGGCAGACTCTCAACCACTGCGCCACCAGGGAAGCCCAAGTATGGCATTTATTGCAGGGTGCCAAGCAAGGAGAATGGGCAGCTCATGCTCAAAAGACCTGAACTCCCTGATGGCTTTCAGGGAAGAGTGTTTAAAGGCAACATTTGGGGTGAGAGTTGCAGCTCCTGGACTTTCTTCTGACTGGTTGGTGGTGAGGTAACAGGGTGATGTTTCAGGAATCTTAGTCATCATCACCTTCTGGTTCCAACCAGTCTGGAATCTAGTGCTAGTGCTTAGCATGTACCCACCAAACTCTGCCTGGGTGGGGGGGTCTTAGTTTCTGCAGAACAACTCAAATATATGCATCAAATTGTTATGCATATCCCTTGAGGAGGAACTAAGACTCTGTTTTATTGCTGAACTATTTGTTTTTTCCTTTGTTTCTGTATTCCTTCACTTCCCTAATTAGTAATTGCTTGAGTTTGCTCTTTAGAATTCAGGGAAGGCCTAGGAGACTAAAGCCTCTTTCTACAAACAAGAAAAGTGGGGAACATGGAAGGGCTCAGTTTCAGTCCCCGCTTTTCTTTGATATCCCCAGTCCTCAGGGGAACAGGGGTGGGACAAGAAAGGGAAGAAAGTTTTGGATAGAGAGGTTAATCATGACTCGGCAGAGGAACTCAGTTTTAGGAGGATTGGGTTTCAGCAATTCATATGTTAAGTGAGGTTATATTGTATTCATCCCAGAATTAAAAGCAATCCCCAGTGTGTAGCGGATTGATAATAAATTAATTACCAAAATAACTGAATAACTATGGTTTGGGGGGAGAGAGATTGTCTGCGAGCCCAGAAGGCTAGCTCATGACTTGTAGATTGTCAGAAGTCACTCAGTTTTCCACAATTTTGATGGCTTTTATTACATGCTTTTCAGCTTACCTACATCTGCATAATCGTGTTCTTAATAGTCTGTAGAATTGTCAGCTCTTACAGTTGACCACCACCTGATAACTGATAGTTCTCTCTGTCTGCAGCAGAGAAGAGCTAGATTAGGAAAAACTCAGGCTCTCCTCTTCTGATTAGCACTCAGCATTGGGAAGGGATGGAGACACAGCCCAGATGGAGAAAGAATATACCGGGCACATTCAGAGTGAGTCTGGGTGATGAACCAGGAAGAAGTGACAAGGCAAATCATTTCAAATTTGTTTTATTTTATACATGAAACCCTTACTTGTTAGCATTTTTTAAATAATTGATAAACTTGACTATATCCATGTATTTTCACTCTTAAACTGTGCTGTGGATGTAGCCCTCTACATTGGTGACTTTGGACTTGAATTTCTTTTTACCCTTGTTCTGTTTGAGTTTAGACTTTCAGCAAATATCTTTATGGTTTTCTATTCTTCCTCTGACGTGCCTTGCAAATTCACCCGTAACCAAATCTGTTTAATGAAGGTCACGAAAACTAAGTCAACATGAGACCTGGGAGTGAAATCCAGTGGTCCTGATTTTTTTTTTATTCGCTAAGGAGCAGCCACCTCCATCCCACCCTCCCACCCCTATGTCAGGGCAAGTTATATTATTTCAGGCCTTTTGTCTTATTGATCAAGTCATCCATCTCTCATTCTGCAAAGTCAGGTCCTTAAGTAGTTCTGTAGAGCCACGAGGACTCTTCCTCTTTAGCCATCTTTGACTTTGTCATTGATATTATGTACTACGTCTGATAATAAATATTTTTTTAAAGTAAGAGGTCAGAGTGAACAGGAAAGATTAGATAGGATGCCAAATCTCTCCCTCAGTATATGAGAATATACTGTCCTCATCATGAGGCTGACGTTATATCTCTGAATAGAACCTTAACTTCTTATCTTAGGAATTCTTATTCAGCTCCCTAAGACTGCCATTCTTATATGTCTAAACTATATATAATTTATTATTTTTATTACTTTCCTTAGGACATAAGCTAGATTCTTCCATAGTGTAAGCCCCTTACTTTCTTTTTGGTCTTCACTAATTGATAAAAGGATTTTATTTCTGTTTCGGTCTAGAAATACCTTTTAAGCAATGTTTATGAAAAAAAGATCCTGTGTATTTTTTTTTCCTTAGAATTTGTTTACTATTTTCTCTACCATTCATTGTGTGTGTGTGTGTGTGTGTGTGTGTGTGTGTGTGTGTGTCTGTGTGTGTGTGTGTGTGTGTGTGTGTGTGTGTGTGTGTGCGCGCGTGCGCGCGGGGTACGCGGGCCTCTCACTGTAATGGCCTCTCCCATTGCGGAGCACAGGCTCCAGGTGCGCAGGCTCAGCGGCCATGGCTCACGGGCCCAGCCGCTCCGCGGCACGTGGGATCTTCCCGGACCGGGGCACGAACCCAGGGGACTCTCAACCACTGCGCCACCAGGGAAGCCCTCTACCATTCATTTTTGACTCTTTTTTTCTTAATCTTTCCACCATTCCTATTGTTTCCCAGCCATTTTTTTTCAATGATCTTAGAGAACTGCAACTATACTTAGCCACATCTTTCACATTTACCTGTGTGGCTCTTACCTGGGGCAGCTTGCTTTATATGCTGGGCGGGTTCCTGAAGAGGCAGGTAGAAATTGAGTCTTTGGAAATCAAGTCATTGCTTAAAGATGTGACAGAACTTGCTATTTGAATAAACCCTATTATGAACCTTTTTCCAAAGCAAATAATCTTTATCTTATTTTCTATGCAAAACCTGATTTCCATATTTAAGCTTTACTTAAAGTAGTGCCCATTTGTATAGTTATCTTTACATAATGGTCATTCCCCAACCTTATAATTGAAAATTAGGTAATTTTCATTTACTCTCTGGCTTTTATGCCAGAAAATCTCTTATCTCTATCTTTATTTTGGTAATTCTCTTGGAGGAGCACTCATAGTCCCTGCAAAATGATCATATCTCTGTTTCAGTCTAAAGACAAAACAGGAGAGTATATACAAGGGAATGAGGTACCCAGAGCCAAGTTAAGTGAACTATTGATGACTTTTCAAAAAATTGCAGTAAATCATGATTTCCTCACAAAATATAGACATGTCTGATTTTGGCATTTAATTTTAAAACATGCTCACATATGTTTTTCTTCTCCCTCTCCCACTGTGGGTTTATACCTTCATATAAATGAAAAATAAGTCATCTTGACTTTGAGTCATGCATGAACAAAGTTTTCCTTTTCTAGTTCTGAGAGTGATTATTTTGCTTTTAGAGAGGAGCTCTCCTTCTGGGACCAGCTGAAACATCAATGAAATAAATATAATTAAGAAGTGAATGTGAAGATGAAACTTAACTTGCCTTTTTACCATTAAATACATATTTGAAAAAGGTGCCGTTCTTTTATAGATTTTCTTTCTTTGTCACATCATCACTGATTCGAACCAGAGAACTAAATCTTAACATTCTGCCCAATAAAATGTGCTGTTCTGTGGCCTGTGCCAGTGAGAACTGGGTAGGTCCCAGCCCAACTTCGTTAAACCTAATGGACTTAGTCATTTCAAAAAGCATCTGTGATCAAGGTGCTCCCAGTGACAGTATTTTGCCAAGTGAATCTGGGCTGGAATCGTTTTACCTTCTGACCCAGTTCTCAAGTCTGCTCACACAGGAGGTCTGAAAAGGAAGCCAGATGTAGAAACTGGCTTTGCTACTGAGATCCTGAAAGCTTAGCTAGTGGGGGAAGAAAAAGAAAGACTAGGGTGTTTTCTGGTGATCCTCTTTCTGTGACTGGTCTGTACGTCTCGTGCCCATGTTGTATGCCTTTGTTAAGGGTTCACGTGAAATACACCGAAGGCTGTGGCCTAGTTGGAATGCCATACCAACCGTGATTCCCAGCACTCCAAGGTCCAGCTTCACCTTTGGAACCAGGTGAGCTTTGTGCCCGCCGAGTTCCACTGGTGCTCAAGCCTTTCATTTCAGGAGGGTATTTGGGTCGGATGCCCCTCTCCAAGCAGGCTGATGGACTGTAGCTGTGCACAAATTAGGTTTCTTGAGGAGCTATTTATTGCTCTTAAATTAGCAGCATATTCAGTTGAAAGCAAAAACAAAGGCAGTTGTAAAATGAAGACACAAAAGAGAGGCAATGTGTCTGGTCTTGTATGTGCATTGGTGTCAGAGCACCTGGGTGAAATGGGACCACCTTAGTATTTCCATCACTGGTCTTTTGGTGGTCCCATCTTGCTGAAAGGCCCAAACAGAGGCTGTAGCCATGTCTGATCATTGATGGATTTCTTGACATTTTTGAGAAGGACAGGCCAAATTAATGGTGATATTGTCTGACTGATTCATCATAAATTCTCCCTGCAGTGTTAATTAGCTCTGTTCTTTTACTCCTCCCAGTTTAATCTCAAGCATATGTGTATTTTTGTATCATTAATTTAAAAAGTCTGCAAAGCACTTGGTAACATCTATCTAATTTGAAAGATGCAGCATGATGCAGTGGGAAGAACACTCAACTAGCGGCGAGGACTCCTGAGTTCCTGTCCAGCTCTGGTATTAATCTGTAGTGCGACTTTGGATACAGCCTTTCAGCCATATTAATTCTTTGCTGTTGCCAGCTTACAAAGCTACTTCAATCCTTCAGGCAATAAGAAATATACTTTTCCTCTTCATTAAATATACACTCTCCTTTAAAGCAGAGTGCATTATAAACTGACAGTAAGGAAATTCGCTAAGTATGTTATTTTTTTTCCAGGAAGGTAATCCTTTATGGAACAGGACAGGATTACCTTCATGGAGCAAGTTTAGCAAAGTCCCTTAATTTTAGGCTCTTAGGGTGATTTCCAGATCACTCTTGTTCACCTTTTTCCTCCTCGACTTCCTTAAGGACAAAAAAGTATAAACTATATATGGTATCTCTAAACAAAAGTTCAGTTGCACTTATGTAATGTCCAACACTGTATCAGAAATCCAGAGAGAACCAGAGATAGAGTGGCCAAGTAGAACGTGAGATGCACTTTACACACTCAGTGTTGGAAGACATCTCAAAGGTACTTTAGTCCAACTACCAAAGCATTGTTCCAAACACTTTGTGCTTCTCAAGATTGGCTTTCTATCATAGGTTTCCCAGTTACAACTGCCCAGGGGAGCCATTTAAACTCCACGAGACTCAGCTTTCTCATCTATAAGAGGGAGAAATTGGACCCAATTATCTTTTAATCTTGTTGGCCTTAATATCCTCTTATTCAGCTAGACATTTTCTGTATTTCAGAAATCTGCTCTTGGAGAAAGAGACATTGAGGGCAAAGCAAAGTAGGTGATAATGAGATTTTTAAAGTACTAGTAAAATTAAATGCTTTGAGGTTTGGCATAATGGTCCAGTAGTTTAGTTATTTGCATGAGTAAGAAGTTGAGGAGACCAATTGGCTCTTTCCAGGCAGAACTTCCTGTTATAACTGGGTAATAAACATACTTCTTACTTAATAAGAAGTGGCTAAAGCTTAAAGAGACCACTGCTAATACCCACAAGCAGCTGAATAGCATGTCTTGATTATTGACATTTCACACTTCCACAGATCTTGTCTTTCAATATTGACAGTATTACTTCCCTGCTATTTTTATGACAAAAAAGTCCAATTAAATGTAAACCTTATTTTCCTAAATGATTGCTTCTAGGGATATTCAGATTAAATAGAAAAACACTCTACATATATTTTTGTGAAGTCTCTTATTCAGAGCAATTACAAGGAGCTATCTTCTTTCAGTCTTATGAAGGAAAGCACATTCTTCCTAGAAGTCATATTTCCACTTCTAATTACCATAATCGCTTTATGATGTGACATTCAAAACAAAGACTTGAAGTCATATATGTAGTAAAGTATTTAATTTGATAAATAATTTAGACCAGTACTTCAAAGTAAAAATTCAGTATTCCTGAAATAAAGTTTTAACCCAAGCTTGGTCATAAAGTTATCACATAAACAATAAGGATTACTCTCAGGATGGAATATAGTGTCTTGATTAGAAAGATGCACAAATGAAAGATTAATTTCATGGAAGAAAGGAAATCTGGGCTATTTGGCAATAGGAAATCAGGTCAAAATATATTTGTTTGACATTCAAATGGGGTCACGTGGGTAGATAGGACCTGTCTTTACAAATATTTTCAGTCTCTGACATGAGAATGAGACTGGGGAAATGAATCCTGTGTGTTACATGATTAAGATGCATATTGGAACTGAGGCAGGATGATTTCTGAATTTGGTATACTGGAAAGTTATCTTCTACATACAGCTTTCATATATATATATACACATAAACACACACATATACTATAAATATATAAAATTTCAAATATTTCAGATATATATATAATTTTTTTTAAATTCCCTGATCTTGGTGCATCCACACATGAAATAGACTTGTCCAGTGGAAAAAAGGCAGGTTTGGTTTTTTTTGTTTTTTTTTAATGGCTGTGTTGGGTCTTTGTTTCTGTGCGAGGGCTTTCTCTAGTTGCGGCGAGCAGGAGCCACTCTTCATCGCGGTGCGCGGGCCTCTCACTGTCGCGGCCTCTCTTGTTGTGGAGCACAAGCTCCAGACGCGCAGGCTCAGTAGTTGTGGCTCACGGGCCCAGTTGCCCCGTGGCATGTGGGATCTTCCCAGACCAGGACTCGAACCCATGTCCCGTGCATTGGCAGGCAGATTCTCAACCACTGCGCCACCAGGGAAGCCCAAAAGGCAGTTTTTAATAGGGCAGTAGTCAGGTGGGATTATATCCAACTGTGGGCCAGAAGGCATAGTACTTCTCAAAAAAGAAGCAAGTTGAGACAGACAAATAGATAAAGAAGATGTGGTACATATATACAATGGAATATTACTCAGCCATAAAAAGGAGTGAAATTGGGTCATTTGTAGAGACGTGGATGGATCTAGAGACTGTCATACAGAGTGAAGTAAGTCAGAAAGAGAAAAACAAATATTGTATATTAACACATATATGTGGAATCTAGAAAAATGGTACAGATGAACCGGTTTGCAGGGCAGAAATTGAGACACAGATGTAGAGAACAAACGTATGGACCCCAAGGGGGGGAAGCAGCGGGAGGTGGGGGTGGTGGTGTGATGAATTGGGAGATTGCAATTGACATGTATACATTGATGTGTATAAAATGGATAACTAATAAGAACCTGCTGTATAAAAATTTTTTTTTTAATTTAAATAAAAAGAAGCAAGGTGAGCTAAGTCCTCATAATAGTTACTAGAGTACAGTAGTCACTACTGGTAATAGTTAAATGTCCATAGAAATAGTGCTAGTAACTAACTAAAGAAGAACCCCAAACTTCCCAAGGCAAATATCAGTTATATTCCTAGATATTTGGAAGAATAATAATTATGATTTCTGATTCCACACCTTAGAGCATATATTTGAATAAGTTAACCCTTTTCTTTAAAAAAACCTTTCTAAGAATTAACACAGCTTTTTGGCCTGAGGTATTTTCTTTGGAGTAAAGGAAAGTTAGAAAAAAAAAAAAAGTGTAAAGTGGGGGAGGAAGTAAGGAGAAAAAATATTAAAGCAGAGGATATGACTAAAAAAATTATTTCTCAAAAAGCAAGGGGGAGCTTAAAACAAAAACAAATTTGCTTTAAAATGCCAGGAAAGAGCATTTACCCAAGGGTAAATCTCTCAGATCTTCCCTTTTGTTGGAGGAGTTTGCTTCCTCCGACTTCTGCTGACTTTTATCAGTTGCCATCAGCAGGAGAGCTACAAAGAGGCCGTTGGCACACATTCTCTTCTGGGTTATCATGACTTGTCTTTCCTCACACTGACAAGGGGCACGTATCACAAATTA
Source organism: Globicephala melas (assembly GCF_963455315.2). NCBI lineage: Eukaryota > Metazoa > Chordata > Mammalia > Artiodactyla > Delphinidae > Globicephala > Globicephala melas. The sequence goes on from NC_083315.2 coordinate 154,454,673, forward strand.
AAGCAGCACAGAGATCTGTGTGGTCATGCCTGCAAAATCTTGGCTGGCAGCCAGGCATCCCCTTTGCCTCATTAGCCCTTGGCTTACATGTGTCCCACCATGGTCACTGAAGGTGGCCCCAGGACAGATGCACTTCATAATCATTCACTATAATTATGTAAATAGCAAATGAACTATATCCAACAGAAAAAAAAAGTTATTGTCTTAGGAGGTGATGGTTGAGGAATGGGGAGTTGATATGGCTGAGAGAGAAAGGGAGAACCCTTTGGTGATACAGTAGAAGAGTGAGAGATAATGCAAAAAAAAAGGAGAAATATTAATATATTTTTATACAGTTAATATCTGTCTTTCGTTGTTGTTGACCCCAGCTTTTGACTCACCAGTAACTAACTAGGAAATATTTTGCCACCCAACAGACCTTCCTTCACTGTGTTTCTGTATTTCAATATCTCATGAGGAGGCAGTGAACTTAATGCTCAGTTTAATACAATTATCCTTCATCATAGCTGTGTAGGAAGACTATTCTTTTCCCAGATGTGACACAGATTGTTTGGCCGATAGATAAGAAATGCATTCTGTTGTCCTCAAAATACCTTTGTTATTAGACCGTGTAAGTCTGAGCAACAATGGGATGGATTTCATTTAAGTCTTAAATTTTAAAGTTCATCTCACTATAGAAGTTCATCTCACTAGAACTCTTCTCAATTGAGCAATAGTATCCAGTTTTCTATCAAATAACTTGTATTTGATTATATGTATTATTTAATGACTGAATCAACTGATATGCAAAAATAAAATATTTAACTCTTCATGTGGGCTAAAGGCCAGACCTTAAAAGGAAGAAGACCCTTATCAGACACTCCTCATGCCTTAAGAGGCTCTTTGAAGCCATAAACTTGAGAACAACGTAAGCTCATTCCTGACTCTGATGCTGCATTTGACATGAGCCGCATGTTTGTGGCAGTCACTCCTGTGTGACTGTGTAAATTCACCGTGTCAATAGTTTGCATCCTGAATTAATCTGTATAAGGTTCCTGGGGGAATGCTGATTTCATATTGGAAACAAGGTTAGGCGGAAGCCTTGAAACTGCCTTTATGGAGTTCTGTAACTCAGCACATTCTAATTCTCACTTCCACCATACTCTAGAGGAATCAGCCTGGTGACTTCATGAGACTAAATATTGGGAAAAAATTGCTAGCACTCCTAAATCAGCCAGATTCTGGTAGTTTACTCCTTGCAGGAAGATTAGTGCATTAACTCTTTCCTGTCACTGATTGCATTAGAGTTGCACATAATCCAATTTGTGAAATGCTCCCTTGTATATGCAAATAGTTAGAAAGAAGAAAGTGTGCCCAGCCAGAAGGAGTCCTGAGGAAGGAAGACTGCTTGAAATGTAGAGGTGGTGTAAACTGGCTTATTCATGTGTGTGACAATGAGCTTTCAGAATTTTCCTGGTCTCACCTAGTTCCCAATTTAATAATTTTTTTTTCTAAAGAAAAGGCCAAATTTCCAGGGCACTGAGTGTTCATACTCTGACATCAGGTAGATGGAGTTCACATATTCATCACTTATTAGCTCTATTATCTTGATCAATTTATTTAGCTTCTCTAAGTCTCCATTTCTTCTTCATAAAAGGAGGGTTTGATACTAGAATGGCTGTGCAGGATTGTTGTGAGGCTTAAACGTGGTAACCCTTCTTATTAATGTAGCACAGTGTCTGACACAAAGAAAGATCCAATGAGCCGTAGTGGCTGTCTTTCCTATTCTGATCATCACCATTACGCAAGACAGATGCAAAGTAATGGGATCGTTCAAACATTTTCATGCAGAAATTTAATGGGCGTGTGCTGAGTTGTGGGGTTATTTCTCTCAATTGTTTTTATAAACAATAAGCCACAGGCTGCATAAAAATAATGCCGTGCATGATGGTAATGAGTTTAAAGGGAAGATGGCAGTCAGTAGGAAGTGAATTTGAATCCTTATTTCTGTGTAAGTGCTTCACTTGCCTTGAACAATTTATTTAACTTTATTCTACTTCGTTTTGAAAATGATGGAATAATATGTAGCTCTATGTAGGACTGGTACAATAAATTATTTCTAAAGTAAAAATTTAATGCTTTTGTAAAGGTGGTATTATTAAATAAGAGTTTGCCTTGTCCAATGACACTTAGCTTTTTTATTTCTGGAAAGAAGTTATTAGGTTCCTTTTTGTTGTTGTTGGGGTGGCGTTGTGGTCTTATCCTTAGTCCTCAAAGCACTGTTAAACATGGAACATCTGCCCCTCGTTTTCAACCGCATTCCTTCAAAACCAGCTGCCACCATGTTTATAATCTTTGTTTTCACCTAGTGAAACTGATGAAGGGAAGTGGAATCCATTGAGAAAAAGATTTTCGCTGGAGGGTGACTCAGCCTTCAAAAAGAAAATCAGCAGTGTGAAAGGGGAAAATGTTTAATCACCGAGAGCAATAATTACATTCTAAATATTGGCCCAGCTCATAAAGAGTGAAGAACTAAAAGAGAACGAGGGAGCTGCTTCGTTGTTCATCTTACATGATGCCTTTGTTTGCTGCTCTGGAATCGAGGCCTTGTCTGGGGAGGGAATCCATTACAGCTACATTGAGAGTCACCTACTAAATGATGTTTCTTTCTTTCCAGTCTTCTAGACTCCATTCCTTCATCTCCTTCTGCGCTTTAAGCTAGGGAACTGCCAGTTATACAGCATTTTCTTACACACTTCTCTGTTACCCTTATGCAGAGAACTCAGAATGGCATGGTGATGGGCAGTCTGCTCAGGAAGAGAACACTTAGCTCTTTGACTTTATCTAGGCCAAAAAGTATGGCATTAAAACATGCAAAGCCAACATCTACATAGACCGGTTCTCAAGGCAGAATTTATTCTAGTTTATCTGCTCATTCCTTATATTATTTTGTTTTCTATTATGTCACCAATATTCTGAATGTTTTTATTACATGTGTTGTAAATCGGTCCTACCCCCCAACACACACACACACACACACACACACACACACACACACTCATACACACACATACACACATACACGCACATACGCACACACATACACACGTGCAAACATACCATAGAACTATTCAGTCAGTTAAGACCAATGATTTTTGCCTAATTCCTCATAACATTTCCACTTTATTATTTGTCAACTTGATTGGAACGTTCATGCTTTATCCTGCTGACATTTAGGCATAAAATACCGGGTTATTTCTAGCTGGGTAGGAAGCTCAGCTTCAACCTATCAGACTGCGTGGCTGATTTATACAGTAGGAACCAAGAGAAAAGAACTACAGGTGAGCGTAATAAATAGAAGACAGAAATGTCCCTAAGCATTTCACTTGCAGCCTATCCAAATCCTGCAAACTCTCCCTTTACACCAAAATTTGGTTCTCAGTACCTTCAGACATACTCCCAATTCTCTTTTAACAGAACAGCTTGTTTCCTTTTCTCTTTCTACTCTTTACTGAACCTTTATTGTATCCCAAGTGCTAAAGTGGGCACTTTACGTTCACCTGGCTCAGTTACTCTTGCAGTAATCCTACGTGGTGTGGTACCATCCCATTGTGCAGCAGCTTCTGTGATAACTGTGAGAGGAGAGGTACAGTGGATGTGTGCCTAGTAATGCCTCCATGATGCTCTGTTGTGATAGGTTACTCACTTATTTGCTGCTTCCCTCATCAGACTATATCTCATTCATTTTATCTACAGCAAATAGCGTACTACCAGGTAATTCAATATCATCCGTATAAATGAAACCCTGCTTATAAATCATGAGAGGGCCATTCTGACTAGGGACTCACCCCCTCTGCAACAGGAGAACACAAGTTCAACATGACTGTTAGAAGTAAGAAGGAAACTTCTACTACTTTTTACATTCCCTACTTTTATTTCAAAAAGTTTTATAAACTTCAAGTATTTAAAAACATCAGTGTTTAGATGGTCTTATACTTTGATTTCTATAATAACTGCACACACATGCATTGGCATGTAAAGGTGTTTCCAATACAATGTTAAATGGGGGAAAAAACATGGTTCCTAATAACATATATAGAGTAAACCAATTTCTGAACATAGAGATGCATATTTGCATCTTTGTATCCAGGCACATTTTTATTCTTCATTCATTCTTATTTAATCAATCCCCTGTTGTTAGATAATTGGGATATTTCTAATGCTTTATTATTATCATTATTAGAAAAACAACAAAAAAAGCCTGCATCGAATATCCTACAACAGTCTCTCTGTGTGCTTGTCTAATTATTTTGTCAGGATAACAGGACCCATATGTCCACTTCAGTGCAGCTATTTGGTGTGAACTGCCTCCCTGCCTCCAGGAAGGGGCTTTTCTCCTGGGAGTAGTGGCTGCCACATTATCTGGTGACTGGAGTAATATGAGTTCATGTGACATGATTAACAAAGCATGCCAAAGGTCATCTGCATCTTATTTATCAATGAGTTATCTGACGCCCCTGAGACACACTTAGCTTTTCAAAAAGCCCGTTCCTGAGCTAAATTCCTCTACTCAGATGCAGCGAAGGGCAAGTCTTCTCGTATCGAGATGATCACATCTAATCTGATACACGTGACCAATGGACGGAAGGCCTTGCCAACTGAGTTCTGTGGGATTGGGTTAAATTAGGCGGGGGGGCGGGGGAAGGTGCCTTAGATACAACAAAGACAAAGAACGGACTCTTGCAATCAGGGACTTCAATGTGCTTCCCTAGGACTAGAATGGGACTAATGTTTTAAAATAAATTAAATTTATAGGACTTTTTGAAATGAGGAACCTAAAACTGCGGAAGCTCTTTGCTGACTTTTTTGCTGGTCATATTGACTGTCTGGTCTCAGAAAGATCTCCTTAGGCCCCAGGCAAGCTGTTCCTAACCAGGACCCTCATGTTGAAATGAGTAGAGACTGATGCATGCTGACAGCACACATTCCTTGAGGACCTGCTGCAGCCAGTGCCGTGTTATTTGCAGATGTTCGCTGTGCCGTAAAGGATGAATAGGAGTTGCCAGGCAGAGAGGAGGAAGGAGGGCATTGCTGGCAGAGGAAGCCATACACAAAATGCAGTGGGGAACCCACTCGATACATTTGGAATTGCAAATAGTCTGGCTTTGCTGGAGGTGGGTTATAAGGGGAGGATTAACAGGAAATGAGCTGATAGCATACCGGGAGGTGGCAGAGGATGGAGGCCTTGCAACTGCATGGCACTTATCACACTACCTGCTCACTTCGTATTTTGATGAGCACTGAATGGGAACCTCAGTATGAATCGTTGTTCTCACCTATCAAAATCACTTCAGTGGCTTCCCATTGCTCTTAGGGAAGACTAAATCCTTAATGCAGCCTATGGGGCCCTGTACAATCTGTCCCCGTGTCTGTAGTCTTATCCTCACCAGGCCCACCTTCTTCCTTCCAACCCTACTCTCTGTGTTCCAGCTATATTGATTTTCCTTGAGTTTTGTGAATGGGCTGCATTGCTGTCTCCTGACAAAGGGCCTTTGCACATTCTGTGTGCTCTCCATGGAATCCTCCTTCCTCACTGACACTCTTGCGTATTTATTTATTCTTACCCCTCAGGTCTCAGCTCAATTATTTTTGATTCAAGAAATGTATCCCTGACTTCCCTCATTGGATCTAACTTCCCACTTAATGTTCTGATAACAGCATGTATTTTCCTTTCACAGTACTATAGGAGGAGTAATTGTCTATGATATATTGGTATAATTGTTTGATCAGTGTTGGTTTCCTCCTAATAAGTAACATCATCATCAGTACTATCATCATTAAATCGGCCAGCATCAGTTAGGGTGTTTACCATATGCCTCACACTGTTCTAAGCTTTTTATGTATTAACTCATTGAGTTCCCAGAACAGTCCCCATTGTACAAATGATAAAACTGAGGGAGAGAAAAGTTAAATAACTCCCCAAAGTTACACAGCTAGTAGGTGATGAAGTTGGAATTTGAACCCGGGCAGACTGGATCCATACTCTTCACCACTGTGTTTCTGCTGACTTGTAAGTTCCAGTCGTGACACATAGTGATTGCTCAATTAATATTTATTGAAAATATGAATGGATAAGTAAATTAATTAATGCAAACTCCATACATGCCCAACTCTTAATTGGGGGCAATTGGGCATGACAGAAAAGAGCCACGATGGACACTTCATTGGCAGGAATACATTCTGGAGAAGATTCGGAAAAGAGGAAACCTGAAGTACTTTATGTGATTTGTGATGAAAAATCTTACAAGATGTTAACCGAAGAGATTAGTTCTGTGGTTTACATGTCCATCATCATGACCTTTCCCAATATTGACTTTTGGGTTTGTTCAGTGTCTATAATCCTATAGGCTGGCATTTATAATCTTGAGTGATTATGCTGTATCTGCAAAGACTTTGCTATACATTAAACATCCCTTGGAAACTTTGAAATACAGAGAGCAAGTCAATGGTAATATTATCCAGGCTCTGCCAGTCTGTGGTTATCTTGCTTATGCAAAAGCAAATTAATTTCCTCTTTCTCATCTCTATACGATAAGTACTTTATGGCTTTGTGTTTTCATGCACTGAGATTTTTCCCCAGCATCAGAGAAAACCTCCAGATAAAAAGAGGTGGAACAATGACTGAAACTAGTTCTAGGACCTTAGACACTGGATTATTATCTGAAACCCATGGTCAGACCATGGAACTCCCTTGGCGTTACCAGACTCTAATAAAGCAAATTCAGTCTCCTCGTGGACTTGCTTTCACATGCCCTTTGCTGAAAGTTCAGATGGAAAAATCTGCCCACATTGTTATTATCTCTATGTAAATAATTGTGTGCTTGTGGTTTCTCTATATTAGATGTTATTCTGTTATCAGTTGCATTCACGTAGTCCTAACTAGATGACTGATGCTTTTATTTTACTACATAGTCTCTGCTCTCTGAATTTGTTATAGGATAAAGGAGGGAAATATGTAGGGGAAGCATTTGGTGATGTGGGAAGGGTGGTTTGTGACTCACAGTGTTGGGGTGGAGGGAGCAGGAAGTGAGTTAAATATGTAGTACAGTAAGTTAGTGTGCTTTTCCCAACATTGAAATTATTGAGTGGACTGGTGACTTAGGTATTTGATTTCTCTGCTCTTGGATTTACTAGTAAAGAAGGACTATAGTATAAGGAGTAAGGCAGTGTTGGTTTGGGGTAGTAGTGCAGTGTATAATTCTGTGACTATGTCACAACCAAGTCAGATTTACATTTAGCTGGCTTTTGTATAGGCTTGTGCATAGTACTGTTTTGTGTTAAATATCACTACAGGATGTTTAATACATAAAACCATGAAATTAGTGTTTATATATTTTGGTACTCATGCCAGAGTTGAATGTTTTACCTGATGGAGGAAGGGGAGATTGTGACTCTAGGGATAACTTTTAGACAGTCTGGACAACCTCCACAAACAAATCAAACCCAGGATCCATTCAGTCATAATTATATGCAGTCATCCAATTTCAAGTTAGGGTAGTAGGATGTGGATTTGGGGGTGATTCTTAGTGTCAGATAAGAATCTGACACTATTATTTATAGGGGAAGCTATTCAGTATAAGATGGGTAAGACTAAATTCAGAGTTCTTCCCAGAGAATAAGTTTACGTTACTGAACCAAACTTGGGTCCACTCACCCACAGAACAGCAAAACCAGTTTACTAACACCAGGTTGTGGTGAAGGAAAGTACAGCACTTATTGCAGGTCACCAAGCAAGGAGCGTGGGTAGCTCATGCTCAAAAGATTTGAATTCCCTGATGGCTTTCAAGGAAGAGTTTTTTAAAGGTAACATTTGGTGTAAGGGTTGTAGGGGACATGACTTTCTTCTGAGTGGTTGGTGGCGAGGTAACAGGATGGTGTTTTGGGAATCTTAATCATCAACCTTCTGGTTCCAACGAGTCTGGGGTCTAGTGCTTGTGCTCAGCATGTAGTCACCATCATCCACCTGGGTGGGGGTCTTAGTTCCTGTAGAACAACTCAAAGACATGTGTCATATGGTTACATATATCCCTTGAGGAGGACCTAGGACTCTGTTTTATTGCTTCACTATTGTTTCTTGATTGCTTTTCCTTTGTTTCTGCATTCCCTCACTTCCCTAATTAGTAACCGCTTGGTATGCTCTTTGGAATTCAGAGAAGGCCTAGGAGACAAAAGCCTTTTTCTACAAACAAGAAATCGGGGACACAGAGGGCCTTTTGTATCTGGGAGGGCCCTGCAGGGTCCTGCTCTGTTTCAGTTCCACCTTTCCTTTGACACTCCTCAATCCTGAGGGGAACAAGGGTGGGACCAGAAAGAGAAGAAAGTTTTGGATAGAGAGGTTAATCATGAACTTGGCAGAGGAACTCGGGTTTAGAGGGACTCATTTTCAGTTACTATGATGCAACCAAAAAGCTGGACAAGTCCCTGGACTGGAGGACTGGGCTCTAAGTGAGATAATCCAGAAGCAGAATCCAGTAGGAATTGAATGAGTAGGCCAAGTTCACATGTCAGCTGGACTTCAGAGTTTGAGTTTCGGATGTCCACCTGACCGCTCCAGGTTGGAATGGAGGAGACAATGGGGGATAGAAGGGTATAAAGGAAGGGGCAGTTGGGCGCCAACAGACCACGTAGACATTCTAGCCAACTCTGTAAAGGGTAAGAGCCTCAGTAGAAAAGATAAGTTTGGAGGTTCTGTCTGGCTCTAGGCACATTGATTCAGTATATAAGGTAGCCATAGATTAGATTATTTCCAAATTTTAATTACTGATCAGCAGAGAGCAAACAGTTTACTCTCATCACATACTTTCGAGCTGGTTGTGCTAAGTCAGCACTGCAGCCCAAAGTCCCAGTACAGAGCCTACCACACAAAGCAGGGTAGCCTATCACACAAAGCTTCATAAATGGTTAAGCAATGAATGTGAGTGGATGAATAAATAAGCAAAGTGTTGGGGTGGATGGCCTGGGACGGTGGCAGATAAGGACTGACATCATCCTTCAGGGACCAGCTCAGAATGCCACGTTTTCACTACAGCTTTCACATAGAGTTAATGATTCCTCTCCTCTATTCCTATGGTGATTTATTTATTCTACCTTAATGGCAATTATGAGTCATATTGTAATTACATTCCACCAACACCTCTCCCTCCTTGACTATGAAATCCTTGACCGTGGGGATTTTTGGTTTGCATCTGTACTGCTCCACATAGTATCTGGCACAGACTAGGCACTCAATAAACATTTATCAAGTTGAGTCTAAAGTTTCTAATATACCAGTGTGGTTTGTGAGCCATGCTTTATTCACTAAAATAAGATCACAGAGCTTTGTGATCATGTGACAGTCACATTGCAAAATCAGAGCAGTAACCTCTCCAGTATCAGTATTTTTTTCCCCCTTCCTTCAGATTCTCTCTGGGTATAATTATTTCTTCCTTTGCCTCCTGGAAATTATGTATTGGCGGAGGTTGTTAATGTGTGCTGTTTTAGATTTCCCCATAGTTCATGCACTTCTCTGATGAAAAGAAATGAGCTGTCTATGGAATTATTCAGCATTAAGGGACCTTCTGCACTGACACAGATGCTAGAACCACACTGAGAAAACAAAGAATGTGCCCAGAGGCTTAGAGGGACAGGGCAAGAAAAGCATGAAGGGCATGAAGAATGGGGCTCCTCCTCTCTTCTTCCCTGCACTGGGGGGCCCAGAAGTGGCATCACTTTGTACTCCAGTGGTGACATTTTAATTTATAAGCTAAGAATGCACTGATCACCAACTGCAAAAATTGATTTGGTTGTTCATCTGACTCAGCTCATGTCAGAGTTTGAAAATAATTATGATAGTGGAGCTGATAGTCAGGCAATTACATTTTTGTTCTCTCGCTCTCCAGCTCCTTCCCCCCACCCCCATCCCTTTACCCTTAAGATTATTCTTGTGGGAAGGCAACAGAGGCACAGGACAAGGGAGTAGCTTTTGGAGGAGTGGAATATGGACACCTACAGCACAGACTATAATAAATAGCATATTGTCTTATCTAGTCCCTTATCTTAATCAAATTTCTTAGCCTCCTATGTAAGATGCAGATGAAAACCAGATGAAAGATGCAGACTCTTTTGTCCCCTTCTTGAAAGTATGAAATAGGAAAAGCACATGCACTGCAAGGCAGATACTGTACCTGGACTCAAGGTGTCTTTACTATATCTGTAGATATGGGGTGTCTTTTAAAAAAGATTTTCTCTAAACCATAATGCACAAGGGGGCCTGGGGTAAGAAGAGATTTAGGCAACATCTGTGTTGGGAAACAGGTTCCATGGGAGATTGAAAATAACCCTTGAAATAGTCGTATAAGGAACAGAAAAAAGGATTAGAATAAAGAAAGAAGAGTTTTTGCTAGAAGCAATACCTAGCATGTAAACCTAAAATAATGTGGAATATAGAGTTTAAGAGCACATCACAAGGCAAAAAATTACTTTTTAGGTGGATTAAGAGACTGATAGATGAATATGGATTTCTTGATCTATTTCTATTTTAAACGATATTTATTTGTAAACACTAGAAAATGCAATGCTTCTGACCCAGGAGATTGGCTTTTCTGGTCCAAAGCTAGTGAAATCAAAAGTTGGAGGCTGGGGAGTCTACTCAGTCCAGAAAATATTGGGGTATCTATATTATTGAAAATGGCTTTTTTCTCGACACTATAAGGAAAACTTTAAACACTCTACCAAAGTTGAAAGTTTAGAATCACATCTCTCTTCTCAGGGAACTTGTGGCTTAACAATTCAGTATGACTACCTCAAAATTTAAAACAAATGAGAACTTCCCTCAAAAACATCCCCCCAAGGATCCAGGCTTTTCTGTACACGCTCTAACTTCTCTGTAAACCTCCTTTCTACTGCCTGGCCCACTGCAGTTTGACACATACACCTTTGTAATGAGTGTCCTGCGCATAGTAAATGTGTCAGATAAGGTTGACTGAACTGATGCAGGAGTGGTGATGTGGAACACGCCTTTGGCTTGAAACTCTACTAGCCAGCAGGGAAATGTTAGGGAATAAACTAGACAAACCTGAAATAAATATTTCAACTGCAGTTTATATTGCTCACATTAAATAATGGAGAAGTATTTTGCTTTGTTATTTGTAGATCATGTATAAAGGCCTTTCCAAGAAAAGAAAATAGATGTATGGGCTCTTGAATCTATAGAGTCAACGCGTATCCTTGGGTCATAGTTCAAAATACAAAAGCAATTGTTTGGACATTTTGGTGTAGTGATATTACTTTATATCTGAGCCTCTTTAATTCCGCATCACTCTCTTAGATTTGCTCAGAGTTTAAAGCCCCTTTACTCATTTCTTGCCCTTCTTACCCTGTCTCTGGCCACGGATTATGGTTAAGAGAAGGACTTTAGAATCAGGCAGATCTGGGTCAGAATTGTAGCTTTGCTACTTACTGCCTGCATTCTTTTTTTTTTTTTTTTTTTTTTTTTTTTAAACATCTTTATTGGAGCATAATTGCTTTACAATGGTATGTTAGTTTCAGCTTCACAACAAAATGAATCAGTTATATATATACATATGTTCCCATATCTCTTCCCGCTTGCGTCACCCTCCCTCCCACCCTCCCTATCCCACCCCTCCAGGCGGTCACACAGCACCGAGCTGATCTCCCTGTGCTATGCGGCTGCTTCCCACTAGCTATCTACCTTACGTTTGGTAGTGTATACATGTCCATGCCTCTTTATTGCTTTGTCACCGTTTACCCTTCCCCCTCCCCATAGCCTCAAGTCCATTCTCTAGTAAGTCTGTGTCTTTATTCCTGTTTCACCCCTAGGTTTTTCATGACATTTTTTTTTTCTTAAATTCCATATATATGTGTTAGCATACGGGTCTCTTGCAGACAGCAAATATATGGGTCTTGTTTTTGTATCCATTCAGCCAATCTGTGTCTTTTGGTGGGAGCATTTAGTCCATTTACATTTAAGGTAATTATCGATATGTGTGTTCCCATTCCCATTTTCTTAATTGTTTTGGGTTTGTTATTGTAGGTCTTTTCCTTCTTTTGTGTTTCTTGCCTAGAGAAGTTCCTTTAGCAGTTGTTGTAGAGCTGGTTTGGTGGTGCTGAACTCTCTCAGCTTTTGCTTGTCTCTAAAGGTTTTAATTTCTCCATCAAATCTGAATGAGATCCTTGCTGGGTAGAGTAATCTTGGTTGCAGGTTTTTCTCCTTCAACACTTTCAATATGTCCTGCCACTCCCTTCTGGTTTGCAGAGTTTCTGCTGAAAGATCAGCTGTTAACCTTATGGGGATTCCCTTGTGTGTTATTTGTTGTTTTTCCCTTGCTGCTTTTAATATGTTTTCTTTGTATTTAATTTTTGACAGTTTGATTAATATGTGTCTTGGCGTATTTCTCCTTGGATTTATCCTGTATGGGACTCTCTGTGCTTCCTGGACTTGATTAACTATTTCCTTTCCCATATTAGGGAAGTTTTCAACTATAATCTCTTCAAATATTTTCTCAGTCCCTTTCTTTTTCTCTTCTTCTTCTGGAACCCCTATAATTCGAATGTTGGTACGTTTAATGTTGTCCCAGAGGTCTCTGAGACTGTCCTCAGTTCTTTTCATTCTTTTTTCTTTATTCTGCTCTGCAGTAGTTATTTCCACTATTTTATCTTCCAGGTCACTTATCCGTTCTTCTGCCTCAGTTATTCTGCTATTGATCCCATCTAGAGTACTTTTAATTTCATTTATTGTGTTGTTCATCGTTGCTTGTTTCATCTTTAGTTCTTCTAGGTCCTTGTTAACTGATTCTTGCATTTTGTCCATTCTATTGTCCATTCTATCTCCAAGATTTCGGATCAACCTTACTATCATTATTTTGAATTCTTTTTCAGGTAGACTGCCTATTTCCTCTTCATTTGTTAGGTCTGATGGGTTTTTATCTTGCTCCTTCATCTGTGGTGTGTTTTTCTGTCTTTTCATTTTGCTTATCCTACTGTGTTTGGGGTCTCCTTTTTTGCAGGCTGAAGGTTCGTAGTTCCTGTTGTTTTTTGTGTCTGTCCCCAGTGGCTAAGGTTGGTTCAGTGGGTTGTGTAGGCTTCCTGGTGGAGGGTACTAGTGCCTGTGTTCTGGTGGATGAGGCTAGATCTTGTCTTTCTGGTGGGCAGGTCCACGTCTGGTGGTGTGTTTTGGGGTGTCTGTAGACTTATTATGATTTTGGGCCGCCTCTCTGCTAATGGGTGGGGTTGTGTTCCTGTCTTGCTAGTTGTTTGGCATAGGATGTCCAGCACTGTAGCTTGCTGGTCGTTGAGTGAAGCTGGGTGCTGGCGTTGAGATGGAGATCTCTCGGAAATTTTTGCTGTTTGATATTATGTGCAGCTGGGAGGTCTCTTGTGGATCAGTGTCCTGAAGTTGGCTCTCCCACCTCAGAGGCACAGCACTGACTCCTGGCTGCAGCACCAAGAGCCTTTCATCCACAGGGCTCCTTAATTTGGGATGATTGGTTGTCTATTCAGGTATTCCACAGATGCAGGGTACATCAAGTTGATTGTGGAGCTTTAATCCGCTGCTTCTGATGCTGCTGGGAGAGATTTCCCTTTCTCTTCTTTGTTCTCACAGCTCCCAGGGGCTCAGCTTTGGATTTAGCCCCGCCTGTGCGTGTAGGTCGCCGGAGGGCGTCTGTTCTTTGCTCAGACAGGACGGGGTTAAAGGAGCTGCTGATTCGGAGGCTCTGGCTCACTCAGGCCCGGGGGTAGGGAGGGGCACGGAGTGTGGGGCGGGCCTGCGGCGGCAGAGGCCGGCGAGAAGTTGCAGCCTGAGGCGCGCCTGTGCGTTCTCCCGGGGGAGTTGTCCCTGGATCCCGGGACCCTGGCAGTGGCGGGCTGCACAGGCTCCCCGGAAGGGCTTGTGGCTAGTGACCTGTGTTCGCACACAGGCCTCCCGGTGGCGGCAGCAGCGGCCCTAGCGTCTCATGTCTGTCTCTGGGCTCCGCACTTTTAGCCGCGGCTCGCGCCCGTCCCTGGAGCTCTCTCAAGCAGCGTTCTTAATCCCCTCTCCTCGTGCACCAGGAAACAAAGAGGGACGTAAAAGTCTCTTGCCTCTTCGGCAGTTCCAGACTTCTCCCCGGACTCTCTCCCGGCCAGCCGCGGCGCACTAACGCCCTGCAGGCTGTGTTCACGCCGCCAACCTCAGTCCTCTCCCGCGCTCCGACAAAAGCCGGAGCCTCAGCTCCCAGTCCCGCCCGCCCCGGCGGGCGAGCAGACAAGCCTCTCGGCTGGCGAGTTCCGGTCGGCCCGATCCTCTGCGTTGGAATCTGTCCGCTTTGTCCTCCGCACCCCTGTTGCTGTGCTCTCCTCCGTGGCTCCCAAGCTCCCCCACTCCGCCTCCCGAAGCCTCCACCCGCGAAGGGGCTTCCTAGTGTGTGGACACTTTTCCTCCTTCACAGCTCTCTCCCGCTGGTGCAGGACCCGTCCCTATCCTTTTGTCTCTGTTTAGTTTTTTCTTTTGCCCTACCCAGGTACGTGGGGGGTTTCTTGCCTTTTGGGAGGTCTGAGGTCTTCTGCCAGCGTTCAGTAGATGCTCTGTAGGAGTTGTTCCATGCGTAGATGTATTTCTGGTGTATCTGTGGGGAGGAACGTGATCTCCGCGTCTTACTCTTCCGCCATCTTCCCGGAAGTCACTGCCTGCATTCTTGAGCTCTCTGAACCTCAGTTTCCTCCTCTGCAAAACAGAAATGGCGAAGCTCACTTCACAAGGTGTTTGAAAGAATTAAATAGAATAGAATGGAAAAACTGCTCAGCACAGTGCTTGGCACACAGTAAGTGCTTAATAAATGGTGTAAAATTTTTATTGATTTCTTACTGTGGTAGCTTTAACTAAATTTACTCTGCTACCCTACTTTCTGAGTAGGAACTTCAGCTTGTCTCTGGTTCTTTGGGAGCATCAGGTTCTCTTCTGTTGGGACTTTGGGGCTTTTGTTTTAAAAGCACATAATCTTCTGCAGCCACATCCTCCACCAGCACAGCAGATAACTAAAAACCTTCTTCTGTGGACTCAGAGTCCTTTTTTGGCCTTTATCACCAGCTTTCTAGGCACTCTCTCTGCCACTTATCCCATTAACTCTCACCGTAAATTTTCAGGCAAGCTTCCCTGTTATACTCACGCATCATTCCTGCAGCTCTCGGTCTCATCCAGAGACACTGGTCTAGAGTAGACTGGAGTATCTCTTTCTGAACTCTTTTCTTAGGCAACACTATGTGCAACATACTGGGCCTCCATAATTTCAATATGATCCCTCTTTGTAACACCTAACCTAAGGGGGTCCACAATTCTATACTCCTACTTCCAAAACATGTAGACTAACGTTTCCATTTATACCTCTAGCCTTTGAGGGAAAGCCATACAATTCACACTTTATGAGGAGGTAATTTATTTCTTTGTTGTCTCTCTGCTATGCATTTTGAGATAGCTACCTATCCTCTATACCTCTTAGTTTATATACCAACTTTAAATCTATAGGAATTTACTATTTAATAATTACAAAACCTTTACCATGTGTATTAGGCCAAATCCAATACAATCTCAACGTGGAATACTCAAGAGATGGAAAGTTCCATCTTATAAATATCCTGGTCAACAGAAAACCCTTTGTTAAAATGTTCCTGATGCAAATATTTCTAGTGTGTACCTTTCATCTTTTCTATCTTAGAAAACTACCGTTAATGTCACGTGACTTCGGTTCAGGATCTGTCATGCCTAGGGGTCATTTCAGTGCCCCAAAATGTGGAAATGTAGTCAATTGAGCTTCATCTGTATCACCTACTATCTTACAAAACCCTGTGGAGAATATTTCTTTTAGCAAATCTCTGGCATTACCTTAATCTTTGTGCAAGATGCATCTCTCTCTTTAAATTTAAGCACATTGAAACTTCTGGTTCAAAAGATAAATTTGTTTATTTGTTTTTAAGTAATTGATGAAACACTTAAAACTAAATAAAGGTCTGCTTCTGATTTGTAAAATTAACTCTGTTCCTTTAGGTGTTAACATAGTTTTGTATTGTTAGATGCTAAAAAGTTATTTTTTTGTTGATACATTTCTTGTTATACTTCTTGTGCTTTCTTGTTATTTCAAGTTGATTCTTGTTATTCATTTTTTCTACCTACCCATTTATCTTTTTAATTCCTGATCGCTAGCCAAACTATATACCATAGATGGGCTGATCCAATTCAAATGGCTTGGCTGTATTTTAGGAAAGAAAAATTCATTTTGTGAAAAATAGGTATGAGGTTGAGAAATTAGTGGTGGTGTGATACAGGAAAAAGAGTAGGATCAAAATGCATAGTAATGCATATGATATGCTGAAGGGTACAAGGAGCCAGGGAAGATGGTGAGCTGACATCTGTCACCACCCAGTAGCATCCAATTTTAGCATTCACTCCTTCATTCACGCTCCCTGGAAGTGTGCAGGCAAGAAGAATTCATGTCATGTTCTCAATTCTTCTCTGGACCCCAGGGTTGCAGCTCTCTGATCTTCTGTCTCATCATGGGATTCTAAGGGTTCTAGAAAGAGCTATATTTCACTCGATCCAGTTCTCTTTTTCAGTCTGGAGCTGGGACACAGTGGAATTCAGTAAGGGCTAACACCCACTGGCAGTTTGCATGACTCAAGGTACAAACTGAACCCACTGCTGTGGGCACAGCTTTCCATACAAATCAAATCCCCACTCCCCTACCTCACCACCAAAGCTAATGTTTAATTGCTTACATTGCTTAAGAGTCTAAAAGCATTCTTTCCTTTTACTGAGGTTCCTCATCGAAATGTTTTTACTTCACTATCCCGTGGATGCGAAGGTGGTGGAGAAAAGGGCTTCTGAAGTGCTCTACAGAGTTCTAATCTGTGCTGCCTCACGTGCTTTGAATAGTGAGGTTTGTATTTTACCTTCCTGGTTGAAGAGTCTTGCAGCACATGTTCACTGCATATGAATAAACCTGCCTCATTCATAACCACTACTAGCTGACAACCTTTGGACTCCTTCCACAGCTTGAAAACTCTTCTATCCCTTGAAGGCATCATGCACTGTGCCACATTGTTCTGTGTTTTTATTTCCAAAAAGGATATATTTTAAACAAATTGTCACTTAAAGGGAAAGCTCACGGAAGCTTTAACAAGTGGCCTAAAATTTAGAAGATATTAAATACTCCTTTCTCTTTTCTGTGGTAGCCATGAGCCAGACTCACGTCCACTAACCATAAGTCTGTTACTTTTCCCCACAGTGTCATGGAGCAAAAATAGTAAATGGAACCCAGGAGACATGGGTTTGGTCCCATCTGTGTCACAACTAAGAGTGTGACTTATGACTAGCTATTATGGGACTGTGCATAATATAGAAAGAGTATTCTGAGAATGAAACCCCTATACAAATGAAAAGTGTGATTATCACAATCCTTTGAAGATTTTTAGAACAATTTCACTCTTCTGATGGGGCTAGTGTGTGGAATATCATGATAGATGATGTTCATTTTGCTTATTCCAGCATACATTGAAATCTTTGGGGGCATTATAACTCTAAAATCTGAATCAATAATGATTGTCTGGAAACCATTAGCCAACAGTATTACTGTTTCCAAGGTATTGCCTAGGAGTGCTGAAGAGCTGACTATAATAGATAACTTATATACAATTACAACATATAGAAAAGAAAGAAATTGAATTCAATTAAACCTGGAGGGAGAAGCCCATAAGATGTAATCTGATTTAGAATTTTTTTTTTCCTGAGATTTATTCTGTCATACAGTAGGACACCAGTAGATCTACCGTGAGCCAAAGAGATAAGTGTTATGGCCACATGTACAGGACAGCACTTCTATTCTGCAGCTCCTCCTTGAAGTGTCCCTTTTAAGTCTCCATGTGGTGTCTGATGTTCACTCTCTCGCAGATGGGGGAGGTGAGGGGATTTGTCTCCTCCAGTCAAGGTCTCTCTGCTGAGAATTGCAACAAGTGGACACATTGCCACTTGCCTATCTTTCAGAAAAGTGACTGCTGTGATAGCACCATTGTCCCGAGAGCTTTGCCTTGATGGAAGTGTGTTTTTAATGTTATGATTTTGGTACCCAACCCTCTGTGGATAGCTTGGCATATGTCTTGTTATATTTAAACAGAGCTGACTGATAAAGTGGCCGTTAATTGGCAGTTAGTGACTAGGCTGCAGGTCTTTGTTACCCAGCCTTTCAGCTGACTGATCATTAACTAGAAGGAAATGTTTGACCCAGAAAGTCGTTACTGTTATTAAGTGAGAAAAGAAATTAAAATGCTCCAAATTGCTTTTTTATGAATCAGATGAGGATTTAAAAAAAAAAAAAAGAAAGAAAGAGAAAAGATAGCTTGTGTTACAATGGAGCCAACATCTGTTTACAGCCTCACTCTTTTCCTGCCTCTTGAAGACCAAATGGTCATGTTTATGGGGGCAGGGATATATTTCCAAAATCCCACTGCTTCATCTTCTAAAACCTCACTACTTTGACATTTCAAATTAGAAATTTCAAAAAATCCTTCAATCTTTTTCAGAGAACACAGTTGCTAAAATTTTTAAAGGAAATCATTTTGTCTGGATGCCATGCAGTTTCTTAAACAGGCTTTGAGTAATTTTTTTCTAAATGAAAATGTGACTCAAAGCAGTATGATTGCATACATCTTATTATATAAAATTGTAATAGTATTGTGTATGTGTTTAGAATTAACTTTTTTCATAAGCCATTTGTGTTTTATTGAATGTTGCTGATTAAGCCTTAGCACCCACCTTGTGAGAGAAGTGTGAATTCTGATGGGTCTTCTTGACTCATTCTATGACCTTTGCACTTTGCCTCTGCAGTAATCTCCTCATCGCCCTTCTAATGTAAAAAGAAAATAAAAATGGTCTGATGGGGTGCTGTGAGCCTTGGCAATTAAAACTTCACATGAAAATTGTCTCCTGAGAGAAAATATTACTCTCCCTTTTAATAAAAAAATACAATTAAGTCCTCCCTCAAACCTCTTGCCTTCAAATATATTAATATCTTATGTAAAATATGGAAATGGATTCTTGTTTAGTTGAAAAACAAGCAAGCGCAAAAAACATTTCTACCCATAAATTGCTTTATGAATATTAAATATTCCCCACATTGGCTCTGACTAATAAAAACAAGAAAATGGAAGGTGTGGTGTGCTCTGTGCTTATTACCGTGTTGATTTAGTCCTGGGTGCAGTTGTAGGCCCTTAGCATTATTGCCTTTTCTCTCGTGGTTGCACAATGCATTAAGTTTTGGAAATGCCAGTGTTTTACCTACAGGGCTGGGATTCATGGGCTTAGCTTTTACCTCTGAAGACTGGAGAAAGCAATTGAGTTGTTTGGAAATCTCTTTCAATTAGGTTTCAAAGGTACTGGGTTTATTTTTGCACATCTTTTTTTTTTTTTTTCCTTCCAGAGATTAGGACTGGACTTTAGAAGACTCTTTTAGCTACTTTAAAAAAGGAAATGTATCTCTGTATCAAATAGGACTAAAGGAAATGTGCTGCAGTGTTTGAAGGCAAGCACATCTGATCTCCAAAGAATCAGAAAATCTCTTCTCTAGTTGTATTTGTAGATACTTTTTGTTATGTTGCCTTTTTTTTTTTTTTTTTTTTTTTTTTAAACAGGTAAAGCTCAAATGAGCACAGCATGGTCCAGATGGTGTTTAAAGTTGCCCAAGCTTCTTTTATGTAACTTTCTCCTGGAAAGTGTGTTCCAGCTGGGAATCTATTGGGCTGTTAAAACTAACTTTGTCCCTTTGATGTTTCTGTTACACACACTCACACACATATACAGACCCACACACAGGTGTGAACATGGCCATTCCCAATGTATGGCATCTCATCACATCCAAGGGGGCTGGAAAGAACTCTGCAGGGCTTTATTAACTGTCGCTCAGGCTAAACATTTTATTCAGTTGGAAGACAGAAGAACTCTGCAGGATGATTTTCCAAACAGAGAGTAGAATGCTTACCTACAGACAGGAATTCTTTGTAAGGTGCCCACCTTCTCACAGGGGCCTTACTTACGAAGAGGTGGAAACAGGCATTCCATTCATCTCTGAAGTGTATACAGTGATGTCATTCAGCTGTGTCCGCAGCAGTGAAAATTAGCTTGGTGTAACAGTTTCTTTAAATGCCTGGAACATACATTTCTTCTGAAATTAAACAAATAACATGTGCTAGCATTTGTGTAAAAAGATCACTTTGCCAGTGCGCCGTTAGTGTATATTTGATTTGGTTTGTTTGTCAAGAAACAGAGGTGGGTTTCCCTGGAGTCCCCTGGTTCCACTACCCACCTTTTCCATACTTACCTTGTGCTCCAACCAAACCAAAGCAGTCTCTTATTCCCATCCCTTCCTTCCTACTTTCCTGCTTCCATGCATTGATTTGTGCCATTCACCTGGACGGTCTATTCCCACCTCTGCCCATTATTATCCTGTCAAAGCCAAACCCAAAGACCAACATCTCCATGAATTCCTCTCTGCCATTCCAGCCAGCATTTATTGCTCGCCCCTCAGAGCGCTTTTTCTTTCTTTTTACTATTATTTAAGGATATTTATCCCAGACACTTAACCACTTTATTATAAGCTTCTTAAAGACTGAAGTCACTTCAGATGTCTTTTTGTTTCCCTCAAAGTGTTAGCCAGAAAAGAGCTGTTGAATGAGTGAATGGTGAGAGGCCCTCCCGGGTACAGCTGGGAATATCCTTGGATATCACTGAGCAGAATTTTTCTCAATCCAAAGGCATTGGTTCCTAGACAAATTCAGTGCATCACCTTGGCATCCTAAGCATCATCTGCTAAACAATCTAGTTAACTCTGTTAAAAGTTATTGAAACACTTTGGTACTACTTGGTAAACAGCCACTACCTCGAGACCCCAGATGACCTCTACTTCGCCACCCGCATCCCTCCCAGCAGGACTCTCTTCTGCCCACACCACAAAGCACATGGAGGCCTGGGGCAGCCGAAGCTCCAGAGCTATGGCCACTGTCTGTTCTGATGGATTAGTTCTCCTGCTGCAGTCATTGTTAAATACTGACTGTTAAATTTAATATTACCCCTGCCAATATTGTTATAACCAGTGTGACACCCGCAGAAGACATTTAAAGCCACATACTGTTTATGGAGTTACGTCTAATCTTCATTTCAGCAGAGAAGAAATGAGTGCTCTGAATGAGGACTGGGGATCCTTGAGCATTTTCCCAATTTGGCTACAAAAGTTAATGAAATTGGAGCCCAAGCTTAAAATACAGCTAGAGCTATAGATATATCCTATGATATAAATATAGAGATAAACTTGTTTCATTGAGGAGTAACTAGGGAATTAGATTCCATTTGGACCTCTAGGTGATGAACAATTGGAAGCGTATTAAAACTATTTTAAATACAAGCATTTATTGCCTTTGCCTATAAGTTACCACTTATGTGGGGAAGAGTCCAGTCCAGTGCGTTCCTGGGTATACAGCCTATGAAGATGTTTAAAACCTAAACTGTATTTATTCTGCATTTAAAGATGTTTAGAGACTGCCTTGTGTGTTAATGTGTGCTCTGCGACCAGCACTGCTTAAATGCTCTCGCCCTGCACGCATTGATGTGCACATGGAAGGGAAGGAGAGCAAGGAATGAGAAACTGTGCTAACTGCTCAATGTTCAAGGAAGATTTATCTAAGAAAGAACAGTCTGGTGCGTTAAGGTGAATATTCAAAGACAGATGTTTATCTTAATGGACTCAGAGGTACTTACAAACAGCGCAATCGCTGCAGTCATCTTACAAGGCATTTATTCCGAGCGATTACGCTTACTCTTTCTTTTATATAAAGAATTCTACTTAACGGTTTAAGTGACACCAGGACTAGTGTGGCCAGAGAACCATAGCTTGATTTTTCCTGGGCTCTGCTCAGCCAATCCTATTTGGAATGATAAGAAGCAAGACCCAAATCTCTTTGGGGGGCACTTGTTGGACTTTTTGCAAAACCTGGTCTATTAAAATTTTAAGCTGTCCCAATTTCCAGAATATCACATGATATTTGACTTACTTTAAACCTATAGTCCTTCAAATAAGGAATTGACTCCCTGGGACATGGTTGTACAATTGCAAGGTGAATCGTTTATGGGTTTGTCTGGACCAATGAGACATTTTGTCTCTTGAAAACCAATATACTCTTCCAGAGCAACCCCTGTTCTTGACAAACAACTTATAAAGGTATTCCTGCCCCTGACACTTCCAAAGGTCAGAATCAATGATAATTTGACAAGGATGGGGAGTAGTTCCCTCCTCCAACCCTATTCCTCTTTTCAAACGTGACTCCTGGCTTGCCCAGTTCTGCTTAAATCAACACACATTCCCTGAGCATCTCCTGTCCATTTAAATATCTGTTGTGCACCTGAGCTCTCATCCAGCGCTGTAATAGTCCTGTGGGTGATTTCAAACCAATAATAAATAATGTCATAATATTAACAACAACAACAATATTAACAACAACAAATAAACAATATTTATTTATTAACAATAAATAATGTCATAATATTAACACCATAATATTAACAACAACAATGTCATAATATTAACAACAACATAATATTAACAACAACAACTAACAATTATCACAAAACAGTACCATGTCTGAGTCACTGATATCCATTTCAACCCACATAATAATGGCATGAGGTAGATGTCGTCTCAGATTTATAGAAGAGGAAACTGGAAGGCAGAGCTCTTGTGATAGCCCTGGGCTTCCACCCCAGGGGCAGAGCCCATGCTTTCTGACCCCAAACACAACACTTTCCTTGATATTATAGCTGGCTATAGGGGACACTCCTTCCCTCCCTCCAGTAGCAATTAAGTAGAAGGGAAAGATATAAGCCAGATATGTATTATAAGTCAGAATATAAAACACATGTTCCATGAGATTTGAAGAAAGGACTGACTTAGCATGTTAGAATATTTCATTTTTCAGCCATAGGATCAGGAAAAAGCAGCATGAAAAATGAATCTGAGTTGGGCCCTAAAGAAGGATATATAGAATTTTACCAAGTTTAAGTGGAATGAAATGCAAATAGAGCTGGGTAAGGAGTTATATAAGCCAGAACATTGTCAGGAACTTATCAGGCCTGTTCAAGACATGGCAAACGTTTATTTAATAGTCAGAATGTGGAGGTGTTCGTGGTGCACATGGTAGTGAAATATAGTGCTGCAAAGTTACATTGGAGACCAGAGGTGGAGGATCTTGAATTAAAAGAAATAAAATAAAAATTAAGTCTAGACTTCATCTGATAAGCAGTGGGATAAATCTGGACCAGGAGAGTGGCACATTGAAAGCTTTGTTTTTATTCTAGTGACATGTTCTAGGGTTTATTGAAGAGACAGAAGCAAGGGAGGCTGATTAGAGAATCTCAGGATCCATCCAGGTAAGCGGCCAGGACCGTAGAAATGAAAACAGAGCGACGTTTTATTAGAGATGGGCTTCACTGGACTTGGTGCCAGGAGGTGTGATGCTAAGTAGGGAGGACTCAAAGATGACCCTAAGGGTTAAAAGGCAGCAGTGAGAGAAGATGATCAATTCAGTCCGGGTTACGTTGATTGCAGATACAAGATATTCAATGGAAAATATTCTCCCTTACTAAGGTAAAAATATTTCTCCTTGCTTACCCAACTCCAAAATGATCTCTCCTCTTTCGAATTCCTTTCGGAATCTCATCGGGTCACAGAATTGGCATATTGAAGAGCACTGGAATTACTGTGGAGCTTCCCAAGTCCCACTCTGGATATTATTAAAGTGTGAGTGATGTGCACCAAAGGCAGAGACCCCTCACACAGTGCTTTGCATCATCTCTGTCTCTGGCTGCTCTGTATGGATTGCGCTCTCCGTTATGATTGTGTTCAACCTCTAATAACAGAACATATGACCCGCAGTGACTAAAGAGGAGATACATCTACTCAGTTAAGAAGAATTCTGGAGTCTGGAAAGGAGAAAACTGCTTGTTTGGACTCATATCATACATTGGACAATATCTAAGTCAGCCTCTCAAGTCTTTTAGCCTTTCTCTCACACTTGCCACCTTATGGGCACAAGATGGCTGCTGCAGCTCCAAATATCCCATCCAAATCCAAGGAAGAAGGGAAAGCAGTTGAACCAAACAACAAGTCATCCTCTTTTATTAGGAATAGAATAAGCATTTCTAGAACCCTTAGAAGACTTCCTTAATCGTCATTTTGTCTGGATAAATGCCACATGGCCACCTCTACTCGCAAAGAAGGCTTGGTTAGCCTGGACACATTGCCAGCCCTAGCAGGGAGGAAGATTAGGAGGGGTATTAATAATGTCTCCAGTATTTGCCTTTCATGCTGCACTGTAAACACTCTGAAGGCAGGAAACACGTCCCTCAGGCCCTGCTCCCATGTTGCGCCATGGACTTCTCCTCACCAGGCACTTTGCTGGACATATAAGTGTCTGGAATGGGAAGTGTTTGAGGAATCAATCCTTGCCTGGTGTGCTAACACCTCCCTCCTTTTGTGTTTTGGTTCCTCTGAGCAGCCTTAGGAAAGGGCTTCTGGATAAATGTTAGAGAAACTCTTTTTCAGTATCTCAAAAGGAAGGAAGGGAGGAAGGAAGGAAGGAAAGAGAAGGGAGAAAGGAAGGGAAAGAGAGGGAGGGAGGGAAAGAAAGAAAAGGAGGGAGGGAGGGAAGGAAAAAGAAAAGAAAAAGACTCCATGCTGGGAGGAAATCTTCACTGTTGTAAAAATAGAATAGGGCTCAAGTGCATTCTTCAGTAATGAATGCATGAAAAGAAGCTTCTTAAATTATGAATGTGGCTTCTCTTATTTATTGCCCAGTAATCCTGTTTTATTGATTTCTGTTTATTTCCAATCACCTAGAATGAGACGCTGTGTTGCTTAGAGGTCTTGATCCCTAAAAGATTGTCATTAAACTACTCGGCTGTATTTAGTTGTTTATTTTTTGCTCAAAGTGATGGAATCAATACAAATACAAACAAAACACTTTTTTCCTTTGCTCCCTAGAAGACATGGGGAAACAAAAAACCTGCAGAAAAGCTAAATAAAGATGCTCCAATTAAAACAAAGTCCCATCAAATGCCATATCGATTTCTTTCAAAGAGGCAGAGTGTAAATTAAAAATATTCTTCTGACACAGTTTTTAAAGATGTCACTGACTCAGCAGAGTGGGTACTTATCCACTTTCTCTTCCTAGAGGGCCAGTTTGGAAGGGCAGCCCACTTCTCCCAAGATCAGCCGACTCTCCAGGATCTCAGAGGGGAGCGTGTCTCACAGTCAGTGCTGGCAAAGCTCCGTGGTTCTGTCTGACCCGTTCTCAGCTCTGGTTTTGCTATCCACCACTACCTCTGTGTATGTTTAAAGACATGGTAAAATTTTTCAGAAAATTACGCTGTCATGATTCTTTTTTTAAAGGGGTTGTGTTGAAACTCTTCTCAGAATTGGGAAGATGAAAACGTGGGAATAACCAAGGCCCAGGACCTTATTATGGGATCTTCCCCAGAATGTTATTAAACACTGGTCTAGGCAGCTCTGGAGGAGAGGGGGGCTGGAGGCAGGGGCAATAGAAGAGCCATCTAGGAAAGAGCTCTTTCTCGAAAAGGACTCTGGAGAAAATCAGTCTAGTTATACCCCACAGTCAGGAGGCCAGGAGTGAAGGCACAAGGGACCCAGTTGTAGGAGCATAAACTATTTGTCATAATCTGAGTTTCTGAAAACCACATCGGACCCCTCTGAACTGTTCAAAAACATTTTGCAAACTCCTTTGCATTTTCCCTCTCAGGCGCAGCTTCGAAATCCACAGGAACCAGTGTAAAATAAGAAAGAAGGAAGAAATATTAGGGGATGAATTCAAATAAATATGTTTGATTCATTTTACCCCCGTACATGATGGGTCCGCAGAATCTTGGGCTCGTGGGGCATCAGAAACTCTATATGTAGATGGAGTGGCCAGGAACAGGGGTGGACACACACATTGCATGCATCTCCTTTGCTTATGCACGTACCCCCTTGTCTCATTTCCTTTACTTACAAAACACAAATTCAAGAATAAAGTGATTCGGAATTTCAAGATGGTGGGAGCAGAGCGTTAAACCAAGCACAGGGTCCTTGTGAGCACAGAACGCCGTGTGATGACATAGGTCTCAGGCCTGGGATGACACCTGCTATATTTCCAGCACCCACTTTACCAGTAAATGGATGCTGTTGCTTATAAACTAAAACCCGACAAAGTTGTTAGCTTTGCTGTCCATCGGAAATGAGAGATGAGTAGTCTTTTCGCTTCCCACATAGAGGTCGTCTTGTGTTTGGTTTTGTAAATCGTTTTGAGTTTATATAGAGTATGGGGTTATCCCTTTAAGGCTGGTTGCAGCCTAGGAATGAGGACGTGATTTCTGGAGGGCAGCTGGGTCCATCTGGCTTCCTGAATTTCTCATGCAACGGCACCTAAAGACTTTCTCTACCTTGAGACTTATAATACAAATCAAAAAGCTGTGTTTGAATCTGTCCTCCCGTCTTTCTCTGTGGGAGGTTGGTATTGTTTTCAAGACATGAGCAACCAGGGATAAATTTTCATTGCAAAGCCAAACTCCTTTGCATTTTCCCTCTCTTGGCGTTTGATATCAGGCTCTTCAGTTGGCCCTCATCTTTCTTTCACAGGTTTGACTCAGGCTTACTCACTGCAGATGAATCAAATGCACAAACCTTGCTTTAACAATTGCTGTTGCTCTGACACCCATATCTGACTTTTCCAATATTACATTACATGGCTGAGTGGGAAATACTCTTTTCAGAGTAATAAGGAATAGACGACCTTGTCTCTTTTTACTTGTATTTTACATTCAGTCCATTGCATTTGATTGTTCTGGGTTAAGTTTTCTGTGCCACATACTAAGTTCTGGGTTCTGCTGATACGCTCTTCCCTCTCGTGTTCACTCTATGTCGTCTTGAGCTTGAATTTCTTTCTTAGTTTCTTGTTTACTAAGCATGAAATTCCATCATGCTTAGTTCTGCAAGGTAACCATTCTCAACTCTTTTCTGCACCGACGGACCTGACGGATATTCACGTGCATTGCACACTCTTCAGTGTAAGTGGCCTACCTTCGACAAAATAAAGACGAGGTTCTGTTTGATTCCCAGCATTTGGCTGTTGCCCCACTCCTTTCTCCTTGCTCAGCTAGCAAGCCTCAGTTCATCATGAGACCAAAGACTGAGAGCCACTGCTATTTGCTCTGGACTGAATGACTACGTTCATCTTTTTTCAGAATTGCTGACCAAAATCCAGGACTGGCTTTATCCTGCGACTCCTTCTTCTCCTCTAACGTTGGAGCTTATTAAGTCTTCTAAGCTGTGCTCTCAACCTGCCAGGAAGGGCTGTTTCTCCTGTGTCCAGTGATAAGGTTAAAGTCAAAAAAGAGGACCAAGAGATCATTTCACAAAGAAATATGACTCTATTTTTCCTAGTTTTTTTTTTTCCCCCAAAAACCCATTCCTTCTTTCTGAACTATAGAGCAAGAAAGAACATGGAGAAATGAATCGTATCAACAAAACACACTGATGCACTCCAGGATGCAGACTATTCAGAATTTCAGCAGCCACTGACTGGTACCCACATCACTATTTGTGGATCACATTAATATTTGGCCTTGGTCACTCGCCCTCTAAAAACAGAGGCTTGATTTCAGTATTATCATTGGAATAAAGGGCTCACTTAGAAAGCAACTCCCAACTCAAAAAAAGAAAGAATGAAAAAGAAAAGAAAAGGAAGACAAGGGGGCGAGAAGGTGAGCAAGCAAGAAAAGTAGGTTAGGTCGTTGGAGCTTGAGCTAAACTGGCATTCCCTTGTCATGGTTAGATCCTCAGTACTCAAAACAAGGTTTGCGGTGGAAACCAGAAGCGTTTACAGAGGGAACACAGCCAGGCCTTTCAGATTAGCGGTCCCGGAGAGGGCTGCACCAATAAGAAAAGCAGCCGTTAAAGCCAGACCTTTGTGTCTATATAACCAATAGGCTCCTGACCTAGATTCCTGGAGATGGTGTGTGGTTGGGTGGGCGTTTTGGGGTTTTTTAAAATTTATTTATTTATTTTTTCCTGCCTTCTAAATAATATGTAATTTCTCCAGGCCAAGAAATAAATTGAAAGGATTTAGAGGGATTTGCTTATCAGTGGCACACCACTAGCATTACATTCCTCCTGCTTTTGGGAAGGTACATTGAAGTTTGGTTAATCTTCTGTGGTTCAATACTCCTCTTCCCTATGTCAGGCTGCCTTGAACAACAGATAGATTAATCCCCCTTCTACCCACTCTCTTCTCCTTCCTCCCTCCCCCCTTCTCTTGATCCACCCTTCCTTTTTTGAGCAGATGTAAGAAAACTCTTAAAACTGGAAAGAAAAGGAAAAAAAAGATGCTGTACCACATTTATTTGTATAATCCTACAGGGCTTCAAAGATAGAAATAAAGGACTCCAATCCTTGGCACAAAATTTGGCTACGCTTAGCTTGGTTTTTCTACTGTTAATTAAATCTTGAGTCGACAAAGGGATTTCCTTAAAGGTTAATTCATTAGCAAAAGTTATTATAAATCATGTCACTCTTTATCCTGCTCCAGTATATGTGGAGTAGGAAAAAAGGAACAATGTGGAGGCTATTGACAGTGGGCAGAGTTTAAAGAGAAGCTGGTGATACTATTCGCTTGGATTCCTATACAATCTACAGTCTTCAATGATAGAGGGTAATCAGTTTTTTACAGTGGGTACCACTTACGAACCTCACATTAATTTCAAGTTTTTGTAGCTGATGGTTTAGCATCACTCAGTGCTTTCTAGTTCGGCCTGGCTCAAATCCTAGTAGCGTGTAAACTCCAGGACAAGGACTGGCTCTATCTAGCCCTCAGCAGAGTGACTGACACACGATAGGCTGTTACTAAACATTTGTTGAGGGAAGACTGATTGAATAAGTAAATACATGCATCCATAAAATCATATATCCAGAAAAATGGGAATTTGTTTTTTGTTTGCTCTTAATTTTTTTTTTTTTTTTTTTTTTTTGCAATATGCGGGCCTCTCACTGCTGTGGCCTCTCCCGTTGCGGAGCACAGGCTCCGGACACGCAGGCTCAGCGGCCGTCGTTCACGGGCCTAGCCGCTCTGCGGCATGTGGGATCTTCCCAGACCGGGGCACGAACCCACGTCCCCTGAGTCGGCAGGCGGACTCTCAACCACTGCGCCACCAGGGAAGGTCTGCTCTTATTTTTTATGTTCAGTTTTCTGATAAAGCTCTGTCCCAATTAACTAATTTTGGTCATGCCGAATGCAGTGTCTGTAGCCCAGGGCAATTCTCTTAAAACCTCATTCCAAGGAAATAGGAGCCAAGTAAAATATGTGGGTTGTCACGTCTTATTTGGCAAGTGGTTGTCTCCAGGTAGAGAGTAGAGAGGAAAGTAATGTCCTGAAAAACCACAATGACATGAACTCCAGAAGACTTTTTAAAAATTCACAGTGTTGTTCCAGTAAAGATACTTAGGCGCATCGAGGTGGACGAAAGGGGAACTCAGAAAGCATCTTAAGCAGGCTGGAACTTTGTCCCTTTGTTTCCATTGTTCAGAACCCGTCTCATGATATGCCTCTGTCTTTTACACTTGAGTATGACAAGTTCAAATCGTTTATTTCATTTTCTCATAATGGTGTTGGTTGATTCTTTTGAAGATGACTATAAAGAGGATGTTCAGAATAAAATGAGGGTATAGATAATCATACTCATACAATCTTACCGTGCTTTAAGGTTGTTTCTGGATTGGGCTTGAACTGGGTGTAGTGGTGGGGTTGCTGGGGAAGAAGGGAGGGATGAGATGATCCCTTCTACCAAGCTTGCTGAAGCTCCAGGTTTTCCTACCTTTTGTTCAGTCTAAAAATCATCCAGTAGTTTGTGTGTGGGGGGCGGGGAGGAGGTATCTATTAGCATGGATCAAAGATTGGACTATGCAATGGCAACAGTTTGATAAAGTCTTAACAAATAAATTTAAATTGAGATGTCAAACTTTTCAAATCTCATTAAAGATTATTTATTGATCTAGAGTCTATGTACTTTAATTAAAAGTATCTCAGACATCTGTTTTTTTTTAAATAGAGAATAAATACTCATAATGAAGCTGAATGAGACCATCCCTCATATGAGATACTTAACTCCAGCTCTATCTCAGAATGGAAGTTTAGAGACAAAAAACTAAAACACCAAGCATTTGAAGGAATTTAATTCTTTTTAGCATGAAGCAGCTGCAGAGATGTATGGCTGTTTTCTGTGGGACTTCAGAGTACTTATGGGCCTTTCTCCTTTCCTTTTTCACTGGAAGAAAGGCGATCATCATTCTTGAGTGTGTTATTTATAATTTCATAAAGCTGTTCTGTGGCAGGACTTATTTTATCTGCTGCTTAATCTCGGTCAAATAACCGTGCTTCCAAGGAGCTGGGTGGAAAAAGAAAGATCATCCCCCCAAATGATTAGCCTATTCTCAGTATAAGATAAAGGGCTAAAGGTTGGAAGTTTGAAGTCACAAATCGGCATCTGGGCAGTAAGAAGGGGACATAGTGAAACTCTCTTAAGCGGTTCTGACCACGGAAGCAGATATTTTTCTCAATGCTGAATAACGGATAACGATGAAGAATGGTGTAGAACCATCCCTGTACTGAGATGAGGTAGAGCCCTTCAGAGTAAATAATTAGAAGCAGGTGATTATAGAAACAATAACTCATGGGAGGAAAATGAGAAGCCAGGTTTGTAAAACTGAGGGAATTAGAAGGAAAATATATCTATAAATTTACTTGGGTGGACAGAGTTTTGAGCTTTCTTCTGTCCCAGTTCATTCTAATTTCAATAAACACTGGTAGGGGTAAAAAAAGAATATAAATGCAATAAAAAATCTTTTAGGAAAGGAATAAAGAGGGTTCCTGCCAGAGAGATATTTTATTGAAAGTTATTATAATACCTATCTTTAGTTTTATGAGTCCTAATACAGAACCAAGTAATTTCAACATGTGGATTAAAAATATGAGATACATATTTTAAAATGGGGTAGTATGAATTATTATTTTTAATATAGGACTTGGCTAATATATAGGGACAGAAGAATATTTTCCTCCCCTTGAGAAGGCAAGGAAAGTTCTTTCATCTGCACTGTGGAGGGAATGGCGCAGTCAGACCCATGCGCTGTGTTCTGAAACCACGTGTATTCTTAGCTCCCTAAGGAGATGTGATGGATGACACTGGTGAGATGTGGGGAGGGGAAGGAGGAGAGGAGTCTGATAGGGCAGGATATTAAATTCATGCTCATTATCCAGGTTTGCAAGAACAACACGATAACTCAAGGAGCTGTCATACTGTCATTCTAGTATATCTCTTCACTCCAGTCATCCCATACTACTTGTGGGTGTACAAATAAGCTGTGCTTTTTCATATCTCTGAGCCTTTACAAAGACTGTCGATTTCACCTAGGATGCCCTTTTCCTTCTCGAAGCTCTCAGCGTTCCCCTGCTTCACTACTGCCTGGCCCTGAGGGCTCATTTTCCACATGCCCCTCTGCCTGGGAGCTCTCTCTGCTCCCTTGCTATACGCTCCCTTATCACCTTATGCTTACTCTTGTCATAGCATTCAGTTTACTGTGTCAAGTTTGTCTGTGGACCAGACAGCCTCTTCAGAGACTGTGAATTCCCAGCGCAAAAGAACTGTTTTTATCTATCACTTTATCCCTCCTGACTGTTACAAGGCTGGACACAGGCATTCAATAAATATTTATTATGCATGAATGAATGAACAAAGCACCTTGATGATATAGTTCCATATCACTGATGGTTGACTTAGTCACTTAGCCACTAAGGAACTGTTTGGTTGGGGAGTGGTTATGGGTCTTCTATTCTTCATTGAATGACTTGTAGATAATGCTGGTATTTGACATATGGGAACCACAGTATGTAAACACTTTAAGCTTAGCCATTAGGAATTGTGAGACCTTTAGACAATCATTGTGAGGGGAAAAAAGTTAACATGACATGGAAGGCAACTTGATGAACATTCCTCACATAACTATATGAATAGAGAAATTTCCTAAGGCAATACTGCTACCCGAAGGAGCGTGGGTGGTGAACGGTTAAAACAGCAGATGTCACTACAAATGTCTGTACCCTTGGTTATTATGAGTTCTGAAAGAGTTAATGTGTGATCGCTGCTTAGCACAAAGGCTAAATATAGCAAGTGTTTAATGAGTGGTAAATTAGTAGGCATAATTCTAGAGTTCAGATACCTTTTTCCTCTCAAAAGTACTAACTGCTCTTCTTTCTAAGGAATTATGAGCAATAATGAAAAATGGTTGTGATTGTAAGAAGATACATACACACACTCACAAACACACACACACAGACGCGCCCACACACACAGCCTAGGGCTCCTGCATTTTATTTAAGGAAAAAAGTCCATAGATCCATTCTTCTCATGATAATTGTACCCCAAGTCTGTGAGATACTGCGGTAGTGAAGCATACTCCACTAGTCATGGGAACCAATAATCAGGGAAGTGTGCCTTTTCTTCCAAGGGTCAGAGTCAGACCCTGCATTTGCTTGTAATTGGGGAAGGGCACAGACAAGAAAAATTAAAAAGCTACTAAAAGAAAGCCTCGGGTTTTCTGAGAGTAATTTTGGATCAAATAATCATTACTTTAGGATATGATCCTAAGTGTATATCCAAAAACCTTGGTTTGTAATTTTTGTTGTTGTGTTTAGGTGGCAAGGACAGAAATCATTTTTTAAAAATCCCTAAAAATAGTGATCTGAATCCTGAGCCCTTTGCAAATCAAAGCTTCCTGCTCCTGGCAGAGAAAGCATTTCTGAAGCTACACAGTGTTTTGTGGCAGGCGTGGCTGTGTTAGATGCCAGGTTCTCCAGATAAACGTTGTTTACCATGTTGGGCCAGGAGAGGATTGAGATGTTTGTAATTGCTTTGGGAGTTTCATTGGCTGAATCTGTAAATGGTGATGGTGAAGTCTGAGGGACAGAAAGGAAGGGGCTGAATTCACAGAAGACCACACACAATGTTTGGATCCACAGCCACTGGAAACAGATCTTCCAATGGCATTTTAAGCTCTCTTGGCATCTTCATGAGTATATTTTTCTTTATCTCTCTTCATGGCAGATCCAACCAGAAATGGTGTTTGTACCATTAAATGGAGGTAAGGAATTATCAGCAATGAAGAGCAGTTCTAATGGGGGATAAATCATTAAAGGTAGAGTGCATAGGCAGATAGCACATCTATTTAAATTAGGAGTGGCTCCCAGGCTCGACGTTCCTGTTATTGATTGATTGATTGATTGAATTAGTTAGCTAGTTTTAGCTCATATTTAATGAGCATGTACCATATGCCAAGAACAGAGCTTCACTTTTAACAGTACACTTAAATCACATGCTCAGTCGGTAACAAATCACTCTGTTTAATCCCAATTTACAGATGAAAATAATTGAGGCCCGGAGAGGGGAAGTAACTGGCTTCCCCAGGTCACAGACTGTACGTTTAGGAGCTGGGATTCATAGCTGTGCTGTCTAGAGCCCAATCTTAATCACACTCTCTAGACTGTCTGTCATCTCATCTTCTTTGAGTCTAGTCACCATTTATAGGAGCTACTGGCAAAATGTGTTTCCGTTGCCTGGGAGGAAACTTGTTCTCATCCATACTCATATTAAAAAAAAAAATCTCTGGGAAGTGAGGCACAAGGAGTGAGAACATGGGTGAGCACATGTTTGGGGCCTGCCAGGGGGATTAGGGGCTCATTTTGGGGACAGAAGTGGAGGTGGTTATGGGGGAGGGGAGTGGGGCTGGGGACAGTGTCACTCAAACCACAGAAGTGAGAACCTGTGAGGTATTGGAGGAGGCGGGGGAAGCTGAGGGGAAAGTAGGAAATATCCTTTCCACCACAGAGCCTAGTACTTATCTTAAAAAAGACAAAAAACCGAAAACAAAAACAAACAAACAAAAACCTTACCTTGTTTCTTTAGCCAATAAAAATTAAGATAATTCTAAGGATTAAGTAAAATCTTAATTCTCTTAAAAATTAAGATACTTTTTGGTATTAAGTTAAAGATTCCACTAATATGTTAATGCCTATTTTGGTTTCTATTGGAGTTATACATTGTTTTTATACATTTGCTCAGTGACCTTTTTAAACTTCATTGCCTGGCCTTCAGTTCTTGAGACAAGCTCACTAGATTTTCATTAACTCACCAGTTTTCTAGGGATCAAAGCTAGTTAAGTCCTATATGGGCCATTCTGTAAGGTCCTTATAATCAAGTCACTGACAATTAATTTTCGATTGATTACATTTTAGAAATGTATTCTCAACCTCTTTTTCATTACCAGCCTCTAAGAAGACTTTTAGACCTTTTCCTAATTGTCCTTCTCCATAATTTTAATACCAGATATACTGTATATTCATTCTAGTACTGTGGCTCTTGGCTGATCAAAAGCCATTTTCATATCTAAGATCCTCCCCCTTTTGCCCAAAACAATTATTGCTGGCTGGGGGAGGGGCATGGGTGGATATCATCCCCATAGAAAATGCATGCTTTAGAACAATCAAACAATAATCGTGGCCCTTCCCAAAACGGTGTTTGCCTCTTCTAATTGCTTCTGCATTTACACAGTTAATATTTATTCTCTTATCACCTCCCTTCCCTTAATGAGCGGAAGTGGACCCATATTGGGCCCCATCGTAGCAGGAAACTCCAAGAGAGTGAGCTCATGATCTCTCTAACACGAATAATGGTGCTCCAGGATACAGCTGCCAGCATCAGTTGTGGAAATGAAATGCACATTTCAGTAGTGTCTAGTTGACAATAAAAATAGTATGTTTGAAAAATCTTTTTCTATTGACTTTAAGGAGAAGCAGAGGTAGAAGTATCTCCCTGACAGGTATTGAATAAAGATCAATTATGTGGTTTAAGGCACCTCTCTGCCACTGTTAATTAAGCAAAATCCATTACCTAATGTGGTTTTTCTACTGTTCTTTGCTGTGTCCAGCAATTCTGTGCCTACTATGTCTGTTTCAAGAAGGATGTTGTCTGGAAACACTAAGCATATGGGTTGTCATGTGTATTCATTTGCTAGGGCTGCCATAACAAAGTACCATAGACAGGGTGGCTTAAACAACAGAAATTTATTTTCTCACAGTTCTAGAAGCTAAAATTCTGAGGTCAAGATGTCAGGGGTGTTGGTTTCTTCCAAGGCCTCTCCCCCTGGCTTGTAGATGGCTGTCTTCTCCCTGTGCCTTCACATGGCCTTGCCTGTGTGTGTGTGTGTGTGTGTGTGTGTGTGAGAGTGAGTGATAATCTCATCTTTTTGTAAGGACAACAGTCATGTTGGATTTACGTACCCAAATGACCTCATTTTAACTTCATTACCTCTTCAAAGACCCCATCTCCACATACCAGTCACATTCTGAGGTACTAGGGGGTTAGAACTTAAACATATGAATTTGGGAGGGGGCACAGTTCAGTCCATAACATCGTGTAAGGAGGGGTATAAAGAAGCCTATGGGAGCTACAGATGCACACTTTGACTAAGATGTATCTATTCAAATCTTCACTATGTTTTTTACTAGCTGTGGGTCCTTTAGCAACTTGCTTAACCTCTCTGAACTTCAGTTCCCTTTAAAAGTGTAATAATTATCCCTGTCCCAAAGGATCATTGTGAGAATTGTGTCTAATTAATTAGTAATAACTACAACTAATAAGCATATATACATGTCTAGCACAGCATCTGACTTGTAATTGCTTTTTCTCTTGAATATGGATTCAGGCTTCAATGCTTTGGGAATAATAAGACTGGCAAGTCAGTTAATATTATTAACATCAGGAAGGAGAAATCAGTGAGCATTTGTTGAACAACTGCTATATATTGAGTACTCTTATGCACAGAGTAGGACAAAAGTTTGGTTTTTAGACAAGATCTGTAGCTTAATAATTGAGGGAATGATTGAAAGAGTATTTATTGTGCATGTAGAATGTACCAGGTACAGAAAGTACTTTTCTCGTCTACTGTGTAGCAAGGGGCCTTCTTACTGCCCACACCCACAGTCCCCTATATTTCTTGCAGCAGCAGATTCCCTGGCATTGGGGAATTTCTGCACTGCAGGATTCAATAGAAAAAAAAATTGTCTCAAATTGAATTACTTTTGCTGCAATCAAAATTTTTTCTGCTGTCTTCAGAAACAGCCTTACCTGTGTCCAGAGGCTGTCTTGTAATGTCTGTCTGCTGGTCAACGTTACTAATTCAACTAACTGCAGCAATTACATGAAGAATCGCTGATAGTGAGAGAAGCCATAATGCTATTCCCGAACAGACTGCATTCCACAGTGTTCATTAATTATGGCAGCCTATAGATTCACGACCACCAAATCATACACTTGAGACTGCACCCCATATGTATGGAAACCCTCTCCAAGCTGCAGTGTAGTTCTTCTGTGCTGGCTTGCTCCCTTGTATTGCCACCATTTGCAATAGCCCTTCTCCTGCCCTTCTGATTCTCAAAATTGAAATTAAAGTCAGGATAGAGTCAGGCTGCACAATGTGATCTACAGGGATAGGATAGCCTTCAGCCTCCTCAGGCCACCTTGGGACACTCAGCTTTACATAGACCCACACAGGTTGTCTGGACCCAGAGCCATTCAAAGCTACACAGCAGTTAACATTCTCTACCCTACAGCATACCCTCTTTAGAGGAGAGAGACAGCAATGTTGATGGAGGCAGGACACAGTGATAAGTCTTTGATGCTTTTGCTCATTGGTTTCCTTATCTCTCTCTCTCTCCTCTCTCTTCCCCCTACCTCATTATGTTTTCTTTGACATGTGCAGCCAACATCAGATGACCTTGTTTCATCTGCTGAATGTTCAAGCGATGACGAAGACTTCGTTGAATGTGAGCCGAGTACAGGTAGGTTAGGTCAGTCTTGTTTTGCTTGCTTTATTTTTTCATTTGCAAAAAACAATACATACGTATATGTGAATATACATGTGTTTTATATATATATATTATAGTGTGTTAATGTGTGTATTTCCTGTATCTATATATGTATATAAATACATATATAAATATCAATCGAAAGCATCAAATCCCATGGAAGGAGCCATAAGGTCCCAGGGAAATTTAAAGTCACTTCCTTGACTAGCTAAAGAAAAGTCCATAAGACATAACTTGGAGCAATCAGACACCCAGATTAACCACCAAAGCAGCAAGTGTATAGCAGCCAGTGGCAGCTACGAAATTGACAGGGGGTGGGACATGAAGACTTCTGTATTGGATTGACGTCAAAAAAACATAAAGCCAAAGTGGGGCCATAAAGATCACGTAAACCTCATGAACTGTTCTGACTCTAAGTGGCAAACGAAACAAAAACCAAAATCAAACAACCAAAAATATTTTTTTTCCATGGGATTTCAACAGCAGTTAGCATGGTATTATATTTATACTAATTTTGTTCATTGTGTGTTTAGAGAATTTGTGCAGCAATATAACATAGTAAACACAAAATTAGGACAGAACCATGCCATGTCAACGGCTGAGATGCTTCGAAATGTACCTACTGTGCTGAAGTTGAGAGTACTTTGGCAATTAGAAGCTTCAGTGTGTGCCCCATTTGCACCCAGATACATTTTGATGTTTTATGGTCTTTCTTTATAGTGAGCTATATATGATATAATGTCCAGCAGGCAACTGCAGTCCCTGATTATTTCCTATCAACTTTCCCAAGTCGTCTGTTTTGAGACTTGCTATAAGTTAAATATTTATATATATGTATATATATATATATATATATATATATAAAATAGAGAACAGATATCATCGAATTTCTGTGTATGTTTAATAGAGTTAAAAGCTGGAGTTGGGTTAGGATCTTATTTCTGTAAAGGCTAAGAGAAATAAACAGAATTTTCTAGTTGATTCTTTGGGTTGCTTTAATTTTTTTTCCTTTTCTTTAAAAATAAAGGAGAGCCATTAAACATTTCCTTTGTTAATTCTAGAGAAATTTAAGATTCATTAAAAAAATGAGTATAACAAAAGTGAAAATCTTCCATTTGTTACCCTAAAATTATTTACAATTTTCCGATTTTGTGGAAGCCTGACTGCTTGGTATCTTGCAAATGGCTTTGGATCCAGGAAGTTCTGTGGGTTCCTGTTCTTAGCATTACATAGGGACATGTCAATAATTTGCAGGGCCTTTCCATTCTGGAGTGTGATCTGTTCCTTTGGACGCTCGGCTGTGTGGGAGGAAAGTAACTTTGACCTGGCTGGTCAGATTTTTTTTCAGATTATTGGGTCATAATCTCAGTGTTCTAAGTGAGGTTTGAACTCTAAAGGGAAGATATGTCTAATCTATACCAGAACGTGGGCAACAAATTTTTGTTAATTAAATAATTGATTTATTCATTCATTTAATAAATATTTCTGAGCCCTCAGGCAGGATACAGTGTATCTCTAGATTTGAATCCTTCCTTTTCTAATAGTTTGCACAAATGAGCTGTTGGAAAATAGAATACGGAACTTTACTATCTAACTTACCTCTCCAACAGAATTCAGTTCAACAAATATTTTTTGAGGGTCAGTTGTGTATGTTAGGTATGTGCTACATATTAAGGATTCAGATATGAATAGGGCATGATCTCCAAGATGCAGGTTAAATTCACTGATTTTGTGGTCAATAATTTAAGATACCTAGATTTCAATTTGGATTCTCTGTGTATCCTTTCTCTGGTTTTCTTGCTTTCATAGCAGTGATATCTGTATATATGTAACAATGTTTATCAAATCTCTGGATATTAAGTCTTATAAAAATCTAGGCTTGATCATTCTCAATTATCACCACTGTCTTCCCCTACTACCTCCCCCTCCTACACACCGTCATCTCCATAGCAACCTCCATAAGAAGACAGAGGGCTTTTCTAGATCTCTGATTCACAAGGTCTATGGCACCCCAGGTTGTGGGTATGTTACCATTTGGTATTGAACATAAACAGGCCCAAACTTGAAAAGCCCCAGACCGAGTCCATTTGCTTTTCAGTGACTGCACAGGTGCTTCATCTGATTCAAAAGCAGAGGACAGAAATTCAATGCCAGCATTTCTTGAGTGATATAATTACATGGGGCGGGTGGGGGAATAACAACAGTTTTTAAAACAATCTGTTGTGTTCTGCAAGGGAGCATGGGAGGGAATATATAAATAAAGCAAGTGACAGGATGCCCACTCCGAAGGAGCCAACACGTAGCTCCAAGAGGCTGATATTGATCCCCTCTGCCTGGGATTATTTAACTCATCACATTTGAAGAATGAGCATTTCTTCTTTCTAAATTTACTCCATAAAGTATTCCTGATAAGTGATTCAGATGCACAGGGAAATATGTCGGAGGCATATTTAATGTAGGAAGGAGATAGATATACCTATTGATGCAGAGGTTTTGCCCAGGGAACCTGATTAGTACTGATGAAGATTACATGCTTAGAGCTGTCAAGTCCTTTTTTGCCTTGTATGAGAAATATCTCTATAGCCTTAAGATTTTCCAGAAATATTACAGATTAAAAATCAGAACCATCAACTCAGTTGTTTCTGGGGTTAAGTTTCACACTGCCTAAAGAGAGGTCTTCCGTTGCCCATGCAGCAGTGGACAATGGTGACATTTACATAACTTTGACATAAACTGTTAATCCTGAGATTCTATGTGAATATTGAGATTAAAATTCTAAGTTTAAACATTCTAATTCACTACCTCAGTTTCTAAAATTTTACTCTTTTCCGGGCTTGACGTTTGCTGGAAATACACTAAATTCGGCTAATCTTGTTCTGTCTTACTTGCAATTACCTTATCTTCTCTTACTGTTACCAAATTTATGATTTTCTAGGCTGTCTCAGTAGTAAGGTATTTAACTTCTACAGGTTCTTTCCTGATTAATTTAGGTCCACTAGAAGCTCTTGCTTTTCATAAATTTGTATAAACTTTTCATAACTTTAGTATATGTTATATTCAACAACTTTTGGGTTCATGTGGGCATCAGATTTTAAATGAAATGATATTTCTTTGGGTTTCAAAGCTGCTGGTTTTGAGTCAGATGTTAGCAAATGACTTTTATACTCACAACCCACTTTGGCATTTAGGGATCACCCTGGTTTGGTGTAGCTTAGTCGTGTAGCTTAGTTCTTTAAGGACAACCTAAATTTTTTTAGAGTGTGGTTGATGATAGTTTAGAAACTTTTTACATCCAATGGATTTCAAGTTTTCTCTGTATATTTTTGCTGGAACATATGTAAATGAGATTTTTTTAAAAATCCTAAATCATGAGAGTAAGGCACAGAGTGAAAGCTCAATTAGTATTTGTTGACTGAATTTGTATGACTCTCAAAATACCTCATAATCTTAAATTAAAATTGGAGATTTTTTCATACCTCTCAGTTCATCTCCCTTTAAACAGCTAAATAAAACCTGGTGAATTATTTTAAAATATATGATTTCATACAAGTAAGTATCGCCCTAACAAAATCCATGTTTCTTTAGCAAAAATAATTCTCTACCTTACCCTGTCCCTTCTTTTGCTGGGAACTAGATCATTTTGTAGTGAGTTGCATTTTCTGGACATTTGCTTTGAGAACTCAGAATTGAAATTGTGAACTATAAAGTCATAATGAATCCATCTGTATCAAATAAATATATTCAGAAGAATATTTGAATAACTGTTCACGTACATAAAGTTGAGGGTCAGGATTTTAACTTCCCTAATTTGTAAACATTGATTGTGTCCCCTACCAAAGAAGGAGGTGTCTATTTGGTATTTGAGACTTATGTCTTGGCATATAAACCCTTTTCTTCCCAACTACACTTCTATTGATGTTAAATTGTGCAGTAAATGCATATTTCATTGTCCTTCTTACCTCTTTGTAATCAACAACAACAAATAGACAAGCTGGAGAGGATTCAAATAACCACTAGGAAATGAGATTCTCTCATGAGATTGTGGAAGCCAAATAAAAATTAAGGTCTTTAGTAAGTTTACCTTCATGACCTAAAATGTGGGAATGGATTCTGAAATACAGATAAAGGGTTTAAATTCACTTTTCATTCCTTCTCTCTCCCTCCCCCCAACTCCTATGCCCAGTGTCTCCGTCTTTCGGAAAAAAAAAATAACATCAAAACTAATGTATTGTCAGATTCGCTTCTGTATATTTAAAAATTATCAATTGTCTGAATTTTATGTGGTCTATGGTCTTAAGATTCTAAAAATCGTGGGGGCAGGGTTCACAGAGCAGAGGAGAAAAGTGAAAAAAAATGCCTTTTGCACCTGAGAAATGGGCATGGCAGTAATTAACAACTATATTGATTCATCCAGCCATTATCTAGAGATACATTTTTCTGGGTGTCAATTAGCCGGGGTTTTTGCCTCCACTTTTGTTAAGTGTCCTTGATCAAGTCTCAAGGGACAGCACTTGCACCAGAGGGCAGACAGTAAAAGGAAGTAAAGATGAAACACATCCATCTATCAATAGGACTGTGCTAAACAATTTATAATGGTTGGATTGAGGGAGATGTTTAAACTGATGGCAGTAATCTGAGATCACAAAATAATTACTATTCCCAGAGTGGTTCTCAGATGTATTTTTACTTCTCAAATCTACAGTCCTCACATTTGCATTTGGTGTTATTGCTACTTTGTTCCTCACACTAACGTAATACCCGACCCATTACGGTGAAATTTAAATTTGGCAAAACACCAAGAGCTTATCCCTGTTTATGTTCTCCAGGTAGAACTGGGTTCTTAGTCTTTATCAGTTTGAGATGCCTCAGTAAAGTATTTATAATATGAAAATCTGGCACTGAATTGTTAAAAGCCCAGCAAATCCTTAGAGTTTTTATTTGCTGGAACATGGCGGAGGACGCAGCTGAAGTGTTAAGACAATAATAATTTTCTAATAAAGGATAAGAAGAAAGAGAGCTTTATTTTTCAGAATCCATAGATGAAAAATAATAAGTGTGCTGATTATCGACCTTAAATATGATGTTGGTAATCTTAAGAGTTTATAGAAATGCATTTTGTCATTTGTGTCTCCAGCAAACTTGAAGTTAGCAACTTGTATATTTTCATTACAAATAAATAGATTTTTATTTAATTTTAGAAAGATTTTTCCATATGGAAACTCACGATTGGTAAATAGAATCATGTTTAAATAATCATCAGTCAAGTAACTGTTCAGTGTATAGTTTAATAGTAAATGCCTAAATGAAATGCCATAGGAATGTCTGAGTCACAGTGTCCAGAATTCACCTTGAATGTTAGGGTCCACC
This sequence comes from Globicephala melas, assembly GCF_963455315.2. Lineage (NCBI taxonomy): Eukaryota > Metazoa > Chordata > Mammalia > Artiodactyla > Delphinidae > Globicephala > Globicephala melas. The sequence goes on from NC_083315.2 coordinate 154,497,111, forward strand.
TAAAAACACTTTGAATAAAGGTATAATAGAAGTAATCTGAGAAATGTTTTAGCTTCGGAAAGAAGGATGTAAGTAGATGTAAATTTCATTAATTTAATTAATCATTATTGGCTGTGGACATGAGTAATTTTTACATTTGAGCTCTAATACACGTTCAGTGTACACAAAGCAAACAGTTATTCACATATTTAGGTCTAGGCTAAATCCTACCAAGTGTTGAATTTCCTTCATTGATTTATAAATTAATAGAGTACATTCATGGGTTATAATGTTCCTAATTTAATGGTATAGTTTCTCTCTTCATTCATTAACCCACTCAGTGATAAGTTACTTCACTTTTTTATAACCCACCTCCACCCCAGCCCAAGCTAATTTTTAAGTGACTGGAGCAAATATGTGGCCTTTAAATCCCTAATGATAAAATGCTTTGAAAAATTAGAATAAGGATAGAAATATAAGTATAGGAAAATCAGCTAATTGGCTATTAGGCCATTGATAGTGCAGGCATGGTGTGCATAAAATGTGGGTTGATCATTATCATAGATTTTATAATCAGAACAACGACTCTAATAACAAAAGTGGTAAAAATGAAAAAAATTCTATTCATCTCCATTACCCAAGATTTTTTGGTGATGTTGCGAAGGAGAGGGAATCAATAAGATCAGTGTGTAACTATATACACTTCCAGTTGAAAGTTTAATAAATCACTTATTTATGCAACAGTTTTTAGTGACTACTATCTATAAACACTGGAGTAGGTTCTAGGAAATTAAAAACAAGATGAGACTCCTTCTAGGAGTTCATAGTCTATTAGGGAAGACAGATACAAAAATAAGGGGAATAAAAGGAAAGGAGGGATAAGAAGGGAAGAAACAATGTAGACAATGAATGGAAATGCCTAGAATATTATCAGAACTCAACTGGAAGGAGAGGTCTCTAATTCAGCAATTAGCATACCCCATCCAAGGACAGGCATGAGAAACCACAGACGATGCCGCCCAGTGGCAGAATCAGTTAACCCCAGGGAGCATTCTTCTATATCTTAGTTTGGGGGCACAGAATTTCTGATTCGTTATGGTTGAAAAATTAGTACTGCACATATACAGTATGGCCTAGGGCCAGGGCTTCTTAGGTAATAGGTTAATAAGGATGGGCGTGTTGAAGGGAGAATTTCCAGCCAGACTTCCTGATTTCAAACGCTATGAGAACTTCCTGATTTCAAATGCCAGTGCAAGTAGTTGTTAAGGAGTGAGCTTAATGAAATCATTAAGCAAGTCCCCGCACCCGAGAAAAATTAATAAATAAAGAGGGATTGGGTTTTAAAAGAGAGGCTTTTATGTGTTTTCTTTTATTCTTTTTGTTCTGTATTTTTTCTCCCATGAGCCCCAATATATATACTGTGTGTACATATATATATTTATGTATGTGTGTATACTAAATATATAGAGCCTATTGTTCCATATATATATAGACACAGTATAAATGATATTAGAATAATGTAAACAGAGATTAACAACAGCCCCTGCCATCAGCCATGTGTTTACACAGAAATTCATACCATCATTCTTACATCAGCCAACATAGACATGCATGATACTGTTTTAACTTGGTGGAAAAGCATGTTAACTTTTCTTTAGGTTTTGTTTTTTTCTTTATCATAATTATAATGATGATTCCATAACTCAATTATCCTTGGGAGGGGTAGAGAGAAAAAATTATACAGATATATCTATCCATATACACACATTCCTGTGTATATATATAAATAGATATATACTTTGTATATATTTGAAAAACGTTTTCTGTTGTTTTACCTCATCTTGTGCCGCATGAATTTTTGGTGGTTCAGTTTATTTTGTTTTGATTCGTATTTAGTGTTTTGGTCATTATGGCTATTTTTAACTCATTGCTATACTTTTTTGAGTCATTATTTTTTAAATACTGAGAGATATATAGATATACAAATCAACCAAGGCAACAAAATCTTTTCTTGCCATCCTAATCTCAAATTTCTCCCCCTTCAGCATATCCCTCCAGTATTTATGCTCAAAACAAAACAAACACCAACAAAATCCAAGAAAGTTGTGTACAAACGAATGAAGTACTTTGTTTTCCTCTTCTTTCTCCTGTATATTTTTTATTTAAATTTTCTCCTTTCCCCTTTTTATTTTTCCTTGTATCTGCACAGGCCACTTGTCTTTACTCTCCCCTTTATGACAATGCATTTCATTGAAAAAAAGGACGAATGAGCCAGAAAAAAAATAATAGTAATAAAAGAAAAACATGCAGAAAGAACAGAGAAACACATCCCTCTCCACAAATTTCAGATGGCATAAAAAGAATTTTATTGCAGATATAGACTATTTGTTGTATCTTTTATTTCTGGACGAGCTCAGGATCATTGTGTGGCATGCAGTGAGAGTTTTCTAGCTAATCAACTAACCATGGCCTCCATCACCAGTGCATGGGCTATAATAACGCCATCTCGTGTTTCATCCAAGTGATACATCCGGGCTAACCCAGCCAGTCCCGTGTATGAGTTGTGGGGATAACTTTCTTTTGTAGTTATAATTTCATGGGTTCTCATCTTTATTATTATTTCCACGGGGTCACGGCAGCCCCAAGGGCTGCCCTCGCAGCATCTCTGTGTGGTTTTGTCCTTGTGCTTGCTTTCCTTGGTACGGCAGTCAAGCATGGGTTTCATCTGGCACATCTGTCTTGCCATCTCGTCTCGGAGTCCACTGTCTTGGTGTCGTTCTGTGATTCTGTTCTCTGTTTGTAATAAGTGGTTTGAAATCCTCTCCCTTTATTTCTCACTCCCCTATCGTTTCTCTTTTGAACCTTACCTTTAGGGAACTTCACAAAGAAGCAAAACAAATTTTCAGTCGAATTGTAAGGCTGATAACTGGTTTGCATCTGGAGGTCATAAGTTGCACTTCTTACCTGGCTAAGGAGGCAAAACTTACTGTGGAAAATTACTAATGATAATAGCTAAACAGGCTCCCCATCAGCAACAATAAGAAACCCTTGTTGATTTCTTTGGCTTGATTAAATGGGCTTACTGCTAAAGGGATTTCATGTAAGAGCTAATTTCCAAGGAGTTTTCCCATAGATTATCAATCTTGTAGTTAGACGTTTTCTTCAGGAACAGATCAACAGAAAATTTTTTCAGAAGACATTAGTGAGGAGTGTCATCGTTTCTGCTGTATAGAGCAGTGTCTGTTCCTGAATTGGAGAGGAATTTGTGGAAATACGAATGTGTTTTATTATAAAATTTATTTGTTTATGTATTTTAACCTAAAATATAAATGGGTTTGGCAAGGGAAAGGAAAAAAAAAAAAGCTTTTTAACTCACTGGTTCTACTTCATGCATATTTCAAGGTAAGATTATCTTTTGATCTTTCTGAGTCAAATGATACATATTTTATTTTTTAATTCATGGAAGCATTAGAGAGCCAACACTTTGACTTAGACCTAAATTCTTTTTTTTTCTCTCTTTTCAAAGAATAAGACATACACAATAACTTTAGTTCTGAGAATTGAGTCTGAATTTCTTGAGAGAAAGGTGGAAGACAGTGCCCAGTTAATTATTCAGATGCTGGATTATACTGTGATTACCCAGGAAATTTGCCGCATAACTTGGAGTGATTTGGTTTGTTTGATACTTATAGTATGAAAATGAATTTCTGTAACAAATTCAACCTCCTTATCCATAAAGGTTGAACAAGAGAGTATAAAATAGATCTGAAATGAATTGATAGATTGATTTTTGAAATAGGATCTTAAGATTAAAAAGTGCAAATGTTTAACCTGGGGAAGAGAAAGCGTTTCAAGGCAGATGGTTTTACAACGAGATGTTTCAGTCATGTCAGTGTAGCTCTTTGCTCTTCTTAAGGGTACAGGGGAAGAGCACAGGAAGAGGAAATTTGTGGGGTCTATGGACTAAGAACTTTATAATGAAGGAAGGAAGGGAGAGAGTGAAGGAGGAAGAGAGAGAGGGCAGATAAGGGAGGAGGGAGGGAAAGCTGGAGGAGGGAGGGGGTATTCCTGATGAGTCAGGTATAGTAGCTTGCTGATAAATGATAAGAACGAGCACACACATAGACACACACAGCCTTAATCTGTAGTGTGTGACAGTTTCTATAGTATAAAATATTCCCTCTGTGGCTGATTTGAAGCCACAGATATGACAATATTAAACTCCGAATTGGGAAGTAATGCTCATGAGCACACGATTATACACTTTTTTCACCATACAGATACCATGGATATCAATGGACTTGAGTTTTAAGCTTTTATTACCTTTGTTTTTAATAGATTGTATTCATATGTTTGTGTGTGTATATATATGTGTGTGTGTGTGTGTGTATACATATATTTTCGATAATGGCTATGTTTAACAACCAACTTGGACAGTTCCTGAAAATGTCGCAGTCAGCTATCATGAGCTGGCTCTGGCATGCCACTGGCCAAGGTGCCACACTGTGCCGGGTGCATTCAAACATGGTATTTTATTTAAAACTCATTTTCACTTATTATGATGTAGAAACTATTGTGGCCATCTTACAATTGAGAAAATCAGGACTCAGAAAGTTTGCTTTTCCAAGGTCACATGCCTGCACATAGTGGCAGAGGTAAGGTTCAAACCCAAATCTGTTTGAAAATAGGTAACTCTTATTTCTACTGCAGTGTGCACAGAGGATTGGGCTTAAACACTTATCAGAGCACTGCATTTTAGAACTATGACATGCTCATTTGTGGAACTTTCACTCATTTTGTTTCCCCAAAATAGAGTCGCCAAAAATTCCTCCCTTAGTAACATGAAGATGAACGGGATATTTCTTAGGTTTCCAAATTTTGTTTCTCGAGCTCTGGAAAGACTATAATAGCTGCATTTCTTAGCACATAATTATAATATTCAACATGATTCCATTACTCAGTTGTTATGTTTTTGTAACTTTTAAAACATAATGGACTTTATTTAGTTCATTTACTTGATGCACGTTAATTAACCAACTTCACAGTGAAATATGTCAGTGCCCTTTACTTCCACATTTTCCCATAAAACTAGTACATTAATACTTAAAACAGCATGAGAACCATTGTATTGCAGAAAATGACTGCAACTTAAAAAAGTAATTTTACCGTTAGATACTTAATCATTGCTTTGTGAAAGAGTTTGAGAAATCTGGGAATTAAAAAGGAAAGTGCGGATCTTGCCCTTCTACTTTGACAAGATACAGTCTCTGACTGAGTTGCTGATGGTACAATATTTTACTTTGATTTAATGTCAGCTTTAGCTGCCCCTGTGGTCCACTTTCAGTGACAGCACATATAATATTGAATAAAGCCCCTTGAAGTGATTTCTAGACCTTCATCTGTAAATTTTCCACTGCAACATCTTTGTTCCTTCATTCAGTAAATATTCATTGAGCATTTACTATATGCAGGTATAGTTCTAAATACGTTACATTGTTAACTCCCTTAATCCTCATAACAATCCCCTGAGGGGCTTTATCATCATCTCCATTTTAAAGATGAGTAAACTGAGGCACAGAGGAGCCAAAAGATGGCCCCGAGGTCACACAGCAAGGAAGTAGGAGAAATGGGATTTAAACCCAAGACAGTGGGGCCCTGAGCCCACACAGGAATCACTATGTTATACAGTCTCATTATATAGTATTCTCCATTGACCCATATATATAAATAGCTACCTGCCTCTTTGATAATAATGAAAGAAGGTTTGTGTATTGAGTATATTAAATGATTGGGAAATACTTGTTAGATGGATTCATTACTGTGTATCTGAAAGGCTTTGAAAACCTTGGTTGATAGGGGTTATGAAATTGTTTAGCTATGATTTATCCAAACAGCTGTGATTTAAACAACTTACTGTGGCTTCCTGCAAGGTGGAATGGTTCCAGTATTCAGGATGAAAACCGTCACTTACGTGAGGTTAGTCCCTCTTGATGTCACCTGTGTAATTGTGCACTGGGGACTTCTAGCTCACTGCTCATCAGCAGACCTGTTTAGAACATATGATCAGGTAACAGCCACCTTTAACTGATGTTAGGATTCTAAGAATAGAGGCTCGTAGTGAGAGCTCTGGTGAGGTGCTGAATTTTCTTCATTTCTGAGATAATTCTGTTCTTTGAACACAGTGTTTTAGATGTTACAGCTAATAGGCAGCAACAAAAGAAGTGAATATGTACCTGGGAGGATGCATTTCTTACCTTAGTCCCTTTCTGATATCTGTGTACTCTTGACATTTCTTAAATTCCTGCTCATGTGTTTATCTTCTCTTTCATTTTTCTCACTTCCTTGCATTATATGTCTCAAACTATAAAAAAGGAAAAATCAAAACAAAACCCCAAACCTTTTCTGGGCCCTTGAATTTTCTATGCAAGAAAAGAATCTTAAAGGATTTATTAAGGACTAAAATTCACAATGAAATAGAAAGTACCTTTTTAAAGCTGGGTTTGCTTTTATTAGAATCTTTCCAAGGAAAGTATAGCTTGCTTAAGCATCTGAGGGTCTCATTACAAATTATATCCATCCTGACCAATCCGGAAGCCTAAACTGGAAAGTCTGTAGAGTTGAAAATGCTTGAGGACCCTCTGTTGTCGAATTCTTCTTTCATCTTAGCTTTGAAGCAGATGCCCCCGTTTTACTAAAAGATCATGGCAATATTATATTGCTAAGTATTCCGATTTTTCTGACTAATCACTCAGAGCAAAAGCCAATAAAGAGCCAGAGAGTAAACACTTTAGACTTTGGGAGTCTCACAATCCCTGTCATAGCTACTCAGCTCTGTTGTCGTAACACAAAGGCGGCCATAGACAATACATAGATGAAGGATTATGGCTGTGATTCCATCTAACTTGATTTTAAAAAGCAGGCATCGAGCTGGATTTTGGTCTACTGACCCCTGATCTAGAGATATCTGATAGGTTAGGAATTTGTGGTCATTTTCTTTTTTTAAAAGATGAATCCTTCTTGCCCATTTTATAGTCAATCTTAATAAACATTTGTTGAGTTCCCCACTAAGCACGTGAGACCACATAGGATGTGGAAGGACATTGGAAGCTCATTTCTCACCATTGTTTTGAATATGCACATTATCTCATATATGAAACTTGATAAAAAACAAAAAGCAAACGTACAAAACCAGGGTCCCCTACCCACAGCACGTACACTGCCTTTTTTGTAAGCGCTTGATTTTTCACCCTTCCTTTTGCACGTCTGTCTTTTGTACTCTGTGCCTCCGCTGGGGTGTGGGCTGCATCCTCCCTGCTTTCAGACCTCTTCGGCAGTCGTTTCTTTGAACTCCAGCCCACATACTGTGTCACATCCCAGTAATTCTTCCCCAAACCTTGGCTGTGGGTTATTGAGCTGACAAATGTCTAAATGACTGAGATACGATATTTGCAACCTGCTGAGAACCTCCTCTTTTCCTGTACTTTTTGATTTGTAGCTTTATAAGTTTTGTGGGGAAAGTGAGAAAAACATTCTTGGTGACACAGGCAGTGAATGAGGAGAACAGAATTGAAGGGGCACAATATATAGGACTCCTTCCTGCACTGCAGGCAAAAGCATTTATTTATATCTTAGTCCTCTGAATGTCGGAGGCAAAGGATTATTCAGTAGGGTGCAGGATGCAGCATCCAATATCCTGAGGAGAAGAATGTGTTCTACCACCTGGCAACAGATTAGACAGGAGCAGGCTATGAAAATACAGGTACAAGGCCACATTTAGTGTTACTGCGGAAGTGGCGTCTGTTACTTTAGGATTTGACTCCATAAATTAATGCTTAGTCCCTTTAGCATCTTTAACATTAGAAATCTGCGGAAAAGAAATACAAAAGACTCGTATAAGAACAACATCAAGTAAACTATGAAACCAGGTCCTAATGTATCCCAACCCCAGAGGGAGCATAACATTAACTTTTGGGAGCCAGAATGCTAAGTAATGACATTATGAGCTTTCTCCATTAGCAAGGCCCCTTGTTGTGGTATTGTGCCTGGCGTTGTGAGGTTCTGAGCTATGACTCAAAAAGAAAGCAAAAAAAGAAATGCAGAGATGATGCAGGAAAGGAAGAAAGACGGCGCCATTAGGATGGACTTTGGGGGCAGGAGGTACACGGGTTGACTTTTAAAACAACATAATTTAGAATTAGTGTTTTAAAAGCTTCTGAGATCAAAGGGATAATAGAAAACAAGAGTAAAACAGGGGTAAATTAAGCACTGTTGATGACCTGATAGGGACATAGCAAAATGCAGTAAAGTCTCCAACTTCTTTATGCTTGCAATAGCCTGGTATTTTCCTGTGTGGTGGGTTGGTTTATTCCCTTGCTTATTTGCTTGTTTGTTTGTTTGTTTATTTCTTTATTTACATTTAGTTATTGCTAGCTTTCCCTATAAAAGCAAATGGGCAAACTCAGTCCCCAGGGGCCAGCCGTGTAACGTGCTGAGATGAAATAGACAAGGATGGCACAGGTGACACAACAGATGACACGTCTGCAATAGCGAGAACTCATCAACCAGGGAGAACACGCCCTCATTTAATAGCATTCAAATTAAATATTTTTAAAACATTAAAATAAAACAAACCCTATGAAAGTCAAGCAAGTTTCAACAATGAGAGATGCATAGTGTGGGGTTTTTTTCAATTTTCATTGGAGTATAGTTGATTTACAATGTTATGTTAGCTTCAGATGTACAAGCAAAGTGAATCAGTTATACGTATACATATATCCACTCTTTTTTTAGATTCTTTTCCCATGTAAGCCATTGCAGAGTACTGTGTAGAGTTCCCTAGACACACAGTGTTTTTAAGTTTATTTTTTTAAGACTTTTTTTTAAATTCCTTTAGATCTAACCGCTTCATCAAGTTTGAAGAATGTGCTCTTAGTAAGATTTCTGGTTAAGATATCTCTTGGTGACCTTGAGTATCGAATTAAACATAGCAATTCCTCTTTTAAGCTCCCGTAAAGCTAAAGACCTTTTTAGAATTATTTTAAATTATAATCTTAAAGTTTACATAACTCTTAAGAGTATATGCTTGAAGAACTTTCGAGTTCATTGTAATGATTTTGTTTTAGGTGACAAAAGTAAAACCTACATAGGTAAATTGATTTGTTCAAGGTCACTGAATTAGTTTCCATTAGGGTTGGAATTAAATCCCAGTGTCCTAAATCCATAATCCATGCTGTTTTACTGATACTGTGTATCAAGGTTTTTTTTAAAGAGTCCAGAGCTTTTTATTTTAAACTGAGATAGCATTCAACAGAGAATTCAGAGGAAATGTGTGGAAATTGGTCATCTTCTTTCCACTGGACATTGTTGCCACACAAGACAGTATATTTATTGACCCATTTAGCGGTCAAATCTACAACTCTCTATTGGTCACTAGATGACCAACTAAGAGATCATGGACACATGGTGAAGCAATTCGTTTAAGTAGCTCGTGGTACACACTCAACAAATGTATGCTCTAGAGATGCATGGTCAGTGATATCACCTTGCTACATGGAGGACAGATTGTTAGACAAATGAGAGCAGTGATTCCCAAGCTCAAAAGCAAAACTAGTGTCAAGCTATGCCAAAACCTTCACTGATCCATGGTGAAATGAGAAAAGTAAGGACAATATAGTGAGTTTCCACAAAGTTAAATTTACAGAACTGCCGTATATTCTGAGATTATATCTTGTGTTTGGGGGGGTGGTGGTTCTTGATGGTTAAAATCAACGTCTTCTATGAAAATAGTGTTTTGTTACTGTTTGTAGCATCTTTAACTGATTAAAAGTTGGCAACTGGATGTTAGTCATTCCCCATAGATTTTTCTTTTATGTTTTACTTGTCTCTGAAAACAAATAAACCAGCCTCCCGAAACCAGAAACCTTTAAAGAGATTTAGAGTGTTATCTATGTTGCCACAGCTAGATTTAGTAAATTTTGAAAACTGAAAGCCTTTCTAAATCTAAAATTTTTTTATGAACTAAATGATCTTAAGACCAAGCTGTTTATTTCACTGAGACCCCAGGAAGTTATTATTCCAGGCATAGGTCACTTAGATATTAAGTATAAGAGAGTTTTTGAATTTCAGTAAAAATAGATTAAAGGCACAAAATAGAATGGGAGATTTCAAAAAAATTCTAGAATACATGTTACTGGAAGGACACAATCAGTTTGTAAACAAAACAACTTATGGAAAAATGGAAATTTCTAAGGACTCCAATCTAAACCTAGAATGTTTTCTCAGTTTAGCCTTATTGCAAAGTAGAGAGGACTGTTTTGAAGAGCTGAATGAGCCTATAGTTGAGATAACATGATCCTTATTTGTGTCAAGAGGAGGTCAAAACCTTAGTCCCCAGATAAAAGGAAGGATGTGACCTATACTAAAGGCAGCTACTGAATTTGTCTCCTTAGTTCTCCTTTCCTCCCACCGTTTCAGTCTCTTGGGCAATCTATACCAATAACCTCTTGCTTCATGAAATTTATTATCTAAATATTGAAAGTATTATATTTAATTTAGCCTAACAAAAAGGCACATCAAGTTTATTGAGAAATCAGGAGTTGGTGTTTTGCATCTGGTATAAGGATTATGTTATCAGTAACAGACTTAACAGTGATTATCGTCAGGTAGTGGTCAGTGGGTGATTTTTATTTTGTTATTCATACTCCAAAATTTCTATGTTGAGTATGTATTACATTTGTAATTAAAAAGAAAATCTCTCTCTATATATATTTTAATGTAAAAGAATATTAAGAGGCCAACAAGGGCACCCTTGTGAATATTTAGTTATAGGAACTCTGCCAGACCCGTATTTGAAAAAAGTCATGAATCCTGTCTTTCCCATGAGTTTGAATTAAGTCCATGATTTAAGCCCTACAAGGAGAGCTGCTAGAGGAATTCAGAGATAATGATGATGATGATACGTAGGACTCTGGATAACTGAGCGTGCACCAATTTCCTAGGGTCAGTCCTGTTCATCAACTGACAAATGGTCCGTGGACACACCAGGTGGTCATACAGCAGCAGGAGGCACGAGGTATCCTGCAAATGACCCACTACCAGAAAGTATAAAATCTGTGCTTGGAAACCAGGAACACAGATGGGTTGTGAAGTGGTCTTCAACAGACACTTGGGAATATGATTGGTTCTTTAACCCAACTTTTAGGTGTCACGTACATCCTCACTGCCTGACCTCTCCTCATCTGTACATATGCTTGTTAGATGTAATAAATAGATGAAAGAATGCAGTTGCAGAGAAGTAATTAAAAACTTTGCATTCCTCTCTCTACACCTCCCTCTTCTTCCCTCTCCCTTGATAGGATGGCCAGAAAATTAAGCCAGCTGTAGATTAATTGAGACCCTCTTCCATGTAGGGAACATCTGTCACTGCCGCTATAAGGATCGTATGAACAAATTAAAATATTTGATTACCTTTAATCCAAAAGAATGTAGCAGTCTCTTCAGTCATGTAGCTTACTGGAGTTTTTTGGTAGTTCTTTTTTTTTTTTTTTCATGCAAAGCTTATGACTGTAGTCCTTCCCTGAAGCTGTGAGATCTTTCAGCAGATGTTGTTTTCCATGTCTTTACCCTTTCCCTTGTGAAAGGGGGAAAAAGCCCTGAACAAAAGCAATTTTGGCGATAGGCAGAAAAGGTCTACATCATGAACATATTTTTAGAAACAGCTGGTAAAACAAATGGTCCAAATGTGATGCCTGGAGCATGTCTATTCAAACAACAGGCTTGTTTAAAGATAAAAGCAGCCACTTTTAAATATCAGCACTAGCAGTGATCTCCATACATGTTTAAGAGATGAGAGAGCTTGCCAAGACTTTCTGATTTCTGTTTTGTTTTCTGGGACAAAGTCTTTCCCTCTTGTGGCTTTGTTAGTGAGTGAATTTATCAGAAGCTGCCCATCCAATAGTTAAAATTGTGACTATCATCCCATGGAAAATATTTTTAAATTTACATATAATTGATTTTTTAAAACTGTGCTTTATACTTCTAAGAATGTTCCTTTTTAATAGCATCTACCTGTAGTCCAGAAGATCGAAATGGGAAATTGATAATGTGCTTAAATTATCACTGATCTTATAAGCCATGTTTCAAAAAAAGTCAGGCAGTGCTGCTAAGGGGCAAACATTTGTATTTGTAGCCATTAAAAAATCTGATGTCACTCTTCATTGGCCACATTCAGAGACTGCCTTATGACCTTGCCTTGTCATGACTTCATTTGTTTACTGAACTGTTATGTTCTGGAGCCACTGCCAAATGCCATTTCACAGATTGGTGAAATAATTCTTTATTGTATTTTTACAGTCATTCCAATTTCCAAATTACTTTCTGCTTCTCTCTGGGTCAGGCATTGCACAAACGCTGATTTGTATTATTGAACTTGATAAACAGATGTTCATCTTATCAGCTGCCATTCACGTTGACTTTTTCCTCCACTTCCTTCACCATGGTTCTGTTTTCATCTCAGAAACTTTCAGTAGTGCCTCAAGGAGCCTTAGTCACCATGTTGGCCCAGGTGGGATCTTAGCCACTGAGAAAGTCTTCATTTTTTGATGATGCTCAAAGAACAATCTTCAGTACCTCCTTCCCTTCACCCCCCGCCCCCGCCCCATGGGGCACAATGCTTACTCAATAGATGGAACTGAGAAATTTGAAAAGCGCTTCACTTTCATTTTACTCATTAAATAAACACAAGAAAACTATCTTTTCTAGAGCTCAGCATATCCACAAGTGTGTCTCTTTGCTATTTTACCTCAAACTGACCTACTTGATGGATAGATTTGATGTTATATAGGAATAGTCTAGGACTGAATTTTTCTTTTTTTCTATCATGCTGGCTCTGGAAAACATGATCATAAATACTGACAACCCAGGTTTTTAAACATACATATATATATATATATGTATTTTATCTTTATACACTTACAGTAAAGCATTGATCAGTAACTTTTATGGATGGTTCTTTTGATGTAAAATCAACTTCATCTTGGAGTTATAGATCCTGCAGCACTTATCGCACTGGAAATCTGACCAAAGTCTTCATACGTGTGTGTATTAATTAGATTGTGATTATGCATCATATGTACATAAAATTGCACAAATATGCATATATTTACTTCCTCAGAGTTTTTTTTTAACTTCTGATTTTCAAATAATTTCTAAGTTAGAGAAAAGGTATAAGGATAGTACATAAAACTCCCTTATGCCCTTACTCAGATTCACCAATTGTTAACATTTGCCACATTTGCTTATCATTCTCTCTCTCGTATGTGAATGTATATAAAAAATATTTATATGTGTCTATGTACATGTACACACATATATCTGAGCCATTTGAGAGTGTGTGTAAAACATCATATATTTTATGATGTTTTAGATAGATACATATAGATAGATATATTTAGATAGATACATATAGATTTCCCCCTGAACCATTTGAGAGTAAGTTGCAGAAATAATTTCCTTTACCCTGAATCATTCAGCATGTGTTTCCTAAGAACAAGGAAAAACAAATCAGAGTACTGTTATCAAAATCAAGAAATGTAACCCTGCTACAAAATCGCACCAAGAGTACATATTCAGATTTCACCAGTGTGCATAATGGGATTTAAAAGTACTTTTTTTCCAGTCCAAGATCCAATCCAGGATCACATACTGCATTTAGTTGTCATGCTCAGGAATTTTTGAAGCATTTTCTTGACATATTATTTTGTTTTACTTGTGCTGGTCACAAGTAAACAAAGGTTAGGAAGAGTGAGTAAATGTCTTCAAGTCCTCCTGGATGGGTTGCCGAGGAAGCAGGAGGATATAGCCTGTGCTTTAGCATATGAGTAAAATTTCCTTTCTTAGAATTAACTAACTAGAATTATAGCAAGAGGAACTTGAGGTTTCTCTCGTTTTCATTCCTCAGAGGGCACTGATAAACAAATTTCATATTTCTGACCAACTGTTCATTAATGCTTTCTGTTAACACTGCCTATCGAGCACTTATGATGTACTAAGTCCTGGGAGAGGCACTAGGGTACAAGAGTGAGCAAAAATAGAGATGGCCCCTGGTGAGTCTAGCGCGGGGGGGCTGTCATTGATTAATCAAGTGATCTCCAAATAAATACTTCGATGAGTGCTCTGAAGCAAAGGCACATGCCACATGTCATGGCAGGGCATGTGACAAGGTAGGGATGAGGGATGTGGATGCAAGGTCGGGGCAGGGAAACCTTCCTTGAGGAAATACTTCGGCTGAATTATGTGGGATAAGTGGAAGTTTAATGGGCAAAGAAGAAGGAAAATTCATTTGAGCATGCAAGAAATTTTAGGCGTGAGGAAAAATCAGCCATCTCTAAGAGGGAGCCATTTGGGAACAGCTGTCCAAGCTATAAAAGAAAGACCTTTCACAGAAATAAACTTTGGTGTCCTTTTTCATCTTTGGGTGAATGGAGACGAGAGTGACTTTATCAACTCTGCATGGCCCCTTGGTGGGCAGTGAGTGGGCTTTGTGAAGAATGGAGATACAATGAGTAAAATGATGCATTCACTGGAGGAAAGTTGGATTAAAAAAATAAAAAGTGAGGCTGTATTTTTTGGTACACCAATTCCTAGCAATAAAGGAGAAGGTGACAGGAATATATGTCTTAGGCTGAAGAGTCACCAAAGCCATTTCCAGGTTCTCAGAGTCTTAGATGATACTTTACAGTTTGGTATGGGACTGTGCATCATTTCTTCAAGCACTTACAACTTGGTCATGAGAGACTGAAGACAGCGTCCAAATTCTAGGTATTCTTACATCTTGCAGAGCCTATTAGTGAATGAGTCACTCAACAATTTTTTAAAGAAGCAGATGTTTCCTCAAAAGATGGTGCTGGAGAAGAGAATTGCATTTTGGTGATGGTAGTGAGTAAGCAGATATCAAATATCGATCTACTTATAATTTACACAATCGCACACTTTAGAGAAAACACATTCCTTCTTCCTCGCCACCACCTCACCATTACAGTCATTATCGGTTAAGTCATTGGATATTTGACTTTAAGTTGAGGATCATTTCCCAGTGTGATTAATGGTTTTGAAGGGAATGGTTTGTACACTCTCTGATTTTTTAATACTTGCCCCACAGTAAAAATTTGTGCTCCTACAATTGGAATAAAAGCAAAATGCTTTGTACTGACTGTATAATAATAATAATTATTTTGTGTTTATTATATATATTCTATATTTATTATAATTAATAAATATTATTATAGTAATAAAGAAATACTCTTTTTCCTAAAAGGAAGTAATTAGAAATATATTCCACGATGACTAGCCCCACCACAAGAATTTTCTAAGTCACATTTTGGATTGCTAATGGCATCCCATCACTGGGTTGGAATTTTTTTTTTTTTTTTTTTTTTTGCGGTACGGGGGCCTGTCACTGTTGTGGCCTCTCCCGTTGCGGAGCACAGGCTCCGGACACGCAGGCTCAGCGGCCATGGCTCACGGGCCCAGGCGCTCCGCGGCACGTGGGATCTTCCCGGACCGGGGCACGAATCCGTGTCCCCTGCATCGGCAGGCGGACTCTCAACCACTGCGCCACCAGGAAAGCCCGCACTGGGTTGGAATTTAAATATTCCTTCTATCAATTGGGAAACAGCAGTTTTTCTTTCTGTCTGTCATTGTCCATGTATGGTTTCCTTTCTGCTTATAAAAATCTATCACTCCGGGCTTCCCTGGTGGTGCAGTGGTTGGGAGTCTGCCTGCCGGTGCAGGGGACGCGGGTTCGTGCCCCGGTCTGGGAGGATCCCACGTGCCGCGGGGTGGCTGGGCCCGTGGGCCGTGGCCGCTGGGCCTGCACGTCCGGAGCCTGTACTCCGCAACGGGAGGGGCCGCGGCAGTGAAAGGCCCGCGTACCGCAAAAAAAAAAAAAAATCTATCACTCCTGCTAACTGTTGCACTTTATAAGATTACTACTGATTACCATTTAGATTTGTTAAGTGACATAGCACATTTATGGAGTCAGGGGCCAGTAGCCATCAAGGTCAATAGAAGTAGCCTGAATCAATTATAAATGAATTATTTTATTGCCCAACAATGATCAAAGCATGTGCTGCTGCAAAAGCTTAGTTCTAGTCCCTGAATGAAAATAGATAGATGATAGATAGATAGATATAGATAGATAGATAGATGATAGATAGATAGAGATATTTAGTTCTATGGGATAACAGATTTTTCTGAAATTTTCTTCCTTGAGAGAGGTTGCTTGTAAGCATCTTTTTCAGTGGAAAAGAGCTGAGTTGTGTTATCATGCACACACCCAGCCTACCGTGGCCACAGAATCCAATAACTTTTCTCTTAAATGAAGGCGTCTGTGTATCCACAGGACTGCCTGCTGTATTTCATTTACAATGCACTGCTTCACTCAACACACTCTGAATGAAGGAGATATGCTCCATGGCTTCAAATTCAGGCCCTCTCCGAGCAGGGCTTGTTTATCTGTCTGCAACACACTTGGAGCATTTGAAAGACTAGTGATGAGGTTCATTCAGGCTGTAAAAATGTGCTGAGCATCATGGCCGCTTCTTTCGCAATGGCCTGGCATGGAAGGATGGAGAAGGCCATTGTTACCACACAAATGACTGTCGATTTGCCTCTGGTGTGACTTATCCAGGGAAGTTACATCATTTTAAAGTCAATGAAGTTATAGGGAACATTTATGACTGTGGTACTTTAGTTGTAACTTTGTGAGACTGTTTAATAAGTTTGCAGAGAATAAGTTTGGAATCCAGAAATAGTTTGTTCTATTTCTGGGTGAAAAAACAAAGGATGCTTTGTACTTACATAAGATCCTTCATCTGGCCACAGAGTTTGGATTCAGACTCAAGAAGTGGGCTTGGAGTCATGTTTGCTTGGCTCTGAATAATGAACAAATGCTTTTCTCTTTTAATTTTAGAATGGAGTCACCTTTATTTCTGAAATTATACTCAACAAACCCCAAAACGTTTGGCTCTTGTATGATAGAAGAAGAGAGTAAGAGAGAATAGCTTGATATATGACTGTTTTTCTTCTGCGAGTACTCAATTAGAAGAGGAGACTGGTGAAACTCAAAAGGAGAATGTTGCCTTTTACGAAGCCTGGGAGTTAGAGCCCATAGGCCTGAGAGTCCTCCCAGACCCTTGCCTGAGGCCGCTGGCCAGAACCAGGGAAAGTATTGGTTTACTATTCAGTGGCAGAGATGCACCCATAATGCAATGGAGGGGAATGAATCTGCTTGTCCACTCTCTATAAAAACTCTGTATTTATCAGAGTTTAGATTAATATAGACACAAGCAAAGTAGCCTCTCCTTCTGGTCTTAATGGTCTAAACCACCTTGTTTCATTACCCACCTCCTAAGACATTTAATCTAACTTGCTCAGTTAACTGTTCGGGCAACTTTGTGAACTTTGTGTGTTAGCTGGTGCAAGGCATTGTTAAGAGCTGTAAGCCACCTATTTTTAGTCCTCTCATTTCCTTCACACTGATTGATTAAATGGGAAGGAGGTTGAATAAGCTTACTTTCTTTTAAGATGACACAAATATTAAATTGACAGATAAACTCCTAGGAGGTTTCAGTCCGTTTCAGGAAACTGACGATATGAGGTCTTTAAGCGTTGACAGTCCTATGAGAGAGAGAGAGGGAGACCACCAGGGAATCGTGAAAAAAAGAAAAAATGAGGGAAATGTCTAGATTCAATAGGAAATTGGGGGTGTTGAGAGCATTTTAAGGAAAATGCTTGCTTTTTCACCAGCGGTGTCGTTTTGTTCAAAGGTACAAGAAATTTAGTACTTTCTCTGAAGTGTAATAGAATTGCAGACCTATCTCTACAAATTTTACTCTTTTACGTAATCTTGCCTTTACCCAAGAGCTAGTGAGTGAGGGTTTTCCCATGAGAACTGGTCATGCACAGGATGTTAATGCAGGACTGGGTCAGGCTCTGGGGTTTCATGCATGCGAGATGGGAAAACTCTTCCTTTGGTTAGATTAAGGTGTGTGTATTGTCCAGGCTTCTGGGAATCATAAAAAGTGAGGATATAGCCACAGATTCCTTAGATATCAGGTTTCTGAGGGCCTAGACATTGTGTCTGGTTTTATATTTTTTATCTTGCCAAGCGTGATTTTTCCAACTTCACTTAATATGTCTGGAGGATGAAGCTATTTCCATCAGGCACAGCTCTGCCGCTCTTAAAAACATTAAGGGTGAATTTTCCTTGTTTGTACCTGCTATCCACTAGAGGCTAAAAACTGATAATTTGGCTACTGGCAAAATTCCACTGTAACAGCTAATAGAGTGTTTTGGAAGGATGCCAATGGCAGCCAGATTGAATTAAGTACTTAAACTACTATTTAAGATCAGTTCTGCAGTTGGGGACTTGAAATCAGTGGCAGATTCACCTTCTAGTTTCCACCTTACTTTGGGTTTTTCATGTCTTCTCTGATTTCCCCTGCATTTTTATCTCAAAGTGGATTCTCTCTCTCTGTCTCTCTCTCGAATACATTCATGCTAATGTGAAAATTTCATAATACTTCAGAATTTAACATGCACTTTCATATATGTTACTTTTTGTTGTCTAGATATATTAATGGTATTACGAGATTATTTATGTTAATGACATCCATGGTTCAACAGAAACACTAAAGGAATCACAGTATGTAGTATCTCAGAAGTTGCATTGCAGACCATGGCAGGAGGGGAGAGCTAGATATCGGAGACGTGGGCTGTAGCCCTGGCTGTAGTACTCAGGGTCTTCATGACCTTGAGCCAATGCCTTACATTCTCTGCAATGTAGTTTCTTTACCTTTAAACCAGTGGTTCTAAACTGAGGGTGATTTTTGCCCCTAGGAGACACTTGGCAATTCTGAAGACATTTTTGATCGTCACATCTGGGGAGGTGCTATTGGCATCTGGTGGGTAGAGGCCAGGGATGCTGCTAAACATCCTGTGGTGCACAGGATAGTCTCCACAACAGAGAATTATCCAACCCAAAATGGCAGTAATGATGAGGCGGAGAAACCTTGCCTTAAGATGTAAATAACATCTACCCCACTCATTACAGGATTATTATGGGGCTCAAATATAAATGGAAGTGGCCTTCCATTTCTGATATTAATTCTCTCTGGTATTGCACAGATGGATGCCAAAATTGAATCTTGAAGGGAGAATGGATTTATTCTCCTAGACTAAAAGTTATGTATGAAACTATCAGATTAAAATATATGAAATACATCCATTGCATCTTGCTCCACAATTTTATGGTTTTAAACCAATTCTCTAAACATAAAGAGGAACAATGAAAAAATATTAATCTTAGAAGAAACCTAGCATGCAGTGACTAACATAGATAAAGGAAATTGGAATCCATGCAACTAATAGACTTTTCTATTAGTGTACAGCCATAACACATCTTTCCTAATAGATGCAAGCCCGAAATGATAAGTTGTTTGGATCACATTAATTAACATCCAGCTCTATTAGATTTGCACCTGAGGTTGGGTTCATTTTACCAGTGCTGATGAATATCAAACTTAACAATATCTAGCCACATTATATTAGAATAAAATATGTTTTACATTGAAGGCAAATTTTAGACTCAACTCTTAATAATGGCCTCTTATATTAACTCAGATAACTAGAGATAGTAAAAGAATGAATTAAATTCCAGTGACTCAGACTACAATATATGTTATAGTAGTAATGAGAATTAATCCTTTTTGTTGCTTTTATTGTGCAGTTGCCTCATAAGTTTATATATAACTCTAGAGTTTATGAGGCATTTTTACAGATATTACTTCTTGCCTTATTTTTGTAATGCAGTCCTCTTAAAAATGTAGCTTGGGATCCATGGATGAGATCTGAATGTCTTCACAAAATTTTATTTACATAGACATTTTTATTGGGAAAAAGCACACAGTCTCCATGAGATTTTCATTGCTTTGTTATCCAAAAATGTTCAGCAATCGCCCTTAAAATAAAGGCTCATCTCCTCCTAAATGCTTATTTTTACCGAGTTCTCCTTAAATGACACTGTATTTGTTCTATCAGTATATTAGCAAATCATCTCTAGAGTACCAACTGACCAATAATTGTAAAATTCTTAATTGACATACACGCAGATTTTTTTTTTAAAGATTCCAATTGGAAGCTCTGCCATATAGCTAAATTGAATAATTATGCAAATGCAGTACAATATTATTTAATTGGACCTTTTGGAATGAAAACAATCCAGGTGTGCAAAGCTCTTTGCAATCTGGAACAACTATTCTAACATATATCTGCCAAGTAACAAGATCTTGTATGTAGACAGGAAGAGGAAAACAGCTTTGGCTACCCTCCCAAGAAAATCTACATGAAAGAATGTTGTACGCATTGTGGTATGTACAGATTCTCAGGTTTTCTGTTATAGAAGTACTACTGTGTAAGAACAACTATATAGACAGACTAGAAATCCAGAGAATTGGTAGTTAAATAAACAGACTTGTCCCACACCCACCAATAATAATAACAGATGCTCTTAGCCCTTAAGAAACATAACAAAGAAAACACAGAAATCCAACATTTCTTACTACTACTGAGATTTTAAGTACCACTGGAAAAGCAAACCCCATTACAAATGCTGACATTTTTACCCAGAGCCCATTCTCTTTATTTTCTTATTTCTATCTCTGCCACCTTTCTCATCTGATAAGGGGTTTCCGAGTACCGCTCTTATAGCCGTAAAATGAGCACAGAGTATGTACAACAAGATGCCTCCTCTGATTCTCTGGGAGGACCCAGCCCTTTTAACCTTTCCCTTTCTTGAACCAACCATTTAACTGTATATTATTTGCTGCTCAGCTTCACAGCTAAAGACACAACATTCTACATGAAAATGTCACTGCTGAAAACATTATGCAGTGCTCAAAACATAGCCATGTGTCCATACTCCTTTATGTTCCGGTAAAGACTATGACACTCAGTGTGACACAAAAGGGGCCAGTTAACTATTTTACCAAAGGTGGTATTCTAAGTTAAAACTAAGTAACTGAAAATGACAAAATTAAAATCAAACTCAGAAAAGTTTGCATTCATTCCCAGCCATACTTGACCAGGACTTGCAGGTTCAGATAGCCCTTACCATCCTTGGAGACATTTCACTTTTCACACCCTAATTTCTTCAGAGGACAAACAGAATCATGGTAACTTCCCCCAAACACTGAGACTACCTTGTAGGGTCCCTTTCAAAAGCAAGAATATTCTTTTGGGTTCCATGGCCATAACAAAATAGGTAACCAGATCCCTCCTCCAAACCTGTCCTATGCAGTTGCCACTCATTGGGCTTTGTGAAACTGCAGAACTGGGCCATTTTAAAATATCTTCTTCAGCACCATAATACCTTTTAATGACATGTAAGAATAAATGTTAATATTACTCTTAGAATAGTTTTTTTAAACTTTGAAAAAGTTCAGCATCTGAAGATTTCAGTTTTGATATCTCCTCGCACATTCTTTAGGCTTCTGTTCTAGGATTTGTGGCCACTTTTGCTCATGGGGAGCTCCTTTTTGGCAGAGCTTTTCTTCAAGGGGCTGGAAATGTGGTGTGTAGGATGAATTGAATAGCTACGTCCCAGATGACACAGTTGAGGGATTGAATGGAAGAAATTTGTGGCAACCAACATAATTATTCAAATTGGAATGTGGCCATGGCCCCAGGGTTCATATTTTTCTTCATAAGCAAAGTGGTTTGGGATTCGGTGTAAGCACAGGCAGTTAAGATTTCGACACTAAACCACATCCCTGCACAGAGCCCATGGGTTTTCTGGTTGATGATCATAATAGTTACATAAGAAATTTGACAGTGACAGCAGGGGAACATCACCCTATCAGACTTAGCCACTGTTAGGAGGATGCAGTTTAAATCCTGGCATGCGTGGAATAGCCTAGCTGTAAATGGTTATTTAAAACAACATAGTAAATTTCAATCAGAACTCAGTCCTTTGCAATTGATTTTCAAGTTGCTACAACTCTGCATCATTAAGGTAGAGTCCTTTCCAGTGAGATTTCCTTCTAATGTTATACAGAGAAAAAAGTTACTCTTCTCAGTAAAGTTCAGTTGGATGCTACTGATAGTTCAAAGAATTTGGACTAAAGTGGTTCTGTGCACTGGAAGGAACCCACTGGCAAATGACAAAGATGCTAAGTGCGATGTGTAGCTATTGTTTTCCAAGCTCATGCATTCCCACTCTGCCTTCCCAGTTGGCTTTCCTGCAGCATCCAGTTCCAAGTTTAAGACCACAGGGTCATACTTGAGTGGCTCTCATAGAAACTCTTGCCAACTGACATCTGATACACTTAAAGGTTGTTAAAACCAAGAGCCCTTCTTTGGCTAGGAAATGTTACACTTTTAGTGTCATCCTGGTTTGTGAGTAAGTTCCATCCACTATTCCAGACAACAAATAAAACTAGCCCACATGACACAAAGCTACCTGTGATGCTTTCTAACTATGCTTTCAGAAGCTATGTAGCTTTCTTTTGTTTGGCCACCATTACAATACAAGCTATCCAACAGAGAAAGAGCTGCTTGTAGCTTTAGAATACAGATGGGTAATTATTGTGATGCAGTCTCAGAAGACCTTGGATTGAGAGCTCCAGAGAACATCATACACCTGAACACTAGCACAGTACAAAAGATAGAGGCCTAGAGCTTTCTGAAGCAATAAAAGTCAGCCATACCCAACACTTTCATCTAAAAGCTGGAGTTGTTAGATTGAACATTTATCATTGTTTATCACCTAAAAGAAAAAAATCCCTGACGCACTAACTCCTATGCTGCTTCTTTGGTCTATTGACCTGTTGATGCCTGATTTCCATATAGAACTCTGCCAATGGCTAGTCTCTACAGTGGGAAATCAACTTTCAAACCTTCATCCTTGGATTACTAGATTCCCTTCTTTCTCTGCTCAACATCCCATGTATCCAAAATAATACTCTTAGCACCCTATCCTAGGATTTGGCATCTCACTGCAAGAAACACAGAAATGATTACGCCTTTCTAGGACCCACTAAGGAAGGAGTGTTGTGAAGTGGCTAGGTAATCGACTTTTGATTCTTAAGGGAAAAGGCAACATAAAACATATGCTTCCATTATGTAAAGACATAGAGTTAGGTAAACTAAATATAGTCAGTTTAAAATATTTGAGAAATGATATTATTGGCTTTGGAAAATTTTTGAGCTTCATTAGCAATAGCACTTACCTTCCTTAAGTCACTGGTTCTTTCAAAAGATCACCCTGTCTAACCCTTACATTTACAGGCAATAAAATGGGGCTCAGAAAATTAAAGTCACTTACTTGAGGTTACATAACCACTAAGTAAGGTTGCCTCCACGCTCTGCTTCCTAACGTCATGTGTTTTCTAGGAGAGCCAGGAGAGCTTACTTTCTGGAAGTTTTGCTTATTAGCAGGATGTATAACCTGTGGGAAAAGACACAACAGCATTCGATTTTATTTCTCTCTCTGGTTTCTCTGGAAACATTGACTAGATACTACCATCCTTTTCTCCTTCAAGGCTTTCTTTGGACCACACATGGTGAATGCCACTACTGTACAAAGTTATTCTTTTTACCATTAATTGTTCTTTTTGTGTTACTTTCTGTAAAAGTATCAGAGAGAGTTATTCTCCAGAGACTTCTAGGTAGTTGAGTCCTTGCTTTTAGATTCTTTCTGTCTAAAGAAATAAGTCTTAAGGACTGTAGGTTAAACAGATCTCTTCAAATACGAAGGCTCTCTAGAAGCTAAAATGCACAGACACTCAGAATGCGGTAGCTTTCTGTCTCGATTGGGGCCCATTAGCCAGGTCCACAGGGAAATCACTTTTTATTTTTCAATAATTATTTATTGGGTCCTTATTATGTGCTATGGCCACATTCCTATACCTCTTCTCTCACTGTCCTTACCTATCTGGTCAACACTGCTCACAACTTTAAGTAGCAGTGACCAAGGACAATCGTCCACTGTGTGCTACCGTCCTATCCAAATACTGGCTGGCTTCAACAGAACTGAAAGGGAGAACAGGGCTTATTCAGAGTAGTTACAAATGCCGTTCATAAGCACAGGGGTACCTTGCATGGGGTTATTGCGTAGGCTGGGCAGGCCTTGAATTGCTCAACTCGAGGGGATACTCTTTACATGAACTACAATAGGAACTGCATCCTCTGGAGCTCTACAGTGAAGGAGCCCGACATTCAAGGAGACAGATAGGTACAGGTACCATAACAGTATGTTCTCTTGTTTCTGGCTGAATAATATTTTCAAGGAAACAAGATACCCTCATCTGCAAGGAGAATTTGTGTTGAGCCAAAACAAAACCAAAGATGAAACTGATATGGTAAGAACAAAATGATTTGTCTAAGTTTTCATGATACTGCTCCAGCCCTGGATTTGCTTAGTGGCTTCGCCTATCTGTTCCTTAAAAAAAGAGAGAGTGGGGATGACCTGTCACTATCAAAAAATTCTACTTGGTGTCCAAGATAATAAGGATTTTCCTAGTGAGTTGTTTACAGGAGGACTAGTATATTTTGTACTGAATAACTAAATAATATGTAATAAAAAATGTAACAGTTTTCAAGTAAGAGAGACCCCAAAAGCCTAGCCCTAGGTTACATGATTTTGAAGAGATAATACTTAGCACTTTATGAATTTTAAGTTTCAGCTTTCAGTAGTATCCATCCATTTGAAAAAACAAATATGACCTTTTGGCTAATAGCATTGGGGGAAACATTACTGTAGATTAGTACTATGAAACAGAAATAATGAGCAAATATTCTAATGGAGTCACTGCATGTGAGCACATTAAACTTCGCATAAAGATAGAGATGGTAAGTGGGTTTCTGGGTTTCACCATTCTGACGTTCTTAATTAAACATGGCACCATTGCTAAAGATAAAACCTTTAATGTTTCTCAGATCTTTTCTTTTTTAATAGATACCTCATATGGTCATCATATGTAGTGTGAAAACTTAAAGATCAAGTAACATATTCACCTGAAACAACATAGGGAATATATCAGGATCTGTTTATTATCACCGTGGAGAAATAATGTTGGAGACCACGCTGAAAAAAGATGATGTGGTCTGGCCAAGGAGATATTAAAAGTGACCAGATGACTGTTGGCACTTCTGTTTTCAAAGCTGGCTCTAACTCTTCCTCTCTTTGTGACCCTAATCTGAAGCCAGGCTAGTGTCTTGTCCTCATCCTAACACCATGTCACTCTAGCAGGTACGGTAGACTCCATGGTTCTGAAAGGACACAGTTGGAAGCTAATTCTTGAGTCTTCTGTCCGACCTGAGACTGAGAGTAGCATCTGTGCCTGTTTGATGAGTACAGAGAAAGCCATTTTTCTTAACACTTTAGAATAATTAGTGGAGCCTACCAGTTTGGGGTTACAATGCAGAATAAAAATAATAGGGTATGAAAAAAGGACAATGTGATGAGATTCTCCAACTGTTGCTTTATAGCGCTTTTAAAAAATTTTTGCATGGAGTCAATGATGGATTAGGGTATAGTATGAAAGGAAACAGTATGGGACAGAGATATTCAGAGAGCATTTGTAATTTGATAACTCAGGAAAATAGCAAAGGAATCAAATCATTTAGACTATTTTGATAGGTACTTCATAGATAACTGAAGCATCCACCACATTACATTTAGACTAGGTGGAATATCCAAAAACATTTATTGTGTGGTCCTAAAATTAATGTATTAGTAATTATTAAGTAGCTTTCAATGTGCCAGTAAGAGAATTATTATTCTTATAACATTTCTGAAAGTATGTATATGTGTGTGTATGTATATATGTGCATTTTATAAAGTGCTGATATAGCTAGCATCTCCTTCTATTAATTCAACATCCAGCGAAGTTTATCTCCATCTTACTAACAAGAGAAGTTATGGCTTAATTCAAGGTCATAGAGAGTGGATCACAGCCTGGATTTAGTCCAGGTCTTTTGATTATGAGCTCAACGTGATTTTGGAGAACTTAACAAAAAGCAAATATTCAGACACTGCCTGTCATCCCATCCCCACTAACCCCAGCAGAGACTGATTTAGTAGGTCTGGCTTAAATGACCTGAGGTTGTACCAAAAAAACCCTCAGAGCCTCTGAATATCTCATTGTGCAATAATGATTTCAAGGGCATAAGAGTTTGAAATAAATCTGTGGAGATCCTGGGATCTCCTGTGGAAATTGTTGTTGTGCCTAAAGATTAGCTTGTTTATAATTTCCCATACTCACTGAGAACTGAATATTTTAAAACATCCTGGTTTGCAGTGGCATTGTGGTTTAATGTAAAATATATAGGATTGAGTTTAGTCATGGCTATTCAACTTCCTAGATGTATACTTTGAGCAAATTAACTTCTTTCAGCCCAAGTTTGCTGATAATGTAAGATGTAATTGAAATGATTAAGTGAAATTAAATATTTAAGGTGCTTAATACAACATCTGGCAGAGAATAGTTTCTCAGTAACTCTTAAGAACATGTCCCTCTAGAAGTAGGCTGATGGTTAATTTAGTGTTTTAACTATAAAATTATAATTTATATTTTCTTTCTCTTTTCTCATATTTGGGGGGATCACTGCGTCAACCATTTGATCATATGCATTTGTCTCTAAGCATGTATCTTTACTAATCTAGAGGCTCACGTGCATTGAGTTTTTGGAATGACTAGGGAATTTATCATAGCTTCTCTCTAATCTACAGTAGTTCCACTTACAAAAATTAAAAATAAATCTCATGATATGTGTCTTGCACATGCAGGCATCTCTGTAGTGTTCTTCTCGCTGGTAAACCAGCTGCTTGAGGCTCAGGTCAGACACAGTCAAAGCCATGCAATCATGGTACATCATCTTGATGTCAAATGCATGAGTCTTGAGCAAGCTTTTCATATTGTTCGCATAGTACTAATTTCCACTGAGTATAAAAATGCCTTGATGTTACTGATTTATGAACACTGTACATTCCTTACAGTGAAGATGGATCTTAGGGGAAAAGAGGGTGTTTTCAAGATATGGTGAATTTTATTGTAACATGTCGTCAAGTTCAGCTATTTCTCGTGGACAGCGTAGAGAACTTAAGGGCCCTGCAGAGAGGAGGCAACAGGTAGAATGCCCAGCTGCTACCACCAAAATAACACCAGCACAAATAAAATGATCAGAATTCTGGTCATAATGACAGATGAGCTTTTGTGGAAAACAGAAGCAAAATAAACCTTCTTGAATAATTTATTACTCTAAAAATACATTCATAACATGTCATGGTATGAATTCAGGAAAAAGATCCCACTACTGCTGGGTTCTGCTGTCAGTGGCTGTAGGGCCACAACAGGCAAACATAACGAAGTACATTTTCACTACCCTGATCACCAGTCCTCCCACTGATAATTTGTTTGGTCCATTCCTTCCTATTGCCTGAAGACATGCATCAAAGTCTGGCAGCTGTAGGCCTGACTCTTCTGTTTATTTTATCTTTAGCTTTCACAACTGCAAAGGAAAGCCTGAGTTTTTAATAAACATCCCAGCACCAGTTTATGAGAGGGAGAATGAGTTAGATAGTGATGTGTTTTTTTCGGAAGGCTTTTTAAGCCAGCTGCGGGTGAGAAGGTCCAATTTGCATTGGAACTGCTAGCTAGAATTCAGGGAAATCCCATCTAGTTTAGAGAAGAGTAAAAGAAAGTAAAACAGAATAGAGGATGCAATGCTTCAACAGTTAGTTTACAAGCCATTTACTCAACACCTCACGTGGGAATAGCACCGTGCTTGGAGCTACGGAGGTCTGCAAGAGAGAAAAGTAGACTGGCCTCCCTTTGTGAGGTGTTTTCAGGCTATTAGAGGCATTGTTCCTTCACTAAACAGTGACTTCCTGAGCTCTTACCAAGTGTCCAGCACTGCTTCAAGTACAGTGGAGAATGAGACAAAGTCTCTGCTCTCATGGAGCTTATATTCCATAAATAAATGGGCATGAAACAGCTAGTAAATACTACACAGAGAATCATGAGGGGACGATCGGTTAGCGAGCAGGTTGTGTACTATGGAAGTCACGGAGGACCTCTCTGAGGAGTAAAATTGGAGGAGAGACCTGAACCGTCAGAAGGAACAAGCCAGGCAAAGAATAAGAAAAGGAGTGTTCTTGGAAGGGAAGCTAGAGAATATGGCCAAAGTCTGAGACATCATGGGTCAGGGGCAGCTGTAGGAGATGAGATGGGAGTGGTAGGCAGCTAGCAGATCACAGGGGACTTTCACAGTGGGTCACAGTACAGAATTTGGGTTTGGAGAATTCTACCTTTGAGGATCTGAAGCAAGACAGTGACTTGATCTGTTTTATATAGTGTACTTTTTAAAGATCACTTTGACTTCATTATGGAGAATGGATTTTAGGGAGCCAGAAGTGGAGGTGGGGAGATCAATTGGGAGGCTATTGCAGAGTCCAGGCAAGGAATCATGGTGGCTTACTTTAGGACTTGGGTGATGGCAGTGGGAGAAAGTCAACGTGAGGAATTTGTTTCCAAAGTAGAGTACACAGAACTTCCTGGTACACTGGATATGTGGAGTTGAGTTGGGGCAGGGGCTCAAATATCATGACTAATTAGGGGCTTGTACACCTGGGTCAGACCCAAAAGATGGGAAACCTAGGAGAGGTACAAGTTTAGGAGGAGAGCAAAGTCCAAAGTTCTCTTTTAGCCATTTTGAATTTAAGGTGCCCCTTAGATACTGAAGTAGAAATGTTGAGTAGACAGTTGGATATGGGAAATTGGAATCTGAGAGGAGATTTGAACTGCAAATCATAGTCATATAGATGGCAGGTCTTTACAGCCAAGGGGCAGGATAGGATCACCCAGCCTAGGGCCATACCTGGGACCAGCCATGAAATGGAGAGATAAAGGGTCAGAACAGGAAGAGGAAAGTTGGAAAAATCTTGGGCTATTCAAGCTAAAGGAAGAAAGTATTTCAGACAGAGCTTTCATTTCTGACTGGCACACAGGTCATATTTATATGGATAAAATAAATCTTTTATATTACCTACTGTCTTGGACTTTAATAGAATTATAAGGACCTAATAGTTTGCAAATAATGAGCCATATGCATATATTGGTCCTAAAAATCCACGGAGAAGCAAGGTTAAGAAAAGGAGAGCAGTTCCTAAGTTCATGGCTTTAAGCTCTATTTACACTGCTCTTTCTCTTTGTTTTACTTCATGAAGATATTCGATGAAGATAACTCTTGATTAAATAAATTAGTGCCAACAAGGATAACTTTTTTGAATCCCACCCACTTCACAAAGCAGAGATCCAAGTGCTGCAAGCTGCTCTATTTTTGTAGTTCAATTCAACAAATATGTACTGAAGACCTGTGGTGTCCCTGCTCTGTGTTAGATGGATTAAAAAACACAAGATAATTATAAAGATTCAGTTTGTGCATCAAGGAGTTTATAATATCCTGAGTGAAGAAAGACTTACTTATACTACTACCTGATTACCATTAAAACAAATGAAAATAAGAATATTAATTCCTGGAAATTTTTTAATGGAATTTTCCCTTTTGTGCATCTTAACCAGTATTAACTCTTTTGGCAGAAAAGAGCTAAAATACTACCTCGACCCTCCATTCCCTCATATCCTCATCTTACCCCACAGTTCTCATGCCTGTTGGGATATGTTTTCCAAGGGAATTTGATGAGAGTTCCACCCTTGTCACCATCCTCTTTGGTCTCTTCAGTAGCACCAAGTAATGCTGAACTCATAGAATATAGCGAATAACATCTTCTTGTATTTGAATTGGATATTTCATAGTTTCCAAAGTAATTTGACTTAAATTTACATACATATGTGTGCTGGAAGGATGAGTCGTCCTGATTTTATAAATGAGCAAACTGAGACTCCAGGGGTTGGGGTGAGGAGTGAGTGACTTGTCTCAAGTCATGTGGTTTGAGAGGATGGGCTCCTATGAAAACATATCTCAATATGACCTCTTCAGAGCTTAACTCTAACCCACAGAAGAGTGAAACAAAGTAACTGTAAAATTACATACATATATAACAAAAATTCACCACAAAAAGATGAACTACTCAAGCTTTAAGAACTTAGCACTATTGGAGGGGTAGGAACAGGGGTTAAAGAGAGGTAGTAATAGTGGCTACTCGGGTTAGGGTTTTTGACTGAGGTTATTATTTGTTTGGTGCTGAAGCAGGTGCTCCAAGCATCCCACTCAGTAGCACTGACCTCAATTGTCTGAGAGTCAGCCTTCTCTGAATATGAAACCCTCATAGCTGATGCTGTGGTCAGCTTTGAAGAAAATAGTAACAAACATGTGAAGAGCTCTTTATAATTTATAAACACTTTCAGATTCAAAATCTCAGTTGTATAAACTTACCCTTTGAGGTAGGTTAATTGACCAGCCATTATAATCGCCATATTACACATGAAAAGACAAGCTCAGGGAGATGAACTGACTTTTTCAATGTCCTAACAAGCTAGCATAGTAGGTGGTACAACCAAGACTGGAACTTAGGTCTCCAGACTCTGAAGTTTCTATCCCATGTACTAGATTTCAGGTACAAGGTGAGCCACTTTGGTGATGTAAGATTTTAATGCTTTTATGGAAGCTCTAAGCTAGTGTGGGGTTTAAAAAAAAGCAATTAATGATATTAATTAATTTATTCATTCATTAGTTCATTCAATAAATGTTTGAGTGATTATTAGTATTCTGGTTGGTAGGAAAAATAAAGATAAAAAGACGCTATTCTTTCCTAAAGTTCTGAGTGTAGCTGAAACTGAGAAGAAAACAAATTAAGTGCAGTGAAGTGTTGGAGCCAGTAATAATCTGTACAGGACGCAGTAGGTTCACAAAAAGGAATGGAGATTTGGGGACAGAATTACAGATACAAGTTAAGGGTTTCGTAAATACATAGGGAAAGAAGTCATTAATGTAAGGTCCTTCCGTGTGTAAACATTCTATTCTACCAGGTTTGAAAATGCAATACTACCTTTTGTAATGTTTTATCCATTCTTATGAATCTTCTTAAGTATGAAAAGTTCCTCTCAATTGGGCAAGCAGATCACTGATACAGAAATACAGTTCTAAGTATTGGGCTTGATGGTGTTCTGTACTCTTTTCCATCTTGGAGGTTTAGTTTTTCTCTTTCTCCCTATTTACTGTAATTAGGTTTGTAAAATGTTTGGGAACAGATAGTACAAGAACTTACTTGGGACATTTTTGTTCAGCATTAAAAAGGAAATGTTAAATTTTTTATTTAGAGACAAATACCATGTTTGAAGCAGTTGATGCTCTTTCTCTGAGCATCACCCATATCTGAGGAAGAGGTTGTGAGAAGTCAGGGTAAACTCAGGGCTCATTTTGTAACACAAGTGACAGCCATCCTCACATTACTAGGATTTGACATCCAGGCATAGTGTCTCTGGTTTCTTTCTAAGCCAAACCATGATTCAGAACTGAGCCATTGATTCTCTCAGAAGAATCCCTCCCTTCATCCCACAGACGCATAACATATCAATCAATGGAAAGGATTTTGTGTATTTCATAGGAGGGACAGATGATGAAGAGATTAATCTCATATACCTGATGCAAAAATCGTGAAAATTCTCATTAAGTATTTGTTCTCCAGACTCCTTTTTAGCCTTCCCTGATTACAATTTTTTAAGTCTTTCCCTGGTGTTGTACTCTGATTCCCAAGAAGGTTGCCTCTTCCTTCCTCTTTCCAGTACTTTCAATGACAAATTTAAAATATTTAATGTTATGCAAAATAATTCATTTGGACCTTCCTCTTGAACCTCACCTGTGCACACTGAAGACAATGTCCTTATCAAGCCGGGCTCACTCTCCCAGAGAGGTGGGTTTGCACCTTGAGTTCCTTGAGTATTCTTCCAGCTTCTCAGGCACAACCCCAAGCAGTTTAGAAACATATTTCTTTGAAACGAGTGCACTTTCCAAGATGCATTCTGAGTAATTCCATCTTATTGCATTTGATGTTCTTAATAGTCTGATTTTGCATTTAGACAGGGTTATTTGGACATGGTGGGATAAAAATGGTCCCATCAAAATATGCTGTTTCAAGTCAAATTATTGTATTATTTGTTCTCAATGGCAAATACAACCCCAAAGCATTCTTAACACTCAGTAGAGGCATAGATACAGAACCGTGCAGTTATTGGTAATAAAAACCTAGTGTAGATATGTAATGAAAGATGAAAATGAAGTTGTGACCTGATTATGAGCTACTGGCAATATTATTTTCTATCTTATATTAGAAATCAAATGAGCTTTGTGTATATTAACTGATGGTCGACTTATAAAAATGTGTAGGCACTGATATAGTGTTGTGTTCGCTTCATTTGAAACTGTGGCTTCCATGGATTTAAAAAATACATATTTTATTTGCAAAGTGACAACCATAAATTTTGGTATGTTCACTTGTTTAGCCAGTGATTTCCAGAAAGTAAGAGGTGTCCTACTTGTATGAGTTTTAAAACAGGCAATTTTGATATAGGTAAATTACTCAGCAGAGACCTTAGGAGACTCAAATTGCTGATGTATCTTCCTCAAAACACCTCTTATTTTCCAGGAGTTATGTAGACACGAGACATATCTTATTCTTTATAAGTGTCACACTTAGACCACTTACGGTTCCTACTTTAAAAAAATGCCTATGAAACAAAAAATAGCCCATGTGAATGTTATTAAAACTCACTGTGTCCTACAGAAGTAATTTGATGCCCTTGTGAGGCAATTTGTACATTGATAGGGTCTTCTCATACAATAAAATTCAATGGTAAAAGTATAATTATTCAAAAAAATTAACTAAATGGCAACAAGGGTTTTTCTTTTCCTGTATTGTTGGGATTTTTTTCCTCCTCCTAAAACCTCCCAGCTGCCCTTTGTGAAGTTCCTAGAATAATGATTAACATTATAAAACCAGAGACTAAAAATCTTGGTACGGACTGACCCATGGGGACACATTACTATAATTATTTTAAAACAAAATAATAAAAGGGGCATCCCATAAGGGACAAAAGTCTGACTCATCCTCACAATTTATTCTGTTTGTCAAAGTCAGCTCCAAAGTTTCTTAGAAGTGGTTGGAATTGGCTCAGAACCAGGGGCTCTCAAGTGTCTTACCTTTGTGGTTCACCTACCTGGGTTTCCCAGTCCTTGGTTGAACATTAGTGTTCTCACGGGGATAAAATATTTCATGTACTTCTTGTGATCTCTTCCAGTAGAGGCTGAGGACACTTCTAAAGCCTCCTTCCCCATGTCCCTTCCACAGTATCTTCACACACACAAACACAGTTTGTCTCTTTTTTCCTTTTCTCAAGGTTTAATCGAGCATTTTGTTTCCCAAATGGTCTCTAAAAGACTGGCCGTTTCCCCCAATGTCCTTCAAATAAGCCGCACTCATTTCCTGACTATCCTGTAGTTAGTTTACTGATGCTATGCCACTATGCTCTTGAGAGTGGAGGAGTGGAGGGGGTTTTGCCTCTATTACCTAAAAAAAGCTGTCCATTTATCAGGTACATTTAATTACCACAGTTGTCACCCATGTACCCTGTCAATTTGGCCAAGCCCAAGAACATGTATATGGAGCAGTATTAATTATAACCCCTCTATGTCTTACAAAATTTACCTTCTGAGGCTATGAATGAATATGGGCTAAGTTTCCTAGAGCAGAACCCATGAACTCATGTGTATTTTTACCTCAATTCCTGCCACTACAGGCTCTACTTCAAGCCCCAACACACGTACACATATACATGCACATGCTTATAAGAATGTAATTGGCAAAAGGCCTTGGGATGACCTTTGCCCCTACTGGAAAGGCATGAAACTAAATCCAGTACCATTCTCCTACTCTCAAATTGGTTTTGTCTTGCTGACCTCTTCCCAACCCTAACTTGCTGGTCTGTTTTCCTATTTTCCCTAAATGCAACTTACTTTAAGCATGTATTAACTTGGTTAACATTCCTGCAGTTAAAGGATAATAGACAATTACCCATTTGTCAGTCTGAGCCTCTTTCTTCTCTCTCAAATGTCTACTTACGACGTACATCCAGACTGCACGCCCTTTTTATTTGTTTTTGAGAAGCAAAACCAAAAAAAAAAAAAACATTTTTAAAGAAAATGCAAAATTTCTTTTTAAAGAAAATGCAAAATTTGTTTTTAATGTTGGCTGCCAGCAAAAGGGGAATCAATAAGTCAGAAAATACAAAACAACAAAAAAAGTGTCCCCTGACTGCTCTGTCTGTGCCTCCTCAGCGTGTGCATCTGGTTGTTCATCTCTGAAAGTGTATGAAATACTCTTTTCTTTAAATTATTTTTCGTTCTTTGCTCCCTTCTTGTTTGGGAATTAAGTGCTTTTTGTATTATATATATCTATCTGTATATATATCAGTGTGTTTCTTTTTAATTGCTAGATCTTTATCTTTAGATTTGGTTTTATCCAAAACTATGACAAAAAAAGTTATGAATTGTTTTCTGCAACTTTTCCCACTCCCTCTTTAAATGTGGAACAACTTCAGCTGCAGAATCCCCACATCCACATCTTTCTAATAAACCCAGTCTCACTAGAATCACTTGCACCATGGGTGGCATGGGGAAGACAGGTGATGTCATTCAGAAAGTACCCTTTCTATATAAGGAAGTCATGAATGAGCCAGCCAGTGGGCTCCCTATACAGCTTTGTCTTTCGATTTTAAGATCTCCACCCCCTCCCCTAACTCTAGATGGGGCTGTGTGCCTGCCGATGAAGTTGTTCAACTTGAATGCATAAATCTAGTCTCCTTGTTTTTGCTTTTAACCTTTTGATCATTATTATAAGTATTACTATTATTATTTTATGTATTTTGGCTACTTTTAGTAGGGACAAAAGTTTAACTGTTTTTATTATTTAAAAATCTTTAATGAAACTGTAATGATTTTTGGAGTAATTGCATGTTGAAGTAGTTGCAGCTTAGGGCGTGTGAGATTGTCAGTGTTAGAGTTCTGTTCTTTATTTCTGTAGATGGGCATGTGTAGGCTCATTTGTTTTTGTATATTGCCCATCCCTTCCTTACAGCCAGAAGCTCTAATGCAGCTAGATCACTCCGTGCCGCCCTTACATGGACATGGCGACTCACTTACACATTTACTCCCATCATCTTCATCTCTTGTGTAGTACACTCATAGATATGACCCTACCCTTTCTGCATCTTTCCTTCCCATACCCCTCCTTTCTTCAGCATTGTTCAAACTTATGTGCTGTCATCCATCCCCTTCAATTAAAGAAAGTCTAAAACTTGTCAAAAAGACAAAAAAAAATAAAATTAAATATATATCTGAGAACCTATAATAATGCAGAAATTCATTCAAAACGCTCGAGATTTTTTTAAAGACAAATTATAAAATTAAACAGGTTTTTAAAATTTTTTTTTTAAATCATTGCAATCAGAATAATTTCAGATTCAAAACTGATGCCCTCCCAAGCCCCTCAAAGTAAGAAATTTGTTAAAGTGCAGATTTTTTTTTCTTTTCATGTTATGTGGTGTGGATGTATGTGTTGTTGCCTCCCTGTATCATCCTCTGTTGTAAATTATTATATTTGAAAAATTAGACATTTTGCTCAAAAGTTTTTAAAGAAATGACAACAAAAAAGCAAGTTACAAGAATGTGGCAATTCTATTTGTCCAAGAGCATTCTTACACAACTTTCTTTTGTAAATTTTTCTTTCATGCCAAAAAACATGCGGGCAATTTGTTGATGTAAGTTGACTATAAATTAATACAATATGCTTTTTTTAAGTTAAATTATTTTGTCTATATGGAAATGATTTCTTTATTTTTCCTAAAACAGCCTCTATTTTTTATTTGCTTTTACTTTTCTTTTCTGTCCTTACGTTGTGAATGCCTTGTTGATGTTATTTGCTCTCTTTCCCTCTAGTTTACTTTGAACCTGAAGTTGATTTTTTTTTTCTACTATGTGATTTTGAAGACAACATTAAACATTTTATTTCATTTGTGTCTATTTGCTTAATTTTCACTGTTATATTTTGTGCTGAATTGCTTCTAATGATCAATGTGAATTCTACTCTTGGTAGAAGGGTGTGGGTAAATTGTTCTTACCATCCAAAGGAAGCCGGCCTCTTTGCCTGAACCAACTTTTAAAGCCTTGAAAGCAATGGTAGGCTCTACAGTGGGATATGAAATTGGATACAACCTACAGGAGGCCTGTACTCCAGAAGAAAGTTAGTTGAGTTAACTGCAAATGTTATCAGTGGTAATACATCCTAATTTAACTCCTTAGAAAGCATTTGGGGAAATCAGTCCTTTATTTTATTTTCCTTCAGCAAAGGGGAAATAAGGTACTCTCAAGTGACTATGGTAGAGTTTGGTTATCCAGGATTAAACTATCACCATCACTACTACAAAATCACTTCTACTGAGAATAGAGAAAGCACCCCAGAGTTTAGAGTATTGTCCTATGATAATGATGCCTTCCAAAGTATAAAACTAACTACTGGTGAAAGCACACCCGCACACAGTAGGCACCCAAATCTCTCTCTCTCTTTCTCTTTTTCCTCTTCCATTTCTATTAATATTTGCCATTTCTCTCAAGGATTTAAACTGGTAAGCTTTAAAAGGATCCTAAGATTCTACCCACAAGAAACATGATGATTTTCACATCTAAAGTTTTATTTAGGAAACATCTCAGGTAGGTATTGCCATTTTGTATGACTCTACGGTGAGAACACTCCTTGACCTTAAAGGTATTTGGTCAGTGTTGCCTTATCACTTCAGGAAACAAAAGATCAGCAAGAAGTGCTGTATAATTTTTAAATAAAGAGATTACTTGCTTCACTTTAGTTTTAGGTATTAGTATTACTGTTAAAGAAATGTCAAACTGAAGAGTGGATAAGGGATATGTTTCCAGCCCAGCAGCTTCAATGAATGCACTTTATCTGCCTCAGTTTATATGATTTTGTATTGTTTGACATGTTGGATGATATTTTAGGTTTAAAACTAAGAATCTCCTAAATGGACTATTTTAGCTAATTGAATTGAAAGCTTTTATTTGTGTTGAGGATGCTACCCATAAGTCCATTTGATATAAGGCTTATCATTTATTTTAAATGCAAGCTCTTGGGCTTATTATAAACCATTCTTCAAACTCTGCATTTAAAATAGCCTTAACAATCTAGATCCTATATTATTATACCTCAGCATACGACTACTACATAAAAAAAGGTCAGAAAAAAGTCATCAATGA
This sequence comes from Globicephala melas, assembly GCF_963455315.2. Taxonomy (NCBI): domain Eukaryota; kingdom Metazoa; phylum Chordata; class Mammalia; order Artiodactyla; family Delphinidae; genus Globicephala; species Globicephala melas. The sequence goes on from NC_083315.2 coordinate 154,534,425, forward strand.
TTTCAGTGTTTATAGGCCCAAAATATTAGTAGAAATGATACTAGAAACTAGAATTTTGGAGTAGCAGTTTCTGTGCTAAATACTTAACATGCATTATAATTAACATTAACATGCATTATTATTATTCACATTGGTGGCTTGAGATAGGCTGTGTTATTATTCCCATTGTACAGAGATTTTAATAAACTTGACCAACTCATGGCTAGTAAGCCACAGAACTGTGATGCTAACCTGCCTCTGAGTGACTTCAGAGGCAAAGCTTTTAACCAATAGGCAGATGAAAAACTCCACTAGACATTCTTTCTTTTACAATGTATAATGACATCAAGGGACTATAGCTCATCTTACCTGGGTGTATATTGAAAAAATAGAATCTGTAGCCTTTCAGACTCAAACCCATTTCAGATAAACTAGGGGAAAATGTCCTACCTGGAGATTTTCATCTCATTAAAATGCTCTTAAAAAGTTAAGCCCCTTTGAGATACTTGAGTTTTTCTGCTGTCTTCTCCCCAGGGACTGGCCGTGCCTGTCTGTGACTATTTTTTCTGAGGCTGGATGCAGAACAATTTCATGGTTCCAAGCTTCCAGATATTGATGTGTTGCAAGTACACACTTCCGTGGCACCAAATAACTAAACGAATATCATTCAATAACCAATTTTGTGGGGAAAAAGATGATTTCTCCCCATTGTATGTTAGTTTCCCAGCAGAGAATGAGAAAAATGCAAATAAGAGATGAGGTAAAGAACCTAAATATAGATAAAAGAAATTCAAGGAATCGGAGCACGGTGTCCTCTCCCAGAGTCTCACTCTTCAGTGTCATTGTTTTTTGTATTTTTGTTACTTCCTCCACTCAGATATCTCCAGAGAGGCAAAGGTTGGAGCCATATTGAAACTTTATGCTGCTTTTCTTGCTTTTTCATATGACCCACTATACCACCATCACCTACAGCATTCTCACAGTTCAGAAGAGTTCCATTAAATTTTTAATATACTGTCTTTTTTGATGGCAGAGAGCCCCTTTTGCTGAATATCAGCCCTAGACACATGAATTATATATCTATAAATACACTCATAAAACAAAAAAGCAGGGCAGCCTTCAGGGCTAAAATAGACCTTTTATATCCCTAGTGATCTCTCTGGTTTAAAGAAAAGCACAACCCTGTCAAAAAAGGGTATATATTCCTGATTTAAAATGCTAACTTTAAGGAATATGGATAGTTCTTATTCCAAACCAAAGAAGAATTCTGGGGATGGAATAGGAAATTAGAGTTGTGATGGATTACAGGTTTTGTATTACTCTGCCTGCAACCCCTTATGACTTTAAGCTTGTTGCTTCTATGAATACTTTCATAAGCATAGACATCTGGTAGATCACTGATTTCACGGTCTTCGGGCAGTGAAAAAAAAATTATCAGCTGCTCCAACATTTCTGAGGAAACTCACTTTAGATTAATACAAATAAACATGAAATCTTAAATAGCCTTCTGCAATCTAAGTCATTTCTAGTAAGGATCTAATGGTGGGAGAAACACATCCTTCACCTCCTTATCTCAAATGATGTGTGCCCTTGGACCTCCTAGGACACTAGAATCATCTTAAATCTTAACTATGGAATTTGATATTAAAATGGACTATACACCCCAACTCACATACTTGTCCCAGGCATCTTCCACATTTATAGTTACCCAAAAATTTCCCCCTACTTTCATTTTAATTCCCCTTTGTAATACCAACTCCTACATCCCAGTGGACTCCCTTTTAAATTAAAGACATTTTTCCAATTCCTTGAGATGCCAGGAGAGGGGAGCTATGAAAGTTCCTATGATTTCATTGATTAAATACTACCAGGATTTGGGCTCAAATGTCCCTGACAGGGGCATCATTTATCATTTTTATCACTGCTACTAGGGTTAATAACAAAATGACAAAGAAATTGAAGATTAGCAGTTTTAACAGATTCTGTTATTTAAACTCTGCAACAGCATACCCATCATTTTAGTTTGGAAATAAGCTCTTACCATTTCACTTAAAGGCTCACCAACCTTTTAGAAGCTCTTTGTAAATTAGTGAGCTTCAAGACCCTCTTTTCATTCCCTTATCAAAAGGATGATTTCCACTTTTTTTTTTTTTTTTTTTTTCTGCTCCAAGAGAGATACTCACATTAGGGTGTTGAATGAGAAGCGAATAGCAAAGGAAAGTGGAAGTGATTCAACTGCAGAATGAGCAGTTTGTAGATTTTGTAGAGTTTTAACAACAAAGACACAGTGGAAGCTTTAGCTGGGATTAAAAAGACAAGGGGGTAAAAAAAAAAAAGGCAAATGTAAGACTCCAGTTGGGTGTCATAGATGGTAGACTAAAATTGCAAATGAATGCCACTCTGTAATCATGAAGACAGTGATATTAATCTCACTTAAAGGGACACTAGCATCCTACTTAACCATTTGCCTTTATATTTAATTATTTGTTTCAGGACTTTGCCTCCCAACAAATCCGTCATTCCTTGTCCTTTATCCCAGTTTACTCTCCACTTAATAAACAATGGGTTGATTTTTATCCTTGCCCTAAAAAGCAAATGACTCTCGGTATTTGTTCCAGAAAAGAACACCCATTCTAGGTGAGATGGGTACAAAAACCCTGTCTTGTTCTCTAAAGGGAAGTAAAATCATCCCTGAGCGATCCCTAGGGAACCTTTAACAGACTGCATGAGGCTTCACTCCTCTCTCCTCACTGCTCTTTTCTTACTCAGACACTGCCTTCTTCCACATATCATCTTAAATATAACACTCCGGGCCTCCCTACCAGAAGAATAAGAAGAAAAGGCAACTCAGGGTTAGTTTTAGGACTGGCTTACCTTAAGGGACCTGTGTTCCAAATCCCATTTATAAAAATTAGCAAAAGTATGTAAATTATGCATTAACTAAGTTGCAAGATATATGAATTACATATCTTCACAATATAAAAAAAATAGGCATCCTTGTCCAGGAAAGCAAGTCTGAAGCTTTGTCAAATCTGCAAAAACCGGTTTGCTCAATAGTTTCAAACTCTGAGCACTAGAAGAGACGCTTGGGGCTTAAAGCACAGACTAAAATATCATCTTGAGAGTCTCAGAAAGATTCTTGTTTTATCTCCCCACATGTGCTAACATCATCAGGTAGGCCGGGGATGACTGTACTGTGCTCTCTTGTCCCTTCCCCTTCCTTAAGATACACATTACGTACATCGTTGCCACGCTCCCCAACTCAGTTTCTCTCTGCAGAGGATAAAAGCTTCCGATGTGGTGCAAGCAGTTCTTCTCTGGTGCTCTGAAGGTGTGCAGTAGCTTTCTTTTCAGGAGGCTTTTTCTTAGCACACCTGAAACCTGGACAGTTTAGATGCAGCAGGTCAGAAAGAAGACTTCAACCCTAATATCGTATTATCATCTCAACTGTCTGACTAACTGGGTCAGGGACATATCATGCCATCCCTGCTAGAGGATTTTTAAAAACAATAGTTGGAATATTTTTAAAATAAATTTAATGAAGGGACATGAACTGTGACTTCTTGATTCTTTCTCTGTTTGAAAATAACACTGTAAAGAAACACAGGAGAGACTGAAGACTGATTATCTTGCTTACATACATGAATAATAAGCTTGGCCCTGCAATTGGGTGAGTAACACCCACCACAGAATATTTGTGGTGACCATAATTTGCAGGGCACTATGATTTAGTGAACTATTCTGAACTTCCTTTCCTGACCTAGTCCTCATATGTTTATAAGTGCAGTAACTAGGGTCTGTGGGTAAACCGAGAAATATCTGCCATTCTAAGAAATAAAAGGAATCCAAATTGGAAAAAGGAATCACTGACTTTAAAAACTACTTTGCTATCTCTACATTTCTGAATCTAAAAGTAAATTTCCAGTAAGTCATGGATATGTAGGCTGGGTATTCTTAAAATCTAGTGTCGGCTCAGTATATATTACATATAGCATAAAAGCAATATATAAATATAATACTAGACCAATGCAAAACAAGTTGTTGTTTTATAGTCAGGGGAATTTCTGGAAAAGCATAATCAAGATGGGCTTGTTAGATGAACATTTTCAACCTACTGTAAGTTTCCCTTACTTAGCGTATAGTAAATGAAGACTGCACGTGATAAATCTGAAATAAAAGGTAGTAACTTAAAATACTAAAGATGAGCTCTTTTATATTCCTTAATCTTGACCTCAGTGACACGGAAAATATGTCATTCTCATCCTAATGGGAGCAAATAAGTAGAAACCCAAGAAAAAAATAAGGAAATGCTATGGCTCACAGATTAATCACATGCATATGTGCATGTACGTACACACACACACACACACACACACACACACACACACACGTAATTTTCATGGTCAGTATTTGCAACAGTGTAGGTGAAGGTCATTATCCCGTAAGCAGATCCTGGAAAAAGCCTATTTGAATTCTATCTAAATAATTACTTGAGAGTATCTTTAAAAATCTAAGCCCCCCGGAGCAGCTGGGCCCGTGAGCCATGACCGCTGAGCCTGCGCGTCCGGAGCCTGTGCTCCGCAACGGGAGAGGCCACAACAGTGAGAGGCCCGCGTACCGCAAAAAAAAAAAATCTAAGCCCCCAATCTAAGGATTTCAGGTTTTGATGGCAAGAGGCATATAATGGGCTAGAAGTATAGCCCAATAATCAGCCTAGAAGTAGAGAGGATCCGTATGTGGATCCAAGTCATTTTATTATAATTTCTGAGGTGTAACCTATGAACTATACATGCATTCATTGAGTGTGGCTGTGAATTGTTTTTCTACAAATATACTAATTCTGTTTTTCTTTTTCTTTTCAATCCCAGGAGGTGAATTAGTTATCCCTCTTCTTGTAGAAGACCCTTTAGCTACCCCTCCTATTGCTACTCGTGCACCTTCCATTACACTCCCCCCTACCTTTCGCCCCCTCCTCACCATTATTGAGACCACCAAAGATTCCCTGTCCATGACCTCTGAGGCGGGGTTACCTTGCTTGTCGGACCAAGGCAGCGATGGTTGTGATGATGATGGCTTGGTGATATCTGGGTATGGCTCAGGGGAAACCTTTGACTCTAACCTGCCCCCTACTGATGATGAAGATTTTTACACCACCTTCTCCTTGGTAACAGATAAGAGTCTTTCCACTTCAATCTTCGAAGGTGGCTACAAAGCACATGCGCCCAAGTGGGAATCCAAGGACTTTAGACCTAACAAAGTCTCCGAAACTAGTAGGACTACTACCACATCTTTGTCCCCTGAGCTGATCCGCTTCACAGCTTCCTCCTCGTCTGGGATGGTGCCCAAATTGCCAGCTGGCAAAATGAATAACCGTGATCTCAAACCCCAGCCTGATATAGTCTTGCTTCCGTTGCCCACTGCCTATGAGCTAGACAGCACCAAACTGAAGAGCCCACTAATTACTTCCCCCATGTTCCGTAATGTGCCCACAGCAAACCCCACGGAGCCGGGAGTCAGACGGGTTCCGGGGGCCTCAGAGGTGATCCGGGAGTCGAGCAGTACAACAGGGATGGTCGTCGGCATTGTGGCTGCTGCCGCCCTCTGCATCTTGATCCTCCTGTACGCCATGTACAAGTACAGGAACAGGGACGAGGGGTCCTATCAAGTGGACGAGACGCGGAACTACATCAGCAACTCGGCGCAGAGCAATGGCACGCTCCTCAAGGAGAAGCAGCAGAGCTCGAAGAGCGGCCACAAGAAACAGAAAAACAAGGACAAAGAGTATTATGTGTAAACACGACACCGCTAACGCTACGCGAATTTAAAACACAGGATTATTTCTATATAAATATATAAATACTTGGAAAATGAGATTTCGCAGATGTCAGAACTGTTCTAACTATGAGATGGGGTATACCATGACTATGGTGGGGAAAATCATTTTTAAAAGAACACACACAAAGATGTACCTACCTATAAGATTCAGCCATGGCTGCTTTGATTCAGTCACTGCTCGGAGACAGTTCTTTCTGCCCTGCTGTGTCGTAAAGCACACACTCTGCCCTTTGGAGCGAGCAGATGGCTCCCCCCCACTTTCGTGGACTTGGAAGCTTCCTCCTCTTTAGGACCTTTCATCCAAGGTAGAAGACTTCATGGCTTACTTGTTCCATAACTCCAAGTGAGTCTGTAATAATGTTTGTGAAGCTTGACTGTAATAATGTTTTTTTTTTTTTTGGTTTAATTATGTAAAAAACGAAAACAAAAAAAAAAAAGAAAAGAAAAAGTTAAAAACAAAAACAGAAACAAAAAAAACCCCACCCTTATCTGGGTCTGGCCAGTGTGTGTGTAACTTTTCAAGATCTGAGGGGAAAAAATGGCTTTTGGGTATTTGTTTAATTTTTGAGACTAACTGGACATAAGTTAAGAAGAAGAAGAAAAAAATCTCAGAAAACAGAAGAGAGACTATTGCCATATGAACTCAAAAGCTACCATGGTGTCCACTCTACATATCAGGTTGTGGTGTTTCTAGAATCTGTTGTCTATTTCCTATGCGATGCTTTGCTGAACACATAGCAAAATCATGGGATGGATGATAATATTGATTTGAAAAGCTGGTTCCTCAGGATCGAATTCCAGAATTTGCCACCCAAACCCTGAACAGATGGGGTTAGGGCTGGTTTTATCAGAGCTATTGGCTTTACTTAACAATATTGTTCCTGTCCATGAGCCCAGCCAAATTGTGGTAAAGGAGAAAGCCCCTTTCTCCTCTAAAACAGAGCCTTTCCTAGGGAAGGGGAACGGGGGTGGGCTGGATCTGTGACTGATCGAAATGCATGCAAATATAAAAGAAAAGACAATACAAGAAGGCTGTTAAAGAATCAAAACAGACAATAGGTGAGTTCAACTTGTGATGGAACCACAAAAGGTCACACAAGCCAAACATGGCATGACGGAGTGCAGAATTCATAGTTCTTTCCCCGCCCCCAACATGATAATGTTTTTCCTAGTGATTTAATTTTGCAGCCTGACATTTATGGATAACTCTATCCTTCCATTTGCTCACGTCTCCCTTCACCCATCTTTTCTAAAAATAATAAATGAATAAAGCTGCTGTGACACACAAAAAATGGAATTTAATAGTATAATATATATAAATAAATATATATACAGATATATTTATCATGGTATGTTTGATGGGATGACTGAAACAGGAAAACTGTTAAAATCTTGAAGTGGAATGAGAATGTTGTTTTAAAAGAAAATAACAAAACGACAAAAAAGTAAACCTTAAAATGTGAAGTGTGAGTTTAATTTTGTCACAGTTAACTGTGTCAAAGAGAATAAAAAATCTTCTCAGATTTTGTTTACATATTTTATTACATTTTTGCTGGTATAATTCCTTAGCCACCTGTGTACATACTGCTTTGAGAACTGTTCTTTCCTTTCTATTTGTTTATTTCAGTTTGTTTGGTTTATGTTCCAGTTGTCTTTCTTTATGAAAAGAGGAAATGATGTACAGAAAAACAATAAACTTGTTGTGTGGCCATACCTATCCCAAAAGCAAGAGACAAAGCAAGACAAATATTCACACAAAAATGAAATGTGTTCTCTGGAGGGTCAGATACATACAGTTTCTTTTGTACAGATGAAAATCAATCAGCTGTTTAGATTTAGAAATCTACTCTTGCTGGTTTTTGTAAGTTGCATGAATATTTGACTTTGAAAAAGTATCTTAAAGACGTGGGGCAAACGCAATCTAAACAATGGTAGCCTTTACTAATATGTATGGAAAGAGGTGTTCTTCATTACCTGATATTTCAATGTGTTAAGAGTTTTGGATTATTTTGTTGTCATTGAAAAAGACAGGATTATAAAGAGATATCAAAGCACGATTTAGATAACCTAAATGGCCCAACCTATATGAAGTTGATTATATCTCGATGTCTGTAAAAGATTGCTGTTCTTGGAGTCTTGAGGTCTTGTGAACTGATTTCCTGCTTTCTTTCTTTACATTTTTTTATTTGAGTAAAAATACATTTATTATATTCCTTTTAGTGTAAGTTTCTATTTGGACAATTTTATGGGAACATGTGCATTCTGTACGTGAGCTTCTATCATATTGCTGTTGTTTTATGAACAGACTCTTAAGGAATTTATTTTATGATGTTGTGAAGTTACTGCTTTTTCTTTTTCCTTTTCTCTTTTATTTCACATTTGCATTTTAGTTCAAGGATATGCTTAGCAATAAAATGTTCTTCCCAAAAGCTTGTATGATGATGTATTTTTATTTTCCAAACATTTGGTAAAAGACCTTGTACTGGGGCTAAATATGTCATGTCGAATTAAAAGCCAAGTAATCTAGGACCATGTTCATGTGAAATAAAATATTATAACCAGTGACTGATACTTATATAAGCTTATCAAAAGTGACATATTTGGGGGCTAAACAATTATTGTCTGTCAACTGAGGCATTATTATTTAGACTGCTATGATAAAGTAACCGGGAGAAAACACTTTTCTGAACAGGTAAGATGACAGAAGCATTGTATTCTGGAAAAAATATTGTTAGATACTATTTTTTTTAAATGTTTGGCAACGTTTAAGTATTTGCTGTAAGTTAACAACCTTACAGAACCCTGTTCATGTTTGAAACACTGCAAAGCTTTAAAGGCATTCCTTCCAAGCCTCCCGCCATATTGAAATTTGTTAGAAAAGTACTAAATCCAAAGTCAAAATTTAAATGAGTGCTCAAATTTTAAAAGCTGCTTTCTAGATTTTCAGATTACAGAATTCTGCTAGCATTCATTATAGCTGGAACCTTTCTCATATCTCAGGTGTCCTCGATATGCTGGTTCCTTAAGCACATGCTTACTTTGCCAACTGGATAATCCATCATGATACTCTGCATTTTTCACCATGATCTAGAAATGTGTGTTAACTGAACACCTGTACTCTAGCCATATATTGGTTACCAATTTTTGAAGAGTTAGAATTAAAAGCAAATATAATTAACCCTGTTCCTTCAGATTTCCCTGGTGGAATGGTTATGCTATTAACTGTCATGGAAATGGAAAAAAAATAAGCCTCAATGATGTCAAACTATCGAAAGTTCCCTTTTTGATTCCTGCCTCAGATAATTTACATGAAGCAATCATTTATCAATGCCTATGATATGCCAGATGCTATGTTAAGTGTTTTGGTTTATGTAGTCGGTTTAATCCCTGAGTGGTAGATAGCATTTTCCTCATCTTAAAGACGAGGAAACAAAGACATGACGAGCTTAAGGACAACTTGGCTAGTACATTTCTAATCATGTTGAAAGTCAGGGGGGCTTCCCTGGTGGCGCAGTGGTTGAGAGTCCGCCTGCCGATGCAGGGGACACGGGTTCGTGCCCCGGACCGGGAAGATCCCACATGCCGCGGAGCGGCTGGGCCCGTGAGCCATGGCCACTGAGCCTGCGCGTCTGGAGCCTGTGCTCCGCAACGGGAGAGGCCACAACAGTGAAAGGCCCGCGTACCGGAAAAAAAAAAAAAAAAGTCAGGCCTTGCTGACCTGGAGGTAAGTGGGATGTCGTGAAAAGGGTACAGGCACTGAGGCCAGACACAGCTGAGTTGGAACCCCAGCTGGACTATTCACTGTGTATGGGCAATTTCACTATGTCTCTGAGATTTGACTTCCTCATCCGAAAAATGTGACACCTCAGTGACCTTTCCTCACAATATAGTTTGGGTAAAAAAAATTGAAATAATGTGTTTTGTGATAGTTACAGAGTAGGGGCTCAACAAGGTTAGTCTCCATCACTTGAGTTCTGTACTAGTCATTTACAATAGCTGCCTTCTAGAATTGCAAATTCTACAATAAATTCTGTAATAAAAAGATTTGTTTAGTAATTGTTCAAGGAATGTTGCCAAGTCATGACTTGGGTTTACTAGCTAATTGATAGTAAATCAATTTATCAATTGATAATTGATAAAACTAGTATTTTCTAATCATATACTTTGATTGAGGGCATGACTGCAACTAGTAAACATGTGTCATTGACAACTGGTAGCATGAATCTGTCTGACAGCATATTTTAAGCAAGTGACCAAAAGTTAGGGTAAGTAAAGAAGGTACAAATTTCAGAAAATGTTCAACTTCCAGAGAAATTCTGAGACGATGGTTAATGTGGTAGATTCATCAGGATCTAAGTGGCATGTGCTCAGATACTTTGGTTAATGTCCATGAGCAGAAATAATTTATTATCTCCATGAGGGAGTATTGAGACGGTACCGTCCCTTTCCAGTGTGTTTAACTTTGGCCACAGGCTTTGGAATCAGAAAAGCTTAGTTCAAATCTTGGCTCTGAATCCTGGGTCTGTCCTTTACCAGCTGTGAAACCTTGAGTAAAGTGTGCAGTGACTCTAACTTCATCCATGAAACTGGAATGATATGGCCTCCTCTTAGTGCTATTCTATAATTAAATGAGCTAATGTGTATACAAGTGCCTGGTTATAAGCACAGTGGCTGGCCAATAGCCCTCAAACAGTGATGCCTAAATTGTCTTATTAATCATCTGTTATTATCCTAGAAGAAAAGTAATACAAAATTCTTTATTAACGTCTACAGAAGATACATATAGGAGAGCCCCAGAACAATCATATGACTTCTGTAACCTAACATCATAATTGTTTTTATTCCTCTTACAGTTGAAATCACACCGATTTATTGATTCTTTGAGTTCTCCTTGAGTTTTCCACCAGAAATGTGCCTACCCCTGTAAAGCTCTTTACCTCAATCAACTCCTTCAGTATAGAGGCCATAGAAAGTTTCAAATGATAAACTATTATTTACCTCAAAGGGCAGTCTTCCATGCTTCCCAAATCATAGTTATTATTGCCTTAGACACACCTTCAAAATTCTGTATTAGCTTTCCCTCCAAAGACTTTCTAAGTGTCACTATTTAATGTGTAATCCGAGAACCACTTTAAGCATTTACTCGTTTGATAATTCAACCAACATTTACTGAACACTCATGTGCCTGCCAATCTACTATTGGCTATTGTCACTTTGTTTCAATGAAAGCAGAAAATGGAAATGGGAATTTTAAGCCTTTTTAACTCTTGTATAGATCCATATAGGCCCAGGTTCTCTTCCCCCATATTCAAGTTGAAGTTTGATTTTTCTCCCAAAATATCCCAAGCTGTATTTGTCCCAGTTGAAATCCTGATACTGTTTGAGATTAGTTTGATGATTAATGTATTTATTAGGCATTATTAAATGATTACTATGTCTTAAATTGAGAGGGTTGATGAGTTTATAATCTACTATTATAATCTACTAAGGGTTGCACAATCAAGCTGTCAAAGTTCAAGTGCAAACTAAGCTCTTTGGGGGTTCAGAAGAAATAACTTATGGTAAGGTTTCACAGAGGAGGTGACATATTAGGTAAACCTTGAAAATTTGATAGGCAGAGATCAGAGCTGCATGCCATTCCAAGCAAAGTACTGAAGTGGGAGGCAGTAGGTGAAAACCATAATTTAGATGGATCACAGATTGTATAAAGTACACTAGTGGAAGATATGGCTCAGAAGGTTTTCGAAATTTGTCAGTGAAAGGGAAGAGAGAGACGAGAGAATGTCTTGAGAAGTTCTCAAGGTCAAGGGTTAATTTGTCATTGAGCGAAGAGGACACAGGAGGAGAAAGGCAACAACTGATACACTCTCAGAGAGGATGAAAGATTATTGGAGTGATCAAGTTTCTAGATAGAGGTGTTACTCTGAACAGAGAGGGGGTAAGCTGTTCTTCCAATAGAGCAATGAAGGAGAAAATGGAATCAGAAACTGACATATTGCGGTGGAGGTGACAGAATATGGGACAGCTATAGTCAGAGAACCTCAATATTCTAGATAAATCAAAGGCAAAGTTATGTACCTAATAGTGAAGCTGTGAGCACGTGGCAGGAGTCTGTTGACAACCTGTTAGGTAGGCAGCTAATGAAAGTGTTTGTTAGAAGTTGGCTGTCTTTATCTGGCATTAATAGCAATACTTTAATGCAGATGTAAAGAATGGACTTGAGGACATGGGGAGGGGGAAGGGTAAACTGGGGCTAAGTGAGAGAGTGGCATGGACATATATACACTACCAAATGTAAAACCGATAGCTAGTGGGAAGCAGCCACATAGCACAGGGAGATCAACTCGGTGCTTTGTGACCACCTAGAGGGGTGGGATAGGGAGGACGGGAGGGAGACGCAAGAGGGAGGAGATATGGGGATATATGTATATGTATGGCTGATTCACTTTGTTATAAAGCAGAAACTAACACACCATTGTAGAGCAATTATATTCCAATAAAAATGTTTAAAAAATAGCAATACTTTATATTTTTGCAACATTTCTTTTATATTTCATGACTTGAAATCCAATCTCGTGGTTCCAAAGTTAGAACTCTTTCAATTATGTAATGGTGACTCTAGAGAAACAAGTCATTTTATACTTCTTCTTCAGAGCATTTGGAGCTAAGGAAGAGCATGAGAAGATGTTGTGTTAGTCTACTCAGGGTGCCATAACAAAATGCCATAGGTTGGGTGGCTTAAATAACAGAAGTTTTTTTTCCCACAGTTCTGGAGGCTGGAAGTCCCAGATCAAGATCCGGCAGGACTCCTTTTTTGGTGAGGACCTTCTTCCTGGTTTACAGATGACCACCTTCTCACCCTGTACTCATATGAACTTTCTTCTGTGCATGTGCAAGAAAGAAAGTCTCTCTTCCTCTTCATGTAAGGCCACAGTCTTAGCAGATCATGTCCCCACCCTTAGGACCTCATTTAACTTTACCTCCTAAAGATCCTATCTCCAAATACAGTCACACTGGGGGGTTAGGACTTCGGCATATTAATTTGGGGGGTGGCAGACACAATTCAGTCCACCATAGATGTACCTGGTGTTGGGAATTGGTAAGGTGAAAATTTTCAAGTCTCAAAGGAGTCAAGGAATCCAGAAGAAACTCTAGCCTAATTGATGTGAGTACATGTGCTAGGTAGAAGAGCAAATAAATCCAAGAGAGACTAAACAGAGCAGAATAGGATCGTAGGAATAGGGACCAGGATTTGAAAGCAGCGTTAGGGTTGTATGAGAGGCCCTAGAAGACAGGAACAGCTAAAGGGAAGCCAGAGGCAAATTTGGAAATATATTAAATGAATAATGTGAGCTTCAAGAGACTATGTTTAGGTACATGGGTTCTGGAGTCAGAATGCGATGGCATGCGTTCTGGTGCTGTAACTTTGGATAAATTACTCAGTCTACATAAGGCTCAGGTTTCGTTCCTATAAAAGGAAATTATAATATTACCTATTGTGTAGGTTTGTCAGGAAAGGTTCAATAAAATAATGCATGGGAAAATGCTTGACCTATACCTGACACGTAATAAACCTTAATAGAAGTTGATCATTGTTACAATTTGGCCTCGTTATCTGACTCAGGCAGGATCAAAGATAGCTGCTACTTGCATGGCTAGCCAGCATCAGAAACTGCATAAATATATGGGTTAGGCAATCACTCTATTTTCTACTTCTTTCCTTTGCCAAGAAAATATAAAGTGCAGTTGCTTGCTCCTTGGCAAAGTTTCCCCTTTACTACCACTAAAGTTCTCTGCGTCCAGGGTCCAGCTTGGATTATGCCCAGGGAAGGCTCACATCCTGAGATTTTCACTCCTCGCCTGGGTTTCTAGTCCTTGGATTTCCTGTGACAGTTGGTCAATTAAACACCAGGAAGCCAAGAGGTCTTCAGAGAACCTTTCGCCCCTTTAGTGATATGCATTATTTTTTTTTAATATTTTATTTTATCATGAACGCTTAACGTGAGATTTACCCTCTAATCGACAATATAAAATTTCAGTTAAGAATAAGTTCTAGAGATATGCGGTACAACATTGAACCTACAGTCAACAATACTGTGTTGTACACTTAAAAGTTCATGATCTTTCTTAAGCTCTAAATTTGTTCAGTTAATCACCTTGAACTGAATTTGAATCTTTCTATATATACACATAAAGCATAAGATCACAAGTTCAAGAAAAATTAAAATTTTTCTAAATAAATTTGAACTTTTTCCCTCACTTTAATCCAGTAGCACAATTTATTAATTGTATTCCAATGGGTCAATGAATACTGATAAATGTAGTAATTAACTGCACCTGGTCCATCAGCAAAATGATATCCTAGTCACACAGACCTTCATCTCCAAAGCAGAAAGGACCACGGTCCCCTCTTCCATGCCAGGGATCTCTGTGTACTTTGGGTTTGTTTTTAATTTGACTTTATACTGTGAACATTTTCAAATATTTTCAAAAGTAAAGAGACTAGTATAACAAAACCCCCATTTATTCATTATCTAATTTCAAGAATTTTAGTATTTTGCTATTCTTGTTTTATCTATGCCCACCTCTCCATGAAAGAGGTCCTTTAATACCACACAATGTTAAGAAACACAAAAGAAGCATTAAAAGAATAGTTTTTGTTGGGTCTCTTGACCTGAGTCTTATTCTTGTTCAATGTGTTTCAGAATAACTAAACCTAACACTCTTTCCAATGGGCAATTAATGGCATGATTCCAGTTCTTTAGTCAATGACAACATGAAAGACGAGATTAACAGCTAAGTAGACTCTTCACCATTTAATGAGATTGCCTGAAAACTGAAAGGATTTTTCAGCTTGTACGTATTTCAATTCAACTGTGTTCCATCACTTTTTGAAATGAATAGAGAAGTCTATAGATTATATACAGCTGCTTAATCTTTTGTAAAATGTGACATCTTGGACTAGAATCCATGTTCTCCTTCAAGGGAATGGTAAGGGAGACTACTACTTATTCGCACCTGTGGAAGCTAAGAAATTCTCAGTTTTACCTCTAGAAATGTGATCACAAATCTGCTAGCATTTTTCCCTAGGATTATATTCATGTATTTGCAATAACTGTACACTGAATTTGCCTGAGTCTACATAGAATAGATAGTTCATTAAGCACATTCTCAAGTTATGTTATCACGGCTCCACTGTCGGTTGAAAATCATGATTTTCTCTTCTTTGCTCTCACTCACTGCAGTTTTTGGCCTAGAATTTTCATCATAAAAGTGTTATGAGAGAGAGAGAGAGAAAGTTATTCATAGACTATTTGATAGTCTTCTTTTCCATCGAAAAGTCAAAATAAGTGTTAGGAAAAATGGATAGAACCACCACAAACTCTTGCTTCTTGGTTTCATGGGGAGAATGAAACCAAGAATGAAGAGTAGAAGAGTAGGTTTCAACAAGTAAACCACTTTCCTGTTTCTACTCTGTGCTCAGCCGTTTGCCTATTTATTTATTTATTTATTTTATTAAAAAAAATTTTTTTTGCGGCAGTTGGGGGAACCCAGCAGACCACACATAAATATTCTTCTTAAAACAAACAAACAATAAAGGTTGTCTAGGTTTGCAAGGAAGGACAATTAGGCAGGGTGAGAAGTGGAGTGCAAGGCAGTTTAAATTAAGGGTATCATTAAAACTGCAAAACTAAAATTTCTTTAGTATTATGGTGTAGTTTTCGATGTTAATACATACTCAGGAAAATGTGCTTATGTGCACGTATGGGCATGAGTAACCAGATCTGGGTTTTTTTTGTTTGTTTGGGATTTTTTTTTGCAAAATGCTTTACTGTTTCCATTTGGCCCAAGGCTTGGGAGAGGGCTCAGGGCGGTTACAATGCTGCCTAGTGGCCGCAGAGAGAGGCTTCAGGCAGATGCCCTGATACCATCGGGGCTTCTCAAAGGCCGCTGGGCTTCGGCTCCTAGTCGTGCTTGAAGCTGAGCCTTTGGAAGAGATACTCGCCCAGCCCAGCCTGTGGACCAGCCAGCCTGCGGAGGTTAGCCAGATGATCAACGTCTACTTGATAAGTTTCAGCTGCTCCTCCAGGAAGCGGCTCTCCAGGAAGTCACAGAGGTGGGGGTCTGCCTGCGCAGAACCCAGGACATGCCGGTCCACGAGGGCCTGATTCAGGTTCTTCTCCATGAGAATGGTGGCTTCCCTCGTGTCCTGGGTCTTACCCACTCATCTTGGGACGCCTTCTGCTCGTCCTGGAAGAGGGCGTGGCTGCCTCGCTGGTTTTGCATTTTCAAGAGACGCTAGGCACCCTCACGCTTCTCTTCGGCCAATTCACAGAAAACGTGGTCCACGCCTTCCAAAGCCACATCGTCGCGGTGGAAATAGAAGCCCAGAGAGAGGTAGGTGGAGGAGGCCCGCAGATGCTTGTTGACCTTGGTGGAATAATTCCGACGAATCTAGGAGCTCATGGTTTATTGGTAATACGGAGCTAGGCTCAAAAAATGGTGTTGGCTAGTCTGGGTGACCAAGGATAGCTGAGTGGCAGATTCCTAAGTTTGCGAAGGAAAAAAGGTTGGAGGGTGGTCAGAGGATGGAGCAAGGGGCGTCGCTGGGTCTGTTTCATCCGAACTCTGTTGAAGCAAGAGACAGATCTGCAGGACTGCTGAGCACCCTGCCCAGACCTGTTTTGATGTGCAATTTGAAGTGGGAAAACTAGGATAGCTGTTCCTTATAAACCAAACAAGGAGGGAAATGTGGGCAAGAGGAGGAGAGCAGAAGTAGAAGAGCTGCTCCTAAATTCCTGTGGTTTGTAATTGCTTAGAAGATAGGTCCAGAATTAGAGCATCTAAACAGTTAAGTCTCTCCCTCCTCTTTCCTTCTCCCCCTCTCCCACCCAACCTCTCCATTCCAGAAATAGTGTCAGATGTTGACGAATAAGCTCTGAGTTTACACACACACACATAGCCTGCACTCTTTCGTAAAAAAGGAAAAAAATAGGTACTTTTATGGTAATTGCAAAATGCTTTAACCACTGTGCTGGTCTTTTGTGATGGTCTTTATGTATCTTTTTCTCTTTTCTCTTTTAAATTTAAAGCTTCCTTAAACAGTTATATTATAAACATCATTTCCTTAACATATATTATGAAGACATAAGTCACTTCTCTGTGTAGTTGGACAGGCCTTTCTTGACTTCCTCACCTGGCAGGTGCAAGCTGCAATTTGATAAGATCTATATGCACTGGGGCAGTAGATTTTTTGGTTTTTGTTTGATGAATCCTAATTTTTTCTAGCTTTATTTAGGTATAGCTGGCATATAATATTGTGTAAGTTTAAAGTGTGCGAAGTGCTGATTTGATACATGTATATATTGTATGTGTATTGTATACATGTGTGTGTATATTACCACAAGTTTAGTTAACATGTTCACCACTTCACATGACTTTTTTTGTGTGTGACGTTTAAGATTTACATTCTTAACAGCTTTCAAGAATACAATACAGTATTGTTAACTAGAGTCACCATGTTGTTGGTTAGAGCTCCAGAACATATTCATCATAGAACTTGAAGTTTGTACCTTTTTACCAACATCTCCCCTTTCCCGCGGCCACTCCACCCCTGGCAACTACCAGTCTGCTCTCTGCTTCTCTGAGTTCTGCTTTTTCATATTATACGTGTAAGTGAGATCATACAACATTTGTCTTTCTCTGTCTGACTTATTTCACTTAGCAAAAGGCCCTTGAGTTTCATCCATGTGTTGCAAATAGCAGAATTTTCTTCTTTTTATGGCTGAATAATATTTCATTGTGTGTGTTTCTATATTATATATTATAGATGTATTATATATATATCACATTTCCTTTATCTGTTCATCTGTCAAAGGACATTTATATTGTTTCCATGGCTTGGCTAATTATGAGTAATGCTGTAACGAACGTGAAGGTACAGATGCCTATTTAGGATGGTGATTTCATTTCCTTTGGGTATATATCCAGAAGTGGGGTTGCTGGTTCATACCATAGTTCTATTTTTAATTTTTGGAGGAACCCCATACTGTTTTCCATAGTGGCTGCAACAATTTACATTCCCACCGACACAAGGGTTCCCTTAGTTTCACATTCCCGCCAACACTTATCTCTTGTCTTTTTGATAATTGCCATTTTAACAGATGTAAAGTGGTAGCTCGAGGTGCTTTTGGTTTGCATTTCCCTGATAATTAATGACATTGAGTGCCTTTTCATGTACTTATATTTGTATGTCTTCTTTGGAAAAATGTCTATTCGTGTTTTTTGCCCATTTTTTAATCATATTATTTGTTTTCTTGCTATTGACTTGTAAAGAGTTCCTTATATATTTTGGATATTAGCCCCTTAAAAGAGATATAGTTTGCAAATATTTTCTCCCATACAGTAGGCTGGCTTTTCATTTTGTTGAATTTTTCTTTTGCGGTGCAGAAATTTTTGTTTGATGTAGTTCTTCTTCTTAACTTTTGCTTTTGTTGCTTATGCTTTTGGTGTTACAGCCAAAAAACATTTCCAAGACCAATGTCAAAGAGCTTTTTCTCTTTGTTTTCTCCTAGGAGTTTTACACTTTTAGGTCTTATGTTTAAGTATGCAATCCATTTCAAGTTAATTTTGTTAGTGATAAAAACAGGGGTCCAAATTCATTGTTTTGCATTTGAATATCTAGTTTTCCCAAAACCATTTATTGAAGAGACTATCCTTTCCCCATTGGGTATTCTTAGCTTCCTTGTCAAATACTAGTTGAATGTATACATGTGGGTTTATTTCTGGGCTCTCAATCCTGTCCCATTGGTATATGTGTCTACTTTTATGCCAGTACCATACTGTTTTGATTATTATAATTTTATATTCAATAACTTTATATTACAATGTAATATAGTTTGAAATCACGAAGTATGATGCCTTCAGCTTTGTTTTCTCTGAAGATTGCTTGGCTATTCAAGGTCTTTGTGGTTCCATATGAATTTTAGGATCATATTCTCTATTTCTGTGAAAAATAACATGGGAATTTTGATAGGGATTGCATTGAATCTCTACATGGCTTTGGGTAGTACAGACATTTTAACAATATTAAACTCTTCCAATTCATGAACATGGGATGACTTCCCTTTTATCTGTGTCTTTTTCAATTTATTTCATCAGTATCTTATGGTTTTCAGTGTACAGGTCTTTCACTGTCTTGGTTAAATGTGTTTCTAAGTATTTTATTCTTTTTCTTTTGTTTTTTTTTTTTTGGCTGCATTGGGTCTTCACTGCTGTGTGCGGGCTTTCTCTAGTTGCCGTGAGTGGGGGCTACTCTTCGTTGAGGTGCACAGGCTTCTTATTGTGGTGGCTTCTCTTGTTGCAGAGCATGGACTCTAGGCATGTGGGCTTCAGTAGTTGTGGCACGCAGGCTCAGTATTTATGGCTCGTGGGCTCTAGAGCACAGGCTCAGAATTGTGGCACACAGGCTTAGTTGCTCCAGGGCATGTGGGATCTTCCTGGACTAGGGCTCAAACCTGTGTCCCCTGCACTGGCAGGCAGATTCTTAATCACTGCACCACCAAGGAAGCCCAGTATTTTATTCTTTTTGATGCTATTATAAATGGGATTATTTTTCTTTGTTTCTTTTACAGATAGCTTATTGTTAATGTATAGAAACAGAACTGACTTTTGTATGTTGATTTTGTTACCTGAAACATTACTGACTTCGTTCATTCTAACATTTTTCCATTGGAGTCTTTAGGGTTTTCCATATATAAGACCACATTATCTGCAAACAGAGATAATTTTACTTTCTTTCTGATTGGATTCTTTTTATTTCTTTTCCTTGCCTATTTGTTCTGTCTCGGACTTCCAGTACTATGTTGAATAGGAATGGTGAGAGTGGGCACATTCGTCTTGTTCCTGATCTTAGAGGAAATGCTTTTAAACTTTCACTATTGAGTATGAAGTTAACTGAGTTTGTCATATATGCTGAGGTACCTCCCTTCTCTACCTACTTTGTTGAGAGCTTTTATCATAATGATAGAGAATTTTGTCAAATGCTTTTTCTGCATCTATTGAGATGATCATAGGATTTTTATCTCTCATTCTATTAATGTGATATCACATTTGTTGTGATCACATAAATATCACATTTGTTGATTTGCGTATGCTGAACTATCCCTGCATCCTAGGGATAAATCCTACTTGATCATGGTGTATGATCCTTTCAATATGCTATTGAATTTGGTTTGCTAGTATTTTGTTGAGGATTTTTGCATCTATGCTCATCAGGGATTAGGCTGTAGTTTTCTTTTCTTGTAATATCCTCAGCTGGCTTTGGTATCAGTATGATGCTGGTTTTTGATTACTAATTCAATCTCATTTCTCATTATTGGTTTGTTCAGATTTTCTATTTTTTCCTGATTCAGTCTTGGTAGGTTGTATGTTTTTAGGAATTTATCCATTTCTTCCAGGCTGTCCAATTTTTTGGCATATAATTGTTTATAGTAGGCTCATATGGTCCCTTGCATTTCTGTGGTATCAGTTGTAACATCTCTTCTTTATATTTTTGAGTCATCTCTCTTTTCTCATGGTAAATCTAGCTAAAGATCTGTCAACTTTGTTTATCTTTTCAAATAACCAACTATTAGTTTTGCTGATCTTTTCTATTGTTCTCCTGTTCTCTATTTCTGCTCTGATCTTTGTTATTTCCTTTCTTCTTTTAACTTTGGGCTTAGTTTGTTTTTCTGCTTCCTTAAGGTGTAACGTTAGATTGCTTATTTGAGATCTTTCTTTTTTCTTAATAGGCATTTATCACTATAAATTTTCTTCTTAGAACCACTTTGCTGCAGCCCATACATTTTCAAGTGTTGTATTTCCATTTTTGTTTGTTTCAACATATTTTTGTATTTCCCTTTTAATTTTTTCTTTGATCCATTAGTTGCTCAGGAGTGTGATGTTTAATTTCTACATATTTGTGAATTTTCCAGTTTTCCTACTTATTAATTTCTAGTTTCATATAATTGTAGTTGGAAAAGATATTTGACATGATTTCAATATTTTTAAACTTGCAAAGACTTGTTTTGTGAATGTAATATCTGTCACTGGAGAATGTTCTGCATGTGCATGAGAAGCATGGGTTTTCTGCTGCTGTTGGATGTAATGTTTTGTATAGGTCTGTTAGGTCCATTTGGTCTAAACGAGAGTTCAAGTCCAGTGTTCCCTTATGGATTTTCTGTCTGGATGATTTATTTATTGAAGTGCATTATTAAAGTCCCCTACTACTATTGTATTGTTGTCTCTTTTCCCCTTCAGATCTGTTCATGTTTGTTCACTATATTTAGGTGGTCCAGTGTTGGGTTAATGTTTATAATTGTTACATCTTCTTGATGAATTGACCCCTTTATCATTATATAATGACCATCTTTATCTCCTGTGACAGTTTTTGGCTAAAAGTCTATTTTGTCTGATATAAGTCGCTACCTCTTCTTTCTTTTGGTTTCCATTTACATGGAATAACTTTTTCTATCCCTTCACTTTGAGCCTATGTGTATCCTTAAAGCTGATGTGAATTTCATGTAGGCAGCATGTAGTTGGGTCTTTTTTTTTTTTTAATGCATTCAGCCACTCTTTACCTTTTGATTGGAGATTTTAATCCATTTACACTTAAAGTAATCATTAATAGGTAAGGGCTTACTATTGCCATCTTATTGTTTTCTTGCTATTTGGAGTTCCTTTAGTTCTTTTCTTCCTCTCTTGCTGTCTTCTTTTGTAAGTTGATAATTTTCCATAATGGCATGCTTTGATTCACTTCTGTTTATTTTTTGTGTATATACTGTAGTTTTTTTGCATTGTGGTTACTATTAAGGTTACATAAAACATCGTATGAATATAAAAGTCTATTTTAAGCTGATAACAACTTAACTTTAATCCCATACAAAAACTCTACCTTTTTAATACCCTCCATTTCATGTTTTTGTTCTCATGATTTACACCTTTTTACATTGTGCATCTATTAATAAATTATTTAAACTATAGTTGTTTTTAATACTTTTGTCCTTTAACCTTTATACCAGAGTTAAGTGATTACCACACCACCATATTACAGTATTGAAGCATTCAAATTTTACTATATATTTGTCTTACCAATGTGTTTTATATTTTCATATGGTTTCATGTTAGTGTCCCTATATTTCAGCTTGAAGAACTCCTTTCAGCATTTCTTGTAAGGCAGGTCTCTTGGTGATGAACTCCTTTAGCTTTTGTTTATCTGGGAAAGTCTTTTCCTCCATTCATTTCTGAAGGACAACTTTGCCAGGTAAAGTATTCTTGGTTGGCACTTTTTTCTTTCAGAATTTTGAACATACCACCCTACTTTCTCCTGGCCTGCAAAGTTTCTGCTGAGAAAGCCATTGATGGACTTATGATTGTTCTCTTGTATGTGAGGAATTTTTTTTCTCTTGGTGCTTTTAAAATTCTCTCTGGCTTTGCTTTTAGATAGTTTTTTTATAATGTGTCTTGGAGAAAATATTTTTGAGTTGAAATTTGTTGGGGGGACCTATGCATTTCATGAACCTACCTAGATGCCCAAATCTCTCATCAGATTTGGGAAGTTCTTAACCATTATTTCTTTAAATAAGCTTTCTGCTCCTTTCTCTCTCTGTTCTCCTTCTGAGACACCAATAGTGTGTAGATTTTTCTTTTAATGGTTCGTATAATTCATATAGGCTTTCATTCTTTTTTCTACTCTGACTGGATAATTTCACATGCTCTGTCTTCAGGTTCACACATTCTTTCTTCTGCTTGGCCAAGTTTAATATTGAAACTTTCTATTTCATTCTTCAGTCTTTGTGTCTAGAATTTCAATTTTTTTTTTTAATGCTTTCTGTTTCTTTGTTGAACTCTCACTTGGCTCATGCATTGCTTTCCTAATTTTGTCTAGTTGCCTATCTGTGTTTTCTTGTAACTTACTGAATTTCTTTAAAAGGATTATTCTGAATTATTTGTCAGATAGTTCATAGATCTCCATTACTTTAGGGTCAGTTATTAGAACTCTGTTAGTTTCCTTTGGTGGCATCATGTGTACCTGATCCTTCTTGATCATGCTTACTTGCATTATTATCTGCATATTTAAAGAAACAATTTCCTCCTCCAGCCTGTCTCAGCAGATGAGTGGTGTTGCTGACTTCCTTCCCTACCCTGGTGGGACATAGGATGTGCTGCAGAGCTTCTTTATGTCTCTGGCCAGCCTTCCTAGTTAGGTAGGGCTGGAGCATATCCTTGGCAATTGGGCAGGGCCAGTGACTTGCTCCCCTGTCCAGGCTCAGCCTGTAGATATGCTGTGAAGTTGCCTGGCATCTCCAGCCAGATTTCCTGGTTTGCCAAGGCTGAAAGCTATGCTTAGTAGTTGGCCTGGGCCACTGTCTTGCTTCCCTGTTCATGTCGGTCTCTAGAGTATGCTTTCTGGATAAAACAAACTGCCAGCTGTGGATCCAATCCAGGCAGACCTGGCAACTGACCTCCCTGGACAGATGGGGCCACCAATTCAGCTCTGCAGAAGAGCAGACCCACGGGTTGGGATCTGCACTTGGGCACTACCAGCAGCAGTAATGTGATCTTCCAAGATCCACAAGCACATTGCTGTGAGGCCCACCCCATTTCTTCTCCAGCTGATTTTTCCCACTGGTAAATGTAAGGCAGTACCTAAGTGTGCCTCCCTGAAAGCATCCCAGAATGCTGGAGACACTGATGTCCATCTTGAGTTCTCCTCTTCCCGGCGGAGAAATTATACATCCAGAGAGACCGCTTCAGTGTGGTGCTGCATCCGCTTGGGGGAAGGGTCTTGCAGTCAGAGTGAAGCCACTTCTTTTACCCTTCTAATGTGTTTTATTTCTCTTTCTGTGGTCCAGTGGAGTGCTTTAATCTCACCCCTGAGTTTTGAGATCTTCACAAAGATGTGTTGTCTGTGGATAGTTCCTAGTTGCTCTTTCTATGAAGGACACTGAAGTTGAGAATCACCTACTTTGTCTCTTACTGACATCACTCTGGGCAACAGGTTTTTTTTTTTTTTTAATTAATTATTTACTTATTTTTGGCTACATTGGGTCTTTGTTGCTACATGCAGGCTTTCTCTAGTTGCAACGAGCAGGGTCTACTCTTCGTTGTAGTGCGTGGGCTTCTCATTGTGGTGGCTTCTATTGTTGCAGAGCATGGGCTCTAGGCGCACGGGCTTCAGTAGTTGCAGCATGCAGGCTCGGTAGTTGCAGTACACAGGCCCTAGAGCACACAGGCTTCAGCAGTTGTGGTGCATGGGCTCAGTAGTTGTGGCACGCAGGCTCAGTATTTATGGCTCGTGGGCTCTAGAGCACAGGCTCAGTAGTTGTGGTGTACAGGCTTAGTTGCTCTGCGGCATGTGGGATCTTCCTGGACCAGGGATCGAACCTGTGTCCCCTGAACTGGCAGATGGATTCTTAACCACTGTGCCACGAGGGAAGTCCCTGCAATAATTTTTATAATTAGACAGCTTGATGTTATGTTGCAGTAGCTGCCAAGTGTGTGTTATTAAGGACACTGGGTATAGATATGTTAATGGGCTGTGGGGAAATAAAGGGAAGTTGGACCACTCCTTAATCATAGTTAACATTGAAAACAGAAATTCTTATATTTTAAAATTCAAGGATCTTACAGGTCAGCATTGACATGTGACTTTGATATTTCCATCACATAAATCTGTTGAGATGAGACTGTTGATCTATTGAAGTCAACTTTGTTAATCTCTGAAAATGAGATTCCAGAAAGCCATACCCTTACCAAAAAGCCCTCTACAGGTACACACACAAGGGAAAGTTTCCACAGCTCAAGCCAATCAAACAATGCTCAGATGAAAGAGTGGTCTCCGGTTCCCCAGCCAGTGGGCATTCAAGTATTGGCTTTGGCAGGCAGGTGCTGGATGACACACAGAAGGAGCCCTAAGGGGCTGTTTCCCCTTACACCACTTCAAAGAAGTCTGGATTTTCAATTTATTTTTTAAAAGCAGATACACAGTAAACATCGAAATGTGAGTTTTATGCTAAATACATTTTGGTTTCACAGCAGTTATCTCTTGCTGCCAGAATAGCCCTAAGGATTAAGATGGTTTATTGGGATCAAAAGTCTAGGAGATTTATTATAGTGCAGACTATTTACTCATTCCCATTAAAATGCCAATTATGCTTACTTCTTTGCCTCTCTCTCTTCCATCTCCTGTCTTCCCTCTTCCATAACCCATATTCTATTATTTTATTTTCCTGCTTTAAAATGAATCTACTTGGATTTTTATCCTTTATCAAAATTGAGTCCTTGCAAACTCTCTGACTTTATGGAGTCCAGGGAGTGGCAATGGCGTGTGATGTAGCTCATTAAGGTCTTGGGAACTCTGAGTCCCTGGTTAGCAACACAGAGCAATAAAAAAAAGTATTTTCAGGGACCATATCTGATGACTGGAGAGAAGGATGTACCTTTGGAATAATATGTTGTGAAGAATCACAAACACCCTAGCTATAGTCATCTACAATTTAAAGACATGTAAGAGCAAAGATAATTTGCTGTCAGGTATTTACTTTACTTGGATAATGAGGAAGATTACCTATTTTATAGCCAAATTCTATGTAAAACATTCAACAAGACAGATGAGTTTATATACAATATGTCAGCTCTCAAGAATAGACATGAGACATCAGAAAACATGATGACTTAACTAAGAAAGCTACAGCCCAGGAAATAATTCTACAGGACCTGATAATGCATCCACATTACAAGAAAGCCAATCCGTGAGTCCATTAGGCTGTGTTTGATATACAGAGGCAAGTGTTTGCTATACCCCGATAAATTCAGCTCGAATGCTCAGTGACTATTACAGTGCCTGGCATGGAAGAGATCTCCAGTGAGCTTCTGTGGAAGGAACAATTGAATATTGCTAACCTGCTACTCATGGGGTGTGCAAATACATTGCTATCATTTTCCTTTTTTTTTCTGGTATTAGGCTTAGAAAGATCTAGACCAGCTGTTGTCAAATTCAGCATGTATGAGAATCACCTGGAGAGCTCTTTACAACACAGGTTGCTGGGCTCCACCAGAATCAGACTTTCTGATTCAAGAGGTCTAGGGTAAGGTCTGAGAAGTTGCATTTCTAACATACAAAGGTGATGCTGTGCTGCTGGTGCATTTTGAGAACCATGTTGCCTATAAAGTGATGAAAGGACAATTATACACTTGAGGGCAAAGAAGTGCTCAACTCTGCTAATTTCAAAAAGCATGATTTGTAGCTATTGGCCAGACTTGGAGCAGTTACTGTCTGCTGCTAAGGTTTCCATTACAGATGCAAGGAGAAAAGTTTCTCACTCTTGCTTTCTGTCTGTCTGATTGAGGCAGCCAAGATTGAATAGGGGAACATAGAAGAAAAACATGGTATAACAGTAAAAAAACATGCAGAGAACTTTTGCAACTCAGAAATGACCTTGTAAACAGTGAAGACCTGTTTTACTCCAAAGAAGAATCTAAAATTTGACTTTACATGAGAAGAATTGGAAAATCTTTTCTCTACACCCTCACCTTCTGGTTGAGTCTACTTTTTCAAGCTTAAAGTTTAAAACTAATTAAATTAAAAGCCAAAAGTAAAAAACATTACTTGAAGTCTTTAGTTGCCTGATAGCTCAGGTGCCTTCCAACTTGAAAATTCTTTGAGTCTCTGGTCAATTATTTGAATCCCTATTGATATGGCAGAGAAGGAAGCTGATTTATTATAGGCAAAAGATAACATAAAAAATAAAATGACTACTGCAAATTGAGGCTTTGTTAGGCTCTCTGCTAAACTTTGTAGGTATTATCTCATTTATTCCTAATAACAATCCTTTGAGATCAGCACCGTTTCTCTCCCTGTGTCACAGCTGAGAAAAATCAGGCTAAGAGAGTTTAAGTGACTTGTCCAAGGTCACACTTCCAGTAGGTTGTGGAATCAAAACTTGATCCTTTCCCAATACACAAGAATTTAAAATATGTAAGTGAAGCTGCAAATAGGACATGGTAGAAGAACCAGTACTAACAGCAATATTAACAGTGCCAACTGTAATGATAGCAATTAGAGTATTAGTACTAAAGAGCACTACCATATAGGTATTACTATCCTCATTTTATGTTTGAGAGAACTTGGAAAAGTTAAGCAATCTTCCTGAGGTTATATAGCTTGGCAAGATATGAACTAAAGTCTAAGGATTCTAAAGCTCACGTTGTTTATACACCACCACCAAACCCTAATATCAAGCAGTACCCTTCCTCGACCCTTTAATGGCAATCCACATATGAAATACAAACTATTACATTAATGTAACTAGAAGGTTCCACAAAATAAAAATTCACTGATTCCCCATTGACAGCAGAAGAATGATGTGATGAACCACCTTATACATATTGTTAAATTTTATGTCCATATCCAAAAGTGTTTTGGGTCCAAGGGTATATTTATTTTTATAATTGATTTTTATTTGTATCAAAGAACTACATGCATGTAGCCTAATAGGACAGATAATAGTTTTATAATAAATCACAACACCCCCTGCTCCCATTTTCCTTCCCTCCCCCCTCATCCTGCTTGCCAAAGGCAGCCTCTTCTCTTTGCTAGCTCATCTGGTTTTCACCTCCACGTTTCTAAATACAGCACGCAGCTATCTTTTGATTCACTAATTTAAAACATCGTTCACTGTGTTCCTAACGTGGAGCATTAGGATGTTTCTCTCTCATGTGACCCCCTTACTCTACTTCATTCTTCCAATGTAGTTCTATTATACGTTTTGATTATTATTTGGTGCTTTCTTGAGTATGACTACATAAATACTATTCTCTGCTGAGTAATGTCTTATGATTACTTCAATTTTCCTATATAAACTTTTTGGACAAGTTTGGCTTTTTCTAGAATTGATAACCTTTATTTTATTCCATTTACTTGGATCCACTGAGACCTACAGCTAAATCTTAGCTCCATTAGTGGCTTTGAAAAATGATTACCAAGATAAGATTTTACGTCACCAAATCTGTCCAATCATCTAGTAGTTTCCTTTTGTAACTCTTGGAGATATCCCTCCGAGAGTTCTCTATTTTCTTATTCCAACCTGAACTGGTTGTTTTTTTTAGTGTCCTTTACAGTTATCATCCTTTGTCATCAACTTGCTATTTTCTCACTCTCTCCTCTGGTGGATTTCCTGTTTCCTGGTTCCATATCTTTCTCCTGCTTACGGTATTCCCTTGTTAAATAAAGCACATCTTCTAGAAACTTCCTGCAAAAAGATGCATGGTATATAATTTTTGAGATTTTGCATACTTGGACATTTCTTTATTCAAATTATTGATAGTTTTGTTTCAATACAGAACTCTAGGGAGAACTCTTTTTCCCTAAGAATTTTATTCCTCCATGGTCTTCTAGCTTATTATGTTGCTATTGAGTAGACCAGTGCCATTTTCGTTCCATGTCCTCTGTGTGTGACCTTGTTTTTCAGAATCTTCTCTTTATTCTTGGTATTTGAAATGCCATGATGACATGCTTTTGTGGCTGCTGCCAGGTCAGCTATTTATGAACCTGATGATTTTGTCAGAGAAAGGAATAAAGATTGTGTTCTCCAGAATTTATCAAAAGAAATCCTTTCTCCCTTTTTTGACCTGCATTCCTACAATGCACACACCCATGAGAGGAGGAGGGAGAGAGAGAGGGATGCTACCTGTCCAAATGGGCTACCTGAATTTAATAAGAAGCTAGTGCACAAAGGCAACTTGAAAAAATATGGTGTGCTTCCTGTTTGCAAGGCACGATTCCTCCTTTCAGGATGCTTGTAATTTACCATGGCACATGTGATAAGAACCTAAACTCTAAGAGAGAATTCATAATGACATTATAGGAAAAGTGTGACAGTACTTCAAGGGAAGATGAGGTAATTTCAGATGGGGAGATGGGAGATATGCTAAGAATGAGGGAGTGTTTGGTGAGTCAGGAATGTGAGGAGTGTGGTAAAAGTAGGGAAGGAGGTTAGCATTTGAGGGGCTTTGAAGTCTGAGTGGTTAGTAGTAATAGAAGAGGTATAAGATGCATTTACTTATAGGCAACAATATGTAAAAGGCATAAGGATGGGAAAATGCACATCCAAGAATAACAAGTTGGCTGGATCCTGGTTGACACATGGAGAAATGGGAGATACATAAGTGGAAATTTGGGATCAAAGCATGTCAAGCCTTGGATGCAAAATCATTTGGTAGGGGGGTAATTTACTTCATTCATTTCTTCCCATTTACTAATTCATATTCACTAACTCACTACTGTGAACCAGCCCTTGTGCTGGGTGCTAGAGAGAGACCTGGAAGAGACATGGTTCCTGCTCTCAAGCAGTTAACTACCACATGTGACGGTACCTTGTGTTGTCCTTGTGTTTGTGCCTAAGTTCTGCAAATGAAGTGTGAATGAGACGTGTTAGGATCACAGAGAAAGGAGTATCCAGATTGCCTGGGATGTTCAGGAAAGGCCAAAAAGGATGGCACCAAGAAGGAATCAAATGAGCTATAGCAGTTACCAGAGGTATAGGCAGGGCATTCCAGACAAAGAAGGCATACAATCAAAGGCACAAGATGAGAAGAACGTGGCGTATGTATTCACTTATTCACTTACACTGCAGTTTTTTATTGAGTACTGACGATGTAGTAGCCACAGTAGCTATGTTGTAGCTATGTTGGGGGAACTACTGACCTTTCAATACAGAGCATGGTGTCCCTTCAGACTTAGCTTCATGAAAGCAAGAATTATGTCTGTCTTATTCATTGTTGTATCAAATACTTAATATTTGTTAAATAAATATATGTGGAAGCATGGTAATGGATAGCCACAGAAAAGAGGATAACTACAAGATGATAAAGAAGTTCATGAGAGAGATGTTTTGAGAATTATTAATATACTATGTTAATTAAAGCTGGGAATATGGACAAAATTCACTGGAGATATATATATATAGAAGATTAGAGGGTAGGGACTTCCCCTGGTGGTCCAGTGGTTAAGACTTCGCCTTCCAGTGCACGGGGTGAGGGTTAGATCCCTGGTTGCGGAGCTAAGATCCCATATGCCTCGCAGCCAAAAAACCAAAAGATAAAACAGAAGCAATATTGAAACAAATTCAACAAAGACTTTAAAAATGGTCCACATCAAAAAAAAAAAAAAAAGAAAAGAAAAGCAACAATTAAACCACATGAGAACATTATCACCAAAGCTTTAGGGAGGTGTGAAGCTTCAAGGAGGGAGAAGATTCTTCCATCAAACGCAGCATAGCAGTTTAGAGAAGACCCGAAAAGTATTGTAAAATTCTAGGATAAAACAGAGTTCTCACCCTCAAGAGACTCGCAGCCTGGTAAGGAACACCACTCTCAACAGAGACATACTTAGAATTCCCCCGACACGCCTAGCTCTTGGCGCATGGTGGGTACCCAGTATAAAATAAATAAACGTAAATGTAAAATAAATAAATGTAAATGCACGTACCATGCATTCTCTCACTTCTGTTTCTTTGACTTGGGTTTGACAGCTAGAAGGTCATTGTTGGCCCAGATAAGAAAAGCTCTCTGTAGTAATAGAGGCAGAAGTCCAATACCAGGAACTGAGGACTAAATGGGAGGTGAGGAAGTAAAGAAAATGAACAAAGACAACTTATACTATTGTGGAAGGATCATGCTTTTAAGAGATATAATTGATTTTCCTGATGGCACGTACTCGAAAATTAAAATTGGAATGTCCCGTGATTTTGCAATGAGGGAAGGTTCTCCATATTTCTTCTACCCCAAAAGGACATAAAAGATAAGTAGTCAGTTTGCTACAACTCAGTAGCCTGAAACTCCTCAAGGACAAGAACCAAGTTTTATTTATTATTGCATTTCTGGCAGTTCTCAGCTCAGAGCATAGTGAATATAAGGTGATCAGTTAATATTTGTTGAATAAATTAATGTATAAAAAACACATAAAGGATGTGTTGGCTAGTCCTGCTTATCCAGAGGATAACCAAGGGGAGAGGAATACATAACAGTATAGTAACAGTAAAAGATGGAAAGTGGAGAAAATGTATCATTGTGTCACATTTCATACTTAGCCCTTATGAAGATATATAAATTCATGGTGACAAGTGACTAAATGAATGAGCAAAGAAATGAATTAAGCACTAGGTAGAAAAGAAAATATTCAACATATGTGCACCCATCTGATTTATTAAGCTATTTTAATAGTCAAAGGATCTTGCTGGTGGTTGGTGTCCTTATTTAGTCTATGTGTGTTTATTAGCATGTGGCCAACATCCGTTTGCCAAGCATATCGGGGTAAATTTAGCAGAATTGACTCTAAGCCATCTTTGAAGATAAAACACACAAATGTACCTGGAAGGAGAAGAAACAGGTCACTTTTCCTACCTTACATTCCCTTACCCAAAGGAAATTGACTGCCGAAGAGTGCCGTCTCTCTACTTATTTTCATTATTCAAAAGACAGTGGGGAACATGGTGCCCTCCCCTTGTCACCATTCGGCAGACACAATCAATAACTGCAGTAATTGCTCTGTGGAGGTGGGAACAGATTGCCATGATTCCTTAACTTAGGTGGAAAGCAGTGCATGCATCGTGTAATTTGCTTTGTACGTTGTTAAAGTGATTGACACTGTGGATTACATCATGTCATTTTCCCTTTTTTGTGTGTAAGAGTGCATAATTTTAGACCTTTTTGTTTGCCAGCTTTCAAGCACGGGGCATTGTCACTCACCTTGAATTCTCTTTTCTAATCTCCTCCTCCTAAAAAAATGGCAACACCTGTCTCCCCATGGCTACATCAGCATTTTGGCTTTGCAGATGAGAATGCACTGAAATCAGTATCAAAAGAAAGGAATTAACCTTATTTTTTATTAAATGGCAAAATCTGTCATATAGACTATAGCCAGTGATAGAAACTGCTTCTACACTGTCCTTTTTATTCACCATAGCAGCCAACACTCTGCCCTGGGACCAGAACACAAGCAACAAACAGCTAACCCTGTAAAGAATCAAAATCATTTGGGGAGTAGAAAAGCATTTTTTTCCCATACAAATATCCATTTTATGTTCTAAAATATCATTAAAGTTTTAGGTTGCTGTATTCAGAAGGTCAGGAAATACATTCTCAGTTGACGTTAATTATTATTAATTGGTAACTGGCTGAAGCATGGGTCTACAGTCACTGGTAATACATATCACATATCAAAGCTTGTGAAACTCCTCTTACTGATGATCCCTCTGCACCTTGTGCCACCTTGGTGCAGAATGTACAAATCTAGGCATTTGTATCTACAATGGGCTACTTTCCCAGGAGAGGCAGGATAGCTATTACTATTACCTGATATGTTTCCTGTCTGACTGAAATACCCAATTATGGCTGTCCCAGTAGATACAGAAATTCTAGGAAATACCTGTTTTCAGAAGAGGGCTAGTTATTCCATCAATAGCTTGACAAGGGCAGAGTAACTGATTATTAAGAGAGAGACTTCCAGAGAAATGACCAAAGAATTCCAAGCTGGGACACTGGGTCACTTTATTTTAGAGTGCTGGGAAAAAGAAAATAATAGAACAAAAATAAATGTATGTAAGGATACTTTAGTAAGTGTAAAACAGAAAGGACACCTCTTTGTATCCAGAGTCGCTTCCTTTGAATTCTTGGACATGTCCAGGGGATTTTAAAAACAAAGCCTACTTGAAGAAATTTATAGTACATAATTTTATTTTCCCTTTATTTGTATAAATATCTATTTTTTCTCCCTTTTTATTACTCAGTATATACAGTGGTTTCAGGAAGATGGGATATTATTTTCCCACAAATATTTACCTGTTTCCATTTTCACACATAATTTAAATTCTTTCCTGCAGTAGCTAAAGCTGGTCACCATGCAGATTAGGGCAAGGGGGGAGGAAATAAGACAGAACTGTTAACAGGGAACTTTGGTTTTCTGAGAGTAGAGAGTCATGAGCTCTGACTGTCTTTCAAGGTGAGCAAAAGTTGTCCTGCCTTAAATGAGGCAGGATGCCAAGCACACAATTACATTCTTGGTCTCCTATTATGGGAACATCCCTTATTTTTAATTTTTTTTAATATTATTCATCTTTATGTCCCCAGAGCTTAAGACAGGACCTCGCAGGGTTTTTATCTGCACACCTCTGGAAGCCACTGTTTATTTTATTTACTTATTTATTTTTGGCTGCGTTGGGTCTTGGTTGCTACACCCGGGCTTTCTCTAGTTGCGGCGAGCGGGGGCTACTCTTCCTTGCGGTGCGTGGGCTTCTCATTACGGTGGCTTCTCTTGTTGTGGAGCACGGGCTCTAGGCACGCGAGCATCAGTAGTTGTGGAGCACGGGCTCTAGAGCACAGGCTCAGTAGTTGTGGCACACGGGCTTAGTTGCTCCGCGGCATGTGGGATCTTCCCGGCCCAGGGCTTGAACCCGTGTCCCCTGCATTGGCAGGTGGATTCTTAGCCACTGCGCCACCAGGGAATTCCCTACATTCCTTATTTTTAAGGTAGATTGTGTAGAATGCTCCAATAGGAATTCCAGTGCTTTTCACCATTTTAGTTCAACCTACTTTTTGGATTAAAAGTTGATTCCAGACCCCTAAATGTTTCTGAAGTCCAAGGAGCCATTTGTTTCTTTGATTCTTACTGTTTCCAGCCTTCCTCCCTGAAAGAGCCTTAGTAAGTTCCCATGTTGTGCCTTGGTGAACTTTTCCTCTTACCTCCCATTTGCCCTCTCCAATCCAACTTCTTTAAAAATTAAATGTGGGCTTCCCTGGTGACGCAGTGGTTGAGAATCTGCCTGCTAATGCAGGGGACACGGGTTCGAGCCCTGGTCTGGGAAGATCCCACATGCCGCAGAGCAACTAGGCCCGTGAGCCACAACTACCGAGCCTGCGTGTCTGGAGCCTATGCTCCGCAAGCAGAGAGGCCGCGATAGT
This sequence comes from Globicephala melas, assembly GCF_963455315.2. NCBI lineage: Eukaryota > Metazoa > Chordata > Mammalia > Artiodactyla > Delphinidae > Globicephala > Globicephala melas. The sequence continues at coordinate 154,568,238 of NC_083315.2, forward strand.
GAGAGGCCCGCGTACCGCGATAAAGAGCGGCCCCCGCTTGCCACAACTAGAGAAAGCCCTCGCACAGAAATGAAGACCCAACACAGCAAAAATAAATTAATTAATTAATAAACTCCTACCCCCAACATCTAAAAAAAAAAAATTAAATGTGCTGTCAGAAACTATAGCTTTGCATCACTGGGGCCTCATTGCATTCAAGAGGCAATGACTGATTGCTACATTCTAATCCCAATTTAGGGCAACTCATTCTATAATTTTATGACTTGGTGACAGTATCTCATGAATAACAATGAAAGAATAACCTATCACTGCAGACTCCCTTTCAAAGTGGTGATATGTAAATGCAAAGATAATTGCCATTTAAAAATAAAGGCTTTTGGTTTTTTAAACACAGCCAGTTGAAAATAAAAACTAGTCAAAATATATGCATTCTACTGCTGGCATTTTAAAAAGTTGGCTTCAGTTTTATTAATGCAAATAGGATTTGACCTTAGCATACTATTACTTAGAGAGTTTCATTGATCTATGGAGAAAAATAAAAGTAGTAGGATTCCTACTTAAAACTTGACAATATGCATTAGGTGTATAAAGATATCTAATAAAAGAGATTGGTACATATGCAATTAGAGATTTAAGGATCAATTGTACTTTTAATTACTCAGCAAATCAAAAACCTGATCTCAATTATCCAAACCATGTAGGCAAGTCTTAATTCTTATGGCCAAAACGATCTGGGTAGTTGGAATAATTACGAATCACAGATGATCCCAAACCCTTATGGTAACAATTCATTAACATCTCCTTCCTTAGAGAAATGGTTTTATAAGAGCTACAAATCATTACTAAACTGTCTGGCTTATGTCTCCTCTCCTTTGATTATCCCACTACAATCTCTGGGGAAGGCCATGCAAAGCAGTGAAAAAGCCCAGAGCACGGAAAGAAGAAAGGGACAGAATCTCAAGGAGAAGCCATAGATCTCCAAACAGACTCAGTTTACAGTACAAGACTACCAGTGGTGAACCTGTCCTGCAGAAGAGCTCAACGTAGAATTTGCATCATTCCGTTTCAAAGAGCAGTGAGCAGTTAACCTCTAGGAGAAGGTGTGTGCAGAGCCAGGTGGCGAGGCCCCAAACTACAAACATGAATAATTTCTAGTTTGGTAACCATAAAGTAGGACTATGTTTTAAATGTTCTTTTTTCCTTATTTTCTGCCCTCTGTCGATTAGCCTCAGTAATACCAGCATCTAGGATTCTTTGTTATACTCAAGTTAGGGAAAATTGCAACACTTTTACTTTACCGTTCTCCTCATTGTTATTTTTTACCAGTATAGCTGATGCCTTATCAGTCACAACCTGGGCTGAGCTATAACCTACTACAGACCAGGTTTCCAACTTGAGTCACTTCTGACTTCAGATTCACTGGGTTTCTTTGATTAATCATTCCTATTGTCTTCAAAATTTCATTTTACAAGATCTAGATAAACGTCTTCCAGGTCGTGTGTTCATGCTCTTCATTCAATAAGAATCTAGAAGACTCAAAGCAGGTTTCATCATTCTCTCTCTCTCTCTCTCTCTCTCTTTTTCAGCAGTCTGTTAAAATCTATATTGTTTATGCACTTGGCAGTCATTTTCATCAGGATGTTACAAATACATTTCCCAAAATGGAGAAATGAAATCGTGCTTAGGGACGCCAAGGAGGACGCTGACTCATAGACGATTGACCAGGAGGGGCTTTCCTCTCTCGGAGCCATTCTCTTCAGCCAAGCATGCAGCTTGTAGGAGAGGCAGGTGTAGAGAGTACACGTGGAAAAGTGAGGGAGGAAGGGGTATAGACCCAACTACTGAGACAATCAGCTACTCGATCTGGGCAATCAATATGTAACAAATACAACAATCTCATTGTCGATGCATTCTGAAATTTTACAAAAAATAGTGCCTTCCTTCCCTTCTTCCTTCCTACCTCCTTTCATTCCTTTCTTCCACAAGTACTTCTTTTTTTTGTTTGTTTAATAAATTTATTTATTTTTGGCTGCGTTGGGTCTTCGTTGCTGCATGTGGGCTTTCTCTAGTTGCAGTGAGCGGGGGCCACTCGTCATTGCGGTGTGTGGGCTTCTCATTGCGGTGGCTTCTGTTGCTGAGCACGGGCTCTAGGTGCACAGGCCTCAGTAGTTGTGGCTTGTGGGCTCTAGAGCACAGGCTCAGTAGTTGTGGCGCATGGGCTTAGTTGCTCTGTGGCATGTGGGATCTTCCCGGACCAGGGTTCGAACCCGTGTCCCCTGCATTGGCAGGTGGATTCTTAACCACTGCTCCACCAGGTAAGCCCCACAAGTAATTCTTGAGTACTATTCTAAACGCTATGAGCAGTGCTGATAAAATAGTAGGTAAGATAGACTTAGGCGTTGATACAGTGCTTTCAGTCCAATAGGAAAGTCACGCAATTACAAAAGTTGAAACAAGAAAAACCAAGGAAAACTGGTACATCCAGACATCAGATGTAACTCATTTAGTCTAGGGTCTGGGTGGTCTAAAGTCTTCTTTAGTCAAGGAAGGCTTCCCTATGGAAGTGACTTTCAGAGTGAGACCTAAAGGATGAATAAGAGTTAACTGGACAAATGGCACAACAGGAAGGCAATGAGGAAGTAGGAAATGGTCTTACAGGTCTCAAGAAAAATGGATACAGAGAGGAATTAGCACGACTCCTTTGAGGAACAGAAATGAGCTTTGTTGAACTGTGGCAGAGTGCAAAGGAAGGAAATGAGGAGTGATCAGACTATAGATGAAGGTAGGAATCAGGTCATGAATATACTTGTCATCTGTGTGTTGATGGTACAAAACCTCAGGCCATAAAATTTAGACATGAAATGTATCTAACACTATTTTACTTTAACTCAGGCTACTTTTTTTTTTAACATCTTGAGCACTACAGTTAAGATTGGCTAGCTGTCTACCAAGTCTATTTCTCCTTCCTCCTAGACATGTGACTAGACGATGTTTTCCAGTCTTCTTTGCAATTAGCTGTGGCCATGTGTCTGAGTTCTGGCCCACAGAATGAGAGAAGGTTCTTCCAGTCTTACCCAATTGAAACCTCTCATGTGGTCCTCTACTCACTCTTCCACTGTCAGACTGCTGGTATTGATGCCCAAGGTGACCTTGGAAGTTATGTAGAAAGAATATCACTCCCCCACCACACACGATACACTCTCACATTGAGTGGATGTTATGAAGAATGTTTCTACTGTACTAAGCCTTTGTGATGTTGGATGTTTAGCTATTATACCAGTGAGTCTCAAAATGTGGTTCTGAGAGCAGCAGCATTAGTTCCACCTAGGAACTTGAAAGAAATGCAAATTATTGAGCCCCATCCCAGATTTACCTACATACTGAATTAGACACTCTAGAGAGGGGGGCAAGCAATCTGTGTGTGGGGTGTGTGTGTATATATGTATTTGGACACACTGCGTGGCTTGTGGGATTTTAGTTCCCCAATCAGAGATCGAACCTGGGCATTCGGCATTGAGTGTGGAGTCTTAACCACTGGACTGCCAGAGAATTCCCCAATCTGTGGTTTATGTATAAGCCCACCAGGTGATCCTGATATGAGTTCAAGTTTGAGAACACTCTTTATATGATTTTCCATTACCCTAACCCGTCCCACATGGTGACAGAAATGAAGCTCAGTTAATTCAGGGAGGTCACAACCGATTCAGCATTTCCTTAAGCAGTTCAACCTACATACATTGCCAAGGAATAAGATTGGTCCATTTGGACCTTAGTTGTTATCTTTTATTAACCTGTGGTACCCTTTGCAATTTCTATTTTTTCTTTCCTCCCTCCCTCCCCCTTCCTTCCTCCCTCCTTCTCGGCCCCCCCCTTTCTTTCCTTGATTGGCTCTGGTGGTTTTCCCATGATGACTGGTACTTTGTCTCCCGTATGCCAAACCATTCAGGTCAGGTCTCCAGCCACTTTTGAATCAGCCTTTACACATAAGAAGACCTTCATGCTAACCTCAGGGAAACCCAAATTCCCACGTTTCCCCACTATGCCAGATAGGAGATCTCTTTAAGGTTTTCAAATTCCTCAGGCTCTCCCCAGGGTGTTAAATCCAGGTGTTCTGTACTCTAAGTTTTGTTCTCCTCCAGCCAGATTTATCTAGTAGAGGGGCAGTAGTAGGCCCTTGTCTTAGGGGCAAATAACATAATCTAAATATATGGCTTCCTTTTTAACTGTCTCAGCAAATTTTCCTTCTCTGGCCTGTTATGGGGCTAGGAAAACTGACTCTTAGATATGGTGATGGTTTCATGCATTTTGCTAAATCTGTTCTTTACAATATAAAATTTGTGGTGTAGGTTTTTTGCTTTTTTTAATATTTGTAGTTTTTTATATTTTTAAATATTCGTTGTTTTTTATATTTGTTGTCGTTTTTTATATTTGTTCTTGTTTCTATCTGACACACCCATGATTCTCTCAACTTTCTCCTAAGAAAGTTACTCTCATGAATTTTCAATCAGATTTCGTAGTTTAAAAAGCTTAGACACACTTGTGAATGTGCCTTATTTCAATAATCTTTTTAATTTCTCCATGATTTCTACTGAGTTTTCTACAAGTAAAATAATTTTTTTCCTGCATATACCTGTATTCATGGACACTTATCTGGGAACTTTTCTATTTTTCTGTTGTCATTTTCTTGAGGTAAGAACACTTAACGTGAGATCTATACCTTTAACAAGTTTTGAAGATACAATACATAACTGGTAACAATAGGTACAACGTCCAGAACTTACTCATCTTCCTTAACTGAAATTTTATGCCCATTGAGTCCCTATTTCCCCCCTTAGCCCTGACTCTTTGAGTGTATGAATTTGACTCTTTTTAATACCTCTTATGAGTGGAATCATATAGTATTTGTCATTCTGTCATTATTTCACTTAGCATAAAGTCTTCAAGTTTCATCCATGTTGTTGCTGTTTCAGAGTTTCCTTCTTTTCTAGGGCTCAAAAATATTCCATCTTATGTGTACACTAACTTTTTACCCATTCACTCACCAGTAGACAGGTAGTTTCCACATCTTAGTTATTATGAGTAGTGTTGCAATGAACTTGGGAGAACAGTTACCTCTTTGAGATACTTATTGGATTTCCTTTGAGAAAACACCCAGAAGTGGAATTGGTAGCATATGGTAGTTCTATTTTTAATTTTTAAAGGAAAATCCATACTGTTTTCCGTAAAGGCTATACCAATTTGTAGTCCCATCAACAGTGTGCAAGATTTTTGATCTCTCCACATCCTTACCAACAACTGTCTTTTTAATAACAGCCATTTAACAGATATGAGGTGATATCTCACTGTTGTTTTGATTTGCATTTCCCTGATGATTAGTGATGTTTAACACCTTTTCATATACCTGTTGGCCATGTGTGTGTCTTCTTCTGAGAAATAGCTCCTCCCAGGGCCCGTGGCAGGTGGGGCTGATTCGGGGAGCATAGCCAAGCTTCTGGAGCTGAGTCCATAGAAGTGGGGATGCTTTTGCTCTGTAGCTGGGACTGTGTCCAGCAAACCTGCCACCAGGATGTAGGCCTGCTTTCTCAAAGCAGCTCTTCTCAATCTTGGACTTACTTGGGATTTCACAACCTCCTACCTGGATCCCAAAGCGCCCACAAAGGCACTTTTGCTCATGGGTGGCTGCCAGGTAGTTGTTTGAAGGGGGAATGTAAGCTGGGGACCTCTTATTTCACCATCTTTGCTGACATCACCCTCTCCCAATGTCATTTTTTTATAGAAATAGGAAAAAAAAATTCTACGATTCATATGGAAACAAAAAAGCCACGTATAGCCAAATTAATCCTGTGTCTTAGTCTTAATGAAGTAAAGACAAGCAATAAACTAGGAGAACATATTTGAAATATATATACCCCAGTTTATTTTCTATCTATCTATCTGCTTATCTAAATATCTTACTAACCAGTAGAAAAAATTTTAAATATATTTATTTATTTTTATATATGTGTATCAATATATATCTTACTAATCAGTAGGAAAAACAAACATACCAAGAGAAAAATGAAGGGAAAAGCAGAAACAGCCATGTACAGAGAAGAAAACACATATGGCTAGTCAATGTGCTCAGCCACACGAGTACTTTGTAGAAGGAAATCAAGACCATAAAGATCAGCAAATCACACACAAGGTATGAATTGATTCCATTTAATTGTTACAAACAAAAAAAGTCAGGCAATTCCAGAACAGAGATCAACAGGATTTCTTCTGCAGAGCTCATTGAAAGGTAAATTGGTACAACCATGCTTCAAATACTTGAGCATATCTATTACAATTGGATGTCTCACAAAGTTGCTACGTCCCAGCAATTCTCCTCCTACTTACCCAAGAGTGTTCAAGAGCTGAATTACAAGGGAATGATAAACACAAAATCTGGGAGAGGGTTACCGCTGGGGAGAAGGTAAGAGGATAAGATAGAGGAGGAACATATAAGCAGCTGCAATTTATTGGTAAGGTTCTTGTTCTTGGAGTGTGTACTAGGTTATGGGTGCTCTTTACACTATTAAAAGTAAAACGAAACAAATGAGGGTCTTGTATGAACTAATGGCAGTGTGTTTCATCAATCAAGGTTTATATAAGGTCCATAAGAAGAAAGAAAAATAATCTTTAAGTTTTTGCAATCAAATGCTTTGGTTTCTGAAACAGTTAAGATGTGTTGTTGTTGTTATTATTATTATTAATTATTAGCTTCTCATCACAGTTTTACTCTCCTGAGACATTAGATAAATTCCATGGAGTAAAAGAAATCATTACTGGGAGCAAAACAAGGCTTTGGCTAATATATGAAAATATTATTAATGAAAAGATGTTTAGATTTACACTGTCAAGGGTTTTTCATTTAAGCAGAATTATAGGGGTTTTGTGAACCATCTTGAATGTTAATAAATTAATGTATCCCATATTTTTCAAAAAGTCTGAGATAGAAAGATGAATTTGCATGATTAGTTACTTTCTAGTCATTTATCTTGAGACAAAGCAATTATTCCCATTCACTTGTGAAACACAAATATGTATCATCTATTTAACTTCCTCATGGACATGCAAGGAAGAAAGGAATTTTCATTCCTTCAGAGAAAGCTGATGCATTAGTGAAAAGTATCAGTGAAAGAAAATCCTGTTACTAAACAATTTACCCAAGAGTAAAAGTCCTTTGTAACACAGTACCTGGGTTAAAAAAAAAATTTCCCCAATCCAAAGCATCATTGGTAATAGCTCTTATCCAACAACAGGGATAACATTCAACATTCTTAGACTGTAAGTTATTACTTTCAATAAAGGTTATTTTCTTTTCACATGCTTTTGAAGCATTAAAACATGTTAATATTTTTTCTTCAACTTGGAAAATAGAGGAAATGTTACAGAAATAGAAAATAGAAGAAATAGAACTAGAGGAAAAAGTATGACCTCATAACCTCCTGACAATCATTATGTGATGAACATAGTTTTGAGATATACTAATTGTATATCCTTACTGATAAATGCCTGACTATATTAATTGAAATTATAAAAGCTGAGTAGGGATAATCTTCCCTTAAGCAAAGTTAATAGACAAAAGGAAACAATATGAAGTCCTAAACAGATTTTTTAAAGGGAATGGTTATTTAGGTAATAAATATATATTACATTTATTATGTCTTAAATAAAGATCCAATTTGTGCTTTGTGGGATTTGATTTTTTTGTTTGTTTTTAAACATCTATATTTACAATTTTAAAAACCACTCTAGGGGCTTCCCTGGTGGCGCAGTGTTTGAGAGTCTGCCTGCCGATGCAGGGGACACGGGTTCGTGCCCCGGTCCGGGAGGATCCCACATGCCGCGGAGCGGCTGGGCCCGTGAGCCATGGCCGCTGAGCCTAGAGGTCACAACAGTGAGAGGCCTGCGTATCGCAAAAAAAAAAAAAGAAAAAAAAAAAATGGCCAGGTTAGGCTTCCCGGGTTCATGCCCCCGTCCAGGAGGATACAAAAAAAAAAAAAAAACCACTCTAGTTATGAATAACTATAGTTAACAAAATACGCATTCAATTGTTTGTATCATTATTTATATATTAAACAAAATAGAGAAAATATTCAACAACAGGAAATTATTTAATTTATGCAACATCATTAAGATAATGCAATTAAATAATGTTTAGCCTTTGCAGTACTTCTTTAAGTCATTTTAAAGACATTAAAATTCATGTATATAACAATTTATCAGTATGAGCAAAAGCTTGACATGATATTAAATTTAAAAAGACATAATAAACAATTAATGACAATTAGGTACAGCCATGATTAATAAAAAATGACTATAAGGCAAGTACATTATGCTTCATTATTGCCATGTCTTTGTGTTGGAATAGCAAGTAGTACTTATCTGTAATATCAAAATTTTAATAGAAATTACAACTACCATGACAAGCATCCTTGTGGGAAAAATCTCTGTTCATATCATCCATCATTGCCTTACAATAAATTCATGTAACTACATGTATTAGATCAAAGAACGTTTTCGAAACTTACCTAGTGCCAATTGCTGTCCAGAAAAATTTGTACAGTTCAACAAGCAGTAAATAAGGATGCCCCCATTCTAATTTTTAAAAAGAATGGTGATACAAACCATCAATATTTGAGCCTCATTTTTTCCCAAACGTGGTTCTAAGATACCATTGTGTTTTATGATTGCTGTGGAAAATATGTGAAAAAATTGAGAAGAAAGAATTAATTCCCGTGCCCCTGCTTCTGAGCATGGTAACAAGTGCTTTTGGAAATTGCCCAACATTTTCTCTGATTAGGAAGCTTTGTAGAGATCCCCAGGAAATATAATTCCAACTAGTTTATGTAGTCAAGATAAAGAAAGTCCTGACAGCTCTGAGTGAGACCACTCTGCAATTACTAGCCTTTGAAGGCCATTTCTAGTCTCTGTGGGCTATGTAAAGTAATTTATGTCTTATTTTTCTCACTGTTGAGAAGAGTTCTTATTTTTATTCAGTTTTATTTGTCTGGTTTTCTCATGCTAATGTTTAAATATTTTATAAAATTTTAGCCAGGATTTTAGTTAAATCTTTCAATTAAACTATAGGATTTAAAAAATATAATCACAATACAACCATTTCTCATCTAGTTATTCTACTAGTTATTCCTAGGAAAATGGCAGAATACTTTCTTATTCAAAATGAAAGATTCAGCTTTCTTTTTATTTAATTTAATTTTTGTTTCATTGTAAATTGCAGTGCTTATCTTTGCTTTGGACATTGCTGCCTGAAATTTTCTATAATTGAAACACACATATAATATAGAGGTTAAGGAGGCACAATAAAGTCTGGAACCAGAATACCTAGATTTGATTCTTTCTCTTTATGTAGCTGCAGTTCCTTCACTAATGTGAAGGAACTATTGTGAAGTTACTATTTTTATTTTTACTATAAAAATAGGAACTGCCTCATAGGGATTTTATGAGTTTAAACAAGATAAATGAAAATAAAAATTTTAATAACTTTATATCACTAAGTAGGTGCCAAGAACTGTTCCATTTATCATCATTATCACCATCACCATCAAACTTATGGTGGAAAACCTTCTTAATCAGTAGATCTTAAACCCTTAAATGAAGATTCTTGGGTCCCACTCCTAAAGATTCTGACTCAATATGTGAGAGGTGGGGCCCAGATGATTCCAACATAAGTGGTCAATGGACAGCATTTTGAGAAATTCTGACTTATTTGGGGGTCACGGAAGGAATTTAGCTCTCCTAATTTTTTTCTTTTTTTATGTTCAATCACACAGAAGTGGAAACAACCTGAAAACCTGTTTCAACAAGACAACTCATTTCCAAATTGATTGTTCCATGTTAAATGTAAACAGCAGTTGGGAATTCCCTGGTAGGCCAGTGGTTAGGACCCTGCGCTTTCACTGTCGAGGGTCCAGGTTCAATCCCTGGTTGGGGAACTAAGATCCTACAAGCTGCGCAGCATGGCCAAAAAAATGAATCAATGTAAACAACAATTGATACTCTACCAAATAGTACATGTATTGGGCGATATATTGCTTTCCCTCCTGATGTTTTCCTTCTGGGGAATTTCATTGCTCTGTGATGCTACAAGTGGGTGGTGGATTGCAACAGAAAGAGGAGTGAACCCAAAGCTGTGAACCCAACAGGAAGCACCAGAACAGTGGTCAGGACTGGAATACTGATGCTGCATGGCCTAGGCTCATAGGTTGGCTTAATCGTTTAAGTTTGCTGTGCATACTTTCTTGTCTGTAAAATAGGGAACTAATAATATCTAATTTATAAACTTGTTGTAAAAATTAATAATGGGACTTTGAAATAGTATGACTCAAATTAAAGTGCATTTTAATTAATCATCTTCGTCCAGCTGCCTTCCTCCCAAAGGGCTGGCAGTCATTGATCAAATAATGTATCCTATCTCTTCCTCTCCCCAGGCAAAGATGCTGCCCACGATATAGAATACAAATTATAAAAGGAAACATGGAACACTGGTCAAGCAAAATGTATTGCTCTGCCTGCAATTTCCCCTTCTCTACTCCAGATATTAAAAACTATTTCTCTCAGTTATTCATTGCTGGCAGAGATGATTAATTTAATCTTTATAGATAAAGTAAAATGTTTGGACGAAAGGAGCAAATACTCTGCTGAGGCTAATTGTAAGGCACATTCGGGTGAATAATTCATTGTGTGCAGTATAATGATATCATAGATGGTTAGCCAAGAACAAACATCAATTCTATAAAGAGAATTAAACTAAAACCAAGTCCATTTGGCAGCAGAAAATGAATATAGTCCTTACAGCCAGTATGGATCTTGTTTTCGTAAATCCTACCAGGGCCCAGGAAGATTCCATTATTACCAATTTATGATCACCTATCATGTGTGCCTTTATTTCTCAGTACAAATTCTCCACATTAAGTAAAATATTTAGAGTTATCCCCTGGTGTTTAGAAATGTATTAGAGTTAGACAGATACTGGAAAAATCCCATGCTGCTACTAAGTTTGGTGGCTACAGGCATGTGATTTAACCTCCATGAGCTTTCAGTTTCTCACCAGAAAAATGGGGAAAAAAAAATCAGGTTGTTGTGAGTATAATATGACACTTATTTAAAGCATCATTTAATATAATGCTGGTCTTACAGTAAATACTTGAAGGGAGAAATATGGTGACATGCAATCTGTTTACATGTGCATATGTATATATAAGTATATATACATATTACAAATAATATTTCTATCTATCTTCCTATCATCCAGCTAGCTTCACAGTTACCACTCAGCCCTGTTCATTTCTGTCTTTTTTAAGGTGTTTTCCTCTCCTCTACATATTTTATAATCTTCGTCAATGGATACAAAAAGAAAATGGAAAAATTCTTTTTCTCATTAGTAGTTAAAAATGCAAATTATAGCACCTTGGAAACGAGAATTCGGAAAAAAAAGATAACATGAGGTGATGTGGCTAAGATAACTTACTAACAATACTGTATAATCATTTTGTAAAGCAATATTTCAAAAGGAAGAGCCGTAAATGTACTAATAGCACAGCATCTCCTCTGTAAGAGTATCTCCAAAAGAAACAATGTGCCAGAAACAAAAATTTAGTGACACAATTAATATCTTCATGGATAAGTCTAAAGTAGCAAAATTAAAAAAAACAAACAGCCCAAATAAAAGGTTGCATAGTTTGCGGCACAAACAATGGAATGCTACAAGCTGTTAAAATGGTAATAATATAACATGTAAAATATGTGAAACATGAAGAATATTTATGACAATGTAAACACAAATAATATAATAAATTGTATATTGTGATTATGACTATTTAAACTGTGTATGTGTGAAAGGTAAAACAAAAAATTTGAACTTTCAGTGAGGTAGAATTATGAGCAATTTTGCAACCACAATTTTTCAAAAAATTTTAATCTTGGCTTTTTCTTTATTGAAAAGTGAAGATTAAAGTTTGGACTACTCTGAAAAATCTTGCCAAAGTGCTGACATTGTATGCATTTTCTTCTCTTTTTAAAAATAATACAGTACCATTTGGTTTTAGTGCTTATTCTGGACCTTACATTATATTATTTTTCTCACTCCTGCTTACTTAATCTCTTTCCAGAAAGCCTCTAAACCCTTTGAGGACAAAGGTTGGGTTAATTTCCATTTAAAAAATATCTCACAACATCTAGCCCAGACCAGGAATTCAATAAAGATAAATGGAAGAGAATTGCCAACAAATATGAAGGAATCACAAAAGTATTATCAATACACATAGATAAAATTGATTTATCAATTTGGGAACTGGTTAACCAAACCAAAATGTTTACTGGGCAACTTCATACGGTTCCTAAGATAGAATATGGGATGGGAATACCTTTGGGACCTGGTTCTCTAGCTCCCTCCAAGGTCCACCCTCCTACCTCTGTGGAAGTCTGGTGTCACTAGTGCCTTGCCTCCTACAGCTGTTCCTTCTGTCCTACACTCTTCCAGACGTGCTCATTTCCAAATACCATTCATACAAGCCATTTGTGTATCAGACTTAGCAAAGATTTTGCAAAATAGATATACACACACACAATGGAAACTTTTGAGAGTTGAATATTAGACACTCCTGTATCAGTCAGGGTCAAGTTAGGAAAACAGAAAGCACACTAGGCATTTTAACAGAGAGAACAGAATATAGGAAATTAACAGGAATTGGAGGTGAGCAACTGAATGTACAAATGAACAACGGGCTGTCCATATATGACAGTAGAACTCTGACCATCAACCTCTGTTAGCAGTCAGCCCAGAATGATCAGGACTTGACCAATGATTGCCAGCTTCCCCATTTTTCTTACTGTCCCCGTTGGGGAGCATAACCCAAGCCAAATATGCTCCCCCAAACACGCATGTAAGACAGCCTGCCTCTAGCTTCCCCTTTCCAACAACCTCCAATCAGAGCATGCCGAAAACCTTCCTTTTTTCTTCCACTATGAAGATTTCCCACTCTTAATGCTGCCTTTGAGTCTCTGCCATGTGCAAGTGATGGTGACTGACTCGCTATGTAGAAAGTTCTGAATTAATAGCCTCTGTTTGTTCTTTGTTTTGGGTGTTCTTTATTTCCACAGTGAAAGAAAAAGAAAAGAGTTTACACTGAGGTGATACAAAGTGACTGCAAGCAGCCACTACCCCTAAGGGTGGAGAAAAAAAAGGGTGATATCAGAACCCAGAAACTCAGACCCCATAGAGTTGGTAGAGACCGTGTGGTTGGTGCTAGCAAATCAGGATCTCGCAGAGGGTAGGCCTTACCACGGGGTCGAGCCCTCTGAGGAAAGGATGCTGCCCCTCTAGTGCCGGCACATCTGAGAGTGTGCAACGAATCAGGTTCTGGAAGCACCAAAGGATAGAGACTGAAGGAGTGCCTCTGCTAGAGTGAAGGTCTTTGTCAGGGGGATAGTTACAGAAACGGCAAGTGGGCTCCGATGACAGGAACAGCAAGCAAAGAGGAAGGAGCAAGCCCCCAGACTAATTCTGGCAAAACCTAACAAAGGCAGCCGACAAAGGAAGATGTACTCTGCAGTATCCAGTTATCAGCATAGCAAAGCAGAGTATAGAAGGGCAACAAAGGAGACAATCACTTAATAATTAACATACTTCCGTCTAAAAGAATTTTAACCACCCAAAAGCCACTATTTTGCTTTTTCTCCATTGTTTTTTTTTTTCTCATCCCTTCCTGGACCATCTTTATTTTCCCATCCTCACAAGAAACTTGATTTTTTCTTACACTGTATCCTTCTAAACTATATCCTGGGAGGTATTTTGCTTTACAAAAAGCCTTTGGCTCTAGAGGGAAGTTAACCACTCCCTTGGGGGGACTGAGGCAGCTGCCACCAATTGGGATTTCTAAAAGGCCTTTTGTCCTTGTTTATTTTGTTATGCATGTTTCCATGATATCTGTGCATATGTGCCGGCAGATGCTAGGGTGACTGCAGAGGTGAGGATTCTAGAAGGAGATGGGTATTTTGCAGCGTCTCACTGTGGGAAACGGCATGTTTGACAAAGGTAAGGGCATGAAGATTCAGTGGCTGGGGAGGGTAAATGTATGCAGGTGCAGGGAAATTAAGTCAAGGTCGGGAAAACTCTCAGAGATTCCTTAGCTGCCAAAGAATGTTTTCTTCTGTTTACTTTTTAAAGTAATGTAATTTGCAAAAGTAATATATGGTCATCGTAAACAGCAACAAAAGAAACAGTATGTTTGTATGTAAGGAAGTAAAAAATCCTTGTTCATCCTCCATTATTTCCATCTCCCAGGTATACCCACTTTTCACTGCTTGGTGTATAATCTTTTTTGGTTGTTTTTTTAAATGGACGGTCCCCCCTATACTGACTCTGGGTTTGGCCACATGACTTGCTTGCCAATGAGATGATAGCATATCTGACACAAGTAGGAGCTTGAAAAAGACTTGTGCACTTAGGTTTGCCTCTCTTCCGGATACTCTCAACATCACTGACATTCCAGAAGGTGCCCAGACATGTGAGTAAGCTCATTCTAGACCACCCATCTTCAGCTGAGTGAGAACTATAGTAGTGCTAAGTCTGCCATTTAGAATATAAATGTTCTATATTTTAAAAGCAAAAATGGGATTCTGCTACTCATAATGTTTTGCAAATTTTTTTTTTAAATGTGTCAGTAAAACATAGGCACATTTCCATGAAAGTAGATACATGTTATTCGAAGGCTAAAATAGTGTTGTAGACATGAATTTGCCATATAGACATTCTACTATTGATGGCTATTTTAGTTTGTTTCCATTTTTACTATAATAAACAATACTACAATAAGCATCCTCATACACTTTTGAAATTATTTCTGTAGAATAGAGTTTTGAGTATAGATTTGTAATGTCAAAAGGAATGTTCATGGGATGTGGTTTTCAATGAAGTATGTAGTTCTTTCTTCTCCGTGTTTTTGTTAACACCCAATTGCATTAGCTCAAGGTTCTCCTCGTTCTGCCTATTTCAGTCCAGGGAATGAAGTGCCCAGGCCCATCAACCGTAAGTGTCCTAACTGAGTCAGGGAAATAGCACCAGGACAGAGGAGGCTATTCAAAAGTATCACTCATTTATTCCCAGAACGTTAAAAATGGCACTATGATATCTATTGATAAATAAGTGAAGATTTTTTTCTTCACTAAAATGTTTACTTGGCAGTATGCAGAAAAATAAAATGTCCTAAAGTCAAATAAGTAATTTCTAAAGACCCTGAGAAACTTTACATGTGCCAAGAAACATTTAATCCTTTTCAGCAAAAAGTTCTTTCCTTCACATCCTAAATCCTTTTCAAGAGATTCAAATCCCAACATCTGTCTTCATTGCACTTTTAAACATTTTCTTACCCCTATTCTGGACTTCTTTCCAACAATTAGCACTTCCAAATTCTGTTCCTTTCATTTATCCTCAGGTTTAAACTCCAAAATGCCTGTGTCAGAGCAAACATTCTGACACAAACATGTTCTGGTAGGTAGACCTACCAGAATAAACCTAAGTACAAAAGTTATTGATATACAATAAGCTGATTCATAGCAGATGAGCAAAATATCACTAGAATTTACTAGAAGTGTGCTTTCCACGTGTGACTTGCTATTTTCCTCAGAAACTATAAGAAAGCAAAAGTGAAACATAAAAAAAGTAATGAAAAGAGAAGGAAAAAAAAATCACTGTGGCCAACTTTATTTTCCAAAAATGTCCACAGCCATGTTTCCAGTCCCACAATCTCAGAATCTTGACATTTCTCTTCCATCAAAACGTGGAGTCTGATTTTCACCCCTTGAATGTAGGTCAGCCTCTGTGACTACCCAGTAAATAGAATGCAAAAGAAGAGACACTGTGACTTCTGAGGCTAGGACACAAAAGGTGATACAGCTTCCATCTGGCACTTTCTCTCTAGGGACACTCATGTTTGGATCCCAGCCACCATATTTTGAGGACTATCAGGCCACGTGGAGAGGCCACCTTCAGTGATCTGGCTAACCAGCCTAGCTCAAGTCCCAGCTGATAGCCATTAGTATCAATCGTCAGGCATGCAAGTGACCAGCCTTCAGACGATGCCAGTCCCAGCCTTCATAGTATCTTCCAGATGAGGCTTCAAACAATATGGGTCAGAAACAATCCATCCCTCCTGTGCCCTGTTCAAATTCCTTACATGTAGTGTTACTGAGTTGAGTCCTGTGGACCCTGCTCTGGCCCTAGGCCCTGCGAGGCTCTCTGCCTTGGCGGGGGAGGGTTTTTTTTCCTTTCACGTTCAAGTAGATGAATAATGAAACCAAAGCTGAAAGAGAGCAACACAGCAAAAGCTTTATTCAGTAGCCAAAGAATGAAGAAGCAGGAACAAAGTTCACAAATCAAATTCTTGCCCACCTGGTGAGAGTGATTTAATTTTAACGAGTAAAGACAAAGAGAGGAGGAGTGAGGCTATGATGGGGAGGCGTATGTTTTAGTCTATGGGGAAAGGGCAGGGCTTTTTCTGAGGGAGTGTGAGATGCCACCCCCTTTTTAATCATTTTTTGGTCCTTAATGTCTGGTCTTAGCCACCAGTAGGTGTGTCATTTAATATGCTAATGTAGTCAAATCAACATAATAAGACTCAGAGTCCATTGGAGGTCAGATTCATTGCCATCTTGGTCCCAGCTGGTTCCATCTGTTTTTTGTTTGTTGTTTGTTTGTTTGTAGCTTCCTTTCTTATCTCTGGACCCTTTAACTTAAAGATTTATGTTAATTCCTGCTGAAGGTGGGAGGTTGGCAGGTTTTGAGCAAGGGCGCTTTTGCTAAAGGTGAGGGTTGATGGGTTTTGAGCAGAGACTGGCAGCAACTGGCAACAATATGGGAATCTTTAATAAATGGCTGCTTATGTCACTAAATTTGGGGGAAGTCTTTTATGCAATAATAGAATAGTAGAAAAACCACCCTCACCTTTAGAAAAATGGGAAACTTGCCTTGTGCTATTGAAATAAATAAATATTAGAGAATATATGTGTAAAATGTTAGGTGTGAAAAGAGCTGGACACGCTCACACCCTTTCGTCACTGATGCTAGTTCTAGTGTGCAATTAATTCTTACTAGAGGTGAGGATCAGTAGCAATGAATCTTAAAAAGTTTCAGGTGGGGGCTTCCCTGGTGGTGCAGCGGTTGGGAGTCCGCCTGCCGATGCAGGGGACACGGGTTCGTGCCCCAGTCTGGGAGGATCCCACATGCCACGGAGCAACTAAGCCCGTGAGCCATGGCCGCTGAGCCTGCACATCTGGAGCCTGTGCTCCGCAATGGGTGAGACCACAACAGTGAGAGGCCCGCGTACCGAAAAAAAAAAAAAAAAAGTTTCAGGTGGGCATCTTTTCCTGTCCTTGAGCATTTTCTCTGGTCTGTAGTTGGAAATGTTTAAAATTGCAATACTTTCTCCTAATGTTTAATTGAACACTGCCTTCCTATGTTTTAAGGCATTATCTCCAAGGTTCCTATCTAATAACTTGTCAGTCTTGACCCTCCCATTGCAGGTGATACACTGTTGAGATTCATTTCTCTTCCTTGGCACCTGCATTTCCTCACTGTTGGTAGAGTTGGATGAGAATTAATAATTTATTCATTTGGAAGGAATTGATAAGGTTATTATTTAGCAAGTATATTTCAGAATGCCTTAGGCTCATCTATTAACGATTCTTTCTCCTTTAGCTTATGAAAAAAGCAGTAAGGGCTCTACCCAGGCCACTTACTAGAGGTCAACCCTGCAAAGAGAAATCAATTTGGTTAAGATATGGTTTTGTTTTTAGTTTTACTGGGCAAGACTCTTTCCTTGAACTAAAAGCTTGATGTAGCAGCTAATGAGAAATTCTCTCTCTTTCTGATGTGCAAAATAGTCACACAGTTGAGTGTGAGGTTTATATTCAGTCAGAGATTAAAGCCCACATTCATTTAAGGTGTCTCCAAATGTGTTTTGGTAATGAAATTTAGTACTTAAAAAAAAATTTACACTGCAGCTAGTCCTAACACAATTGCTATCTGACTCCATTTATAACGCCTGCCATACCATTTATGAATTAAATAATGAAATTTCACAGAGGATTAATTTAATGTCTTTAGAGGAATTTTCTATATCTGTTTTTTTCTTTAATTATCCAATGTGGCTGTGTGAAGGAGGAAGGAAAAAGACTTGGGAAGCTAGATTCTATTCCACTGCTGGGATTGGATCTAAAACAGCTAAGAGACATTCCTTTTCTAGGTTCCTCTGATGGAAAACTTTCTACCGATATTGATCCTTTATTTCCATAGGTAAGACATAGTTAATGGGATGCTGCTGCTGATTTTGAAGATGAATATGTTAGAGAGGTGTTAGGATCAAATAATAATTTAAATTTTCTTGGATTAAATAGTCTAGTGTTACTTTTAAATCACTACCCTATAAATAAAAATTGCCAAAAATGATTAAAGATGAGAAATATGTAGCATTGATACTCTCCTCTTGTGTCTTGCAAACCAGACATGTTTACTACTACCAGCTACTTTGTTTATGGTCTGGGTGTATATGTGTGTATACGTATGCAGTTTACAAATGAAACAAAGGCCGGAGAAGTATGTTGTCTGAAAGAAATTCATAAACATAGGAAAGGCTTTTACCCAGGGTTATTGATAACCTTCTTTCTAGTCCACTTCAGGGTGTTTCCCTCAGAGAGTTGTCGAGCTGAACGGGTGGGACAGAGCCCACCCACAAGAAGATGTCACACTGCTTCTTCCACCCCTTTAGACGTAGACCATTATAAGCTTTTCATCTTAACCAATCTTCCTTTTTGGCTGTTTCCAACCTTTCCCCTGCAGTCATGACACAACCATGTATGTAAGAGCCTCTGAACATAGTGGGTGTTGCTAGAACATCTTCATTTGCTGTGAGCTAAAATAGAAGTGGCTGGAAGCACATACGTGTGCTCATGTGAAATGCATTTTTGGTTTAAACTAGGTTTCTCTGGTTCTGAGCTGCACTTCATGGTCTAGCCATGGAAGGAATTTTCCAGGTGTATTTATTAGGCAGTTAATCTAGTGCTTTCTAGTCATTGTTATAGAATTTTTGAAGTGCCTATAATTTTTTTTCTTTCTCTTTATGCACCACTGCAAAATACCCTCCACCCAGTCAACACTTAATTGTGATCTATGATGTGTGACCAAATCTAAGGGTGAAGTTATCTGTTCTTGCAAGAAATATATGCATGCAGATTTTTGAGATAATTAGTTTATATTCCACAGTCAGATCTTTTTCTTTTAAAGAACTCAGGGTATTATTCTTAGGCCATTCAGGGGACAAGTCTTTCTGGTACTTTTTCCTTTAATAGAAGTAAACACCATCAGTACTACTACTATCATCACATTTTCGTGGATACCTACCAGATGTCAGACACTGCTCTAGAAGGTGAACATATGTTATCTTCTTAATCTCTGTGAAGCAGGTATTAGCCCTGTTTTACAGGTGAGAAAATCGTAGTCACATGCATAGTAGAAATAGCAAAATTATTGGTGTCAGATTTGAACTCATTCTCTGCCACTTCGGAACTATATTATGATTGGGTACGTCTTTGGAATTTCTTGAGTCTCAGTTTAATACAAGATAAATATGTTTGATTTGAGGCAACCATGAAGCAAAAAAGCAAATGAAAAGAGAAAAACAAAAGCCAGAAATAAAAACAAGCAAATGAAACAGATAACTATATAGACTTTTTTCCCTTCCAGGTGCCTAAACTATTGTAAAAAAATGACCAGTGATTAAGTCAACCAGGTGAACTTTAACTTCTGATTTTTTTCCCTTGAATTTAACAGAGTTAAATTCGCAGGGACATGCTGAAGCTTTTAGTTAACCAAGAAATGAATTTTGCGTGTGTTTTTATATTTGTATTTAAATTCTAAGCTGTCTAAAAATGTGATTTTTATCCTCACTTTAAGCTTTCTAAAAATTATGACTATATCCGTGGTTAATCGAGAATTTTGCTCCATTTCACTTGAAATCATTCTCTGAAGAAAACCTAAGTATTAACTGGATTGAGGTTGATTTTAAGTCATTGTATCTCTTGGCACCTTTCCTTTTCCAATGAACTGCTGTTAGCTTTTTCACTGACACTTTTAAACCAAGACATTTAACTGACACTAATTCAAACAGAGAGAGAGAGAGAGAGAGAGAGAGACTTAAGGGGTATGCATGGGAACTTCTAAATCTTACCAATCAATGAAAAGGCAATATGCATATCCAGTCTTCTGGGTTGAAAGCATATTTTTGAAGACATCAGCCTAGATATGTAATGCTTCTTGGTTAGATTTTTAAAGCTCTCATGTAGCCCAGGATATGAGGAACCTTTGAAGCCTCCTCTGGGCAGAGGTGTATGCAATAATCTATCACTTCTGTTTGCCCACAGGAACTTCCTAACCTTCAAATTTGGCAGGTCTCTGATATCCTGTGTCCAGAAAGGATGAGCTGCGTGTTGATATGTCATGAATAGCTTACACTACCAAAGAGTTTTCCCTTTTTATCTTCTATTCTCAGATGATCATAGTAATCCATGGAGACCATTATTATGTGCTCAGGGTGTCTATTCTTCTGAACACTTCAAAGTGAAACTATCATTAAACCTTAGTGGCAGTCATTCTTTGCCTCCAAAACCCAAGTGAGCCGAGGAGTGGTGGCTGTCTAAATGGCAAAGGGCTTGACCACTGGCAGAATTCTAAACTTGGATTCCAAACCTATCCCTTGTCATGACGACAGTGACTTGGGGCTAGATTTTGTATTAGATTCAGTAGGAGAGAGATGTTCTCTAATTGTGAGGTTGGGATCTGTTCTTTCAAGAACTCTCAGCAGAAACTTGCTGAATGCCCACTGTGTGCAATGCTGGCCCTGAGCCCGTCATTCTCTGGGAACTGTCCTTCCGAGGAGACAATAGCCCACAGTCATGAGCAAGTTCTTAACAGCTATGACTTTAAAGGAAAGAAGTGTGGTTTCACACTGAAGTTTTCCAATGGAATTAAATTCTGAAAAGGCTTGGGAGTCAAGGACATAGCTAATTCCACACTCTACAAACAGATACAGAAGACTTAATTAGAAAAGACTTTACTAGAAACATGATTCACCCTAGTTTGATGTGTCTCAAAGGGAAATGTTTACAATTTCTCACAGAGGCCCAAACCCACAGTCTGTTAGAAGTTGCTATCCTCCTATTTTCTTGAATTTTAAACAAAATATTTTTCCTTCCCTTTTGGAACTTTTCTCCTCCTGTTATTTCCTCCTAATATAATGCTTACTCTGTTCCATTGTCATTTCCATGTAACTGTGGTTTGGAAGTTGATGCTTAAACAATTTCTGAAGAGATGGCCAAATCCCTCCCATTTCTTGAAAGGTACCTTGATGATTGTCTCAGACCCACTAGAATGTCTGCAATTTATACCACATACAAATTAAGAATAAGTATATTTTTGAGGTAAAATATAAGGCTGATAAAGCCATATTTAAATAACTCTGGGTGAGTCTCTTTCTTTTGTAATCGATTCTCTTTTCCCCTATTAAAATTTGAGGTACGTGAAGGCACCAAGGTCCTCTGCCACTTTGATCATTAATTATCTCCTTTCCTTTGCCATATAATAAAAGACAGGCTTTTGCCTTGGTTTCCTTTCCTTTGTCTATTTAAAGAATGCCTTGCTTCCATGAGGTTAACACACTGCATTTCACATCTTGCTCAGCCTTTCCTGGTCAAGAGAGCTTGGGTTTTCTTTCTTAGGAGGACCATTTACTTGGAGACAAATTACATGAAATGACCAGCGAAGTGGCCTTGGGTGATGAACAAGTGCCTGTGCTGTTCATGTGCATGCCCTTCAACCCAGTAAAATTAATTTTTAATCCATTAATTAAAACATTAGCCCCTTAAGGGCAGACAGCACACCTCTCTCTCTCTCTCTCTCTCTCTCTCTCTCTCTCTCTCTCTCTCTCTGTACTTTTCTCTCTCTCTTGCTCTTCCGTGGTGCATAGTACGGTACTATCTATATACTTTGTGATTGCACTGAGGAAAGGGTGCCGGCATGCTTTGAAGACATAGTAGTATAATAATAATAAAACCTTCCATTCTCTTTTCTAGTTTCCTAACCTAAACTCTGTATCTTTCTATAAATCACTCTTACAGTTTCCCTTAGCTCCCTTCATTTCAGTTATATTCTTCTGGTAAGAAAATGAACAAACCAATGTCAATTTTCAGGTGGCAATCTCATGCATTTCCATGGTTTTATTTACTGTGTATGCAGGTTACAGTCAGCTCATTCCCTCAATCATGGAGGTAAATTCCCATGAGTCCCCAAGATGCCTCGATTTATAATCCCTGGACTATTTCCTTTGAGAGATTTATCACAGAAAGGATGTTTCAGAGAAACCTAACAATCCTTGCATTGAGGTACACTCAATCATTCAGACAGTCTAAGGAATCACATTTGTGAAGCCTCTTGATGCATAAAATAATGCAAAGAGAGGAATAAAGTTCATACTGAACTTGCATTAGTGGGAAAGCCATGAATTGTAGTGATTAAAAATACAGACTTTGGATTCAATCAGTCTGGGTTCAAACCACAGCCCACCAATTATTGGCTGTGTGATGGGGGCCAGTTCCTGACTCCCAGTTTCCTCATATGTAAAAAGAAGGAAGAATATCTACCTCATAGGACTGCTGAGAAAAATCAAAGGAGATAATGGTTGTAAAATGTGAAATCTAGCGAGGTGTCTAGAATACGTTGAATTTTCCTAAGACCGTGACTATAGTTGTTCTTAGAGGCTGCAAAATGCTTAATCTCATTGTGAGAAGGTTTGTTATTTCAGTTCCAGATATTCTTTTAGTTAAATCACATCTTCAAAAATATCTCTATCGAACATGGTTCAGGAGTACATATTATCAGACCTGAGCTGTTCTATGTTGCCACCTGTATAGCATGATCAAGGGGCAGGGGACCATCTCCTCACAGTATGAAT
This sequence comes from Globicephala melas, assembly GCF_963455315.2. Taxonomy (NCBI): domain Eukaryota; kingdom Metazoa; phylum Chordata; class Mammalia; order Artiodactyla; family Delphinidae; genus Globicephala; species Globicephala melas. Next base: position 154,591,283 of record NC_083315.2, read on the forward strand.
TTAGCAAAAAGACATTTTTAAATGTATAGTTTGAATTATAGGTTACATGTTAATTAGTATGAAAGCCAAAAAAGTACGTGATTTTAAGTTAACTTGAAATTTTCAGTTTATTTCTCATTTCTGTGGAATATTAATGTTAATAGCTAATATTAATGGAGTGATTACTCTATGCCAGGCACCTGATTTCCTAGCACAAATATTTCTCAATTTAGAAGACAGTTCTGTAGTGTCTCTGGCCCAATAATCCTTGGGTAGGCAATAATTACCATGTTTTTTCCTTAAATGAATCAAAATTCAAATCAAGTTCTCCTTTGACTTTGGATATGTGACCCTCTGGTACTACTTGGACGTCTATGTCTCACAAGGACATTTATAACTCCCTGGTTTTCTCTTTGCTCTGAAGGATGCTTTTTCAATGATTCCTCCCCAACGTATTAAGGCTTTAAAGCTCGGTGGATTGTCGTAGTTAGATGAAGATTTCCAGGGACCAGCCGTGCTGTCTTGATGATCATTTGCACCATCACTAGAACATTCCTTATTGTCCATTCTTTATGTGATAAAAAAGCATAGGGACTATTAGTTAAAACTGTTAACAATGAATTCAATATCTGAAACACTTATAAATGAGGTGTCTAAGGGACTATACTGGACTGAAAGCCATAATTTCCTCACGGCAAGAATGCCTAAAGGTCTTATTTCAAATTTTGATGATGCAGCCGATCTGGACACCAGCATTTTGTAGTAATGCCTGAACTGCCAAACGTTAACCAGAAATCATTGCCCATGACACAGGTGGCAATCTATCATGGTAAATGTCACCACAGGGAAAACCTAAAAAACCAAAAAAATTGGACACAAAGCTTATCCAATTGGCCTTTCCTCTCAAGAGGAATTATAAATTCAGATATAATTGTGTGACCTCTGCTCTTTACAAGTTCTCAAAAAGTTCTCTTGGTCTGGGTGGTATCATTTATAGCTCTGCATGATTACATATCAAATCCCCTTACAACAGAGGCAGTCTTTGCATGACAATAAGATTTCCAGGTTCTAAGTGATAGCCATGTATTTCGAGCTAACATTCAAGTTGATAAAATCGCAAAGGAGCACCCATGATGGAGTTGGATCCATCCTTGTGATCAGTATTAACAAAATTTAACTCTCAAGTTATTTTTGGCAAATAATAATTTTTAAAACCAGAAACTAATCAAAAGATAAGCTGAATATATCAGCTTCCCCTTTTAGATTTAATATCCTTATTTCTATCTATGATATCATAGAAATCTCCTATTAATACGTTTTTAAAACATAGAACTTAAATATAACACAGCTGCTTGAAAAGCTTCTAGGATCCTTGTTCCAGAAATAAAACCTAACCATCGGCAGAATAGGAAATCTTTCTGAATGACCCCAATTTAACTTTCCAGACTTTTCTTCTCTCATTTCCGTTCACCTCCAAAATTTTTACCTAAACCATAGCCACATGTACCGTGACAGTTTCTCCAATGGGCTGTTTCTTCTCAGAATGCCTCACTTCCCTTTTCTGAATGAATCATGACAAATTGGCCTTCAAACTCCAGCTCAGCTCCAAGGAACAGAGCTGGTTGCCTCCTCCTCTGTCTGTGCACAGTGATTCTATCAGAGCATCTGCCACGTCATACTGGCCTCCAACCACATCACAGATAGTGAGCAACTCTACTTTGCCTTTGTAGTTCCATGACTCAGAATGTCATTAGGGAATCAGGGGAGAGTAAATGATTTTTTTTTCCTGAATGAATCATTCCCGAGGCTGCTCTATATCCAGACAGGTTTCATGCACTGCATAGCTCCAGGGACCACAATTCAGGGAGACTGAATGGGATGCCCTGCATCTATTTTAAGTATCAACAGTAAAGAGAGCACAGTCCATGGCATGATCTGGCAATATATGCAGCCTATCACCATGGGATACTTTTAATCAAATACTACAAGAGGCAAGAATCTGAGTGACCAGGTATATGATACTTCTGAACATTTTTTGCCAAACTCACCATCTTAAAAGTTTAGGATTTGACAAGTCAGGAAACAGTCTAAGAAATGTTAATTGACTTGCCCAAGGTGGCAAAACCGAAAGTGGAAGAGGTGTATTTTAAACTCACACTTGCTGGGGCTGTATGATTTGGATTGATTTTGTTCAGGAATTTACATTTGAATTACAATTTGCAGTTCTCTAGAAATAGTTCAGTACTTTTCAGAAAGATCATAATGCAGAGGCTGACTAATGATTTGCTAATAGTGGAGGTGGCCATAAGCCAATGGGATTAATCAGGCGTAGGTCATGTTGTCTCATAAGAAAATTCTATAGACTAAACAGGACATAATTATGTAAATAACTTGAGAGATCCCTAAATGACCTTCTTGATAAGAAGTAACCAGCAGTAATGAATGGAAAGGAAGACATTTGAAAACTGGATCATTTCCTCAAATCAATCCGGAATTGACTATGACGTACTCAAATTTGAGTGCTGTAGCTGCTGATTGGTCCAAACTCCCTGAATTGGCTGATGTATAGATTCACTAGGAAGTAGCTAAAAAGAGAGCTGTTTCTGTATGGCCTAGCTTTGTATTTTTTAAAACTTGAAATGTTTCTCAAAGTGTTGGTAAATAAACTTCTTCAACTGGCAAGGAAAAAAAGGCACTCTGTATTTTCTAGTCAAGGAGGATTAAAAGGCTGTGAAACTATATTCAATGCACAAATGTTGTAATTATGATAAATATTTGTCTTTTCTGTTTTCACTACAAACTCAGAAATCCTAGAGTCTGTGTTTGGCACATGCAGGAGATTACAGCCATCTGCTGGGAGACAGAGCTGTCAATTATAAAACAATCTGGCTTCCCATTCCATTTCCAGGTTAAATGTGGCCCAATTGAGGTAGGGTCTTTTTATTATTATCATTAAAATTGGAAAGTTCTTGACGCCCTCTGCCCTGTGCCCTTATATTCAGGATCCCAAGAGATTTGCCCATCTCTGAACTTGGAGTTTCAAACTCAAAGTCAACATGCCTTGTACAGGCCATTTAATAAGGTGAACCACCCTAAGGTAAGGCTCTGAGCTCTTTAACCAACTTGAAAACAAAATGATGGTTTCGTTCAATTAAAACACACGTTAGGCTAAGGAGAGAAATTATGGCAAACAGAAACAACTAAATGGAGAGAGGGGTGTCTTCTGCCAGTTGGAGTGATGAACATTTAAAAAAGAAGCGTTGAGGTTAAAAAAAAAAAAAAAGCCAATGAAACGTGGAAAGCAAAATGGCCAGTTTAACAACAGGATTCAGCAACATTGAAGAGGAGGAGTTCAAAGCCATAGTGGAGACGTTTTAATGGAAGAGGCAGTGACCCTAAAATTGTGCCCATTAACGACCTGATGGAGGTGAGTTAGGCTTTGTTTTGGCCCAATTCCATATTAGAAAATTCACTCTGCTTTCTTGAATTCTTCCCACAATTTTACTGGAAATGGTTTCTTGGGTTTTATCTTAAGACAGTTGCCTATTAACAGACTCTTCGGAAACTCTTCTATTCCTCAGCAGCAGTGGAGGAAGAATTGGCTTTTAAACAGACACCTAGTAATAGAGAGTAAAAATTTTCCCACCTAGATCTGTGCCTGGGTCAGGCCTTGAGGACACCTCCCAGGGGCCATTGAGAACCTAGATAAAGGCTCTGTTTATGTAATGCTAATTATAGTGTTTTCTGAAAGAGTTCTTCCTCAAGGCCATTAGTGACCAGAGGAGAGTGCAAATGAGTTTGAAGTTTCCCAAGTGCATCTGATTCCTCACCTCAATTCAATTCAACAACCATAGTTTATATTTCATAATGGTGACCCAATTTTGGTCAATAATTTCACCTACTGACTCTTGAAATCAAGGCAAAAAAACCCCACAAACAAACAAAAACTACAAACAAAACTCTGTTTTATAGATAAAGAGTCTACTGAAACCTAATTCATAAATTTGCTAATGTGTCTCAGTTGAATATAACCTAAAAGGATTCAGTTTAAAGCAAACTGGGTAATAATTAGGGCATCTGGCTCTAGCCATGGAAGCAGATTTGGCCTCCTGGTTCAGGGAGAAGGTTAAGTTGGATTTCAAAGTTACCTTCTCCTTTCCAGCTGGCTATGTTCTCCCCTACGGTGACCACTTACCATGGCAGCATCCGCAATGCTACCATTTTGTTTTCTCTTCTCTCTGCCTCTCTTACCCAGCCATCAACATTTATGCATCCCGGGTCTCACTTTGGCTACCAGATTGAATGGTAACCCTCTGGTAAAGAACAGTTGACTTCTCTTACTGTCTAGTGCAGCAGTGCTCAGCTGCAGTGTCATAATATATTTCTGGGCCATAATCAACTGTGAGGTTTATCATAATTAATTTAACACCTATACAGAGACTTACCTTCTTAAGGACTTTCAACTTCAGACATCGTATAGACTCAAATAAAACTTCAGCATAAAACTGTCAACTTTCCTCTCCTCAGTAAATGGCAATATGTGGGGAACTTGCAGATAGGTGTTGATGGGGATCAGGATATGTCACCCCAAATTATGCCATTTTGACCGAAGGATTGTTTAAGCTGAAGGCAATTGAGAATCAACAGATGCAGGAAGAGTTCTCTGCCCTCCCCTTATCTGCCTAAAAGCAAAGCATAAATTTCCTTTTGTGAAGGTGACCCCATTGTCACAAGAAGAAAAGAGTGACTCTTCATCACCTGAAATGGAGAGTCAACACCAGGATGAGTTTATATAAAGAATCCTTTTACTAAAATAACCCTTATCTCCCATTAGTTCCCCCAGATATTTCCTAGTCACAATTCGTCCCCACGATTTGTGATCCCTTGAAGCCCAAACCCCCTTTCCTATGGTAAAATGATATAAAAACCCCTGAGTCTAACCACTTCTTTAAGAGCCATTTCTTTTCTATGAACTTCCGAATGTATAACTATTAATAAAAATTCTGGGCCTTTTCTCCTCTTACTCTATCTTTTGTTAGTTTAATTCACAGACCTCCAAGACTGAATGTAAGAAGGCAGAGGGAGAGTTTTTCCTCCCCAACAGTGTCCTGAAGTTAAGTTTCAACACTGTATGCCTAAGGTCAATAGAGGAGAGGGACAAGAGTAGGTTTGAGACTGTAAATCCTACATGTAGTAAATTTACTGCTGATGGAAATTTTCTGGGGACCCCGTATGTTGATTCATACTCAAGGCAATAGGCATCTGCACATCATCAAGGTCAATGGCAAGAAGGAAAATGAGGATACCCAAAGGGGTTTGTGGAATTCATTAATGACATGTGTGGCACCCATGGCTTGTTAACACATAATATCTATTTTCCCCTCTTCCTTATTCATAACTTGAATGTCTTATTCACAACCCTTAATTCCTTATCAGCTCAGATTTCATTCAGGGCATCAGTGGTTAACTATTTAGGCCATTTGAAAGAACTTACCTCCTCAGGCTCCCTTTCAGCAAGGGGATTATATAGCCCCTTTGTGGTGAATGGAGGGAAGTCCCCAAGTGGAGAGTTTGAAAATACTATTACTTTCCTGCCCAAAGGGTCATAGAGCTTGTATGAACCTTTTGCTGTTTAATTTTCTCTTTTATTCTTGCTGGAATAAAGATGAAATGTCTGGAGTATAGCAGCCATCTTACAATCATGAAGTTAAAAGACACAAGCTAAGAATGAGGGACCAGGAGGTAGAAGGAGACTAGCTCTTTAATATAAGCTTCCTAGAGCAACTGTGCCAATTTTGAACCACCCACCTCTGAAGTTCTGGTTATGTGATAAAACTCTCTTTGAGCCATAGTTAAGCTTTCTATTGCATGAAGCCATCACAATTCTAAGTGACACAAACTGCTTTGGCAGAATTTAATATTGATTAAAGTGGTTTATTTTGGGGAAAAATGCTTGAAATGTCTTACTTTAAGACTTTGAAGGACTAGCTCACACGTTTATACAGAAAAGTGTACTGGATGAGCATGTTAAATTTCTCTCTGTAACTATGGACTTACAAAAAGAGAAGAATAAGGAAAAGGACTTACAGACACTTTGGCTATTCACAGTTTTTTCCATTGTCAAGAATGGAAAACAGAAATATAGATCAATGGAACAGGATAGAAAGCCCAGAGCACATATGGTCACCTTATTTGTGATAAAGGAGGCAATACTACACAATGCAGAAAAGACAGCCTCTTCAATAAGTGGTGCTGGGAAAACTGGACAGCTACATGAAAAAGAATGAAATTAGAACACTACCTAACACCATACACAAAAATAAACTCAAAATGGATTAAAGACCTAAATGTAAAGCCAGACACTATAAAACTCTTAGAGGAAAACATAGGCAGAACACTCTGTGACATAAATTACAGCAAGACCCTTTTTGACCCAACTCCTAGAGAAATGGAAATAAAAACAAAAATAAACAAAGGGGACCTAATGAAACTTAAAAGCTTTTGCACAGCAAAGGAAACCATAAACAAGATGAAAAGACAACCCTCAGAATGGGAGAAAATATTTGCAAACGAAGCAACTGATAAGGGGATCAATCTCCAAAATATACAAGCAGCTCATGCAGCTCAATATCAAAAAGCAAACAACCGGGGCTTCCCTGGTGGCGCAGTGGTTGAGAGTCTGCCTGCAGATGCAGGGGACACGGGTTCGTGCCCCAGTCCGGGAAGATCCCACATGCCGCGGAGCGGCTGGGCCCGTGAGCCATGGCTGCTGAGCCTGTGCATGCGGAGCCTGTGCTCCGCAACGGGAGAGGCCACAACAGTGAGATGCCCGCGTACCACAAAAAAAACAAAAAACAAAAAAAACAAACAACCCAATCCAAAAATTGGCAGAAGACCTAAATAGACTTTTCTCCAAAGAAGATATACAGATTGCCAACAAACACATGAAAGGATGCTCCACATCATTAATCATTAGAGAAATACAAATCAAAACTACAATGAGATATCACCTCACACCAATCAGAATGGCCATCATCAAAAAATCTAGAAACAATAAATGCTGGAGAGGGTGTGGAGAAAAGGGAACCCTCTTGCACTGTTGGTGGGAATGTAAATTGATACAGCCACTATGGAGAACAGTATGGAGGTTCCTTAAAAAACTAAGAATAGAACTACCATACAACACAGCAATCCCACTACTGGGCACATACCCAGAGAAAACCATAATTCAAAAAGACTCATGTACCACAATGTTCATTGCAGCTCTATTTACAATAGCCAGGACATGGAAGCAACCTAAGTGTCCATCGACAGATGAATGGATAAAGAAGATGTGGCACATATATACAATGGAATATTACTCAGCCATAAAAAGAAACAAAATTGAGTTATTTGTAGTGAGGTGGATGGACCTAGAGAGTGTCATACAGTGTAAGGTAATTCAGAAAGAGAAAAACAAATACCATGTGCTAACACATATATGTGGAATCTAAAAAAAAATAAAAATGGTTCTGAAGAACCTAGGGGCACGGCAGGAATAAAGTTGCAGACGTAGAGAACGGACTTGAGTACATGGGGAGGGGGAAGGGTAAGGTGGGATTAAGTGAGAGAGTGGCATGGACATATATACACTACCAAATGTAAAATCGATAGCTAGTGGGAAGCAGCTGCATAGAACAGGGAGATCAGCTCAGTGCTTTGTGACTACCTAGAAGGGTAGGATAGGGAGGGTGGGAGGGAGATGCAAGAGGGAGGAGATATGGGGATATATGTATATGTGAAGCTGATTCACTTTGTTATACAGCAGAAACTAACACACCATTTTAAAGCCATTATACTCCAATAAAGATGTTAAGAAAAATAAGTGCTGGAATAGTAAAGGTAGCTGTGAATAGATTTCTGAATTAACACACTTGTTTTAACAAGTCCTTTTGAAAATGCAGTCTTAACCCAACAAACTGCTGTGAGAGAATGAGAAGGTGGGTGTTTGGGGAATTGAGACCTCTCAGCCTTCTTCCAAATTGGTTCTACCTCCATGGAGAAGCCTCTTCTAGAACATGAATGCTGGATGGAGTGTAGTTGATGGAAATGCTGAAGGGAGAGAAGAAAGACAAGGCCTCCTTCGTAGTACTTTGAATATGGCTCCTTGAGCTTTTCTTGGTAGGTCTATTTGCACAGTAATCATCCCTAGGTTTCCTTCCACCAGGTAGAGATTCCATCATCAGGTCTGTGACTTGCAAAACTCCCTTGCTGCCTCAATGTCACTGGAAGGGACCAAATGCATCAATCTGCATCACTTTCCCCAGACTCTGCTTGCATTCAAAAGGGCCAGAGGTTTCCTTGTTCATAATTACGCCAGCGAAACATCCTGCCAGAACTAGGTTCGCATGGAGGCTTGCCAACATCCCACATCCTCACACCAACATCCAACTCATAAAGAATACACACTCTTTTGTGTTGGGTAGAGTGGAGCTCAGCAGCTGTTTAATAGCTGCAGGGCAACCCTACAGAGGACTGAAAAGCAAAGGCAAAGACCAGGTCTGATTGAACCCACGGGGAAAATTTCATGTGGCAGAGTGAGGTTAAATAACACCTATGCTCTCTTATCTAAAAGGTATCCAGGATCTTTATCAGCTGTAAATGACTTGGATCTTAGTTTTATAACCCCGTAGTGAAAAGGGGGGCATTCTCCCACAGCACGGCAGTCAGCCGTCTCTTGCTTGGAAACACTGTTTCTCATCCGACACCACCTGCATGTCCCCTTGGCTGCCCCCCAGCTGGGCACTGATGCAGCCAAACCCAGTGAGCCTGTGAGAGTGGCCAGAAACACAGCAGAAGGTGTTGGCTTCCTGGACTCTTGTTGAGGCCATCTGGACTCTAATACACCTGTTTGGGAGAGTTTCCATGGCTTGGTTTACAAATGTAAGAGCAGCTCCAAACGTTCCAGTCCAGGGCTGATCATTTGCCTTAACTTTTTGCAGGAGTTAATTATGCAACAAGGTCATTTCTGTGCCCATTTTTCTCCTCCTGTTATAAACTTTAGATGGCAAAAACTGTGTTTCTCAGTATTTTTTTTAGTGCAATGAACAGATGTAAAAGTGCTTTCAGTTTCTTAATAAAGGTGACACTAGGCCAGATTTGATATTACACTAAGTCCCACATAACATTTAAAAATGAGTTTTTTCAACCATAAAATTACTAATTGATCTGTCTTGTAAAAAGATAAAGGAAATGAATGCCTATTTGAGTTTCATTTCTGTCGGGCTCCCAATTCCTTATTTTATGTAGCGCAGAATGAATTTTAATGCTGCAGCCTCCACATTTCAAAATATGCCATTGCTCTTTGGAAGTAATTGGCGTATTTGACTGCCTTTTCCTTTCTTAGAGTCTGTCTGACTTTCTAATCTTGAAGTCTGTGCTCCATTCAACATGTTCTTCCACATACTACCTGAAAGAAGTAAATTAAAACAAGGGGAGGGACCATACCAGAAAGAGCTCATTCATTAGCCATTAAGCAAATATTTATGGAATTCTTGCTGTATGTTAAGCACTGTTCCCAGTGCTGCAAAGACAGTAGGGCACAAAATAGTGAAAAATCCCAGCTCTTGTGGGATTTCGTGTTTGTTGAGTGAGACAATATAATAAACATGTAAATATATAATATTCAGGTGATGATCAAAACTATGAAGAAAAGTCATGAATATTAACAGTAGAAAGGGACAAATTGGAGAGTATTGTATATTTTATATGGGGGGGGCAGAAGAACCTCTCTAGGAAGACGGTATTTGAGCAGAGACTTGAATCCTGAGAGAAAGTAAACTATATGGGGGATGAGAATCAATAGATAGAATAACCTTTCTTCTCCCTAGCATCTTTTTTACCTACTTGTATACACAGCAGAGAGGAATAATTTTCTTAAAAAACACTTCTGAGCTGATTCACTTTGTTATAAAGCAGAAACTAACACACCATTGTAAAGCAATTATACTCCAATAAAGATGTTAAAAAAAACAAACAAACCACTTCTGGCTGCTTTGTCTAATCTGGGAGGCTATAGGGGGCATGAGGAGGGAAGCCAACTTTGATTGAGTACCTATGTATGCCAGAATATGTATATTTCCACATATCATGAATATGTATGACAGTCCTCTGGTCTGATGGTCTGATCCTCATTTTACAGCTGGGGAAGCAAAAGCTCAGGGATATCGGGTAGCTTGGTGGTTCAATTTTCCAGTTATTTATTGCGGCATTACAAGCTCCTAAATTTTGTAACTTAAAATAACAATTATTTATTTTTCTCATAAACATGAGATTTGGGCAAGACTCAAAAGGGAAGGCTTGTGTCTGCTCCACGTGGTATCAACTGGGGAGCACAATTTAGTTTAAATCCAAGATGGCTTACTCCCATGACTGGAAAGCTGGTGCTATTTATCTAATGATAGATCAGCTGAGTCTCAGGGCCCGTGGGCCTCCGTTTCTCTCCAGGCAGACTGGGCTTCCTTACAGCATGGTGCCTGGATTTCTAGGACTAGTGTTCTAAGAGCACGAGATAGAAGAATATGGCATTATGGTGATGCAGTCTTGGGAGTCTCATAAACTCAGGTCTGCATCTCAGCAAACTGACATCACCTTAACCCCCAGCAAGGACGTTTTCCCAAATACCAGATTCCTCTGAATCCATCCATTAGTCAGCAAAGCATTCTGGAGTGCCTCTCGCACCATAGTTAAAACTCCCTGCTCTGGAGTCCAATTGCTTGAACTTGCATCCTACCTCCTCCATTTGCATGCTGATGAAACTTCAATCTCCCGTGCCTCAGTTTTATTAAATGTAAAACATCAGGATTTAAGGAAGGTCCAGAGAACGTCTCATGCACCTAATAAGACCATTAATCTTTACCTGTATAATACTACCGCCTCAGCCCCATTGCCTTAAAAAATCAATTCCAAGAAGGAAGGTAAAATTAGAAGTAATGGCCCACCTTCTCCAAAAAGACTGCCATGTCTTATATCTCAAGAGGTCCAAGGTCTATAAGATATTCTGCTTTACAAGGACTCCTATTCTACTATGGTTCTGTAGAAACCTGAATCTAACTCAAGCTCTCATTCCTCCCCAAAGCACCAAATTCTTCCACTTTTCTCTTTGGAGTTGATGGTCTATCATCGGGGTGGGGTGGGGGGGGAACTATTTTCTAAAGGATTCTCTCACCTTTCTTTAAGGGAAAATGAATGGTTCCCTAAAGTTCTCTCCTGTGATAGCTGTTTCGTTACTGCTACTACCCCATGTAGCATGAGGCTTTTCTTATAGGATAATAGTCTTCTTGTTCTTTGTTACCATTTCTAAATCATTTCTTCTCTGATCATCCCGAAACCCAATGTCCTTTGAAACAAATGCCATCAAACTATACTGTCTATCATGCCTTCATAATACAATCCTCCATCAGTACCCCTGGTCCTTCCTCACCCTTCATTTGAGACCTTAGCACCTGGCTCATTCTCTAGGTTTTTCCCTACTATCCTTCCTGTCGCCATGTTGTGTGGCTACACCACACATATAGATAATCCATCCACTATCCTGGCTTTTAACAATATTTTTTCCTTTGCTCTTCCAACAATCTTGTCTTTTATCCCATCTTAACCATGCACTCTAATAACTATATTCTGAATCCAGCACTTGGATTCCAATAATTATTCAATGCATCAAGAGTTTTAATTCACTTTTTCTCATCATCCTTCTCATGTTACTTCTTCCTCCCTTCCCTCCTAGGAAGGATTCTATAGTCCATTATTAGTGATCATCCCTTTGCATATTCTATCAACCATTTGACCTTTGCCACCTACCTGTTGGTTTTCTATTGGTGCCATGACAAATTACTACCAAACTTAGTGGTTTGAAGCAACACTCATTTTTTTTTTTACACACACACACTGTATTTTATTTTTACAAGAGATAAATAAACTGACACCAAGCATTGTAAATGGATGGCCACAACAAAAGCAGCAATGATTGCAGTTACAAAACACACTCATACTATGTCATAATATTGACATTCAATCCAGTAATCCTCCACTGTAACAGCTCCTTTACTTTGCAGTGAAAATTGATTTGTATATTTTTTGTCTCTGAGTCTTTGTGGGATTTTTTTTTTATTCAAACAAAGTCACAAAAATTATAATCATCCTCATCAGTTCACTCAGTCCCTTGTAATTAATTTTTTTTATCTTGATCTTTTGTTAGCACTTTTATGAATTCATCAGTTTTCAACTAGAGTTCTGAAAATACTTATTCATTCAGTTCAGCAGTATAGTCAGTTACCAGAAACTTGTACTTGTCAGAGTCTTTTCCATGAATTCCTTGAAGATGAAACCCTTTTATAGGAACATTTTTGCAAAAGCATCAGAGTACACCCAGAACTGTCTATAAATGACAAAAAACTTAAAAATGACCACGGTTAAAGATTTGATGAAAGTTCATTATAATGCAATTGACAAGGAAATTTAGTTATTTCTGAGATATACATTTTAAAGTAATGACTAGAATTATGATTTATGACATTATACCAGAACATATAAGATTTTTAGAAATTTCATGTAATGTCTGAAACATTTATATTAACATATTTCCATACAAATAACCCAAAGAAAGTTTAGTATTAGTTGTTTTTTTTTTGTTTGTTTGTTTATACTGCAGGTTCTTATTAGTCATCAATTTTATACACATCAGTGTATACATGTCAATCCCAATCGCCCAGTTCAGCACACCACCATCCCCACCCCACCGCAGTTTTCCCCTCTTTGTGTCCATACAGTTGTTCTCTACATCTGTGTCTCAATTCTGCCCTGCAAACCGGTTCATCTGTACCATTTTTCTAGGTTCCACATACATGCGTTAATACATGATATTTGTTTTTCTCTTTCTGACTTACTTCACTCTGTATGACAGTCTCTAGATCCACCCAGGTCTCAACAAATGACTCAACTTCGTTCCTTTTTATGGCTGAGTAATATCCCATTGTATATATGTACCACACCTTCTTTATCAATTCGTCTGTCAATGGGCATTTACGTTGCTTTCATAACCTGGCTATTGTAAATAGTGCTGCAAAGAACATTGGGGTGCATGTGTCTTTTTGAATTATGGTTTTCTCTGGGTATATGCCCAGTAGTGGGATTGCTGGATCATACGCTAATTCTATTTTTAGTTTTTTAAGGAAACTCCATACTGTTCTCCATAGTGGCTGTATCAATTTACATTCCCACCAACAGTGCAAGAGGGTTCCCTTTTCTCCACACCCTCTCCAGCATTTATTGTTTCTAGATTTTCTGATGATGCCCATTCTGACTGATGTTAGGTGATACCTCATTGTAGTTTTGATTTGAGTTTTTCTAATAATTAGTGATGTTGAGCAGCTTTTCATATGCTTCTTGGCCATCTGTATGTCTTCTTTGGAGAAATGTCTATTTAGGTCTTCTGCCCATTTTTGGATTGGGTGAAACAACACTCATTTATTATCTCATAATTCTATAGTCAGAAGTCTAGTGAGCTCTTATCTGGAGGCTCTGAGGGAGAATCCACTTCCAAGTTCATTCAATTTGTTGGCCCAACCTAGTTCCTTGCAATTATGGGACTGAGGTCCCTATTTCTTTGCTGGCTATTGGCTGGGGGCCACCCTTAGCTCCGAGAGGCCACTCTCTGGTCCTTGCATGTAGACCACTACATTTCAGAGTCAACAAGGCCTGTCAGATCCTCCTCACACCTTGAATTTCTCTGACCTTCTCTTCTACCTTTCTGCTTTTAAATGGCTCGTGTGATTACATTGGGCCACCTGGATAATACAGGATAATCTCCTTTATCTTAAACTCAACTGGTTAATAACCTTAATTACATCTGCAAAGTCTCTTTACAGTAGGACATAGATTAGTGTCTGAAAGAATAACCAGGGGATGGGAATCTTGGAGGAACATCTTTAAAATTTTGCTTAGCACCACCCGTGTAACTTTTACATGACAAACTCCAACTCTACTTAAACCTGACTCTTGATACCTCTGCCGTAGCACCACTGTATCTCAGTGTGGCTGAAGAGAAACAATCAATGTTCTAACAGGGCCTGTTCTGAATTTGTGATGGCAAATCTTACAAGTAGGGCTCAGCAGATCCCAGCAATCTTTGTACATTTCCCTAGACAATTCCTGCTTCCACTCTCCAAAATGGCATTTCACACACTTTTCTATTCCTCAAAACTCTAAACCCCTTCCTAATATTCTACAACCATACGATGACTTCATCTCATTTCACTGTGGGGGGAAGATTCAAAGCAGTCAGAAGAAAACGACACTGTTTCCCCATCACTCAACTGTCTGCATTTTTATGCATATACCCAGCCTCCCTGCTTTTATTTAACTCTCCCTGCTCTAATTTAATATCAACCTCCCATGGCTGCATTCAACCCCAACCCCTCTTGCCTATTCTATAACTTTCCTATTGCAATTGTTTTTTCTCTCCTGCATCCATTTCTCTCTCTACTGCATTGCTAACATCACCATACAAAAGTGCAGAAATATCTTTCATATTAAAAAAAAAAAAAAACCTCCCAGGACTTTGCTGTGGTGAGGATATATGGTTCCAGGTGCTATGTAATGTATTACAGCCCTCTTTCCTTACACAGTGCTAGCACTTGCCTGGTAATGCATAAAAACCTAAGGAAGTATCCGTGCATTCAATGTTCAATAATTTGAAAGTATTAATGATGAAAAGCTGAAATCAAAAGTTTTCTAAGTGGCTTCTTTTGGCCTCCTTCTGCAGCCTCAACCAATCTGACTCTGCTCTTAAATCCCATGAAATCCTGCAGCACTGCCCCATTTCTCTGCTCATCTTCATAGTGAAACTACCTAGAAAGTTGTCTATACTTGCTATCTTTACTTCCTTAATAGCTATTTTCTCTTTAACCCATCCCAGTCACGCTTTGTCCCTGCCATTTACTGATATTCCACTTCTCAAGGTCACTGTGTTCCTCCAATATGCCAAATACAATGAACAATTCCCAGTTCTCAGCAACATCTGACAGAGTTGATGAATCCCCCGTTTTTAAGACTCCTTCTTTATTTATCTTCTGGATCACTTGACTCTCCTGGGTCTTCTTATACTTGTGTCTGTCCTTGTTCAGTTTCCTTTGCTTGATTCCCCTTCTTCCTGGCCTCTAAATATTGGACTCCTTCAGGGCTCGGTCCTCAGCCATCTTCTGCTCTTTATCAACATTCTGTCTATAGTAGAGCTAATTAGTTCAAATGTGTTAAACATCTTCTATATGCTGATGACTCCTAGTTTTAGATAGATTTCTAGTTCTGACCTATCCCCTGAGCATTACACTCATTTACCAATTGCTTACTCAACATCTCTGCTTGGTTGTCTAATAAGGTTCTCAAAATTAGCATGTCTAAAATAAAACTCATGCTTTTCTCCATTTCCTCTCCCCTCCTCACCACAATTCACTTCTCTGTCAGTGTTACAACCATTCACCCAGTTGCTCAGAACAAAACTGTATTAGTCAGGCTTCTCCAGAAAGCATAACCAATAGGACGTGTATACCTATAGAAAGAGAGATGTATTTTTAAATCCGCTCATGCAGTTGTAAGGGCTGATGAGACTGAAATCTGCAGGGAAGGCCAACAGGCTGGAGACTGAGAGAAGAGCAGATGTTGCAGCTTGGTACAATTCCTTCGTCTTTCAGGAACCTTAGTCCTTTGTCTTAAGACTTTCAACTGATTGGATGAGGCCCATCCACACTGTGCAGGGTAATTTGCTTTACTCAAAGCCTACTGATTTAAACGGTAATCACATGTTTAAAATATCTTCACAGCAACATCTAATCAAGCTAACATAAAATCAGCTATCACAGTTCACCCCTTCTCCGTTTGACACTCATACACATCTCCTTAAACCATATTTAATCTCCAAATAAAGGCCATAACAAGGTCATACTTCTGCCTAACATGATACAAATGTCCCGTGTACAACCAAAAAGCACTAATATTTTCCCTAGAATGGAATGCAAAGTCCTCAGGTAATGTTTACTTTTCTCCTTGATTAAATACTATGATATAAAGTCAGTATATCTTATATGATAAAGGGATAAAAAATCCACAGATAATATAGATATATAACATATATAATGTATGATATTATAATATATATATTATATGTAGAATATATAAGATAAATGTTTATAAATATATTCATAGCAAAATAAGAAAGAAATACTTGTAACAATTACAATCCTCATTTCTTTTTCTTTTTATAAATTTATTTATTTATTTTTGGCAGTGTTGGGTGTTCATTGCGGTGCGCGGCCTTCTCATTGTGGTGGCTTCTTTTGCTGTGGAGCACGGGCTCCAGGCGCATGGGCCTCAGTAGTTGTAGCACGCAGGCTCAGTAGTTGTGGCTCACAGGCTCTAGAGCACAGGCTCAGTAGTTGTGGCGCACGGGCTTAGTTGCTCTGTGACATGTGGAATCTTCCAGGACAAGAGATCAAACCCATGTCCCCTTCATTGGCAGGCAGATTCTTAACCACTGCACCACCAGGGAAGCCCCCAATCCTCATTTCTGTAACTGGTCATATGGTATTTATAACTACCTTCTTCCACTACTCATTGTGTATTTCCTTTGCCCTTAGCATTCACCTCAGCTGGTCATGATTAGTTACCTGGTAGGGTGACCCAAACTTTCATTCTTGAAGAGTCTGGACCATTAGTATTCTTGCTTGAATAGAGTTGTTGTAGTTTTCCATTGACTTTAAACACAGGGCATGGATAATACTAAGAGACATCATAAAGGATTTCCTGTATTGCACACCTACTCTTTCTTACCTCCATTGTGGAGTAGCAGTCCAGTTTCTCCTTAGTAATCAGGAGCAATTGTTCCAGCACAGTAACTCACCCTTTGCCTGTTGATTCAGAGGCCAGAGGAGTCCAAGGTAGCTGCTGGCAGTCTTAACATCCAGTTCAATGGAGTGATTGTTGCATCTCCTGGTGAACCACAGTGACATTTTGGGTCTCCTGGAATTAGTGACAATTTAGAGCTAGTGTTTAATAATCCTCAAAAATATGATTATTTCCTTTTCCTCAAAGCACAATTACTCTGGTAGAAAGCTGTTGATCCCTTTGGAAGAGACTGGGAGAAAGAATAACAGTATACACTTTTGGCAATATATCGGACTCCTTCCTGAAGGGTAACTGGCTTCCCCTTCATTCATTCAAGGGGTTCTGAGGCTGTAAACTGGCTCTTGATACCCTAGAATCCAGTTACTTCTATTGCATTTAGGTTTTCCAATTCAGTGACAGCAGTTCTCACTATAATTTATGACCTACAGAGAAGAGTAATCACAGAGCTCTTCAAGAATGTTGGGGGTCTCCTCACAAATTTATTTCTTACAGTCATAGAGAGACATCCTCCGGACCCTCCTAAGGTGGGTGAGCAGGTCTTAAATGATAAATTCACTCTAACATTTCAATCTCCCTAAGCCTTTGAATCTGTTCCTCTGTAATATATCCAGGTAATTCTGGCATTTCAGTTCATTTAGGGTAGGCCACCATTTGGTTTGTGTCTCATCCAGGCAACCAAACAAACTGTTACAGTTCTTTCTAACTCCCTGATGCTGCCTGATCCAATTTTATGATCCTTCAACTACTATGCCACACCTTTAATACTTACTCCCACTTGTTCCATGGATTTCTGTCTATACAAATTGGAAAAATCATGTAGTTCTTATACAGTGTACTGTGCCTCTTTATGGGTCACACTTTGTACTTCCCATTTAGGGGCCTACAGGAACTTGAGTCTAGCAATAGGTCTAGAAACAAGAAGAGGGGTGAGGGCAGGTCCTAAGGAGAATCAGCAATGGTTTTCAAGACAAGACAACTACTTCAGGGGAGGCCATTACAATGTTCTCAGGCAAAGCAGAGTTAATCTCCTCAGATGGCAAAGAAAATTCATTGGAATTTAAGGGTTCAATGTCCCTAGCTTCATTAGGGTCTTCCCATATATCCCCATTCCAATTTTCAAGATCCCATTCCTTCCCAATCGATGCCTTAACAGCAGACACCCTGTGAGGTTGGAAATTCAATTTGCATTGTCATTCAACCATTTGCAGCATGAGACTCTGGGTTTGGTTTTCAGCAATCTCAGCTCTTTGGCTACAGGAGATAAGAGTTTCTTTCAGGATAGACATAGAAATTTTTAGGTCATTGATGCAAGCCATGAGCTGGTAATTGGAACTCCTGAGCTCATTCTTTTATTTCCCCACTTTGTTCAGGGCAAATAGGAGAAACTAGCCAAATTCATACTCACTATTTTGACAAAAACGTTCTAAGTTATCAAATACAAGGTCACTCCACAACTTTCCTCTTACAAGTAATTGTTTAGAAGTATCCAATAGTGGACAAAGATGGCGGAGTAGAATGATGTGTTCTCACCCCCCTCTTGCGAGAACACCAGAATCACAACTAGCTGCTGGACAATCATCAACCGGAAGACACTGGAACTCACCAAAAAAGATACCCCACATCCAAAGACAAAGGAGAAGCCACAATGAGACGGTAGGAGGGGCGCAATCACGGTAAAATCAAATCCCGTAACTGCTAGGTGGGTGACTCACAGACTGGAGAACACTTATACCACAGAAGTCCACCCACTGGAGTGAAGGTTCTGAGCCCCAATTCAGGCTTCTGAACCTGGGGTTCCAGCAACGGGAGGAGGAATTCCTAGAGAATCAGATTTTGAAGGCGAGCTGGATTTGATTGCAGGACTTTGACAGGACTGGGGGAAACAGAGACTCCACTCTTGGAGGGCACACACAAAGTAGTGTGCGCATCAGGACCCAGGTGAAGGAGCAGTGACCCCAGGGAAGACTGAACCAGACCTACCTGCTAGTGTTGGAGGGTCTCCTGCAGAGGCGGGGGGTGGCTGTGGCTCACTGTGAGGACAAGGAAACTGGCAGCAGAGGTTCTGGGAAGTACTCGTTGGCGTGAGCGCTCCCAGAGTCTGCCATTAGCCCCACCAAAGAGCCCAGGTCGGCTTCAGTGTTGGGTTGCCTCAGGCCAAACAACCAACAGGGAGGGAACCCAGCCCCACCCATCAGCAGTCAAGCGGATTACAGTTTTACTGAGCTCTGCCCACCAGAGCAACAGCCAACACTACCCATCACCAGTCCCTCCCATCAGGAAACTTGCACAAGCCTCTTAGACAGCCTCATGCAGCAGAGTGCAGACAGCAGAAGCAAGAAGAACTACAATCCTGCAGCCTGTGGAACAAAAACCACATTCACAGAAAGATGGACAAGATGAAAAGGCAGAGACCTATGTACCAGATGAAGGAACAAGATAAAACGCTAGAAAAACAACCAAATGAAGTGGAATAGGCAACCTTCCAGAAGAAGAATTCAGAATAATGATAGAGAAGATGATCCAGGACCTCGGAAAAAGGATGGAGGCAAAGATGGAGAAGATGCAAGAAATGTTTAACAAAGACCTAGAAGAATTAAAGAACAAACAAACAGAGATGAACAATACAATAACTGAAATGAAAACTACACTAGAAGGAATCAACAGCAGAAAAACTGAGGCAGAAGAATGTATACATAACCTGGAAGACAGAATGGTGGAATTCACTGCTGTGGAATAGAATAAAGAAAAAAGAATGAAAAGAAATGAAGACAGCCTAAGAGACCTCTGGGACAACATTAAACGCAACAACATTCACATTATATGGGTCCCAGAAGGAGAAGAGAGAGAGAAAGGACCCGAGAA
This sequence comes from Globicephala melas, assembly GCF_963455315.2. Classification (NCBI taxonomy): domain Eukaryota; kingdom Metazoa; phylum Chordata; class Mammalia; order Artiodactyla; family Delphinidae; genus Globicephala; species Globicephala melas. The sequence continues at coordinate 154,611,059 of NC_083315.2, forward strand.
AATATTTGAAGAGATTATAGTAGAAAACTTCCCTAATATGGGAAAGGAAATAGCGACCCAAGTCCAGGAAGTGTAGAGTCCCATACAGGATAAACCCAAGGAGAAACACACAAGACACATGGTAATCAAATTGGCAAAAATTAAAGACAAAGAAAAATTATTGAAAGCAGCAAGGGAAAAATGACAAATAACATACAAGGGAACTCGATTAAGGTTAACAGCTGATTTCTCAGCAGAAACTCTAGAAGCCAGAAGGGAGTGGCATGATATACTTAAAGTGATGAAAGGGAAGAACCTACAAGCAAGATTACTCAACCTGGCAAGGATCTCATTCAGATTCGATGGAGAACACAAAAGCTTTACAGACAAGCAAAAGGTAAGAGAATTCAGCACCACCAAACCAGCTCTACAAAAAATGCTAAAGGAACTTCTCTAAGTGGGAAACACAAGACAAGAAAAGGACCTACAAAAACAAACCCAAAACAATTAAGAAAATGCTCATAGGAACACACATATCGATAATTACCTTAAACGTGAATGGATTAAGTGCTCCATCCAAAAGACACAGGCTTCCTGAATGGGTACAAAAACAAGACCCATACATATACTGTGTACAAGAGACCCACTTCAGACCTAGGGACACATACAGACTGAAAATGAGGGGATGGAAAAAGATATTGCATGCAAATGAAAATCAAAAGAAAGCTGGAGTAGCAATACTCATATCAGATAAAATCGACTTTAAAATAAAGAATGTTTCAAGAGACAATGAAGGACACTACATAATGATCAAGGGATCAATGCAAGAAGAAGATATAACAATTATAAATATATATGCACCCAACATAGGAGCACCTCAATATATAAGGCAACTGCTAACAGCTCTAAAAGAGGAAATCAGCAGTAACACAATAATAGTGGGGGACTTTAACACCTCACTTACACCAACGGACAGATCATCCAAAATGAAAATAAATAAGGAAACAGAAGCTTTAAATGACACAATATACCAGATAGAATTAATTGATATTTATAGGACATTCTATCGAAAAACAGCAGATTACATTTTCTTCTCAAGTGTGCATGGAACATTCTCCAGGATAGATCACATCTTGGGTCACAAATCAAGCCTCAGTAAATTTAAGAAAATTGAAATCATATCAAGCATCTTTTCTGACCACAACACTATGAGATTAGAAATGAATTACAGGGAGAAAATGTAAAAAACACAAATACCTGGAGGCTAAACAATACGTTACTAAATAACCAAGAGAACACTGAAGAAATCAAAGAGGAAATCAAAAAATACCTAGAGACAAATGACAATGAAAACACGACGATCCAAAACCTATGGGATGCAGCAAAAGCAGTTCTAAGAGGGAAGTTTATAGCTATACAAGCCTACCTCAAGAAACAAGACAAATCTCAAATTAACAATCTAACCTTACACAGAAAGGAACTAGAGAAAGAAGAATAAACAAAACCCAAAGTTAGCAGAAGGAAAGAAATCATAAAGATTGAGCAGAAATAAATGAAATAGAAACAAAGAAAACAATAGCAAAGATTAATAAAACTAAAAGTTGGTTCTTTGAGAAGATAAACAAAATTGATAAACCATTAGCCAGACTCATCAAGAAAAAGAGGGAGAGGACTCAAATCAATAAAATTAGAAATGAAAAAGGAGAAGTTACAACAGACACCACAGAAATACAAGGCATCCTAAGAGACTACTACAAGAAACTCTATGCCAATAAAATGGAAAACCTGGAAGAAATGGACAAATTCTTAGAAAGGTATAACCTTCCAAGACTGAACCAGGAAGAATTAGAAAATATGAACAGACCAATCACAAGTAATGAAATTGAAACTGTGATTAAAAATCTTCCAACAAACAAAAGTCCAGGACCAGATGGCTTCACAGGCGAATTCTATCAAACATTTAGAGAAGAGCTAACACCCATCCTTCTCAAACTCTTCCAAACAATTGCAGAGGATGGAACACTCCCACCTCATTCTACGAGGCCACCATCACCCTGATACCAAAACCAGACAAAGATACTACAAAAAAAGAAAATTACAGACCAATATCACTGATGAATATAGATGCAAAAATCCTCAACAAAATACGAGCAAACAGAATCCAGCAACATATTAATATGATCATACATCATGATCAAGTGGGATTTATCCCAGGAATGCAAGGATTCTTCAATATACACAAATCAATCAATGTGATACACCATATTAACAAATTGAAGAATAAAAACCGTATGATCTTCTCAATAGATGCAGAAAAAGCTTTTGACAAAATTCAACACCCATTTATGATAAAAACTTTCCAGAAAGTGGGCATAGAGGGAACCTACCTCAATATAATAAAGACCATATATGACAAACCCACAGCAAACATCATTCTCAATGGTGAAAAACTGAAAGCATTTCCTCTAAGATCAGGAACAAGACAAGGATGTCCACTCTCACCACTTTTATTCCACATAGTTTTGGAAGTCCTAGCCAGGGCAATCAGAGAAGAAAAAGAAATAAGAGGAATACAAATTGGAAAAGAAGAAGTAAAACTGTCACTGTTTGCAGATGACATGATACTATACATAGAGAATCCTAAAGATGCCACCAGAAAACTACTAGAGCTAATCAATGAATTTGGTAAAGCTTCAAGATACGAAATTAATGCACAGAAATCTCTTGCATTCCTATACACTAATGATGAAAAATCTGAAAGAGAAATTAAGGAAACACTCCCATTTACCATTGCAACAAAAAGAATAAAATACCTAGGAATAAACCTACCTAGGGAGACAAAAGACCTGTATGCAGAAAACTATAAGACACTGATGAAAGAAATTAAAGATGATACCAACAGATGGAGAGACATACCATGTTCTTGGATTGGAAGAAACAATATTGTGAAAATGACTATACTACCCAAAGCAATCTACAGAATCAATGCAATTCCTATCAAATTACCAATGGCATTTTTACAGAACTAGAACAAAAAATCTTAAAATTTGTATGGTGACACAAAAGACCCTGAATAGCCAAAGCAGTCTTGAGGGAAAAAACAGAGCTAGAGGAATCAGACTCCCTGACTTCAGACTATACTACAAAGCTACAGTAATCAAGACAATATTGTACTGGCACAAAAACAGAATCATAGATCAATGGAACGAGATAGAAAGCCCAGAGATAAACCCATGCACGTATGTTCAACTAGTCTATGACAAAGGAAGCAAGGATATACAATTAAGAAAAGACATTCTCTTCAATAAATAGTGCTGGGAAACTGGACAGCTGCATGTGAAATAATGAAATTAGAACACTCCTTAACACCATGCACAAAAATAAACTCAAAATGGATTAGAGACCTAAATGTAAGAACGGACACTATAAAACTCTTATAGGAAAACATAGGAAGAACACTCCTTGACATAAATCACAGCAAGATCTTTTTTGATCCACCTCCTAGAGTAATGGAAATAAAAACAAAAATAAACAAATGGGACCTAATGAAACTTCAAAGCTTTTGCACGGCAAAGGAAACCATAAGACGAAAAGACAACCCCCAGAATGGGAGAAAATATTTGCAAACGAATCAATGGACTCATCTCCAAAATATATAAACAGCTCATGCAGCTTGATATTACAAAAACAATCAACCCATTCCAAAAATGGACAGAAGACCTAAATAGACATTTCTCCAAAGAAGACATACAGATGGCCAAGAAGCACATGAAAAGATGCTCAACATCACTAATTATTAGAGAAATGCAAATCAAAACTACAATGCGGTATCACCTCACACCAGTTAGAATGGGCATCATCAGAAAATCTACAAACAACATATGCTGGAGAGGGTGTGGAGAAAAGGGAACCCTCTTGCACTGTGGATCGGAATGTAAATTGATACAGCCACTATGGAGAACAGTATGGAGGTTCCTTAAAAAACTAAAAACAGAATTAGCGTATGATCCAGCAATCCCACTACTGGGCATATACCCAGAGAAAACCATAATTCAAAAAGACACATGTACCCCAATGTTCATTGCAGCACTATTTACAATAACCAGGTCATGGAAGCAACCTAAATGCCCATCGACAGATGAATGGATAAAGAAAATGTGGTACATATATACAATGCAATATTACTCAGCCGTAAAAAAGAACGGAATTGGGTCATTTGTTGAGATGTGGATGGATCTAGAGACTGTCATACAGAGTGAAGTAAGTCAGAAAGAGAAAAACAAATATCATATATTAACGCATGTATGTGGATCCTAGAAAATTGGTACAGATGAACTGGTTCGCAGGGCAGAAATTGAGACACAGATGTAGAGAACAAACGTATGGACACCAAGGGGAAAAAGCGGCAGGGAGTGGTGATGGTGGTGTGATGAATTGGGCGATTGGGATTGACATGTATACACTGATGTGGATAAAATTGGTGACTAATAAGAACCTGCTGTATAAAAAAATAAATAAAATTCAAAAATTGAAAAAAAAAAAAAGAAGTATCCAATGGTGATATTTTGTGAATCTCTATTGCCACATTATACCATGGACTATCTGTGCTCTTGTTGTTAATGGAAATAGCCATTAGTGACTTTAAATCTAATCAGATTAAAGAACCAATTGCAAAAACTGGGTACCATGGCCTAGCCAAGTTGACACATAAAATGAACCATCATAAAAACCTACAAGACATCCTTGATGTCTTTCACTCTCACTGCATATCAGCTCCACTTTCAAAATATATCCTGCCTCTGATCACTTCTCACCTTCATCATTATAACCATCCTTGTCCAAGCTACCATCATTTCTCACCTAAACTCTCTCAATGATCTCCTTTTGTTTTATTTGCTTTCACTCTGCCTCATATTCCACTAGCCTCTTACTTTTTGAGCCATTATTTATGCAACAACCAAAATGGCTTATTTAAGACCTAAATCTAATCATTCCACTCACCAGCTCAAAAACTCCAGCGGCCCCCATCAAACTCAGAATAAAACCCAAACTTCCTATCACTGTCTACAACGCTATGTAGTCTGGTTCTGCCTCTCTTTCTCTGATTTCATTTCCACATTCACCAGTATTTTTACTAACTCCCTAATATCCAACTGAAGATGTTTTTGTTCCTTTTGCCTGGAAACCTCGTCTCCCAGATGTTCTTATGATTCCATCCAGATCATAGCTCAGAAGCCACCCCTTCAAAGTCCTTTCAGGATCATCCTATTTAAATTAACTGCATTATACACTATTCTCTTACACTGATTAACTTTTCTTCATGAACCTTATTACTGTCTAACATTATATTACTATGTATTTGTTTAATGTCTGCCTTCCCAACCAGAATAAAGCCTCCAAGAGCGCAGGGGCTTAAATGCCTTGTTTCCTGCCAAATACCAAGGTCCTAGAACTAGATCTAATATACAGTACTGCACAGATATGGCAAATGAATTAATGGCAATAATAATAGTTCCCTAAGGTTAGTACTCATAAAGTTGTTGAGAGGGTTAAATTTGACAATGCACTTAGGCCAGAGACTGCTAATTATCTCCTAATGTCAATTTCTCCTTCCTTCTTAATATAATCTCCAATTTTTATTTGGGCACATGGCTACCCAGAGTAAAGACTTCATTTCCCACCATGCCTTTCAAGTAAGAATAATCACGTGACTAGTTCCAGCCAATAATGCACAAGCAAAAGTACTACTTGCAACTTCTGAGAAGAGATAGGAAAGGAAGCAGGTGGGGTGGGGGGAGAAGTTTGCCCTCTTTCTCTCCCCCTGCTGACTGAATTTGGGCATGATGGCTGGAGCTCCAGAAGCTCTCTGGCATCCAGCTTGAAGCATGATATGATCTTAAGAGTAGAAGTCAACCATGGAGGATCACAAGGTATAAGAAGCCTAGGTTCTTGCTACTGTAAAGTGACATATCATGCCCCGACCTACTACCTCTGGACTTCTTGAGTGTGAGGGAAAAATAAACTTCTATCGTTTTTAACTCATTTTTAGTTCAGGGTTTTCTGTTCCTTGCAACCATCTACTTCTAACAATTTTAACATGTAAATTGACCAAGACAAACTTTGGGCCATAGTAAGCCTCAATAAATATTATCTTTTGCTTTGTGTTATTCTCATTGCTTTAGTTTTTTTCTATTTCTGTATCTTCTTGTCAGCAATGTTGTAGGTATATGCCATGTACTATGTCAAGTGCTGGGGATATAAGGATAAGAATAAGACAGAGCTTTGACTTAAAGGGCATTATGGTTTGGGGAGAGTAAAAGTAAAATTACAATACAATGTGAAATATGCTTTAATATTTTAATAAAAACATGCTATGTGAATGCCGAGGAAGAATAGCATGTCTTCCAGGAGGGGCAGAGGCAGATTCATTGCAGAAGATATAAATCTTGAATGAAGATTTAAATATATATAGAAGACTATCATGAGAACAAAGCGTTGGGGAGGGCAGAGAGAAAAGCAAGAGGAATGATTGCATATAGTCTCCCCTGTTAGGTGAGCAGGAATGATTTGGATCTTACAAAAAAAAAAAGCATTATTGCCCCTAAGAAGCCAAGGATCTTATGTTACCCAATACTTCATTGCAAAAATGAGGTCACTACATTAAAAAAAAATCACTAGCACCAAGCAGTTTGATGAAAAGATGATATCTTAGAAAGGAAGGAGGTGATTTCCTCATGGGATGTATATAATCAGGATTGTCAAAAGCAGACATGATGGCCTATCTTGGGTGTGGGCTTATTGTGGGGAGGGAGAGAAGAGGTGGCAAGGAAAGACTATATAAATATATAAAATTAGGAAGATCTTCCCAGGGAAAGATAGCCACTTAAGGCTATCAAAAAGTAGTTTCTAAAAATGAAACTGTAAGTACTACTTCTTCTATCCCTTACATTGTCAGGCAATAAGTTTTAAGAGAGTATTCACTTGACAATTTTCAGAGCAATGTTTTTGTATAAATTTCAAAATCCTTACCATACCTCAAATATTTGTGTTTTGTAGTGCAAATCAGAGGGCAAGGGAAGGAGCTCTAAGACAGCAAAATAAGGATGGGTAGTTTTGGATTTCCTCCGTAAGACGTCTCTAATGCTACAACTTCAGTGCTTTTGCTGATTCCTAATTTGGACCCTCAGGACTCTTTGACATTTTCCATTTAACCTCCTGAAACTAAACTGACCTTAAATTTGCTCCTGAGCTTTTTCTTAACCTCTAACACTGTGTTTAGCATTTACACACAGCTTCTCTAATACTGATTCTTGATGTATATCTTGATACTGTCTCACATTAGCAACTATTTAAAATGTAATTTTTAATGTCTTAACATGTACTTGTCTATGCAATTTCCTCTCTGAAAATATCAATATACTGGAAATCTACTGGAGAATATTATATGACCTATAAAAATCTGACAGATTTAAAATTTCAAGAATGACTTATAATAAAAGTCATTTACATTCATTACATTTATAGTCATTCCATTTTTTGTAATAAAAACAAGACAAACAAAAATACACCACAAAGCTACCCCTGTAGGAATTGATTTCTGGGATTAAAAAGGAAAGGGAAAAATAACATTTGCTTAGTGTTAATCCATTATAATGTATCCCTCACATTCTAAAGCAGCAACCCTTCTCATTAACCATATAATTCCAATCTTTCTTTGGAGAAATATGCAATAGTTGTAATCGTATGCATTCTAAAGCACCTCATTTTATGCCCCCCAAATGCATGATTTACTTTGAATGATAAATATGGCTATGAAATGGAGTGTTCCCGGCTTTCACAGATCAAATGTAACTCGGGAGGAATAACTCAGATGCATCCTGATGCTTTATATTTCCATGCACCAATATTTGCTTCACAGCATATGTCACAGTAACACAAGAATGTGATAAAGTAGAACAGCCCAGTGGTTTCCTCTGCCAACATCTGGTCTTCTGAGGAAGTCTTGCACTTTAGAGATTCATGTTTAAATCCCAAGATAGGTAGGATAATAAAAAGCCTTGGTTAGAGGCAGCAAAGGGAGTGCTGGAAAGTCTTCTTCCTATCCTCAAACTGGCATCAGTGAAAACTGTGATAATCTCAGTGGAATTAAACAAACAGACCCAGCAGTCCACTGGACCCTCCCTGAAAAGCCACACATAATGTTCATTCCCAGAGCAGAAAAGAGAACCAGATGTCAGTCTTTTAAATGGTGGCCATTCTTCAAACCTTCTGACTCTTAGCTGTGTTCAAGGCAGCCAGCCTTGGAGACACCACAGCTACCTAAGGAACAAAGACAACATTCTCTTCCTAAAGCTGGGTTGGCCAGTCTCTAGAGAGCAGACCAGGACCACATTAGCTTAATTGATGGAATTTACAACACATGCTCTCCAATCCTTTAACAAAAGGAGGGGGAGATACGCTTTCATATTACCTACTCCCCTGCAGGAATAGATTACCTGTATTTATTCTCTTCATTTCTTCACATGCTCCTTATTCTTCAAATTGGAGCAATATGGCTAGTATCCCTGCCACTTCATAGAAGCTACCCACTGAGTTCCCAAATGGCCACCATATAAGCTAAACTTCACATACCCTTTTCTATCTTTATTTTGCTTCACCGCAGCATTTAACGTTGTTTGCTGCTCTCTCCTTCTTGGAACATTCTTTTTTGTGTGTGTGTTAGATGTGATACTTCTCTGCTTTTCTAATCATTTTTTCTAAATCTTTTTTGTTTGTTTGTTTTTGGTGATTTCTCCACTTTTTCTAGACCCTCAATTTTTTTTTTTTTTTTTTTTTTGCGGTACTCGGGCCTCTCATTGTTGTGGCCTCTCCCATTGTGGAGCACAGGCTCCAGACGCGCAGGCTCAGCGGCCATGGCTCACGGGCCCAGCCGCTCCGCGGCATGTAGGATCCCCCCAGACCAGGGCACGAACCCGTGTCCCCTGCATCGGCAGGCAGACTCCCAACCACTGCACCACCAGGGAAGCCCTAGACCCTCAAATTTTGATGTTTGGCAAACCTTTGATGTTTAGCAAGAGGCTCTTATGCCTTCTTCTTTCCATCTATATTCTCTTCCCAGATGGTCTAAGTCCCTATCAAACTTCCAGTTCCTCATCATCTGTATACGGCTTGTGCTGGTGTCCTCTTTGCCCCTCCAGGCAAGTTGCCCACCCTTCTCCACCCTGTTTTGTGCCCTGGGAAGCTGATGTCTATTAAACTGCATCTTTGGTCCTTTGGTTGGTAGTTTGTTTTTGTCAAGAAGGATACCAGCAGGAAATTGGATCCTGGGAGGAGAGAGATGTAAGATATTATTTTTTTTCTGGCTCCTTCCATACCTGGTTCTTGGTTAGCAGTGGTTGCATTCCCTCACCAGAGACCCTGCCTGTTAGGCAACCCTCTCCTTTAGTGATAGGTCCTGGCAGATTCCAGTAACTCTTCCTTTCTCTTTACCCCTCAAGCCTCGGAGTGGTAACAGCTTTCAGTTGTGTTCGTTCCAGAGTACTTCCCCAACTCTGGCTGTGTTCCCTGAACCCAGCCAATAACTTTGTAAATAGTTCATTCATTAAAGTCTTTTCAAGTGACTTCTTTCCAGGTTGCCATCTATTTGCTGCCAAAACTCTGACCCACATGCTGAGATTACCCTAATCTGTATCTCAAGTCCATCTCTCTCGCCTGAGATCAAGATCCGTAAAGCTAACTACTGTGCCTCCTAACAGGTCCATTTGGATCTTCTGGAGATATTAAATGCTAACATGGCTGGCAATGAACACGTCAGCTTCTCCTCTTCTTTCTCTATAGTTACCTTTTCAGCAAATGACAATGCTATTTGAAAAACTCAGTTTTTCAAGCCAGAAATATGAAGTCACCGTTAACTCCTCTCTTTCCTTCAATTTCCTCATCCAGTTGAATACTAAGCTTTACGGAGTCTGTTCTCAATATTTCTTGAACCCATCCATTTCTGCCATTCTCGCTGCTTCTATGCTAGACCAGACTACCTTCAACTTTTGTCCAGTCTCCCCTACAATACATTTTCCACAGGGAAGCCGGAGTGATCTTTCTAAGAAGCAAATTTCATTACAGCAAAACTCTATTTAAAAACCTTTACAATGGATTTCCATCGCCTTAGGGCAAAACCAGGGTTTCTTAACCATGATTGTGTGCTCACCCACTACCTGACCCATGCTCCAGTATAACATTCATTATACTTTATTGTAATTTGTGGCTTAAATGTCACCTGCCTCCATTAGAGTGAAGGTTCATAGGTCAGGTGTTATGGGTTGATTTGTATCACTCCAAAATTTACATGTTGAGGTTCTAATTCCAAGTATCTTACTCAGAATATGACTTTATTTGGAAATAGGGTCACTGCAGATCTAATTAGTTAAGATGAGGTTATATTGGAATAGGGTGGGTCTCTAATCCAATATGACTAGTGTCCTTATAAAAAGGAGATTTTGGACAGAAGCACAGCTACATGTAGAGGAAAGGTGATAAAAGGGGGTACAGGAAGAAGATGGCCATCTATAAGCCAAGAAAAGAGGCCTAGAACAGACCCTTCCCTCACAGCCCTTAGAAGTGCTGTCGACAGCTTCTTTTTCTAGCCTCCAGAAGTATGAGACAGCCAATTTTTCTGTTGTTTAAGCCACCCAGTTTGTGATGTTTTGTTACAGCAGCCCTAGCAAACTAATACAGTGGGAAACATGTCTCTCTTGTAATTGTGGCATCCCAAGTCTGTGGCAGTGCCTCAAACATACACAGTAGGTTTTCTATAAATATTGATATTTGTTGCGTGATTGAACGAGTTCCTATAATTACTGTGAAGTAAAATGATATATTTGGCAGGTAGGTTAGACCAATTTGATGAAGTTTAGTTATTGTAGTATCATTAAGACCTGATCCCAAGCAGAAAATTGAAGGACAGTCTTCTACCGTCCGGATCACATTCAATATTAATTAATCGAGCAGGAAAATGGAGTAAAGTTTTCATGAGAAAAAAAATTACTGAGGATCATTACTCAGCTAGAATAACTTATTTTTAAAATACTATATCAGCTTTACCTTATTCTCTGCATGAGGCTTTTTACTTATCTAAATAATAGAGAGTCCTTATTGTCAATAGTGACTTAAGCACATGGGGTGGAAAAGCTTGAATGGGTCCTTTTTCATTTTTACTTATACCAGAGGCACGAGGCAAGGGAAGTGGTTACGTTGCTCCTTTAGGATTTTATCTCTTCCTAAGTCAGAGAGTTATGAGTTGAGAGTTTCAACCTCCCCAGCAGAGCACTTACAGGCTGAAGTTGGGAAACCCTGTTAAAATTTCATGAGCCTGAATCAGATTTATTGGTTCATTCAGCTTTTTTTTAGTGCTCCTAAGGTTGAGGTGGTTCCGTGGAGGTATGACATGTGGATTTCTTAATGGATAGTGAATTCTGTGAGTTTGCGTGTACTCTAAAAAGCACATATCTCTTAACCCAATATCACATGTCAAAGTTAGATAATATCTTGGCAACAAGCGCCTCCTTGTCATCTGGGGCATCGGAAGTTGGCATTTCACAAATTAAATAGTTCTCTTTAATTAAATAAAGACCAGTCATGGTGATGAAGTGGTGAATATAATTTGAATTAAGTTGCATTCTGAATGGTCATGCCTAGAACAATCAGCAGGCTAATAAAATACGTTAGTGGTGAACTTTGTACTTGCTGACATCAATGCTCTCTTCCAATCCTGATTCTTCAGAGGTAACGTCACACCCATGACATTGTTGCATATCTTATGAGATGTTACCAAGCTGCTGCCTTCAAAGGACAGAGAATACTTGAATTGAGCCACTGTTAATAGCATTTTTTTTACAAATTGCTCTTTCCCACATCCGTAGCATAAATCAAGCATTTAAGCACATTTAATGTTTATCATGTTATACACTGAGATGACTACATAACCCCAATAAAGTCCTCCACCAAGAGAAGCCAAATGATCAGAACTTTGCACTTTCTTTAAATAATGAATCTGACCACAGCATGTGGCCAAATCTCAAGCACAGAGGTCCCCACACATATTCCTGGCTTGTATCCTGAACTCCATCATCTCATCTGAGCTGGAATTCATTTTCCTAACATGTTATTGGAATCATCATTTTCTTGAGCACTCCAGGCCCTTATTCTGATAACTAACAGTGCCTTTCTGCCATGACATTTGGCTTCTACCCCACCTATGCCCTGCATGTGGCCCCTCATACTGTACCACCCTTCCTCCAATCAGGCAGATTATACTCTTCCCTTGAGCAATTCAGATCCTTATACTTTATCATGCTACTAGCCATGTGACAGAGATTTCCCCAGTCCAGGAAATGGAAAATCAGATAATAATGAAAGAAATAAAGTCTGAGTTGCTACTAGTCCAGGACTCCCTTTCTTATATCCAGAGTCTCTTCGAATTCTGGTTTACAAAGTCTTGGAAATGTGATGGTTGCTCCATGATTGCTACCTTATGTTGCTATGTAAGTCAGGAGTGTATAATTTTACAAAAGCTTATAAATGTTATAGAATACTTCCTCCATCATCGAAATATTTTATAATCCTCTCTCTAGTTCATTCTCCCATCACCACAGTAATTAGAGGACTGATCAGTACAACTGCTCCCTGGAACAAAAATTTAGAGATAATTGTCCTGGAAAAAAACTCTCCTGTAGTTCATTCCTTGCTTGAGCGATTAGAAATTTGTTATTTTTGTGACTTTGAAAATAAGTGATTCCTAGCAAGTCATCTAATTCAGTCATTCATCTCAGAGAACCTCTTACTCTAAGATTTTAAGAGGTAGGGAGACAAAGGCAAGGGTAAGAGTGGAAAAAGAATTTGACTAATTTAAAGCTTATTGTGTCTCTGGAACACCAGGGTCAGTTTAACTGACTTCACGACTTTGTCATGGTAACCTTCTCAGGTTCTCACTATTCAGATGGTATTTTCAGGTCCAGGTATTCTCGAAGCAATCATCAAGTCATTGTATCTAATCAGCATGAAATAAAATAATTGTGTCTAAAAGTCCTTAGATATTCTTAATTCTGAACATTTGGAGCTTTTAAAATACATGCAAAAAAATTGTTGTGCTTTAATATGAACTAAGAGAAAAGAGACTCTGACACTGATACAAATTATTAACAAAGAGATTTAAATATCAGTGAATAAAAGTGGAGCATAAAAGGATGTTTATTATAATTTTTTAAAAGATAAACCATCAGGTTATTAACCTTTCTAACCAAAAATATAGATAATTATCTCTAAAAGAAAGGGCAAGATTAATAATAATCATGATATTTAGAAGAATTTGAAAGAGAAGGGAAATATTTTCTAATGGACTGAATTCTTCAAAATACAGGTAAACTTGATCTAGCAAAAATGTTATGAACTCAGACTTTTTATAAATAAATATAATATAACGGTTACCTTTTAATAAAATATTGATGGTCAGGATTACAAAATGCACCATAAATAAGTTTGCCTTTGGGGGAAGAAAGATCATGCTTTCCATGTTCTTTTTTAGATTGATACTGGAATAATTATACAATAGCGCATAAGTCAATAACATGCTATATACATTTGCCTTAAGAGAACATCAAGCCCCAAAAGTCTGCTTATGATTTTGTCGGTCAGTATTTCTCTCGATTTTCAAGAAGAAAGCATAAGAAACATAAGCAATTTTCTCTCTTACATGTTGACTCCCAAAGTAATGTCTGCATGGAGCCTCCAGGGAAACTTGAGAATTGGAACTCTTTTTCAATCAGCAAAGGAAAATCGAAGAGAATTTCCAGTGGCGGCTCAATTAATCCAAGTACAGCGGGGAACACATCCTAATAGTCAGAGTAAGAAATGGAGGGAGGATCCCTGAAATAACGTTTCCAATCCCAAAGCTTGAAAACTGAGTGGCCTAGGGCGATTCTACTTGCCTAACCTGTCTTTCAGGTTTCCCCACTGTAAAAATAACATCAATACTCCTTAATGGCCTATATGGGAGAAGAATCTAAAAGAGAAGAGTGGATATATGTATATATATAACTAAGTCACTTTGCTGTGCACCTGAAACTAACACAACATTGTCAATCAACTATACTCCAGTAAAAATTTAAAAATAAATAAATAAATAAACACGTGCAATGTAATTTAGTTCCATCATGTGGCAAGTGTTTACAATACTTTCATGCTCCACTAGCACCATTCATGGATCAGAGCAAAGAGAGGGCCTGGAGACTGACAAGGCTATTAATTGCTAGTTATGTCCTACATTGCGTGTACTCCTCAGGTCTTCTATGATGTCAAGAAGATTTTCACATTTGTCTTCATTCTCAGATAGCTCTGCTCTTCTGGATGGGGAGATATTTATCTGCATAGCTGAGGCAGCTTTGCTGGAATCAATTCCAGTTTTAAATCTCTCTTGAGAGTCACTCACATCTTGAGGGTTCACCTAGGCTGATTCCAAGGATGTCTCTTGAGTAAGGGTCCTTGGGCCATACGCATGCATTTTAGTTGCTAGCTGAGATTCCACTGGGTTAATAGTTTGTTAAAATTGTTTTAAGAAAAATGCTCTTGAATGGCCAAGCTCCAAATAACATCTAAATGATCCTCTGTGAGGCATGAAGGAGAGTGTTGCTGCCTCCACTGAATCCCTCACAGGTCAAGGCCAGCCCTGGCAAAGCCCAGGGTGAAGCTCTCATCTCAGAGGAAAGACACATGGCAGCAATATGGAAGCTGAGCTCCAGGGCAGACACAGCTCATCATGACAGTGATTTTTTTCTTGCTTCCTCTTGACTGATGAAACAATACCTATCTTTTCTTTTTCCAATCAAAATGCAGATTAAATTTCATCATGCATCACAGGTGCTTTAAAAGAACAAACTAACTAAAAAAAAATTCAGGTTTCCCTGGTGGCGTAGTGGTTGAGAGTCCGCCTGCCCATGCAGGGGATGCGGGTTCGTTCCCCGGTCCGGGAAGATCCCACATGCCCCGGAGCGGCTGGGCCCGTGAGCCATGGCCGCTGAGCCTGCGCGTCCAGAGCCTGTGCTCCGCAATGGGAGAGGCCACAACATTGAGAGGCCTGCGTGCCGCAAAAAAAGAAAAAAGAAACACACACACACACACACAAAAACCCCACTAAGTAATATTATTAGTCTATGTTTATTTCTATGTAGAAAGAGTCGTGCCGTGCTTTTGTTTTTGACTCTTTGCACATGCTCTTTCCTCTGTTTGGAATGCCTTTCTCCTTTTCCACTTGAATAAAGCCCAGTCCTAAAGAAGAAAAGCCCTCTTTTGAAACTTGCCACCTCCCAGATGGGCTGAGTGCCCACGTACGGGTACCCAGGCCTTGCTGTGACTCCTATTTCATAGCACTTCTTCCACATGAATATAATGGTTGTTCACTCTCTTGGCCACTAGACTGTGACCTCCCTGAAGTAGAGGACAGACGCCATCACCTTGGTGTCCATAAGGTCTTTAAGCTCAGTGCTTAGCACAGAGATGTACTAAAATGTTTGTTGAATTAATGTACCTAGTGCTGTCCAGTAATACGTGATCTCAATAAATAACATAATTTAGATTTTCGTATCCTATGTAATTAGTTCAGCACTTTCAACACACACACCAGCCTGAAGATAATGGATTATCTTTAAAGTCTTACTTTTCCTGGGTTGACCTCTGACTCAAATGTGCTTTCTTGTAGCCATACTTTGTTCACATTCGTCTTCTTTATTAGACATTAAAAAAAGAGACTGTGCCCTGCTTCCTGTGGCTAGCAGGCACAAACATAAATACCTTTTGAATAAATAAACAATAAAATATGAAATGATGACTGATGATGCCTGTGGCTAGGCTGAGGGCATGGCTATTGTGATTGACTCAATAGCTATGCAATTAATCAAATAGCGATGATAACTGGAGTTAAGAAATGGGGAGTAAGGTTGGAGCTGGGATAGAGAGAGTAGGAAACTAATAATAAAACATTTCCACAGACTCAATAATACTAGCCACAGTCAGATAAAAAATTATCCCCTATATAATTGATATTGTCTTAAAAATAGGGCATGTGACCCTACTGCATGGAAGGGTTAAAACTTTGTTTATTGCTATAAAAGATTTTTGTTCAGCTGAGAATTAGAAAAACAATCTTGAGTTATCCCAATGAAGGGAATGGAAGAGAGCTGATCTAAAGTACAGATTTGCAATGGGTAGCTTTCCAAGGAAAAGGACATGCTGATCGGACATAGAACAAAAGGGAGTAAGTGGAGATGGGATCAATTCCATCCATGGACAGCTTCCTGAGAATCACAGAGAAGTGAGGCTGGAAAATCCCTTTTCCATCAAACAGGTGTGTTCATTTCCAAGCAAGTTGGCTTCTTTTTCAATTCTGGCACATTGCCTATTAGAATAGAGAATCTTTTCAGAGGCCCAAAGCACTCAGCCCAGATGCTTTGACAGTTCTGGCATACTTCTCCATTTCATCAAAGCGCCCAGACATTAGAGCATTTATATTGCACCAACTGGAGACCAGCCCCTTTCTCCTGATGCTTATGTGGTCTTAGGTCACACAAACACTTGGAAACACTTAGGGGAATTACCAGCCAACGTGCCACATAATGCAGCCAACCATGACTACCAACAGAGCCTTACTAACACCAGTACATGTTTTGTTGAGAAAAATTAAAAAGCTACTCAGCTGTGAAAGCCATTTCCCATGCGATTGTTGCCAGCAGCAAATTGCAGTTATGTAGACCCAAGTTAGCAGTAACGCATACGCACATACCTTTAACCCTTTAGTTAAAGCTCAGGAACCATATAATTTAGCATTGAGTCCCAGCAAATAACTAGAAATGTTTTTTCTTTCTTCCAGTTGGCCAGCAGGTATAACAAGCTAACTGGGTCTGCAATTAGCTTCTTCAGAAAATGTGGATGAAAGAGAAAAAGGCAGAAAGATTTTTTGTGTCTAGCCAACAGAGCGTCCCTAGGGAAATCTGCAGAAGTGGAAAACATTTTTTAGAATTATTGCAATATACTACCTTTCATCAAAGGTGCTTACAGTGATTGAAACATATTAAGATTCCCTCTCAACCTTCAGGATTGGGATTGTAAAGTATCAATACCATTAGAACAGGTTTGTAGACGATAACAAAGCACCTGTTATCCAGACATACTTGACCCAATCATTCATGCGTAGGAACCTTGTATCACTATATATATATATTTTTCTACTGTCTGTATAGCCAGAGAGAAAATTCAGGACAGTCTTATGTTCAGGCACCTCTGCTCTCTAAACTTTGAGGTATGCTGTAAAGCCTATTGTGGAGGGCACTCCAAAACATGCAGTGGAAAAAAAAGGAGCATGAAAATTGAGGAGTGATATAGTGGGAATTGCTCATGGCCATTTTTACCAGTTGGATTTAACAATGATGGATTCAAGCAGTGTACTCTATTATCCCTAAGGAAAAGATTAATTAATATCATTCATGTTTAATAGGTATTTAAGAAAACTGCAAGATTTCAGGAAGTCAAAATCATTTGCTATTCTTTCTCCTGTTTTAAGAATCATCTCTAAATGGCTGATTTCCTTGTGTCTGCCTCAATTAAATCTCAATATTTTTATGTGGGCATTTCCTGTTGAAATATTATATTTCCTAAGCTCTCTGATGTTTGACAGAATAGACAGTCCTCTTCTCCATGAGCTCCTCAGGACTGCCTCTGAGCATCCCTGCCCATTGCACACAACTTTGTCCTCTTCCAGGACCCTTTGTCCTATATCACGGCACTCCTGTCATGAGCCCCTACTGGGCACCTGCTCTTGCAAGCCCTGACCTGGCCTAACTTGAGCACTGACTCTTCATCTATCAAAAAGGATGTGAACATTTCCTGAAGGAGAAAAGGGGTGAGGTTTGGTATTAACATCTCCTTATTTCCTTTACTGTGGCCCAGATCATTTAACTCATTTCGATTATTTTCTGTTTCTACAACATTCAGCTTGTCGACCTCCTGCTACTTGGTTTGCCAGACTACACCTCAGACTACCCAGAGCGTAGATTCTGGTGCCAGACAGCCTGGACCGAATTTAGCTCTCATCTTAACTAGCTTTGTGACCTTGGGGAAGCTATTTATTCTCTCTCTGCCTCAGTCTTCCCATCTGTAAATGGGAGTTAATAAGCTATTTTTATTTCATAGGGTTTGTTGCAAGGATGCAACTTACTGGGTTTTCCACACACCCCACTTTCCTTTTGTCATAGGCTCAAATGCTTACCTCATTACATACCTGGTCCCTAAAGGTATTTGAATTTACATTTAAATGTTTTCAGTGTCCTTGTTTCCCACCATAAACCTAAGTCTATGAAATAGGTACAGTGTCATAGAAGGCCAAGATTAAACAGGTAACCAATTGAAGTATTTCTTAAAACTAGAGAGTCTTCTCTTCAAGCTTATCATGAGAGATTTAGAACCCGAACCACCAGGTAAAATTTTACTGCCCTCTGTACCCAACAGCTGAGGCAGCACAGAAAACAGAGCTGGCCCTGGGGGAGCTGCTAATTCAGTTACTCCAAGGAAGCCTGACATTACATGCTAATTTGAGAGCCATAAGGACTAGTTGTTTCAAAGCAAACTCTCTGTTAGACTGTATGAATATTCTGAGTTCAAGCTGGGGAGAGCCGGTATGAGCTGGAGTTGGCCAGTAAGTCTCATGGCCTTGCCCACATTCAACGGGAAAGAAGGAAGAAGGAAAATAAAGCATTCCTATCTGGACAAGTATGGGGAGGTCAAGGGCAGCATAAATATCCATGCAAAGTTTTGGTCTAGTTAAATAACTTTTTAAAAAGTTTATAATG
The DNA here is from genome assembly GCF_963455315.2 of Globicephala melas. Lineage (NCBI taxonomy): Eukaryota > Metazoa > Chordata > Mammalia > Artiodactyla > Delphinidae > Globicephala > Globicephala melas. The sequence continues at coordinate 154,629,925 of NC_083315.2, forward strand.
TCTGCAAGTTCTAAATTTAAATTTGAAGAGCTGAAATACACACACACACACACACACACACACACACACACACACACACACACCCATTTCACTTCTTGCTGACATATCCATCACCTATTACTACAAGAAACAAACAGTAAAAGCCCCTAAAATTAAAACGTTTCACTTAATGACTGGAGACATCTATCTTCAGGACAGTAATAGAATAGAAACCCTCAAATTTTTAAACTGACTGATGCTTTAAAGACTCATTTTTAAGTTAATGCTGCACGCAATGTGTCTCTTCAGTGTTTCACTGTTTCTGCTTTTTGGGGTTTGAGTTTTACTACCCTTTATAGGTCTAGCATTAGATCTTTCTCCCGCTTTAATGTTTTCTATTTTGCAAGCCAAACACCTGTAAATTTTCTTGCAAGTCATCAAAAAAAATTAAATAATTTAGTGTCTAATCAAATTCATCTTGATGGCCTCCTACTGAGCAGCTCCAGTTTCCTCTTTTAGCACCTTCCTGCCCCCTTGTCCATTTTCCATTCCATATTCTGCCATAGCTTGCTATTTATCAATGATTTTTACCTAGAAATCTGTCAACCTATGTTTGATGTATACGCTCATATATTTAAAGAAAAGAAGTTATTTTGAAATTGCCTCATAATTGAAGAGAGGAAGGAAACCAGGGAAATCCTTTTACTGCTAGATAAAAAGAGGCTGGAAGAGTAATTCCTCAGAGTATAGACCAATATAAAAGATACAGATTTGTGAACCCCCATTGAGCATTGTTTTGTAAAAGGGGGCCCTGAAACAAGCAGGAAAAATACATTTTGCTGAATTATTTGTTACTTTCTCTCTTCCCTCTTTCCACTTCCTTTCCATTGTTCTTCTGGCTGAAACTTTCTAAACCTGGAAACCTCATTGGAAGAGACAGTCATTATTTATTTTGACAATTTATGAAGTGCCTATTCTTTGTGGCAACTACTCACTGAATTTAAAAATTAAACGTAAATTCTGCAAGTTCATCACAATGGGTAGCACTACACTAACTGCTTGTGCCACCACTGGGCATAGATTGCTTTGACAAGCTACTGGAAATGAGAAAAAAACACCATCCAGTCAAAATCTAAACCAAATAAATGTGCTTTGCGTTGGAACCCAGGAAAGGCAGGTTTCAAAAGGAACTGTGGAGGTAAAACTTTTTTTTTTTTTGGTGTTGTCACAAGTTCCAGGACTCCTTTTAAGTAGCTGTGGTCAGTTAGTAACCTAGGATAACTTAAAATAAGATAAATATCGGTGTGTTTGTCAGAAATTTAAGGGATTGTAACAATTACATGTCTTACACCATATAGGAGAGAGACAAACTATCTGGTTTGTTAGAAGTGTGGAAGGCAACTTTTCAAAAGAATATATGTAGATTTTGGCTTCCCAGACATGTGGAAGTAACTGTTACAAGATGTTTCTCTCTGATGTAAACAACAGGTAAATTAAGCAAAATATATAAAACAACTATTTTCAATCATTGGAAAACAGGCAGCACAGGACTGTGGTTCCTGAGAGAAAGAAAACAAATCAGCCTTTCTGATTGGAATCAGCTTCCAGATTTTCACGGAGAGAGAAGGAACTGAAACAGATAGATCATGGAGGTGTCATTGCATTGAGGAGATAGAGATCAGAGTTCAGAGAAGCTGAGACAGCCAGAACTGTGGACATAGTGCCAGAGAGAAGACAGCTACGTGGAGACAAAGCTTCAGAAATCTGCATAGGGTACCATTGAATCTGCTATTGAATACTAAACTATGCATGCTTGAAGTGAAAATCTATTAAGCCAGAGAATTCTCAGGGTGCTATAAGCAGAACCACACCAGAGCTCAAACAAGGCTGAGGGACAGTTGAATTCCAATCAGCCAGAGTGGGGCACTCAGCAGTAGGGTAAAACTAGTCCTATAGTGAAAACCACAGTAGATTATTAATAAAACAGCCTAAGAAATGATGGCACTAATCTGCAGATAACTTTGAAGCCTTTCAAAACATTTTCCAATGCTCTTTGTAGGAAGACACACACAAAATACCTCAAATAACATAAAATTTACAGTGTCTAACATTCAAATACAAAATTATTAACCATAAAAAATGAAGGGGGCTTCCCCTGGTGGCGCAGTGGTTGAGAGTCCTCCTGCTGATGCAGGGGACGTGGGTTCGTGCCCCGGTCCGGGGGGGATCCCACATGCCGTGGAGCGGCTGGGCCCGTGAGCCATGGCCGCTGAGCCTGTGTGTCCGGAGCCTGTGCTCTGCAATGGGAGCAGTGAGAGGCCTGCGTACCGCCAAAAAAAAAAAAAAAATGAAGGAAAATATGACCCAAAACCAAGTGAAAAATCAGTCAATAGAAACAGACCCGAAAATGACAGAAATGATAAAATTATCAGAAAAAGTCTGTAAAACTGCTATTATGAATATGCTCACTGTGTTCAAGAGTTAAAGAATATGAATATAATGTGAGGGGAAAGGAAAGATATTAGAAAGTTCCAGGAGGAAATTCTAAAGATGAAAAATACAGTATCTGAAGTGAAAAATTCAGTGGGTGGGATTAAGAGCAGATTAGATAACTGCATTAGTAAAGATCAGTGAACTTGAAGATATTGCAGCAGAAGCAATCCAAACTGAAATGCAGGAAGGACTAATAAACACAGCCTCAGTGACCAACAGGACAATATCTAGTGGTCTAGCATGTGTGTATATGGCATCCCAAAAGGATAGGAAAAGTGCATGAGGGGTAGGAAGAAATAATGCCCCCCAATTTACTAAATCCACAGATCAAAGGAGTTCAATGAGCCCCAAGCAGGAAATACCCACATAAACACTAACATAGATGCACACACACACACACACACACACACACACACACACACACAAAACCAGACCAAAGCATATCATAAATAAATTCCTGAAACCATGATAAGGAAATTTCGAATCTGCCAGAGGAAAAAAGACATGGCACATAGAGAGGAATGAAGAAAAGAATTACTACAGACACCTCAAGAGAAGTGAGAGAAGCCAAAAGAAAATGAAAAACCACCTTCAAAGTGGTGGAAAAAACCTATCAAATTCGCATTCAAAAAGCAACAAAAACATCTTTAAACATGAAGGCATACTAAAGACATATTCAGACAAACAAAAGCTGAGAGAACATGTCATCAGCAGACCTGGATGTTAAGAAATGATAAGAAAGTTTGCCAGGTTGAATGAAAATGGTTCCAGATGGGATCATGGATCTTAAAAAAGAAAAAAAAAGAATAAAAGGTATTGTAGATGACGGATATACGGCAAGTATGAAAAGCTTTTTAATCTCACATTTAACTTACTGATTTTTTAAAGCAAAAATGATCAGGAAAGTTATCTATAACATGTAAAACTAAAATGTTTTATAACAATAGTACAAGTTGTAAAGGGAGAAGGAAATGGAAATATCCTGCTGCAAGTTTCTTTTTTAAAAATTTCTATTGGACCTAGAGGGAAAGATGGCAGAAGAGTAAGACGCGGAGATCACCTTCCTCCCCACAGATACACCAGAAATATATCTACATGTGGAACAACTCCTACAGGACACCTACTGAATGCTGGCAGAAGACCTCAGACCTCCCAAAAGGCAATAAAGTCATACAGAGTGAAGTAAGTCAGAAAGAGAAAGACAAATACCGTATGCTAACATATATATATGGAATTTAAGAAAAAAAAATGTCATGAAGAACCTAGGGGTAAGACAGGAATAAAGACACAGACCTACTAGAGAATGGACTTGAGGATATGGGGAGGGGGAAGGGTAAGCTGTGACAAAGCGAGAGAGTGGCATGGACATATATACACTACCAAACGTAAAATAGATAGCTAGTGGGAAGCAGCCGCATAGCACAGGGAGATCAGCTCGGTGCTTTGTGACCACCTAGAGGGGTGGGAGGGAGGGAGAAAAAAAATTTTATTGGAGTATATATTTTTAAAATAAATTTATTTATTTTTGGCTGCAGTGGGTCTTCGCTGCTGCGCGTGGGCTTTCTCTATTTGCAGCAAGCCGGGGCTACTCTTCGTTGCGGTGCGCAGGCTTCTCACTGCAGTGGCTTCTCTTGTTGTGGACCACAGGCTCTAGGCGCACAGGCTTCAGTAGTTGTGGCACGCAGGCTCAGTAGCTGTGGCTTGCTGCCTTAGAGCGCAGGCTCAGTAGTTGTGGCGGATGGGCTTAGCTGCTCCGTGGCATGTAGGATCTTCCTGGACCAGGGCTCAAACCTGTGTCCCCTGCTTTGGCAGGCAGATTCTTAACCACTGTGCCACCTGGGAAGTCCAAGGATAGTTGATTTACAATGATGTATTAGTTTCAGGTGTACAGTAAAGTGAATCAGTTATACATATACATATATCCACTCTTTTTTTTTTTTCTTTTCCCATATAGGCCATTACAGAGTATTGATTAGAGTTCCCTGTGCTATACAGCAGGTTCTTATTAGTTATCTGTTTTATATATAATAGTGTGTAATTGTCAATCCCAATCTCCCAATTTATCCCTCCCACCTTTATCCCCTGGTAGCCATAAGTTTGTTTTCTACATCCATGACTCTACGTCTGTTTTGTAAATAAGTTCACTTGTACCCTTTCTTTTTCTTAGATTCCATATATAAGCGATATCATATAATACTTGTCTTTCTGTGTCTGACTTACTTCACTCAAGGTTCTTATGTTATAGTGAAGTAGTATTGTGTTATTTGAAAGTCAGGTGTAGTAAATGAAAGATAAATATTGTAAATCCTGGAGCAATCGCCAAAAACAAGCATACAAATAAAAACAAAAAATGTGGTATATCTAATAAACCAACAAAGGACAAACACTCTTAGTTATTCTATCTGTGGTATGACTTCTCCATCTGCCATTGGCTTGCATAATACAAAATCCCCTGTGGGCTAGGTCCCAGAGTGATAAGATGTGAGACAGGTGATGGCTTTTAGATAAAAAATCTAAATGATGTTTTAGACAGTAAAGCACTTGGAAATGGAAATTTCCATTGGGATCAGCCTAATGAGGTAAGTGAAATCTGTCTCTCACCTTCGTTATCACTAGTGTAGAGAAACTGTTTTGAAAAAATTAACTTCTCGTTGTGCTCCCACCTACCCTCCAGAGCCCTCACATACCTCTTCTCATGGCCTTTCAGCTCCTTCAGCCACACTTTACGCTGTGGTTAATGTAGTGGGCATCTATTCATTCAATCAAAGTTTTTGAATTCACACTATTTAGCATATAGGTTTATTATAGCAAGGCTCTTTTCCTTCTCTGTATATACATTTTCCATAGATTCCCCAAGCGCAACTTCAAATGTTTTCTTCTGTAAGGCTTTGCCCTGGTCACAGAAATCCTCCCTTAAAAAAACTTCTTTCCCCTGAAATCCACAGACATTGTCCCTTTCTTACAGCACCTCACTGTCTACCCTGTATTGTAACAACCTGTGTCAATGTCTCTGTCTTACTCATTGAGCTGTGTGTTGTCCAAGTTTGTACTTTCTTCCCTCTCCAGGGCAGAGGCCTGGACATAAGGTGGAAGGAGACAGGCTTTTGAGGTTATTTGAGCCATCAGTTTACCCTTTTATTTGGGAAGTAAAAGTGTCTGAGGATCAAGAAAAAGAATTATTATGAGGTTACCTGTAAAGGTCAAGGTCTACTTTTACTTTTGATGATAAAACCTCACATAAATAAATAAAGCACTATACATCTGCTTACATAGAGCAAATGGAAGTCTAACTGAACCATTAGGGAAGTTCTTACCCTCTGTTAGAGAGATTACACACTCCACCGTGAAAGTGCTAGGGGAAGACACAGAGCGTGAGCTGGCACTGGGAAATCGTGTGTGCTGCTCAGAGAGGTAGGGATCAGCTGTCCAAGGAGCTCATGAGCAAACCAAGCTTCTATAGTCGGATAGACTATTGGTTGTTCAACAATTTTTCCAGGTCTCCTCCTTCTGGCACTTCTGCTGTCCACTGAGAGCTAGACATGGTCAAGTTACTTGCATTCCCCCCACCAAAAGAAAATTAAGTGAATAGAAACAATGTGTGTCATATCTGTAAGGAAGCCCTTAAGAACCAGTATATAATATTCCATGTCCCCCTTCCCATTGCCCAGGGAGCAGCAAAGCTCCCAAAAGTGGAGGCTCACTCTGCCTAGGTCCTTCTGTGATAATGACATGGAACAGACATCAAACCCCATCTCTGTGCTGTCAATTTGAGATTAAAGCCAATCCGACCTGGGTAAGAAATGAACATTTGTTGTTATAAGCCACCACAATAGAAGGATCGGTTGCTGTGACTATAACCCACCCTACTCTGAATGATACATACAGAAGCCTTGCATAAGCACCCACTGAGCATCTCCTCTGAGCTTAGCAAGATGATCACCAAGGCAAGAGAGCCGGTAACCTTACGAGTCAACACTGTAGTGGGGTATCAGCTTCACAACTAAGAATTAACTGGAGAGGATTCGTATATATCACATTCAAGAACACCAACAAAGGAACACTAAAAAAAGGAAATGCAGTGGCAGGTATTACAGGTGTTAAGTGATCTAGTTCTTATACCTCAAAGCATATGCTTCGCACAGGTGGTGTAGCATTTTCTAAATTTTAATGCAAAAGAAAACTGTGTCCTCTACTCACAATGCTTCTGACAACAAATGCATGGGTTTTCCACATCTAGCAATTCTCTAATTCTCTGTGGATACCAAATGAGTGTCATTTAATCCAATTCTGACACCACCTGGAGTTAGTGCAGACCCTACAGGTTAAGGGCTCAGTGTCACAGGACTGTGCCCCACTTTGGATGCCAATCACAAGTAGTGGGCCCACAGGTTACCCATACTTCTGTCTGACTTGGCTGTAAATCATGGTTTTCCTAGACCGCTTCCTCAAGTTCAATAACTTGCTATAACAGCTCACAGAATCCAGGCAAACCCTTTACTTACTATTACTGGTTTATTACTTACTATTACTATTTATTACTTACTATTACTGGTTTATAAAGGATATTATAAGGGATACAAATGAACAGCCAGATACAGAGGTAAATAGGGTGAAGTACAGAAGGATCCCCAGTGCAGGAACTTCTGTCCCTGTTGAGTTTGGGGTGTGCCACCCACCCAGTACATGGATGTGTTCACCCACTGGAAGCTCTCCAAATTCTTTTGTTTAAGGTTTCTATGGACGTCTCATCTTGTAGGCACGATTGATTAAATCACTTGGCCCTTGATGATTAACTCAATCTCCAGCATCTCGAACCCCTCCAGAGGTTGGAAGGAGGGTGAAAGTCGGTTCCTCTGGAAACCAATCCCCATCTTCCAAAAGCCACCTTACTAGCCTAAACTCAGGTATGGTTGATAGGGAAAATTATAAATAACAAAAGATGCTCTTTTCAGCCTTACCACTCAGGAAATTCCAAGAATTTTAAAGCTGTATGGCAGGAATTAGAAATGAAGACCAAATATATACTTTCAATAATATCACAATAACACATAATATAATTGATTTGCTTGTGTATCTGCAGTACAACTTTTTGTTATGTCTACTTAGTCCCAAACCATTCTCCTTTCCCAGGAAAATGCTCCTTGTTGGTACTGTGTAATTCAGTTTTCTGGCAATAACTGTTTGTACCAGGAGTAGGTGGATGACTTAGGCTGGGCCCAACCCTTCTGTAGTATTTGGAGTTGAGATCAGGAAATTTCGGTTTTACCTTGTACTCATAAATGGAGAGGATTTTAAAACTTAGGAAGGGCAATTTTCCCACTTTCTGTTACATAGAGGTGGAAGTGAAAAAAAAGTTGGTTTTGAAGAGATAGAATGAAGCAGCCATGACCAACAGAAGCAGAAGTAAGATAAAGAATATCCCTTAAGATGGCTTTCCATCCCCTTGTTCCAATACTCCAAGAGAGTTCCTTGAATTTCTGCCCCCACAATCATACATGAATTTTTTTATTTTAAAACTTTTAATTTTGAAAACAACAGCCCCATCTACTCATCATCACCACCATCCTGATTTTCTCTTCAATGTCTCTATGCATCTGGAGTATAGCCACCAGGTACCCCGATTTTGAGGTGGCTAGTTGATTATGCACCTCTTTTATTGTAAAAGGTAAATCTTTAATCGAATCTCAAGTGAAGTGAAGAACACAATGTAATAGAGAAGAATAGGAAGGACATTTAAGACTTGAAGAACACAGTAGAAACTAACACAACATTGTACAACAACTATACCCCAATAAAAAAAATTATATTAAAAAAAAGACATGAAGAACAAGGTAAGCACAAATGAAAACAATCTTAACAGGAATAAAAAGATGCACAGAGAATTTGACTCCTAAACTGTACCAATTTAATGAATATTTCAATTATTAAAGGCAGCTAATGATTTAGTCTTCCTCTTGATCTTCAACTGGCTGAATAAGTATTATTTTTCTTGAAATAGCAAGTGTATCTGTCACTTTTGCTACCTACAATATTCCTTTGATATCCCACCTCCTTTGCCAAATCAGAAATTATAATAGAGGGCATCCCTATCCCCATTCCCTAATTTGCGCATAACAAATTAGATGTTTGCATAACAAGAGTTCCTCATACCTGACGCCTCCTGTACTACATATTATAGGGCCATCAGCGCAGGTCACAAGCATCAAGGAACCCAGCCATGGCTGTCTTAGCACCAAGAAGAAGCTAAATGTGCCACATGTGATAATCTTAGAAATACTGACAACATGGTAGCAGTTAAAATGCCTCAATATTTTCCATTCACCATCCCTGTGTAGGGAGCTGGGAAATAAAGTGGGTGAAGGAATTTGAGGAAAGAAAAGAATGGGTAGGGACAGTGCTTAGAATCCTTTTATAGAAGAAAATGCATCTCTTTATTTCTCTCTTTGTTCTCTGAAACTGCATGTCACATTTCAGTGATTTTAACCATGAAATGGGTATTAGGGAAGTGATGCTATTGTCAAAAAGCCAAACAAAGGCAGGTTCAACTAGATTAAATGGAAAGCAAATAAAACACTGAAAGTGAACTCAAATCTTTTTATTTATGAAGGTGATAATTTTCTCTCCGTGTATGCGCTGGGTTGATCCAGACAAGGAAAACCAAAGACTTAAACTTAACTGAAATGAGAATCTTGTTCCCACATGAATACCCGGCGATACTTGGAGGATGGCTCATTCAACAATCCTTCCACAGTTCAGGCATAGTGTTAGGGAAGACTTATTTCAGCTGTGATAGAGATGCTCAAATAACAGCAGCTTCAAATTTATTGCTCTCAGACATAAATGAAATCTGGAGATAAGCATTTCAGAGCTCAGTGATCATTATATTTTATTGTTCTACCATCTTCAATACGTATTTAGCTTCCTCCCTACTGTCCAAGAGGACTTCTTGAGCCCCGTGATGTCCACAATTCAGGAGCAGAAAAACCTGTAAAAGTTATCAGCCCCACCTTTTAAGAACAGCCCCTAGAATCTGTGCATGATACAGCCCTTTATATCTCATTGGATAGAAATTAGTTACATGGTTACCTCAAGCTTTAAGGAAGGCTGGGAAATGTAGCTCATAGTTTGGATGAGCATTTGCCCAGCTAACTTTCAGTGGTTCTATTATTAAAGAAGAAGGTAGAAAGAATCTGGAGAGAGCAATGGCAGTCTCTGCCATGGGTTCCGTGCAGCAGTGATCTGTCATTTATGGCTGTCCCAAGGCCATTGAACATAGTATCTTTTTTTTTCCTTTAATAGTTTCCATAATTGCAAATACCTAGTGAGAGTGATTGAGAGGCAAGAAATGAGGCTGGAGGGCTTCCCTGGTGGCGCAGTGGTTGAGAGCCCGCCTGCTGATGCAGGGGACACGGGTTCGTGCCCCGGTCCGGGAAGATCCCACGTGCCACGGAGCGGCTGGGCCCGTGAGCCATAGCCGCTGAGCCTGCGCGTCCGGAGCCTGTGCTCCGCAACGGGAGAGGCCACAACAGTGAGAGGACTGCATACCGCAAAAAAAAAAAAAAAAAAAAGAAATGAGGCTGGAGAGAGATTGTGGAGGGCCTCATGCATCGTGTCAAAGAGTTTGGATTTTATAGGCATTGGATTTAGATTTATCTGGAACTTAGATATAATAGATGATAGACATATAGGCAGAAATATAATGCATTTGATTATCAACTATGTTTAAGGCTATTTTAGCACGGAGGATGCAACAAAAATAAAATTGACATTCATTGCTCTTAAGGAATTTATAATTTTGTGGAGAAAATATGTGGAAGTATCAGAGAACTTCCACATATATGATTGAGTAAATGACTGAAGCAAAGAAATGGAGTCTGAAAAGGGAAGGATATTTTGGGGAAATGAACAGTTTATTTTGGCCAAATAGGAATATGTATAGGGAAATAGTGGAAGAAACCTAATAAAATAAACTGAGAATGTATTGAGGAATGTATATTTCCTGTTTGTGAACATTTAGAAATAACAAACATAAGACCTGAGGATTCCTAAGTACACACATTATAGCTTGCTTTAACTTATTAAATCTTTACTAAGCCAGATAATATATCAGATACTGAGGACTCCAAGCCTCAAAAAGACCCAGTAGCACCTAGGCATGTAAATACCATTAAGGTCAGCTGTGCAAGGTCATAGGAAACTATGACCTGACTGCTCCAACCCTTCCACTGGCTCCCAAATAGTAACCAGGATAATTGCAATCTGTCTCCAAATATGCCTATTGTTTCCCTTATCCATTACTGCGTAGCAAACCGCCCAAAGAGTTAATGTCTTAAGACAGTAGCAATATATTATTTCTCAAGATTCTGTGGGTACTTAAGATTCACGTGGTGTCAGCTGGGATGATAAGAAGACTAGAAAGTCCAAAATGATCTCCTTTATGTTGTTGATAGTTGGTACTGACTGCTGACTGAGAGCTCAGCTGGGGCTGTCAACCAGGACCCTCAATTTCCACCTACTTGGGCCTCTCCCTGGGGCTTCTTGGGCTTCCTCACAGCGTGGTAGTGAGATTCTAACGTGTGTTCCTAGTGGCAAAGGCAGAAGCTATAGATCTTTTAAGGACCAGCCTCAGAAGTTGCACAGCATAATATCTGCCTCATTCTTTTGTTCAAAAAAGGTCATAGGGGCATGCCACATTTAAGGAGAGGGGAAATATATACTCCATGCCTTGATAGGGGAGCAGGAAGGTCATACTGCAGAGAAGTATATGGGATGGAAGATATTGTTGCAATCATCTTTGTGAAAACAATCTATCACTGTCCTGTAGCCATAAAAATTCATAGTCCTCCCACATGAAAAATATTCCCATCCTACCCCCTCCAAAATTTCATCCCATTTTAACATCAGGCTCAGACTCAAGGTCCAAAATTTTTTCATCTAAATTAGATTCAGTTGAGAATGACTCTTCTTGGGTGTAGAAACCTATGAACAATCTACCCCACTCCTCTGCCCAATAAACAGTGGGGAGATGGGGAGAGGTTAATCATAATAAATGTTCCCATTCAAAAAGAGGAAACAGGAGGTACTTCATGGTCACTTGTTTATATATTATGATATCCAGCCAGGCACATCTTGCTAAGCCTCCCTGCTCCAGAATCAGGAGTGGACATTGATTAGGACATTGATTAGGACCAAGTCCTGCTCTCTCTGAATGATTCTCCTTGGTTTTTGGCTCTACCATCTGAACTCCAGTTTATCCCACTAAATCAACCTTTCTTCTCCATAAGAAACGTTCTGGTTTTGTAGTTGAGAAGTTTTCTCATCCTGCTTCCTGATCATAGAATGTTAGGAATCTGGAAGCCTTGTTTAATTTTGAACAATCTCAGTCCTTTTTAGTCCAAACCAGCACAGATTCTGTCTAGCAATTCTTTCAGACACTTTGCAGGTTTCTCATGACTCCTATTGGGGTTAGCATCCTTGGACATAAGCCACACACACCTATTGGGGTTAGCGTCTTTTGACCAAAGCCATACACGCTTAAAGATAGGGTTCTTTTCACCTTGGGGAAAGGGTTAGTGTGCTATGGAACACTGCCCCTGAAAGTTTTACAAGTCCATTTCTCCACCTGTAACGGTCTATAAATCATGCCCTTAAAACTTTTACAAGCTTTTTTTTTTTTTTTTTTGTCTAGCTGAGGGCAACTAAGAGGCACAGTCTTTAATTTTTATAAGGTTTTAATAATCTTATAGACACATCCTTGACTTGGCCTTGACCTGACAACACAGTATGGTAGCATCATCCTGGCTTTGATCTTTTCCCAGAGTTATTTCTTACTTTGCCAACTTGTTGCCATCTGGAGAGGCTTGGAATGAGAAACAGTTTTATTTTCCATCCTCGAAACTCTTAGGTTGGAAAATTTTTCTCTACATTCTGCTTGAAATCCAAACTGTTTCTTTAGGTCTTCTTTCTCTTTCCTCATCTCCATTATCAGCAGTTAAATGAAGCCAATTGACACTTTCAAAGTTCTGCCTGGAATCACTTTTGCCAATCCACAAGTTTATTTATTAGTTATCTTTTCTATCATCCGTATTGCAGTAGGTGACCATGTTGTCAAATCTTCCATCACTATAGAAGAGTGGTTGCCTTTCCTCCAGCCTCCAATACTAATTTCCTCATTACCTTTTCAGCCTCTACTAAGTCTCCTTATTCTCCTTCATTCCTCTACCCACAGTTCAATCTCAAAGCCAATGCTCTGTATTTTAGGTTTATATTATAGCTTTACCCCACTGCTACACTGTTCCAAAACTTAGTTGCTTAAAGCAATAAAAATTTACTGTATATCAAGACTCTGTCAATTGACTCTTCTGTTTCCTGTGTTGTTGGTTGAAGCGCCATGATGGATGAGAAGTCAAAAATAGCATTACTCACATGGCTGGCAGCTGGTGCTGGCTGCAGGTTGATAGCTCATCTGGTGGTGTCCACTGGAGGTCTTGGTTATCCTTAACATGGGTCCCTCCACATATCTATTTGGGCTCCCTGACATGTTTTATCACATTTAATTTGTCTCTTACTTTAGCATTGTGAGGTAGATATTATCACCCTCATTTATTTTATTCAGTTATTTAGCAAATAGCATCAATGAGTAGCAGCTGTATGCCAGGAACTATAGTGATTTATGAGAATAAAAAGTCAAGTAAGACATAATTCTTGCCCTAAAGGAGTTTATATCTGGTGGAGGAGATAATCAATGATTATAATGCGAATCATAAGTGGAGAAACAGAAGTTCAAAAACATTAAGTAAACTGCTGTTCATCTATTAGTTGACTCAGATATGAACCTAGATCTGCCTGACTTCAAAACTATGCTTTCGGGCTTCCCTGGTGGCGCGGTGGTTGAGAGTCCGCCTGCCGATGCAGGGGACACGGGTTCGTGCCCCGGTCCAGGAAGATCCCACATGCCCACATGCCGCAGAGCGGCTGGGCCCGTGAGCCATGGCCGCTGAGCCTGCGCGTCCGGAACCTGTGGTCTGCAAAAGGAGAGGCCACAACAGTGAGAGGCCCGCGTACCGCAAAAAAAAAAAACCCAAAAAACAAACAAACAAAAAGACTATGCTTTCTCTGTAGCACAACTGAGCATTTAGAAAGTTAATATACATTTCCAGACCAATGGTAATGAAGATTTGGAAATGAAAAAAGGATAAAATGCAAAAATATTGCCCAAGCGGAATAGACAGGACTTGATGACTACTTAGAGAAGGCCAACAGAAGAATCTGAGTTTACTCCCATAACTAAAGTTAAGGAATCAGAAGGAAGGATTGGTAGTAAAGAATGATTCCATTTGTTTTATCCATGTTTAGTTTGAGGAACTAAACAGATATACAGATGTTACCCACAAGCACAGTAAAGACAGAAAACTTTCATTTATTCAAACTTTTTTGAGCACCTTCTATATGTCTGGTCCTGGGTAGGTGAACAAGAAACCATATCCCTAATGTCAATGATCTAATAGTCAAGACGCAAAGACAGTCCTACAGGAAAATGATTACACTCTGATGTGATAAGGACCACAATAAAAGTAAATACACAAGTCAGTGCAAGGGAACAAAGAAGAAAGTAAAGATGACACTAGGGAAATTTGCTGCATATGGGTGCCCATTCCACCAAGGTATGGACATAACTGCTAAGGGAAAGAAAGGAAGAAAATGGCCAAGGACACTCGTTCAAGTACAGATTCAAAGAAGTAGATATGAGGAAAGTCCAAGAAGTAGGAAGAGAATCAGCCACAGAAATCAAGGGAAGAGAGCATTTCCTAAGAGACACACCAATCCAGGCAGAGTCAGGGGAAGCGCCATGGAACGAGATGTGGTCAAGAGCTTTAATATGCAACTGATGTAGGGCAGTCAAAGAGGATGAAGACCAAGAAGAGGTGACTTTATTGGGCTTGAATTTTTATGTTGATATGGAAGTCAGATAAACTGTGATAATTCAATCTTTCAAAGACATTAAAATGACTTCCTGACAAACAAGTATATTGGTTATATAGCTCTATCATAATGACTCATATCCCAAGAAGGGATAAATGGACTGTACGCTGAATGAGAGGGAAACACTTAGCTAAGATAATGAAGTTAGCTAGACTTAACTGAGGGTTCAGAAGCTCCAAATTTTGGAATGCAGATGGTAGAGGATAAGCTTATTTTCCAATATGGAAAGATAATTTCAGGTTAAAAGCTGAAGAGGTCTAAGGATTTAGTATCTGAGCTGTCCCATTTCAACTTCTTGTTTGGTATGAAGAAAATTTCATCATAAAAATAGAAATAGCTAGATGTTTGGAAAGTACAGGGGAACTATTCATTTTTAAACCTTCTATTCCCTGTAAGAACCATTTAACCAATATATAAAAGCACCTATAACAGGATGTTAAAATGGCTTTTTTTGTTTGTTTTTTGGTCTCAGTTTCAGTTAAGACTCCAAGGATTAAGAACAAAACAATAGGTGCAAAATACCTCTACAGCCTAAAATGAGAAGAATACTTGCAAAAGCAGTATTCTGGAATTTGCCTCAGCAATCCTTAGTATCAGCACTGCCTCAAGGATATTTAAAAGTTTGGAGAGGCTAAGAAAGAGGACAATTTTTAGAGAGAATTTCTTTGGAGAAAGTTATTGGAGTGGAATGGAATTCACTGCCAAGTCAGACTCACACACACCTCAGCACCACGAGGGAAGAGAGCAGAGTCCTTACCGCAAGCCGAAAGTGGATATGAAGGAAACTACTCAGAAAATTTGACCTTTGTCCCTAGAAGCCTGTGAAATGCACAGACAGATGCCATACCCATTTCAAGAAAAGTCCAAATGTGGGAAGTGGTGGAGGCCGCACTGGTCGATAGCATCACTCAACCCCATGTTTCCTAGGGATTAATTGCGGGGCTCAAACTGGGAGCCAGTATGAATACCACCCAAGGGGGCTGTTTAGAGGCAGGATGGGACTCCAGCAGACTAGACCACAGGATGTCCATGGTCTGGGGAGGAATTATAAGCAGACACCAAAATGAGAAGTATTGCCTTAACCACAGAGGTTCCCACTGGGGAAATCTTTGAGAAACACATAACATTTCCCCAAGAGATAATGAGTCAGCTTTTGACATCTGCCAGGCTCAGAGATCAGCAAAGTGAGATCATGACTGTGTAACAGAACGAGCCATGTTTAACCTTTCCTGCCCATAACATACCTTCTTCCTCTCATTATTACCCTCCTCCCAAGCTACTCCCAAATTGCAAGAGGAAACAGTGTAGTCGGGTGAAGTAAGAGCTTTAACCTCAAATAAAGCTTGGAGTCTAGATTATTACCATGGCCTGGCCATTTTAATTCTGAAATAAGATTGTTATTGCATTTAGAAGTACAAGAGAATTTTTTTTAGTTAGCTAAGAGCCATGCGACCTGCCCCAGACTTTACTGAAGGCCTAGGGAAGACAGAGTCTACACAGGTGTTTTAAAGGGGCAGTGTTTTCTTTTTCCTTTATTCTCATACTCTAAAACGTCTCACTTGTTAGTTGTAGTGTTTATACCTGGTCTTCTTTTAAGGACAGTAAAACATAATGATTAAAGGTGCCACTGTGTGGACTTCCCTGGTGGCACAGTGGTTAAGAATCCACCTGACAATTCAGGGGACACGGGTTCGATCCCTGGTCCGGGAAGATCCCACATGCCATGGAGCAACTAAGCCCTTGTGCCACAGCTACTGAGCCTGCGCTCTAGAGCCCATGCACCACAACTACTGAGCCCACGTGTCACAACTACTGAAGCCCACACACCTAATGCCAATGCTCCGCAACAAGAGAAGCCACACAATGAGAAGCCCATGCACCGCAATGAAGAGTAGCCCCTGCTCGCTGCAACTAGAGAAAAGCCTGTGCGCAGCAACAAAGACCCAGTGCAGCCAAAAAAAAAAAAAAAAAAGTGCCACTGTGGAGTAAGACCTAGATTCAAATGTCAGCTCTACCACCCACAAGCTGTGTGAATTTGGACAAGGGACTTAGCCATTGCAAACTTTCTCTCCTGGAAAGTGGGGATAATGATTATTCCTACATCATAGGGTTGATGTGGGATCTAAATAAAATTATGTAGGTAAATCACTTAGTACTGGGCCTACCAGAGTGAGTACTCTATAAATAGTAGCTATTATTATTTTTTTTTTCACCAGTCACAATTAACCTCTTTTTCCTTGCCCCCAAGAGTGTATTGGTTGACGTTTGTTTGCCAGACTATTACTTGTTTCCCTACTACTCATTAAACTCACCTTTTGGACATCAATTTTTTTAGCTCCTCTCTGAAATAAAGGTCTGCAGTCATTCCTAGCAGCTCGTCAGCACGGTAGGATGGGGAATGGGAAGTACATCCAACTGAAAACTGCAGGCAGAACTCGAGCAAGCGGAAAGTGATTGCTTTTCCTGGCAACTCCCCAGTTGCTTTCAGAGTGAAAAATCCTCTGCACACTTGGTAGGAATGGTCTAAGATTTTGAAGACGTCTGGGTTCATCATAGTGATTTTCCATCACTTTTTTTTTTTTTTGCGGTACGCGGGCCTCTCACTGTTGTGGCCTCTCCCGTTGCGGAGCACAGGGTCCGGACGTGCAGGCTCAGCGGCCATGGCTCACGGGCCCAGCCGCTCTGCGGCATGTGGGATCTTCCCGGACCGGGGCACGAACCCGTGTCCCCTGCATCGGCAGGCGGACTCTCAACCACTGCGCCAACAGGGAAGCACCCGCCACTTTTGAGAGAATCATTTCACTGAAATTCTAGTTGCATGGGGCACATAGCATTCTGGCATTTTCAAATATTTCCACTTATGTTATAAGGATGATTGTCCAATTTCTTATGGGTGGAGAGGGAAAGAATCAACATAATTTAAGCTGAACATTCTTGAAAATTGAAAGTCACTCATCTTAAAGAGCATTAGGTAATCAATCTCAGGTGCATCCTCTTTCCTCTAAAATCTTTAAAAAAGACAGTCATCAAAATTAGCATGAAATGATAGGGCTGCTCAAAGAAAGAAAGAAAGAAAGAAAATTGGCGGAGAAGGAGTAGAGTGCACGTCAGACAGCTGCTGTTTCTGTCTAGCTGTATCGGGGCATTATTGCATCGGGACATCATTGTGCTAGAGGATCTTGTAATCAAAAGAAGCCTCAGGGGTTGTCTATACGAGCCCCCTCCATCGCCTGCTATCCTGCCATCCCATCCTAACCCTCCCAGTTGATGATCCCTAGCTTCTGCAATGACTTGTTGAACTTTCAGAATAATTATTTTATTTTATTCAAGGTTTTCTTTTAGAGATATAACACATTTACTTGGTTCAAAATTTTAAAAGGCCCAAAAGGGTGTACAGTAAAATGTTTCTGTCTTATCCTTATTCACAGGCAACCACTGGATCTTCTCAAAGGGAACTGATGTTATCAGTTTAACATGTATCTTTTCAGAGCACAGAATTGGAACAATGAATGTGTGTGTACATAAATATAACCTTTTCTATCACACAAGTTCCCATATTGCATAATGGGTTTTGCACCTTGATTTTTAACCTAAGATTTTAGAAATTATTCCTTATCCACACATAAAGAGCTTTCTCATTCTTTTTATAGCTATGTAATTTTCCGTTGTATGCATGTACCATAGTTCATTTAGCTAGTTCCCTATTTGTCGACATTTAGATTGTTTCCAACATTCTGGCATCTCAGATAATGATATGATGAATAATTTTGCATGAAGGCGTTTCCCATATGTGTATGAGTACATCTGTAGATGAAATTCCCAAAGTAAAATTACTGAACAAGAGGGTATGTGCATTTATAATTTGGAAGTGTCCACACAAAGGTAATGGACACACACACACTCCTACTCATGTTACCTGGTATGGGAGAAAATTAGGTTTAATGGGAAAACTCACAGGTGTAGGGCTAGTAGCATGTAAATGTTGACTATTCTGTTAAGGTCCTGAGGGAGGCATTCTGGGCTGGTCACAGCTGGATGTACCATGGAAAGTGTTTCAGGAAAATGACCCTATCCTCATTCTGCTCTTTGTATTTCTAGGGTGATCTGGGAGAGAATACTTCCTTTTTTTTTAATTGATTTTTATTGGAGTATAGTTGCCTTACAATATTGTGTTAGTTTCTACTGTACAGCAAAATGAATCAGCTGTACACATACATATATCCCCTCTTTTGGAGTGAAGAATTCTTCCTTAATTCTGTAACAGGTGATGCTTCCTGGACTGGGAAATGTCCTTGTGGGGTCAGAGCTCAGCTAGCGTCTTTGCCTCCCAATGCTGCTATTAACCAGAGGTCTGGTGCAAGCCTAAGGACCCAACTCCATCCTGGTGAACTAGCTCATTGCTAAGCTACAAGAGGGGAAGGAAAAAAAAAAGTCAGGGGGAGGCAGAGAGCTGTGATGATTCCCAGGAGTCAGAAAAATTCCCTTTCCTCGGCTAGGGCTAGCCACAGTCAAATAGCCCTCCAGAGAGGTTATGGTAATTTGCACTCACACCAGTGAATGACAGCACCAGTTTCCTCATACCTCAAACCATGAGGACATTATCACTGTTTTTGATCTTTGATAAGATGGTGGTGAAAAGTGTAGGCTCAGTATGGTTTAAGTTTACATTTCTTTTATTACTACCTAGGCTGAGCACCTTTTCATATGCTTTAAAATAACTTATTTTCCCCTTTTGTGATATGCCTATTCATATCCTTTTCTGTTTTTATATTGGATTATTGGTCTTTTTGTTATTGGTTTGTAGGAGATTTTTATCTCATATATATTAGGGAATTAATGCTTTGTAACATGGACTGAAAGTGTTTCCCAGTTTATCATCTGATTTTTTACTTTGCTTATGGTAGATTTTATCTTGCAGGAATTTAATTTTTCACGTAGCTGAATTTAGCACTTTTCTTTTTTGGCTCTTGGGTTTTATCTTACACAGAAAGAATGTGTGTACTCTGAGATTATTTTAAAAAGCAAAACTTGTGCTGGTGTGTGTTTGTTTGTTTTTTAAGACTTTTATATAGTACTTCTTTCCTTTTTTTTTTTTTTAAACATTTGAATCTTTAACCTATCTAACTATTTCTAGCTTTTCAAGTTGAGGACACATAGTGTAAATCTGTACATCATTTTTGTATCTAAGGAATTAGGAGGAGTTGTATAAAGGTATAGCATTAAATCTTGTTACCTGTTCTTTGTAAGAACTTGATTGCTTTAGTATGCTAGCTACTCAGTCAGTGTGTTCTTGCCTTATTTTGCCATGACTGTAAACTCTCTTTGGATCTCAATCTCCCTAGAACTTCTAAACAGATAGATAATACTAGACTTCCATGAAACTTATATAGACATCTTTTCCAGATTTTTCTTTCTATTTATCTAGCATTCAGCCATTCTTACTGGGTTTTAACCAGTATTACCTAACTTTATCCAAGCTGTTCATAAAAATCTTTTAATGAAAAAAAGTCTTTCATACACATAACAGTTGAATAAAGGTTACAGTTGAAAGGCTCTAGAACCAGTTCCAATGCAGAGGGAGCGGGGGGAGGGTTCCCAACACATCCAAACAAACAACACTCCAACACCAGCTGGGTGTCCTACAATTCAGCTCAATTCTGATACTATCTACCTGGAGACAGCATCAGATCCCACAGGTTAAGGGCTCCATCCCAGAAGACTGCTCTCTGCTTCAGATGCAAACTGCAAACTCAGGTTGTTATTCTGGTTTCTGAGATCTTTGGACAAAGTTTATACACAGAATTTGCAGCTCCTCCTCTCTGGCTCTTTAGGTCAAAAAGATGGTGGGTTTTCTGTTAGCTTTTCACCTGTCCTGCCTGGCTCTGCCTGCCACCTGCCCTAAGCTAAACCCTGGTGAAAAAAAAAGAAGAAGAAGAGGAAGAAGAATAGGAGAATTAGGGAAAGAGAAGGATAGACTTTGAAACTCATCTAGTGCATTTTACTTCTCCCAAGTGTCAGTTCCCCTCCAGAATCTGTTCGTTAATTGTTCAGTGCTTTCAGGTACTTTGTTGCGTTTTGTCCAGAGTTTGTAGTTCATATCTGTGGGAAGACGTAGTATGTAGGAGCTCACTTAGCCTTACCAGAAGCAGTGAAAAACAGAAAATTTAAAAGATGCTTGTAATTAGTGCCTATTGATAAAAAGAGGGCAGCATTTCTCTGAAAGAAAGAACTCTTGCGAAACACTTTAATGGTCCTTTTGCTTATGTAAATGTTAAGCCCAGAGCAAGAAGGAATAAGGAGTATTACAACAAATGGGATGCAAAAATTGTTATGCATAATAAAATAACGAATATAGCTCCCTGAGGATGAGACTGAGGATGTTTCTAAAATAAGAAGAAAAGGCTAGGGAAGAAGAGTGACAGTAGAGTACCAGAGGAACTTGGCTGGAGGCACGGTGCTAAGAGATGAAAGAAACAACTAAGAAAATTAAGGAACTCCTGAGTCGAAGAAATAGTGTCAGTACTCTCTGATATTCAAGTGTAAGTTGTATCTCTGTTTTTGTTTTAATCCTTCTCTTTATCCCAAACTCACAGTATATATCCCACTATTTGTAAAATTTTTTAAAGGGAGCATATTCTACTCCTGACCTGATTACTTTCTTGTATTGATTGCATACTACTTCTCTAGCAAGTATATTATCTGAAAAATCATCACTAAATTAACTCTAGGACAACAGCCTCCTACAAAGATTAATGATATATAATTTACCTTTATGAAAGAAGCAAGCAACCAATAAATTTGAAAATGCATACCATCATGCAATAAATTGTTAAATATCCCAAGTGCTTACCTTATCGAGTATTTGACAAATGGATTTCACATTCATTCAATTACATCATTACTATTTTTCATGTCACTTGCTCTATTGTTTGCTTAAGTGTATGTCTTTTCACTAAAAATATTAGGTGTACTTCATCCATTCTGTGTCCAGGAGGGACACTTGGCAAGGATGATCATTTTGGAACATTGAATAGGCCCTGATCGTGTGTCACTGCTATTACTGCTTCAGATTCCTAGGTTTCAAAAATAGTCTCATTCTATCTATATGTAGGATGCCAAAAGTTTAAATGTATTTTATACAAAAGATTCTTTTATTATTTTCTACACAGCCCGTAATTCCATGTTGGGAAATATTTGGTTCTAAGTAACAATTTTCTTTCTCATTTAAATAGGAAAAAAATGTGTAATTGGCAAGCAGAATTCCTGCCTGGGTAAGAACAACAGCTAGGTTGAAAGAATTCCATCTAAACGTAGAATATTTGTGTTTTAGTTTGGTAACATTTTCATAGATAAATATACAGGATTTGTTTTCACTTAAAAACAATGAAAATGATTTGCAAAGCCTATACCAAGATATTTGTTTTTATGTCTCCCCTCCCCCAACTTCCATTTTTCTGATAACTATATCTTTCAGTTCCTTTGATAAACAACCTTTTCACCTTTATTAGTTCCCTAGGGTGACCATAAGAAAGTACCAAACTCGGTGGCTTAAAAACAACAGAAATGTATTGCCTCAAAGTTCTAGAGCCTAGAAGTCCCAAATCAAGGTGTCACCAGGGCCACGTACCTTCTGAAACCTGAAGGGGAGAAAACTTTATTGCCTCTTCCTACGTTCTGGTGGTTTATTGGCCATTTCTGGCATTCCTTGGATTGCAGCTGCATAATTCCAATCTTTGCCTCCATCATCACATAATGTCCTTCCCCTTTCTCTTCACCATTGTCTTCTTAGAAAGACACCCACCATGTTGGATTAGGACCCACCCTACTTTAGTATGACCTCATCTTAATTAATTATATCTACAATCACCTTATTTCCAGATAAGGTCATATACTGAGATACAGGGGATTAGGATTTTAACATTATCTTTTGGGGAAGCATAACACAACCCATAAAATCACTATGTTCAGTCTTTTGGGTGGATCTGACTCCATGTTTAGCTCAAGAGATGGGCACGTGGCTCAGGCCTAGTCAATCAGAGCATCACATTCTCCTGCCCAAGCTGCTTGGTTCAGGTCTGTGCATATGTACAAGTCAGAGTGAATTAAATACAATGGGGATTTTGTTGAGATTTCAAAGGGAGGGGCACTCTGGTTTAGTTTAGTTTTGTTTAATATTTTTGTCTATTGAATTTGAACCTGGGTGTGTGAGGCCTAGGCTCACTGGTAGCAGCTCTCTTACCATGCAAGGTGCCCATTCATGGAGGAATGTCCAGGAGAGAGAAGGAGAGGGAGAGGGAGAGAGATTAGTCAGTGTTCTCCAGAGAAACAGAACTAAGGAGTTGTCTCACGCAATAATGGAGACTAATAAGTCACAAGATCGGCAGTCAGCAAGCTGCAGGCTTAGGTCTCCAGCTAAGAGAGCTGGCAGTGTAGCTCCAGTTTAAGTCTGAAGACCTGAAATCTGGGAGAGCTGATGGTATAAATTCCAATCCCAAAATGGCAGGCTTGAGACCCAAGAAGAGCCCATTTTTCCAATCAAAAGGCAGGAAAAAACTGATATCACAGCTCAAGCAGCCTTTATATTCTATCCAGGCCTTCAACTGATTGCTTGAGGCCCACCCACATTAGAAAGAGCAATCTGCTTCACTCAGTCTAATGATTCAAATGCTAATCTCATTTTAAAGTACCCTCATAGACGTACCCAGAATAATGTTTGACCAAATACCTGGGAACTCCATGACCCAGTCAAGCTGATACCTAAAACTAATCATCACAGAGAGATAGAGACCAGTTCCCTCTGCTATGACTTTAGCTCCCAAATTCAGCCAGGCATGCATGAAGCACTACCCTTGGGCTTTTCAAGTAATGACTGATGTATTCCCTTATTTCTTAAGTCATTTCAGTTGTCTTTTCTAATTGAAATATCCATTATTTTCTTCATAATGTCCCAGGACCCATATGGTTGCAAGTGGAAATCATTGGCAAATAGCATAGCTGAGACTTTATTCTCTATCTGTCATCATCCTCAGAACTTTGGGGGAAAACTAGAGGTCTATGCTCTACTTGGCTATAGGCATTGAACCATAGTTACCTATTCCTTAGACAACAGAAATTACATGCTGTAGTGTTTCTTTTTTGCCTCACTAAGGAAAGAAGCTCTTTCTTTTGGCTAGAATATGCTTGCTATTTATGCTTTTTCAGAACTTTTCTATCTATTATTCATGGTTGTGTTCCCACACCAAAATATCTCATTGAAATATTAAAAACACAATCAGCTAATAGTCCAGGATAGCAAGTAACTTTATGTCTTAGCATAGCGATTAGAGGATTTATACAACCCAAGCAGATATTCAAAATTCCCCACAATTTCATGCAGTCTATAAGCTGACACTTTTCTAGCCCTTGAGGTGTCTGCATTTATGACTCTATAGAGAGAACTCAATCAACCAAGCAATACGATCAGACTGTTTACTTTAACACTTGCTTTCTGCAAAGTTTTTTGATTACAATGACACACAAACATAAAAAAAAATTGCTCCCCGCCAGACAGAAACAATACCAGCTCAAGAATAAAATAAATCATCTAAAGGTAGTAAGAGTGCCAAATGTTAAAAAGATTCATTTTACTCAGAGGATATCTGAAAGTTTGCTCCACCCTGTTTGGCTTTATTCTGGGCCTTGTTTCTGTTCTTGCAAGTTAATTTCAGTAGTAAAGAATGGGATCGAACTCCTGCATCATGTGATCAATCAGTGCTGAGCCAGATGTTATGGATGCTTCTGGAAAGTTACTTATAAATTGAATCACATTGGAGGCTCACTAGCGGAAATTGTTATCTAAAGGAATTATACAAGAAAACTTTTTTAAAAGCAAGGCATCTATTCGGTAAAATAAAATGTCTCATATTTGATGTTCATGTATAAATTTGTTTTTTCTTATTTTGGACTGGCTTTAAGCAAGTCTAGAGTTCTCTTCTTTGAAATTCATCACAAACCAGATGAAACTGAGATTTTAGACTAAAGCAAGCAAGAGCAGAGGAAGTAGGACCTAGTTAAATGAGAGCTATGCGTAGGTGAAATTAAAGTCTTTCCCTACTTTCCCTTTAAGGCTGATTTAAAATATTTAGGTTGAATTTATATATATATATATATATAGAGAGAGAGAGAGAGAGAGAGAGAGAGAGAGAGATAACATATTTTCATTTTGGTAAACAAAACTATTTTTAAAAAGTTATAAGAAGGAAGAAAATAATCTTACCTAGAGAGTTTTGGATTCGTTCTATTGCAAGTGACAGAAACCCAATTCAAATTAGCTTGAGGAAAAAAAGTACAAAGATAATTTACTGACTCATTGGCTCCTTAGTAGGATAGAAATATCTAGTTCTTCAAACCCTAGCTGATAGTAAGAACTGCCAACTTTTCATCAATTTGAAACATAAAAAGATATCTCATTATAAAATTTTTCATTTCTTGATTACTAGTGATATTAGAGTTTTCTTCATATGTTTATTAGCTATTTGATTCATTTTATTTTGTCAAATGCCCATCTGTTCATTTTAATTGAAATGTTTTAAAATTAAAGATATTCTTCCTTTTGTTATCAAAGATTATATGTTTTCCTATTGTCTTTTGACCTTACAATATGGATTTCTTTTCTTTTTTTTTTTTAAACATCTTTATTGGAGTATAATTGCTTTACAATGGTGTGTTAGTTTCTGCTTTATAACAAAATGAATCAGTTATACATATACATATGTCCCTATATCTCTTCCCTCTTGCGTCTCCCTCCCTCCCACCCTCCCTATCCCACCCGTCTAGGTGATCACAAAGCACGGAGCTGATCTCCCTGTGCTATGCGGCTGCTTCCCACTAGCTATCTATTTTACGTTTGGTAGTGTATATATGTCCATACCACTCTCTCACTTTGTCCCAGCTTACCCTTCCCCCTCCCTGTATCATCAAGTCCATTCTCTAGTAGGACTGTGTCTTTATTCCTGTCTTGCCCCTAGGTTCTTCATGACCATTTTTTTTTTTTTTAGATTCCGTATATATGTGTTAGCATATAGTATTTGTTTTTCTCTTTCTGACTTACTTCACTCTGTATGACTTACCCTTTAAAATTTTTACATAGACAACTCTGTCAATCTTTTCCTCTGTGGAATTATGTGTTGCTGGACACATGTGGAAAACTACTGCAAAATTATTTTCTCCTTTTTAAGACTTTTCTTTTTTTTTTTCATTTAAATATTTTATCTGGAATTTTGTTGTAGGAAGTACCTACCTGACAAACTCATGTTTTATATCTTTGGTGCTGCAGTTGTCAGTCATACAAAGTGAAATGGGGACAGATACAAAGAGATGACAAATTTGACCTGGCAGAAATGGTGAATTTTCTTTTTTATTTTGGTTTTATTTGTTTTTCATTCGGAAAAACCCAAAAAAATTTTTTGGCCAACCCAATACATGTTTAACTATGCCCTTTTTATAGCATGTGTTCTCTTATGTTTATCCAAGTTTGATAGTAACGTGTCACAAACTTATACTATAACTTTCTCAAAGTTGACAAATATTACAAAGATATGCTAATATTACACTGTTATAAAAACTCCTCTCTTTTGCAGAAGATGCTTAATGCCCATGCTACAGAGATCTCTTACCTCTCACACCACCGTTCAAAGCATCTGATTAGCAGAATGGCAACTGGGAAGAAGTAGAGGAGAAGGACCCCACATAGAAAAGAGGAAGTACAGTATTACAGTAGTTTCCCACAAAGCCCTCTACTGCACAGGAAGTGTCTGTGTCAATAGCAGCCCCAGTGGAAAGGTAAAGTTGCCCAAAGAGATCCAACAATTAGTACAATTCATGTTAGTTCACACTGTTTCTTTTTAAACAAACTCCTCATGATGTGGCTATGTATCCTCACGCTCAGCATAACTCATTGTGTGTTTAGACACATACTTTGCATGACTTGAGGGGTGCCAAAGCCCATTCTATGCCCCAAATGCCCTTAACTTTACACAAAGGCTGAAATTGCATAAGAGTGATACCTTCAGTTAAGTTTTTTGTGACAATGCTAAGGAAAACAGCAAAAAGTAAATAATCCCAGAATGCATTCATAAACACACATCAATACCTAGGAAATGAGCTTAGCAGTTTCTCTCTAAGCGGCTACCTTCTCCGTAGGAGAGAGGCAGCCTCATGGCATTTTTAATTTCTGCATGGTCCCACGGTGGACACAGAGAACACATGGCCTTTGTGCAGGAGGATGAAGATGACAGTGTATGTTAGAAGAGGACATAAAAGAAAGAGAAACATGGGGCTGAGGACAAACTTTATTCACTTCAATAATTTGGCCAGGAGAAGCCCCCACTCATTTGCTAGGAGGCAGGAATTGAAGCTTTAGCATATGATAGATATCACACTGGTTAGTCAGCTGTGGCCTCTGAGTCCATATTCACCATATTAGTCAGGTTTCTTCAGAGTAACAGAACCAATAGGATGTGTGTGTATGTGTGTATGTGTAGATAGGTATATATAGATAGACAGATAGATAGATAGATGATAGATAGATAGATTTTAGAGAACTGGCTCATGTAATTATGGATCCTGGCAAGTCTGCAGGGTAGGCTAGAAACCCAGGAAAGGTTGACCTTGTTGTCTGCTGGCAGAAGTCCTCTTCCTGGGAGGAGGTCAGTCATTTTTCTATTAAGACCTTCAACTGATGGAATGAGGCCACCTACATTACGGAGGATAAGCTGCTTTATTAAAAGTATACTGACTTAAATGTTCATTTCATCTAAAAATACCTTCACAGAAACATCTAGAATAATCTTGGCCCAAATGTCTGAGTACTGTGGCCTAGACAAGTTGACACATAATGTTAACTATCACATTCTCTGTGGCCACTGATGGAGAAAAGAAACCAATGTTTTAAGACCATATCTTCCAACTATGTCTTGCCTAACAAAAAAGGGGCTCTCTGGGTGACGTTTTCAATCACTCCTCTCAAAAGCTAGGATCACAGCAATGTGACATGCTGTGAAGTTTTGGCAAAGTGATGGCCAAGCCAAGTAATTTGAAGACATAAAATATTTTGCATCATGTCAAAGGTAATGCAGCTCACACAGATGTCAATTTTCAGCCCCTGGGATACAATAATTAATGTTCAAAGATCTGCTGACAGGCACACCCCTTGTAGGTTATCTGAAGAAAATGATCACTTTTACATTCATATTTATTTTTTCACTCTGTCAGTAAAAATGTTTAGTAATATGCTAGTATGTGAGTGAGGTGCTGAATATATGGAGATTAATCACTTAAAAAATCCCTCCTTTCATAATTACAATAGAGAGGCAGATTCATATGGACTCATTTCTTCCCCCCCAAAAAGAAAATAAGTGTTTTAGAAGGTCCTAATTCCACTTTGGAGGCATTAGGTAAAAGAATGATTTTCTGAGGTGATTTCCTGAAATGAGACTTAAATGATGAATAATAATAATAACAGAAAAATAGCAAAGATTCCTTGAGCACTTTTTTATGTACCAGGCATGGTTACAAGCACTTCACATATATTCATCTATTTAATGAGTAATAAATACTTTACCAGATGCCTTGGATTAGGATGGCATTCAAGGTAAACTGCATAGCATGTACAGACTCAGTGGCCTAAGAACGGTAGACACATTCAGGGAACTGCAGTCAACCTAGTAGTGGAACATAAGGCTGCCATGCAGGATGTCAGTAAATGAGACTGAAAACCCTGTCTCCTGGAGATCCCATGAACATTAGGCAATGTCCTGCTTTGCTTCTAGCTCTAGTGCCCACACTCAGTGCTTTGGACTGATGCAGTGGAGACCAACAGGTGTTCACTCAACAAAGCAGGTTCTCTGAATGTAGTTACCCATTTAGTTACACTGTCTAATGCCTCAGAGTTTCAACCTGTTTCCTCTGTTAACCTAGTCAGATAAGAGCCCCCAGAATCATTGTCACCATCAGGGCTGCCTTCTTCTTTGCTGCATTTGGGTTATGGATTCTTCTGACCTTTTCTCCTTGTCAATTGGATTCTATCTGCTTTCTATCTTTAAGGGATTCTTCACAAATTTTGGTTTGATGGGGGTACCTTTTTATGTTTCAGTATTATTCTTTTATTTATTTATTAGGTTGCACTGGGCCTTAGTTGCAGCATGCGGACTCAATTCTGTCATGTACGCGGGGATCTAGTTCCCCAACCAGGGATTGAACCCGGGACCCCTGCATTGGGAGCGCAGAGTCTTACCCAGTGGACCACCAGGGAAGTCCCTGTTTCAGTATTATTCTGGATTTCACCTACATCTATATAATCTACAAATATATATGTATAATATATGTATCATATCAAAGGATCTGGGGTAACAGGAGAGGTTGTTACATGCTCATTTTACCATTATGATAATTTTGAATACTGGGTCAATGACATCATTACCCACATTTTCCCCAGGCCTGCTGATAATTTTGGCTACATTGGTCTCATGGTGAATATTGCAATCCTCCTGACCTTAAAAACAATGACCCCATTTGTTTTTTCTTCTCCAGACTTGAGGGACTGTTCATTCTGTCTCCATAGTTTGAGAGAACAGAGAGAGACAAACAGCATCTGGATCTGCTGACTGTCCCCCTAGGACCATAAATCTTCTCTCTTGATGGTCTTTGTCTAGTGTCCTTTCAAAGACTCTCCCTTAGTCTCCTGCTGAGGATCAAAGGATATAATGGAATGGCTTAATATGCATGCATGGTAGCTTATAAACTGCTGACATCCCAGGCGAGAGGCCCACTTGGGTAACTTAAGCTTTCCTTATCATATTCTTACTCTGTTCTGTGCTACTTATATCTCTGTCAGGGTCTGGGCGGTGGCAGGGCAAAAACATAGACTCATATACAGTTTAGAAAATAGAGGAAATTCTGAAGTTAGAGTGACATTCGTAATGGAAGTTCAGAAAGTTGGAAAAGCCGGAGGTCTCTAAAGTCAATCATTGCAAAAAACAAAAGGTCAAGGCATTTGAAGTGGAGGAACTGCCTTGTGGGATATGGCCACAAAGCAGAAGACCAGCCCAAAAGGTCTCAGATTTTTTCTCAGATTATCTGGGTTTCCTATCAGAATTTCTGTCATTTTGCCTGAGCGCAGTGCTGTGGGGTTACTGAAGGACACGGGCATAATCTTTCCCTTATCTTCATTTTTACTTTCTTTCTCTGCTTCCTGCTTATTGTTTAAAACTTTATTTTCTCTCTAAATTGAAGGGAAGTTGCTCTGACATCCTTTTTTTAATTTGCTCTATCTTACTATTTTAGTAAAACTCTATGGTCCAAGCCCTCCATGATTGATTTTTTAAAATCACACTTTGTTCCCAATGTCATTTTTAAAATAAAAGTCTGATTGTTGTAGAATTCATATACCATAAAATTAAGTCTCCTAAAGTATACAGTTCAGTAATTATAAATATATTCATGGCGTTGTCCAATTATTCCGATCTAATTTCAGAGTACTTTCATCACCCCAAGTAAATCCCATACCCTTTAGCAGTTATTCCCCATTTCGTTCCTTCCTTCAGCCCCTGGAAACCCTGGATCTACTTTCTGTTTTTATGGATTTGCCCACTCTGGGTATTTCCTGTAAATGGGATTAAATAATGTGTGAGTTTTTTTGTGATTGGCTTCTTTCACTTAGCCTAATGTTTTCAAGTTTCTTCCATGTTGTAGCATGTATTGATACTTCCTTTCTTTTTATTGCCATTGTATAGATATACCACCTTTTGTTTATTCATTGTTAAATTAATGGAGATATGGGTTCTTTCCGCCTTTTGGCTACTATGAATAACATTGTTATGAACATTCGTTTAGACATAGGTTTTCAATTCTCTTGAAATTCTCAGGTTATGTGGAAAGTCTGTGTTTAACCCTTTGCGGAACTGCCAGAATGTTTTCCATGGAGGCTGCACTGTTTTATATTGAGACCAACAGTACAGAGATTTCCAATTCTCCACATTGTTGTCAAAAGTTCTTATATATCTTTTTGCTTGAAGCTATCCAACTGTGTGTGAAGTGACACCTCATTGTAGTTTTGATTTGCAATTCCCTGCTGGCTAACGATGTGGAACATCTTTTCATGTGCTTTTTGGCCATTTGTGTATCTTCTTTGGAGCAATTCTATTCAAAGACTTGGATTGTCTTTCAATTAGGTTGTCTCTTTATTGCTGAGATACAAGAGTTTTTAAATACATTCTAAATATAAGTCCTTTATCAGATATATGATTAGCAAATATTTGCTGTCATTCCATGAGTTGCTTTTTCACTTTCTTCATGCTATCTTTTGAAGTACAAAGGTGTTTAATTTCGATGAAGTTCAATTTATCTATTTTCTTTTATCATTTGTGGTTCATGTTTGGGTTTTGATATACCTAAGGGATTGTTAATTTAGAAAAACCCTGCTCTCTATCATGTGGTCTGGCTTTAAAGACTGTTATCTCACCATGGACTTAAGAAATCCAAACTCAAGGCTGATCAATGACCTCTTTGTACTAGACAAAAAGGCTATGCGCCTTTATGGAAGGTCTGCTATCAGGGTTAAGAGATAAAATAGATTATTTTTTGCTGGGATGGACAAAAGACATATCAAGATATTTTTTCAACTTAGGTAGGGTTTAGATATAGAGAAAGATGTAGGTCCCTAGGACATCACAGATCTACCAAAAAGATATAAAGTTGAAAGAGCTGGTTGCAGTCTGAGTCAGAGCAGAAAGTGTGTGGTAAATGAATGAATGCCAGACTAAAGCTGAATTATATTCTCCCATGAAGAAGCCATTAGATGTTGTAGGAGGAAGGTAGGAAGGTGATACCTTCTGGGCTTTATGAATGTTCATCTAGATTGTAGACTAAATTGTAGTCTAGAGGAATGATTGCAAAAAGAGGGCCTAGAGGAAAGAAAGCCAGTAGAGAGTCTATGGCAATGCATAAGGTGAGAGGCAGAGTCAATGGGAGCCTTGGTAGTTATAGTGGACAAGGAAGAAGGATGGCACAGATGCTGTGGTTCTGGCAGCTCTTGGGATGCAAGGCGGGGTTGACAATAGGAGCAAGAAAACAAGCTAGTTCAAATGAGAAAATTCTCTCTGATTAAATAAATAGAGAACCATTTTGAGGTAATTGTGGTGCATTGTTCTGATGTTCCAAAGGGGTTGTGGCTTCCTTAATCAAAATAATCTAAATTATATTGCTTTTGAAAATTATTCCTGCAAACATTTTTTCGGCCCCCAAGACAGGATACTTTTGAAAAGAGAAATTTATTCATTTTGCCATTTGAACTCGAGCTGTAATGGAGAAAGGAGCCTGCGCTCTATTTGCAACTCTTCATGGCAACAGCTTAAAATTCTCATTTCTCTATGCAAATGAAGTGCACCTTAAATGGTTGTATGTGTTTTCCTCTTGAAGACAGAAAAAAACGGTTGTATATGTGTGACTGCAATAGCATATGAGGCAGCGTTCTTTGGTAATGTATTTTTGTACTTATATATTGCTCTACTGTAGGCCCTGGGGGTTCTAACAGATATTAAATTTGTACAGCAGATTTAAGCAGTGAGAGGAAGTTCACTTTTTCTGGCTTTTCTTCCCACAAGTCCTAGTGACTTAACCTCTGAAGAACAAAGATAGCTAACCTAAGCTTTAAGGTTTAAAGAATTCAAGAAAAGTTATATAAATATCTTCTAAGATACGCACATACATATACACATATATATGTAATAAAGTTATTACCATACAGTTGTGTGATGAAATCTCCTTTAGGGCTAGTTCTA
This sequence comes from Globicephala melas, assembly GCF_963455315.2. Taxonomy (NCBI): domain Eukaryota; kingdom Metazoa; phylum Chordata; class Mammalia; order Artiodactyla; family Delphinidae; genus Globicephala; species Globicephala melas. The sequence goes on from NC_083315.2 coordinate 154,662,195, forward strand.
ATTGTACTCTGGGTGGCAGCTTTTTGTTTATATGTTTGCTTTGCTTTGATCTATTTTTGTCATGGAACTTTAGGAAATGTGATGGAAGCTATGGACTTTTTCCTGCTACACTTTGCAAGCAGTTTGAGGGGGCATGCAAATTTCCTTAAACCCAATCTCCATCGCTCTGTGAAGAGGCCTCTAGCAGCAGCACACTTGAGTGCAGTGGATGTTCTTGGATAATAGTCTCAGGATGGTCACACGGGTATGACTGTCTAAAAATCACAAGTCATTAAACAATAAGAAACAACAACTCATAGCAGAGAGCGGGCGTCTTGTGTGTATGTTAACAAGGGGGCGAGTTCATAAGAGTGTGGGTAGCTTCTCACATTTTCACCACTTAACAAGAGTCATGGTGCAGTCAACCCTTTATGATTCCCCAATAATATAACAACGTTATACAATAGGACATAAATCAGGAAGATGTGGAGATGGGATAAGCTATCGCTTCCATTTGTCTGTTGAGAACTAGGCGGGTCCAAATCACATGCCTAAATCAAGATCTACGACCGAGCATGAATTATTTTCAACATTTTACTTGTGCTTCACTTTGGCAGAATTAATAAAGTGCTTTAGTTTGAGAGCACTTTTACTAGACTGCAGATAGAAGTAATGAAAAGGTGCTGCTCCTACAGGCAGATGGTAAAATTGGGGTGTGCTTGATCAGGCCTTAAGCTCTCCCTCTGGTGACAGGGCTGTCCGTGCACTCATGGTCGTTAGAGTCCATCAGGAAGAAGCCTCTGTCCTAGGATCCAGCTCACAGCTGTCTGGATTGATGAGCCCATGACTGAAGATCACAGTACTGGCTCCCCATGGCCTCTGATATGAAAGGGATCTGGAAACACCACATGCCCCCCCACCTCCCAAAGTGGAGGGAGGTCTGTGAGGACTCAGTGGGTCTGCAAACACCTGGCTTTGAGCTACAGAAAGAGCAGAGAGGGAAGCTTTATGAGAGGCAGTGCTCATGGCGGGACCCCCATGAATGGTTGTGCAGGTTGGCCCTGTGCAAGGAACCCATGAAGGGCTGTGCAGCTGCGATCTAGCCCCACTTCTGCCTGCAGAGTTGTGCCCTCGGTGCACGACTGTGTCCAACTGCAGGAGGAACTTCTCTCCGATCTAACAAATGCCCTGTGTAGGCTAGTGATGGCTGTGATTCAAGGTCAGTGGTAAATACTGACGTCCTCCCAAAGTCAGTGGAACAGGTTCCATCACCACCAAAAGCAGCACGGAGAGAGATTATTTATCAGAGAGAATAAGAGGAAGACAACATGAAAATCAGGCCAAACCCTGGAGCCTTCAGGTCATGTCAGCTCTCCTTTGAACCAAGACACTACCTTGGGAAGTAAAAAGTGGAGGGGAGAGTCAGCCCTGGCAGGAAGTCCAAGATTAAATTGCCTAAATATTTACTCAAATGAGACTGATCATCCTGAAAGAAATGATGGGGAGTCAAGCATCTGCTGTAGCTCAAGTTGCCAAGTTTGTGTCCTTACTTCCTCTTCCAGCGGACACACCCAGCCTTTGAAACTTGTTAGAGTAGGTTTCATGTAGGAGATGATAATACTCATAGCAAACAAAGAAGCCTACTGTTTCTGCATGACAAAGTGTAGTATATAACTTTTTGACTTATATGTAATATCTGTTCTCCCCTATAGTCTATAAGCCTCTCTAACCACGGTTATATATTTATTCAAGTATTCCTTGAACCTCTCAAGAATGCTTTCTACATAGAAGATGCTCAATAAATTAGCATAGAAGTGTTTCACTAATAGCTTAAGCTATAATGAGACATGTTTAGCTCTTCCACTAGAAGACTGGCTGCCTTTTCAGACTCCAGATAACTTATGTCTTTGTTTTCATCACATTTTATGTCTTTGTTGTCAGTGTTTGGGGTTTTGGCGGAAGATGAGAGAAGGAAAACTTGCTCCTTATGTATGGTGTAATATACCCACTCAAATGTTGGCATATGCACAAGCTAAGCCTGATAAAAATCTGTTCAACAATCTTATTAAATTAGTTCTTTAATCCTATGAAAGGGGAAAAATACTGGGAGATGAATAGAATTCTTGTAAGATGCTGGCTTAGCAATTCTCAAAGCTAACGCTGAAGATTTCTCTAATTAAGTTGGAAATAGTGAGGTGCATTTCCCCCCAGCATTACTGTTTCCAGAGCAATAATACACTTGTATGCCAGGCTGAACTATGTAACCTCCTTAGGGGATGACGTTAAGCTGTCTTCTACCTTTTGTTTGTGAGGAGTCCCTGTGACACACCCAGGCAAGAAAAAGCTACACTAGGCACCAATATGAAAGGCTGTATTCATTGTCTGCCTAGAATATACAACAGACCTTGACTGTAATATCTTACTCTGTTGAAATATCTTTGGATATTTATCAACTTTTTGAAATTATGGGATATTTTTCTTTCCAAAATAAAAATCTTTATCATTTTCAGCTTTCTTTGATAAACCCCCAATGCTTATATTTTAACTTTTAGTAATTCATGCTATAAATACTATACTGCATTTTTTTGCTACTACATTGCTTTTTGTCACTATATATGTGACACCAGGCCAATACACATAGATTGCCTTCATGTCTTTTAAAGGATGTCTACTACTATTACACTGTACAGTACCCATGTAAGTGTCTATCAATAGAAAATAGGCTAATACAGTTTTTGCTTATTTTAGTGTTTTTGCAGTCAGCGCTATAATATATCTTGAACATATATCTTTGTGAGTTTTCCAGTAAATTTCTCTGGGTTTCCAGAAATAGAATTGCCAAGTCTAACTGTATGTGCATTTAAACTGTTGATCTGTACTGCCAAGCCACTCTAGTATGGTGGACCACTCTAGACGCTAACCCGGTACTTACCGTCATGTTTTAAGTAATAGCGCAGAGAGGAAATGATAGTATTTGGATGGCCTGAGGGTAAAGAGGGGAAGGTGTTCTCAGCAAGGCCAACCAGCTCAAGGGCTGCAGCTACCTTTAAGGATGGAGTATCTGTACTCTCACAGCCCATTTTTGAACCATCGTTCCGGAAGTGTTGTTCTAACCAACAGTGTATGCAAGTTTATTGTCCATGTTTTAAAAAATCTTCAGTCTCATCTGCAAAAATTTCTCACTTAAAGTTTCTTTTACTTCTTTGATAATCAACGATGTTGAACAGCTTTTCCTGTGCCGATTGCTGTCTGTATTTTTCTAAAAATTTGCTCTATGTGTGCTCTGCCCACGGAGCCCCGATGTGAGCTGCCTGGATGTTCCCAACATCCGCACCTCTGAAAGTCTCTTTTCCGCTGGCTAATCTCGCTCCCCACATCCTACGAATCATAGTTTCTGTCTGAGAAGTCGGCATGTGGTGGAGTTCGCTGTGCTCATAGGCTCACCCCCTGTGCCGCTGGCCTGTTCAATGCTGCTGTCCTCCACACTGACACCACTCCTCCCTTTCAGTTCCAAACACAGTCTTAAGCCTGCTGTGAGTTGTAAATGCTTAAGGAAATTAGAAGATAATAGGGGCTTACAACACAGACTAGCCAATAAATTAAAACTAAGTATCAGATTTCCCTGTTGCCAAGGTTCTTTGTCCTGCCCACCAAGGGGAGACTTCCTCCGCTCGCCTGCATCTTCTCGGCTCTTGTGCAAGCCTCTTCTCACATCTTGGACCCTTCTTTTCCTTCTCAGAGTTCCTGAGAAGTTCCTCAGAAGTCTCTGCCCTTTTCAGCATTCCAGATCCTGTAATCTTCCCAGAAATCCTAAAGTTCTGATAGTTGAAATGCAAGGCAATTGCAATCTTATACCTGAACTTTCCAATTAGGCTGAACCCAGAGGGGTCTTTTTTTTTTTTTTTTAACATCTTTATTGGAGTATAATTGCTTTACAATGGTGTGTTAGTTTCTGCTTTATAACAAGGTGAATCAGTTATACATACACATATGTTCCCATATCTCTTCCCTCTTGCGTCTCCCTCCCTCCCACCCTCCCTATCCCACCCCTCCAGGCGGACACAAAGCACGGAGCTGATCTCCCTGTGCTATGCGGCTGCTTCCCACTGGCTATCTACCTTACATTTCGTAGTGTATATATGTCCATGCCACTCTCTTACTTTGTCACAGCTCACCCTTCCCCCTCCCCATATCCTCAAGTCCATCCTCTAGTAGGTCTGTGTCTTTATTCCTGTCTTACCCCTAGGTTCTTCATGACATTTTTTTTTTCTTAAATTCCATATATATGTGTTAGCATACGGTATTTGTCTTTCTCTTTCTGACTTACTTCACTCTGTATGACAGACTCTAGGTCTATCCACCTCATTACAAATAGCTCAATTTTGTTTCTTTTTATGGCTGAGTAATATTCCATTGTATATATGTGCCACACCTTCTTTATCCATTCATCCGATGACAGTGCCCAGAGGGGTCTTTTTGACCATAAAGTCCATCAAGGTGTTTTCCTGAAAAGAAACTCACTCTCTCCTGTGATGATGATAAGAAGCACTGTAGTCTTTTGTTCGTTTCTATTGTTGTCTTTTTAAAAAAGACCTTCTCCCATTTCTCTAGTGGGGTGTTTGCTTTTCCTTTTTATTTGTAAAAGCTCTTTATATCCCATTTCAACCACTTATAAGCACATGCTCTGGGTAATTCTTTTAATTTCTCTGTGCCTCAGTTTTCTCATCTGTGAAAATGGGTCTAAGAGTAGCCTGTACCTCATGAGGTTGTTAGGAAATTAGTTAAGCTTATTACAATGTCTGGCACATACATGTCTGTATATGTTGGTTACTAATTTTACACTTATTCTTACTAAGAATATAAAATTTTTTGTATATTGCAAACAATTTCCCCAGTTTTTAATCTGTATTTTCAATTTTGACTATCTCTCTTCTATTCTGTGAAAAGTGTTGTGGACCTGTTAAGTTTTTTCCTTTATGGTTTCTGGTTTAACATCATGATAAGAAAGACTTTCTCTGCCCCAAGTTTATTTTTAAAAATTCATTTGCACATTTATAGTTACTGTTAAATTATTATTCAACATAAAAACAGTTGTTAAAGTATCAGGTAGATGATACAGCACCCCATCCCCCCAAAGGCATATTCTTATATCCTCAGACTCAGATTTAAACTCAGACTGAGATTTAAATTCCTTAAAGTTGAGATTTAATAAAGACAACAAAAAATTCATCCTAGAATAACTGGACTTATTTTTTTTCCCATGACGTGGGTTGACATAAGCATAAAATTGATCCAATGTTATAAGCCGCAGTCCCTGGGTTCTTACTTTAACTCAGCAAGGCATTCGTGAGCCATGAGCCAGGTGGGCTGGGGGAAACATCCTCTTAGAGTGCGGCTCTTCTCCTCTCACTGCTTATTTAGCATGATCCTCACCTAACTGAGAGCTCCGCACACTCTGTTAGTATGAATTTAGAGCAACTGTAGCAGCAAGACTTAACTTCCTTTATATTAACCTAGCGTCTTTGGTACAAGGGGGTAACTAGTCCATGCAGACCAAATGCAGGCTCTTCCTCAAACTGCTTGTAAAGATCTTACCCCTGAAATTCCCAGCTACTGCAGATCCCCACAGTAATGAAACCTACAGAGATCTATTCTTCATTGAACTCAGCTACATTCCTGCTGTGGCTGCCAGTTACTCAGAAACAGCTTCCATGTCTCTGTTCTCAGTGTCTCTAAGTTTGCATGGAAAGAAATAGTAGAAAGAAACAGCTGCTAAGCCGGCTCCCACACTCTGTCCAGCCCTGCAGGGGTCTATGACACTTTCCGGGTCACATTACCATGTATACCCCTCGTAGATTTTAAAGCTCACATTTCCTGTGCAGCTCGTTTACACCGACTCGGGCTAGAGCTACACTCTCCTGTGTGAGGTCACAGGGGGAAAACTGGTTGTACAATTTGTACTACACCAAACCCAGCCCTAAGTGTAGGCAGAGTGAGCATCTATGTAACAGAGAGAGAGGAAAAAATAACCTCTGTCAGAGAGCTGGCTGGAGAACCTAGAACTTCACTAACATCCCTTTAATAGGTGGCTTTCTTGAGAACGCAAGTGTTTGTGTTTAACTTAAGTTAGGGATAACCATTTTTAAATTGTGAATCAGGAAAACTTTAGTAAATTAGTGCCACTTAAAGCACTTAAGATAGTAGAAAATAGTAGAGAAGTGAGCACAGGCAAGAAACAAGGGTTAGGGTTGAGGAAAGACAAGTTGTAAAGTGTCATTGAAAGAATACTGGGTTGTACTCAGAACACTCCAGTTCACTCATTCATACAACAAATATTAAATGACCACTTACTAGGTGCTGGGCAGTGAGCCTGGCACTCAGCGCTTACTGGTGAATATGACACACATGTCCTTCGCCTTTAAGAAGTTAACACCCTCATGGGGAAGCCCGACAAGATCTATAATTACAAATGGTGATACCCACCATAAGGGTGTTGACTAAAATATGCACAACCTAAAAGTTAAGAGTTATGTTTTATTCAGTGGACATTCTTAGGACTTCAACCTGCGAGACAGGACTCTCAGATAATGCTGAGCAAACTATTTTGAAGAGGAAGAGGGGAACCCAGGATATATGGGAGCTTTTGCCACAACACCAGGTAGTCGGAACAAAAGGCTACTGTTAATAAAAGAAAACTAGGTATCTCAAGTTAAGGAATTTAGCACTTTTCTGTGTATGGGAAGGTGCAGGAGTCTGGGCTCACTGAAATCATTCCTCTGATGTGCATCTTAGCTATCTGGGCCAGTACCCTGTGTTTTCTCATCGTGAGTCTCCTCAGGATGCACCATCCCAGGTGGATGGAGTCTGCTGCCTGCTAGATGGTGGGCGCTCCTTGTTTCCATCCTGAGTTCCCAGGGCTCACTGTCGGGGGCGGCTGTAATGTGGTGGCTACAATCCTCTGGTCACTGATGTGGCGGCATTATTTTATTTCTCAGGGGGAAATGAGCAGGGTGCAGGGATAGGTGCAGAGTTTGCAGGTGGGAGTTTTTCATTTGGTAGATGGGTCAGGGTTGGTCTCTCCGAGAAGATTTTAATTCAAAACTCAAAGGATGCTCAGGTGGTGGTCGTGTGGATGAACCAGGCAGAGAAAACGTCATGTGAAAAGACACAGATGAAGAGTTTAGTGAGTTGAAGGCACTAACAGGGTCTAATATGACTGGGAAGCACTGAAAACAGCAGACAGGGACCTAGATGAGACTGAAAGGCAGACAGGGGTCTCACTGCAAAGGGCCTTACTGGCATCCTAAGGAGCTTATGGCCACAGGAAGGTTTCTAACAAGAGCAGGTGTGACTTGAGTCATACCTCAGGATTACTCCCTGGCTGCTGGATGGAGAAGTGACTGTCCTTATGGCCCTGTCTCTGTCTTAGTTGCTATTAGAGCCACTTCTGTAGGTCAGAAGTGTCCTCTAAGCTCTCTTCAAGTTGTCAGATCTCAGTCTCTTCTTAGCTCTAATAACGAGCTGTGATGGAAAAGTGGGAGAGGAGGGTGTGTGTTAGTGGTGGGATTCGGAGGACACTTCAGGTGCTTCCAGGTAGGTGCGTATGGCAGAGTGGAAGGTAATAAAGTCAAGTGGCTCAAGTCCTAAGTTTACTCAGAGCCGGTCTTTCCCACACGCCAGAACTGTGAGTAACACACACTTTTACTTCACATAGCTTGATCTCATATATCCATTATTTACATTTTGGGAATTTAGGTCAATAGTCTTTTTTACACTCATTTACAAATATTTGTTGTTTCCTGTTTACATGGTAAGGGGGCGGGAACAAAGAAGGCAGTGTGATCCAACGGAAAACATGTGGGGCTTGGAGTTTGTTCAAAATTTACATCCCAGCCCTACGATATACTAACTCCATAAGGTTAGACCTGAGTCTTCTCTCATCTGAGCAGTGGGGACGCCAATACCCACCTAAATGAGATTTGTACGCCAAGCCTCTAATTTTGGTGTCTATCAATGAGTAAAGTCAGTACACATGTGTAACATTTTAGGGTCCCAAGGATCGTTTCTGGCAAGGAGGGCAGATTAATATGCAGCATTTTCTTCCTATATTGTCAAATAGGTTCAAGATTACAAACTCATCTCTCAAAAGTTTCAAAAGCCTGCATTGCTTCAGTCTTAAAAGGGGAATTAGTTGAGTAGTCACACTGAGAAGCCTAGTTATCTAGCAATACCGATTCCTGAGAGAAATTTAATCTTTCTGTTCTTTTTCTCTTAAGAAATCGATGTATACAGACATTTGCAATTTTGTTGAACTTGTATATTGCCCCCTGCCCCCCTCCCCGCTCATAGCTCATGAGGCTTATGCAAATACAAAGAAGGCTTTAGTACAAAGCCCTTGAGTTGTAGATAATACAGTCCTAAAAGATGCTTTCACATGGGGTGGGGGGCTGTCTTTAATGACTTTCCTTAAAACTTGAGATCTTCCCCTTCAGACACTAGAATCAGAACCAAGTCATATACTCAACTATAGGAAACAGCACAAGACACTGTTGGAGAGGAAGAGAACTTTCCTGTACCCTTCCAAGTTCTTCTGGCTGGTCTAGAAATTAAATTGACATAAGACAGGTTAACAGGAGAAAATCAATTTTAATTTTGTTTGTCTGGGAATCCCACATACGTGAGAGGTACAGAGACAGAAAGGTAAAATGAGGTACATATGCCATCCTGAGCTAAGGAATGGGATAGGGACCGGGGCCTTCCGGGACAGGAGGGTCATTCACATGACAATAGGAGGAAGAGCAGATGTTTGGTAATTAGATGTTTGCCCTGCCGTATAGATGAGGCCACTTAGATAAAATTTATCTCCAGTAATAACTCTTTTCTGGGAAAAATCCTCAATTTAAATTCTTCTAGGTAGTTAAGGGAGGGGCAGTAATTTCCCTTGAAACTGCAGGGTCTTGATTGCCTTTAGCTCAAAATAATCTTCATGTAAAACTGACACATTTTGAGGAGGCTTGTTCTGAACCCCTAAAACGCTAAAGAATTTTGCATTTGGGCAGAAGATCCACAAATCTGAGTGTCACAGAAGAAGCAGAACGGACTCCTCCACTATCCCTTCTCTACTCGCTGATACTGGTGCCTAATGTTTACAAGAGAGGGGAGCTCCAAAAGTTGAAAGAAAACCAAAACACTTTGTTTTCACTTGTTGTAAAAAGTAGAGACAGATTCCATAATATGGGTATGAATATGAAAGTTTTATCCTTAGTGATACAAACATTTTGACTGAGTTTTGCAACTTTATGATGCAAAGTGGTATCCTCTTTGAAACAGAACCCAAGCAAGACAGTTACTGGCAACAACAAGCTAAAAGCATTCTTTGGTTGGGTGGTGGGGGTGGGGGGGAGCGGGTGTGGAATTAAGAGTTAAATGGCAATTTCTCCTTAAAGGACACAGCCATAGTCCAGGGTTAGTGTCCCTTCTACTTCAGCATATGCCTGTGGTAGTCAACATCCCATCATTCAAACACAGTGGTACCTGTCGTGGCCTTATCTTATCTGACTCATCTTTTTCCAAGTTGGGGGTCCCTATTGTAGTGCGGAGCTCACCCAGACAGCAACATACTTTGTTGAGGCAGCACGCTCAGGAGATGCTCACCTTGACTGCTTTTCCTGGGCTATGGAATCTTAAATTGAAATGACAGCTGGGTCCACCTGTGTCTGAGTAGCCTTCCCTTCATGGTGTTCTTTTTCACTTAAACAAAAAACATTTACCAAGAATGATTGAATTCCTGTTCTCAAATCAACTATGTATAATTTAATGAACAGTTATGTTTAAATGCAAAACTACATGTTAGTAGGGCTACAGCTTTGTATCTTTATCCCTATTCTTGATATTCTTACTAAGTGCAATTTGTTCTTTTTGTGCTAAGGATCTTCTCTGGTCTTTTATTATAAAATGGAGATAACTCATAGGATTTTTGGAGACTTTCAGTCAGTTATTACTGTTCATATACTTATCATAAATATGTTTGCCTGAGTAGTACCTCAGAGGTAGCTGAGATTTGGGCAGGTATGGAATAGAGGATAGTTATATTTTGATAGGCATATAGGAAACAGTGTGGGAAAATAGACTTAAAGCAAAGGGTATGCCTAGAAAAGGTGGGAAGACAGTCTCTTGTGGATTCCGTGAAATTAGAAGGATAATGTAGAGTAGCTTGGGTACTTGGAATAGGGAGAAAAAGAGTAGCCTGAAGTAAGAGAGAAGCTCTAAAAAGGCTGCTAGGAGTTTCCAGCTTTCAGTTCACTTCTTCATAGTCTTAGATGTGACATTTTTGTTCCGTAAGTGATCCTAGCTCAGCATGTAGTTCAGAAAGGCACTTAGCCTCTCTAGTCTCCAGCCTGTGTTCTGCTACATGACAGCACAGATGACCTGAAAAGTTGCTTTCTGCTCAAACTTCCATGAACTCACTCACCATTGAGGAATATGGAGTCAAAACATCTGCATTCCACAAGAATACCCAGGTACATGAATAGCATGGCACACTGTCCACAATAGAATTTATGCAAGTTGCGTGGAAACTGGAGAATCACAGCAAAGGTTGGGAGACTTGCAATGGAATAATATTATTTTTAAAGATATCACTCCAATAAAATGAGAAGGCTCCAGGGGCGTGGAAAGAGCTGCAGGTGAATATTTTTGTTAGTTTTGAGAATGTTCTCTTGATTCCTTAGCTGAATTTTGATCATGTACTTACAGTAAAGAATCCAGTGAAAAAAAAAAGCATTCTTGAGATACTCTGAATAAGAAAAAAATCTGAGGGGACAACATGGAGTCAGCAGTCACCCTTCATTCATCCCGAAAAAAGAACCTATTACAATTGTTTCATGATATTTATATCACCAGGAAAATGTCTTCGTTAGAAATACAAAGCTATACGGATATATTGGGAGGTTAAGGAAAGACAAGGAATTTTATCTCAAATTAATACTGACATCCTCACTCTCAATTTTTTTTTTTTCTGAGAATTTGACAACTACAGAAAAGAAAAATTCTAAGGCTCTGAAAACTCTGCTTAGAGGCGTCACCAACACTTTAAATTCAACTCCTTCATTCCCACTTGAAACCCACTCTCAGCCTCTTTAGCGACTGAAAGGCTTTTTGTGCCCTTGTCTTCCTTCTGAGACCTGTGTGTCACACACAGGCACGCGGCAGCAATGGGAAGACTGTCTTTTGTTTGAGGAGAGTGATGACGAGGGTCCCCCAGGTGGCAGAAACCACTTCCACGCTGTTTTCTCAAGTCGGCTCCAGAACACCTTTTACTTAAAGAAGTGAGAATCCATTGTTTGAAGTAGCTTCTTGGCTAAGTTACAATCTTAGGTAGGAAATCTTTTTTGCTTTTTAATTTTATTAATGAATTCGGAGTAAAAGGAAGTTGAGAAACCTGTTGTAGAAATACACTTTATCTGTACACACTAGCCCTTCATTTTTGAGGAAGGCTTTGAGAAAAGGTTACTGGGTGTTTTGATGCCCTATTTTCTTATCACTTGCAACAGAAGCTAAATGTTCTCCTTCTCAGTCAGGTTCAAAACGGCTGAGTGCCTAACACAGGAGGCTGTTAAGTGAGCAGCAGAGTGATGAGGGGGTAGACTCTTGAATCAGAGAGGTCCTCATTGGATTGTCAGTTGCTCCATCATCTATTTGTGTTGTTATGCCTCCTGGACCCAGAAAAGGGGACCCCTGCCTTGTGCTCTGTGGATTAAGGGGTCTTCATATCCAAAACTTACAAACTACATTTACTAAAGGACTCCTGGTTGCCTCTGTTACTTAGGATCCTGCATTCAGCACTGGCACATAACCGTCAACATCCATCCTCACAATTAACACAATTCAGGACCCAGAGAAATGCTTCTCCATACCTCTTGTCTTCAAAAGGAAAGTCACCTCCACTCGAATACCATGAAAGCTTGCTGGTGGTGCTATTGGTACATCAAAGAAGAACACTGCTTTGGAGTACAAGGAGGATTGGAGCTGCAGCAGAGGCGTTTAGATAAAAGGCAAATTAATTAACTTGTCAAAACTTCCTCTCAGATAGCATAAATGCAATACATTTTTACATAATGAAGTGTCATTTCCAAGTTGTACTGAAACAAATGGCTCCAAAGGCATCTACTAATTAAAGCAGTTTCTGCAACAGTTGTGTTGATGTCTAAGGAACATTTTGTAACAAACATTAAGCATCATATTACATTCAATTTGTACATATATGTGGGTAGGTTGAGATGTAACATGTGAGAAATATGATTCCATCTCTTTACATTGGTGTTTAAATGGCTATTAAACACTAGAAGTAGGGTTTGTTTTGTTTTTATAAAAACATTGAATGAGATTTTATTAAATTTCAAAAACTAGGGGCAAAGTCAAGATGGTGGCATGGGAAGATGCAGAGTTCACATCTCCCCACAACTAGGGCACCTGCCAGACTCTGGTGGGGGACCTTGATGACCAAGGGGATAGGAGGAAACCCCCAGCAAACCAGTAGGACATGGGGGGACTGAGGGGGGTGCAGAAGTGGAGGCCAGGTAGGATTGGTGTCCCTGAGGGGTGGCTGGAAAGGGGGAGGGGTTCCCATGCCTGGAGGGACCCTCAGGGGCTCAGACCGGGGGGAACACCAAGTGAGCGTTTCCCCTGCCCAATCAGCCCCAGAAGCCTGCTTCCATCCTCAGAGGCCCCCTCTAGGCCATGTTGGTCCTGGGGACTTAGGAGGGAAGCAGGGAGAACAGGGAGAGGTAGGAGGGAGGGGCCCTCCAGGACAAGAGGAGCAGAGAGGAGTGGAGGGTGTTTTCCCTGCCCACTCAAGCCCAGGAAGCCTGCTGGGCTCCCAGGCCAGGTCCCTCACCCTCTGAGACCAGAGACATGCTGGGGCCCCATCTGCTCTATGGAGCCTAAGCCCCAACCCACATGCCTCCTCAGGCCCTTTTCCAGCCATGTGGGTCTTAAGCATAGGTCCTACACACTGCCTAAACCCTGCCCCTGCCTAAGCCCTGCACCCCAGAACCAAGGACTTTTCTGCCTTTTTTTTTTCCTTCTCTTTTTTACCTTTGTCGTTCTGTTTTACCCTCCATTTGTTGTTTCATCTATATTTTTATATTCTTTCTAACATATCTATTAGTTTCCTAGTCTAATTTTATTTTTTACTCTTTGTTATTGTTCTCCGTTTTTTCTTTTCTTATTTTTGCCACCCTGTGTGGCTTGTGGAATCTTGGTTCATGAGCCAGGGGTTGGGCCAAGGTTCCTGCAGTGGGAGCTCCAATTCTGAACCACTGGACTAACAGAGAACCTCAGACCCCAGGGAATATTCATTGGAGTGATGTCTCCAAGAGGTCCTCGTCTCAGCAACAGGACCCATCTCTACCCAACAGCCTAAAAACTCCAGTGTTGGAATCCTGAGGCCAAACAACCAGTAAGACAGGAACACAATCCCACCCATCAAAAAAAAAAAAAAAAAAAAAAGAGCGAGCTATGGCAAAAAAATATGTCACAGAAGAAGGAGCAAGGTAAAAACCTATAAGATCAAATAAATGAAGAGGAAATAGGCAATCTACCTGAAAAAGAATTCAGAGTAATGATAGTAAAGATGATCCAGAATCTCAGAAATAGAATGAAGGCACGGAATGAGAAAATACAAGAAATGTTTAACCGAGATCTAGAAGAACTAAAGAACAAACAAGCAGAGATGAACAATACAATAACTGAAATGAAAAATACACTAGAAGGAATCAAAAACAGAATAACTGAGGCAGAAGAATGAATAAGTGAGCTAGAAGACAGAATGGTGGAAATAACTGCCTAGAAGCAAAGTAAAGAAAAAAGAATGAAAAGAATTGAAGACAATCTCAGAAACCTCTGGGACAACACTAAATGCAACAATGTTTGAATTATAGGGGTCCCAGAAGAAGAAGAGAAAAAGAAAGGGTCTGAGAAAATATTTGAAGAGATTATAGTGGAAAACTTCCCTAACATGGGAAAGGAAATAGTCACCCAAGTCCAGGAAGTGCAGAGAGTCCAATACAGGACAAACCTAGGAGAAACACACCAAGACACGTATTAATCAAACTAACAAAAATTAAATTCAAAGAGAAAATATTAAAAGCAGCAAGGGGAAAGCAAAAAATAACATACAAAGGAATCCCCATTAGGTTATCAGCTGATTTTTCTGCAGAAACGCTGCAGGCCAAAAGGGAGTGTCAGGATATACTTAAAGTGATGAAAGAGAAAAACTGACAACCAAGATTACTCTACCTAGCAAGGATCTCATTCAGATTTGATGGAGAAATCAAAAGCTTTTCACACAAGCAAAAACTAAGAGAATTCAGCACCACCAAACCAGCTTTACAACAAATGTTAAAGAAACTTCTCTAGGCAGGAAACACAAGGAAAGAAAAATATCCACAAAAACAACCCCCCCAAAATTTAGAAAATGGTAATAGGAACATACATATCAATAATAACCTTGAATGTAAATGGATTAAATGCCCCAACCAAAAAGACACAGACTGACTGAATGGATACAAAACCAAGATCCATATATATGCTGTCTACAAGAGACCCACTTCAGACCTAGGGACACATTCACACTGAAAGTGAAGGGATGGAAAAAGATATTCCATGCAAATGGAAATCAAAAGAAAGCTGGAGGAGCAATACTCGTATCAGATAAAATAGACTTTAAAATAAAGACTGTTACAAAAGATAAGGAAGGACACTACATAATGATCAAGGGATCAATCCAAGAAGAAGATATAACAATTATAAATGTTTATGCACCCAACATAAGAGCACCTCAATATATAAGGCAAGTGCTAACAACCATGAAAGGAAAAATAGTAACACAATAATAGTAGGGGAATTTAACACCCCACTTACACCAATGGACAGATTATCCAAACAGAAAATAAATAAGGAAATACAAGCTTTAAGTGACACAATAGACCAGATAGATTTAATTGACATTTATAGAACATTCCACCTGAAGTGCCAGAATACACTTTCTTCTCAAGTGCACATGGAATATCCTCCAGGATAGATCACATCTTGGGTCACAAATCAAGCCTCAGAAAATTTAAGAAAATTGAAATCATGTCAACATCTTTTCTGACCACAACACTATGAGATTGGAAATCAATATCAGAAAAAACACTGTAAAAAACACAAATACATGGAGGCTAAACAGTATGCTACTAAATAACCAAGAGATCACTGATGAAATCAAAGAAGAAATTAAAAATACATAGAAACAAATGACAATGAAAACAGGATGACCCAAAACCTATGGGACACAGCAAAAGCAATTCTATGAGGGAAGTTTACAGCAATTCAATCCCACCTCAAGAAACAAGAAAAATCTCAAATAAAAAATCTAACCCTACACCTAAAGCAACTAGAGAAAGAAGAACAAAGAAAACCCAGTCAGTATAAGGAAAGAAATCCTAAAGATCAGAGCAGAAATAAATGAAATAGAAATGAAGAAAACAATAGCAAAGATCAATAAAGCTAAAAGTTGGTTCCTTGAGAAGATAAAACAAAATCAATAAACCCTTAGCCAGAATCATCAAGAAAAAAAGAGAGAGGACACAAATCAATAAAATTAGAGATGAAAAAGGAGAAATTACAATTGATGCCACAGAAATACAGAGGATTATAAGAGACTACTACAAACAACTATATGCCAATAAAATGGACAACCATGAAGAAATGGACAAATTCTTGGAAAGGTACAATTTTCCAAGATTGAACCAAGGAGAATTAGAAAATATAAACAGACCTATCACAAGCAATGAAATTGAAACTATAATTTAAAGTCTTTCAACAAACAAAAGCTCAGGACCAGATGGCTTCACAGGCGAATTCTATCAAACATTTAGAGAAGAGCTAACACTGATCCTTCTCAAACTCTTCCAAGAAATTGCAGAGGGAGTAACACTCCCAAATTCATTCTACAAATCCACCATCACCCTGATACCAAAACCAGAAAAAAATGTCACACACAAAAAAATTATAGACCAATATCACTGATGAACATAGATGCAAAAATCCTGAGCAAAATATTGGCAGACAGAGTCCAACAACACATTAAAAGGATCATACACCATGATCAAGTGGGATTTATCCCAGGAATGCAAGGATTCTTCAATATACACAAATCAATCAATGTGATACATCATATTAACAAATTAAGGAATAAAAACCATATGATCATCTCAATAAATGCAGAAAAAGTTTTTGGCAAAATTCAACACCAATTTATGATTAAAAACTCTCCAGAAAATGGGCGTAGAGGGAACCTACCCCAACATAATAAAGGCCATATATGACAAACCCACAGCAAACATCATTCTCAATGGTGAAAAACTGAAAGCACTTCCACTAAGATCAGGAACAAGGCAAAGATGTCTACTCTCATCACTCTTATTCAACATAGTTTTGGAAGTCCTAGCCATGGCAATCAGAGAAGAAAAAGAAATAAAATGAATACAAATTGGAAAAGAAGAAGTAAAACTGTCACTGTTTGTAGATGACATGATACTGTACATAAAAAATCCTAAAGATACCACCAGAAAACTACTAGAACTAATCAATGAATTTAGTAAGGTTGCAGGACACAAAATTAATGCACAGGAATCTCTTGCATTCCTATATGCTAACAACGAAAAATCAGAAAGAGAAATTGCGGAAACAAACCAATTTACCATTGGAAAAAAAAGACTAAATTACCTAGGAATAAACCTACCTAAAGAGGCTAAAGAGTTGTACTCAGAAAACTTTAAAACACTGATGAAAGAAATCAAAGATGACATAAACAGATGGAGAAATATACCATGTTCTTGGATTGGAAGAATCAATATTGTGAAAATGACTATACTACCCAAAGCAATCCACAGATTTAATGCAATCCTTATTGAACTACCAGGGGCATTCTTCACAGAATTAGAACAAAAGATTTTACAATTTGTGTGGAAACACAAAAGACCCTGAATAGCCAAAGTAATCTTGAGAAAGAAAAATGGAGCAGGAGGAATCAGGCTACCTGACTTTAAACTATACTACAAAGCTACAGTGATCAAGACAGTATGGTAGTGGCACAAAAAACAGAATTATAGATCAATCGTACAGGATAGAAAGCCCAGAGATAAACCCACACACATATGGTCACCTAATTTAAAACAAAGAAGGCAAGAACATACAATGGAGAAAAGACAGCCTCTTCAATAAGTGGTGCTGGGAAAACTGGATAGCTACATGTGAAAGAATGAAATTAGAACACTTCCTAACACCATACACAAATATAAACTCAAAATTGATTAAAGACCTAAATGTAAGACTGGAGACTATAAAACTCTTAGAGGAAAACATAGGAATAACACTCTGACATAAACCACAGCAAGATCTTTTTGGATCCACCTCCTAGAGTAATGAAAATAAAAACAAAAATAAACAAATGGGACCTAATTAGATTTAAAAGCTTTTGCAGAGCAAAGGAAACCATAAACAAGACGAAAAGACAACCCTCAGAATGGGAGAAAATATTTGCAAATGGAACAACGGACAAGGGATTAATCTCCAAAATATACAAGCAGCTCATGCAGCTCAATATTAAAAAAACAAGCAACCCAATTAAAAAATGGGTGGAAGATCTAAATAGACATTTCACCAAAGAAGGCATACGGATGGCCAAGAGGCACATGAAAAGATGCTCAACATCACTAATTATTAAGTAAATGCAAATCAAAACCACAATGAGGTATTACCTCACACCGGTCCGAATGGCCATCATCAAAAAATCTACAAACAATAAATGCTGGAGAGGGTGTGGAGAAAAGGGAACCCTCTTGCACTGTTGGTGGGAATGTAAATTGATACTGCCACTATGGAGAACAGTACAGAGGTTCCCTAAAAAACTAAAAATAGAACTACCATACAACCCAGCAATCCCACTACTGGGCATATACCCTGAGGAAACCATAATTCAAAAAGAGACGTACCACAATGTTCATTGCAGCTCTATTTACAATAGCCAGGACATGGAAGCAACCTAAGTGTCCATCAACAGATGAATGGATAAAGAAGATGTGGCACATATATACACTGGAATATTACTCAGACATAAAAAAAACAAAACTGAGTTATTTGTAGTGAGGCAGAAGAACCAGAGTCTGTCATACAGAGAGAAGTAAGTCAGAAAGAGAGAAGCAAATACTGTACCCTAATGCATATATATGGAATTTAAAAAAAATGGTACTGATGAACCTAGTGGCAGAGCAGGAATAAAGATGCAGACATAGAGAATGGACTTGAGGATGAGGTGGGGGAGGGGGAAGCTGGGGTGAAGTGAGAGAGTGGCATGGACATATATACACTACCTAATATAAAATACATAGCTAGGGGGAAACAGGTGCATAGCACAGGGAAATCAGTTCAGTGCTTTGCAACAACATAGAGAGGTGGGATAGTTTGGATGGGAGGGAGGCTCAAGAGAGAGGGGATATGGGGATATATGTATACATATAGCTGGTTCACTTTGTTGTACAACAAAAACTAACACAGCATTGTGAAGCAATTATACTCCAATAAAGATGTATAAAAAATTTCCAAAAACTAAAATAAACATTTCATCTTTATTTAAATTATTTTAATATTTAAAAATATACTTTGTATTAGGCTCTCTAAATTTAATAATTTAAAATATTTTATAGGAAAATAAATTTAAATTTGAAACACAATGTTTTGATCCTTCACATTTTCTTTACTTTACAGTTTTGATAAAATATATTTGGTACATAATATTTGAATTTTGGTAAAATATATGCAAATGTTACACACGTTCAATACATTATGCTTTATTTTTTAATCCTTTAGATTAGTACACTGATAGAATACAAATTATGTGAAAAATCTTGTTTATAACAGCATAATTATTATGCTGAAATGAAGACAAGAAAAATACATTTTGAGGAATGTACATAATAATAATTTCTTACTTTCTCGTGTTAGTACTCTTTCAAACATTTTTAGTCCAGAGACAGAATACCCAAAGATACACATTAATAATTAAGTTTAATCACTTTCAATGTTTTGTCAACTTTTAGTAATATAAAAAACATAGCTTTACACATATTTTTCAATTTTGTTTTTATAAAAGGACATGTATCAATGTAGAGGAATGGGATGTATTTATTTACCACTGTGATAGCTTGAGTTATTACTATTAAGTACGTTGCCATATGGCATGAAACCCTTTATTCATACTCTCGCCCAGGCCCCACAATTTCTATGAATGGGTCTGAGTGAATGATCTTTAGAATTAAACCTCTTGGGGCTTGAATTTCCTCACCTGTAAAATCAGAATGATAACACTTCCCAAGATGATGGTGAAGATGATAGGAATGCTGTAAAGCCCTTAGCACAGTGAAAGATGGTGAGAATTCAATTACAGTGTTTATAATATCCTTACATGAAGTAACAGCTCACTAGCTTCTGATATAGCATTGTCTGATTAAGTAATTTGTAAGAACCATGCCATCTCTTTACATAGGCATTTAAATGTGTTGAACACTAGAAGTACAAATGATGTTACTTTTATAAAAATATTTAATGAGATGTTATTAATTTCAAAAACCAAAATGAACAGTTCAACTTTACTCTGACAACACTTCCTAAGATGATGGTAAAGGTAAAGTGAAATGATACCCATAAAGCCCTTAGCACAGTAAATGCCTCAAAGATAGTGAGAAATCAATTATGGCATTTATTTATCATTTCCTTACATGAAATAACTTCTAACTAACCTATGATACAGCATTGTTCTGATTAAATGTGTCCCAACCAAAGTTAACTTTTTCTTTTGGGTGTGGATACAAATATGAAAATTTACTTTGTAAAGCTTCCGCTGTTATAGAACATGGCTATGTTAAAACGTAGCACTTTGTTATCCTCCTTTTATTTACGGAGAGGGAGAGCGGTATTCTTGGCCTCAGGTATAATTTTTTTTAAAGGCACTTCTTTGGCTTCTCTAATCTTTCTTTTCCTTTTCCATTTTATTGTTTACTACTTTTATAACACCCAGCACAGCACTAAGTGTAGGAGTTTAAGAAACATGAATCTAATTTTTCAGTACTTCTCACTTTTATTTTGTTGAAAAATTTTCTTTGAATCAGTTAAAAAAGAAAGAAAGAAAAAGACACCCACTATGGGACCTTAAACTAAAGTGCCTACTTAGTTATCTGATGGATTTCTGGTCATGAAATTCATGGCTTTTGTACTAATCATGCTGCTTATTGACTTAAAAAAATTAATTCATACTAGAAATCACAATAGTAAAACAGAGCTCATAAACTAAAACAACATAAAGGCAGTCAGGTCAAAATGAACGTCAGATGAAAAGAAAACATCATAAGGATGATGTCTTTAGCTTATAAACAAAATAATTTTAATAACTATAAGAGTTTGAGAAAATGTTACCAAGAAGCTCATCTTCTACTATCTAAAATGCTATAACAGAAGCAATGGACACATGTTCCTTTTATGGGAACTGTCAAAGTAGATGTACTTTTTTTTTTTTTTTTTTGCAATATGCGGGCCCCTCACTGTTGTGGCCTCTCCCGTTGCGGAGCACAGGCTCCGGACGCGCAGTCTCAGCGGCCGTGGCTCACGGGCCTAGCTGCTCCGCGGCATGTGGGATCCTCCCGGACCGGGGCACGAACCCGCGTCCCCTGCATCGGCAGGTGGACTCTCAACCACTGCGCCACCAGGGAAGCCCAGAGATGTACTTTATTAACAACAACAATGAAAGTCAAATCTAAAAATCAGATTCACTATTCTAAGTAATATCAAAACATGACTAGAAAGCTGCTGTAATACTCCCACTAAAAGTACCCAAATCTGGGCCCAGATTTCTTATCATCTGAACAACTCAAAGTCATTTAGCTCCAAGTTCTCTCTACCTTGCTGCCCTTGTCACTTCCAGAAAGTATACAGAATGCTCCCACAACCTTCCATGACTGGGGGTCCCCTAACCTTGTTCTGACATTTAAGATCATCCATCCATGACTGGGGGTCCCATAACCTTGTTCTGACATTTAAGATCATCCAAAATACATACATACATCATACAAAATACATACATACATCCCACTCACTCATACAATATTGCTTTTATCCTACACTTAGCATCCAATGATTCAAATAAACTGTACCTTTCTTTAATACCGTAACATACTGGGTCATCTTGCTTGTGATTTCTGCCTGGAATGACAGCCTGCCTCCTACCTTCTACACTAGAAATCCAGCCTGTCCCTTCCAGTTCATTGTTCCTAATCTCCCCAATCACTAGCTGAGCTCTTCCTCCTTTAAACCATCATATTCCATTCCAAAGCACTTTATGCTCCTTGTGACATTTTTAATATTGTGCCTTGAATATCAGGTTTCGTTTGAGTTTTTTGTTTGTTTTTGTTTTTCAGGGGTGAGGTACATTTGCAAATTGCCTTTCTGGATTGTTTCTCCTTCCAAGCAGGAGCTGGGTTTTACTTATCTTTAGAACAATGACAGCTCTAAGAAATCTGTTGAATTAAATATTTATGTTGACTCAGTTTCTAGATTTTTAAGACATGTTTAGATATATCTGAAGTTTGGAATCGTGGAAAGAAAGAAAGAAAAGCTAAGGGATGCTGGCTTAGTTGAATAATTTAATTTCTTGCGTAGAACCATGCCTAAGGTTACTGTCCAAATTGTCTGCTGTGGTCTTAATACACAGAACTACTCAGCGGGTTTCTGTTTGATTTCTGTAATCAGGAAAAAATTCACCGCAGATTTATCTGTTCACTCTTTTTTTTTTTTTCAACATTTTAAACACTTATTATGTGCTATGTTCAGCAAAAGAAAAATAAGAGGAAGTCACACATTTTGGTGTATATTCATCTTTGGTTTTGCAGACAAAAAACAAAAGCTAAATTCCTTTCCAAAATTGTGTAATCTACTTAACTCTGATGCCTGAAAGCATCTATTCTTTCCATTCTCTTTCATCCTCAAATGTTTTATTTTGCACTGTTTGAATCTGTAAGTTGCTACAAGTCCCTTTGAACATAGGAGAAAGACAAATAGTGAATATTAATGACTACATCTGCTAATACTCACCATCTAAAGGTCTCAAAAATTCCACAGATCATACTGACACCTACAAAAATCACTCTGAGGTATGTCCTGGAAACAGTGATGAATAAGATAATCTACTCAAGTTTCTTTCTTGCTGCTACGAAATATCAAGAATTTAGACACTGAGCACATTTAGTCACTAATGGTCTCACAGCACAAATTGCCCGAAACTAGATGCTCACAACCCAGACACCTTGGCCTAACTCCAAAGAAAGTAATTACATTCAGTCTATCTGAAATTCCCAGTGCAGTAACTGGAATCAGGTTTTGTATCCTGCTTAGCTGAACTATTATGCAGTATCATTGTACAGCAATAACACAGCTGCTGTATTTGACTGAATTCTACTTCTTCCAGTTTGAGCAACTAAAATGGCTCTGTTCCAATTTTTTCTAATAAGAACTTGAACAGATAAGACCTGGAGAGTCCTTCCTCTTTCTCGAAGACCCAGGATTTCTGCTGCCAAGACAACTTATTGACAGGGTTATATAATCTCAACTTTATAAAGAACCTAGTTGCAACATGGCACAGACATGTTTTCAATCACCATTAGGTGATTTTTATCATCTTTATCAGCAAAAAATAAAAAAGTCAGTGGCATGTTTTACAAAGACCCTTTTGTTTAGTTCCTTCATCAACAACAGTAAAAACGTATACTCTTATGATGGAGAACAGCTATTGTCATTTAACCAAATATCCTAAATCCAGTACATGAGACATTATGAGGCCTGTTATAGGCAGTTCTTAGCAGCTTTTAAATTTTTCTCATTTTCAGGCCAGGATATGTTTATCAATTCCTAGAATTACAAAACTTTTGTATATTTACTGAATGCCATTTATTAATAATCTGGTAAACTATGGGAAGCTCTTAACACCTTTCCTCATTTCTAGGTATTTATTACCTTTTTTACAAGCTGCAAATGAAATTGGCCAAGTCTTTGGCTGGGCTTATCGATGAAAGATCAAGAGAAAGTGAAGCAACATCTCTCAAAAGGAATAGTTAATAATCTCTAGCATTTACTGGGGACTTTACCACATGCCAGGCTCTGCTGTGTTAAAGATATGACTGTGTGATGATCTCATTTAATTGTCAGAGTAACCTGTGACCACCCAAGTGGGTGGTGTCATATTCTCAGCTTAATGATGAGGAGACTCAGGTTTAAAGATAAATAACTTGCCTAATATCACAGTTAGAAAGTGGCAGAATTAGAATTTAAGTCAGGCAGTCTGACTCCAATTCTATAATACAGATGCTAGGGAAATTTCAAATATCATAGTATCTTAGAATGAAAACAAAATTTATGAAAAACTGTGACAAAAACTAAGCAAGTCTCTCAAGTTCTTTGTAAATAAAATTGTCATTAAATTTCAATCTAAAATTTTGAATGGTCCAAATGACTATTTACCAACAGAAAATAGTAATTATTCTAGGAAGGTTCCAAGTGCAAGGACACTTGAGCAACTTTGCTTCCAGACAGCTTGTTCCAGCATAACCTATCTTAAACAGGACATTCAAATAACTTGTATTGGTTTTGTGCTTGGCTTTGAGCAAAAAGGAAAGAGAGAGAGAGAGAGAGAGAGAGAAAGGGAGAAAGAGGAAGGGAGGAAGGAAGGAAGAAAGGAAGGGAAGAAGGGACAGAGGGAGAGAGGAAGGAAGGGAGAAAGAAAGAAAAAGAAAAACGAATTTATTAAAACACAATCTTTTAGCAAATGTTTCTTCTTTACTGCAAAACAATCAGTAATACTTGGAATAATATAATAACAAGACCAACAGCACCTGCTCATCCCAAAAAGGTTCACTTAGGATCACTTTGGTTTTCTGAGACATTAAAGTAAGTGAGCAAATACAATCAAACACTTTTATTTGGACCTTGTTGAAAATCTAATATGTATTTTGCTTGAGTTCTTTTTTTCCCTTCCCTTTGTTGTTGTCATTTAACTCTTAGTTGTCTAGAAAATCCATTAAATAAGACAATTTGTTTCTTGTGTATCTCCATTATTTTAGGGTTCTCTGTGTCACTCAGTGAAGGAGAATGGGATGCTAAACTGCCAATCCCAGGCAGGAATTTTAAAGGAAACTCTCTTCTGGCAAGAGGGGTGGGCAGGAGAGAGGTTTGTGGAATGAGTGATGTCTCTTTCATCTTCTATTTCAGGTGCTCCAAAACCTCTCACAGATGTTTTCAATTACTCAAAAGTAGCTCTTATTTTTTAAGGTAAGGGTTTATAAAATTTAGTGTGTATCAGAATCACCTGAAGGGCTTTCTAAAACAGATTGCTGGGCCCTACCCCCAGAATTTCTAATCTAGAGACCATGGATTTGTATGCCTGACCTGTTCCTGGGTGATGCTGCTGGTCTGGGGCAATACTTTGAAAAACACTTTTCTAAGTTATGTGGAAGCATCCTTTTGCTAGACTTACAGTTTTGAAATCTACAGTAGACATGTTTTGCTACTTGCCACCCTTCTCTCATTGTGCCCCTTTTTTAGGAACTCCAGCCATGCAGCGTACACAGTAGTATTATGATTCTAAAGGTCGTGAACACAGGTGACTTGTCCAAGGCTATACACCTGTTGCAGACTCTACTAATCAGAGCATTTCCCTGGGAATTTCTTTTTTTTTAAACTTGAGATCAGAAATGTGCAAATCTTTCTCTCTCTCTGGACAAGAGTCCCAAGTGATGAAATATAGGAGCTCATGATACCTGTATTTCCTGTATGTGGTACAGTCTAGTCCAAAGGGCAGAGGATGAAATAGATTTGCCATGAGAAGCAGTGGTGAGAGACAGAAGAACATTGGAAGGTTGAGTTCCAGCTGTCCATGTATTTCTACCTTTCCTGTTATTTGGTTAAGTGAAGTAAACTAGTGACCTGCCAAACAAATTTCCTGTTCTCCTAGCCAGCCAGAATTGGCTTTTTGTTACTTACTACTGAAAATATAACAGCTCTTACATCTGTACTTGTCAATGCATGCAATTATTTCTCATAAGGAGTTAAAACCATGTTGAACCAGGTAGCAAATCACAAATATTTAGTGTACAGTTAAACTGGCTTATGGAAACACATTCCAAATCACTTGACCCAGAAAACAAGATTCTAATGACAGAGCTTAAGAGGAACAAACTCTTGTTCATATACAGACCATCTAAGGTCACCATGGCCACCCAGAGACCTGGACTCAACGTTAGTCTCTTGCTTGGCAACCAGACCGCCAGGAGCCATAAGGAGTGTTTCACAAGACGCTCATGTTATTTAGCCGGCAAGACCACATATAAAACTCCTGAAACTCAGCTTGCTTTTCACTCTGTGGCTTTAGGGTGACCCATCCTTCCCACTTTGACCAAGGCTATCCCAGTTTTAAAAACAAAAGCGCCATGTCCCAGGAATCCCCTCAGCCTTGAGCAAAGCAAGACAGTTGGATAACCTACACTGAGCCACTATTAACTGAAGCAGTGATTCTCTGCCCTTTTCCTCTGGAAAAGCTATGGTGTTTCAAAATGGAAGCTGAAAAATAAAACCTGATGGTCTTGGTTTCAAGAAAGCAGGAGATGAATGAAACCTGAGCAACACACATAGCTATCCATTCTCAGCACATTATTGGTCTGTGCCTGTGTTATTTTAGGGAGCTTTTTTTTCACATGGAAGACCAAACTTCACAAACATAGTCTTTTCTTTTTCAACATTTATCTGTCACAGCTGAAAATTTGTTTTCATGCAGACTGGTTAATGTTAAACTGTGTAGAAGCTAAAGATGTGGATGTATTTCCTGGAATTTTTCTAGTCTCCTTCATTTTTATTAGCAAATTCACCATAACATATAAATGGCTGTTATTATGTTAGCCCTATGATAGCATTTGGTTTTTCATAGAAGATGCTTCTGGACATAATGTCTTAATCTCAGGGAAATTTCTATTACTGAAATTTATAAATCATTAATTGACCCAAACTGAACCAATGCTCATTTTGAACAATACTTACTGTATTAGGAGATTTGTTGCCTTGCATTCTAATCCAATTATTATTTAACCAGGCGCATCAGGTCCTGTCAAAGATACCAAAGTATAGAGTTAGCGTTCACCAAATATCTGTTGAATGAATAAACATATGCCAGTGTGACCATCTGGAATATAGAAGTTTTTGACAAATAATTCAGATGTATATACCTGCAGTTACCCATCACTTCTGGGTTAATGTAAAGCAGTGACTTTATATTTTACTCTTTACCTCTTTGTCCTCTCTCCAGTTTTCAAGAATCCAGTTTCCTAAGCTTGAAAACTGGGAGGCTTTCACCCTCCATGTCCACAAACCACCTAACCTATCGTAAATGTCTTACGATAATCTCTCTGGTGCTGCTATTCTGGTTCAGGTCATATTAACTTCAGCCTAGATCATTATTACAACCTGCTCTTTTGGGGTCCCCTCCTGTTTCTGTAACTTTTGATCTATTGTGACACTGTCATGACACTCATTTTCCTAAAGTGTCATTTGATCATACTACTAGCTTGCTGAACATTCATGACTCATATCAAATGACTGAATTAAAAAAATAGATGCATATAAAACAATTATCATTTACAAGATATTTTCAATAATAGTCAAAATTAAAACTGTATTATTCGAAGCAATTCTAACCCAAATTCATTCCTGACATTTGGAACTGTGGTGTTTTTCTTGCTTCCACTGTGGATTTCATGACTCCCCTGTAGTATTTTTGTTACCAAACTTCCGGGAATTTCTAGGAGGAGTCAGCACTATGTGGTACATTTTGATTTACAGGGAACAATAAACTGGTGATAATGCAACCAAGCTCACAAGATCATTTTCCATTTTTTTTTTTGTAAACGCAAAACTCCACAGCTGCTAGTCTAATGAATTAGCCCAGCACAGAGTCCTAATTTTTCCCTATGTTTTTCTTCTCTTGAAAAATGCTATTTATATTCATTTAAGAAATCACATAGTGAAAAGGCAGTACCATATAAAATTAACTGTGACAAAACTTAACTATGAACATAAATATTTGTAAAGGTGAGTAGACTTTCTGAAAGATTTTAAACAAACGTGAGTTTCCAAAGCCAAGACAACTTGAGTGGTAGAGCTTAGCAGTACGTTACATATTTCAAGGAAGAGTGAAGTTTTTCCCTCAAGTAGGTTAGAATAATTTGACGAACAAAAATAAGACACAGAAAATAAAGGATGACCTGAAATCAAGTACTAAAGTATACAGTGCACGCATAATTGCTGCAGGTCACTGGTAGAATGGATACAAGAGGCTTTAGTAGCCTCAGAAGTGGCTTTTTTGGAACAGCTATGCCTTGCTCTAAATCTTGGTGTATAGATAAAAAGAAGACAGGTGGAGAATAGCAGGAGTGTTTTGGCTGAAGGAAATGTAAGTAGGTAAGAAAGAAGTGACTCCCTGGGGTTGGGGGAAGAAAAGAGAGCAAACCAAACTGAGGTTTAAAAGATGGGTGCAATCCGCCAGGAAGAAAAGTAGGAGGAGACATTTCAGAGGAAGGACATGAACAAAGATCCATGAAAGGGGTTTCACTTAGAGCTTCGTCAGGTATGTAGGATGGCCAAAGCCCATGATGATAATATGAGGCTTAGAGGTGAGATTTATTTTGAAATGACTCAGATGCAGTGTTGCCAGATTTGTCAAATAAAAATCATGATACCCAGTTTGTACCTTCACCTTCCTTAGTGATCAGAGATGCTCTGAAAGGCATGGCCATGGAGTCTTCAGCACTTGAAAAGATGCCAGACTGATAGAACAGCCAACTGAAGGCACATCTGAAGTACCAGCTCAGAGGCAATACTCAGGGAGGACGGGGAGTCATTCTTTAGCAAAAAGGATATGCATTATATCAAAGATCTTTATAAGATACTATGTACCCAATAGGTAATATAAATGCGTGCAGGAACCAAGAAGTGGCTGCAGGTATGTTCCCACTTAGAATTACTTCCAGTGATTCACTGAGGGACTTTATGCTTTTCATTCTCATGGATTAAAGACTCTGGTCTTCAAACAGAACATACGTTTGTCAGAGTCCCATTGAACAAGTATGACTGGCATTTGGGACCTTTGGGCTTCTTGAGTCCATGGACCAACAGGCAAGATGTAGCCATTCTGGCAAAGACAATTAACCCTGATCATTAAGAAGAGATAATCCTCCCATTACACAGTGAGGACCACATGATCCACTTGAGGGCATCTTGGCAATTACTTGCCCTATTATTACTGTAATTTGTCAGGTATAGTAACCTAGGTCTCAGAAGGGCCAGGTGACAAGTAATTCAGTGCCCTTAGGAATGAGAAGTTGGGTCATGCCACAAGGTAAGCCCCCAGATTCAACAGATAGGTAAAGATGAGAGAACAGAATGGATAGTGAAGGAGGCAATGACAAGCATCATTTGTAGACTCAAGACCAAATGCAATGGTGGAGGTTCATTCCACTAGGCTCCCTCTTCTAAGTTTACTCACAAGAAGAGAAGCTATCAGAACCCTAGAAGATCTGCTCCCAAAACATATATGAAGAAGTGGACCTGAACAAAACAGTGGATGGATATTGGTAAATATGTGGATGTGTTGCCTAGATTCACCTCCAAGGAAGGAATTGCTGCTCAGCTGTGAGCAGTATAGCCACCCCTTTTGGTGTCTACTTCTGCTTCAGAGAGCCATCTGGGCTAAGGTCATGCTCTTCCCAGGCAGCCCATATCTGGTAACCGAGGGAGTCATTGGTGTAAAGGCCTGGCCATCTGGACCCAATATGGGACAACTTCACCTTCTCTCTACAGCTCTCTCCTGGGTTGGGTGAGGATTTGTCAGTCTGCATTGCTGTTCTACTTCTCCCTCTGCTCGCTAATGACCCTCCCTCTTCCTTTCAGAGATGTTGATCCCTAACAGACATCTCACATTCCAAACCCAACCTGAGATAACTGACAAAGGATTTGCAAGGATTTAAACTGGGTTTCCAGGTTTATATTGGGACTTATGTTCCCCCAGGAGGAAGTTCTCGCTGATAATTAACAATTACACTTGCACCCTATGAACTGATGAAGCAGTAGTGACAGTAGTAATTAAAAGAAGTCTTTCTTGATCCAGAGAAACTGAGCTTGAATCCTGACTCTACCACTCCCTTAAATCAATGGTTCTCAATTGGGATAATCCCCCACCTCAAGACATTTTGCGATATTCGGAAGCATTTTTTTTATGGTTAAAAATGGAAGGGGATGCTACCAACACCTGTGGGTAGAGATCACAAATACTGTTAACCATCCCACAATGCACAGGACAACACGCACAACAATGAAATCCACCCCAAAATTTCAGTAGTGTTAAGGCTGAGAGACCCTGCCCTAAATGAATAACTTTGTGGGAATTACCAACTCTTACTAAGTACATTCGTTTCCTCTTGTTGCTGTAACAAATAACCACAAATTGGGTGGCTTAAAACAGCTCAGATTTATTCTCCTACAGTTGTGGAGGCCAGAAGTCTGAAATTAGTCTCACTTGGCTAAAGTCAAGTTATTGGTAGGACCGGTTCCTTCTGGAAAATCTAGAGGAGAACTTGTTTCCTTCCTTCTTCCTTCTTCTAAAGGTCACCTGGATCGTGGCGCTTTCTTCTTGCATCACTCCGACCTCTGCCTGCATAATCACATCTTCTACTCTGTGTGTCTTGATTCTACTATTTTCCTTTTATAAGGAGTCTTGTGATTACATCAAGCCCACCTGGATAATCCGGATATTCTCTCCATCTCATCTTAAGGATTAGGACACTGACACCTTTGGGATCACTCTATCTACCACAGTAAACCTCAGTTTTCTCATCTGCAAAGTGGAGATAATGAGAGTAAATGCCTTTTAGAGTTGTTGTGGGTTAAGAAGAGTGATTATATGTATAGGTTTTAGCAGAGTATATAACACATAATAATTATGGCTAACATTATTGTGTCCTGACTAATATTACTTAGCTAGGGCTATGAGATAAATAGTGCACACACTATACACTATTTATATCATAGTGCACAAACTATTTATATCATAGCATTTTAGCCATGGCTCCCGGAGCTTTATCTATGGTGGCAGACACAGCAAGTACTTCCATATTTCCAGGATACTTCTAGCATGCCGCTGGCTTTGGCAGAGTGAAAGATTTCAACTGGTGCATCTTATTACATGGGTGGTCGAGTTATTGAACTTTATTGACAAAGGGCTAGATTTTCCAGCAAGATGGAGCTTCATTAAAATTCTGCAGAGACTGAAAATTCAATAATCTTTCTCACAAAGCACTGCATGAGCAGGGCTGATTAGGCAATTTCTTTCTCATTCCATTTCTTTTGCTAAAAGCATTTTTACTTCTTGTTTGGTACAAAAAGACAATCATTAAATGAGTATTCGCTATAGGTGATTAAGCAGAAAGTTTTAAAGATGTACTGACTCCTTTCTCAAGACCTAATTGAGGGCTTGAAAGCAGAAGGAAAAAAATTAAACAAAACATCATTACCATATTCTGGACTGAAATATGGAAGACATGATGCTAATGAATATTTTACAGCTTATTTCTCTTGGACTCTTGATCTCCTTCTTGTTTACTCAAACTTGCTTCTTCTCCACCAATCCATTACCTTCCTCTGCTACTGCCGAACCCTCTTTCTACTTTGCTATGTTTTTCCAGAAGAATTAACTTGTGCTGCACATAATAGCCAATTGTGCCCAAGGAGCTTCACATTTCCATGATTAAATTTATCAAAATTATTGGACTTGAAAGTAGATAACAGCAAGTACCTATATTTCAATTCCCATGTAATATCTCATACCTGATAGTATCAAGGGAGTAATTCTAGCAACCTGGACTACCACATATAAGTAAAATTTCAGGATAAGACTAAGGAACTTTCCCCCTTTATTCATGTATTCTCTCTCTCTCTCTTTCTCTCCTCTTCTCTATTTTTATATCCTGGCAAAAATAGGCTTTGTCACAGTACCTTTCTCTGTAGAACATTACTAACCTGGCTCTGCCACGAGGGCAGAGATTTTTTTAATCTGTTATGTTCACTGATATATATCAAGTACTTAGAAGAGTGTCAAGTACGTAGTTAGTCAATAAATATTTGCTTAATTAGTTAATTAATTAATCTTGAGGGCAATAACAGGTAAGATCTGTCCTGTGCAGATATCCTATGTATAACAATAACTTGATGGGCTTCTTTAACTTGAGTTTTTATGAAGACAGAAAAAGTATTAATTGAAAATATCAACATACACTATGAGAAAATAAAGTTATATCTGTGTCACTGTCTATTATTTTAGGCTTAATTATACTTAAGAAAAATGGAAATGGTATCTACTGGGTTTCTGATCAAAAATTTCTATTTCTCTTACTTAAGGAGCCCTCGAAAGACTTTCTCCCGTTGCGGAGCACAGGCTCCAGACGCGCAGGCTCAGCGGCCACGGCTCATGGGCCCAGCTGCTCCGCAGCATAATGGGATCTTCCTGGACCGGGGCACGAACCCGTGTCCCCTGCATCGGCAGGCGGACTCTCAACCACTGTGCCACTAGGGAAGCCGAAAGAACTTTACTAGGTATTCCTAAGATCTCTTTTCTAGTCCGGGCCAAATTCCGCGTTTGGTACTACCCAGTCCTGCTGATCCTCTTAGGCTCAGGCCACTCTCTTCTTGGCCCACAGCAACTTGCTCTAGGATGTCACCTTTATACATCAGGACTTTTATCCTCAATACTTTATGAACTATTCTGAGGATCAGACTTTAAAAATAACAGGCCTTTATCTACTCTATTGCAAAGAGTACTTTAATCCCAGCCAATGCTTTTATAAAATACCTGCTATAAATTACTCATCTGGTCAGTTTCCAGAAGGCTCCAGGTGCACTGACTGACCTGAGCACCTCCGAGTCCTGCCGCTGTGTCTTGCCTGTGCCTCTGCCATGGAATGGACATTTTCTTCTGCTTCCTTTGGCAGAAAGAGAAACAGGTATGCTCTCTTATAGGTGAAATCTCTTTACAGCAAGCTCCATGGGCCTCCCAAAGTATTTGGTTATATGGGAATTAGAAAATATAAAATGAGCACAGACCCTATCTGTAAGCCCCAGAGCTGGGTCTCCCTGTGTCATGAATTTTGAAATGCAGACAAAGAGAGCATGGGAGATGGAAGAGGGAAGGTACATCCCATCCCACTCCTCTGCTTCTCCAGGTCGCCCGACTGATTCTTTCTGGGTTGATATTGCCTTCCATGCATGGTCTAAGGAGTTGGATGAGATGGATAGGATGAAATGACGAGGAGAAAGGGCAGCGTCTTCCTCGCGGCAGGCTGTATGGAAGCTCACTGAGGGACAGCTGCACTGTGAGATGAGATATAGAAATCCCGGGCAGGGGAGACAGAAGCTACACCTCAGCAGTGCTGAGATGGTGTCCCAGGCACCTGGGGAACTCCTGCAGCTGACAGACCCTGACAGGCCAGGCTGGGATGCTGAGAGAACTGGATTCTGAGCAAAGACTTCAGGCCAATGACAACTACAGAAGGCAGCAAAGAAAGCAGTAACATGCATTATGGGTAACAGCAGGACTAGGCCCAAAAGGTAATAAATATTTGTGTAATTTGAGTCCAGTCAGCCCCAAAGCAATGGGATACGGAATTCTTTTGACTCTAAAGGACCCAAGCTCCATGCTCCTTGCTCTGGTTTGCTATTCTTTCCACATAACAGTCATGCTCTATGCAAAATCATAAGAGTTCATCATTGTATCCAGCGCACAAGCTAACTCTTCTTGAAAGACACCACTCTCAAACTGCTGAAGGGAAAAAATCAGTTAGTGTTCTAGATGAAATTAGTGTTTGAATCAGTAGACTGAGTAAAGCAGATTGCCCTCCTCAATGTGGGTGGGCATCACCCAATCTGTTGATGGCCTGAAGAGAATAAAGCTGCAGCAGAAGGATGAACTTCCCCTTTGTTTGACTGCTTGAGCTGAACATTGGGCTTCTCTTACCCTTGAACTCAGACACCATAAGCTCTCCTGGTTCTCAGGCCTTTGTGGTTAAAGACTAAACTAAATCACCAGCTTTCCTGGGTCTCTAGCTTTCAAACAACAATTGTGGGACTTAGGCTCCATATTCAAATGAGCCAATTCCTCATAATCTCTCTCCATATACATGTATACATGTATAATCTCTATCTCTCTAATATAAATATATATTTTTTCTATATCTCTGGGCAACCCTGATAAATGTGATAAAATATTTCTGATTTTCATTATTAAATACAAAATTCCGACCTTAACACTTTTTCTTTACTACTCAGAGACACTATTATGAGCATTATTTTCAATAGAATGTTCTGTAGCCATTTTTGAGGTGCTGTGTCTTTTCCCTCAGGCTCATAGTCATCATCTCCTACTGATATCAGGATGCCTATCTCCAGTAGAAGCAGAGCTGACAAAACTACAAAGATATGAAATAAAGCTTTTAGCTGTACTTTATCTGAGATCCAATTTTCTGATTCATAAAGTAATCATTGTTGTGAGAATTGGAAAAAAATAAACACAATCTTAGTGCATAATAGGTTCTCAGAAATAGTAAATATTAGCATTATGACAAGCAGCTAATTGAAATAATAGTGTATATTAGAGGAAAAAGGGCATAAAGGATAGCTGAAGGGATGGAAAGATAATACTGGAGCTCAGAAGTATAAGAACTTCCATATATTTCCACTATCTAATAGCTTTGACTACTCACTCATCTTCTAAGGCATAGCTCAAAATCTCCATACCAAGAATCCAGAATTAATTCCTATAGCTGTCAGGGTTCAACCTGTAGGATATATACATATATATATGTGTGTGTGTGTGTGTGTGTGTGTGTGTGTGTGTGTGTGTGTGTGTGTGTATTTATATATACCTTGATTTATCTAATTTTTGAGGATTTCTAGGCAAGTCACAAATTTGTGGGATAGGCTACCAAGAAGGGAAGAATGGAACTCCTCAGCATGAACTGAAGCTGTAGTCCATAGGGAGAATTTCTTCTTCTTCTAAGAAACCTCAGTTCTGCTCTTTCAGCCTTTCAACTGATTAATTCAGGCTCATCCAGATTATCTAGAGTAATGTACTCTACCTAAAGTCAAGTGACTATGAACATTAATTAAATTTATAAAATACATTCACACCAACACCACGATTAGTATTTGATGAACACCTGGGGATTATAGTCTAGCCAAGGTGACACATAAACTGACCATCACAATCCTTTACCCCATAACCCTTATATTTCCATTTAAGTACTAACCGTGGTGGATCCTGTTTTAGAATTAGGTATACAGGCATTGGATTTTCTTCCAACAAAGAAAAATATTGAGCATAAACCATGAATTAGCATTGTTGTCTCCCAAAGCACTGAAATTGGAACTC
Organism: Globicephala melas; assembly: GCF_963455315.2. Taxonomy (NCBI): domain Eukaryota; kingdom Metazoa; phylum Chordata; class Mammalia; order Artiodactyla; family Delphinidae; genus Globicephala; species Globicephala melas. The sequence goes on from NC_083315.2 coordinate 154,696,780, forward strand.
TATACATATTTGATTAATTAAAATTCTCCACAACTTCAGTTTAATAAAGAATTCTGTTTTTGGGTAGCTGAGTTTGCCAGAAGTTTTATCTCTGCAGCACATTGGCTAAGGGAAGTAGCTAGTATTCATTTTCCCATTCTACAGAAGAAAAATTATGTAACTCCAAAATTAGGATCTTTAGAAGATATGCAGTGTTGTGTGTGTGTGTGTGTGTGTGTGTGTGTGTCTGTGGAAGGTTGATGATAAAAATAAATAGACAACATTTTACCTTAATTTTCTCAATGCATCATCTGTGGACTTACGTGTCTGTGTAGATTATACATTTTAGAAACGCTGTTCATTATTTCCGAAATGTTAATCCCCCACAGAGAGAAAAGTTAGATGGATATATAGATATAGATATAGATATAGATATACTTTATTCTTTTAGTAGTGGTTAATGGTCGGAGGACATGCCAAAGAGTCACCATTTCTGGAAGGACTTTAGAGTTAATCCGTCTATGTGGCCATTAATCCTGCCCACTCAAAAATAAATGAATAAAATAAAGTAACAATGAGGAAATAATTTTATCTTTTGGAAATGCAGAAATAATCATATTGTGCCCTGGGATATTTTTAAGGATAGAAAGAGGGATGGTGAATAATATTCTAATAGAGGCAAATAATGGATATTGGGTGATGACTGAGGAAAAGGATGCTTGTTTAGAAAGAGAAGCAAGTAGATCCAAGTATTATCTATGGAGCAGGTAGAATTTGTGGGCAGATGGCTAGAAATGAGGAAAAGTTCCAGAAAAATGCAGAAAAGTCTACCCAGGTCTTTGAATACTGAGTTGAAGGTAAAACATTCCATGAGTCCAGACAAAGAACCACCGTAAGCAAAACAATTCCTGGAACTCGCATAGGGTGTGGCAGTGTTCAAGTTTTGACCTGTGAAAGTGGAGAAACCTTATTGAAGATTCAGGATATTTAGTACAGACCTCATAATGGTCATGCTTTATTTGTAGGGCTGAATTAGACAGGAGTGATAGCTCTCAAAGTGTGGTCTCTGGAACACCAGGGAAACCTGAGACCCTGGCAGGGGTCCATAATATCAAAGCTATGTTCTTAATAATAATAAGACATTATTTGCCTTTTTCACTATGTTGACATTTTACATTAAAGATGCAAAAGCAATTGTGGGTAGTTACTGATGATTTAGCGTTAATCAAGGCAGTAGCACACAACTGTATTAATTAGTCATATTCTTCACCTCAATGAACGTGTAGTTTAAAAGAAAAAGCAAGTTTCAGTTATGAATGTTCTTGATGAAGCTGTAAAAGTAATTAATTTTGTTTAATCTCAACCCTTATTTACACATATTTTTCTTATGCTAGGTGACAAAATGAGATGTACACATAAAGTACTGCTGTATACTGAAGTGTGTTGATTGTCTTAAGGAAAAACATTTGTGCAATTGTTTGAATTACCAGAAGAAGTCAGTTTTTTCATGTAACCCAAGTAGAGATTCCTTGAAGTTTATTTGCAATGTGGCATCTGAAGCTGTATCAGTGAACCTGTATACTCTCAAAATAGTAGGGAAATTTGTCAATCTATAAAAACTACAAAAACCTACAGCCAACATCATCATCACATTGGATGGTAAAACACTGAAAAATTTTTTCCCCTTGAGATCAGAAACAAAGCAAGAGTGCCCACTTTCATCACTTCTATTCAATGTAATGCTGGAGGGCCTAGCCATTGCAATAAATTTTTTAAAAGGGCATAAATATAAGAAAAAGCTAAATTGCCTCAATTTACAGAAGAAATTATTATTTACATAGAAAGTCACAGGAAATGTCCAAAACAACTATTAAAACTAACAAGTAATTCTAGCAATGTCACAGGATACAAATGTAATATATAAAAATTATATTCTTAAATATTATAAAAATTGGATAGAATGTATTTTTAAATTATATGTTATAGTTTCATAAAACATGACACCTAGGAATATATTCAACAAAGGCATTCAAGACCTCTACACTGAAAGCCATACAACATTACTGAGAAAAATTGAAGATGACCTACATAAATGGAGAGATATGTCATCTTCATGGATTATGACTCAATATTGTTAAGGTGGTAATTTGCCCCCAAATGACCTGTTGTTTCAATGCATTCCCAATAAAAATTCCAAAAGGAATTTTTATAGAAACTGCTGAACTGATTCTAAACCTTACGTGGATATTTAAAAATCCTAGACTAACCAAAGCAGTTTTTAAAAGGAACACATTTGGAGGACTTAAAATATCTGATTCCAAGACTTAAATATATAGTTGGTAATCAACACAGTTAAACATTGGTTAAAAAAGAGAGAGAGAATCATATGGGCCAATGAAACAGGCTAGAGAGTCAAAAACAGAATCCCCACAAATATGAACAACTGAGTTTCAGCAAAGGTGTCAAGACAATTTATGAGAAAAGAAGATTTCAACAAATAATGCTTGACCAACTAAATATTTAAATGATAAAAAATGAATATTATCCCTACCTCACATGGTGCATAAAAAATTAACTCAAGATTGATTATAGACATAACTATAAAATCCAAAACTGTAAAATATCTAGAAGAACACACAGGAGAAAACTTTTGCAACCTTGTGGTGTGCAAAATTTTCTTAGAAATAAAAGAGCATAAACCATAAAACAAGAGTTTGCTAAGCTTTATTAATCAAAATTTAAAACATTTGCTTTTCTAAAGGCTCCACTGAGAAAATAAAATGCCAAGCCACAGAATAGCAGAAAATACAACACAAATATTAAACAAAAGACTTGTGTAAAGAATTCTCACAACTCAATAATTAGTCAAAAAAATCTAATGAAAATATAAGCAAAAAAATTCAACACACACTTCACAAAAAAAGATAATCAAATAGCCAAAATGCACATGAAAGGTACTTAACATGATTAGTAATCAGAGAGACACAAATTGAAACCACAGTATCAACTAAAACCCACTCAATACTGCTGGAGAAAAGGTAAAATGGTACAACTATTTTGGAAAATGGTTTGGCAGTTTCTTAAAAAGCTAAACATAGCAATTACCATATGACTGAGGCATTCCACTCCTAGGTACCCAACAGAAATGGAAATACATTCACCCAAAGATTGATATATTGATATATACAACAACATGGATAAATCTCAAAATAACTATACTAAGTGAAAGAAGCCTGACAAAAGAGTATGAAAAATATGATTTTATTAATATAAAATTCTAGAAAATGCAAATTAATTTATAGTAATTGTAGGCTGGTCAGTGGTTCTTAAGGACTGGAGTGGAAGGAGGCATGGATTACAAAGAGGCATGAGGAAACATTTAAGGGTGATAAAAATATTTGCTACATCAATTATAGTTTTGCAGGTGTTTGCATATGTCAAAATTGATCAAATTGTACTTTTTAGATACTTGGAATTTATTGTCCTTTAATTATACATCAATAAAGTTGTAAAAAAGTTTTAAAAACATTTTCATCTATTTCCACTGAAGCAGCTTAAAAACAAGGACAAACCCAGTAGTGATAAGCACCCCCAGCAAACACTAAAGGGTATCAAGCTCCTTGGGAAATATACTAGGTTCCAGGTCTAGAGTAGGAACTGAATGTTGAGCCTGCAGCATGTTATCATATCAGGGAAGAAGGAAGCTATCAAGGATTATTAAAGGAGTCACGGACTCTGAATTCATCACTACATTAAAAAAATACAAAACCCCTCAAGCCTCCAGATTCACTACCAGTCTTCAGGAGATGGAGGGGACAGGCACCACAGAGATGTAATCAGCCAAATGCAGACTGTAGGAAACAACCTGCTTTACCTCATACAGAAACAAAAATTAATTAGTTAGTTAATGCATTCATTAATTTATTGAAAAAGAGGTAAAACAGCAACTATATATTTATTCCTAGTTTTTCATGTCATGAATGTGGTTCATTTACTCATTTTTTGACAAATAAAATTGTAATATATTTAAAGCACACAACAGGATGACCTGATACATGTACTATACTCTGTGAAAGAATTCCCACTGCTGAGTTAATTAACACATCTGTCACCTCACATATTTATCTTTTTTTTGTTGTTTCTTTCTGGTGAGAACACAAGTTCTACTCTCTCAGCAAATTAATTTCAATTATACAATACAGTATTATCAACTATAGCCACCATGTTATACATTAGATCTTCAGACCTTGTTCATCTTATAAATGAAAGTTTGTATTACACACCAATCCATTTTCCACACAATCCAGCACCTGGCAACCACTTTTTTACTCTCTGTTTCTATGAATTTGCTTTTTCTTTAAGATTCCACATATAAGTGATACGACGCAGTGTTTGTCTTTCTCTGTCTGACTTATTTCACTTGACATAATGCCCTCCAGGTTCATCCATGTTCTCACAAATGGCAGGATTTCCTTCTGTTTTGAGGTTGAGTAACATTCCACCTATCTACATCTATCTATCATCTATCTATCTATCTATCTATCTATCATCTATCTATCTATATCATCTATCTATCTATCTATCATCTATCTATCTATCTATCATCTATCTATATCTATTATCTATCTGTCTATCATCTATTTTCTTTATCTATTCATCCATCAATGAACGTTTAGTTTCCATAAGTTGCCTATTGTGAATAATGCTGCAAAAATCATGGGAGTACAGATATCTCCTCATGATAATGATTTTGCTTCCTTTAGATATATACCCAGAAGTGGGATTGCTGGATCATGTGGTAGTTCTATTTTTAACTTCTTGATGAAACTTCATGCTGCTTTCCATAGTGCCTGTGCCAGTTTACATTCCCACCAAAGTGTACAAGGGTTGCCTTTTCTTTACATCCTTGCCAGCATTTATTCTCTCTCATCTTTTTTATTTTATAATGGACATTCTAACAGACGGGAGGTGATAACTTGTGGTTTTGGTCTGCATTTCCCTAATGATTAGTGATGTTGAGATTCTTTTCATGTATCTGTTGGCCATCTGTAAGTCTTCTTTAGAAACATGTCTATATAGGTCCTTTGCCCATATTTTAATTGGGTTGTGTTTCTGCTATTGAGTCCTATGAATTTCTTGCATATTTTAGATAACTCCTTATTAGATATGTGGTTTGAAAATATTTTCTTCTATTCCATAGGTTGCCTTTTCATTTTAATTTTTCTTTGATGTGCAGAAGGTTTTTAATTTGATGTAGTCCCCCTTGTTTGTTTTTGCTTTTGTTGCTCTGGCTTTTGGTGTCAAATCCAAAACATTATTGCCAATATCAATGTCAAGGAGCTTACCCCCCATGTTTTCTTCTAGTAGTTTTCCAGTTTCAGGTATTGCATTCAAGTCTTTGTACCATTTTGTGTTGATTTTTGTGTATGGTGTAAGACAGGGATCCAATTTCACTTTTTTGCATGTGGTATCCAGTTTTCACAACACTTTTTATTAAAGAGACTATCATTTCCCCATTGTATATTCTTGGCTCCTTTGTGAAAATATAGTTGATGATACATGCATGGGTTTCTATCTGGGTTCTCCAGTCTTTTCCATTGTTCTATGTGTCTGTTTTTATGTCAATACCGTACTGCTTTGATTACTATAGCTTGAAATCAAGCTATAGTAATATAGCTTGATTTCAAGCTATAGTTTGAAATATAAAAAATATAGTTTGAAATCAGGAAGTATGATTTCTCCAGCTTTGTTTTTCTTTCTCAGGATTGCTTTGGCTATTCAGGATCTTCTCTGGTTCCACGTGAATTTAGGTTTCTTTTTTCTATTTTGGTGAAAAATGCCATTGGAATTTTGATAAGGATTGCTGGAATCTATTGACCACTTTGGGCAGTACAGACATTTTAACAATGTTAATTCTTCCAATTCATGAGCATGGAATAACTTTTCATTTATTTGTGTCTTCTTCAATTTTTTACCAATGTTTTATAATTTTCAGTGTACAGATCTTTCATCTCCTTTTAAAAATTTATTCCAACAAGAACCTACTGTATAGCACAGGGGACTCTACTCAATATTATGTAACAATCTCAATGGGAAAGGAATCTGAAAAAGAATAGATACATGTATACGTATAACTGTATCACTTTGCTGTACACTTGAAACTAACACAACATTGTTAATCAACTATACTCCAATATAAAATAAAATGTTTAAAAAAATTATTCCTAAGTATTTTATTCTTTTTGATGCTATTAAATAGAATTGTTTTCTCATTTTCTTTCTGATAATTTGTTAATCTTATACATTGTTAATGTGTAGAAACAAAACTAATTTTTGTATATTGATTTTGTATCCTGCAACTTTACTGAATTTGTTTATAAGTTGTAATACTTTTTTGGCAGACTATTTAGGATTTTCTATATATAAAATATCATGTCATTCTGCAATCAAAGACAATTACACTTCTTCCTTTCTGATTTGGATGCCTTTTATTTGTTTTTCCTGCCTAATTGTTCTGGTTAGGACTTTCAGTACTATGTTGAATAAAAGTGGTGAGAGTGGACATCCTTCTTTTGTTCCTAGTTTTAGAGGAAAAGCTTTCAGCTTTTCACTGCTGAGTAGGATGTTACTTGTGGGCTTGTCATACATGGGCTTTATTATGTTTAGGTATGTTCCTTCTATACCCAATTTTTTAAGAGTTTTTATCATGAAAGTATATTGAATTTTTTCAAATACTTTTTCTGTATTTATTGAGATGATCATATGATCTTTACCCTTCATTTTGTTAATGTGATGTATCACATTTATTGATTTGTGTATGATGAACCATCTTTGTCTCCCAGGAATAAATCCCATTTGATAATGATATATGATCTTTTTAATGTACTATTGAATTCAGTTTGCTAATATTTTGCTGAGGATTTTTGCATCTATGTTCAGGGATGAAGTTGCTGTTTTTTTCCATCCACAAGATTGTTTCTAAAGTGCTTTTATACAATTAGCTGGAGTACTATGCAGAAAATGTCCAAATTTTATCTACCAAAAGCCAAGGCAGGAGATTTTTAATGAAAGATAAGGGAATTAATATTTACTAAGGGCCAGGACAATTTTAGATATGTATTCACATTGTGTGCTCATTGGAATGTCAGGAAAATTGGGAGTTTCATGACCTGTAAAAAGGTTACCAACAATAAGACACAGAGAGATTAAGTAAATTGGTCAGAGTCACACAGCTAATAAAGCATGGTCTTTCCATTACATCACATTGTGAAGTTCTCTAGCTGTGTTCAGCAAAGCTTTGGCCTGGACTTTGATGTTTATTATATAATACATCCAGGCCACTTATGTTCTGTCCTATTTGCTTTTCCTTATTTTTATTCTTCTTCTTTTATTTATCACTATTGTTATTAAGCATTTATTTCTTGCCTAGATTGGTTATAAATCACGCTGTAGTTTAAATATATATTCATGGTATTTTGTCCATCTTTTTTTACTACTTCAACCTCAAATTTGTAGGACTGCTCTTTTAGGAAATCATACAACTTTCAGAAAGAGGATTTTGTGGTATTCTTTTTAAAAAAGACATTCACTGTCTTCCTAGCTATATAATTTTTTCAAAAGTAAGTGTGAGCTGTTTAGTAAGTACTTCATATCAGACAATTCCCTTAATAATCTCAGGTGCCTGTCTGGCTGATTTATAAATGTGCAATTTTCCAAGTTCTGTATTCCCTCACCTGATTGTTGCCAATAGCTATTTTGCAAGGTTTTCATTATATCCTAATAGTCCAAAATTGTTTGCTTCATTTTTCCTGTTAAAACTAGATTCAAAGAATGAGTTCAGTCTCTCAGCCACTTTAGAATTGTCATCAATTCCATACTCATTCTCACAGTTTAGCAGCCTTTATTTCCTCCATCTCTCTATTTCCCTGGGCATATTAATAAAAGCCTTCTTTTGTACTCCACAACCCATGTTAGCACTAGTCATTTCACTACCTTTATCTTTTCCTACCAAGTTTTAACTGATGTGGAATATTTTTACTCTGTGCTCTCGTTTTTAGTCGTGTCAAGCGAGAATTTTGCTCTCTCATCAGCCTACTGTGATACTACATTGAGTGTGTCAGGCAATTAGCATTGCTGTTTTTCAGAATAATTGAAGCACTATCCTGATAATTTGGGCTCGAGCTCCACTTCTGCCTGAAATGTCTAGATAATTGCAGCATATGTGGGTGTAGTGGAGTTTCTTTCTGCTTGAATTATCCAAATCATTGCTTTAATTCTCCACTTTGCTTTGCATATTAGAGACACAAACATAAAGAAAGCAGATCTAGAAAATGGAGGAGCCAATGGAATTTTGTGTGGGATCTTTATTCTGCTGAAGGCTATGATCTTATCACTGAATGGAAGCGCCTCTGGTCAGCACTGTGCACTTGCCTGGTATCCTTCTGTGTTGAGTAGTCCTTGCTGTGTGAACGACTGTTCAGCTGGCTGGGACTCAAAGGGTCTCTCACATAATGCAGGATATATATATATTTTTGTTATCTTTAACATGTGTCTTTGATGAATCATAATATTCAAGAATGTCAGAGATAAAAGGAACCCAGAATATCAACCAGCCTCCCTCCTCTGCCACCACCATTTTACCGATGTAGTAACTGAGACCTAAAGGGATAGAGTAACTACATACCTTTTCATAGAAAATCAATGCATAGACAAGACCGATCACAAGTTATAAGTCAACTGTGGACCAAAACAAAACATAACAAAAATGAAAACAAAACAACAACCCCAAACTGGTTTACTTAATGACCTTTTCTCTAAGTGCTTACTAAATGAAACACCAGTTGAGTTGTGCATAAAATATGATTTAGGGAAAACTGGGATGTGGTACCAGAGGTGGACCACCTCCTGTACTCTCCCACCTTTTGCAGAGTAATTCAAGATAGAAAGAGTGACCTATGTACATATTTCCTCCAGAAAGGGAGTGGCACAAAGAGGCAAGAGCTAAGTTCCCATTCTCTTCCTCATCCTCTGTAAGGCTGTGCAAGAAGCCAGCTCTCAAATACCAGCTAAAACTCTGGAGCCAGTGTAACTCCAACTTTGGAAACAACAGTATCTAAATTTAGATTTGATGTCAGTGAGGAAGATGGGCCCTTTATGTGGCTACTTCCAATAGTTAGGGAAAGAGGAAGAAGGTGAGTGCAGCCATCAAAAGTCTAAGGCTCTGAATATGGCATTCGTCTCTCCTCTCACATATTTCTCTAACTTCCATAGAAGACTCCATCTTTCTGTCCCCATTCTCCTTTCCTGCCCAGAGAAAGCTGCTCTCCTACTTTCTCCTTCTCCCCCAGGTTTGGTGTGCATGTATGTGTGTGTGTGTGTGTGTGTGTGTGTGTGTGTGTGTTTGCACACCCTTCCTTTGCAACCCAGCTCTAGGTGACCAAGCAAATGCTTGGATTTTTCCATCTTGCTCTTCAACTTGGAATCCAGGCAGAAGGAATTGCTGACAGTGAACACTGCCCACCACTAGAGAGCAGCCAAAGCCAACATTTTCCTGGGCAAAAAACCTCTGTTTAATAAGCTTTTTTCAAAAGAGCCAGGTCCTTTTGGTCTTCTCTTCCACTTTTTCACCTTCTATCTTTCTTTGAGCAAAGTACTCCACCAGTCTCCTTCACAAGGGAACATTCTATATATCTATTCAGATGTTATGGGAACAGTGAAAACTCTGCTCAAAACATTTGTTCTTGAAATCTCCACACTTCTACCCCATCAGCACAATCAAGCTGACCTATGTGAATCATAAAATGTTGAAGATGGAGATAATTTTGCAGTCAAAAAAATGAGTTATCCCCATAAATCCACGAAGAAACAAAATCAGATCCTGGTAGGTTCTTCCCTAAACCTCTCTAGAGGGACTGACAGCACACAAACCTAAGCAGGGTCCTAAGCATAACTTTAGGTGTGATTTATTCCCATGGAAAACACGATTTTTCCAACATTAGTAAAGACAGAAATTGTGCCTCATATAGGCTGTCTTTCAAATTTCAGTAGGTTTATGTCTACAGTGTTTAGTTTAATGAACGGTAAAAAAAATAATTTTTGGTTGGTCAGCCTGGCATTGGGCAGGGAGAATCCTATAGTCCTTGAGAGCAAAAGGTAAAGAAGGAGAGAAAGGATTTCTGGAAAGTAGTGTGACTGAAGATTCAGGATTGTGGACTGTGGATATTGTTTTAGATTTTTTTAGATTTATATTTGAAATTTTTCCCACGACTTGCCTGAAGTTGACTTCAGGCAAGTTATTTAAGCTCTCTCCAAACCTCAGTTTCTCCCTCTGTAAGGTAGGGGTCATAACTGGTTTTTACAATGGGACCACCATGAAGATGAAATGAAATGATGTATGCAATGCACTTAAAAGATTAACTATGATTGTTCAAAGGGCATAGCAGATGCCAGGCTCCCCCCTGACTTTTTCTACCTTATTCTGCTACAATTTTACCTCCATATATCCCATTTCAATTTTAATTTTATTAAATATTCATTAAATATATGTTACATTCCAGGTATAATTCTGATCCTCAAGATGTTACAATGTAGTTTTAAAAAGAGATAAAGAAATTTGAAGGAATGAATACAAAGAAGACATATCTTTCAATATTTGATTCTAAAGGGAAAACATAAGACAGATTTATATGTTATCCAAGTTACACTCAGGACACCCAAGCGTCTGTAGAGTTTAGTGCTGTATACATGAGTTCTTTTTAACTGTTTATTATCTAGTGTTTCTTTATGGCTTAAATTTTTTTTAATTTAATTTTATTATTTATTTAATTTATTTTTGGCTGCTTCGGGTCGTAGTTTCAGCACATGGGATCTTTGTTGCAGTGCGCAGACTTCGCTCTAGTTATGGTGTGCCAATTTTCTCTCTCTACTTGTGGCGCACAGGCTCCAGGGCGCATGGGCTCTGTAGTTTGCAGCACTTGGGCTCTAGTTGAGGCACGCAAGCTCAGTAGTTGTGGTGCATGGGTTTAGTTGCCCCGCAACATGTGGGATCTTAGTTTCCTGACCAGGGGTTGAACCCCCGTCCCCTGTCTTATAAGGCGGATTCTTTACAACTGGACCACTGGGGAAGTCCCTCTTTATGGCTTAAATTAATTCTCACTATCACCCTTGATATTGTTATCACCAGCAAATTGCTTGACCGCTTGAACAAGAGGAATACATCTCAGTCATGACAGACAACTCCGAAATCTATTCCCACATTCCTTCCGAGGGACTCACCAACAGACAGTGACTCTTTTGGGTCTGATTGCATACATCTCCTGTTAATATAGATGATGCAATAGCAGCATTGCCAAACGCCTTCAGCTGGTTTCTTTTAACTGATGCCCTGAGCAATGTGACTCCAGTCTAGGTGCTAAACGAAAGTTCAGTCCACATGTTGTTAGAGAACAAAGTACGAACAATTATCACTGCAGCAATTTAGGGAAAGATAGAATGATAAGAGTTCGACTTGAATGATGAGTTAGATTTTAATAAACAGAGAAAGAGGTTGGTGTGTAGAAGAAAAGGAGGGTGTACAATGCTGAGGAAAGAGAATCATTAAAGACAGTGAGAAAGAAGGAAAAACAGCAATTATCAATTAACTCCTATGTAAACTATTAGACATCTTGATGCCTTTAACTTGTTTCATTGTCTCCACAAGCCTGAAAAGTTTATAGGAACAGCCCCATTTTGCAAATTGAGGAAACATGAGACTGAGATACAACCAGTAAGCAGCAAAACCAAGATTTGTAGTCAAATTGGCAGATTCCAACCTACATGTCCATTATACCACATTGCCAGAAGTATAAAGAAATATAATTACAGAGGAAGAGATCCTGAAATAAAAGCAAAAACTATTGCATTGCCTCCTTGAAAGACAATAAACATTTTAACAGGGTTATGAGAAAGGGCTTGGTAAACATTAAAAATGATCACCAAAAATTGATGCTTTTTCCTCTTGTGACTGAGATTTGCTTGTAGGGTATCACTAACCCTTAGCAACTAGGCTACTCAAGGGGCTACTAAGGGAAAATAAATCTAAAATTAAGTAGACTAAAAAGGTCACAAGCTAGTTAGAGAATAATAGATGATGAAGGGGAAAAGAAGCTGTGGATGAGAAAAGAACCTAGCCATTATGAACATATAAAATGGTCAAATGTTACTATAACTCATGAATTCAGAATAAGGATATTTTCTTCCTAATGCTGCTCTACGATTAATTAAGCTAGCCCAAGTCTAAACTCCCACCCCTTCCTTAAGTAGTTACAAAGATCCCATTTTTACGATCCCAAAGACATAGCCCAAAAGCTGCCTCTTCCTAGAAGCCTTATGTAAACCCTTAAAGCTGGAATTCATCTCTTATTTCTTTGAACTCCTAAGAGCATTGTTGTTTGGGTCTATCTTGGTTATTTATTGATAGATTATCTAGCCTATTGACTGTAAGGTCCTGGAAGTTATGGTAAGAATGATTCATTACTACATGCCTAAGCTCCACTTTACACACAGTAAGCACTCAAAATGTTTGTTGGATGAATGCTGAAAGTGTTTCACATGCATTAGTATCAGTTTTTCAGATGAAACATCACGCATACATGAATTCTTTTCAGGTTTTTTTCATTATGTGTCACATGGTCACTGTACTAATCATAGATACTATGACATCCCAGGTGATGGATGGTACTGCTGAACCAATAAACTTGCTGAATCTGGATTTCCAAAGACAGAAATGACTTTAAAATACTCAGAATTCTGCATATACTTAGTTATAGGAAAAGTATGTATTGTTAATGGCCCAACTGTGGTTGTAACTTTTGTTGAAGCCACCTAATGAAATTTTTGATCCAAATGGTTCCGTAACTTCAAACTTCAATACGCTTCTAGCAGTGTCATTAAAAGAAAGAAAGAAAAGCAATGAGACATAGCTATGGTGAAAAACAAGATAGATAACTATATGGACAAAATTCCAGGCCTGTAAGTGAAGCTGAAGCTCAAGACTCCTGAGGTTTGTGGCAAAAAGCAGACTGAGCCACTCGGAGATCTGGGTCCTACAGGATACTCATGACTGAGGACGACCTGCAAGAGAGGGGGCTGGAACAAGATTGCTGTTGAAGCCAGGGAAAGATAGCTCTCTTCACTTGGAAAAAGTGTAGGTGGGTATTGTTGGGGGAGGCTGTGGCTACCTTGGTGTAATGCTTTTTAGCAGAGGGGAACGTTATTTTGAGATAGTTTCAATTTACAGGAAAATTATAAGAGGAGTAGAAAGGACTGCTACATGGACTCCATTTAGATTCCCCAACTGTTTCTTTTTTTCCCCTGTTTTACTGAGATATAATTAGTATTATACAAGTATTATATATAGCAGTGTATAAGTTTAAGGTGTACAGGATAACGATTTGACTTACATACATCATGAAATGATTAACACAGTAATTGTAGTGAACATCCATCATCTCATATAGATAGAAAATTTAAAGAAATAGAAAAATATGTTTGCTTGTGATGAGAATTCTTAGGATTTCCTCTCTTAACAACTTTCACACACACACACACACACACACACACACACACACATATAACACAGAGCTGTTTTAGTTATATTTATCGTGTTGTGCATTACATCCCTAGTACTCATGTACCTTATAACTGGAAGTTTGTACCTTTTGACTGCCTTCCTCCAATTCCTCCCCCTCATCCCCGTCTCTGGTAACCACAAATCTGATTTCTTTTTCTATGTTTGTTTGTTTGCTTTTGAAGTATAATTTAGATTCCCAAATTGTTAACATTTTACTACATTTGAGTCATCGTTCTCTCTATATATGTAAATACACACCACTATTTTTTCTGAACCACTTGAGAAAAGGTTTCAGAAATTAGGTCTTTTTACCCCTAAATACTCACATTTTCATAAACATGCTACAATGATAAAAATCAGGAAAATAACATTGATACAACACTGTTCTATAATCTATAGAACTTCTTTGAACTTTGATCATTGTTTTCATGCTATTCTTTATAGCAAATAAAGAGGAAAAAAGCTTCAGGCTCAACATTGCATTTAGTTGTCATGTTACTTTCATCTCTTAAATGAGTCTCTTTCTTTTTTAATTGGCTGTAATGACATCAAGATTCTTGAAGAGTACAGGCCAGATATTTTGAAGATGTCTGTAACTTATGGATGTCTGAAGTTTCCACATAATTAGACTTGTGTTATACCCTCTAGGCAGGACTAGTATGAAAGTGATATTCCATCATCTTCTGGCTGACATTTTTAAATGAAAAGTTTGCTGTAATCCTTATCTTTTTTTTTCTCACTAAATAAACATGGATTTTTTTTTCTCTTGCTTCTGTTAAGATTTATCACTTATCACTGGTTTTCATGAATTTAATTGCCATGTTCCTTGGTGTGGTTTTCTCTGTGAATGATTCTATCCTGCATGGGGTTCATTTTGCTTCATGAAGATGTGGTTTTATACTTTTCATCAATCTTAAAACTTTTTTATGCCAGTATTGTTTCAAGTATTTTTCTGTTTTCCCTTTCTCTGTCTTTTCCTTCTTATATTCCAATTATGTATACACTAAATTGCTTGATATTTTCTCCCAGGTTAATGAGTATCCTCATGTTTTCAATCTTCTTTTTCTATCCTCTATTCAGTGAGGATAGTTTCTATAACTATATACATAAGTTCACTAATCTTTGCTTCTGCAGTGCCTGTTCTGTTGTATGTTTTATTACAATAGATATTTTATTTCAGATATTGCATTTTCATAACTAGATGATTCTTTGGTATTCAATACATTTTATATTTCCCATTTCTCTCCTGGTTATGCCCATATTTTTCTTTAAATCCTTGAACATGCTATGTATAATATCTATTTAAAAATTGTTTTCTGACAGTTTCATTATCTCATTTCTGTGTTTCTTCTGTTTACTTATTTTTCCTCTCCTTATGAGTTACATCTTCCTGATTCTTGACATGTCTAGTAATTTTTTATTAGATATTGTACCTTGCAGTTTGTAGGCTTTTGAGTGCCTGGATTTTATTGTCTTCCTTTAAAGTTTGTTGAGCTGTGCTCTGGTAGAGAGTCAATTTACTTCAGATCAGCTGGTTCATTTTTAAGCTTGGTTTTAAGCTTTGTTAGGGCAGGTCTAGAAGAGCCTTTCCTCTCAGGGTCATTTAGTCCAGCTACTAAATGTGACCCATCTAGGATCTCTATTGATTGTTCAGGTGATTAGTGAGAACTCCTAGTTCTGCGTGTTAGAGCTTGAACATTTCTTTACCTTCTGTGTGCTCTGGGAATATTTCAGTTTATAGATCCATGGAAGTTGTTCTCTGTTCAGCTTATGGAATTTCATCTTATACATGTATGGCTTAATAATCAATAAAGGTTCAAGATTGCCCATATGCAGATTTCTGGAGCTGTGTGTGAGTGTAGTAGTAGTGGTAGTAGCAGCAGTAGGAGTAGTAGAGGAGTAGTAGCTCTGTTCTGCCCAAAACTAAAATACCAGTCCTATGACTGCTGCCTCCTTGACCTCTAATGATTTACCTTAACTCAGTGAGATTGTCACGTTCTTCTTAGAACTCCTTTCCCTCACTGTGTCTAGAATGTGCCTCCAGTTGAGAGGCAAATCTTAGGTCCCATTTTCTTTATTTCCCTGCTCTCAATGTCCCTGTCTTGTGCTGCCAGTTGTCCAATATCGCTAAACAATGGGTTAATATACTTTTGTCCAGTTTCCTAGTTTACCATGGGAGAGTAAGTTAATGCCCTCTTCAATCTTCATGGCCAGAACTAGAAAATTGTCCCTTCCTCTTTAGTTTCTTTTCCCAAGAAGCATTACCTGTCTAAGACAGTGTTTTAGGGCTCCACATTTTTCTTATGTCACTGCTCTGATCTACCAGGATGGTTTCTCAGTATTTTTGCACTTATGGTAACCTTTGTCTTTCTGAGTGTGGTTTTACTTCAGTCTTCTCTTTTCTGTACACTTTTGCCCTCTCCCTCTTGTTCTCTACAAAGACTCATTGTGGGATATCAAGAATTAGTTCTCCTCAAAATTATTGTTTATTTTTTTAATTACAGGTAATTTGAGGTTTGAAATATTTTTCTGTTTTATAATTATGATGAAGTTTATGTGGTTTTATTTATTCTTCTTGATATTTTAATAGTTATTTTTAGGATATGTAGGAAAGGTGGCTGTCATTATCATGACTTCCTGGAAATTGTGGCTACAGCTTTAAAAATGAGGCATTATTACCAAATTGAAGAATAAAAATCACATTATCATCTCAATAGATGCAGAAAAAGCTTTTGATAAAATTCAACATCGATTTATGATAAAAACTCTTCAGAGAGTGGGCATGGAAGGAGCATAATTCGACATAATAATGGCCACAAGCCCACAGGTAACATCATACTCAACAGTGAAAAGCTGAAAGCATTTCCTCTAAGATCAGGAACAAGACAAAGATGCCCATTCGCACCACTTTTATTCAACATAGTTTTGTAAGTCCTAGCCACAGCAACTGGAGAAGGAAAAGAAATAAAATGAATCCAAATTGGAAAATAAGTAGTAAAATTGTCACTGTTTGCCAAAGACATGATACTATACATAGAAACCCTAAAGATGCTACCAGAAAACTACTAGAGCTTATCAATGAATTTGGTAAAGCTGGATACATAATTAATATACAGAAATATGTTGCATTTCTATACACTAACAACAAATATCAGAAAAAGAAAGGAAACAATCACATTTACCATCACATCAAAAAGAACAAAATACCTAGGAATAAACCTACCTAAGGAGGCAAAAGTCCTGTACTCTGAAAACTATAAGAAGCTGATGAAAGAAACTGAAGACAACACAAACAGATGGAAACAAAAACAAACACAAAGATCAGTAGAACAGGATAGAAAGCCCAGAAATAAACCCACACACTTATTGTCAATTAATCTATGACAAAGGAGGCAAGAATATACAATGGAGAAATGACAGTCTTTCAATAAGTGGTGCTGAGAAAACTGGACAGTTACATGTAAAAGAATGAAATTAGAACATTCTCTAACACCATATACAAAAGTAAACTCTAAATGGATTAAAGATCTAAATGTAAAAGAACGACAGCCAACAAAATCAATAGCCAAAACACAAGTTGTCTTCCCCACACAAAATAATTATTTCTAGTACAGATTAAGAAAGGCTATATGGGGCTTCCCTGGTGGCGCAGTGGTTGAGAATCTGCCTGCTAAAGCAGGGGACATGGGTTCGAGCCCTGGTCTGGGAGGATCCCACATGCCGCGGAGCAACTAGGCCCATGAGCCACAACTACTGAGCCTGTGCATCTGGAGCCTGTGCTCCACAACAAGAGAGGCTGCGATAGTGAGAGGCCCACACACTACAATGAAGAGTGGCCCCCACTTGCCACAAGTAGAGAAAGCCCTCGCACAGAAACGAAGACCCAACACAGCAAAAATAAATAAATTAATTAATAAACTCCTACCCCCAACATCTAAAAAAAAAAAAGAAAGGCTATATGTTCTAGGGTGCTCAAAGTAATAAAAAGTGAAACAATTCATACTAAAAAACATACAAGATATATGAAACAAAAATAGGAAAAATGTAACGATGCAGAAAAAGAGAATTAGAAATTTTGGAGACAAAATACATCGATGGAATCTAGACTGGACACTGTTGAAATCTACCATACAAAAACTATCAACAAATTATTAACATAGAGAGAGACCTTCAAGATGGCAGAGGAGTAAGATGTGGAGATCACCTTCCTCCCCACAAATACATCAGATATACATCTACATGTGGAACAATTCCTACAGAACACCTACTGAATGCTGGCAGAAGACCTCAGACTTCCCAAAAGGCAAGAAACCCCCCACGTACCTGGGTAGGGCAAAAGAAAAAACAGAGACAAAAGAATAGGGACAGGACCTGCAACTCTGAGAGGGAGTTGTGAAGGTGAAAATGTTTCCACACACTAGGAAGCCCCTTCACTGGCAGGGATGGGGTGGGTGGTTGATGGGGGGGGAAGCTTTGGAGCCATGGAGGAGAGTGCAGCCACAGGAGCGCAAAGGGCAAAGCAGAGAGATTCCTGCACAGAGGATCGGTGCTGACCAGCACTCACTAGCCCAAGAGGCTTATCTGCTCGCCCGCCAGGGCAGGTGGGGCCTCGGAGCTGAGGCTTGGGCTGCACAGGTCGGATCCCAGGGAGAGGACTGGGGTTGGCTGCATGAACACAGCCTGAAGGGGCTAGTGCACCACAGCTAGCTGGGAGGGAGTCTGGGAAAAATTCTTGAACTGCCTAAAGGCAAGAGACCATTGCTTCATGGTGCTCGAGGAGACGAGATTCAGAGCACCACCTAAACAAGCTCCAGAGATGGGCATGAAATGCTAAGGCTGCTGCTGCAGCCACCAAGAAGCCTGTGTGCAAGCACAGGTCACTATCCACACCACCCCTCCCAGGAGCCTGTAGAGTCCACCACTGCCAGGGTCCCGTGATCCAGGGACAACTTCCCCAGGAGAACAGGGGGCGTGTCTCAGGCTGTTGCAACATCATGCTGGCCTCTGCCACCGTAGACTCACCCCTCCATCCCCCCAGCCTGAGTGAGCCAGAGCCCTCTAATCACCTGCTACTTTAACGCTGTCCTGTCTGAGTAAAGAACAGATGCCCTCTGTCAACCTACACACAGAGGCGGGGCTGCATCCAAAGCTGAACCCCAGAAGCTGTGCAAACAAAGAAGAGAAAAGGAAATTTCTCTCAGCAGCCTCAGGAGCAGTGGATTAAATCTCCACAATCAAATGGATGTATCCTGCATATCTGGAATACCTGAATAGACAACAAATTATCCCAAAATTGAGGCAGTGGACTTTAGGAGCAACTGTAGACTTGGGGTTTGCTTTCTGCATCTAATTTGTTTCTGGTTTTATGTTTATCTTAGTTTAGTATTTAGAGTTTATTATCATTCGTAGATTTGTTTATTGATTTGGTTGCTCTCTTCCTTTTTTTTTCTCTCTATATATTTTTTTCTTTTTTCTCTTTTGTCAGTGTGTATGTGTATGATTCTTGGTGTGATTTTTGTTCGTATAGCTTTGCTTTTACCATTTGTCCTAGGGTTCTGTCTGTCCTTTGTTTTTTTATAGTATAGTTTTTAGCGCTTGTTATCATTGGTGCAATTGTTTTTTGGTTTGGGTGCTCTCTTTCTTTCTCTTTTGTTTTATTCTTTTTTTATTACTTTTAAATTTCTTTATTTTTAATATTAATAACTTTATTTTATTTTTTTTCTCTTTTTCTTTTTTTCTCCCTTTTCTTCTGAGCCGGGTGGCTGACAGGGTCTTGGTGCTCCAGCCGGGTGTCAAGCCTGTGCCTCTAAGGTGGGAGAGCTGAATTCAGGACATTGGTCCACCAGAGACCACCCGGTTCCTTGTAATATCAAACAGCGAAAGCTCTCCCAGAGATTTCCATCTCAATGCTAAGACCCAACTCCACTCAGCAACCAGCAAGCTACAATGCTGGAAACCCTATGCCAAACAACTAGCAAGACAAGAACACAACTCCACCCATTAGCAGAGAGGCTGCCTAAAATCATAATAAGTTCACAGACACTCCAAAACACACCAAATGCAGTCCTGCTCACCAGAAAGACAATATCCAGCCTCATCGACCAGAACATAAGCACCAGTCCGCTCCACCAGGAAGCCTACACAACCCACTGATTCAATCTCACCCACTGGGGGCAGACACCAAAAACAATTGGAAAACTAACCTGCAGCCTGTGAAAAGGAGACCCCAAACACATTTTGCTTAAGTTAAGCAAAATGAGAAGACAGAGAAACAGCAGATGAAGGAGAAGGTGAAAACCCACCAGACCAAACAAATGAAGAGGAAATAGGCAGTCTACCTGAAAAAGAACTCAGAGTAATGATAGTAAAGATCATCCAAAATCTTGGAAATAGAATGGTGAAAACACAAGAAATGTTTAACAAGGACCTAGAAGAAATAAACAGCAAACAAACAATGATGAACAACACAATGAATGAAATTAAAAAATCTCTAGAAGGAATCAATAGCAGAATAACTGAGGCAGAAGAAGGGATAAGTGACCTGGAAGATAAAATTGTGGAAATAACTACTGCAGAGCAGAATAAAGAAAAAGGAATGAAAAGAATTGAGGACAGTCTCAGAGACCTCTGGGACAACATTAAATGCACCAACATTTGAATTACAGGGGTCCCAGAAGAAGGAGGGAAAAAGAATGGGACTGAGAAAATATTTGAAGAGATTATAGTTGAAAACTTCCCTAATATGGGAAAGGAAATAGTCAGTCAAGTCCAGGAAGCACAGAGAGTCCCATACAGGATAAATCCAAGGAGAAACACGCTAACACACATATTAATCAAACTATCAAAAATTAAAAACAAAGAAAAAATATTAAAAGCAGCAAGGGAAAAACAACAAATAACATACAAGGGAATCCCCATAAGGTTAACAGCTGATCTATCAGCACAAACTCTGCAAGCCAGAAGGGAGTGGCAGGACATAGTCAAAGTGTTGAAAGGGAAAAACCTACAACAAAGATGACTCTACCCAGCAAGGATCTCATTCAGATTCAACAGAGAAATTAAAACCTTTACAGACAAGCAAAAGCTAAGAGAATTCAGCACCATCAAACCAGCTTTACAACAAATGCCAAAGGAACTTCTCTAGGCAGGAAACACAAGAGAAGGAAAAGACCTACAATAACAAACTCAAAACAATTAAGAAAAAGGTAATAGGAACATATGTATCGATAATTACCTTAAATGTAAATGGATTAAATGCTCCAACCAAAAGACATAAAATGGATAAAAAAACAAGACCCATATATACGCTGTCTACAAGAGACCCACTTCAGACCTAGGGACACATACAGACTGAAAGTGAGAGGATGGAAAAAGATATTCCATGCAAAGGGAAATCAAAAGAAACCTGGAGTAGCAATTCTCATATCAGACAAAATAGACTTTAAAATAAAGACTATTACAAAAGACAAAGAAGGACACTACATATGGATCAAAGGATCAATCCAAGCAGAAGATATAACAGTTGTAAATATTTATGCACCCAACATAGGAGCACTGCAATAAATAAGGCAAATGCTAACAGCCATAAAAAGGAAAATGACAGTAAAACAATCATAGTAGGGGATTTAACACCC
Organism: Globicephala melas; assembly: GCF_963455315.2. Lineage (NCBI taxonomy): Eukaryota > Metazoa > Chordata > Mammalia > Artiodactyla > Delphinidae > Globicephala > Globicephala melas. The sequence goes on from NC_083315.2 coordinate 154,718,002, forward strand.
CACTTTCACCAGTAGACAGATCATCCAAAATGAAAATAAATAAGGAAACACAAGCTTTAAATGACACATTAAACAAGGTGGACTTAATTGATATTTATAGGACATTCCATCCCAAACCAGTAGAATACATTTTCTTCTCAAGTGCACATGGAACATTCTCCAGGATACATCATATCTTGGGCCAAAGATCAAGCCTTGGTAAATTTAAGAAAATTGAAGTTGTATCAAGTATTTTCCAACCACAATGCTATGACACTAGATATCAATTACAGGAAAAAATCTGTAAGAAATACAAACACATGGAGGCTAAAGAATACACTACTTAATAACCAAGAGATCACTGAAGAAATCAAAGAGGAAATCAAAAAATACCTAGAAACAAATGACAATGAAAACATGACGACCCAAAATCTATGGGATGCAGCAAAAGCAGTTCTAAGAGGGAAGTTTAGAGGAATAAAATCCTACCTCAAGAAACAAGAAACATCTCAAATAAACAACCTAACCTTACACCTAAAGCAATTAGAGAAAGAAGAACAAAGAAACCCCAGAGTTAGCAGACAGAAAGAAATCATAAAGATCAAATCAGAAATAAATGAAAAAGAAATGAAGGAAATGATAGCAAAGATTAATAAAACTAAAAGGTGCTTCTTTCAGAAGATAAACAAAATTGATAAAGCATTAGCCAGACTCATCAAGAAAAAAAGGGAGAAGACTCAGATCAATAGAATTAGAAATGAAAAAGGAAAAGTAACAGCTGACACTGCAGAAATACAAAGGATCATGAGAAATTACTACAAGCAACTATATGCCAATAAAATGGACAAACTGGAAGAAGTGGACAAATTCTTAGAAAAGCACAACCTTCTGAGACTGAACCAGGAAGAAACAGAAAATATAAACATACAGTTACAAGCACTGAAATTGAGACTATGATTAAAAATCTTCCAACAAACAAAAGCCCAGGACCAGATGGCTTCAGAGGCAAATTCTATCAAACATTTAGAGAAGAGCTAACACTTACCCTACACAAACTCTTCCAAAGTATAGCAGAGGGAGGAACACTCCCAAACTCATTCTATGAGGCCACCATCACCCTGATACCAAAAGCAGACGAAGATGTCACAAAGAAAGAAAATTACTAGTCAATATCACTGATGAACATAGATGTAAAAATCCTCAATAAAATACTAGCAAACAGAAACCAACAGCTCATTAAAAGGATCATACACCATGATTGAGTGGGATTTATCCCAGGAATGCAAGGATTCTTCAGTATACGCAAATCAATCAATGTGATAAACCATATTAACAAATTGAAGGAGAAAAACCATATGATCATATCAAATAGATGCAGAAAAATATTTTGACAAAATTCAACATCCATTTATTATCAAGACCCTCCAGAAAGTAGGCATAGAGGGAACTTACCTCACCATAATAAAGGCCATATATGACAAACGCACAGCCAACATCGTACTCAATGGTGAAAAACTGAAACCATTTCCTCCAAGATCAGGAACAAGACAAGGTTGTCCACTCTCATAACTATTATTCAAAATAGTTTTGGAAGTTTTAGCCATAGCAATCAGAGAAGAAAAAGAAATAAAAGGAATCCAAATTGGAAAAGAAGAAGTAAAGCTGTTACTGTTTGCAGATGACATGATACTATACAGAGAGAATCCTAAAGATGCTGCCAGAAAACTACTAGAGCTAATCAATGAATTTGGTAAAGTAGCAGGATACAAAATTAATGCACAGAAATCTCTTGCATTCCTATACACTAATGATGAAAAATCTGAAAGAGAAATTAAGGAAACGTTTCCATTTATCACTGCAACAAAAAGAATAAAATGCCTAGGAATAAACCTACCTAAGGAGACAAAAGATCTGTATGCAGAAAACTATAAGACACTGATGAAAGAAATTCAAATGATGCAAACAGATGGAGAGTTATACCATATTCTTGGAATGGAAGAATCAACATTGGGAAAATGACTATACTACCCAATGCAATCTACAGATTCGTATCAAACTACCAATGGCATTTTTCACAAAACTAGAACAAAAAGTTGCACAATTTGTATGGAAACACAAAAGACCCTGAATAGCCAAAGCAATCTTGAGAAAGAAAAACGGAGGTGGAGTAATCAGGCTCTCTGACTTCAGACTATACTACAAAGCTACAGTAATCAAGACAGTATGGTACTGGCACATAAACAGAAATATACATCAGTGCAACAGAATAGAAAGCCCAGAGATAAACCCACCCACATATGGTCACCTTATCTTTGATAAAGGAGGCAAGAATATACAATGGAGAAAAGACAGCCCCTTCAATAAGTGGTGCTTGGAAAACTGGACAGCTACATGAAAAAGAATGAAACTAGAACACTCCCTAACACCATACACAAAAATAAAATCAAAATGGATTAAAGACCTAAGGGTAAAGCCAGACACTATAAAACTCTTAGAGGAAAACATAGGCAGAACACTCTGTGATATAAAGCACAGCAAGATCCTTTTTGACCCACCTCCTAGAGAAATGGATATAAAAACAAAAATAAATAAATGGGACCTAATTAAATTTAAAAGTTTTTGCACCACAAAGGAAAACATAAACAAGATGAAAAGACAACTCTCAGAATGGGAGATAATATTTGCAAATGCAGCAACTGACAAAGGATTAATCCCCAAAATTTACAAGTAGCTCATGCAGCTCAATATCAAAAAAACAAACAACCCAATCCAAAAATGGGCAGAAGACCTAAACAGACAATTCTCCAAAGAAGATATACAGATTGCCAACAAACAAATGAAAGGATGCTCAACATTACTAATCATTAGAGAAATGCAAATCAAATCTACAAAGAGTTATCACCTCACACTTCTCAGAATGGCCATCATCAAACAATCTACAAACAATAAATGCTGGAGAGGCTGTGGAGAAAAGGGAACCCTCCTGCACTCTTGGTGGGAATGTAAATTGATACAGACACTATGAAGAACAGTATGGAGGTTCCTTAAAAAACTAAAAATAGAACTACCACATGATCCAGCAATCCCACTACTGGGCATATACCCTGAGAAAACCATAATTCAAAAAGAGACATGTACCACAATGTTCATTGCAGCTCCATTTACAATAGCCAGGACATGGAAGCAACCTAAGTGTCCATCGACAGATGAATGGATAAAGAAGATGTGGCCTGTATATACAATGGAATATTAGCCATAAAAAGAAATGAAATTGAGTTATTTGTAATGAGGTGGATGGACCTTGAGTCTGTCATACAGAGTGAAGTAAGTCAGAAATTGGAAAACAAATACCATATGCTAACACATATATATGGAATCTAAAAAAAAAAAAAATGGTTCTGAAGAACCTAGGGGCAGGACAGGAATAAAGACACAGACATAGAGAATGGACTTGAGGGCAGGGGGAGGGGAAGGGTAAACTAGGACGAATTGAGAGAGTGGCTTTGACATATATACACTACCAAATGTAAAATAGATAGCTAGTGGGAAGCAGCCACATAGCACAGGGAGATCAGCTCTGTGCTTTGTGACCACCTAGAGGTGTGAGATAGGGAGGGTGGGAGGGAGAAGCAAGAGGGAGGAGATATAGGTATATATGTATATGTATAGCTGATTCACTTTGTTATAAAACAGAAACTAACACAATATTGTAAAGCAATTATACTCCAATAAAGATGTTAAAACAAAAATTATTAACATGCCTGCAGTCATATAATTAGAAAGACATATATACCCAATTATAGTTAGGTTTATTTACCTTACTACAACAAGGGAGAGTGCACTATGGAGGACTCTCAGTAAAAGTTGTGTTTGTGCATTTCCCGGATTATTCTAAAGAGAGATTAGGGAAGTGGGGAAGACTTCTGAATTATATATTGTTAAGAAGGAGGAGAGGCTAGCAATTCAGCATTTGGGTATGTTAGTAATTTATTTAGGTAGGAGGAGCTAAGTAGCACTGGGCTATTGTTGGTAAGAATAACAATAACAGAAGAAACACTTGTCACCTATTATTAAAGCTATAGTATGGGACTCCCCTGGTGGCGCAGTGGTTAAGAATCCGCCTGCCAATGCAGAGGATACGGGTTTGATCCCTGGTCTGGGAAGATCCCACATGCTGCAGAGCAACTAAGCTTGTGTGTCACAACTTCTGAGCCTGCGCTCTAGAGCCTGTGAGCCACAATTACTGAGCCCGCGTGCCACAACTACTGAAGCTTACACGCCTAGAGCCTGTGCTCCACAACAAGAGAAGCCACGACAATGAGAAGCCCACACATCACAGTGAAGTGTAGCCCTCCACTTGCCACAACTAGAGAAAGCCTGCACACAGCAAAGAAAACCCAACACAGCCAAAAAAAAAAAAAAAAAAGCTATAGTATGACCTTGTATAGGAAAGGTGTTTGCTGGCCATTGCCATGTGGTTGTGCAAATACTATTTACAATTTGTTACTAGCATTGCTGATTTTCACTGTCTCTGTGAATTAGAATATAGTTTAAAAGAATTCACTCAGAATTTAACGTGGAGTCAAAGATATACACATAAAGGCAAATGGAGGGGCAAGGAATCTTGATCAAGAGTCTCCAAAGAAATGATGAAGAAGTGACATTTGAAGCGATCAGAGATGTTTCCAGAGAATTTTCTGGAATTGAGTAAAACATTATTCCTCAGATTAAAGTTCACTCCAGTACCGAGTAGTAGTAAATAACAACAACAGCACTCTAGACATTAATAACAAGATGAAAAGAGGATATTTCATGTAATTTTAAAGAATGTTAAGTTTCTGTATCTTTAGATTTGTTAGAACAAATTATAGGAATATGTATGTGAAAAATTAAGATAATGTCTAATATAATACAAATATAATAGCTCCTAAATATGCAGAGAAAAATTAAGGGAATATTTTAAAAATTATCCTTCAAAGAGAAAACAAGGAAACAGAAGAATAAAAGTCGAAGAAAAGAAGAATAAAGAGTAAACTTGAGTTAAAATAGAAGTAATTGCAAATATATCAGTCATTATGGTATATGTTAATTTACAGAAGACAGAGTATCCAAATGGACTTTTTAAAACATATAGCTCAACAATCTTTATTTAAAAAAAAAATCACACAGACAAGTTAAACATCACAGAGATATTAAAAGTTATATCAGGCAAGTGCTAATCAAAACAAAACTCCTATAGTTATAATAATAGCAGACAAGTTAGAATTTAAGGTAAAAATCTATGGTAGTGATAGAGGGAAAATTCACCAAGAAGGTTTAAAGATCATGAATTTATATGCATTTACCAATTGAAAACTGAAATATATAAAGCAAAAATTGACATAATTACAAAGAGAAATTGACAAATCCACAATTGAATGGGGAATTATACCACTCCTCTCTCAGAAACCAGTATAAGAAGTCAACAAAAATTAATAAATATAGTAAATTTGAATAATAAGATTAACAAAATCAATCTAACATTTTAAATACAACTTTGTATCCAATAAATAAAATATATATTACTTTCAGGTACTCATGGAATATTTACAAAAATTACCAACAATTGAGGTTTGACAAATTCCAAGAAAAAATGTTATAGATCATATTCTCTAACCACAGTTTGATTAGATTAAATAAATGATAAAAGTAGAGCACCTGCCTTAAAACAAACAAGCAAATATGCAAAAAGTTTAGAAACTTTAAAGTGCACTCAGAAAGTCCACCTAGTTCAAGATAAACTGCAAACTAAACTCAAATCACTCCCTACCCACTTCACTTCTACCAATGCATGTAATTAATAAACCTGATAGTCATAAGACCAGGAGCTCTGTTTCATATTACATAATAAGTTGCAGAAATCAAAGGGCTTTGTTAAAATATGGAGAAATAATGTACTTCCTAATTCGTAGAATCAAAGAAATTTTGAAAGAACTAAGGTTACTTTTGAAAAATGTGGTACAAATAAAAAAGCCCTTTATTAATAAAAATAGTTTTTAACATGCTTGCAACATTTTGGTAAATGAGTGCTTTAAAGTACATACTGTGGTATCTTCTAATATTAAGTACTGAAATAATAGCTTATGGTAGTGAAGTTCCTGGATTATTTTGATCTCCTTCCACTTATATAATTGCATTTACCCAATTATAGCTTTAGCCCTCAGAATACTGTAACTTTTCCAAACTCCTGGTCAATTGAACATCTAGGAATGGCCAATTATTGTTTTTATTAATCGTTCCCATGACCATTGTCTTTGCTGATGTTATTGTGTGGCTGACAAAAATTTTTTAAAAACCGTGTCTTCATTTCCTATGTTGGGATTTTAGGAAATTTTGTTGGGCTTTTTTTTTTAATAAACAAGTTAATAAGTGCATAAGTCAAGTAGATGAAGATCAAAACATCCCCTTTGTTACTGATAAGTTATTGGAGAACATGGCTTAAATGTGGATCAGGGATGGGCTTCCTGATATAGCATCCTAGCATTACCCAAACTTTCCCAATCAGAGCCACTTGCAACAATGAACAAAGATGGGCATCTCACTTGACAAAGGAGCAAAGCAGAACTTGGGTATTCTATAGACAGATTCCAGTGTGAGGGCACAGGAAAATTAAGGGGCATGGTAACATATCTATTTCATTCTTCTAAATAGATCAGTTAGAGAAGAGACTTTGTCTACAGGCAGGAATGAGGAAAGGATAAGAGAGTTGGAGTGGTATCTGATGAAGCTTTTCAAGTTAGAATGAATCAAAATATTGAAGATGGAAAAAGAAACACTTCACATTTTCTTTGGTAATCAGTAAGTATAAATTTGTGCATAAACTCTTATTCTGAGAGTGTTTTATTGTTTCATCTCAAAAACAATGTAACAAGTGTCCAAACTCCCTCTTAAAGACTCAGGTGCAAAGACACTGGGCCTGCATAGAGTTTCCGAAGGCAAAGCTGGGCATGGTGTGGAGAGGGGCCAGATGGCATCAAGGGTAATATCCCTGCTGAGGGTGGACTCAGGAAGAAAAATCATTGAAAAATTCAATAGGTTAGTGAGACACTAAGAGTAAAATGTAAAAAGAAAATTCTACAGTAAACACAATAGAGAATTCCTGAAGCATGATTACATAGAGAGAATGGATCTTTTGTGCAGCTACACCATAAATTGGGACTGTTTAAGGTGCAAAGTCAGTTGGAAAAATATGGAAGACAAAACTAGCTAAAGAGCTAAGAATCTGGAATTCTAGTGACAGTCAGTTGAAGAGCTTTAGGGCATTATTTCCTTCTCAAGATAATTTCTCAAGGAAATCATTTCCTTCCCAGTTTCCTCATTTATTCAATAAGGAATTCATCATAGATTGGCTTCCAGTTGTAGAATTTCCATGGACTAGTCCATTATACAAAGACCACAATGAAAACTAAAAACAGAATTTTGAACTTTTACCAGAAAGATTATTGAAATATGCTTGCAGGAAGGATTCCACTGAAAGAAATATTATTTTATTTTAGTGTTTTCCATAGCTATGTATTCCTCAGGGTCAACAATTTGCCAAATATTGTTAAAGTGCTTTTCTTGTGTTCTGGAACAACATTTTCAGGAAGGTATGAATGTGATCAGATAGACTGCTAAATCTTAACCAGAGGAAAGACACCTTCTTGAAGAGAATATCAACATTTCCAAGGTGCCTTTATAATTTGAAAAATTATTTCAAAATGTAATTTTTGTATTTTAACTTGATTTATATTTTGCAGTTTTCATAATACAAAATACTATCTGTTGAGTTTTAATGAAATCTTGACTGGTACGGTAGGAAAGACTGAATAAACATTGACTCTCAAATAGAAATGTTTATTTCAGGTGGGAGCATGAGACAGATTTTGGAGGGGCAGACTGGGATATTAAAAAAAAGAGGTCAAAAATATATATGCCTTAGCTTGGATCCTGAAAGTTGAACCTGAGACAGTATGCAGTAAGTTTGTTTAGGAATTGTCCCAGGAATTAGGAGAGAGGAAGAGGGAAGAGTGAGAAGAGGAAGGAGATAAAGCCAACATCAGGATGCAACTGGGGCTCAGTTCTGTTGGGACCTCCTGATCAGATTATGAAATACCTTCTGAAGTATGGGAGGCGGAAACTTTTATCCATGGATTCTTATCCCCATTGGTTGAGAATTGTCCCAATCCTTACTTCTAGTGTATGTTTCCATGATGTTGTAAAAGGTCCTCAGAAAGAAAAAATAAAGCATGTGATGTACTTTTAAGGTAAGCTAAGTGACCATGAGGTGAAGCTGAGCTCACATAGAACTGACTGTCACAGCTACAGCACCAGAAGCACTTACTACAATAGGTATTCCTGGCCAATATTTAGAACTTTTCTTTGTTAAGTGAAATGACTTATTATAAAAGACGAAGACGTAGAGAATGGACTTGAGGACCCAGGGAGGGGGAAGGGTAAGCTGGGACAAAGTGAGAGAGTGGCATGGACATATATACACTATCAAATGTAAAATGATAGCTAGTGGGAAGCAGTCACATAGCACAGGGAGATCAGCTCAGTGCTTTGTGTCCACCTAGAGGGGTGGGATAGGGAGGGTGGGAGGGAGATGCAGAGGGAGGAGAAATGGGAATATATGTACTTTGTTATACAGCAGAAACTAACACACCATTGTAAAGCAATTATACTCCAATAAAGATGTTAAAAAAAAAAAAGACTTACTATAGAGTCTGATTATCTGGATAAATGCCTTAATTCTAGCCTCAGGCAAACATTCAATACATTTTCTTTCAGCACAACTAAGCTCTAATTCACTTTCCCAATTGACTTTTCCATTCCCAAGTCTATCTTTTATATTATCTTGACAATTTAGAATATTCATTTGCATATTTCTAAGATCCTCTTTTTCCATTTCATATATCTCTTCATTCATCCAACAAACATTTACTTGCTTCCTATTACATGCCAGGGGGTGTGAGGCACTATGCTAGGCACAGTGCTAAGCACTTCACTTGAATAATGTTATTTAATATCCTCGACAATCCTATGAAAGAGGTATCATTATTATTGCCATTTTACAGATGAGAACATTCAGATACAAAGATGTAAAGTAACCTGCCTAAAGCCACATGGCTACTAAATGCCTGAGGCAGCTCTATGTCCTAGGCACAGAGTATAGTCTCTGTGCTCAGCCTGATTCGGGAAAAACAGTGTAGAAGTTTATGCTATTGTTCCCAGTATTTCACCACTTCTATATATATATTGTATACCCTCTGTTGTGTGACTTTGTTGATCCTCAGAGTAGAGGCATGGTATATTTCTTCATCCCATGAATGCTGGGTCTGGCCACGTGATTTGCATTGGCCAATGGAATATTTGCAAACGTGATATAAGCAAAAATTTTTAAATTGATTGCACAGTTGAGCTAGTGCTCTTACACTTTTTCCATGCATGTATGTAGGCTTAGCTTTGAAAGGGAGTTGGGTATTCTCTGGGATTTGCCTCAGCTAGAATACAGGGCTCCATAGAGGAAATGATAACTAGGGTGATGATAACTAGCTATCCCAATCTGTCTGGAGCTGAGGGATTTCCTAGGAGGTGGAACTTTTAATGCTATCACCAGGTTATCTCAGGGAAAACCAGCAGGGTTGGTCACCCTAGGCTGAAAAAATATTATGGACAAGTAGGCAGATTTTTTTTTCACTCAATTGCTTTATTATTCTGCATAAAGTAAAATTAAGGAGAAATTAGTGGAACTTAGGTGGTCATGATTACATAGAGGAAAGTATTTGATATGTATGTACTTTGCTATCCAGATCCATGCAAAGATTTACCTTCTTAAAAATCTCTCTCCTGGAGTTATAACTCCACACATATGATTGCACATTTTGCTCACTTGAACACAAATTTTAAGTATGACAATGCTTCATTCAGTCAGTAAGAGTGGCTCATACTGGCAATGGTTCAAAATAGAGGCGAGAGAGGCATATGAGTCTAAAGAGAGGCCGGATTCTGATATAGCAGAATAAAAAGTTCAGTAAATTTTCTCCCCACAAAAATATTATAAAACTGGAAGAAATTCAGGGTTATGGAAATTGACCAACATATTACACCAAATTGAGAAGTATGTATTCTTTTAAAAAAGAAAAAGAAAACTGAGCTTTTTATAATAACAATGAGGGTCTGTGACATTCCCTCCTGAAGCTACTCCCACCCCTCACCTCAGCTAAATCTGCATGGTGATACTACAAATGCAGGACAATGCATAAAACAAACAGCTTTGTTTCCGGAAGGGATGCCTTGATTTGGACCAGAACACAACCAGTGGCATCATCTAATAAAAATCATGACAAATGGCATATGAATTGGGAAGCAAATGAATTTAAGTGGCAATGAATTGGGAAGACAAGAGGTTCAGTTAGCCTGAGGTTACAGTTCTAGCTAGGACAAACAATGGAATAGCAAACTAGCCAGAAATTTTACAGGGATGTATTGGAAATAAGGTGTCCATAGAGTGCTTTGATAAGTCTTACACACATCTGCACAGGAAAGACTGGAGAGAGCCCAAGCTATCCACACATTCATGGGTGATCTTGATACTGCATAAAGCTGCACAGAAGACATGAGAGAGCTCAGGGAAAAATAAAATCTGGGCAAATTTAAAAATTGCCTGAACTTTGAATGCACTCCTCAGCACCAAAACATCTCTACCAACATAGCGTGGAAACTTTTTTGGCTTGAGGAGTTTGAGCACAACTTCTGACCAATCAGTGGCTAACTACTGAGCCGTGTAAAAACAGAGATGTGACTCCTAGGTAGTCAGGCTTAAAAGCAAAACCAAGAATTTTTAAAAAATGTTGAACAAGTATATCAGTAGCCACACAATGTAGGGAAACAAATTCCATAAATATAGTTCAGGTAAGTTACTAAACAAACAAGAAACAGCAACCACAAAGTTTGAGTGGGATTACAGTCCACAGTTGTTACAATATATAATCAAAAATGTCTGGTTGTCAACAGCAACAAAAAATTATAAGACATGGAAAGAAACAAAAAGCATATCCCATTCTCAGGAAAAAAGAAACTGTTGGTCTTCCCTGGTGGCTCAGTGGTTAACTATCTGCCTGTCAATGCAAAGCACACAGGTTCGAGCCCTGGTCCAGGAAGATGCCACAGAGTAACTAAGCCCATGCACCACAACTACTGAGCCTATGCTCTAGAGCCTGTGAGCCACAACTACTGAGCCTGTGTGCCACAAGTACTGAAGCCCGCACACCTAGAGCCTGTGCTCCTCAGCAAGAGAAGCCACTGCAATGAGAAGCCCACGCACCTCAACGAAGAGTAGCCCCCTGCTCGCCACAACTAGAGAAAGCCGTGCACAGCAACAAAGAACCAAAGCAGCCAAAAGTAAATAAATAAATGTATATATATATATATAAAAAGAAACTGTCTCTGAGGAGGCTCACATTTTGGATTTATCACGTAAAGACTCCCATGTAACTGTTAAATATATGTTCAAAGAACTAAAGGAATTCTGCTTAGAAAATTAAAAAATAGTATGACAACAATAAGTCAACAGACAAGGAATTATGACAAAGGGATGGAAGTTTTTAAAAATGGAAATTTGGGAATTGAAAAGTAAAGCAAAAGAAAATGAAATTTTAGCAGGGGTGCTAAACAGAAAATTTGAAGTAACAGAAGAATCAGTGAAACTGAAAATATATTAAAAGAATTTATCCAGTTTGAAGAACAGAGTAAAAAATGAAGAAAATTGAACAGACCCTAAGAGTCCTATGGGACAATATCAAGCATACCAATATATGTGCTATGAAAGTCCTAAATGGAGAAGAGGGAGAAAAGGACAGAAAAAAATTAAAGAATGATTGAAAACTTCCCAAATCTGATGAAAAACTCAATGTAAATATACAAGAGACTCAACAAATCCTAAGTAGAATACAAACTCCCAAATTTTATACCTAAACACAAGCTAGTAAAACTATTGAAAGCCAAAGAAGGATCTTCAAGGCATCAAGAGAAAAATAATTCAGCACATCCAGGAAATTAAAAAATACCATTAAATGAATGAATTTTCATTAAAAATTATGGAGTTGAGAAGGCAATGAAATGACATATTCAAGTACTGAAAAAGTAACTGTCAACAGAGAATTCTCTCCTAAACGATATATAGACATTCTAGGGCAACAAAAGACTGAGGGAATTTTTTATTAGGAACCTTGCCTTATGAGAAATACTCAAGAAATGATACCAGGAGGTAAACTAAATCTACACAAAGACATGCAAAACACTGGAAAAGGTAATATATGTATAAATATTAAAGACCATATAAAGGAAAAAATATATATCGATATATCAATATTTATATAGTTAAATATAGACCTAAAATTACATAAAATGATCACTTTAATACTGTAACTTTACTGATGGATTGATAACATATATGTAGCAATAATAGCACAAAGAGGAGGGAGGAAGTAGAACTAAACTGAAGCAAAATTTCTATATTTTACTGGAATTACATTCATATTAACCTGAAGTAGATTGTGATAACAACATGCATATTGTAATCCCTAGAAAGACCACCAAGGAAACACTAAAATAAAAATGTAGGGATAAAACCAACAAAATAATTACAATAGTACACCAAAAAGTATGTTTAACAAAAAAGAATACATAAAGAAGGAACAAGGAAAACACACATAAGACATACAGAAGACAAGCAGCAAAATGCCAAATATAAATACAACCCTATCAATAGTTATATAGTCCAATGTTAGTGGACTAAACATGCCAACCATAAGGCAGAGATCGTCAGAATATATTAATCAAAAAAGACACAACTATTTTCTGTCTATAAGAGATACACTTTAGTTTCAGAGACACAAATAGTTTGAAAATAAAAAGATGAAAAAAGGTAAAGCATGAAACCATAATCCTAAGAAAGCTGGAGTGAATATATAACAAAATAGATTTTAACACATAAAAAATCTCCCTACAAAGACAAATATTTAACAATGATAGAAATAATCAATCACCAGGAAACTAAGCAATTAAAAATATAAATGTACCTAACAATAGAACCTCAATAAACATGATGTAAAAATTGACAGGATTGAAAGGAGAAATAGACAATTCAAAAAAAATTGGAGACTTAAATACCTATTTTCCATAATTGATAGAACAATAAAACAGAAAATTAACAAGGACAGAGAAGATGTGAATAACACTACCAACCAAACAGACTTAACTGACATTTATAGAAAACTACCAATCAAATTGACTTAACTGACATTTATAGAAAACCCCACCAAACAATAGCAGAATAGACATTCTTTTCAGGCACATGTGGGACATTCTTTATGATCTCTAAGATAAATCATATGCTAAGCAAAGTCTCAATAAATCTTAAAGAATTAAACGAATACAAAGTATGTAATCCAATGACAATGGAAATTAAATTAGAAATTAATAATAGAAAAAATGTTGGAGATCCTTAAACATATGGAAATTAAACAAAATACTTTTAAATGACACATGGGTCAAAGAAAAAAAAACATAAGGGGAAAAAGAATGATTTTGAATAATTAAAATGAAAACACAAACTACTAAGCTTATTGAATGACACTGAAGAAGTGCTTAGAAGAGTATTCATAGTTTTTTAAACACCTATACTGAAAAGAATAAAGGTTTCAAACCAGTAACTTAAGATTGCATCTTATGAAACTAGAAAGTGTAGAGCAAAGTATACCCAAAGCAAGCAGAAAGAAAGAAATAATAAAGATAAAAGCAGAAATCAATGGCATAGAAGCAGTAAAGTTATAAAGAAAATAACTGAAACCAAAGGTTGGTCGTTTGAAAAGATCAACAAAATTGACAAACATTCAGACAGACTGACCAAGAAAAAAGATAGAAGATACACATCAACAAAATCAGGACTGAAAAAGGAGACATCGCCACCAACCCTACAGATATTAAAAAGACTACGATGAACAACTTTATACTAACAAATTAGTCGACTTAGACAAAAGGGAAACATTTCTAAAAAGATACAAATAACCACAACTGACTCAATTAGAAAATGAATAGGCATATACAAAAAGAAATTGAATTATCAATTGCAAATCTTCCCAGAACAGCCACCACCTAGAGTATGACCAGTTGCTGAGGCAGAGAGAAAGAGAAAGTCCTACATAGGACTGGCAAATCCACTTTAAAAAACAAAAAACAAACAAAGAAAAACTTTCCACAAAGAGAAGCCCAAGCCCAGATGCCTTTCACTGGTGATTTCTAGTAAATGTTTTAAGAAGAAATAATACCAAAAATTCCAAATTCTTTTGAAAAATAGAGGAAGGTACAATTTCCAACTCCTTCTATAAGGCTAGTATTTTCCTGATACCAATGTCTGACAAGTCACACAAAAAGTAAAGTACAGGCCAATGTCCCTCATGAAAAGAGATGCAAAAATCCTTTTTAAAAAATTATCAAATTGAATCCAGCAACACATTATAAAAGATTATCCACCATGACCAGGTGGGATTTATCTCAGTAATACAAAATTAGTTTAACTTTCAAAAGTCAGTTATTGTGATAAATGATACTAACAGAATAAAGGAAAAAATGATCATCTCAGTGAATGAATAAAAAGGCATTTGACAGAATTCAACTACTATTCATGATAAAGACTCTCAACAAAATATTAAAAAGAGGAACTTCTTCAACCTGATAAGAGGGCTGTGAGTGGAAAGAGACTGCACACAGACAAGGGAGAACTTATTTGGGTGATGAAAATGTTCTAAAACTATATTGTGGTTATGGCTGCACAACTTCATAAATTTACAAAAACTTGTTGACTTGTACTCTTAAAACGTATGCATTCATGTTATATAAATGTTATCTCAATAAAGCTGTAAAAATTAGTATCCAGTAAGGGGTAGATGGTGGGGAGGTTTAGATGAAACAAGTTAGGCAATATACTGATAATTGATAAAGCTAGGTTATAGACAAAGGCAAGTTACTACACTAGTCCCTCTACTTTTGTGTATGTTTGAAATCTATCATAATAAAAAATTGGCTTTAAAAGAAGTAAAAGTGTTGGGGGGAGAAACAACAACTGGGAGCTATAGAGGGAGCAAGTGTAATGTGAAAACATATCTTGGGTCACTCTGACATTCTCCCTCTCCTTTGGGAAGCACCTTCTTAATTTTCTAGATGTTTTACATAGTTCTTCCTTTGGTTAGTGCATTTGATCCTAATATTTGAAGAGAGGAAGAAAGTATTATCTCTGCTATGTAGATGAAAAAGTCACAGTTCAAGTTGACAAAAATAGAAACAGGTGAATCTAAGGACAAAGTCTGGGTTCTCAGTGCTCCGTCCACAGCACTGTGATGCCCCTTGCACTAGGCCTAGGATAAGGCTGGACCCAAGCTAAATTGTGTAGTAGGTAAGACTTGTCTTCTGTGTTCTCACAATTTCCCACCTCTTTTCTCCTCACTTGGCTTCACTGACATCTCTTAACCTAGCCCTACACTCCCTGTCCCCTAAAATACACCTACGTATTCTATTTTGATACTGTTTGAAAAGTAGTCCTTTTCAGTTAGTACTCCATACTCTACTTTTCCTCCATCTCACCTTCCCTACACCATCAGGATCTTCTCTTTCAATTCTTTGTTGAAAATACTTAATAAAATATTCACTCCAAAGGATTACTAGATTAATGCAAGTAGATTAATACTAGATTAATACTCATTTCCCAGAAGTATGTACATATTAACAGAGGCCAAAAAAATCACAAAGGAATACTTGTCTTACTGAAAAACTTTAAGGTTCTATAGAATGTTGATAGGGAGAATACTTGGAGGTAAGGAAAAACCTTCTTGGGCCTTGTATTACCTTCCAGCCCATATATTAAGACAAACTTTACACCAACTTGTCATTAATAAACATTGAGGATGGTGAACAAATAAGCATTAGTACAGTAAACCAAGCTTCTGTTTATTCATGATGGAAAATGATCTTCCATTGTCTAAAGAATATGAAAGTTCTATGGCAAGCCAGTTATACATGGATCTGGTGTGGACATAAAAGCGCAGCAGGTGACGGACAGCGTTTGGAATTTGTCTAGGGGCCTTTTCTGTTCTTCAGTGTGGGGATGTTCAACGACCTTAAAGATCATTCTTACCTTCAAATATGTCTCAGTGAATCAGAATATTAGATATTTTGTTTAAGGCGGGTATTTTTCTCAGAGTTCTCCCCACAATTCTTTCCAGTTGAGTCTCTGCTCTTTGATCCACTCTCTTGAACACTTTTGTTCATTGAGGTCACCATGTTGCATTGAATATGTGCATATTTATTTATTCTTCCAACAAATATTTTGGGGCACCTACTATGTGTCAACACAATTCTGGGTGAATGAGAAATCAGCAGTGATCAAAATAAAGGAAGATCTTACCCTTGTGGCAGGAGGCAAAGGTGAGGGAGACAGACAATAATACTATAAAAGATACATGATACAGGATGTTAGGAGCTGGTAGCTGCTAGGAAAGTTTAGCAGTGCATATGACCTAACATTGCAGGATGCATGAGGTGTTTGAGCAGCTATAAAGAGGTCAGTGTGGCTGATGAATGGAATGGAGGTGGGTGGGGAAGAGGAGTAGAAGATAAGTTTCATAATAGATTACACAGGGCATGGTAGAACTCTGAAAAGTCTGACCATTCCTCTGAGTGTAATGCAGAGCGTTTGAAAACTTTGAGCAGAGGAGTGGAATCACCTTATTTATATTTTGTAAGAATCACTTCAGTTGCTATGTAGAGATAAGAAGAAATGTAAAAGGAGAGAGATTAATTATAAGGCTATTAGAAGAAACTAGGTGAGAGGGGATGGTCCAGAGTGGTAGTAGTGGAGATAGGGAGGAGTGTTCTTATTCTGGTTATAGTAAATATAGATTCAAGAAAATTTTCTTCACCTGGGAATAGGTCTATATCCCTCACTAAACTAGGATTTGGGCATTCCTGAACACACTGTTTTACAATAAAGGTGTAATTAATGAATTAAGAAATGAATGAATGAATATTGGGTAGTTACGATCAATCTGAAACAGGGAATAAAAGCTATTTCAAGACAGTATGGCCACAATAATCATTATCTGTGGCCACAAGCTGATAACTGTTATAGAGAACAGCTATAATCATCTTTGGATACAGAGGCTACTGGTAATTTCCATTTGGCAATATCTGAAGTAGATATTTTCAGAATAGAATTGGAAAGTTTTCTGCCTGAGAGTTGTCCTCAGTAAACGCATAAAATGAATCTCCCTTCATTCAGCAGCTGTTGTTAAGGAAATGTGTGCAAACAACATACAATTTTGAATGCTATTAAGTTCCTCAAATATGGTGAGTGGTTGACAGGCCATAGCAATAGACTTCTAACTCTTATCCTACCTCCAGTCTCCCTTGTTCCCATAGACCTCCTATACCACTCCCAGGGCATCCTTTCTAAGGCAGACTTCTGCTTAAGACCTTTCAACAATGTTTCATTGTCTTCTCACTTAGGAAAAATTTTCTCAGCCTTGGCATCCAAGGCACTTCAAAAATTCAGCTTTACATTTTCAACCATTACCTAAACTCAGGACAAGTATACTTATTATTGAGAGGAACTTAATGCTGTGTCAAGAGGAGGTTCTCAAGATGAGCTTCCTGGGTTCAAATCCCAGCTGAACACAAGAATTAACCTCTCTAGTCCCAGTGTCAGCCTTTGGGAAAATGAAATAGTAATAGTTTCTACATTATGCCTTGTGAGGATTTATTTAGATAACAAATGTAAATCCTGATAGACTGTAAGGTCCATGAGGGCAAAAATCGTATTTATTTTATTCCACACTGAACCCCAATGCCATGTATATAGCAGACACTGAATTTATATCCAGTGAATAATTTTATAATTGAATGTGTAATATCTGCCTGTACTTTTCTGAAATCTATAAATTTATAGTCATTCTTCTCATGAAGCTCACTTTCTGGTTAAGGAAGACAAACAATAAACAAATCTACAAATAAATATATTCAATTTCATATATTGATAAATGCCACTTAAAAAATTAAAATGAGTTAATATACAGGCGTGCCTGGTTTTGTGGCCGTGGGAGAACTCTCTGAGGAAGTCACATATGAACTGAGATCTAATATTGGGAAACAAAAGTCATGCAAAACAACGGGAAGTGAGGACATTATGGGTGGAAGGAATCTGAAGTGAACAGGTTCTGAGGCAGGTGTGTTCAATGAACAGAGAAAAGACCAGAACAGCCAGGTCAGGTCAGTGGTCATGGTGAGAATAATACAAATTGAGTTGAAACTGGTAGGCAGGGCTCTTTGGCTAAGATAAGAAGATGAAATTGTATTTTTAGTGTAATAGGAAGCCACTGGAATTTTTAAAGCAGAGGAATGATCACAGTTCCTGAGCAGTTGTGTAGAAAATGGATTTTAGGGAACAAGAGTAAAAGCAGGGAATTGGTTAAGAGCTCATATTGTAAAATCCATGTAAGAGATTATGGTGGTTTGTCTATGTCTGATACAATGGAAATGTAGAGAAAGGAAAGATTTAGAATACAGTTTGAAGGTAGAAACAAAGGAATGAAAGGAGTCAAGGATGGTCTCATTCAGGGCCATGTTACGTCTTTTGTGGGTTCTTCCACCATGAAAATAATATTTAAAATTATATTTATGACTATATTGGTATAAAGACAAATATAATTCAAGCTGGGTTATATTATTTTTCTTTCTGGTTGTAAAAGAAATTAAAATATTTTCATGGACCCCCTAAAAGTATTGTGGGCCCTAAGCACTGTGCCTAATACATAAATTGACTCTAGTACCATTTTAAAAAATAAGTTTCAGGTGTATAGCATTATAGTTCAGCATCTGTACATGCTACAGAGTGATCACCACCACGATCTAGTTACCAACCCTCACAGTACAATTTGGTCCCTTCACCCATTTTGCCCACACCCTTGGGTAACCACTAATCTGTTCTCTGTATCTATGATTTTGTTTTTATTTTATTTTGTTTGTTAAGGGTTTTTTTGTTTGTTTTGTTTTCATATTTCACATATGAGTGAAATAATACATTAATTTTCTATCTCCATCTGACTTATTCAATTTAGGTCCATCCATGCTGTCTCAAATGGCAGGATTTTATTCTTTTTTATGACTAAGCAATATTCCATTGTGGGGATCTTCTTTATCCATTTATCCAACAATGGACACAAGTCATCCCCATATCTTGGTTACTATAAATAATGCTGCAATGAACATAGAGGTGCATATATCTTTTCTAATTAGTGTGCTCATGTTCTTTGGAAAAATACTCAGAAGTAGAATCGTGGGGTCATATGGCAGTACAGTTCTTAATTTTTTGACGAATCTCCATACTGTTTTCCATGGTAGCTACACCGATTTACAGTCTCACCAACAGTGTACAAATGTTCCCTCTTCTCCACATCTTCTCCAACATTTGTTTTTCCTTGTCATTTTGATAACAGCCATTCTAACAGGTGTGAGATGATATCTCATTGTGGTTTTGAATTTGCATTTTCCTGATAATTAGTGATGTTAAACATCTTTTCATGTCCCTATTGGCCTTCTGTGTGTCTTCTTTGGAAAAATGTCTATTCAGATCCTCTGCCCATAGCTGGCTCCATTTTTAACATAAAAGAATAAAAAGTTGGACTTCCCTGGTGGTGCAGTGGCTAAGAATCTGCCTGCCAATGCAGGGGGCACAGGTTCAAGCCCTGGTCCGGGAAGATCCCACATGCTGCAGAGCAACTAAGCCTGTGCACCACAACTACTGAACCTGCAATCTAGAGCCCATGAGCCACAACTACTGAGCCTGTGTGCCACAACTACTGAAGCCTGTGCGCCTAGAGCCTGTGGTCCACAACAAGAGAAGCCACTGCAATGAGAAGCCCGCGCACCGCAACAAAGAGTAGCCCCCGCTTGCTGCAAATAGAGAAAGCCCGTGTGTAGCAGCGAAGACCTAACACAGCCAAAAGTAAAATATAAATAAATAAATAAATATATTAAAAAATATATATATATATAAAAGAATACAAAGTTTAGTAGAATACATTTGAAAATCATAAGACCTTAATGCATATTAACTATCAAATTATTATTACTATTATTATATATTAAACATGTTCTATGCTTCCTAATCTGTGTGAATTTGCTCATGTTGCTTCTTAAATTCCTCTTTACCTGTCAAAAACTCATCCATCCTTCAATGCTCAAACCAAATGCCAGCTCTTATGTTAAGTCTTTCCTGAATCCTCAACTGGTCTTGATTTTTCTCTTTGTCCACACAAGTCCATACTGATACCTCTCTCATGGCTCTACTTAGAGTCTGCTCTTAATTTATGTATGTCTCTCCCTTACAAGCTTTTTAGCTCCTTTTAATGCTTGGTGATATATCTTACACCATGGCTCTATCTCTTACTCGGCCTAGCCAAGTGTCTTGCATAGAGTAAAGCCTCGATAAATATTTGTTGACTTGAATATCAAAGAAAACAGCCAGTCAGCCAGGTACTCTCACCAAAGCCTGTTGGGGCAAAACTGGTCTATTGCTGCCCAGACACTGGCACATAATTACTTTGAGACCATCTATTAAGGAACAAAATGCAAAAAAAAAAAAAAAAAAAACAAAGGAATGCCAATTGTGACTCCCCACTTTGCAAACGATGCTGCCAGGCTTCTAAATAACAATTTCATGGAGCAACCATCCAAAGCACCATCTGGAGTGCAGACAGAGATTTGTACCTGTTGACTCCCAGAACCATAAATCTAGAGCCTTGGCTAATCTCCATCATAGTTAATGATGACTGTGATCTATGGCAGCTGAAAGATAAGGATTCTGATTAGACATAGAAAAGAAATTAGATCCTGAGTAAATGGAAACATTATGCATTTAAATCACATTTGTTCTAGTACTTATTTTATACAAGGCACTGTGCTTGGCTTTGTGGAAAACACAAAGAGATGGAAGATCCAGTACTTGTTCTCAATGGGACTTTTCTATGGCAGAGGATAGAGCTGGTGGGTGGGGTGAAAGATATTGGTGACAAGTGTAAAGATAGCTCCATCTGTGTGTTCAGTGAGAAGAAGTTACTATTTAGCTTCAGCATGGAAATTGTTACGTGACCTTGGATAAATCAACCCAAATTCCTGAACTTCAATTTTTCTCTCTGGAAAAAATCTACTTGTTTGTCTACCAGGAATGCTGGCTGGTTTCACTACTTAGTAAACAAAATAATTTTTGTGCTTTTCCATAATTTAGAGGTTTTTATTGCTCAGTTTTCAGTTAAATACATGAATTGCATTTAAATATGCAAGCTACTATTTTGAGGAAGGAGAGAAGAATTAATACCTCAGTAAATTAATAAACAACCACAGTTGAAATAATTAATCAACAATTACTTATTAAGCACCAACTAACAGCAAGGCATTTTGATCAGTGTGAATCAGTGGTTCTCAGAGAGTGGCTATTTCATTCCTTAGGGAACATGTGACAATGTCTAGAGATATTTCTGATTGTATATTATGTCTTATGCTTTCTGAAAAATAGGGATTTTTTTTTTATACAGTTCCCTTCTCTCAGAAGATTTTTCTTAGCAGCTCCTCTCAACCAAACTTTTCCTATTGAAATAACCAAGATGATTACAATAGGCCCTTGAACAACGTGAGTTTGAACTGCACTGGTCCACTTATATGCAGATCTTTTTCTATAAATATGTACTACAGTACTACATGATCTGAGTTTGGTTGAATCACACAATACAGAACCAAGGATACAGAGGGCCGATTGTAAAGTTATACATGAATTTTCAACTGTGCAGAGGGTTAGTGCCCCTAACCTCCATGTTGCTCGAGAATCAACTGTAATTTTCAACTGGGGGTATGAAGAGAGGAGTCATGTATTGATAATTATAGGCCAGATAAATCTTTGTTGTGGAGGGCTGTCCTGGGCACTAAAGGATGTTTAGCAGCATCCCTCACCTCTACCCACTAGATGCCAGTAGCACTTCCCTAGTTGTGGAAAACAAAATGCCCCCAGATTTGTCAAACATCCCCTGGGAGGGGGGGAATGATCACATCTAGGTGAGGACCACTGGTATAGAGGAATTAGAAAGAACTAAGAGGTGTGGTGAAGTTTTGTAGAAACAGACCCTTGTATATACTGCTATGGGGGCTAAAGCCATTTTGCAATCTTTGTCAAAAGCCTTAAAAAATTCTCATAACCTTTGAGCTGTTAATCCCACTTCTAGGGAATCTATAATAAAGAAATAATCCTAGAAAGATATTTTTTAAGTGCCTAAATGTCTAATTTTCCTTGAGGAAACAGGTAAGTAAATTCTAGAATTGCTACATTGTGGAATATTATGCAAAAACTAGAAGATATGTTTAAGAAGAGATCTCTCTGATGTTGAGTGGATAAAAAGCTGGCTGTTAAACCGCAACTACGTAAGCAATACTCAGTAAAAAACAAAACAAAACAAAAAATGTCAAAAAATTTTAACAGTACTGTTTTTAGATGCAGGACAAATATGGTTATTTTATCCTTTTTTATTGCATATTTTAATTCTTGTTATATATCAATATAATCAATTATTTTTTATTTTTATAAGTCCAAGTCAATGTGAAATAATTATGGGGTATCATTGGTAATATCTCTCTGTAATGATGGATTGAGCATTACAATGCTTCTTCAAGCCTCTTATGACATGGTCCTGCAGAAAAGATATTGGTTCTATGGTTGGCATCCTGCTTATGGGTAGAAAAGAGCAAACGATCAGTAGTTAGCTCTCCTTTTGCTCTAAAATTTGGCATTCAAGACAAACCACTGATGAAATGCATTTGCATTTGAATTATGTCCACCCCAGAGCCAATCCCAGGTCTCTTCCAAAAGCTTTTTATGTGTGATGTGAGTTCTTGTTCAGTTTGTTCCAATAGTGAGGCTCTCTTCAGAAAAATGACTTCCAGTTTAGCTGAGTGAGGTTAAGGCCTGCCAGGAGAAAGCCATCACTTTATGAATATGAAATGTCCATAAAAGAGACAGATTCAGTAACTCATTCCTCAAAAGAGACGTTGATAGTGCCAGAAATTAGGTTGCAAAGGTGTAGCTTCTAATGTCTATTGCAAACACTGTTTTATAAAACATGTAACTGTATATATTTGTTGTCATCAAATATTCTGTTTTCTGGATGCTAATTTACAAGCAACTTGGAATCAAGCAAGATGTTTAAAAACATAGTATTAATGTGTAGGAGTTGTTTTTATAATCCATAGAGATTTTTCCCCAATATTAAATTAAATGGTAGGCAAAAATGCTTAAAAAGGACACACACATGCACACACACACACATCATATGTGACTTCTTCAACAATTACACTTGAAAACATAATTAGTTCCTTTCTCTGTAGTCATACCTCATTTACTCAATGCAGTAGTACTTTGAAAACTGATCTCTTCCTTAGCTATGCTGAGTTTGCATGTAACTGGATGCATCAAAATATCCATGTTTTTCTTACATGCCATGGGAAAGTGACAACATCTTTTCTTTGTGGTTTTGGTTAACATTTACATACCCTTCCCAAAACACCACTGATGGGAATGCAATGATATGCTTCACATATGAAATGCTCTACTAAGGATGCCGCCCAAGAAGATCAGAAAGCCCACTGTGAGAGCAGAGTAAGTCGTTTTCAATATGAAATTGCAGCCAATGCCTGGATTCATCCCCCCTCAGACACAGTGTGCGATGATTCATCCTTTTCTACTCCTAAGGAGGTTCTGTCAGACTTGCAACTGGCTGAGTGGTAGGAAGGAATGATCTGCAGATGCATGATTATCCAGCCTGGGCACGTAATGGCTTTAGTGCACATTCCAATTCCCTTCCCACCTAACATTCCAAATTCATGTGACTGCCTCTCCTTTTTCACACATATCTTCTTTTGACTCCCGTCCTCTATCCAAAGACATTTGAAAGGAGATGTGTTTCAGGGAACACCATACAGAAATTAAGGTAAGAGATCCGTTATTTTGGACAAGTCATCATGAGCATTACACACTCACAATTCATTGAGCTCTTGCATGTAAAGTGATAAGCACGTTGCAATCTGATGTTTTCTGCTTTTTAATCCTTGAAACAATCTTACAAAATCGACTCTATTATTCTCATTTTACATATTTAGAAACGATGGCACAGAGACCCTCAAGTTCTCATAGCTGCAATAAATGGGATAAACTGGGATTTTAAGAAGAGTCTGCTGGGTCTCTAGAGAAATTTTTTTAACCTTTCTGTGTTTCAGTAACAAAGTTCTGAAATAATCTAGAGTTTATTGCTATTCTGTCCCTCCAAAGCACCATTCTCTTCAGGTCAATTGAGCAAGGCCTCTACTGCACTTGGCTTTGTATCCAAACGCTCTTTAGCTTTCCTGAAAAAATCCAACAGTGAGCCTCCAAAGATGTGGATACATACCAAGGTTGTAATTATGTTTATTACATACTAAGGATGTGCCTCCAAGAGGGCTTTTCAGAAACAAAGGGGCCAGAGATGTAGCTGAGGTTACACTGAAAAAAGACCTACATCAGAAGATGAAAATACATAAATCTGAAGAAGTGACTGAAATCTCAGACGCTGCAGATTACCGTGATAGTATCTGTGACTCTGAGGCATGGTTCCCAAGATTTATTTACAGAGCAACTTTACCAAAATATGAAGCATAGTATAATTGTAGCCATCCATCCTTGTCTCTCCTTTCTGTGTTAGTATTTTCCAATTTTCCTTCTTCCAAATTATTACCAAGACATGGGGTTTCAATGATGAATCACTTATACAAATATTTGCATTAAAATGGGCCACGTGATAAAGCAATTTTGAAACAAAGGAATACATTCTAGCAGTAAGACTTTAGGCGTCTGGCTGGCATGTTGGGAGCAAGGAATTTCCCAGGACCCTACAAATCACTAGCTATTCAGACAATGCAGGAGAAGAGAGACCACTAGATTTTCTATGTTCTCTTTTCCCCAAAAAACTGTCCTTAAGAAAGTTCTTGGCACACAGAAAATAATCAGCCACTGTATCTTCATCTCCAGTTTCAAACTCCCCTGAGTTCCTGCTTTACATGTTTAACTTCCCATTACAAGTCTTCTCCTCAATATTACATGGACATCTCAAATCCATGTACACAACTGAATACAAGCCTTCTGCCCCTAGACCTAATCCTCTTCTTGTTTCTCATGTTTTGACCATGTCACACAAGAGTCTTCAGCTCTTCTCATACCCTTGGAAGATTCAAACTAATGTTTGAAGTTTTACTCCTGAAACTAACTTATCCTATACACTATTGTACAATCTTCATTGTCAAGCCTCTGATTTAAGCCTTTGTCATCTCTTGCTTGGGTTTCTAAAAAGCTTCCTATGTGATGTGCTGCCAAAGTCGCTCTCCTATCCATATCCCACCTTGCTACTAGAAGTACAGTTGACCCTTGAACAACACAGGGGTTAAGGGTGTTGATCATCTTAGCAGCCGAAAATCTGCAGATAAAATTTATAATCAGCTCTCCATGTAAGCTGTTCCTCCACATCCATGTTTCTACATTCACAGATTCAACTAAAGCAAATTGTGTAGTACTGTAGTATTTACTATTGAAAAAAAATCTGTGTATAAGTGGACCGGTGCAGCTCTAATCTGTGTTGTTCAAGGGCCAAGTATACTTGTAAAATAGAACCGATCCTGTTAATCTTCTGCTTGAAAATATTTATTCTATAGGCCACATCAGAGTCCAAACTCTTTCCTATGAGTCAAAGCTGTTTAAAATCTGCCCTCATTTACTTCTTTGTCTCAAATGGGCATACTCTTTACTGTCTCAGCAGCCCACAAAACTCAAGTGTGAAAATCTCTAGGTTTTCTTCTTTTCCTATAATCAAAAAATGGTCTCAAGTGACCATTTCCACACTGTACTGAATCTTGAAATTTAGTACAGTTTACAGAAGTAGAGTTTACAGAAATAAACTCATTTACTTCTGGATTTCTCCTTATTCCAGTCCAGTAATTTCCTAGTCTCTTCTAGTTTAAACTTTAATATAATTTGGTATTTTCTCCCTCCTCAGTCCCTTCCAAGTGTTCTCTGCTTCTCCCTCTTCTTGGCCCTGATCTGAGCCTCTGGGTGGTTCAGCAATCCCTTTTATGTTACTGCAGAATAAGCAGCACACTTTCTGGCCTCTGTGATCACGCTAGCATCTGTAGCTAAAGTCCTCATCCTGTTTCCAAGCTTAGATGATACCCAGTGCTCGTTTGGCAGGTGGCAACTGATCCATCTGACACTTCTCCATTAACTCCTTGCAGCTTTCTGCCATCTACACTCCAACAAAGATGCAGCTACATCCTCATTCACCTCCATGTAGGTGACCCAGGCCCTCACTTTGCACTGTAATCTTCTGATTGGCATTTTAGCTTTCCCTCCCACCTAATACCTAGGTTTTATTCATGGCTTCAGAAGACATGAAATATTCTCAAAGTCACTTGGGGACCATGGGAAATTAAGAGTACCCCAAGTAGATATCCATGCCTTTAAGTTTTCTGCCTTTCATATATTGGGTTCTTCAATGGAGCTGCTGCATTCAAAACCTTCCAGACAGGGAGCAGGTTGCAAATCTTCCCAAATCTAGAATCTCAATCTTATAGGTAAGTTTATTCCAGGGAAGGGCATAGAGAACAAGGCCCTTTCATGGTTTATCATCTCTTCAAACTCTCTTTCTTTCTCCTCTTCAGATCAGAATCCTTTCAGGTAGTTAAATAACAACATGAGAAAGGCAGAAAAGATAAATCCCATCTGTTTTCATCTTCTTACCAATCTATTGGGTGTGTGACACACTGAGGAGATAAAAGGAAAAATCTAGCATCTTTTATTTAAGATCTGTATATTGAAAACTAAAAAACAAAAACAAAACAAAACCATTATCAAAGGAAATGAAATAATATTTACATAAATGAAAGGATATACCATGCTCTTGGATTGGAAAATATCTAGTAGTGTAATTTTTTCAACTGTGTTCTTCAGGATTGTTTGTCTTGGCTATTTGATATTCATATAAATATTACAATTAGCTGATTAACTTGTAAAAAGGAATCCTGATATTTTTATTGAAATTGCATTAATTATAGATCAATTTAGGGAAAATTGACATATTTACAGTATTAAATCTTCAGTAATGTTTAGTGAAAGAAGCCAGACACAAGAGTACATAATGTATGACCCATTTATATAAAGTTTAAAAATAGCACACTTGTTTATTCACTACTTCCTAAGCATATCAAGCACTTTCATGCTTCTAAGCTTTGCACATGCTACCTCACTTCTCCATCTCATGGCAATCTACTCATCTTTCAAGGCCCACTATAAATGTCACTTCCTTTGTGAAGTAAAGAACCAGATAGCTGTAAAAACCTCTGGGATTAATTGATTGCCTCAGTGGCTCCAATTCATAGATTCCTGGTTATTCATCCTTTGCTAGGCAACCTTGTAGTGTGTTTCTGACTCTGGATCTGGCCATGAGATCTGCCTAAGCCAATGAGATGTTAGAAGACCTGAATTGAAAAGAGGCTTGAAAAGCACCTCCATAATTGGCCTTCTGCTCTCTTGATCTCTGCCGTTGCCGTAAGAACATATCTGGCTAATCTGCTGAAAGAGGAAAGCCATATGGATCAGAGCCAAGTAGCCTAGTTGTTCCAGATGAGGCCAGCTTAGATCAGCCATCTGCCAGCAGACATCCAGGCTCTTGTGAATGGGCCCAGCCAAGATCAGCAGAGCCACCTGGAAGACCTGCAGCTGACTACAGATGAAAGACCCAGCCTAGCTGAGATTATCAGTTTACTTCAGATCAGCAGAACCCTGCAGACTGAAGAACTAAATGACTGTTTATTGTTGTATACTAAAGAACTTTTTGGCAGTAGAATATTAATATAAACTAGAACACTTTCTGTGTAGCCAGTATTGAAATACCATAAATATAGTTTTGTTTTCTTGGGTCTTCATGAATTGTTCCTTTAAGTGTGAATGCCCATTGGTTGCATGACACAGAGTCTCAGAAGAAAATACGGCACAATAAAATTAGGATAATTTCATGATGGTTTAGTAAAGAGATTATCTATAAGGGGGCAGGCAGAGTATTTTTAAAAGCACAAGAGATAATGCAGTATCCCAAGACAATTACTATCCCTTGACCCAAAGGATCTAGGAGAGAGAGCAGTTATTAGACCCTAGAAGGTAAAAGTTGTGTGAAAAGGGGCACCTTGACAGGAGTTGTGACTTTCATTGAAAGGGGGCAGCAAGCCTGTGGCACCCTGCAGAGGGGTACCAGGTGACTTAATATCTTGGCTTCATTTTTCTCCCTTCCTCCTATCTTTTGCCAGGGACCTCCATTGACCAAACCAAACCTAAAGCCAGAGGGCTAGAGAGCTCTTTGATATATTTAACATAGGTCATTGTCTGGGGCAGAATGAATGGTAAAGAATAGTTGAGAGAATGTGCAGGGGCAAGCAGAAAATACCCAGCAAAAATGGTCATGTATGTATGTACAGCTGTATGTATGAACCTGTCAATCCCTTCTCGGGAGCATATTTTCATATTGGGGAGATATTGTCAGAATTAGGCACCATAAGATAGGGAAAGTAAGGTGTACAGAAAGTAGAGGCAAACGGGAATTTAAACTTTTCCCATCTCACAATGCACTTGAGAATGGCCCTTTCCAGACTGTGCTACCCACTTAGTGAGTAGCGAATAAATAATTGCTAAATTTACTTTATCTGAACTAACACAGAAAATCTAATACATGTATATATTATTGGTCTCTTGGCACCAATGGTATAGGGAGTCTTCACATAAGTCTATTTTGTTTTGCCAGTGAAAATGGTATTAAAGATACAATAAAATATTACCCTGTGTTGTACTGTTATTCCATAGTGTAGTTTTCCTATTTCCCTACCTGCTTTGAGGCAAGATTTATAAGAAGATTAATACTTCTCTCTTGATACATAATTCTGTTTATTAAAGAGGGATGCTTGAATGGCAGGTCCCTGTTCCATAGGAGACAATAAGCAAGCAAGGGAGAAGAAAGCTTTCATTAGTAGACTTTCTGGAGGACAGTCATTATTCTGAGATTAATCTCAGCAAAGATTAACAGATGTGAATCGAATTGCTTCTGGAATATATTCTTGTTTTGCTTTTTGTCCTCAGCTTAATTTGAAAAGATAATTGACGTGAATCAATTTGGCAGAAAATATCATGAAACCATAAACACGCTAATCTTAGCAAAAGGCCTGGATTCAAATCCAGGCTATGCTCTGTCACCTCAGGCTAATGCCAGTGAAATGACAACAATCCTGCCTATATCACAAGGCTGTTGTCAGTGTTAGGTAAGCCACAGTCTCATACAAGGAGGTATCTCTGATATCCTTCTTGTCACATGCAGCCAAAACACGCTGCATGTCCAGGCTCAATAGCAGAAACCAAAGGAATATAATAGAATCTAGGTACGAACCATCACACTAAATACTTTTAAGGATCAGGTTGGCCCTGTCCTGTCTCAGATGCTAGCACAGGACTATATTAATCACCAGTTAGCCTGTCTTAGTCTGATTGGGCTGCTATAACATAACATCATAGATTGGGTGGCTTATAAAGAACATGCATTCATTTCTCACAGGTCTGGATTCAGGGAAGTCCAAGTTCTAGGTGCTGGCAGATTTGGTGCCTGGGGAGGGCCCACTTCCTGGCTCCTGGTTCATAGATGTCTGCCTTTTCACCATAATGTCACATGGTAGAAGAGGTGAGGGATCTCTCTGGGGTCTCTTTTATAAGGCCACTAATCCCATTCATGAGGGTGCCACCCTTATAACTCAATCACCTCCCAAAGGATCCACCTCCAAACACCAACACATTGAGGATTAACCTTCAACATATGAATTTGGGGGAACACAAATATTCCATTTATAGTAGTACCTTTCATTCAGTGTTGGCCAAGAGTCAGAACTATGGCTCCAGGTATCCCTGAAATAAGCACAGGATTACAACAGACCAACTGAGATTAATTCTGTACCTATACAATCCAATCTCTGAACCTTGGTTAAACTTTCTTAATTAAAATGCTCTCATCATCATTTTTCTTTTTGCATCCTTTACAATGTTTACAAGCAAACATGGTAAACCCATAGCAATTGAATAAATATTATTTGAATGCTGTTGAATGACATGTTCAATGAGAAATTTGGCTAGTGGTTGGGTTTGTTTCTTCCTACAACCTGCTTTGAGTCATCTTTGGTTTGCTGTCCCATTCTTTCAGAGGGATCATTTATTTATCAGTAATATTATGGCTAATGAAACAGAGGCAGTAGTTAAGGAGCTTGTCCATAAATTCTTCATTCTTACTTGAGGTGTGTATGAAATTATCATCAGGAACAATATTAAGTGGCAGCCAGAGTGTTGCTTGTCACAAGTAAAGGCCTATGATTCTTGCCCCAGAATTCTAAGGTGGACTTTTGAGTACACTGAGCCATTGTGGGGAAAAGTCCAGTATAATTAAGTTTTTCCTCTGAAATGATTCTGCAAAATCAGTTGAGGTCTTAACAATGATGTATGTGAGTGCATATGGTGTATGCCCATAGTGCAGATGGTGTACTTGTGTGTATGTGTGTGTTTGTGTATTGACCCTTTGTTATACAAAGACAAGTTCTTATCAGCCTGGTCTTTCCCACACACATTTATAGAATGTTCTTAATGTAAGATACAATTCCAGAAATTAATCTGAACAAATGTTTCACCCAAGGAAAGGCATTATGCAAATCTGTGGCTCCCCTCAATTATCCATCCTAAAAAGATTATGTAAAGGCTGGGTGATGGCTGCCCATTTCAGTGGTTTCCGTGTAAGTTAGTAAGGCTCTTTACACTTAGTGTCAGACCTCTGTTCATTGTTGTGTATTTTTTAATATCTTTATTGGAGTATAATTGCTTTACAATGTTGTATTAGTTTTTGCTGTACAACAAAATGAATCAGCTATATGTATACATATATCCCCATATCCCCTCCCTCTTAAGCCTCCCTCCCACACTCCCTAACCCACCCCTCTAGGTCGTCACAAAGCATCGAGCTGATTCTCCCTGTGCTATGCAGCAGCTTCCCACTAGCCATCCATTTTACATTTGGTAGTGTGTATATGTCAACGTTGTAAAGCATATTTATTTATAAAATTGAAAGGTTTTATTTATAAAATTGGGGGAGGGGTAGATAACTGCTCTTATTTTATCAATAAAAAATTTTAAAGTGCACCCTGTTCCTTAAAACATAGAAATGTGGAAAAATATGGTTTTTAATTTTGTGTTAATGTCTTATTCTTCAAGAGTAGATTGCACTGTCATTGAGAAAGAAATCGCTGGCGCCTTCATGTTGTGTGGTGTTTTGTATCAACATATACCTCAAATGTTCCAAGAGATGAGTCAGTGGTAAGAAAAAATGGTTTACATTCATTCTAAAGTACTAGAACAGACTCAGAATTCAGGAACTGCTTTTCATTCCTGAGAGTACCCAAATACTTTAAGGTCATAAGTCAATGTCACCAAATGTCTTTTTCTATTAGGTGATGAAGGGACTCAGCAGTGGTGGCTTTTGTGGAAGTATAGCATGGCAGAAATTGAATAGTCCCAGGAAGGCTTGAAGCAGTTGCTTTGTTTGTGGGATGGGTTCCTCATGGAATGCACATATTTTATCCTGAATGTGATAAATACCAGTGGCATTCATGCAGTAACCTAAGAAAATGACAATGAAAGTTTCTGAGTTCATCTGTTTTCTTTCCCCTTTGCTTCACCTGGATACTTGACGTATTGAGTCAGTGTAGGAGTTCTTGAAGTTTTTCTACAAGTCCATGAGGTTGATCTTAGAGCATAATTGAAATATCATATCACATCTGTATGATGGAAATCAGAATTTTCCTTTAAGTCCCGGAGAACTTCAATAACATCAGGAATGTTGAACTGAAACTTTTATAATCAGTGTTCTCCTTAATGGGTGACATTTGTTTACTTGTCTGTAGCAGTATCTACACAGATGATCAAGCAATGGTGGCTTGGGCACAATAAAATTCTGGAAAGATTCTTCTATCCACTAGGGATAGCAAGGAACTGGAGGAGGGGAGTGTGGAATACAGGCTCTGGCTATAGTACCTGTCTTGGTCAGCTCGGGCTGCCATAACATAGTACCAGAGACTGGGTGGCTTAAACAACAGATACCTATTTTTTCAGAGTTCTAGAAGGAAACAGTCCAAGATCAAGGTGCCAGCATGGTTGGATTCTGGTGAGAGCTCTCTTTCTGGCTTATGGACATACCTTCTAGTTGTGTCTTACGTTCGAGAGGGAGAGAGAGAGAGAGAGAGAGAGAGAGAGCGAGCACCCTCCGGTCTCTTTTTCTAAAGGCCTCACCTCGAAATATCATCACTTTGGGAGTTAGGGCTTCAACATATGAATTTTAGGGAGACACATTTAGTCCATCTTATCTGAAGTGACCCCTGAATTGAAGTTTAAAGGATGGCTAAATAAAGTACGGGCAGTAGAAAGAAAAGAATATTCTAGGTAAATGAGTTGACTGATAAACAGCAAGATACGAGGGTGTGTATTGGTGGCAGAGAAAGGAGAGGAAGAGAAGAGATGTGTATCAGAACTGCCTGTGTTGTTTGGTTATGCATGTACATCCCCATCTGCTCCTTCAGTCTTGTCTCAGTAAGGGGGGTGGGCCAACTCATATGTGAGTTGGAAACAGCTCTTCTAGAGGACATTTGCTGTTTTTTCCTGCCAAGCATCTATTGTCTCTTCTTCTGATAAAAGCACCCTGGCTTTCCTTTGAGGAATCACCATTCTTCCACTCCAGATTTATGCCATTAGAGTTACCCCATCCCTGTTTCGATGGAAGAACCATGAACCAGACTTGCCCTCACAGACATCACATTTCCTGGCACACGACCCAAACCAGGCCAGTGAAAATAAATCTCAGGATTTTGGTTGAAACTATTAGAAAAAAGGACTTGCTTTAGCTGATATCATTTCACTGGAAGATTATAAGGCTGAGAGCTGCTGCTGTTCATCTTTATACTACAGAGGGAGAGCTTGCCTAAGAATTAAACATACAGAAGAAAAGGATGCCCAGAGATCTGACATAACATATCTCTGACAAGATATATGAGGATTTGGATCTAGCTATGCCAACCAGTTCTCCCAAACTCCTTAGTTATATGAACAAATGAATCCTTTCTTTTTCCATAAGAGAAGTTGAACTGAGTTTTCTGTCCCTTGGAAGCAGGAGAAACCATATAATACAGTTACACGGATTTCATTCAGATACATCCTCCCCCACTTAAACACTGTTGCTGCGAAGAGCTTATTGGGCTAGGGGTCAAGAAACCTGGATTCTGGGCCTGACTCTGCTATTCTCCATCTGCAAGATGTTTGGCAAGTCAGTCAACATTCAGACATTTCAATCTCCTCATCTGAAAGAATATGACTAACAAAATATTCAGTGTCTATTTCAAAAGGTTGCCATGAGGCTCTAAATAAGGCAATAAATGATAATGCACTCAATAAATGCAGGTCATTACCATTGCCGTTGTAGCAGGCACTGAGATGCATGATTCTCCGAGCAGTCAAGGGACAATTAATGGTCAGAACTCAACAATAGGTATATTTGTGCTGAACTGGATTAAAGATTTACTTGTGAGCAATTTTCTTGGGGTCATAGCCAAAAAAAAAGTCCTATACTTCTTGTGAATTCTGGTCAAGCTGTTTTTTGTTTTGTTTTTTAAATCCAATTTTTGGGAGCAAAGCGCAGAAGAAAAATAGGAAACTGTCTACAGCCCCTGGTGCACGTGACCTCCCCTTATTATTTTAATTCCCAGCGTGGGATTTTGCTCTGTTCAGGTTCACAGATCTATTTGCTCAGAAGTCCTAGGATGTTGAGTCCTGCTAATTCCCCTTAGAACAACGCTGATCTCATTACCTAGAAGCTATTTGAGGAAGTAACAGATTAAACAAGCTTTTCTGTGTATTTCGCTGGATATTTTTGGATTTCTTATGAAGGTGTTCACTTACTTCAGTGGTGTCTGTCATCTCTTAGGTCACAAATATATGACATTGACATAGATGGGGAAAGAAGGAGGAACTCTTTCCACTTTCAAAATCCTTCCCTTTATGAGGAATCCACTGGCCCAGGGGAATACAGAAAACATTAAACCAAGAACAGCCCAATTGTCCTAAACAGACAACCGTTCAAAGTTCTCATGAAAGTCCTGGCAGCTCTTTCCTGAGACACTATTATTCTCTTTTATATACATAATATTGAGTATTGGGAGGTTTGGGTTTCCTTATTAAGTCAGGCGTTTGTCAAATTTAGCTCCCAGGGGACAAGAATAAACTTATTTTCTTTCTTTTTCCTCAACCAAATTCCAAAGTTCCTCCCCTCCCATACTTCTCTGTTTGCCTGAGGAAGTGAGTTCTCGCCCACACTCCCCACTTCCCAAAGAGGTAACTATGTTTTTTATGTTAGCTGACACCCACTGCTGTAAGAGACAGAAAGCAGGAATATGGAGAGAACAGGCAGGCCCGCCAAAGGCCATGATGAAGACAGTCAAAAATATGACCAGGGCTGGAACTGTACAAACAGTGGGTCACCACTGCTCTCAAGATGGGTAACATTAGAATCCCCAAAGAGTATTTGGTGACTGCAAAAATCTATCCTTGAGTTCATGATTCTTGGCCCAATTGCAATATTCCCCTTCAAAGTCTTCTTATTTTTAGACTGTACCTCCTCCCAGTGGCCTGAAAAGGTCTACCTTATTTCTTATCCAGAGTGGGCGGAGGAGATTTTACTATTCAAGTCTATACGTGCTCTAGGCCCACAAGATGCCAGTCTCTTACTTAGGGTTTTAGTCTCCTCCCTCCACTGAGCCACCTTCCTTAGAAACTAACTGTGTGTTTGTGAAAATAAGGGAAACAAGAGATGGATTTTTTTCTATACATGGCACAGCTACTTTTTTTTCATGCATCCACTAATACATCAAAGACATGTGAACTGTGAATGGACACCTGCAACAATCCCACTGCATCCTCTCCCAGCATGACGGACTCATGTGATCTCTCTGGATTTCCAATATGGAGTGGTTGGGTTTTTTTTTTTTTTTCCAACCTTAATTCCCCACTGAGGAAGAGCAAACGTCTTAGAAAATAAGTCACCATGTCATCCACTCTTGACTTCAATGTCTATTCCCAAATCAGGAATATAAAATGTGACATTCAAGCTAAACTAAAGTTAAAGGTAAAGGTCAAGTTCACTCAGCTGTCTGTTGGCAGGGAGAATAATTCTGAACCAATTGACTTGCTTGATGAAGGAGACATCAATATTAGTTAGACTGAAAAGTTTAGTCCACAGGAGGCAAAACCAAATGACCAAGTTAGCCACCTGGGAAGTTGGATTCTGGGTTTCAAAATTACATATACAACCTGCAGCAGCCTAGAAACAACAGCCAAAATAAAAAGCAGCAAGCAAGGGGCTTCCCTTCCCTGGTGGCGCAGTGGTTGAGAGTCCGCCTGCCGAGGCAGGGGACACGGGTTCGTGCCCCGGTCCGGGAAGATCCCACATGACGTGGAGTGGCCGCAACGGGAGAGGCCACAACAGTGAGAGGCCCGCATACCGCAAAAAAAAAAAATCAGCAAGCAACTTAGGAATATAAAGTCTCTTTTGTTGTGAATTTTAAAACATTTCATACAACTTTTTCTTTTTTTTTTTTTCTTTTATGGCTTTCAAGAACCAGTTCTCTTAGAGGGTTGATTTATCACTCTCCCCGGTAAAAAACTCATAACCCTAAATTAGGTAAAAATAAATAAATAAAGTAGTGTTACAGTTTCTGAGAAGAATAGAGTGCCAGACTCCAGCATGTGAGAACTACTGGAAGGGCTTGGCATCTGCAGTCCTTTTCCCTCCACAGGTGGCAGGAGGAGGCCTTTTGCCTCTACTTTAAAGGGAACTCCATAAAGGAGTCCCCTTTATGCCTGGGAACACAAAGCTGTTCCCAAGAGTGGAGATGGACACCATCCTTCCAGAAAGCCTTAATAGATACACCTTACATAGACAACCTCCCAAGAGGCTGGTGGGCTAGAAGATCCCCCTGGGGGATTTGTCACATAATCCAAATGACTAGTAATTGGAAAAATTATTGGGTATCCTTTTTCTTTATCTCAGGTACAAGGATTGAGGCTCAGTAATGAATCTCGCCTGGGCTCACACAGCTCTAGTTCCCAGAGGTCACCTATGAATGTTGTGAATGTGTACACGGGACAGGATATGGGATCTAGGGCACTCATAGGAAGCCTGCCCTGTCACTATTTTAATCGTGCCACAGCTGGGCAATTGAGGAAGAGGAAAAGAATAAGAAGGTTATTAAGGGAGTTTTTCCAATAGTTAATTAGATTACTCTATTAACATGCAAATTTTCCTCTCTCATTTGAGCCAAGATACCGGTATGCGGACATGGAGGAGAGTATCTACAGAAGACAGTGGATTTTTTTAAATTATGAAGCAACGTGTTCTCCAACAAAGAGAAATCCGTGTGCTACTGTGGGAGAAGAGCTCCCTTGTCACAGGTCGGGCAGGCAGCAGCTGCTAGCACTGGGGCTTATGTAAGGCCCTGCTCTCAGCCCTTGGGCCCCGGTGCCCAGTTTCCAGCCAGGATCCAAGGGGTCAGCGTGCCAGGTGAATGAAATCCTGCCTTTGTTTGACTGCCCCAGAGTCTCTTGCTCTGGGACGTTCCGTGCAACAGAAACCCAGACACACTTATTATACAGAAACCCGGGAGGGGAAGAGGAAGGAGGCTTCTAGGTGCCAAAGGCAGTGGCAAAAACTGAATAGGCAAGAACTTTCTCCCAGCCAAGTCAGCAGAGTGTCCCAAAGGCTCAGAGATTCCACAGTCTATGAGGATGGGAGAGAGCGTTCCGTAAAAGCAATCCAACTACTGTAACATAGCACACACATCAAAAATAGCACTGTTTTAAAAACATGGAGTTATATAGAGAGAATTTTAAAGTGTTTTTAATATGTATTTTAATATAGATTTTTAACTGTATGTATTAACAAGATTGAAAGCTGTTGAGTCCCTACTAAACAGACACGGACTATGTAACACAATAATGACATCATTGATCCATTAAATTCAAGAAGAGACAATTCAATTTTAGATGATGTCACACAAATTATATGTTTATCATAAAAGTGGTAGATAAATAGAAAATAAGGAAAATATTATTTTCAATATCACTAATCTAGCCCAATCACCAACTCAAAACAATGTAAAGAGTTTCGACTGAGGTCTTAACTTCACATTTGAATTAAGTCTGTTCTCAGGCTTGATGCTTAAGAAGCCAACAACAGAAAAGAGATGCTTTACTGGGTATTTACAAACACTCACACAAGTATAAATAGATAGAAGACACAGTGAATTTTAAATCCAGTAAAATATATATGTTTATTGAAACCCTACTGTGTGATGGACACAGCATTATTATTATTAATAGTATTATTGTTGCACATCAAAAAATTTGTGGCTCCTACCTTCAAACATAAAGTAAACAGTATAATAAATTCGTATGTGCAAGACTTCCCTGTTTTAGTTGTTTCTTTGATATGTGGTGGAATGCCTGAAGACGCATATCCTTACATCAATGTTATAGTTTCACAGGATGTGGTAGAGCTTTAATACGAGATGTAAAGAAATAATTAGCTTCAAAAGTCAGGGAGGCAGTCAATAATACTTATCAAGTACCCACCCCATGTGCAGTTGGGGCCTGCAAGAAAAAAGCTGGTTAACAAGAAGTTTCTGACCATCTACTCAGTATGCAATAGGCTGAGTACTGTGAGAAATAAAAGAGAAGGACATTGAAAGCCCATGCTCTTGAAGGACTTTCTTCCAAACACAAAATCCACACATGGGAATTGCCTTGGGGACACTTACAAAGAAACATGAGACATTAGCATACTTCAAACTGATTTTAGAAAATACATATAGAATACATAGTAGAAGAGCCATCACGTTTAGGCAGGGTTTGTCCCAAGTCTCTCCGAGAAAGGAGAGGTGTAGAGGTTTGCTCACTTCATTGGAAAGTCACGTGTTTCACCCTGCACTTTATTTCTGTAATTCAAAGGTTTTTTTGTTTGTTTAATTGCTAAATTACAATTTTAATCTGAGAGCACTATTCTCTGACACACTGTTGGAGACTAGGCTCTGTATGAACACCTGGAGAGAAATCTTAAGTGACTTGGCACTGCTGGCAGGGGGTTATAACTCCTCCTGAGCAGTTCCAGAGCCACTGTTTAGGAGGCCTGTCTAGTCATGACTGGTGGCACAGGAAAAGAATGATGGGACTTGAAAGTGCTAAAAAGTCCTTTTTTATTTGTTTCTTCTTGGATAGCTGCAGTTTTAAATTGAATTACAAATTTGCCAGTGGTTTCAGCTTAATTCTTCAAATATATATTGAATTGGTACTGTGGGCTCTGGAGGAGATGGTCTGTGATCCATCCCTGCTTCCATCCCAGAGATGGAAGAATCTCTGGTAAGCAACACTAGGAGCATCACAGAGGCTGGAGTCTCTGGTACCTAAGGTCTTTCTGGAATGTTTTTCAGAGAAGCTCCTCTTTCCCTTGCAAAACAGGAGAGTATGGTAGAGCCATTCCCAGAGAGCCAAGAGGAGAGACCAAGGGGTCAGGAAAGATTGCCTGAGGCCAAGGGTGAGAACAGGCTGGCTGTGAAGAGCACCAGGGAGGGGCCATGGAGACAAGCTGGTCAATGAAAACTTTGTAGCCTGGGGTTACTAAGGCAACACCACCTGTGATGTCACTGGTCCTGGAACTGCACAACCAAATATCAGAGATCTAACAATAGAGATTCTCAGCAGGCTTTTCTTCTCTTGTCTTGTCTTTTCTTTTGTTTTTTTATAAGACAAACACTAAAATAATAGACTTCCACAGGTACATTCACGGCATGAGCATTCCAGCTATAACCCCATTTCTTTCTCTCTCATTCAACAGGATATTCCAGAAAATGAATAAGAATGATTTTATCACATGGATATCCTTGAATCTGCTCTGGTTTAATATTTTAACTGAGATGTCTTTTCAGAGACATAAATCAAACATTATTACACATAGATTACTTACAACGATTATGTTCATAGTATATAAAATGTGACACAGTTGTTAAATTATTCTACATTTTTAAGTAGGTAGACAATTATATAGAAGAAAAACCACCTTTATACAATAAATTCAGTTATGTAAAAGTTAACTTGGAAAAAAAATTGAAGAGTTTATATTTATTAAAATATCAAGAATATTATCTTCATCACTTCTGAAAGGTATGATGTTTTTAAACACTAAAGGCCTGTAATTGTTAAAGTCAAAGGAGGAGAGAAAAACACTGAAAGACTATGTGCATTTTCTTCTTCTTAAACCCCTAAAATATCACATGCACCATTGTTTCCAGCTTAGCTTGTCTAATTCCAAAATTATGATCTCTCTTCCCTAATCAGGACTGTATTGGTGAACTGCAAATTCTGTTTCTTCTTCTCTGATAAGAAATGCACTTCTCTTCTTTGTACCTGATTCCACATTCTGTTTTAGACTTCTCTCATTTGTATTTTTAAAAGGGAATTATTTACAATTCTTGGTACTTTATCCATTAGCAAGTACAGTTGCTAAGAGCTCATAAATAACAGCAGTACATGAGAACCACTGTCTCAGAGGACGGGGCTCCTCAGTCCTTACTGAAGGGCAGAAAGCCAGAGAAAGGGCAGCGTTGAGAAGCAATGCTAAAGAGAGCATAGGTTAGCCTATTTCAGGAGCTGGGAAAACATAGGTGAGCCCAATGTCCTGAAAGGGCAGCAGGAAATATACAGGTCTTTCCTATTAGAAAAAGAGAAATGACACCCTTTTAGTGAATTAATGCAATGCCCGGCATGTATATGCACAAGGAAACAGAAACCAATGTAAGGAAAGAGAGTAGTAACCAATATTAAGAGAGAAAGTTGTGTATATGGAACGGAACATAAATTAGTGTTAGCTAGTTACTTCTAAACTAATATCTAGAGATGTGAACCAAACAAAAGGAGACTAAAAATACATAAAGAATCAGCATGGAACAAAGGTAGCCAGATTGGTATTGAAAATATGCTCCTAGGGGG
This sequence comes from Globicephala melas, assembly GCF_963455315.2. Taxonomy (NCBI): domain Eukaryota; kingdom Metazoa; phylum Chordata; class Mammalia; order Artiodactyla; family Delphinidae; genus Globicephala; species Globicephala melas. The sequence continues at coordinate 154,758,329 of NC_083315.2, forward strand.
TTCAGTAGTTCCTTAGTGAAGAAAGATCCATAACTAAACAAAAATTGCACTCCTATTATTCTAATTACAATCAGTTACATGAGTTTATATCAAATGCTATGCTTCTTAAAATCCAGTATAAGATTTCCTTAACTCATCTAAATTAAGAATCTTATTTCCAAAGTCCTAATATTTAAGGACTGTAAAAGCAGAAACTCTTGGATTTAGGTGAGCCTAACTAACCAAGGTCATGATTTTGGTGCTCAAACAAGATCTACATTGATTGAGTTTTTCTTAATGGGTGTATATATTTATTTATTCCAAGATATTTTTTTTTAATTTATTTATTTATGGCTGTGTTGGGTCTTCACTTCTGTGCGAGGGCTTTCTCTAGTTGCGGCGAGCGGGGGCCACTCTTAATCGCGGTGCGCGGGCCTCTCACTATCGCGGCCTCTCTTGTTGCGGAGCACAGGCTCCAGACGCGCAGGCTCAGTAGTTGTGGCTCACGGGCCTAGTTGCTCCGCGGCATGTGGGATCTTCCCGAACCAGGGCTCGAACCCGTGTCCCCTGCATTGGCAGGCAGATTCTCAACCACTGTGCCACCAGGGAAGCCCTATTCCAAGATATTTTGTGGCACTTACCATGATCAAGGTACGATTCTAGACTCTAGGAATGAAGCAGTGAGCAAGGTAGGTAAATTGTGCCCTTATCGGAGACCCATATAGAAACATTCCTCTATATGGCTATACCAAGTCAGCTTGCATTTGATTCATCTTGCAACCTCTGCAGTCTTCTTGAGTTGCAACTATCTTAGAAACCTACCTCCACGTGTTAAACCAGATTTCCAATACAGACTTCAAGCCAGGGTGCAGTGATTTTCTTCTAATATTATTGTTTGAGAAGAAAGCCACATTGGAGGCATAAATAAAGACTTTCTACCCTCCATGAACAAGGAGTTAGTCAACACCCAAGAAATAATTAGGCTGATTAGTTCCTTCTGCTCTGGCTGGATAATTTGTGTGTGTGTGTGTGTGTGTGTGTGTGTGTGTGTGTGTGTGTGTGTGAGACCTTAGAGTGAAAACTAGGAAGTCAGAAGGAGAGGAGGAATGCTTATTAGACATTCCCAAGCCAATCTCCTAAATGTCCTTGTTTTGTTTTGTTTTTATTGTTTAAAACTCAAATCAGCAAAGGCAAACACGCAAGCAAGAAATGTCAAAAAGAAAAAAATTGGGGCTGATAAAAAATATCAGATCTTTATAGTAAAATATTTTCCCACTTATTAACCTATCCACAATTTCCTCAAATGAAATATACCACGGTTGCATGATAGTCCAGATTCTGCTCTAAATTGTGGACAAATGACCTTTCAAGGAATAAATGACACATAAGTCATTTAATGACACAATAAGTGACACATAATTTGGGCAACATTCGACTTAACACACAATTGGGATGGGAATTGTCTTCATGTATTTTGTTTTCCCTGGCAACTGGATTTCTTTGTTTGTTATAAGCCTCAAACTTAGGGCAACATAAAAGCTAACTGCATGTTGGCAATTTTTGTTTGTATAATATATGTATGTTGACTGTGGCTCTGGAATGATATAACGGCAAATCTCTAGAAACTGAAGTGCTAGATACCAAAAAATATATATTTCAGAGTTGTTACAGAGCCATAAGAAGTAATTCCTTACAGACACTGTATAAAAAACAGATTTCGTGGGCTTCCCTGGTGGCACAGTGGTTGAGAGTCCGCCTGCCGATGCAGGGGACACGGGTTCGGGCCCCGGTCCGGGAAGAGCCCACATGTCGCGGAGCGGCTGGGCCTGTGAGCCATGGCCGCTGAGCCTGCGCGTCCGGAGCCTGTGCTCCGCAACGGGAGAGGCCACAACAGTGAGAGGCCCGCATACCAAAAAAAAAACAAAAACAGATTCGTGACACACATATAGCCTAAAACCAAATAGGCAAATAAAGAGTGGAACGCTTTTTCCTGGTATCATCTCAATAAATAATTGATCATCAACACCTGGAGTTGCTCCAATCCTGGTAGTACTTATCAACAATTATATTAAAGTATCCTTAGGCTAAAATCCATCTCCTTCCCTAATAAGCAGATTATTTTCTCTCTCTGTTACCAAACTAGGGTCAGTAAGTTCAGGATTGGCTTTTGCCTCCACATTCCCATACCACATCCCTGACAGCAAGAAAGGGTGCTGTGATTGATTAGAGATGTGCAAGCTATAACTCTTTGAAAGCATTCTCCACATGGCCCTCCAGGCAGCCATGACCAATCCACTGGACTGGCCATGGAGATGCAATCCCTTTGCCATCAAACAAACAACAAACCAAAGTGAGAGGATGAGTTTTAATGAATGAGGTTAGCAAATGCTTCTGCCGGGAGTATCCAGATAATTATAAAGTTCAATTAATTATTTGCTGAACATTTAGAAAATCCATAGCACTTTGCTAGGAAAGGCAAGAAATTTTTTGAAAAAGTTATGTCATAGTGTAAGTCAAGCATACCACAACCTGGATGAGGAGGCAAGATTAACATGTAACCATAAAAAATGTGTTCTCTGTTACATAGATACAGAGAAATGCTAAAGAAACTCAAAACAGATTGAAATCAGCGAGGTCTGGAGTTATGAGTAAAATTTTCATGGATGAAACTTGAAATGGATTTTAAGCTGAGTAAGTTTTAACTAGAAAAGGGGTAATTAGAAGAACATTCCAAGCTACAAGGGGAAAAAATCTAATAAAAATCAAGGATGGGGACTTCCCTGGTGGTGCAGTGGTTAAGAATCTGCCTGCCAATTCAGGGGACATGGGTTCGATCCCTGGTCCGGGAAGATCCCACATGCTGCGGAGCAACTAAGTCCGTGTGCCACAACTACTGAGCCTGCACTCTAGAGCCCATGAGCCACAACTACTGAGCCTGTGTGCCACAACTACTGAAGCCCGTGCACCTAGAGCCCATGCTCCACAACAGGAGAAGCCACTGCAATGAGAAGCCCGCGCACCACAATGAAGAGTAGCCCCCACTCGCTGCAACTAGAGAAAGCTCGCGCACAGCAACAAAGACCCAAGGAAGCCATAAATAAATAAATAAACAAATAAGCCATAAAAAAACCCCAAAACAAACAAGGATATAGGACTAGGTATGGAATAGTCATCAGAAAACAAAAAGACTAGAATCATTAGGAAGGAAGAAACATGGCAGGACATCAAACAGTAAGTGGGAAATAAGATAAAATGGATCTAAAAATGCAAGACCAGAAACACAGAGAGGCATACTTAGAGTTGATACAGGAAGCAAGGGACCCCTGAGAATGCTTTCCATTTCAAATCAACTCAAGTTTTTATAGGTAAACCCTGGTACGTGAATTGGATTCCTGGTTCTCCCACTTATAAGCTCAAACATTAACCTCTCTGCCTCAATTTCTTTATCTGTAAAACAGGGATAGTATTATCACCAAGGTGGAGGAGGAATAAATGAGTTAATATTTGTAAATTTCAAAGAAGAGTGTTGGACAAATTTTAGGCACTATATGGATGTGTTAAATGCTTGGAAAGTATGATATGGTCTACAGAAACAAGAATAGATTCTGAGATGTACAGAGCAGAGCCTTGCCTGTGGTCCATCATCCTTTCTCTGACTTTTTTCCTACTCCTCTTAAAAGTAGTGTCAAGGAAGTGTCCTCTGGCTGAGAGTATGTGACTCCTGGGTGTGAAGACATAAATCAGGCTCCTATGAGCAATTTGGAGTACTGAGAAAGAGAACACACCCATGGTTTCACAGGACACTTTGTCTTATGTTCTTGGAGATGAAGGGGAGGCTTAAGCAAACAAACAACCAAAATGACCTTGGATTTCATTGAACGTGGAAACGAATTCTCACATATGTTCTCTTAATTTCACACTCTCTGTGAGATACCACCATGCCAACCACAGAGGCTCAAGAGGTCAAAAATTCCCTGTTTATATGGAATCGTACAGTATGTTTGCATAAATTGGCTCCCAGGATAATCCCTGAATCCCTGAATCCCTGAGAGGTGAGTGAGAGGGATTCTCTCATCCTATTTTACAAAAAAAAAAACCTAAAATTCAAGTTACAGGCAAGGCGTCAGGCCTGCCATCTCCTACTCCAAAGCTCTTATACTTAGCCATTCTATTCCTTAAACCTAGTTCTTCCCAATGTTTTAAATGTTAAGTGTTCTGCTTTCTCTTACTCCCAAAGAAATTATCTTGGGGACAGCACGCCCCATCTTGGAGATGTCTTCCTATTTTGTCGTCCACCTAAATGAAGCAGCTTAACCTTGCAGTAAGTATTTCCATTTTGGCAATTCCCAATTGGAAACTGTTTCAGAACTCTTCATCAGACATCTGAATCAAATAGATATGCCAGTCATATTGAGTGGGAGAACTCTGTGATTAGTTGTCATAAAACTAGTCTGGGTCAGATGGGGACCCACTTCTGGAAGCTGAAGACGGGTAGCGTAGTGGCAGAGCATGGGCTTTGGCTTCAGAGAGATGTGAGATCGAATTCAGTCTGCAGCTCTAACACTTAGCTCTGTACTAGCTGTGTGACCTTGGTCAAATTACTTTACCTCTCTGACCCTTAGTTTTCAAACAACACCTACATTACGGGACAATAGGGAGAAATAAATGAGACAAATACATACATATATATAATATATTATATAATACATATATATTTACAGAAAGATGGTGTGTGCTAAATAAATAGCAACATCTATTTTTTATTACTCTAAAGCTTACTGTTTGCACAAGCAAAATGAAAGATGCTAGATTGCCATCTGCAGAAGGTACTAAGTCTATTTCAACCTCCCCTCTTAGGGCTCAGTCACTGGATACCTGGGGTCAGAGTGACATTGTGGTCATAATTCAAGTTCCCTCTGTCCTTCACTGCACTGGAAAGTACCATGGGACCAGAACTGGTGGCTATGATGCCCCTCTGCCACTTGCTGTGAGATCTCAGGGGAACTCCATACACTCCTCCAAACTTTAAACAGAAAACAAATGAAAAAGGCAGAGAGTGGGGAGTGGAGGAGAGGTGTAGGAGTGATTGACAGTGCATATAGAGCATGCCCTGCCTACTTCACAGGGTGCTAGTGAGAATGAAATGTGATAATGTATGTGAAACTGGCATACTAACTTCAAGGAGGCAAGTAAATGCCAGGAATTATTACAGGTAGTTTTGAATCTGTCTTCTACTAGCTTTTAGTTGCATGCACTGTTTACAAGGATGTGTTTTCTCTTTAAAATGAGTAGCAAACTTTTGATCTAATAAACTTAACAGAAACCTTTTCTAGTGACTCCCTTCCTAGCACATGCTTGATTTTTCTCCCCATCGGCACTCACCTACTATTTGTGGAGGTGGCCAAGTGACCTGCCTAAGGGACTGTTCCCTTTGCTCAACTATCAAACTGACCTCAAGGAAACTTCCACTACTCCCTATTTTGCTGACCATTAAAGGAACACTGCAAATAACATCAAGGTGATCCCATCTCCATATTCACTTCAAGCTGTAAAAGTCTGGGGCAAAGTACCCAGAAATGAATGAAGAACTCCGTGTCCATCTAGAACCTTGACAACATGCTTAGTCATGGAGGATCTGATGCAGGGAAAATGGGCTCACCTGCCCAGACCTGGTGAGATCTATTAGACTCAGAAAGACAGTTTAGAATTTTACCAAAGAGAAATTGCTCTTTCTGGTGATGAAATCAGTTTGAGAATACCAAGTTTAACAGATATTTATTGAGTACCTAATATGCACAAAACACTATGAATACTACAAAGACATCATCCCTACTTTTAAGAAGGCTGCAGCGAAATACAGTATATAAAACACTTACATCATAGTGTTTTGCTGGAATGTAGGATCCTGATAGAAAAATAATAGGGCACAAGTTTAGAGTCATACTGTAGAAGACTCAGGACACAGACAGCTACTGTTTTTTCAGTACGTATTACCTAGTATCTCATTTAATATTCCCCAAAGTCCTAAGAAATAGTTATCATCACCTTCAACTCATAGATGAAAACTGCATTTCAGAGGTATGAAATAGCTTTCCCAAAATCACTCAGCTACAAATAGCTCAGATATGAACCCAAGTCTTTCTAATGTTAATGGAATTTCCACACTTCACACCCTCTCCAAATGCCTGCATAAGACACTTTTATTAAAGCCTATGCAATTAGGAGTCACTGAAAATTATCGAGCAGGGAAGTAAAAGAATAGATTTGGGTTTTGAAAGATCAGTTTGCATTAATTAGTGAAATGGATTAGAAACAGGGGAGAGATAATAAGGGAGGAGGCTCAAAAGCTATTTTAATTGTCTGGCTGAAGGAAATGAAGGTCTGATCTACATCAGTGGCAACAAGATGGGGAAAAGGGGACAGAAACAAGAGACTGAAAAGTTTAGTTTACTAGATGTGGTAAATGTCTAGCTGTGGAGGAAACCAAACTAAAATGAGATGGGTCACTGCTGGCTGAAATGAGTACCTCTATGACAGGTGCCTTAGAAGGGTACACTGCCTTGTGCTTGACCTCCCAATGAGATGAGCTCCTTTTTAACTGCAACGTTCCATGATTTTAAGTAGGGTCTCAATAGGGCCTATTGTGCTGGAAAACTCTTGAAATGGACACCAGAGTCACTCATAGTTGGCCTGAATTCATGGTCCACCTCTCCAAAAAGTTATTCAAGAATAGAACTTGGTCCCATATGTCCATTGACCTCAACTAAAGATGTGTAGTTAATGGTTGTCTTGTCACAAAAGGGTCTATCTGGTCAGGTGCCCAGGAGTTCTGGTCCATTATGAGCTGAAGTTCAATGCCTAAACTCACAAGAAAACTTTAAAGCATTTCCAAATATTTAACTTACATTTGTTTTTCCAAACAGAATAAAGGGGGAGGAGAAATAAGAAGAGGAGCTGAATTCCAAAAGATGCTGTTTTCCAAGACAATGTGCAATAGGAAAGCTTTATAGACAGTCTTTTTAGGTCATAATTTATCTCTTTTTAAATTAATGAAACTCGGTAGCTCCAAGAATCTCTATGGACACCTAGGATTTATCCCACAAGTTGTTAGCAAGTGGCAATATATAAAAGACAAGATCTAATATCCAAAATGCTTGTAATAGCAAAATCCTTTCTGCCAATTTTAATAGCATGAAAATGACTGCACACGTCTAGTAAATCTGCTGCCTTTCAACAGCTGGAATCAGACCAGATTCACCTTCTGTCTGCTGTATGAAGCCAGAACTCTGAAGGCAAGGGAAAAAAAATTAGTGCTGGTATTAACTCTGACCTCCTGATCTTCTATTACCCCCGTTAGACTCAACTCATGAGGCCCAAATTTTCTATCTGTCTAAAAAGTGACAGCTGGACAGCAGAACACAAGGGTATCCAGAGCCTTGTAAAATCACTGAGATGAAATTGCAGAGGAATAAATCAGGTAGATGACTTCTTTCTTATGTACCTGAAAAAGAAATCAGACTTCATCAAAAGTAATATGTACAGCACTGAGACAAATGTAGGAAGGGCCTTCCAGTGTGCTAGGATGGAAACCAAAATTATCTAGAATGGACTAGAATTGTAGTGAACACCAAAGAGGAAAGACTGCAATGATAGTGAGCACCAAAGTAAGAACCAAGGTGAAGAAGAGAGAACCATTTCTCAAGGAAGAAACTGGTCACACCAGAGAAGCTCCTTAATTACTCACCCTTGAGAAGTCCACATTGAGGAAATCAAGGAAAAACAGAGATCTCATTGGAAATACAGTGAACTACACACAGAGGCATCTGGGTGCTCATCCTGATGAAGCTAGTAATTAACTTGAACAAGTCATTTAAATTATCTAGTCCTTAGTTCCTCAGCTATAAAGACGGTCCCCCTTCCAACTCTATGGCTTTTTATGCTGACGATTTAACATCTATGAATTTCTAATCTAACCTCTAGGAGCCGGAGAATTGGAAGAGCTTTTGAAATCATTGAGTCCACTTCCTATTAAGTTCTGGAAAGGACTTAATAAGGGTAATAAAGGGAGCATGAAATTTTGAGATTGTATGATTTTCTTTACTTAATCCTATGTCTAGAACATTTTGATAAGTGCAAATTAATCTAATGAGAAAATTTATCAACATGGATATGTAAATTACCATTAAAATTCCTTTGAACATACCTTGATACCTGAATAAAAATTATACATGCCTCTAGCTTAGGAAAAATTGATGTGGAATATCCAAACTTATAAAACCAATAAGTTAAAGGACAACTCTTTTATAAAGCAATTTATCTTAGCAATCTTTTGTGTGGAAATTTTCCTTTCCTGGAGCATTTAAAAACTGAATTTTGTAAGGCAAAAACAAATTCCAATAGAAAATTTTTGTATAATTCTAAATGTCCCCAATAAAATATATCCAGAAAACTAAAGTTTAAAATGTTTTGTATCAGGGTCAAGGTCTGAAATTACAAAATCATGTGTACATTGTGTTATAAATATTTTACTAGAGATCTAATCTCACTGAGAGTAAATGTCAAACTCCGTAGGACGACCTGAAGCCCTAGGAGATCTCTCCCTCTCCCTTAACCCCACTGGCTACCATGTATCTGCATCTCCTACCTGCCTCTCCCCTCTACCTGGCCCCTGCTGTTTATTTTTCTCTGCACACACCGAAATCCTCACTGTTCCAGGCAGGCTCCCGCTGCAGAGCCTTTGTACTTGCTGTTCCCTCTGATTAGAATGTCCTTCCTGCCAGATATCCAAATAAATTGTTCTTTTCCTCTCAGTGGAGTCTTCCCTGGAGGACGTATCTAAAATTGCAAAATTCTTTTACAGTTTTATTTTCTTCCTTTAGAACACATCACTGTCTAACAAACATACTAGAAATTTTACTCATGTGTGTTGGTTGTAAGCTCTAAGAGGCCAAGAGTTTTATCTGTTTTGCTGCGTTTTAACACCTTGAGCAGTAGTGGCATAGATAAGCAGTAGTGGCATAGATAATAAATATTTGCTGAACTAATGAATTGTCAAAAAATATGGCATCGTGGCCTTTGTTTATTTTTTATTTTAAAAAAATACAGATATGGCTAAAATGACAACTCATTCATTTTACAAACTGTCAACAATGAGATATAGGGCATGAGTGTACTCACTGAAAGGACAGTTGTGAAGCACCTGATTGGAAATGTATATCTGCAGAGTTCCTAATTTGTTATGAATTATATGTATTTAGTCTTAATTCAAAAGGGTTCAAAACAGAGTTTATCCATTTTATCCAGACAAATGATATAGTTATAGCCTAGTTGTAACTATGGATAAACTTTCACTAGTCAGTATGAACATTAGCATTTGATAAGTTGACTTATTCTCAAGATCTCTGGGGTTGTTTCAAACGGAGAAACACCTCACTTTGAGCTGGAAATTTCAAGAGTCCTGAGCTTCATATTTGGTTCCATAAAGTTCCCAGACAGTGTGGCTTATCAAAGCATTTGCTTTCCTTTCAACCATTCTGCTCACTGATTGATGTAAATCTAGAGGTTTGCCTCCATCTATGGCAGCTGCAAAAACTCACCAGAGTTTGTGAATCTCTCCTGAAAGTGTGGCTTCATTTCCACCCTCTAGAAGTGATTCTATTGAACTCATCCTACTTTCATAATGGAAAATAAGGGCAGTATGAAGACATCAGTTTCCTTGACCTGGTTTGAAAACGGATGCAAGTACTTCCCTGAATAAACCCATAATGCTCTTTATCCCCCTTCCCATAGTTTTAAGTTTTTTGTGTGCAGTTGCCTTCAATGTCAATCAGAATGTGTCCAATGGAGAACAATTCTAAAGACTTTAAAATTTTGCTGTACATTGTTGATTTGGTATAGAGGGAAGGTATTTGTCAAGTTGCTTCTTCATATAAAGTAAAAATTTATATTTTACTATATCTTCCAAATATCCCACAACCTGGTGATAGTTAAGACTGTGGACATCAGGAAAACCCACCATCTTGATCTCTCCCTTCATCACATCTTGTACTTAAACTAACAAAATTTAGCACACCCTTATGAAATGTGATGAAAAGAGAGCTAGTAAACCAACTTTCTTTTTGAGTGAAACATCTGTAACTTTCCTTTCCTCTTTGATTAGTAAGTAGAATCAGTTTTTCCATGCTTAGCCTAAACATCTCAAATTCCTTACTAGTGGGGGGTTAGACCACACTGGTTCATGTATACCAGCTGGTCTGATAAAATCTCTTTTGCTGAATTTTCAAGCATGAAGCACTCTAGGGAAAGGTAAGTTGGATTGGACCTGTGGACTGAGTTTTGGAATAAGCCCTAGATTATGAGTCAGAGTCAGATGACCTGAGTTCCTGTCTTGTACTGCCAGTTACTAATTCAGGGAGTATGGACAAGCCATTTAATCTCATTGAGCCTCAATTAATTTTCTATGTAATAGAGGGGAAAAATATTGTGTTTTTTATTTCACTATGTGAGGGATATTTGAGAATTAAGTAAAACAATGTCATTATAGTGTTTTATAAACTGAATGATATCATATAAATGTGATAAATTATTACAATTGCTCCAACTATTGCCAGCTGAGTTTTGGTCCATGTCTCATTTCTGGCTGGGTTGTGTTCTCATTATTTATCATTCACAACCCATAGCTGCACAAATTATTTAGTTGCTCTGGACATTTGTAATGGTTAATATTGCTGAAAATAAATAGCTTTGAGAATGCTTTTTGCTCTGAGATTTTCTTGTGATTTTTTTTTTAGTTAGACCAATCCTGGGAAAATTCATGCAAGAGTATTTATAGCACCTCCCATTATTCTTTTGGCAATACCATCTCAGTCTTCTCAATGCCCTTCTTTTTTTCTAGCATGTCTAATGCTTCATCTGGCTCTTCTGCCAGAAGAAAACCTTAATCCAGTAACTGTGGTACTCCATCCTTGATGGCCCATGTAGATAGAACCCTCAATGGTCTCCCATTCTCTAATACACAGGTATCTGGCTAGAGCTCCATTCTTCACAAATAGAATCTGAATAACTAATTGGCACTGGATTAATGGAAATAATGGCTTAATATCTTTTCTGCACCAAAGTTTAAAAGTTACATGTTAATATGGGTTTTTAGTGCCTTACCTAGGGTCTTTCTAGGGTTCTTTCTCTCAAGAGGCATTCCCCCCTTTCCTCTTCATCTTCTTTATCTAATTAATGCTTATTCTGCCTTCATCACCAAGGGGAAGTCTTCTCTGACCTCCCTTATTAAGTTAATTCCTTCCAGTGTAATTTCTTATAGCATCATGTTTTTTTTTTTCTTCATACCATTTACAATAGTTGTAATTTCACACTTATTCACAGATTTTTAATGATTTTCTTCCAACTCTATTCTAAGCACCAAGAAAGTATAGACTATCTTATATTTTACTTTTCATTTTCATGCCCCAGGGGCTAGAAAATAGCAGGCACTCAATAAATATTAAATAAATTGACAGGCTCATATATGAAAAATTCATGTTTTTCATCAGGGAGATCTTACTTTTGAATCACCTCCTGAAGGTGATCAAAGAGGGTCAGTGGGAGTTCTCATCTGCAAGCAAAACTTGACCCTCGTTCTGGCTATTTCAAGTAAGAGTAGATCTATTTGAAGGACTTTTCAGGTAATGGCAGCAGGCACTCACCAACAAATGAACTGGATGCTGGGAGACCAGGCTTGGAAAGAGTAGAAAATAAGGATACTATAGAATAGGAATAGGAAACCAGAATAGGAAACACAACTATCTCATTGGCAAAAAAAAAAAAAAAAAAAAAAAAAAAAAAAAGCTGGTCCGAATGCCCTTTCTCTTGCCACCTGCACTATTGGCTCTCTTTCCACTGTAACTATCTCTATTCATGTGTTGAAATGAATCTGGTCTCCAAATACTATCATCTTCCTGTGTCAATAACTAAAGAGTATATGTGTGTCCAGCCTATCTGGGCTCATAGAAGCTTAGAGGAAAGAGAGGGAACACTTTTGTTTGGCTAAGCTCAGGTCATGTATCAGACATGGCTAGAAGAAGGATCTTTTGTGGGAAGAGACCATAGCAGGCAGGCGTGAGGAATTACAATCCAACCCAGATTGTTTCCACTTAAGAGAAAGCACTGCATGGGAAAATCAAGGGGATGAATGTTCAGCATCAAAAAAAAAAAACTCATCATCAACTACAAGCAAGTAGTCAATATAATTCCAGATCTGTTCATCTAAAAAGAAAAAAAATCTGAAAATAGAAGAAAAATAAGAGGAGAACATTCAGAATCCTTCCCATGTGTCCAAGAAGATGTGTGAAATGCACAGATGATAAATTTCCCACAGATTCAGATAGAAGGTTTAATATGGACACGGCCAGTTTTTCTACCACAGGAGAGTCGCTTGCAAATTAGAACTCCACTGAAGCTATCTGTTTGGTGACTATAATCATCTATGACTAACCATGATGGAACAATATCTTCCCCAAAGAAACCTATGACAAAAGTCAAAAGTTAGAGTAAAAACCAAAACCTATTCAATTGCTAGAATGCAATGTAGCAGGATGTTATATCCACATGCTCAATACATTGCCCAAGAGAGACAGATTACTTACTGTCAGATGCTGCTCTGCAGAAACTTCCATAATTTCCTGACCCTTCCATTTGACTGCTCCCCACAACCATATTCTGTATGCTGTTTATTTTTTCTTTTCATAAATATCTCTAGTTTCTTTTCCTCTTTTATTGTTTATCTCTTTTAATCTACAAATGTCCCTCCTATTCATTAATTTAGCTATTTGAAAGTTAAAACCAGTCAAAGAGCTAATACCAAATATTATGGAGGAACCCTTCTTATTAACTCCTGATGATTCCTTTCTGTGGAGGGATCAAAATCATTATAATACTTGGTCTCTGTTGCTTGACTCACTAGTCCCAGAAGTTTGAACTTATCTGAAGAATAAACCTGGCCAGGGTAACCTAGCCACATACGTCTTCTTCTTAGGAGTGTGCTGCTACCCATCCACATTTCGCCTTAGCATGTGCCCTCTGTTGCTCAGGGCAGGATCTTGCCCATGCCCAGTGTTGTAAAAGACTCAGATTCAAATCACATGGATTAATTTTATGAGGTGATGTGCTCTTCTCCATTTGCCACTCTTTTGTTTCACTTCTAATTATTCGAAACCTAAGTGGGAAGAGGGTTGCTACGTGAGGGCCCTTCAGAAACCAAAACACCAAATACTCTTCACCTAAATTTAACTCAACAGTATTCGTATCTACATTTTTGCCTCTCTCTGTAAAGTGAGTAAAATCCAGAGGAAACTGAGGAGGAGAAATTAAGTACCCAGGGCTCTTGTCTGAGGCTGGTGGGTAAGGTGCATTCCTCTGGTCTAGAAGGTATTTTGTGCAGGATAAGTTCTGATGAAATCATAAGAAGACAGTTTAAAATGAGAACATCTGGCTAGTAGAGTCCACAGAGGTGAACGAACGGTGCTCATCCCAAATGTACCATCACCGATGTTATGAGGGAAGTCTATTGCCTTGTATTCTCTAGCATGCGTTGCAAACAGGCACCAGGTGCTCCAGGTCTCTTCTGCTGTACAATTAGTAGCAAATCATGCATGAGTACAATTGCTTGGCCCCTGAGTGATTTGGCCAAGAGCAAGCTGGCACTTCCCCCAGCACTCAAATCACAGCTGGCTACTCTATTCACAGGACTCCATCCCAGCCTCTTCAGTGCGTGTCCAGCCTGTCTGGGTTCATAGAATCTTGGAGGGAACAGAACGGAACATTTTAGATTGATTGTTTTCAGGGACAATTCACCACACTGATTGTCTATGAAGGAAAGTGACAATGGATCTTTTAGATTTTATTTTATTTGCAGAGGACTTTTAGACCAATAGGGTCAATTGTTCAAAATGACACTGCAAAGGAGGGTTCATATATTCCAGATTTTTAATGGCAAAAATTAAACAGGAAAAACTTCTTATGTTGAAAGAATGAATCAAATCCTTGAACTCAGAATGGCTTCAGCCATTCATCTACATGATCTTTTAAAAAACATAAATCAGATTATGTCATTCACCTGATTAAAATCCCCAGTGGATACTCTTGTACCTAGAATAATCCAAACTCTTTACATGCCATGCTCATTCCTGCCTCAGGACCATTACTCTGGATCTTCCCTTTGCTTTAGACACTTCCTTCCCCCTCCCCCAACACCCTGGACCTCTTGGCTCATTTCTAGTATTTGGTTCTCAACCCAAGTGGGACCTCATGAAAGAGATCTTTTCTGACTATTTTATTTTAAGGGTCACATTCCAACTCTAGTCATTCTCCAGCTTGTTTTGTTTTTGTTTTCATTTATTGTTTGCCTCTCCCACTAGAGTATAAACTGTATGTGGGAAGGGAATTCGATTGTCATATCCCCACCTCCTGGAATAGTGCCTGCTGCAAAGTTAGGCACTCAGATGATTTGTTGAAACATAGCAACTCAAACACTTTCAATAACAATTTGAAATATATATAATATAAATACATAAAATTTTATATTTAAAATATAAGTATATAAATTATATATATAATAACTACTATAATATGTAGTGAGGGAATCTTTCTACATATGGTAATTGTATCAATTAATACCCTTTGTTGGGTAGCCTAGTATGCTTAAGAATAATCTTCAGTTACTCTCCACAAGTCTCAACATAGTAGTATAGAGCCACTATCCCAAAAGAAGGAATTCTGCACAGACAAAAATTATATATGTCTACTACATAGCCCTTTGAACAGAATATCCCCAGTGTGCTTGCTACGTCATTCAATCACTCCCAGCTTTTAGCAATTGGGTGAGAAATAAAGGAGCTTAAACAGAAGGTGAAATGCTGATAAAATTTGTGGGTTTTCATCTAAGCTTCTGTAAATAGTAAGCAGTGGATTCAATCAATGTAGAACATGAATTTGGGGGTTTATCTGAATCAATACTAATTTATCAGTTTACAATTTTTTCATTATTTTCAGCATTCTATGTCACATCATCTTAAAGTGATGCCATGACACACATAGATAAATGGCTACACAATAAACAATGTTTTGTTTCTTTTTACCATGTCATTGCATCTTTTAGTAATCTACTTTTTGAAAAGTTAGGAAAACAATTCTTATGATATAGATTCTTGATGTTTGTCTGAATTTTCCATTTTTCAATTCAATGTTTGTTCAAATTCAATCTTAAGCTATTATACATCAGAATTGAGACAAGACCCATATTAAACTTCAAATCTCTTTTAGCAACTGGATTATATCAGTATGTGTATGTGCATGCATCACATACAGATGTAGATCATTCTCATGGATCCTTAAAATAGCTCCAGGAGACCATGAAACTATTCTTATTGTTGAGGCTTCCAAGTTTTATTAAGGCTTTTTTAGTTACAAGTGACAGAAACCCAAGAAAAACTAGATTACATCCATACCTAAGGAAGTGTATTGCTGCATAAAGCCAGGAAGTAAATCAAGGTACTTCAAAGAACCAGGGAAAGTGCTCTAGGGACAAGGACCTCAGGTGCTAGAACTGGAACCTGTGATCACAATATTGTGAGGTCTGTCTTACTTTCCATCCATCTCATCTCTGCCTGACTCTGAATTTCTTTGTATGTTGGTTGAACTATTTCCTACTATAGAGACTCCTTCTCCATGTGTCCATGAATGTAGCACTCACCAGTTTAAACTTAGCACAGGGAAAGGGATTTTTTCCTTTTCCCAATGTCCTTAAATCAATTCCAGGGAAAGATTCCATTTGCTCCTGCTTTAATTAAATGCTGACTGTTGTGACCAAGGTTGACAGAGTCCATGAGCAAGAAGGGAGATCTCATTGGGCAGGAAGAAAAAAAAATAATGTTATTACAGTACATTTCGAAGGTTAAGAATCAAGTTTCTTTTCTTTTATCACTTACTGAGGGCCTCTTTAGTATTAGACATTGGACTATGCATTATCAACACAGATAAAATGCACAATTCCTAGCACATAACTTTACACACATGCTTAATGTTATTTTTTTCATTGAGCTAGAAGCTCAAGATACAAAATTAATTAGTTACTTTTTTCCCCTCAATGGACTCACAATATAGTTTGGGAGCAAGGCCATAGACATTAAAAGAGTCATATATGATAGCTTATAAGTACTAAAGGAGACATGCAGCTGATTAAGGCCATAGAATTTTTCGAAGGAGTCAACGCTATTGGGGCTAAAATAATCTGGTATATATTTATGGAAGAGATAGGACCTGAGTTCCTGGCAGATCTCAAAGGACAGCCAGAACCTAGATATGCAGAGTCACCATTTCTTCTGGAGCTAACCTTTCCATACAGTTTAAATGGGCAGCTATGGCTGAGATCCACAAAGAAGCCAGAACTCTAACGTTATTGTCCAGCATTTCCCTCTAGAAATTCAGAATGGGCATTGAGTCATCAATCCAACCATTCACCTCTCTGGCTTCAGGGTTCTGACTTGTAGGATGTGTACATAAAGAAATTGCCAAATAAGGATCAGAGTATCAGCTTCGTAATGTGCCAAGAAAGGGCTCTTTCATAACTGCTAGACTGAAACAAGATAAGAGGGGTTTTTTTTGTTTTTTAACTGTCACCTGTGTATTAGTTTGTTAACGACTGTTACAACAAATTACTATACACTCGAGGGCTTAAAACAACATACATTTATTCTCTCATAGTTCTGGAGACCAGAAGTCAAAAATCAAGGTGTTGAGAGGGCCACACTTCCTGAGAAGTTTCTAGGTGAGAGTTTATCCCTGCCTCTTTCACCTTCTGGTGGCTTCATGGCTTGTGGAAGCATAACTCCAATCTCTATCTCTGTCTTTACATGTCTTCTCTCCTGTGTTCCTGTGTCTCATCTCAAATCTTCCTCTGCCTGTGTCTTATAAGGACTCTATCATTGGATTTAAGGCCCACTCTAAATCCAGGATAATTCCATTTCAAGATCCTTAACTTAATATCTGCAAAGAGCCTTTTTCCAAAATAAGGTCATATTTACACGTTCTGGAGGTTAGAACTTGGACATATATTTGGGGGGTGGAGCGGGCCCTATTTAGTTCGCTACACCTGTACTGAAGATAGTTGCCCTATCTGACTTATCTTCCCAGTCACATGCAAGAAGCCGGAAATTGGCAGTCCCCGTTTCCACTCAAGTGGGTTTAATGCCTGGGCATCAGAAGAAAAGGAGAGAATTGGAGGACTGGGCACCTTCTGGGTCTGAGCATATTCCAATCTAAGAGATCAAGACAGAGAAGCACCTCTGTTCATGAGTAGTGCCCTCCCTAGAGAAAGGTGGCCCACTGGAAGTAGAGTTTTCACCATTCATATTCATGACTCCGCATCCTTAGAGACTAGTCAGAAAGATATAAGAGTGAGCCTGGATATTCATTCCAAACTATTCCCCACCTCCTGGGAAGGAAAGAAGCAGTCCTCTCCTTACAGAAATTCATAAAAGGAGAATATGGGATCCTGTACTAACATCTCCTTTTCTAGCCTTTAAAAAAAGAAGCATTAGCATGAATAGCTAACAGTACAAGTCAGTCTAGAATATTCAAAAAACTTGGCTCCTAACTGATATATAGGTATATTCATTCATTCATTTAGTCATTTATTCAACAATGTAGGCTAAGCAACACCTAGGTTCTGTAAATACTGTGGTGAATGAGGCATTCATGGTCCCTGCCCAAAGAGGATGTATAGTGTGGTTAGTGGGACAACATGCTGTGTTAATAACTGCATTTTCCATTGTCTAAGTGTTGTGATACAAGAGCGTAGACCAGGAGGTATGTAACATAGTTTTGAAGGGGTTGGGCGAAGTAGTGGCATTAAGACTTAGAATCAAAGAGAAAATGTCTGGGTAAAGGGAAGCAAGGTTGGGCAGATAACAGGTGAGAAAGAACCTGGAATTGCAGCAGCTGGTGAGATAAACGGAACTTAGAACAAAAGGGCCTTGTAAACATGCTAAGGTGTTTGGACTTGCCCTACAAGCTTTGAGGAGTCACTGAAGAGCTAGTGACATAACTAGATTTGCATGTTGAAATGCTCACTCTGACTATAGCATGAAGAACTGATTAGAGTAGCATATACCAGAGGTGCAGGGGCCAATTAAGAACCTCTTGTGATAAACTATGGGTGTTTATTGGCATGTTAGATACCACAATAAATCAAAATCCTCTGTGGCCTTCCTATTCAGTTATCCCCATCTCTAATTCCCCAGTCTGGGGGTCACAATGGCCAGTCCAGTGTAGAAGGAAGTTAAGAAATCTGCTTGAACTTCACTGAGATGCATCTTTCAGCTGCAAATTGGAAGCCAAAATAAGAAATTATTGGCCTTTGTAAGTAAAAATTGGCTTCAAGCATAGCTGGTTCTGGGGACTCAGTGCCATCAGGACTATGTCTCTCTGCTTCCTTCTCCTTCCATTTCTTAATTCTGCGCTCTTTCATGTTGGCCTCACCCTTAGTCAGGTCTTCTCCAAAGCAGTGGTCCTCCACATTAACTCTAGGGGTGCGTCTTCCTAGTCCCATTATCAGCAGGAAGAGTACATTGTTTCTTGAAACAGTTGTGACAAGAGTCTTCTGATTGGTACAAATCATATCAAATGTCCAACTCTGAAACAACTAATATGGCAAGAAAATAGATTATACTCATTAGGTTGGATCTGGTTAAGGTGCTCATCCCTGAAGTGGGGCATAGATCCATCTTATATAACATATACTAAGAGTGAAGGACAGGTAATTTTCAAAAGTAAATTCTAAGTGCTGTTATCAGAAGTAAAGGATGTGGATTCTGGACTAGCAAAACCAAAAGATGTCTACCATACATCCTTATTCTTCCAACCCACTAAACACAGACTTACATAACCAGTATGCATTTTTTCCACTAATAATTTCAGGTTGTGGACAAGAATCCTGGACCTTGGGAAATAAAGGTTAGAATAGCTTGGGTTCTTTTCTGAGCAAACATGGCCTCTCAACCCAACCAGGCTGTGGCATTATCTGTGTGTGGAAGCCAGGTGGACTGCATTTTAGGCAAGAGAAGACTACCAGCTGGTTATTCCGTGCCCTATTCCAGTTTTGGTCTTAAAGAAAAGGATTAGCACCTTGACTAAAGTCATCTTGTACTCAGGAAGTGAGACCAAGAGAACAATTGATAATATAACCCCCAGGGCTTTGTTTTTCTCATTGGAGAACTCTCACATTTCACATAGAGCAAGATTTCATTCAAATCACATTCCCAGAAAGTGCAACCCAGTCACTGAAAGTATCTGTGGGAGATACAAAAATCTTGGCCAAATCAATTTCCAAGAGTCTAGGCGTAAGGACTCTGGCCAAAGAAGTCAGGAGGCCCTTTTGGCTGCAGAAAGTAGCAGTGAATACAGCAGAATTCTTGGTGGCTCACATTACTGAATAGCCTTATATCAGATTCCAATGTGTCTTCTCTCTGGCTACTCCTCTTTGGCCAAAGAATCATGAAGTTACAATGGAAATAATGAATTTCCTTTAGGATATCCTATAATTGGAATTTTGGACAATGGGCCAGAACTTGGCATCACAGTTTTTGTTTGTTTGTTTGCAATGGGTATCTATCTTTTCTGCCTGATTAAAGTCTATTTCCCTTTATTGTAATAAAACCCCCATCTGAGTGATTCTGGTGAGATTCCAGGGGTGAATATGTAGCCCTGGCCTGGGAAAACACTTTGGCCACAGTGATTGGTTCATTGATGAACATGTGACCTAACTAAGGTCAATGAGAGTCAGACCAGGGAAGAAACTCTGCTTGGGCACCCTTTGTCAATACGCAATTCTACCCATTTCTATACAGACCCAGCACCATTCTGGAACTCCAAAGACAATGGTTTTATTTCATTTATCTACTGCTGCCTAACAAAACATCTTTCAAAACTTTTTGGCTTACAAGGGCAATTATTTTATTTGCTCATGATTCTGTGAGTCAGGAATTCTGGCAGGCACAGTGGGGATGGCTTATCTCTGCTTCCCAATACCTGGTGCTGTCAGTTGAAGGGTTCAAATGGTGAGGGATTGTCAAACAGGGGCCATGTGTTTGGAACCTTGGTTCTAGCTATTGCTCAGGTTCCTCAGTTCAACTTCAGGTGGCCTCTGTATGTGACTACCTTGGGCTTCCTCACAGTATGGTAGGCTCAAGGTGGTAAAATTTCTCTTGTGACAACTGGGTTCCAAAACAGAGTACTCCAATAGAAGAAGATATTAAACATCCAACATGGGTACAAGCACTTATTAATCCTTGACCTGGATTTTTTTTTTGGCTAGAGAAAATCACATGGTCAAGCCCAGAGTCAATATGGAAGGGGTTAAAGTAAGAACACGAATATTGAGAAATGAGATTCAATTGTGAGCAAGGGGCACTAATACGCCAAGTCTACTACAGGCTTCGACGTTGTATTTCTCACAAAGGTAATGAATCTCTCTCAAGTTGCTTCTTAGAGACTATAGTTACATGGTAATTACTCAATCAGGAAAGAAAAAAAACATAGCAGCCACCAAAATATTGCTGCAGCTAAAAGACTGCCTTGTACAAGGAAACTTTTCCTTGGGCGCTCTAAGAAATAACTAGAGGATATCATGAGGGGTACTAATTTCCTACCTGAGCTTGGTGTCCTATAATTTGGGTGTAAATGGAAATGTAACTTCCTTTTCTAGTTAAAATCTGGTGAGGTCTGAATTTATGACTTACAGAGAATAACAACAACAGCAATGGTAAATATGTGGTATTTTAAAGCCCAGACTATTTCCTTAGCTTTCACCCAATTTCTCCACATAACATTTGAGTCACATACAACCAGCAGTTCCTATAATATTTTAGAGCAAATTAACCAAATAGAGTATATGATCCTTCATGAAGAAGAATACAATTTAACCTGTGATTTAAAAATCATAATAAAAACTTCTATCACAGAGTCAGCTATACTACAACTTATCAATGTAAATATCTTCTATCTTTTCCTCATTAGTCTAATGTTGGTTCTATTAGTCAGGGTACTCCAGAGAAATGGAATCAATAGAATATATACAGATATATAAAAAGAGATTTATTATAAGAGATTGGCTTGTGCAATTACAGAGTCTGAGAAGACCCACGACCTACCATCTGCAAGCTGGAAGCCCAGGAAAGCTGGTGATGCAGTTCCAGTCCAGACCCAAAGGCTGAGAACCTGGGGAGTCAATGGTGTAAAGTCCTGGTCTGAGTCTGAAGGCCCAGGAACTAGCAGCAGTGATGTTTAAGGCAGAAGAAGATGGATGTCCCAGTTCACACAGAGAACAAATTTGTCCTGCCTCTACCTTTTTGTTCTACTTAACACTCTAAATGGATCAGATAATGTCCACCAGCATTGGTAAGGGTGATCTGCTTACTCAGTCTATCAAATCAAATACTAATCTTCTCCAGAAACACACCCAGATACAGACACACTCAAACACACCCCAAAACACTCACAGACATACCCAGAAATAATGTTGTACCAGCCATCTGGGCATCCCTTACCCCAATCAAACTGACTCATAAAGTTAACCATCCCATTGGCCAGTGCTACAAAATCTACTTTTCTAAGAGGAACTACTTCTAAATGGATTTGATTTAGAAGTTTATCATCTGCCCTTTGCCCTTAACTTCTCTCACCAACAAAAGGAAACTCAAATTTGATCTCCCCTACCAGTTACTTGGTGACAATGGCAGATATCTTTGAGAAGAAACTGAAACATTAATTAACAGCTCAAATGGGAGGGTAAGCTGAACCTCCTTTGATGATATTACTACATGTTTCAAAGACACCCCTCAAGGAAAAGTAGCGTGCTTGATATAGTGAACTTCCCATTGGGGGAAATATCAAGAAGAAAGTGTGCCCATCTCCCCATGGGAGAAGAGAAGACTGACATTTTTTATAGAAAATAGAGTCCTTCTTATTCTAGTTTTGCTTTTTTATTCTTTGCATCTGACAAACTCTTTTACAGCTCAGTCAGGCTGAATGTCAACCACCTGCTTTGTTCTAATTCAGTTGGACCACAGTGAAGGAATACGAGATGGCTCTAATAAAAGTGAATACCACACCTGAAATTAACATAAAATTGTAAATCAACGCTACTTCAATAAAAAATTTTTTTAAAGTGAATATCAAAATTTCTCATTAATATCTACCCTCTTTAGCATTAAAAAAGTCTTTGACTTTAGTTAATCATCCATCAAATTTCTATTGCATGTCTAGTATACTAGGTACTCTTCTAGGTGCTAGGATTACAAGTGTGAAGAAAACAAAGTCCTTGCTTAAGGACTTACATTTATGCATTCAGGAGGAGCAAGGAGTGAGAGGAAAAACAGTAAACACACAAACAAACAATAAGATTTCATATACTGATTAGTGCTATGAAGAAAATAAAATGGTGATATGATAGCAAGTGACTAAGGGAAGGAAGATGAAATGGGATAAAAAGTGCTTGGATAAAGGAAGATGAGACTGCTTTAGCTAAGATAGCGGGACTCATCATTCTGAGATCAGAGGGTTGGTAAATAGCTAGTGTGAGGTCACAAATGGGCAGTCTAGGACTATCACCTAAGCCTCCTGATTCCACGGACCTTTAATGATTGTGTAATTTATTGTTGTTATGACTTTTTAAAATTAACATTTGTCCAACGGAACACAAGGTGCCAGATGGTGAACCACGGTTCAATAACTGACCACAAGAAAAATGGAAATAGACAAGTTTATCACTCACAGGTCCTGGAAGAATTACACGGCATGCCTTGAAGAGCCACGCAGGGAGGTCAAGGCAGAGTACAGAGAGGGAGGCAGGACCTGGGGCACATGGTTGGAGTGTTTTGGGGTTCCCAGGCTAGGACCAGATTGGTCAATTCAAACCAAAAGAGCAGGTTTTGGTCAGCCCTACGGGGGTCTTATCTAAGGAGCACATAGTCATACAGGTGCTAGGAGGCAGCAGAGATTATTGCCCACAAGAGCTCCTGGGGAAGTCCTATCAGGAACTCATATTTGCTTGTGACCCCATGGTTGCTATCCAGGGCATGCACTTGCATGGGGGCTACTGTCAGCTGAAGGTCCCTGCAGGCTGCTTGGCCAAATAAAATGGAAACCGAGGCAGCAATACCATGGAATAGCTTAGCTAAACTCTCAACACTTGTCCAAACAGTGATGCTTCTGAGAGTAAAAAAGGGATCTATTAATAATTACTTCAGGACAACAGGCATAAATGTGTCTGTCTTGGGTGAGCCAAGACATGCAGTCATACTATATCTAGTGAAGCAAAATACTGTTATGTTTCTTTATAAAATCATAATAATGACAATAGTGATAAGAACTTAAATATGGTATTTATCTCTGGAGGTATTTAGGTCCTTTCACATATATTATTTAGCTGATTTTCCCAAGGAAAAGAGAACACCTCACAAATAAGAGACCTGTTCCAAATAAAAAGGCAAAATAACTTGCAAAGATTTCAAGAAATACCCTTACATTTTACAAAACCAATATGAAAGCTTGAGAGGCCCTATTTAAATGAAATACAAAGGAGTTCAAAGGGAATACATATGAACATAAAATCAGCAAATATTTCCTACACACATAATAAACACCAGGCCCAGTACTAGGTTCTGGGAAACAAAGATAAGTAGAAGCCCATTTCCCTGGAGAAACCCTATTCAGCCAGCTAAAGAATATTGCTTGCAGCTTAAGATTAGTTCATATGTGTCAAAAACAAAGACCATGAATGGTTTCTGCCTTCTGCTTCCTCTATGTTTTATAATCCCTAAATAGGAAGACTTTGGCTACCATTGGGTGTAGAGTGCTGACTGACCACTTGTGCTACTGTTCCCACTGTGTCTATATGTTCCTGCAAAAGGAATATTATGATTCCCATGACCTCCATCTTCACAGCAATGTCTTGAAGACAAAAGAGATACAGAGATGAACACTGCTATGAGAAAACTGTCTGAGGGCAAACCTTGAAGATGACAACTTCTCTGGGTACCTCCAGCCTCTGGTTTTATTTTTTTCTTCCCTGCCATGGAGAAGAATCTGTACCTACTTCAACATTCCCTGTTCACTATGAAACTCGAGCCTTGGGGTCAAATTTGATGAATATCCAATTTAATCAATTGGCTTCTTGTTCCTGGGTATTTGTGGCTCAAATCTTATTACTAATTGCTAAAGAAAGGCTTTGTCCTTGTTGGAGGAATTTCAGAAATCTTGTAGAGACAATGGAGGAGAAGTTCTGAGAGGCAAGGTGCCTCTTCTGATGAAGTGTAAAGCCTAGCAGAAGGGAACATTGAGTCCAAGATACTCCAGGAAAAAAAGGGGCATTCTAATATCCTAAAGGCCCTGAGAG
The DNA here is from genome assembly GCF_963455315.2 of Globicephala melas. Lineage (NCBI taxonomy): Eukaryota > Metazoa > Chordata > Mammalia > Artiodactyla > Delphinidae > Globicephala > Globicephala melas. Next base: position 154,782,747 of record NC_083315.2, read on the forward strand.
ATGGCCATGCCTTTTAGGAGATGGACATGGGAGTTCTTGTAGAGAGAAGGTAAAGGAAAATCAAGTCTGACATTGTGAATAGTCCCACTTTCTCCTCTTTGTCACCACTGTTAATGTATCAACTGTTCCAAAATTTTTCAAAGTCACTCAGCAAGCTGCTTTTGCTAATAAATTAGGATCTATAAAAAGCTGGTATTTAGTTTCCAAGAAAGCAATAGGAACCCAAACTTAGGAGGTATTTTCCCCAATTCATTCCTTACTGACAGGAGATAATGAACTGAGACCTCCAAGGCAGCTGGGGAACAGCCTGCCACAACCTTGTAAACCCAGAGGCTTCTAGTTCAAAAATGATCTGTGTCACTAGCCTGGCCTGACCTCCTGCACATTATGTAACAAAGTTTTCCCACATGTAAGTTGGGGAAACAGTAGAAATTCAACCAGAGGGTGGTTGTAAAGATTTTTGTTAAGCCAAGTGCAACAGTGAACGTGTGCTGAGAAAAGTCAATACGAATTTGTCAATTGGCTTGAAATGAAAGAGAGTCACAGTAGGAAGACTGTGGTGAGTTGTAACCTGCCCAGTCTTCCACTTCTGTGAAGTAACAGCCAGAATGGTGGGAGAGGATGGTCCAATAAGCATCCTGATGATTGCACCTCTTCCTTGCAAATCACTCAAATGAGACTTCCCAGGTGGATGTAGATGAGAGGAACTCCATTGCCAAAAGAAGGGGGCCAATTTGGGGGTTAGGAAAAGAACTCAAAACACAGCCAACACAGTTGCTTCCATGTCCCCATGACACCTACCTTTATTCATTCACTCTTTCATGCATGTGTTCATTAAAATAGTGAATATTCATTGAGTTTCCACGCTGAGCTAGGCATTGTTTTGGGCATGTGAACTCAAGACCCTGTTCCTGCCCACAAGTTTACGATGCAGTAAGGGAAGACATAATTCAGTGATTAAAATGTCTTGACAAGGAAGATGAGAGGATGCTGTGGGAACCCAGTAGAGGAACATCTAGCCAAAACATCTGGAGGGAGGATCAGGTAAGCCTTCCAGAGAAGGTGATGTCCAAACTGAAACTGAAAGACATGAATTATTCTAGCAAAAGTGTCAGGCATAAGGGAACAGTGGTGCTGGGAGAAGCTTTCAGGAAGGGGAACCATATTCCCAGAGGCTCAGAGATCTTTGTAGATTGCTTACCTACAAGGTAAGCAATGTACTAGATGCAACGTGATACATTAAGATGAGCAAGATACTACTCTAGGAAGCAAAGAACATAAAGCCTAACAAATAAGATGGCTTCAATAATAGTTATAAGGCAAAGCATAATTTATATGCCAAAGGCCTCTTAGGTTTGGTCAGTTGAGTTGATTCAGTCCTCCAGCTCACTCTCTCGTACATCTCACACCACAAAGAAACTAAGTTAGTTTTTAGGACTGGTGTTCACCAAATAACCATTTAATAGATGGTTTTCCTCTTCCAGTTCTTACAACATCATAAGAAGGAGGAAGAATTAAAGTAATTCTGTATTTGTGCATTCACTTGAAATATGGCCAATTCAGGGGCTAAAAAAAAAGCCCTATTGCGCCTCAATGAACCAACATTGATTTACTCTGTCTAATCAGTTCAGTAATCTGAGCTTCTATAACTATTACTACTGCATCCTCTTATTCAGTATTTATTCTCAGCTACCTTATCTTGTAACAGTGGCAACAGTAATCTATACTGACCAGAGCACATTGAAAAGGCCCTTGTAGGGAGAGCCTGTGGCCCCTAACTTCTGTGTTCCCTGCTCAGTATCTAACACAGAGACTTATACATTTCAGCAAACATTTGTTCTCTCATTAATAACTTGACCCAGGACATGAGAGTGCCCAAGAAGAAAGAAGAAAGAGTAAATATTTGAAAAGTACAAACACCAAGGAGGAAGGGCAAGCCATCGGTCATGATGTAAGGACACAGAGGTGAAGAGGTACAATTGGCCCAGGAAATTGAAGTGTCCAGTAATGCTTTTATTCTGATGGGCTGTGACTATCCCTTCCAAGAATCACTAAAACCCTTAGGGCCTGCTAGATGCTGCCTGGCCTTGAGTAACACTGGAGAAGAAATCTCAAGGAATACTGTGATCTTTCTCTGGTCCTGGTAGATGGAGCAGCTGACCTGGTTTTGTCTTTCCCATCTCATACTTCAGGATGATTCAATTGGCCTGGAGCTCCAGTGAAATGCTATCTGCCTGAACTCTGGTGTCCTGCCTCATGGCCTGGGGTCCAGCTGCCAAGTCACCATGGCAGCTTGGATTCCTGGCTTTCTGGTTTTTCCTTGTCAGAATCTGGTTGTAAAATAAAGTACAGCCTCTGCTCTCCTGACAGTTTCCAGTGTCTGCTCCATTTCACTTGCATTTACTCCACTGGCTTTTGACAGGTCATTCTCTACATGAAACCACAGTTGAAAGTGGTATCTGATGAGGCTCTGAAGGGCTCTCTCTGGGAGTGAAAGAGAAGCCAACAACAAACAAAATAAACCCTTGAAGTAGAGCATTTAGGGGCAACGTTCCGGGTTGTGATGTTCCCTCTCTGCCATGTCACTTCCTTTGTTCTGCTTATGTTCTATTCTTCCCAAGTAGATGCTAACTGATTAGTGAAAAGCCCCATAAGGAAGGACATATTGGAGAACTTGAGGAATATGCAACCTGGTTTATGGGTTCTGATTACATGGGAAGTGGCTTCATAGCTACATTTCAAAACTGGTACCACCTTGATTGATTCAGATTCCCCTTTAAAGTGTTGTGGAAAGACTATGTGCTTTCAGCTTCAATAACTAGTAGTTGGAAAGTTATATTATCTCTGCTTATAACCAGAGTATGTAGCCCTTACTTGAGAATTCCAGCCCTGCATTACAGAACACTCTTCATCAGGGGCAAGCCTCTCCTCTCTCTACACCCCTGTCTCCCATCATTATTATGGTTCTAAACATCACTCTCTCTTGCCACCCCAGCAGTTAAGATAACAACTAAACAAGAGCATGCATATCTTGGGAGAATACAGAATATTCTAGGCAAGTCTAAATGCATACTGTTGAGATAAGTGATTCTACATTCTACCAATGCCCAGATAAGGGATTCTGGACATTGCTAGAGCAAGTTATATAAAAAAAACTCTCCCCATGATCATAGATCAATTTTATCCTAGGCTAAAAGTATTATTTGAAACACAAATATCCAAAATATAAATGATGATTCTCTTGTGGCCAAGTTGCAGGGAGGGTAGTTAAGTTTGGCATTAGTATTCTCCTTGGGGTTATTGTTTTTTATTGCTAGGGATAGCTGAGTTGCTAAGCTCACCCAAGATTAAAAGTGTTTCCAAACTGCCTCAGTGTACACACAGGTTAGAATTTGTCCCCATGGGACAGCTGGCTCTTAACTGCAACTCTTGATCAGGTTCCACTGGGGCACTGCCATGTCACAGTTTCACGAACATCATTATCAAGCCTGATTTTTGCCCTGTGGCCGCAACATGGACTTTAGACCTACTACATGTTTTAACTCTCAGAACCAAGTCATGCTGTTTTCAGGTGAGATTTTTTTTGGGAACATGGCATGGACTTGTGGGTCTTTTCCAGTCATTTTGGTAAAATATTACCTTGACCTTCACCTTTCCTGATCCCTTGTAATATATGCCCTCCTTCTCATGGGGAAGTAATCGCCAGCTTCCCTGACTGGGGACTTTCAAGGTAAACACGAGGAGCATAAGGGCTGGTGCCTACAAATCACAGGACTGTTCAAATTCAAATCCTAGCCAGGAATGGGCAGAGGAAAGAGAGCTCCATCCTCTGCTAACCTTCTCCCTTCAGTAAATTCCCCCTTCTTGATAGGACTATGGCTGACTGAAAGCATGAATTCCATGTCTTCACCAGAGCAGAGCCACGATGTCCACCTCCTTCCTGACATCTTTTAGTAATAACCTCCTATACTGCAGGCACGTTTTTAATTTCATTTTTACAGAGAAGACAAGGAAGCTGGGGATGGGGTGTTAGAGCAGGAAGTGTTTGGGCTGGTATTCAAACCCTGACATCTTCATTGTGAAGCAGGAGAGTGAAGAGGTAAAGCTGGGGTCTAGAGGCTGCAGTTTTCAATGCTCTGAAGTCTCTCCTCCAGCCGAACCCTTGCCTATACACCTATCTGGGGGAAATAATCCAATTCTATATAGGCTAAAGCATGGAGTGTTGTATTGTTGGGAGCTGCATGTGGAGGAGGGGGAGAGGACAAAGGGAGAGATGGTGGCTTGGACTACTCCCATTCCAAAAGCACTTAAGAATATCTGATGACTAGTGCTACCCTCCTATCTCTCCTCCTGCTGGAATCCAGGAAAAAAATCTAGCAGAATCATTGCTAGCAAGACATCTAATGCATGGGAATGAAACCAAAATTGATTTTTAAGAAAATTCCTCTTAAGTCATAGAAGAAACTCCAGGACTTCTCAAGTGGAAAGAGCAAAGTAATAAATGAAAGTGACTCTGCTAAGAAAGCTACTAGGTATAGTAGAGCTTCTCAAATAGTCATGGACTGATTGGTTAATGCTAAAAGAGCTCTGTCTCCTTTCCTGGGGATGGTTAGAACACAGGAAAGTCAGAGAGGAGGAAAGTTGATGGGGCTGCTGAAAATTATGGTATTCCTTTACTCAAGTACACAAGGTCACCATGGGACTAACTTAGGTATTTTTTTTCACTGTGTTACCAAATTTCTTCCTTTCTATTATATTATGACTATTCAGAAAATACACAAATGTACCCTAATAGTATCTCCCTTAAGAATTAAAAATCTCTGTCTGGTTACATCTCTGTTTTCTGCTCCCCTCCACAGGAAAACTTCCAGAAAATTGTCTGGGTGCTGTCTCTATTTCCTCACTTATATTCACCCTTTTGCTTTTCCCATTAGCTCATCGGTTCAACCTGGCTTCAGTCCCATCATCAAATTCCACTGAACCTGCTGTCATCAAAGTCAGTGACCCCTGCGTTGCCAAATAGAAAGAACATTTTCCGTCTTCCCTCTTGTATGAAAACAGTCTCCTTTCTTGACTTCTGTCACAATATCGTCTTCTGGGTATTCCCCCCTCTGTTACTGGCCACTCCTTCTAACTTTCTCTTGCTGGCTTTTCCTCCATTACCTAAACTTAAATATTGGTATTCCTTAGGGTTTTGCCTTGGACTCTCTTCATCTTTCTTCATACAACTCCTTCTAAGTGACTTCATCCATTCTCATTACTTTGATTATTATCTCTATGCTAAATGTTCCTTCATCTATACTTCTGGCCCATACCTCTTCCCTGGGCTCCAGACCTCTTCACCCATCTGCCTGCTTGACAATCCATAGCCCTCATGGTCATCCGAGGATCCTCATTCCCCAGTCAGAACTTCTGTTTCCTCCTGCATTTCCCTTCCCCATGTCAGTAAATAATGTCATCAGCTATTTAATGTTAAAGCTAGAAATCTAAGTGTCATCCCTTATTCCTCTTTGTCCCCATCACCCTCCACACCCAATCCATCTAAATTCTGATTATTTTATCTCTAACATGAGTCTCAGCTCTGTCCATGATGCTACATGTCCATTGTCACCACCATGTTCCAGCCATCATTCTCTCCTGTCCTTATGACCACAGTAGCCTCTTGTCATGGCACCCTGCTTCCGTTGTCATTCATCCCCTTCTAATTTTCTTTACAGCAGCTACAATAATCTTTATAAACATGTAAATCAAATTACATTGCCTCTCCAATTCCTTGGATGAGTTCCTAATACATTTAAAATAAAATATGGACACCTGCGGGCCCTAAATGATCCAATCTCAGTCCATTTCTTCAGTTTAGCTCATTCCAGTCTTCTTCATCATTATCTTCCAGCCATCAGGTAAACCCTCATCATTATTCTCCATAATAGTTCCATGTTTATTTCCTTCATAGGGCATGCAGTAGGCTTAAAAATAGCCCCTGAAAGATATCCATGCTCTAATTCCTGGAACACATGTCTCTTTATGTGGCAAAAATGGACTTTGCACGTGTGATCAAGTTAAAGATCTTGAGATCGGGAGATTATCCTGAGTTCTCCAGATGAGATCTAAATACCATCATAAGTGTCCTTATAAGAGAGAGGCTGAGGAAGACATTACCATAAAAGAGAAGGAGGCAAAGTGACCATCGAGGCAGAAACTGGAGTGTGAGGCCACAAGCCAAGGAATGCCAGCATCCATTAGAAGCTCAAAAGGGCAAAGAGTAGTTTCCCCCCTAGAACCTCCAAAGGGAATGCAGCCCTGCTGATACCTTGATTTCAACCCAGTGATACTCATTGGCCTTCAGGAGTGTAAGAGAATATATTTCTGTTGTTTAAGTTTCCAAGTTTGTGGTCATTTGTTATGGCAGGAAAATGATTCAGGTTTATCATAATTTGTGATTATTTTATCTATTTATCTTAGTTATGTTCTCCCTTATTAGTCTACAAGCACTATGAGAGCAGAATTACATCTGTCTCTGTTGTTTACCATCATATGACCAGTACTTTGCCATTATAGTTCAATACATATATTTTGACTGAATTAATTAATTTATCTTTCGATAAAGTGTTGCACTTTAAAGGACCATTCAAAGGTTTTACACCCAATCTTTGTCTACAGGCTGGATCTCTAATATCAGTCGATGAAGCAGGCAACTTTTCTTCCTATCTCATCTCCACCCAACTCAAAGCCAATCCAATCACCCACTCTTCAGTCCTCAATATGTACATCTTTCTCCAACATCACCCCACCTCTACTCTATTCCAAACTCCTAGACTCTCTTCCTGGACTAATAAAAACCCTTTCTAACTGGTTTACCCACTTCCCTTCTTTCCCCTTTCTAATCTGATCATTACACAGCCATTAGAATGAGCTTGTAAACAAATTTGGTTACATAACATTATATTTAACATCCTTCGGTGACTTCTTTGACCAACAACGTTAACACGGTCTACAAAGATTTTTATTGTTTGTCTGCTCCTACTTTTCCAACGTTTCACCATGAAAGCCACTTCCCACCTCTGTACAGTAGCATGGAGGCTTCTTAAAGTCCTCATTATTTACCTTACTCCTTCCCACTACAAAGCCTTAGCAAATATTTTCCTCTCTCCACTTTCTTTGATTTTATATACTGAGTTTTACATCCCCCCCCAAATCCAAACCCCCAATGTGATAGTATTTAGAGGTGGGGCCCTTGGGAGATAATTAGGTTTGGATGAGGTCATGAGAGTGGGGTCTCTATGATAGTATTAGGGCTCTTATAAAAAGAGGAAGATACCAGAGCTGTCTTTCTCTCTTTCTCCACCATATGACGACACACAAGAAGGTAGCTATTTGCAAGCCAGGAAGAGGCTCCTCATCAGACACTGAATTTGCTGGCTCGATATTTACTGAATTTGTACAGCCTCCAGAGAAATAAATGTGAGAAATAAATGTCTGCTATTTTAGCTACTTGGTCTATAGTCAGCTTGAGCTGACTAAGATATTCAGTTATTGTTCATCTCCTTCACCAGACTGTGAACCCTAAGAGGGCATAAGGGTAGAAACCATATGTTTTTTAAAAATTATTTCTGTATTCACAGAATTTATCAGTGTCCAGTATAACAGTAGATTCTCAACAACAATAGAAAAATGTGAAATGAATGAACGAAAGGTAACAAATAAAAAATATTTCAATTTTTTAAAGAAATGCTTTAATTTTTTATGACCACTTCAAGTATTTCAACATGTTTTTACACACTATTGCATTTAATATTTCTAGAGATCCTGTAATAAAGACAGAATATGTAATCTAATTCTTTTCACTTTATATGATGAAGAATCATATTCTCAGAGGTTTAAATGACTTAGCCAGGATAATATAGCTAGTAAGTTTTAAAAGGAGTAATTATACTATACATAAGTGTAGAAGACAACCTGCACTTCGTGTGTAAGCTTATACCTACCATGTCTTGAATGTATCATGTCAAAGAGTATGCTAAACGTTGTAAATGGGTTAATTCATTTAATCCAGAAAACAATTCTGTAAAGCGGGTACCATTGTATGCTCATTTTAAGGATGAATAAATTGATCTGTGGTGGAGCAACTTAAAAAAAAAAAAAACAGGGCTTCCCTGGTGGCTCAGTGGTTGAGAGTCCACCTGCCCATGCAGGGGACGCGGGTTCGTGCCCTGGTCCCGGAGGATCCCACATGCCGCAGAGCGGCTGGGCCCGTGAGCCATGGCCGCTGAGCCTGTAGTACAGAGCCTGTGCTCCGCAACGGGAGAGGCCACAACAGTGGGAGGCCCGCGTACCACACACAAAAAAAACAAAAAGAAACCCAATACAGTTAATGTATAGGAGAAACAAGGCTTAAACTTAGGTCTGTGTGATTCCAAAGTGCAAAATTCTTAGCTGCTCACCTGGGAGATTCTTTTTTAATGCTGAGGTGTTTCAGATGTACAAAAAATATAAAAATAATATAATATAATCTGTTAATTCATCACTCAGCATAAGAAATAAAACATCTGAGATAAAAGTGATGTCTCCTAAGTCCCTTGTCATATTCCCTTCTCTCACTGGTAGAGTTAACTAGTCTTAATTAAGAGTAATTTCAGTATAAAGTTACGTTTACATCAAGAAAACCAATTAATCTTTGGAGGGAGGAAGATTTCTCTATTGCTCTAATCTATACATGAGAAAAAAATGTACAGGGAAGAGTAGTTTGTGTAGGTCCCCTGCCTTTCTCATTTTCATTATATCAATGTAGCATTTAGATTGAGAAAACATGTAATTGCACTGCTCATTGTCAAGCCTGATCCAATGCTCTTGGTCAATGAGGAGGTCCCTGTAATCAGCCCTTTGGAAATTGCCTAATATTCCAGATACTTTGCAAGGCTCTTCTGACTAATGTAGCATTAGACCCTCCTGGGAATAGGGAACTGTTTCTGCCACATCTCCTTAATCCCACATAGGGCTAACTCAAACTTTGATAAGATTTTGGATGTAGTGTTTTTTAGAATACTTGGAAACCAAACCTTTGAGGGAGTTAAGCTTCTTCAATTAACTGGTTGTTGGAAAAAATCAATTAGGTATAAATACCACACTATTTTTTTTGACTAATTAATGGGATTTTTGATACAAACAGGACATGGTTGTAGAATCTATGGAACGCTCCTCGGGAATCACCCTATTTAATTTGAAGAGAGTCTACCTGCAGAAAAAGAAGTGCAGCAGATTGTTGTTTTCCGTGACACACGTATAAAACATTTGGTCTTGAATTATCTTTCAGCAGCTGGTATTTTGAATCTGAGCTCTGGGTTGTACCGTTAGTTCAAAAATCTTGTGATGCTGTTCAGTGAATGTGTCCATTGGCTATAATGCTTTCCCTATTTGTGCCTATTGGCTAATGCAACTTCTTCATGGGTTCCTCCATATTCTAAAAAAATGTACTGGTTCTGTTAAGTGAAGTGAAGGCCTATTTAATTAAATGATTATTACATGTCATTCTGTCAGCTAGTTGGAATATGGAGTCACTCTGCAATTAGGATAGGTCTCTACATAGTTGCATATTTGTAAAAACATAGAGAAAATTGGAACATGAAATAATGAGCAGTTTCTTTTAACTACAGGCTTGAACTGAACCCTATTTGGTTCTTCTTCAAGTAAATTTTTCTTTCTTTTTGCATAATAACATGGAGTTTAAGATGAGGACTGGCTCAAAAGAAAAACAAAGAAAAGAGGAAGAAGGGAAATTTCCATCCATCCTCAGTAAATTAATAGCACTAAAAGAAGAGTCCAGTGTGGACATTCCTCTAAGGAAACCTGAAAAAAATGCTCTTAAGTACAGGTCTCTGGAAGGCCTTTTAAAAAGTCCAAGGACAGGCTGACCGTGGGAATGGACACGAGACAAGCCATTCTGGAAAAGTCAAGCGAACCTTACTAAATATCCCGAAATCAAATAATGAGCATGGTTGGTTCTAGGCAGCTGCAGGTGGAAATGTGTCTGACATTGGTTACCAGTGTTTGCTCTGGTCTGGGATGCTTTCACGTTTGATTCCCTACCTCCTTCCTCCCTCCCCTCCCCTCTGCCTTTTCTATTCCTTGCAGTCAAAAAAGATTTATAACGGAATGTTGACTTGGTGATCTCTTTCCAAGGCCCTGTCTATTTAGACACAATAATTTGAAGAGGAAATAAAACTAGTCATATTGGGAAAGGAAAACTAATAAAAAGGTTTTAGTCAGTCACTTAAAAGGAATAAACTGAATTCAATCTCTGTTTCATTCCCAAGATGGTTTGTGCATGTAGGCCAAGCCTGGATAATAACGCAAGCTCAACAAATTAGGATTCTGTTCCTGAGAAATTCAACATGTAGCTGAAAAGCCCTCATATTGGGGTCCTTCACTAATAGCTGATTTGCAGTCATTTCTGAGGTGGAATGTGGCAGCTGGCTAACATCATGGGCTGGTGATAACACTAGCAAGTGACAAATAGCCTTTTGAATTTCAACTGTCAGATTGATGAAGAAAGAAGGATGCAGTTCAAAAAAACTTCAAGTAGGAATCTGGGTAAATTTTGTATTCAACATTCCCAATATTAACAAAAGAGGTCAAAGGGACTAATTAGCCATGGAAATTCAGTTATAGATTTACCCCTTCAGGAAACTGAAGTTGCTTCCTCAGTACAGAAGGAGCCAATAAGCCAAAAACTCAGGAATGATAATTTTCAACAAAAAACATTTTTAAATGAAAGTTGGCTTTTATATGTATTTCCTGGTGGAAAATATAAAAAGATATACAGAAAGAACAAACATTTATTTAACACCCACTCTGGGTCAAGCATGGTACTGGGAAATTTACCTACATAATCCCATTAAATTGCCACAATAGTCCTATGAGCTCCTGCAAAAAGAAATAAAGGTCCTTAGCAGTGTCCCATTTTGGAGTCATACACAGAAAGAACTAAGTTACTTTCTAACAACACTTAATGAAATTAACCTTGGTGATAAAATGCAGTAAAGAACAGGTACATAGTTCTCACATCTATTCTAGACAGGGGAGAGTTTTGAGCTTGAGCTGAACTCTGATGACTCTCCTAGTGGGTGAGGTACCAGGCAGTCCTGGGGGCCAAAAGAATTCTCCAAACACAGTGGTAAGGAAGAGGTTATTTCAGTGGGAAAACTGTAAGAATTAAGCAGGCAGCTCATTTATTAGGATCCAAAGAGACTTGATTTGGAATTAAACTAATAGATAATTCTAAGACTCCCAAAGCTATTTGCCCTTTGATCTTCAAATGTGGATAAAAGATAGTTCCATTCAACTAAATTTATTGAAAACTATTTACTGTGTGATACAGTGGGATCCAAAGTGTGGTTCTTTCTTTCAAATAACTTGCTATATAGCTATTGTTTACGGTTTGTACGGGGAGTAGGTAGAATAATAGGAATCTGAGGGGAGAACTACAGCCTCCTCTTGATCAACTTAGCTAATGTTAAAAAAAGTTTAAACAGCTTCAAATAAGTAACTTTTAACCATCCCAGTAAGTTTTTCCAGTGAAGTTTCCTAATCAAATCATTCAGCAATTTCAATATTTAATAGATAAGGAAACTGGGACTCAGAACAGTGAAGTGACTTGCACATTTTACATGGCTTCTCAGAACTAGGATCCTCTTTGTTGCATCCAATGTGGTTTCTTCTATATCACTTGGCCTCACTGTGCCAAACTTTATCTCAACCCGTTTCTGAGGCATAATCAATTATTTAAAACTATGGCTTAATATATTTATTTACTTATAATTTTAATGTGTTGAGCAGTTGTTTCAGTGACTGTCCAGTTCAGCCCAAATGGTCATCCTTATAGCCTTAGGTGGACCAAGCTTCCAAGACTTTTCTCATGGCATTAGGAACATGTCAGTGTGTAAAGTTGTTTGTCAGAGAACAGCACGAACTCAGCACACTCAGCCTGTTTGGAAAGATTCTTATAACTAAATCTGATAATGGTGTCAGTGCTTTGGCAGCAGGGCCACAAAAAGTTACAGGTCAAATCCAATGACTTATTACCCCATCTGGAGTTCTCTGATGAGAGAGAACATGTTGTGTTGCCATGCCTATATGAGATGAAGGTATAATCATTTTAACAATAAAAGACCAAAGGCATTGGGAAATATTTATTAGTAACTATTAACCAATTGCTACCTTGGATTTTGGCCTGAGTGTTGCATTGTTATTAAAGTATACATGAATTACACGGCTTGGATATTTTGATATAATCAAGACAATTATAATCAAGTAATTTGTCCTGCATATTGTTTTGAGGCCATTACCGAAAGTATGGAGTGATATACATTTTTACAGATAGAGAATTCTGATAGATTTGAAGAAAAAAAAATTGGAACTCCATTGAGACTCTATAATATCCTTGAAACTTTTCACTGACTCATGATTTTAGGATAAAAACCAGGCATCCTCGTTCAAAATGTTGATGCCTTCTGAATCAATTGGACAGCAATTGTTTATCTTGGATAATTATCTCAACACTCAGCAGCCTTTGATACCACTGGGCCTAACGTCTAACTAAGGTAACGATCATTTTGGAAGAGGTGAATAGATTTCACGACTGGTTTCTTTCACATTTCTTGGAAAGGATCTAAAGTGAGGTACTGGAAGATTGGTTATCTATCTAAAAGAGCAGTTTATGCCTTTCTTAATCATCACATGCATCAAGCTATTAGGAAAGAGAATGAATGAGTGCATTGAATGGCAATCTCACTATTGTCTCAAAGAGGAGCTGCCATTCAAGCTGACATTGCTACATTTGACCTCCTACCTCACCTTCTGCCCTTCATCTAATATAATGTTCTCCTCCAAGTCTGCTCTATATACTCAGATCACTAGAAATTTTACCTTTTCCATAATGTCTAAGTGTGATGCTCTGGCTAGGTAATCTTCTTGCCTAGCGCATAACACTAAGCAGTCATTTTGATTCTCTTTGTATACTGACTTTGTTAAAAGTGTTTTAAAATGTATAATTAAATATATCTTAGTTATATTTTTTAAATATATGTTAATAAAATAAAAAAATTTCTTAAAACAAAATATTAAAAATATTTTTAAAAGATAAATGGGATAATGATTTCTTTATAATGTACTTCTTTAAAGTACATGGTTTCCATATTTTTTCCTGCACTGAGATGAAAAGAGATTTTAAAAGCATCAAAAGCTAAATAAATGTCACTGTGGTTGTAATCTATGCTGATATTTAGGGAACAAGATGGACTCTTGGGATTCCTTTAAGACATTTGTGTCTATGGGCCAATTAATTAATTATGTTGTCATGGAACAATCAGCTATTCAAGTCACTATGGTTTGGTGATTTAGCACGTGACTTCTGAAGCCTTATTGCCTGGAATTGAAATCTGCTTCCTTCACTTTACAGGCAACTGGTCTTAGGCAGGTAAACCAACAGCTCTGTCTAGCCTTCCTCATCTTCAAAATGAGAAAAATAAGGTCTACCTCATTGGATTATTATAAATTAAGTTAATATAAATGTTTATATTATATATATTGTTATATTGACACAAGTGAAGTGCTTAGAACAGTGTCTGGCACAAAGTAAGAACTCAATAAACAAGTTGTTATTCTCTTGGAACTAGTTCACCTTCACTCACCTCAGATCAGCACTTTCACTTCCCATCTACCTCATCTACTGCTAGATTTCTCTTCTGATTTACCCATGCCAACACCTCACTCTGACTCATAGTACCACAGAAACTCCTTAGTACCACAGAAACTTCTTAAAGACCACATCCTTTACTTCTTTGAGTTTCCCACATGACTTAGCATTATATTCAGCATAGAGTGGGTAAAAACAAAGTATTTACTGGACAAATTGCCCTGGTTGTCCCCCAACAATAAATTGTCAGTCAGGCATACCTCCCTTTCTGGTGCCTTGGTGAGATGACCCAATGACACCTTGAGAATTATTAAAGAGATGTTATAAGCAACATGACTCTAATTAAGCCATTAAATCTTATAGGGTGTGATCTGTAATAATATTCATTACTTTGTTCTCAGTGAATTATTGGGCAAAAGGACAAAGGCCAAGAACACATGTGAGGCTATATGCCAGCAAATAGACTCTGATACTCAGATTATGAACTACGATGGTCAAACTGTTCTTTTGGAAAGAATAACTACATTATTAATAAGGGGTGGGCTGAAGAGGAATCAAATTACAAATTTCACTGACATGTAGCCGAGAATCCAGCCTACCAAAATATTTACTTTCTGCATTACCTACCTACTTGCATGAGCTGAGAAAATAGCCAAAAGTAAACATGTGGATAATTCAATCAATGCTGAAAAAAATGAATTAAAAGTGTTGCTCAGCAAAAGTCATGTCACTTTACCACTCTTCAGTTGGTTTCTTTTTTATTTCCCTCATCTGTATAGAAACAGAGGAAAGGTAAACTACTACATGATATATAGGGTTTTCCTTCCAGCTTAAGCTTTCCATGATTCCAACCTTGACCAGGCAACCAGAAACAGACTATGCATTATCCTTTTCAACTGCTTATGCTGACATGGTCCATGACCATAGGAAAATAAAGTAAGACCTAGGGAAGTGAAAATGAGGCTTGCAGGAGAAGAACCCTAAGCCACTCATTTAGTACAGATCTAGTAATAACACTTCCAAAAACAAAAACAAAAGAGGAATGCTCTTACTAGTTAACCTTATCTCTCTAAGGTTCTAAGCCAGGCATCTTTAGGTTTAGTGGGGTTGATAAATAAATATGAGAAGTACATGGTGTATATATTTTTTAATTTAAAAATGATATTTTTGAAAGTTTCTATCTAAATCAATGTTTTATAAATCCAATCAGTTGAAATGTGTTGGAAAAGTTTGCTATTTAAAGCAACTCTATAATGATTCTTTCTATGTAATGAATGATGGACAGCTCATAAATACGATTGAAATATTCACTTCTTTCATTAAGCAGAGTGCATCTCTACCAGAAAAAGTAGTTCCAGAATGCCAGGGTTTCTTATCAGGTTTATTCTTGCCTTTGTTTTGTGAGGATTAAGCAAGTTAACATACGCAAAGCCCTTCAGAGAGAGCCCAACGGGAGTAAGCATTCAAGAAATGTCAGCTATTGGTACTCTTGTTGCTTTTTATTTATGGTAGTATGTCCATAAATTCCCAATTATTCCCTAGTGAGGTGGGTTGGAGAAATCTCTTTCTTATTTACTCCTTTTCTTTGAACCTCCCCTCACTACCAAATTCTCCCTGAAGCAAGTAAAAGCTCTAACTGGAAAAACAGGATTCAAGTAAATTCTTCAGAGGATTTCACAATCACATTTAGTTCAAGTAATGCATAATTCATCATATTGAGTTCATATTTTGGCTAAGACGGAAATGCAGCTATTAGCCTTAGTGATATTAACTTAAGTTGTAAAACCACATTTTATTTCTATGTAGCCTTTTATTGTCAGGTCTAATTGCTTATTTATTTGTTTATCTGCCTTATCACCTATAAAATTTGTTTTATGTTTATGTTTTTTTTTTAAATTTCACAAGTGTTCTTGAATTCTGAAAATTTTACAGCTTAACCCCATCCACCAATTCTACCAATTTTTCTTTTTTAGCATGCTACCAATCCTGATATAAAGTAAAAAAGGCAGTATAGAATTAAAAGATGGGTTTAGGAATCAAAATTTAGTCCTTCCATTAATCATGAAGCCTTAGGCACATGACTTATTCTCTTCCAGCTTCAATTTCCTCATTTCTAATATAGAGACAATAATAGTTCAGAGTTCATGGAGTTATTGTAGGGAATTAAATAATTTAAAATAAATGTCAAGGACCTTGTATATGGTAAATTCTCAGTGCTTGTAATTCTATAAAAACTGCTGAGCTGGGCAGAATCTCAGAGGTCTTTAGAGTACCCTTTAACAGAAAATTATTAGCCTCAGCAACTATTCTTTTAATAAAAGAATAAATGAAAATATGATACATACACTGTTCTTTAAATACTGATATTTACTTGGCTTTTGTCCATTGATACTCAGTTAATCTAAGTGCACACAAACACACACACACATTTAGGTAGCTATGTATTTATATGTGCATTTATGTAGACAACATGTATATTGTTGGTCTGTAACTTCCTCTGAACACATTTAAGCATACATTAATGAGTCTCTTCTGAACTCAGAATTGGCCCAGTATGTCCTCATTAAAACTCAAATTTTCTATGATCCAATGTTTCCTACAGCTTTTTATTTATCAGTGTATATTCTTGATCCATTATCTGTTTGGTTTTTAGCACTTAGTATTTAAATCTGGACCCTCACCCCCATCGAAACTTTGGAAAGACCTTCCCCTTCCCATAATCATTGCCAATCCACCAGTTTCCAAATACATTAAACATGTTTCAAGGTCACTTCCAAGCCCTGCAGTGTTTGTTGGACAGAACCAAAACGTCTCTTGCTAAAAGTATATGAAAATCACCCAAGAATAGGAGAGCATCCAATTTATTGCCATATTGATAAACATTAATTTTTACCAATGGTACAGGGTTGAGTAACCTACTGATATTTAGCAAATAATAATATCTTGTCCTTTATAATAAAGATGATGCTAGATGCGAAAAATGCTAGATGAAGATGCTAAAGATCTTTACAACATAGATGTTTTAAATTATTTTTCTAGCATAGTAATGGATTGTATAAACTACACATATTCTCCTTTTTAAATAAATTCTGCCCTGCCTACTTCCCATGTCCTGCCATCTCCACTCCATTCCTTTCATGACCAAATACACTTATGACAGGGGTAACTTGGGTAACTGGGGTTAAGAGTATAACACATATTCTCCAATAGATAAAACTTAACTGGCCCACATTGAGCTCATGATCCTGCCTTTGTTAGGAGCTTATACTCATTAATGAAGCTAACTGGCTTACAGTTAATTGATACTAGGTTACTGAATAAGTTGAATTAGCACTAGTATGAATTATAACAGGTAAGTTGGGTCTTAAAACTATTTATATGTCATATATATTTTTAAAATTCCTTTGTTTTCTACCTATTGTTATATGGTTTCCTTTATCTACTTTGCTTATGTTTTTATTCTTTCTTATGAGAATTTTTTTAGTGATTATACTTATAATTTAGTATTAAGTACTAAAGCTCTATTTCTTGATTCTTTTCAACATTAGGCAGTATTTATGCTAGGTAATATTTCCAGCTATGAAATATGACAACATTTTCTTCCACCTCTCCTTTCTTATCCTGTCAGATATTTATGTGTCATATTTTAATTTTATATTGTCAAGGTTTTTCACATTTACATTCAATTTGTTATTGTAATCCCACTGTTGTTCAAGCTGAGCCTCATATTTAAATTGAGCCTACCTTTTCTGACAATTCTTACAAAGAATTTTATCATCAAGGAAGTTTCTTTTTTTTTCTTTTGTAATCCAGGAAGGTTCATGAGTCCTTGCATGTTTATCATTCTGTGGCATTTATACAAAACCAACATCTTGGCTAGGTACAGAATTGTTCCAACATATGTATGTGTGTGTGTGTGTGTGTGTATATATATATATATATATATATATATATATATATATATATACATATTTTATCTCAGAACTCCATGATGACAATGAGAAAACTCAGACTAGATCACACTTTAAGTTAAACTGCTCTTTCTGTTTGTATGTCTACAGGGTTGATCTCCCACCCCTACACCCTGGACATTTTTGTCTTCCTTTATTTGTGGAGATTTTTTCTGTTTTATCTTTGAATATATTTCCATTTCTAAATGTTCTGTACCTCAGATATACTATTTGATACTTTGATCTCCTCTAGCTTCCATATCTATCAGCTCTCTAATTATATTTTCCTTTGTGACATCTCAAGCCTAAATATGTCACTGACATGAGATTTTTCCGTTTTGAAAGGCTATTAGTGCTATACATTCTATTTTTTGCCGCTATTTTAAATGCAGTTTCTATTTATGCAATAGTGTATTTTTTCCTTAACCTTCTTCCTGAGCTTTGTCAGTACCCCTTCTCTCTCTTAATATTGTCTTGCTGTCTCTTTTAATTACTTTTATCTCAATTTTTTTTTCAAAATATTTCCTTGTCTCTCTAATTCCTTGAGGGTATAAAGAGTATTTGGCTAGAATTTTCTTCTATTTCCTAGGAAGTTTATGTTTTTCTAAAATGTACCTTCATCTGCCCTTTAATATAAATTAGGTATCTTTCATCTTTTTGTTTTTGTAGCATTTGTGCCAAGTTTCTATTTTGATCCCTTCTGCTTATCATTCAGAACAGTATGGGAATGGGCAGTTGTTTGACCTGCATTAACTGGCTTGTCATTTCTGCACTTTTTTTCACCAGATCTGCTCTGTCCTCTGTCGTGGGGAGATCTTTCTGCAGCAGATCACTCAGATGAGTCTATGTGACTTGCAGGGAAGCACCTCATCACGAAGGCCTTTTATCTGATGATTTACTGTTTCTCTTTGGTCAGCAGTACATGCCCAGCAATCATGTTCATTGTTCTCAGGATCCTTCACACCCTTACTCCTTATTGTCCCAACTAAAAAAGATAATCACATGGATCTATCAGGACCCTTACTTACTTTGAGAGGAATCTATACTCTGCTTAAGGCTCAGAGAGATGAATACTGGCTTTCAATAGATTCCTTCTATTTGATCCAAGTCCTACTATACTTGATGGATGATTACAATTCATAGATTGTAATTGGGAATTTTAGTCATTTCCAAGTTTTAATACAAGTAAGATATTATATTTCCAAATTTAAGTTTTTGTGTTCATTAGGTTTCTGGCAAGGGGTAGCGGTAGGAATTAGAATAAACATGTCTTTACTCCAGCATATTTTGCAGGAAATCCTCTTTCCCTTTTAAACAGTTTGACAGCAGTCTGTTTTAGGGAATTTATTCTCACACATGTCAATCACAAAGCTTTTACTGACTTTAATTCAAAAAATAAGAATAGTATAAGCTATATTGATGTTTACTATCTATATTATATATCTATATTCCTGGTTGTGAGGATGTTCTAAATGTTTCCAACACTTAAAAAATTAACTTCTTTTGGTATAAAAGTAATGCTGAAATTTTAGAAACATACATATATTGTAAAAAAGAGAAATTAAACCACCTATAATTTCACTACCCTATAACCGGTATATTTAATTCATTATAAGATGGACATTTTCTCACACTGTAACTTTTCTGAAATGGCATTTGCCTTACAATTGGTGGCATATTATAATTTCATTAGCAGTTTATTTTATATCTTACTGGTATATGAAATAATGCTGAATAATATTGCTGATGCCATCTTAGATTTGATGAAATTTATTTTCTTCCAGTTATATGTATTATTTCAAATCAAAATTGGGATCATATTTATGTAATTTTGTGGCCAACTTTATTTATTTATTTATTTATTTTGCGGTATGCGGGCCTCTCACTGTTGTGGCCTCTCCCGTTGTGGAGCACAGGCTCCGGACGCGCAGGCTCAGCGGCCATGGCTCACGGGCCCAGCCGCTCCGCGGCATGTGGGATCTTCCCGGGCCGGGGCACGAACCCGTGTCCCCTGCATCGGCAGGCGGACTCTCAACCACTGCGCCACCAGGGAAGCCCCCTGTGGCCAACTTTAAATGAAATGAAACAATTTGAGCTCCTTGTAGGATCAAATAAAGCAGTACCACAGTATCATAATCCTTTAAAAATATTACATAATTTCATAACTGGGTGATCTAAACACCTACATAATTTAAAATGAAGAGAAGAATGGCATCTGTTTCAAAATCCAAAGGTCACTTAACTTCTCTAAGTCTCAGTTTTACTTATCTATAAAATGAACCTACTAATAATACCAAACACCTACAGAAACCCGTGCTCCTTCAATGAAGTGTTTACTTCAATGGGGCACATGTTAAATATTCAATAAATGTGAATCATCTGCATTTGTGTTACTAGTATCATTAGTGATAATCCTTCAGGGAATATGGCACCTTTGCACTTAACCTCAATGGAATGATTCCATTCTATTAACTTGACTTGCTTACTTCATGTCAGATACTAACTAGGCACTGGAAATACAAAGACAGCCCCAACTCTTATACAGGACCCTCTATGGACCAGTTTACTTTCAGAATCTCATTCATTTCTTTTGGTTAAATAGATCAGTTTCCTCTGAGCGTTCACTGCTCTCCACTGACTGTAGGCCAAATCTGTTTCATGCACGTTATACTCACATATAATACTTGTCATTCTCCCCACACACCCTTTGTGCCCTATTTCTGCAACTCTCTTACAATTCCTTCTTCATCTGTATTGCTCTTCCCCTTTTCCTATCTCCAGAGGCCCAAATCTCTCCTAACCCAAAGAATATTTAGAATTAAGGAAGAGCTTCCTTATCATTTGATTTCTGTTCCGATGAAAAAAGAGGAACAA
Source organism: Globicephala melas (assembly GCF_963455315.2). NCBI lineage: Eukaryota > Metazoa > Chordata > Mammalia > Artiodactyla > Delphinidae > Globicephala > Globicephala melas. The sequence goes on from NC_083315.2 coordinate 154,803,261, forward strand.
GAACTAGAAAACAAACTAGCTCACCCAAGATATCGGGCAAGGCCATTCCCATGCAAATCTGCTTGCATCCTCCCCGAATCCAGCCACTCTGACGTCATTGCTACTTCTTCCATACTCCCTAGAGCATTATTTGCAATATTTCTTATCATATTCTGCATCACAGTACTTGTGTGCATGTCCTCTTTGGCCTAGATTGTGAGGTCCTTGAGGGTGGAAATGATATGTTATTCATCCTCGTCCCTATAGCATCTGGCACACAGCACATGCTTAAATAAGTGGCTTTCGAATTGAATGACTTCAGTCACCTGACTCATAAGACCATTATCAGGGTTACTTATCCCTTGAAGTAAATCACTCCATCCACTTATTTGAAAAAACAATTAACATCTGACGTTTTCATATATATATGTGTGGGTATGAATAATATGTTTTCGAAGACTTTCAACAAAAATAGACATCCCTTTGCGCTCTTTTCCTGGTCTCATCCTCAGAGGCAAACCCTTGTAACTCCTTTAGCTGTTCTTCTCTTCTTCATGTTTCCAAAGCATGTATATAGGGCTCTTGCCTATCTTTCCCATGTTATTAAGTGGAAGATGAACACTGATCTTATTACATGTTTTCCCTTTCCCCCACACATATTTTGCCCCTCTCCAAAATTCCAATAGAGTTCACCTTAATTTCTCCTCGGGCTCTCTACCTTCTTGTTCCAATCTGGACTGTCATTCTCGACAGTTTCACAGCTGCCATCCTGGGGAATCTCACTTGATCACTATGTTGACTATTCCTTTTAGTCCTCTCCTGTGTTGGTTTCCATGTTTCCAGGATCTCAACTATTTGTATTTTTGGTTTGTTCTTTACCTTGGTGCATCATATCTTCAGCAGTTTTCCAAGAAACTCCTTATAAAAAATAATACTTACTTTGGGGAGGAAAGTGGTTACAAGTTTGACTTAGAATAGAATCCTAAGTTAGATATGACTATCCCTTAGAAATTTGAAGGCATCACCTGCCTTAAGAGGTTCTGGTAGATTATGTGAGAGGTGAAAGATTGCTCGTCTGTGGATTGTAAGACACAAAGTCAGGTAAGATAACTGGAGAGATAACACTATTGGGGAGTGGTGAGGGGACAGGGCTGAACTAAAAGCCAGGCAAATTTTCCATATTGATCATTGATTCAAAGATGAAAGAACATGGTAGGAAAGCCCGCTGAGAGGAAAGGGATTGGAAGTAGAGACTGTTGCATGGAGCCAGAAAAAGTGTCCTGGGGCAAAAAAAAATACAAACTATTTCCAGGCACTTTCGACTTGGTGCCAGCAGCAGGCTGAGAGGGAACCTCTTCGGGGGCTGACCAAAATCTTGACACCTGGACCCTCTCCCACCCCAATTTCATTTTCTTAGATGAGATTAGCTCAGCTCTCATGAATTCATATATGACCCTGACACATAAAATGCAATCACACCAGGGAGCAAAGCTACTCATGTTTCCTTACAATTGAGGATCTTTCCAGTCCAGCAACTAAGGCCAAGAACAAAATGGCTCAAGTGCCGTTTCAAATCATGCTGCTGAAGAGAGCCCTTTAGTTCTATATCATTAGGCAGCTGCAGACTCTGAAATGGGAAGGTTAGGGATGTTGGCCAGGCCAGCAGGAACCTCACTGGCTACTGAGAAGCCTGAACAGCAACCAAATGCAGAATTCTATGAGGATACAAAATTCCATTTGAACCAATACCAATAAATGATGCACAGTGATACCTATCTTCCATTATAGACTTGCCCTGTGCCGCTGGAAATCTCTTCAGCCTTGGTATTAATGCACTACTTGATGTTTTGTGGTATTTGTGAACCTTCAGGATCATTCCCTAAATGGTGCCTTTTCCGTTCATGATGCAACAAAGTTTTCTACTCATAGATACCAGATAATATTAACAGGTGGAGCCCATCGCCAATTGCTTCTAAGTAAAGTATGCTTAGATCTCTTGCCTCTTCCAAAACAGATGGGGTACATATCTGCTCCAAGAAAGGAAAACTCTTGTCACATGTAAATCCCCCACTTAAAGCTTTTTGCTTAGAAATAATACTTATCTGAGCTTTGGATATTTATGATGCTAAAAAAGCACTGGAGAAAGAAATCTCAAAAAAGGTAAAGGAAAATCTGGAGGAGGGTTATAAAAGGGATGAGAACACTCTCCTGCCACCCAACTCCCCCATTGCTGAAAAGCTTACAGGGTTTTCCTACAGGCCTTGATTCACAAAGTGTGGTCCCCTTGACAGCATTATCAGATCACCAGGGATCTTATTAGAAATTCAGGATCTCAAGCCCCATCCCTCCTCAAACAAAATCTTCATGTTTAACAAGTTCCCTAGGTGATTTGTATAAATATTAAAACTTGAGAAGCACCGCATTGCATCATAAGAGGAGGCACAGGTTGTCAATAAGTTTCATTACTGGTGTTGCTTTTGATCATTGGGATGAGGTGGTATCTTCTAGGTTATTCCACTATAAAGTTATTTATTTTCCCTTTGTAATTAATAGGCATTTTACACTGAGATACTTTGAATCTACACAAACATCCTATTTCTCTTCATATTTTGCCCCTTAACTTTAACATCCATTGATGATACTTGACTGCAACAATTATTACTATGGTATGAACCAAATGGTGACTTTTAAACTTTTATTCTTGAACAGTTTTAGAATACACATATACCCCACACCTAGTTTCCCTATTACTAACAGCTTACAGTAATATATTTGTTGTAATTAATGAGCCAATACTGATCCATTGTGATCAACTAAAGTGCATAGTTTACTCATTTTTTCTCAGTTCTACCTACCATCCTTTCTTATTCCAGAATCCCATTCAGGATGCCAGATTACGTTTAGTTACCATGTCTCCTTAGGCTCCCCTTGCTTTGACAGTTTCTCAGACACTTATTTCCACTATGACTTCCTAATTTATTAATTGGAATTCAACTTAAAGAACTGTCCTTTCTCCACCACTTATTTAATTGTTTATGTTTGTATGGGCTCATGGATATTTATTTTAGTATACATATTTTAAGCCATTGCCATTATTATCTTTCTTTACACAAACTGTCTCAAATGTGTTTGGAACTCCTTCAGGTTGACTCCTTGAGATGAAACCATCTGTTTTTGAGCACTTCTTACTTTCTGGCATCATAAAATGTTTCAGGTTCATCATGTACTTTCCTGACCCCAGCCCTAAGTCAGACATTGCTCTGAGGAGTATGGATCCTCTAACTGGTGAGTGGTGTTAGAAACCAAGATCTGGGGGGTAGGCGTTCTTTTTGCTACTGGGGTGTCATTACTTCTAGGCTCTCTCAGTGGCAGAGGCAGAAAATATATGAATGTATTCCAAACCATACATACATATATATCTATTTCTATGTAGATTAAAAATCTTGAGTTTACACTCAAATATAACTGAGTTTATAATCAGATATCTCTGATTCCACTCCAGTAGCACAGGGTTCTCTTTAGCCTTCCCTTTTTACTTATTTGCAAGTTCTTTCTCTGGCAAAAAACTTGGATTTCATTATCATATCATTGTATTCACTTACTTATTCAATCCTAGAATACAAATAAAGAAGTTGCAGAATTGCTAATCCATATCTCTGTAAACAACAAATTTACTAACTAAAGCACAAGAATTGTATGTAGCTCCTTTTAATCTTCAGCCTTACAGTATCCAGTTGAAATAGTGCTTTCCAAGGTTATTTAGCTTTTTTCTTCCCCATCCTCTTTATTGTGGTTACGTGGTTCATTTGTAATGCAGTTGGATTCACTTATCATTGCTTATATTCCTTCTTGAGTTCTAGGGTATGGGAGTGTTTTGACTATTGAAGATTCCCACCTTCAACAAATGGCTAAAATTAGAGCAGGTAATATTCCCGCATTCCTTGATATTGTAGAGTATTTGACAGGGAGTGAGGAATATTTAAACCTCTTTGATCAGCATATGATTATTAATATTTTTAAATTCCTATCTCAATACAATCCAAAGAAGCAAGTATGACGTAGTCCAGAAAAGAAAGGCATTCCTAATTTAGGCTTCCTCTAAAACAATGGTGTGCCTTCTCTCAGTAATTTAATGGAATTTCTAATCTGAATTTGTTCATCCAAATAAAACTTGGGGATGAAGAGAGGAGGAAGTGACAAGTCAATAAGCCATCAATGAGAAAACATATTAGACACATTGAGATAAGACTGCAGAGTCAAAAAGAGTGTTAGAAAGTTCACAAGGCACTTATTCTCGATGGCAGCCAAGGCACAAATAAGTAAAAAATTAATAATTTATAAGAGTAAAATACACATCCTTTGGTCTGGATATCTAAAAGTCACTGTAACAGTCTGCATTTTTTTAGCAGACTCAAGGCAGAGTTGCAGGGTCCTAAGCCCTATCAAAATATTAATAGAGAGTTATCTCCCTTTCCCCTCAAAGGAGGTTGAAAACCTTCCTGAATTTGAGGCCCAAAAGATAATGAGCCAGGCCTGCATATTACCCTTTTGAGTCTTTTCCAATGTCTCTTTGGATAAGAGGCACTCTGGGGAGTGCCTCTTTTCTGTGTTCTTTCCTACTTGTCTCTAAATTCCAATAAATCTCTCCCTTACAGGTAAAAATTATGGTACATGATCTCTCTCACATTCCTTACCCCAGTGTACTCAATGGTTAATACCATTCCAAAATTTTAGTGGCTTAACACAAGATATTTTTTATCTCACTCACATAGTCCTCAATGGTTGTGTACCTCCATTAGGTGGCTTTTCTTTGAGTGATGACTCAGGTGCTTTCCATCTCATGCATCACCTCTCTCTGTCCTTGGAGACTTCTCCACTCAGGGACTAAAGGGGAAAAGCAAACGGAATATTACAGAAGAGGGATTCATGGACCAGATCCAGAAGTGGTACACATCACTTCTGCCCATATTCCAGTGACAGAACCCAGTCACACAGGAATGCCCAACTGCAGAGAGGATGGGAAACAAGTGCAGCTGAGTGCCCATAGGAGAGGAACAATGCTTTGATGAACAGCCAGACTGTTTCTATTGTAGGTAGTAAACACCCATCTAACAGATTGCTATTTTTGCTTAAACTCATTTGATTTACTATTTTATCACTTACAACCAAAGGTACAGACTAAGACTGGTCTTAGGTATAGTAATATAAGTTTGGATAAGGATAAGTCCTAAATTCCCCAGGTGATCACTCAGGTAATTGCAGTATAGATTTCATTATTCATTTTTGTTGTAAAAAAATAAGAGAAAAGACTCAGACTATAAAGTAAGACATGAAAGAGGTGGTAAACATACTTTTAAAAAGGTCATAATGTCCAGCAGAATGTTAAGAAACTGTCATTTTGTTAAGAGTTAAACTTTTTCTCTAAGCACTGGCATGCAGTGCTGTCTTATGGAGTGACTGATTTCTTTAATACTTTCTATCAAGGTCTAAACTTAGGCATTCAGAGACTTTATAAACTCTTCCAAGTTATTCTCCAGAAGTATCCTCATAGACCAATGGTTCTTAGATTTGGCCATGCAACAAAATAAAATGGATATCCAGGTCAAACCCCAGAAATCATCAATCACTGATCTAGATTAGGGCCTATATATCTGTATTTATTTAATGTTACAGGTGATTCTGGTTCACAGCTAATTTGGAGAACCACTGCCATAGGGTGTAGAAATAGAAGTGACTCTTAGTAACATCTGTATATTTCCCATAGTTTCCCAAGTTAAATTTGAAATTTAAATCATTACAATATTGGTTTATAAGAACCATATAGAAGATACCCCAAAATATCTATAAAGATAATTTCAATAAGATAGATGGTAGGCACTATTAATTTAGAGATGTCTCTGGCTGTCCTGGGCTGTGCAGGCTTTGTGGGACAAGCTTATTTGACCTGGAGGCTGGTAAGTATGTAGAATTTGATATGAAAAGGGCAGGAGAGACCATTCCAGACAGATGGAAGCAGCAGGAACAAAGTCATGGTTGGGAAAGCACCAGGCAGAATCAAGAGATAATAAGCAGGCCCAGTGTGGCTGGAGCAGAAACAATGAAGGAAAAATAAAAAGGCAGCATAACTGAATGTTAAACTGTGCCCTGTGAGCTCAAAGTGCTATGGAAATTCCAAAAAGAGAGTCATTTGGTTAGAACAGCCAAGAAGACTTCATGAAGAAAGCAGAACTTGAGCTGGGTCATGAAGGACAAGTAGGATTCTGCTAACAGACAGAAAAGGAGAAAAATTATTTTTATTTTGATGTTTCTGTAACCCAGCAGACAAAATGAAGTACTACATGACTATCTTACTCTTCATGTAGATGTACTAGGGTCTTATGTATACAGTTTAACACGATTGTAAATGTTTATTAGTTGTTTGTTTAAATGTCTGTATATCACATAGGGCTTGAGTCCGTTTTTAGGAAATTAATGTCATAATATTTTTAAAACTAATATTAGGAAAAAACACAAATAAAAACAGGAATTAAAGAAAGGGAGGGATTGAACACAAATATCTAAGCATGTAATCAAATATATATGCTATATGCATATATAAGCAAATATATATCATATTTTGGCATATATATATATATATATATATATATACACACACATAGCTATATGTCAGCCAAAATTTTCTCAGAACTTCCTGAAAATTAAAGCAAAAACAGAGACATGATCTGTTACACAATTCTCAATATCCATGAAAATATCCAAAAGTTATACTAATATTTCATAGGAAGGAAAATTTAGCCTCCACCCAGCAGTAGAGGAAATAAATCAACTGCATTTTAAATATTGAACAACGTTCAATGAAGTTTTATATGTGGTCTTTAGTGGAGCCAGAGAAGATAAGCAAATCTCAGAAGCTGCCCAGTGGGTAGAACCATTACAGCCTCCCTGGTGAACTTCATGACACATGCATTGCTCACCCACGAAGAGCCAAAGCAAACTTGATTGTCATAAGATTTTCCTTACTGCAGGCCCTAAAACTCTGGAGGAACCAGGATCATCAGAAAGGAATGTTTCTGATGTGTCTATACAAAGTTGGTTCAGCTGCTTTGATTTAATTAACAACCAGTCAATTCAATCAATTAACTCTTTGATTCCTTGGAAAACATTCCATCAAAATTCAGTAATATGTAAATGAAAGAGCCCACTAATATAGATTTCTGTCTACTCAGATGGATGTGTAGACTATGTGAACCATGCAAAGACATAGCTTTTTTTTCTTTTTTGAAGTACGGTTCTGAGTATTCCTGGGAAGTGGCTGATTATCTGATGATAATGACTTGTGTATGCATAATGTTTTCAGAACTTATTCACAAGTATAACCATCTTGTGAGGCTGTGTTTTTACCTATGAAACAGGAGGTTCAATAACATGACCAAAGTCTAACATCTAGTTATTAATAGGAGGAAGTATGGTGTTATACGAAGAACTGTGGAGTCAGGTAAACAAGGCTTTGTTGTCCAAATCTTGCATGTAGTTGGGTGGTTTGATATCATCTTCCTAGTTCCAAATTCTTGACTCTACACTTCAACTTTGGCCTCCAACTTTGACTTCTCCAGATTTAGTGTTCATTTTCATTCTCCTTTGAAATTTGGTACTTACTCTTTTTTTTAAAAAAATATTTTATTTATTTATTTTTACTTTTTTGGCTGTGTTGGATCTTCGTTTCTGTGCGAGGGCTTTCTTTAGTTGCGGCGAGTGGGGGCCACTCTTCATCGCGGTGCATGGGCCTCTCACTGTCGCGGCCTCTCTTGTTGCGGAGCACAAGCTCCAGACGCGCAGGCTCAGTAGTTGTGGCTTACAGGCCCAGTTGCTCCGCGGCATGTGGGATCCTCCCAGACCAGGGCTCGAACCCGTGTCCCCTGCATTGGCAGGATTCTCAACCACTGTGCCACCAGGGAAGCCCTATTCTTACTCTTTTTGATTGAGACAAGTCCCCTGGTCTCAGCATCTTTTGGTCCTGAGTGAGAACCCTTCTCTGGCTCCAGCAATAAAGAACAAAGCCCTTAAGTTGGCCCTTGGCTGGACCAGCCCCAACTATCCCCAAGGCATCTTTACACAACACAGGCAACTCCCACAGGCAGTAAGGACTAAAACAGGACTGATAGCAAATGGTATGGAAGGCTTAGACAGCAGAGGATTAAACTCCATATATGTAATATACATTGATACATACCAAAACCAACACAGGCCCCCAACTCTGGGGTAACAATGTGTTTCAACTGAGATTCTATGAGTATAATGTATCATCAGCAAGTATAAATGCAAAATCCTCTCCACTTCTGTTTACTTTCTCAAATTATTAACAAACAAATTATTTTCCACCAGAGGGAGGTACATATTTAAAATTACGTTATCGATTGCACTGTATAAATAGAACCATGTGGAATTCAGTCTCTTATTCCAGGACTGCAGTCCTATCTCCATCCCCAACCCTCATCCATTGACAAGATCAGATTTAGGGTATCTTTAATTCAAGTGCTATCAAGGAATAAATAGACTGAGTGACACTGGATGGTAGCAGAGACAATTAAAACAAAGTTATGGGCTTCCCTGGTGGCGCAGTGGTTGAGAGTCTGCCTGCCAATGCAGGGGACGCGGGTTCGTGCCCCGGTCCGGGAGGGTCCCACATGCCGTGGAGCGGCTGGGCCTGTGGGCCATGGCCGCTGGGCCGGCGCGTCCGGAGCCTGTGCTCCGCAAAGGGAGAGGCCGCAGCAGTGAGAGGCCCGCGTACCAAAAATAAAAACAAAAACAAAAAAACCAAAGTTACTTGGTGTCCTATCTATCTGTCATATTGGCTGATTTATAAGCTTCCCACAAGAAGTAATTTAATGGCTCTTTAATAGAAGAAGGCTTGAGAAAATACCAGCAGATGGTATTGTGGGTAATGACCCAGGCTATAATGATTTAAGTAATGACTTGTCTTATCTATTTACCTGTACTCAAAAGGCTGAACTGGCATATATGCACACACATGCACACACATTGTCTTCTGATGGACTAGGCTGCCTAAAAGCCTTTTAGTAGAGAGAATGTAAACAAAATTACATAATTAAAATATATAAGACTCAAGAAAGGAGCAAAAAAAAAAAAAAAAAAGAAAGGAGCAAAACTGGAGAAAACAACAACAATAATAACTGATGCTGCAGATGATACAGTCCAAACAAAAACTACTTAGTACTTCCATTCTAACTTGCCATGGCTTTCCATTAAAAGATATATGGCATCTTCCTAGAGTACATGCCTTTTAACCACTCCCAGCAAGTTTCAAAGAGATCCTGAGTTACCTACTGCCAAAAAAGGATGAATAGAAATGGCTTATTTCTTCCAAATAGCCCTTTGGCATCCATGCACAACAGAGCCAACTCTCACAAACAGTGAGGAGTAGCACAGGACTCATACCAAATGGCATCTCTTCTACTGATTAATTGCTCATGGTCCCTATTGTCTCAATTACAGATCCTGCAGCTACAGCCTTATCCAAAGTAGCTCCCCCCTGAACTTATAGGAGTAAAAGTATATTTGGAAACTTTCCTTAGAGAAAACAACCAGGTCCAGTGCAGTGGCATCCTATCTCTTGGTTCATTTTAAGAATTGGTAACATAGGAGGGCCAGAAGCTTGGCTGTAAGCCAGGGGGTCAGTCAGGAGCAGGACGCTGGGACATAAGAGGAAAGTCTACAGTGACTGTGGCTCCCTTGGCCGTTCTGGACAATGGGGTCCAAGAACGTCAAGGACCTGTTCTCTCTTATGCCTTGGCCAGAGCTGATGTAGTTTTGAGCACTGCTTACGACTGGTCTCTATGGGTAGAAATGGCAGCATCTTATTTCAGGGAAGTTGAACTTGCCCTTGCCCCCCGCTCCTGGTGCTGCAGACAGTACTACTTGCCTCTGGCCATGATGAGACGATCCGTGAGGTCATTTCTGGGCAAGGTTTCCATGGAACAGAGGCAGAGTCCATTGGGGCTAATACGTGAGAGAAATTTCAGGGCCCTGTTTCCTAAGAGAGCTGGAAAAGACATTATTAGGTACTGAGAAGAATAGCCTGTGGGCTTTTAAAATTAAATTAAAAAGGGAAGGCAAAATGAGAGTTTTCCCAGGAAAACTTGACTTGGACATACTTTCTGCGGGTGGAGTAGCAGACACCATCCCTGACCTTGCTGACCAGTTTTGGATGAAATTAGGAAGCAAACAAAGCTAGTCATCGGGCCCCTGCTGAGCACCTCAGCCTCTATACTCCCCTGGTCTCCTCTGTGACTCATTCTAGGTTTGCCCTCCCTGCGGGCATCCCAACCTGCAAAATGAACAAGCTGGTTTTCTAAGCTGTGTCCAGTATAGTAGCAGCGAGCCACATGTGTCTATAGAGCATTTGAAATGTAGTTAGCCTGAATTGAAGTATGCTATGAAGTATAAAACACAAAACAGATTTCAAAGATTTAATACAGAAAAAGAATGTAAAATATCACCCTGGTGTTTTTATATTGATTACATGTTGAAATGAAAATGTTTTGGATATATTAGGTTAAATAAAATATATTAATAAAATAAAACTGTTTCCCTTTGCTCTTTTTTAAAATGTGGTTATTATAAATTTTAAGGTTACATTTGTGGCTTTCATTTGTGGCTTACATTTTATTTCTTTTGGAGCACACTGTTCTCTATCCTCAGGGCTTTTATTTCTAATATGATACATTTACCGTTGACAATGACAAGGGTGAGCTTTCTCAAATAACATGTTTGATTTTAACAGTAGGTTGTACAGACAGGTATGTGAGGGAACAGTTAATTCCCTTGTCCTGGAATGTGCTTCCATTCTTCTTTATCCTGGCAAACTCTTATTCATCCATCAGGATCTAGATCAAATGTCTCCGCCACCAGAAAGTTTCCCCTAACTCTCCCAGGCAGAGATAGTCCCTTCTGTACTGTCTCAGCACTCCATGCAAATCTCTACCAGAGCACTCTAAATCACTACAGTGTACCTTAATTTAAATGTCTTCCCTTCTAAGCTGTGAACTCCTTCAAAGGAAGGACGGAGTCTTATTAGTTTTAATAGTAATAATAATTCTGCAAGAGTCATACTAAAAGTGTTTCCTGATACCTTAATTTATTCACTTATAAATTTATTCATTCATACTGAAATCAAGCCTTCTGAGCCATTCAGCCAGCAGCAGGGGTCTGCCCACATCCCTTGTCCTTCAAATAGCCCATAATTACGGACCTTGTAGTGAGTCTTCCCCTCATGAATTGCCATCCTAGCTACTTGCAATGAATTCACTTAGAAATAACTATCTCAGGGATGATTGAACACAGAGTTTTAACCATGTCCCTTGACTGCCTATGTAAGTGTCCTGGGTTTATCTCCTTGTACATGTTATATGTTATCTAATCCAGGCCAGTTTTATGCCCTGCTCTTGCACTGTTCCCTACTCTCTTTCTTTCTAGTGCTGTTGTTCTCAGTGTTTTATTGTAAACTATCTTGTTACCTCACCCCTGTGAATAGTCTCCTGCTTCCAAATGCAATGTTTATTATGTTGCTTGGGTGTTGACTCTCCTCAAAGCCAGTGGAATATGGGATTCATTAGGAAGATGATGGAACTATGCTCCAAAGATTTAATGATTTAGCAAGGATTCTATCCTTTCCTCTTTTCTGACAACTGTCAATCTGAGGGCTGGCAAAGTCACCTTTCTAACACATCCAAACCAGGCTGTCAGTTTGGCCCTGCCTGTGGCTTTGTTAGTCCTTGTCACATAGAGAGATGTCCTGTGTGTAGTAAAAGGAGTCAGGACTTTGCTTAACTGGTTGGAAGTGTTTCCCACCTGCATAAACACCCCATGGAATATCCAGGAATAGGCCTTGCTCCTGCAGCCAGCTGCCCTCTTTCTAATGGTTGGAGTGTGAGCCCCCTATACCATTTGGCTTTTGAAAAAGCAGGCCAGCCTTTGTAAAGGGCAGCTTCAAAAGAGGAGGCAGCCTCACTGTTCTTGTGAAAGAGACATAGTCAAAATTCTATTTTTAATTATCATTGAGATAGTGACAACAAACAAGATTGCCAAGTGATGGTAATCATTTGTTAGTGAAAACAAATCAAAGGTCATTGTGAAAGTGTTAAACTTTGGGTCTTGAGAAGGTCGTGACAAGACATTTAAAGGAAAGAGGAAATCTAACGGATACATATCTCTTCATGTTTAAATATGAGATTACACAATTGTGGACATTTAGTTCTCAGCTTCCTTGCCTAGTTTCTACTTTTCAGGTCCATTGGGATAGTTTAGAGATAAAAATTTGGTCTGCCTGGAATGCTCCCAGCCCTCCCACTTTGACTGAATAACATCTACTGCTGCTTTCCTTCTCGTCTTGGATGCCACTCCTACTGCAAAGTCTTTTCTGATCTCCCAGGATAGACAGAGAAGTTCACCACTGTGTGCCCAGTGCTAAGTACAGTGTACAATCCAGGTAGGTACTCAAGAAATGTTTGTTTGTTGAGTGAAGAAATGAATGCTAGCAGGGTGTAAAAAAAATGCAGACTTACAGATCAAGTTCTACCTCTGCCATTTATCAAAGAAATTAACTTTTCTGAGATTTGTGTGCTCATCAGTAAAAACTACAGATATAATAGTATCTACTTCATAGAGCTTTCTGAGAACAAGTAAGCCTATGTGGTAAAAGCATTTTGTAAAATGAAATGCCTTATAAAATTTGAAGCTATAACTCCCTTTTTCCTTTTACCTACATATTTGCTGTGAGGGTTTTATGCAACATTTTGGAATGTGAGCCAAAATTATTTGGGTTGCAGGTTGGAGAGAGCCTGTCAACCGTATTCTCCGCTAAGTGTAATTCCACAGTGGACTGCATATAATCCATGGCTGATATGCAGAGACTCTCTTCTGGGCAATCCAGGCAGTACAGCCCAGGGGTCCCTAGAAATCAGAGCAATGGAAGAGGAGGCACTGGATAAAAGAGATGGTTTCATGCCTTTCATAACCTGTGACTGTCCACAGTGAGGATCAACTGAGTTTTGAGACCAGAGGTCAGTGAGATAGCTCTGGCATACTCTTCACATGTCTAATGTTATAATAGCTTTGCCAGATGATTGGGTTGAGAATGAAGCTAAATTTATTTTCTTGCCTTCCCTGGGAGGAGTTTCTTGCAAAGTCAGGAACATTCTTTGAGTAATGTATGATGAGTAGGGTAAAAGAAATGTATATAGAAACTTTACTCACTGGCCTCTTAATTCAGTATAGCATCTAGAATAAACTAAGAAGGGGGGACTAATGTCTCATGCCCCAGCAAACTTATATGAGAGATAAATGGTCAACATGACCAAATCCAGTAGAGCCAACCATTGAATCTTAAGAATAAAGGGTTAAGTTCTCCCAGGTATAGTTGACGTAACAGTCTTTGTGATATTTGTTACAAGGAATAGACACCTAGCTAGCTTATACAAAAGCTTATACACAAGAAGTTTTACAGGCAGCTGAGAGAAGAGAAAGAGCAGGGCCACAAAAGTATAATAACTGGAACTGGGAAGTCCAGGAGTGGGGCACCTTATTTGTTTCTCTTGGACAGCATGGGCATCTGCCTTTTGGCCTCTCTGTGTCTCCTCTTTATCTTGACTGGCCTCCTTTGGTTGCATATGGTCCAACATAACGTCTTAGGAAATCCACCATCACTCATTTTTAACACCTAGGAACATTGGCTCAGGTGCCTCTCCTTTGATCCTATCAGGTATGACCATTAAATTCAGGGCTACATGATAAAAGAAGGCAGTAGGGCTCAGTGTAAAGGCAGAGTTTTAAAAAAGGGGATGAAGACAGAGATGCAATCATTTAAGTGGCTAAATCTACTCTTCAAGAGTAGTTTGGGGCTTATTAATGGTGCCAAGGATGCATGGATTAAGGAGAAAAATGCGGGAAATGGTCTCCTTTATTTAAGAGCCAGGCCAATAAAGCACAAAACCAGGGTAGACCAAAGTGTGATACATCTCCTCCCTTTTCTTGTGTTTCCCCTCAATAGGAAATAGTGATTTCAGCCTTCTGTGAGTCATAAAGGGAAAAGAAAACTCTTCAAGGGGGCGTCTAATTGTGGTTTAGGAAAAAAATGCCTTATAAAAAATCTGTGCCTGATTTTCCCCTTACCAGCCAGTACACTCAGCATATTATCACCAGTAACCAAAATATTAATATAGTCCTAGATTGTAAATGTCTTTCAGTTGCCTTGTGCTTGCCTTGTGCCAGTTAGATTGTGTAAGTCACTGCAAAAGTACAAATGAAGAACCCATACCATGGCCCACTCGCCTTCTTTTCCACATCTGCCTCCATCTTTCACCACAAAGAGCCTTAGCCACATGGAGTGAACACCCACCTCAATCCATATTCCTCCTCCAAAGCAATTATCCCTTTGGCTACTTTGGGGTCAAGAGAAAAAGAACAACAGTGTAGTTCACTCTTGGGAGGACAGACTGGGGAAGAGGACTGAGTAAGCACTGAGAACTGCCTTCAGCATCTCAGGTTCCCAGAGCAGTACAGAACTGAGGAGAGGTCTAGTGTAGGGAGCGCACCCTATTTGAGAGGTTGACCCTATAAAGTGCTGAGCCAAGGTCAGAGGCCTTAGCTGCCATGGTCCAAGAGCAGTGCTGGCTGGCCAAGAATGTCAGAAATCACCTAGGCATGCTTTGACCCAGGTGAAGTCTTTGACATTGAGTCTAGAATTATGCCTCTAAACTCAAAGCAGGGAAGGCAGCAGGAGCTTCTACGGGTCATTAGCCACAGGGAGCTGCGAGTGTCTGGATTTCTGCTCATGTGCTGTCAAGGAAGGGAAGGATCGTTCAATGAGACCATCACAGCTCCAAAAGAGTATTTTAGGTGGAGTGCAGCCATTATTCCATAAAATCCCAAAGATGTGATGTCTCTTCAACAACAGAGATTTAACATATTTGAAATCAAATTCAACACTTTTTCCTCTTCCTTCTTCCCTTCACTATCCTATCCCTGCTAAGAGCAGCATTGTTCTCCCAATAACTTTGACTCTATACCTCTTCAGTTTCTCTCTTTCCTGAACTCTCTAACAATTAATGCTGTCATCAAGTCCCCTTGACCTTCCTCTCTATTAGATCAAATGTCTCTCCTCTTTCCTATCCCTGCTTCAGAGATGTAGTTCTGGCCCTTATTACTTCCTGTCTAGACCATAACAATAAATTCCGGTCATTCTTCCACTTGAATCCAATCTAAACAATAACAAGACTTCTGTCTTAATCTTCTCAAAATACAAATCTGTTCACATTAATTCCCTTCTTAAAAAGCTTCAGTGGCTCCCCATTGGCCAAGAACCTTTCCAAACCCCTTAACCTGGTATCCAAGTCCTCCAAACACGGCTCCAGCCAAGCTCTTGACAGCATTTGTTTGCTTTTTTTGTTACTATAAAAATAATCCCAGGTAATTGTAGAAAATCTATGCAAAAAATATGAAAAATGATATAAATTTGAATCCTAATTTCACCATTCAAATGTATTTTGGTCTAACTACAGATGTCCTTATTTACAAAAGTGAAAACATTTTTTCTTTTTCATTTGATAGAATACCAGTAGCATTTTTTTATACTTGAAAATCATTTTTAATTGTTAAAATACCATATGCTGCACTGGCTCAAAAACAGAAATTCTTATGTATCATCTGTAGCAGCTTGCATACTACCTTTCACAAAGCAGATGATCAATAGATACTAGATGCATTAAAATTATATCAAATTAATCTTAAATGAGGTGCTTAGATCTTGTATTCTGAGTAGGGATTTAAAATGATAATTTATGATATAGATATTGGGTCAAAGAGAGGAAACAGTGACAGATTGCATAAAGGGTATGAAGGTGCAATAATCATTTCTAGTATTTTCAAGGTTTACAGGCTAAAAGCTAGGAATAATGTTGACTTGTTAAAATAACAAAGTAGCAATTTTTTTTTTTTTTTTTTTTTTTGCGGTACGTGGGCCTCTCACTGCTGTGGCCTCTCCCGTCGCGGAGCACAGGCTCCGGACGCGCAAGCCCAGCGACCACGGCTCACGGACCCAGCCGCTCCGCGGCATGTGGGATTCTCCCGGACCGGGGCACGAACCCGTGTCCCCTGCATTGGCAGGCGGACTCCCAACCACTACGCCACCGGGGAAGCCCAAGTAGCAATGTTTGATGGGAGAAGCAGTTTGTTGAATAAGATAACTTCCACCTTGAACACCTTGAGCTTTAACAGCTGATAAAATACTCAAGTTTCTACTTCATATTTAAAAATGCCTAAAGGAAATAGAAAGCAGATGAGAGTTTAGGTCTGAAGACATAGATTTGGGATTCACTGTCATTAGCATAGAATTGATGATAATAATGATTAGAATGGATAACATTCCATAGAAATGAATAGCATCAAGTTCTGCTTTCAGCAATAGGATCAGCTACATATTCCAGAAAGACCTTCTACTACAAACCCTGAGAAATTCTGGATAAAATAAAACAAACAGACTTTAAGGCATAGATGAGCAACAAAAGAGTAAGAGAAATTCACAGGTTTAAAAAAAGAAGCCTAGGGCTTCCCTGGTGGCGCAGTGGTTGAGAGTCCGCCTGCAGATTCAGGGGACATGGGTTCGGGCCCCGGTGCGGGAGGATCCCACACGCGGCTAGGCCCGTGAGCCATGGCCGCTGGGCCTGCGCGTCCGGAGCCCGTGCTCCACAAACGGAGAGGCCACAACAGCGAGAGGCCCGCATACCGCAAAAAAAAAAAAAAAAAAAAAAAAAAAAAAAAGCCTAAAAGCCTGAAACTGAGTGTAAGCAAGTGCTAAAGTCACAGATTGCCTATGGGCATCTCCTGACAGCAGAAATCTAGATGGCCAAGACCAAGAAAGGTGAGAAGACCTCAGTCTGGGTCACAGTAATAAGTCAAATCTGAGACTCCTACAGAAAGTTGGGTTACTTGAAGGGATATTCACTCAGTAAAAATGTGAGCCAGAAAAAGATTCATCCACTGGGAAAGAGAGCAACAGAGGAACCAGTTTGCCTTAGGTCTTGGTAGAAAGGAAAAATGAGTCTGCATTGGAAATTCATAATGACAAGCCTGCCCTCACATGGGGTAGGGACTTGAACACATGTTACCTTTGTATTCTAGTAAACTGCAAGCAAAATTAATTTTTAAGGGCTTCTAGGTTATTAGCGGCCCAGGACACCTGACAGAAGGAAACACAAATCCTGTCTAGAGAAATAATTCCCTTAACTTAGATTCCTCAGAAACGCCATAAATTAATATCAGCAAAAAGGAAGAATATAAAGTAAAATTATCAAAAACACAGGTAAACAACGCACTAACAACAAGTCAGAGAAAAACAGCCCATGGTCTTCAAATGTTGGAATAATCAGGTACAAATTATCTTAAAATATGATTTAAAAGTTTTGAGGGTAAAGAGAGAATTAAAAATAAGAATATAGAACATGGTACTTTCAAGAAATACCAAGGAACATTTGGAAAAGGACTCAAAAGAACTTTCATACATTAGTAACATGAATTTTGAACTTCAAAACTCAGTGGATTGGTTAAACAACAGATTAGACACAACTGCAGAGAGAACTGAAGAAATCATAAGAAAATCATAAGACAGATCTGAAAAATTCAAAAAAAAAGAAAAAAATGCAGCACCTTTAACAGAGGAAAAAATAAAGAAATGAAGAGAATTGATATTCAAAGAATTGATGGCTTTGAATTTTTTTGACTCTCTGAAAGACATGCATCTTCAATTCAGGAAGCACAATAATACTAATAAGAGTAAATACCAGGAAATTTCCATTTTACTACATGATTGTAAAATTTCAAAACACTATTGTCAAAGAGAAAATCTAAAATGTAGCCAGAGGAAGGGAAAAGTGCATAAAAATTGGTAACAGACTGTTCACAGACTCTCAGCAGCAATATTGGAAACACCAGTAGAATAATATCTCCAAAAGTTATGTATAATTATATCCCTGCCTGAAGAACAAGAGTGAAAAAGGATATTTTTAAATAAAAAGAAAATAAAGATAAAAAGTCTACTACAAATGCACCATCGCTAAAAGAAGTTTTAAAGAATGAACTTTAGGAGAAAAGAAACTCATTTCACGAGGTAGACCTGATAGTCAAGAAGGATTGGCAAGAAATGAACTGGTAAATATGCAAGTAAATATAAATGAATATCTGTGTATGAAATGATAGTAATTTGAAAAAAAAAGAACCAAAATATTGCACCAAAATAACATTTCAGAATATGTGTGAGACATTTATTGAGAAAATTTCATTGAAAAACAAAAAGAATACGTAAACCAATGGAAAGATATATCATGTTCATGTATAGAAAGATGCAATACCACCTAAATGTCAATTATCCCAAAAAATAATTAGAAATGCAACAAACTTTTAATTGAAGTGCTAAAAATGTTCTTTCTTGGAACTTGGAAAATTGATTCTAAAATTTATATCAAAGAGCAAAGTGCCAAAAATAACCAAGATGCTCCTCAGGAAGACAAGTATGTATGAGGAAAGTCGGGGAAGGAATTTGTAATAACAAAGCTTTTTATGAAACTATAGTGTTAGTTTTGAATCATATGAAATGGACATTTTTATAGGGCAAAAACTAATATTGCTAACTTCTCATAGTTCAATATAATAATAAAAAAGATGTAATAAAGTATTGGTTTAGAGAACAACAAATAGATGAGGAAAATTCAGACTAGAGTACTTTGGGATGGGCCCATGCATATTTGGAAACTTGTCAGAACGGGCATTATAGACCATTGGAAGAAAAAAAATATAAAGATGCTGTAATAATTAATTATCTGTTAGGAAAGTAAAGCCAAATTAGATTTCTTACCTAATATCATAGACAAAATTAGCTCCAGGTAGATAATCACATACTTATGAAAAGCAAATATTTAAAATGCTAGAAGAAAACATAGGAGAATGTATTTACAGATATGTTTTCTCCTTCTTCTACAGTAAAAAAAATTTCAGGTGGGCACATGGCTGTCCAAAATAAAGACATTTTCTAACCTTCTTTGCAGGTAGGGTCATCTTGTGACAAAAGTTCTGGCCAATGGGATATAAGTGGAAATGTCCATAAAAATGTTTCTAAGAATCTCCTTAAAAGATAGCTGATACACCCATACTTTACCCCCCCCCCTTTTTTTCTCTTCCTTTTTGCCCTTCTGCCTGGGATATGGGTATATAAGAACAATAAGACATCATGAGGGTGGAGCAGAAAGCTAGAAGAAGCCTAGATCTCTCAAGACTTCATGGAACACAGCTTCCTTACCTTCTGCAGATTTCCTACCTCAGGATTTTTGCATGAGAGAGAAAAATTAGCTTCTGTCTTGTTTAAGTCATTATTATTTTAGGTCTCTGCTCCTAACGCACAGGCAGACCTAATGCTAACTAGTGCAATTCGCAATGACATGTCTTCTCTCCTTATTTTAGAAAGTCTACAAGAGAAAAACAGGATAGGAATAATCCTATAGGAACATCCACTTTTAATAGACTAAATGGGAAGAGAGAAGAATAAAAAAGAAAGAAGCTATAAGAGTTTAGAAGGGCCACATGCTGTGAAATACAGAGAGTGAGGATGGGAAAAAAATTACCTGTGGACTTGTCTAGATTAGAAGGAGGTCACTGGTGACTTTAGAGGACTCCAAAGAATATTTCCAAAGAATGACTAAGAAGTCAGTGAAGCAACACAACACTCAAGGGATTATTGCCACTTGCACGTTACTTGGAGGCCTTCCAGCTCCACACAAAACCAGCATACAAACACGTTTGGTGTTTCTGGGCTACGGGTGTAACTAGATGTACCTGAATCATCAAGAAACAGAAATAACCTTTACCCTGGATAATTTCTTAATGTCTCTTCCATAATTATGACACACCCAGTAGGAACAGGCCTGGTCTACTCTATCTGGTCACAATTGAATTGATAATTCAATAGGGATCCAACCTATCTCTCGTCTTCACTAAACAAGGGGATTCTTTTTTCTCTATTGTTTAGAAGGTAACCATTTTATGCCATGGGATGAACTACATAGATTACTACCAATGTGTATTATAGATATCCATAGAAGTGTCCACCTGTAACAGGAAATGACAAATCTTCTGAAGGTGCAACTAAAATGTGGGCCTGATAACACTCACCATCTGTATGGAAGCCCTGAGCACCAGAACAATGGAAGAAGTGCATGCAGGCCAGAACTTAGAACTTAACAAAACATGAGTAGGCATTCCCCGGTTATACCCAAGGGAGATGCTTTTCAGAAATGTGCACAAACTGAGAATACATAGGCCCAAAGAAATTTTTCCATAAGAAATAGTGGTAAAGAATAAATTTAGGGGATTTCAGTCATTACAACATACAGCCTCTACTTATACATCCTTCAAGTATAATAGGGAGCACACTTAAATGGGTAGAGTAAGTAGTGGAGTTGACCAAAAAAAAAAAAAAATTAGTGTTGGGTTTGATGAAGGAAAGTGCAGCCATTACAAAAGCAAGGGAGGTTTGTCTCTATAGGGTGATGACTGTTGGAAATGGGGGATTATGGTCCCCTAGTACCATCAGAGGGTGGAAATTCCTAAACTTTCCCTTAG
Source organism: Globicephala melas (assembly GCF_963455315.2). Taxonomy (NCBI): domain Eukaryota; kingdom Metazoa; phylum Chordata; class Mammalia; order Artiodactyla; family Delphinidae; genus Globicephala; species Globicephala melas. The sequence goes on from NC_083315.2 coordinate 154,823,922, forward strand.
GATTTTCTTCACTTTAAAGAAACTTTCCTATGCCAGACATTTACAATGCACCCCTCCCAGTAGAATTTGGTAGAGCACCTAAACCTCAAACAATTACGGTAGCAAGGGCAACCTATCAGGTATAGATAAATAGAAACACAAAAAGCAATGAAAACTTGGTGGCTGAAGTAGGAACACCTGATGAATAGACATCCTGCAGCATTTATTGGGGATGCCACCTCCTACAGGAGTGGCCTATGAGGACACCTAGGCCTGTGGTCTGTACACATGTTATTAAATTGCCTAAACTGCCTCACATGTGTTGTCTAAAATATATGAATCAAGATTTTTTGCCTCAATTACCTAGACTAAATCAACAACACAATCCACTCCATTCCATCCCATATCCATAATCATGGCATTAGGCTAAAGTTCTTATTTTTTTTTGGAAGGAGAGGAGCAAAGCCAGGAGAGGAAACAGAAGTTAAACTCCCTTTTCTAACTTTTTTTTTTTGGCCGCGCTGCATGGCATGCGGGATCCTAGTTCCCCGACCAGGGAGGGAACCCCAGCTCCCTGCAGTGGAAGCGTGGAGTCCCAACCACTGGAACGCAAGGGACATCCCCAAACTCCCTTTTATGAAGCAGGAATGGGAATGGGTGGGTTCCTGGATCCCTAGCATTCTTTCAGTCCACTCTCCCTGGTTTGGGCCAGTTAAAATGGCTACCATTTGTCAAGAGGTACCTGAAATCTCTGCCACTACTCTAGAAGACCTAGGCAACTGCAAGACCCAGAACTGTCACCCCTGGGTATTTAAGCTACATTGTACAAGTGTCAGTTTGGGCTCCAAGGGGATCAGGGCTCTAGCCAGTCTTGGTTCCTGAAGGTAGAACCATGAATTCCCAAAGTCTAGATGTGCAGGCTCACCCAGGACAGCTCATTAATTTCATAATAACAGACCCTGCATTTTCCTGATTAAGTTTTCAATTCTTTTCACTAGTGTATGTTGGGAATTTATTCTACTCTAGCAGATCTTCCTTTTGTCTCTTGCATAAATCTAGGCCACATCTTGACCAAGATGACTAAACCACAGTGAATCCTCACCCCTGTGAAAACTGGGAAAGAAAACTGGGAAAGGATTGTGAATGCCTTTGCAAAATGCCCCAATGCAACACATTATTATACTAAGGAATTTTATTACAAATTTTCCTGGAATATATTTCAGGGCTCAATGCTGGCTGGAAGACGCCCTTATTTTTAAAACACCCTTTTCTATGTTTCTTTTTCTCCAGTTCCTTCTACAAGTCCTTCTAGATGGAGTTAAATGGCAAAACTTCAAGGTTTTACAGTTCAGTATATTTGAAGATTATACATTAGATACTATGATGCTTAGATTTTTCATTTACCAGCCAGACTATAAACACTGACAGTATGGGAAACCATATTTTATACCATTTGTATATATACCCACCGAAGGTAGGTTTTGATGTTTTGATGACTAGTGCTTTATTTACGACAACAGGTGCCCAAACATTCATTGGTGACTTTATTGTTGGTTATTTAACTGTCTGCTCACCCCAAAGAGGAAGAAATACAAAGAAATACAAAACGTATCTCCTATCCTCAGTTCTCTCAATTTTTATGAATTGGATTGAATTCTCCCCTCTAAAAATCATCGACATATTTTAGTGTCTTTATGACTGCTTTGGCCTTCTTAGTCCCAACTAATAGACACTCTGTAAATACATACTGATTAAATGGGAGACATTCATCTTCTTCTCCATCTAAATCTTGCCCATCCTCCTAGGTCAATTCAAGTCCTTTTAAACTCCACAAAGTCTCCCCTGAGAGCTCTATCCTTTCTCTGAACTTGTTTTTAATGTTGTACCTATCCGATCACTTATTGAGGTGCCCCTCATTTTTAGGGAAGTTAAAAATAGTAGCCATTGAATTAATTTCTGATACCTTGTATATTCTCAGCATTTCTTGCTGTCCTTCTGGTAACAGACACTACTCCCTTGACAACAGAGTGAGCATGTTACACAAGCTGGTCCAGCTCAAGTCCTTCCCTCGGGATAGGTTAAAACTCTATCTGAGCCACCTGATAGTTAGAATAAGTGAGGAGCTTCCCCCAGCCAGGTTACCCAGCATAAGGAGAAGCTGGTCTGAAAGAAAAAGCTGACACCCAAAAAAGAGAAGAGACAAAAGACCTAGCAAGCACTGAAGATTTCTAAGTCACTGGATTTTGCTGTCCCTGAGGTAAGTTTCATCCCAACTATTTGCAAGGTTTGGTTATATCAGCCAATATATTCACTTTTTTTTGTAGACTAACATCAGTTTGTCACTTGCAGTTTTGTTTTTGTTTTTGTTTTTTTGCGGTACGCGGGCCTCTCACTGTTGTGGCCTCTCCCGTTGCGGAGCACAGGCTCCGGACGCGCAGGCTCAGCGGCCACGGCTCACGGGCCCAGCCGCTCCGCGGCATGTGGGATCTTCCCGGACCGGGGCACGAACCCGTGTCCCCTGCATCGGCAGGCGGACTCTCAACCACTGCACCACCAGGGAAGCCCTTGTCACTTGCAGTTTTGACGAATCCATGACAGGTGCCTTGAGTGAGTCACGTCTTTGTGAGTTTAGTTTTACTGCTTTTGTACATCCCATTGCACCTAGCACAGGGTGCACCCTGCAAGGAATAGAAACTCAGTCAGTAGTTATCAAAGTAATGATTCTTTAAATTTCCATTAAAATTCTGGAATATTATATGACACTACAAATATTAATTACTATGTGTAGGAAATATGAGCAGAAGTCTCAGATACTAATACTGTGGTTAAGTCACCTGTTTTGGGGAACAAAATGCACATATTTAACCATGTTGCAAATATATTCCTTGTCATTAACAGGCCACTGCCTTCACCAACCATTCTTATCCTTTATATCTTCGCATAGTGGAAAGTGCTTGATATAAATGTTTTCAGATGTTGATGTTTTTATCACACACTATTGTACTACTGATCATGTAACGAAGTATACACACACGCATATATATACACACAAACACACACACACACACATACATACATACAGTGTGTGTTATATGTACTGCTTTAACCAACTTCCTTGAAAGTTTTTTTATTGCACTTAGAAACTTGGGGTATAAATGTAACAAAGTAAAAGTTTGCTCCACAGTCTCTTTAACAGCCCCCCTTTCCATTAATTCTGTGTGCAACTTGTTCATGAATATGGAAAGTATCTGAAGATTTTCTTTTAACTTGTCTTGATTTCCTTGAAGACTCTGGCGCACAGCATGAGATTAAAATAACCTGGCATTGCTGGTGATTTTGCCCACAAATACCAAGGAATAAATATTAGAATGATGGATTCCCTTTCCCTTGTCAACCATGAACATATTCCAGCCAGGGGCAAGGTCTAGAGAGTAAGTTAAAAATAAACAAACAGAACCAAAGAGTAACTTTATTCTTTTTATTCAAAGTTTATTAAAATACAAGAACAAATTTAAAAGCACATGTACCACTCAGCACCAATATAATAACTGATTTCTACTGATAATCTCCAAAGCATTTCTGTTTCTGCAGCTAAGAAGCAGAGATATACACACACACATTCTCACCACATTTACCCAGTACTCATAGCATCATGCCCCGAATATTCTCCTTGATAGGGAGGCAAAGATGGGCAGAGGCAAACGAATGTGACTCTATCCAACCACTAACTGAGTCGATGACTCTTTCGTCAGTAGTTATCATTTGCACACTAGTAACCTCTGCACATCCCAATCTCCCTGTTTGGGCGCCCGATTACTTGGGCTAGTGATAGAGTCTGGTGATAATGTGACGCAAATTTAAACAAAACTGGCCAACGTTCCCTACCCAATATCTTTTAATTGCTTTGGTTATAAAGTACTGGATACGAATGTCTTCACATCTTCCAATCTTAACACACACAAAAACCACACCGACCAGTGACATGGTCTGGAGAAGTCTTGAAACAATTTTATTTCTTTGCCACTCCCCTCTGGGGTCTTCTTTCATTTACGTGTTCACCTATTTGCTTTTCTGGGGGAAAAGGGGAGTTTTGTGCCAAAATAGTGACTTCATTAAACATCTCCTGGGTCTTCGAAGTCTCTGCAGCAAATAGTAAATGAACTCCCTGGAGTTCTAGTGCAGCTGCCCAAGATGGGCAGAGAGCCCCAACTTGCACGAGCAGTATTGTTTGGAGATCTGTACATGTTTGCTTTCTATTGGTTCAGACTCACCTTGGAACAGAACTGGATCTTAAGTCTGAGACCTTGCTTCTAGTGCTATCCAGAACAGAAGGCATTAGGAAGTGGCCCAATGTTTTGCTAAAGTCACTCAATGACACTCATCAGCCCTCCTCCAAAGGTGAGAAGTTTCTTTTCAAATCTTCCAGGATCAGTAGACCAAGCCCTCAGGGCCTAGTTCTTCCCAGTTAGCAACTTCCTGGATCTCCAAGTCCCTGTCCCCCTTCTTTCATAGGGGACCTCAGGACACTACCAAGACAGCGTGGGTCACCAAGCAGAGGTTGGTAATTATGCCCCATCTGGACTTACACAGGAAGACTGGGTTTAGCTTCTATTTTTAAGATAAAGGAAGAAGTACAGAGGAGGTTGTAATATAACTAAAAACATTTTAGCTCTGATTTTTGGCAGTATCATTTTAAAAAAAAACTCCTGGAATTAAAAATCTTATTGTTAATCTCCACTGCTCAGAGACATAACATTGGGTATATTCTGAAAAGCTCTAAGTGCTGGTAAAGGTTTTTATTAATTCTTCAGTGGGACAGAAGTTAGCGTCTACATTTTCCATTTTGCAATGGCCATGTGATTCTAATTAAGCTTATCTTCCAACTATCAATAAGAAATTAGGTAGAATAAAAGTCCATGTTTATCCTCTTATGATTTACAGAACAGGAAGTCCTGCACATCAGTGCGTTCTTCTTGCTGCGGACATGGCCCATAGTGCATGCTGAGGGCACCTTGTATCCAGCTGGGAGTTTTCCAAAAGGCGTAGACATTGCCTTTAACCTACCTCTCTGGTATTTTATGCATCAAGGCAGCACCCGTGCATGACCTCACCATATTTCATAATTTTTATTCAAGAGCCCAAAAAGTGAAATACACTCAGGCAAAATGAAAGACAGCAGGCCTTTCTTCTCTCCTTGATCACAGAATCAGCATTTCCTGGTTAATGGTAGGAGAACTTAACTAAATCAACAGACCATTTCAAAGTTGATGTTACCAAAAATCAGGGGTACATTCTATAAACAAGGCGAAGACAAAGGACCAGAGATCGAAAGTCATATGAGTTAAACGACTGTAACTTTAGCTATACAAAGCAAGAACAGCATTACTAACCTGCTTCTGAGGAGGTCAGTTACATTTTAATATCTGTATCAAACACTTCTACCCTACCATGCAGACATTTCAGTCATGCCCATTCAAGAAAGTCATCCTTGATTCCACTAATGTTTTCTCTAAGCAATAAAATAAAGTAAGTTTTGAATAGTTCCAAGACATAAGTCTTTCAAACACTAAATGTCTGAGTAAATCCAGATGTTATAATAATACCTAAAATTGCTTGGAAACTATTTCTACAATGGACAAGCTAATCCAGTTTAAAAGACTAAACTGATAGCTCCATGTAAACATAGCCTATGGGGTGGGGGGCAAATGTTTAAGTATTAAAAAGAAGAAATCATATATATATGTTTATATATATAAGCTTATAATGTATAAGTTTATATATATATATATATAACTTATAATTTTTGCCTTGTGAGAATAGGAACTACAATTCTTCAAAGAAACATACCTTATAAAAGATAGGATAGGTAGGGTGGGTATTGACAATCTAATAATTTCTCTGAACATACCAGCTAAACATTGATTCTCCTCTATCTCAAATAATGAGTTCTTGTTAAGTTCATAAAAGATACACCACAGGAAATCATAAAAGTTCATGATGAGATAAATAAGTTACATAATTATAGGCTTATCCTAACTCTGATAACATCAAGCCATTCTACATATTGTAGGATTCCTGAGCTTTGTCAATTTACTTTCTCTTCTGGCCCCCTAAAGCCTTTCTTCCAGTAACTCTTCTATGTTCCACTGAACATATCTTTGTCCCTGATAGTCAGCCTATGCCTCTGTATGTTTACTTCCGCTGCTTCACTTCTCCATTGCCCTATCCTCAGGGAGAAGAATTGCACACACACAACCTTCTCTTTCTTTAAAAATATATCACAGCTGGGTAGTTTTCCCATCATCCTTTTCCCCAGACGACTAGCACTGCCTGCCTTAGCCAAATCTCATCCCCCCACCAGCATCTCTAACATCCTGTTCCCTTATTGTACATGTAGAACAAAGGGGAATTTTAAGGACAACAGTGTGAGTGGGCTGCCACCAATTCTTCATTTTTCTTCTCCTGGGTACCACATAAATCTCAACACCATTTTGAAGATAAAAATCAGTGGGGTCCGCCGATAAGCCTTGAGTCACAGAGTTTAACTATTGAGGACTCAGAAATAATCTATTCTCAATGTGATTTTCCAGAAATTCATTAGATAATGTCACATTTTCAAAATTTGTTCCTTTGTGGGCGCATTTTGTAGAATTTAGAACAGTGGGAAACTTAAATGTTGCAGTTAAAAATAATCAGTTAAAATGGTGCTTTAATATCTAAACAATAAACTATGTAGTGATATGACTATTATGTTGTTCCATTAAAAAAAAATAGACTTTTGGTTCTTGTACACTCAGTTCCCACTTTTTTCTCATTTCAGGCAACTAGTTCAGGAAGGTAGTTTCAATTTTAGATATCTTTTTCTATTAGTTTTATTTTATGATTCAATTATTAATGGAATGGTCATAGGAACCTTTGATTGTACATATAAATATGGCCATATACTGTGATTTGATAACATCCTCAAATTTACAATAAAAAAATTAAGATACAAAATTGGTTGGTCTATTCTTTTGGAGGTTAGGATATTAGTTATTACTTATATTAGTTATGAGTAAAACTATAGTATCTTCATTTTAAAGAGAAATATGGTATATATTAAAATAGCATTATAAAAATGTACTATAGAGGCCTTAGATTACTATACCTCAGCTAAGAGGAACAAAGGAAAACCCAAGTCCAAATTCAAATATTAATGGGAATTCCATGGTACTGAGAATTGCCTTATAGCAAAGCCTCCAAAATCACTGATGGGAATTGTCTCAAACTTACTCTTCTTCCATTTTGCTCCTGAAGAAACCTTGTTTGTTTTCACCTATCATTCATTACAGTTCACCTACTTTGGGAGAAAAACAGTGCTGCAGCTGAATGGCCAGGGAACCTACATCCCACAGCAGCTGAGAATGTGTATATATAAAATATATACTGCTGAGCTCAGCATTCAGAGAACACTGCCATAGAGACCGAGACCAAGAAGGAGTGGGACCAGAGCAAAATCGTAGGGATGGAGAAGGATAGACCAGCACCACTGGACCCACTGGTTTTACCTTTCATCAGCATCATGGGGTATAATTCACCTACTGAAAATGTACACACCACAAACATGTTTCAAAAAGTAATACAAATATTAAAGCGTCTCTTCCCTCTCAATCTCTCCTTCTCCTCAATCTAGGAGTATATGATAAATACATTGATTTCATACGTATATTCTTGATGCTATTTTAGTGGAGTTTCTTCTTTTTCTAGCTTTGTGTATGTTTCCATGTTTCTGTGACTAACAAATTAGTCCCACTCTCTACAGTTGCAAGGTGAAGCACTATGAAGTCTCCTAATCCTTCTGCCGCCTCCTTTTCCTAGCTTGTCAATTCGATTTTCTTCTAGCACTTTCCCCACCTGCCTAGAAAGTAACCATCAGAGATCAGATGATCATTCTAACCCTCCAGGTAGGGACCATTCTTGGTATCTGCAAATATAGCTGCGAGTTCTGGGATATTTAGACTGGCGTAGAGCACCACATGGCTAGAAACTAGAAGATCAGAGACTACTGTGACATGTTAAACACCAAGGTCCTAACCACACGGCCTGGGCTTGAAGATTCATTATAAGTAAACATTTGGGAATTATCCAGTTGGGCTCTATCCATGCTGAAGAAAGCCTAAGCAATACCCCATATAGTAACAAGGATGGTAGTTATTCAGGTAAGTCTTTTCTTCAGGTCCCAAGGCATGAATCAGAGGTATCACTTCTTTTTCAGGGCAGAAAGGAACACATGCTGAAACAAGGTTTCTTCCTCTCCATCTTGGGATCTTTTCATTCAGGGCTTTTCACCAGGAAGAGAAGTAACGGGGCTACTATTTAGCCAAAAGCCATTTGAGTGGTGAAAGTAGTATCGAGATGTTAGAGGTTTATGTTCTTCTGACACGTAAATTCCTGTCTTTCAGTGAGACAATGGGACTCAGTTGAAATAGTGGATTCAGTTCTTAGTTTCCTTGTCTTTACATAACTTAAAAAAAAAAATCTCTATTACAATCATACCTTTAACCAGCTAATCTAGCTTTCATCTCTTGCTGAAATTCTTCTCCAGCCAACGCCGGACTTCTTGAAGGTTGTAGTAGAAGGGGCCCTTTCCTCCCAGATAAGCAATTTTCTGTCTCTGCACAATACACACACGTTCAAAGGCTACCCCATAAGCGACATTGGCATTATTGTCCATGCGGTCAGCCACAACTTGGCACTGGGGCGGCAAGGAGAAACGCTCCATTAGCTGGTGGGCTGCTGCACATCGGTCTTCCTGGTTCCGGTGCTTCTTCACCTCAAAAGACAAAGAAGAATCCCCAGGCACCGCCCAACCATCTGAAGGATGAGCCTCATCAATGTAGACCAACAGGAAGTCAGCCACTGATGAGAACTCTTCCACCAGTTTGCTGAAGGCTGGCAGCTGGTTAGTAAAAGGAGGTCAAGTGGCTGAGCCGAAGTTGACCACCAGTGGGCGCTCAGGGCTGGCAAAGTCAAGGAGGTGGCACTCAGCTCCATCAACTGTTTTCTCATGGGCACCATTTTCACTGCTGTCATCTCCTTCAGGATTGGAGACATGCACCACACTGGAGTTGGGAGCATCTTCACCCAGTTTCACCTGGTGGTGAAAAAAAGAAAGAGGGAGAGAATACCACATTGAACACATTGTCACTTTAATTCACTCTGTATAGAAACAACTGGCTCTAATAAAATGTGGTATTTCCTTCAGAGGATATGGTAAACATACATTGATTTGAGTAAAGAGCCATTGTGGCAGGTAATATAATGAATGGCCCTGAAGAGAATAAAAGTCCTTTTCATTCTGTATAGTCACTAAAGGTAATTATTTTCATGATTGAAGGCGCTGCAGTTAACTCTCTTCATAATTAAGTTGAGACTGGTATTCTTTACTATCCTTATTTTGTGTCAGTGCTTAGCACACAATATACAACAAATGATTAATTGCCTTCATTTTTGTGGGGTTTTTCGTTTTTTGGCCGTGCCCTGCAGCATGCAGGATCTTAGTTCCCCAACCAGGGATCGAACTCGTGCCCCCTGCAATGGTACTGCGGAGGCTTAACCACTGGACCACCAGGGAAGTCCTTGCCTTCATTTTAAAAGTAAAAAGTGAATGGTCCACTTTAAAATAAATTACCAGAATTGTGGGACATAGTACCTCTGTCTGTATTCCCACTTCTGAATTCTAAAGTACTCAGAAAAGACCTTTATTTTCTTGCCTGATACTAAGTCATTTAAGCTCAACCAATGGACAAGGGTACCAGTGGGCTCTATTCCTGTCCAGAACTAGAAAACCGGGGGTCCACCATTTATAAGAAGAGCTACTCCCATTTAATCTCTTCAGTACTTCAGCTTTCCCATCTGTAAAATGGTGATAACAACCCCTATCTTCCTCATACGGTTATAGGAGGATGACACAGGAAGAGAGCTTTGTACGCTATAAATCATTGTGGGTGTGTAGTTTGCCATTATAGATGCCGCCCAAAAATGTGAAACAGAATACTATTTTCCTGACCAATTCTCTGTTTAAAAAAATATCTACTGTTAGAAGTGATTTGAGCTCTCCTCAGTGTGACATCCTTCCCAAAGACTTCTATGGCTACTGAATACTTTGGGGTTCTTTTGACTAGAACCTCGCCATTTCCATTAAACAAACAAATGAGTGAACAAAAACATAAAATTTTACTTTCTGCAGAATTCTACTTTTAATTTCTCATATTACATGTGTTTTTTGTTGGTTTCACTTTTTTAATCTAAGAAGTCACAAACCATTTACTTTTCTACCACACATTTTATTATCAAGTTCCTCTGAACTATAAAATACTCAGGCAGAAGAGGTATAGAGGAAAATTGTTCCAGGTACCCTCTTTGCACGTAGTTTAAATTGTTGAACACAGACTGAAAGAAAGTTTGCTGGTCTTTGAATCTGTAAACTGATAATAAAAAGCAGGCAACATAAAAGAGCCAATTACTTCAGTTTGAATTAATACAATTGGATCTTCCCCTAGAACGCTTTAATCAAAGCCAGTAACATTGGGGACAACTTACAACAGTATAGTTGATTTTTATACACTATCCTTAACATTATAAAACACTTCCAACTGGATCGACTTTTTCCCCTCATATAAATACCACCACATATAACATTGCTGTTAATTGAAGTCACTTAGAAGTGAATTGTTAAAAACTCAACAATCCAAACTGATAAAAAAAAAAAGCACTCAAGGGCTTTTATTCAGAAGCTTCTATCTGATGTTAATGCATAACTCATTTTAACTGCAGAGGAAGAGGTAAAGAAGCCCTTTCTCTCCCTTGTGAAAAATCCTAGCAGGGCAGGTCTGAAACAAGTACTGTTAGTTTTCTAAAAGAAATCTTAGAATAACAAATTTCTTTCTTAGAAAAGGAAGCTGTTGGTGTGGTTTAAATAAGTTCATTTGTTTTCAGTCACTATCAGGAAGAAAGTTGTTTTATTTGTATTTTCTTGGTTAATTTGCAAGTGACACTAGGTGAAGAAACCGAATAAGCCACTTTTAGCTGGACTGTTTTATATGAGCTAGACTTGTCTCTGAGGTTTTAAAATATACTTAAAATTTAAAGATATATACATTTTAAAGGTATTATAAACTTTTAAATCTATGGGTTCTTTTTGTACTTCTTTGTAGATTTAGGTAATAGGTAGCGTTACCATCACCTTCTCGTTAGATGTTTCCCACGTCAAATAGCAATAATGATTCTAGGACGGCTGCTTTTAACAATATCGTTGTGCTGTGTTTTGCAACACACTGTGATATAACGATCTGAATGCATTCAGATCAGTCTGAATCCATTAGTTGTTTTAGCAACTTCTCATTAAGTGAGCAACCCATACACAGGAGAAAAATCATCTCTGGACTACAGACTTAGAGGTTCTTGGTAGGTAAAAACATCCACCTGCATTTCTGAGTCATTTTTAAGAATTCTGAGCAACTGTGCTGCCTTGTTAAATGGGCCTCTGTCGCCCCTGACTCTCACCCAAGCTGAACTGTTGATCCTTGCATTATTCCTGATTATTCAACTGAGTAATCTAATCTGACTTCAGTCACAGGTGACACTCTTGTTACCTGTAATTAATTTTCTTGGAAAGGTAAAGCACCTTCTCCTTCTCCTTAGTGACAATGTATCATCCAGCCACATAATTCTTTTCAAAATACAAACAGACTAGTTCAACTTAGAAAACTTAGAACAAGTACAACATCTTAACTTTAAAATCAAAAGTGAGGAAAGTTACCAAGTACGTAATGCTCTTTGGTATTTGGGGGAGGGGGGTGGTGGGAGGTGTTGGTATTTTGTTAAGCTGGGGGAAAACTTATACATACACTTTAAAATTTTTTATTACATACATTATTGTTACTATTAATTGTTGCTATAATCCTAGGTAGAGGTCAGTGAAGAATTTTAGGCTTAATAATAACCTTAACCTACACTGAACACAATCACATTTGGGTGATGGATGAGCTAACTGAGGCAGCTTATTTAGAAGAGCGAATCCTGGATCCCACTGTAGAGTACCGCCACGATCGACACCTAATGCTGTTGATCTGTTCTTGATTATCTCAGCTGGTCAGTGCGTAAAATGAAAGTAACCAAATCCTCTTCATTTTGTTGAGCAGCCGTAGGACTTGACTGCAGGTCAGAATGTCATAAACAGAATTATCCTTTTAATGAGCATGACTAGGTAAGAGAAAATGCACAGGTAAGAACAGTGCTATTAATAAAACTACAAGGGAAAAACACACACCCATTTTTTGGAAGTCCAGATGTGAGTAGACCAGTAGTCTGCTTTTATAAGTGTCACAGACTAATCATAAAATTTGTCCATCTTTGCTAAAAACTGCTGATAGAGGACAATTTAGCAACAATAAAGAAAAAAAAACTTTAACAATTAAAAAAGTGAAAGTCTGTCTTAAACTGAAAAAAAAGAATCTTTTAGAAGGACATTATTGTTCATTTCTCGTCTTCCTATTCGGTCACCATGAAAATTAAATACGTATTGTGACCAAAGTTACAAATGGAGAGTTTCTTGGTTTGCTTGGCTTTTCACCCTGCTGAGATGGAATGGGAGAACCACCATTGTCTTCAATGATGGAAGATCTTTGCTTTCCTCAGGAGCAAATCATTCCTTGACAAAAAGCCAGAATGATGAAGAAAATAAAGTTGGTCCCATAATAACATTTAGGCTGCAGGAAAGAAGCTCGACAAAAACAGGTTATCCCCTGGTACTCCCAAACTTTGTTTTAATTTCCCACAGTGGCACAGAAAGTCTCCTGGCCACAAGTTACCTATCATCTTAATTTCTCCTTCTTAGAGGGTTTGTGTTTGGTTTTTGTCCTTAATGAGACATATTTGCCAAAGAGGCATTCAAAAGGCATTTTTTACTCTTGCGGAAGAGTAATTAGGTCGGTACCTCTTTCCCTGCCAGCATTAGCCGCTCTAAAGAGAACCCTGCCCAGTATTTAATGCCCAAACACAAGCATCATTTCCACTAATTGGTCTTGAAGTTCCGATGTTCCCAAAGGGTCTCTTTATTTTGCAAGGATCAGAAAGGACATACGTAAAATGTAATATCGTCATCACTGACTTTTCTCTCTCTCATCTGCACTATTACGGTTGTCCTTTCTTATGTTTTTATAATCAACATGAACACAACACCAACAAGGGAGGAAAATAAAGGGTTTGTATTTTTACAACAGAAGACATCTCTGGGCCAAGCTCAAATGTTGTGATAGCCATATTTATAAATATGAACAAGAATGTAAATATATGACATATATTTGATTCCCTTGATGATGGGATTCCTTTTGCTGACAGTTTTCAGTGCATGGGGAAAAGGATAATGCTGCTTTAGCATGTGGACTGTGAAATGCAGGGCAAGGGGAAAAAAAAGAAAGAACCATTCATCAAGGAGAAGCTGGAAATAGAGCATATACTACTAACCTTGTTTTTTTTTTCTCTTCCACAGCCTGAGAAAGGCTTCTGGACAAAATATCACCTAATCTCAAGATAGAAAGCAAAGCAGATGATAAAAATGGGGTAGGTATGTGGCAGAGTTATTTTTACACATCCTTTTTGCTCTCCAAAGCCCTGGAATGGCTTTATTAACTGTCAGGAAATTTCAAATTCTTTGACAATAATGACCAGCCTACATCAATGTCCTTACAAATGTGGCCAAACAATTATTAAGCAGCATTTTAACCATTTATATTCAAATTGGCCCAATAAATCAGCGTTGAAGGATAAGCTACCTACTCCTTCCTCTGAGTTCAATTCCCTGTTAGCTATTCTCTTGTTGATTTGTAACTTGAAAAATATAGCTCTAAGCTCTATCACTTCCCAGTGTTTTATCCAAGTGATGGACAAGCTCTGGCTGTAGCCTTCTTTGTGTTCTTTTCGGAATGTTTCTTTCTTAAAAGAGCCATTTTCCATTGTAGAAACGAATGTCAAAAGGCTGAGGTGAATGAAGAGGAGGAAGAGAATGTTAAAGAGACCCTTTCAAAACCAAAATTATATGTTCAAATGAATATGTTTTCTGTGCCACAGCAATATTGACCATGTAGAAGCTAAACTGCTTGTCAGCATCTATACTGTGTGTTTACTTTTACACTTCATTTAGGTGGGAGCCAGGCTCCCAGACAGAGTAGTTTGTTTACTGGTTGTATTTTTGAGTCTTTGAGCACCAGCACAAGGATGCAGTGTTAGATGCAATGACACTGACTAGGGAAAACTTAAATAATAAACATCTGTTATACACCTCAGTCTCTCACAAAATTCAGTAGATTTTCTTTTTCCTCCAAATCTTGCATGGACCTCCCTCTAACCAAACCCAAACTGTCTTTAAGGGCTTCCCTATAAAGTTAATTTTAAATCCCATTCAACATTTTAATGAAGAAGGGTTTTTTGTTTTATTTTGTTCTAATTTGTTTACATTTCTTTGTTGCCTCTTGTAGGAGCCAAACACAGGCACAGCGCTTTTACTGCACTTTCTCTAAATAGCTTCCCAAGTATCTGCCATTCAACAACCGGGAGAATTGGAAATGACATGCCTCATCGTATGGCGTGTGCACATGCCTCACCCTGCAAAACTCCGTTTCTGGGGGTGGCAGCCTCAAAATAACGCAAGTCAGGATTGTGAAACACTGTGATGCCGTCTCAAACAGAGACTCCTCCAGTGTGTCTCTAGACAGGGCTACACCCAAAGGCAGTGGCACAGGTGACAGTAGCATTTGGGGAAGTGATTCAATCTGTTTCACAGATTCTGAGTGACCCTCAAGTGCCACCACAGCCGCGAACGCCCGCCCTTGCTACACTTGGAGACAGAAGGAGACCTAAACTCAGTGCAAGCTGTGTTCACCATGCTTCCATCCATCACACACCCAGTCCAGCCTTATCTCTGGACATATGGGTTCTTGTGTTGCTTCTTCTCCTGGCAGCTATTATATAAGTCATAAAAGCAAACATAATAATGTCAGTCATGAACTTGGTCACTAATCAAATCAGTAGACAGAAACAATACAGGAGAAGAATACACGAACCGTGTGCAAAAAGGAAAACAAATTACTCATCCTTCTCAGTCTCTCAGCGTAGGGATAACGAAATATTGCGACACAATGAAACACTATACATTGGTGAAAAAATAAACAAATGATCAAGTTTATTAGAGGCATTTGTTTCCTTTTCCCTTTTTATTTCAATAAGCTGCTTAATAGGAGAAACGACCTCACTTAATATTTGTGGGTAACATCAACCCCCATATTTTATGTGAGAATATACATGCATACAGGTAAAATTCTCCAAAGCAGTGCCTTTTCTTTTATAGGCAGAAGTCACTTGTCTTTGCAAAAAGTAAGAGTTTAATATGCTGAGACCAAATAACTGACATTGCCCTGTTATCTCCTAACACCTATGAAATACAGGTATAGATGAGGGAACTTCCTAATTCATAACATGCCTGACATACTTGTGCGTGCACACCCCACCCTCCTCCAAATTCTCTACCCCCAGAACAAAATGTGAACATTTCACATTCAGCGTATGCATTTGTGGAAATGAAATGATCATCTCAGTATGTCCTTCCCACATCTCCCATTCACCCCATGTACATAATATAAAGTGAGTTTTTACTGTTAGAACTTTGAGCATCGTTTCGAACTATTATAAAGAAATTTTCACTTACTAAGAAGCGCTCTTACTATGTTCCTGTCTTTAGGACAACAAATGCCAACCTTCTGCAGGTTGCTCTCAATAACAAAGACATGTACTGTAGGAACACTTCCCTAATCCACCATGAGTATTCTCGTCTTGAACACTTATTTGATTTTCAATGGAAGGATCCTACTCTGGATTCCTTGCTACTAGAAATTACTTCTTTTCCATTCCTGGTGCATAGATTTTTTTTTTAATTTTTATTTTATATTGGAGTACAGTTGATTAACAATATTGTGCTAGTTTCAGGTGTACAGCAAAATGATTCAGTTATACAAATACGTGTATCTATTCTTTTTCAAATTATTTTCCCATTCAGGTTATTACAGAGTGTTGAGCAGAGTTCCCTG
This sequence comes from Globicephala melas, assembly GCF_963455315.2. NCBI lineage: Eukaryota > Metazoa > Chordata > Mammalia > Artiodactyla > Delphinidae > Globicephala > Globicephala melas. The sequence goes on from NC_083315.2 coordinate 154,840,022, forward strand.
TGCTGTCCAGTAGGTCCTTGTTGGTTATCTGTTTTAAATATAGCAGTGTGTACATGTCAATCCCAAACTCCCAATCTAACACTTCCCGCCCACCCTACCCCCCTTGGTAAGCATAAGTTCCTTCTCTAGACTTATTTTTCTAGTATTTATTTATGGAGGACTCATTCTCCTTCCCCCTCTTATTCTGAGTTTTCCGGCTCTGTTTCTGAGGTATTGCCTGCCTATAGTACACCACTTCACTAGCTCCCATATTCTTCTCAAACTCCCTTCCTGGCATCTCGGACAAGGTCTCTCAATACTGTTAGGGAAAACCAAGAATGTCTGCTTTGATACTAGCTTTTGCCAGATGAGTCAATTCTTCCTAAGCCCAGGGACATTCAGGAGTCCCACGGGCACAGGGAGAGACAGCAAACTGACAAAGGACCAGTGCCCTTTCCTCTTTGCCCCTTAAGAAGATCTGAGCTGAGGATGCGTCACCATCTCCAAACAGCATGCTTCACTTAGAAACAAAGATCACTCTGGTTTTGAAAGGGCAGCCCCTGGGACGCAGCTTCTGCAGGTAAGTGAGGCGACTGCTACAGTGTTCCAGGCACCAGTTATAAGAGCTTTGAGATTGCCATGAAACATAGATTTATCTGCTCTTTCTAAGACAACTTACTTAACTTTTGAGAAATAAAGCAAATGTGGTTTCTCTAACAAAGTTTGGATTTTTGACAGCTAGTTCTCAGATCTTTCTTCTTCAAACAGATATCTAGTAAGTCCAGACTCAGTGCCTAATAACTGCTTCAAAAGGTTCTAATCCAAATCAAGGTAGATGATGGTGCACACAGGCTTGCTCTCATTAACTCTTACTTCTACCAGAAACGAAGCAGCCACTCTGCTAAATGATACCTGCTGTTATTATTTTGTGAAATCTTGCCAGCTCCCTGAGAGTTTTGAGTGGTGTTTTCTTTTTTTCTTGCTTTTTAATGCCTACCCATTGAACTGTCTTTCCTAATGCACCTCACATAGCCTTTCATCAAGCAAAAAATGCCAGTTCGTGACAAGAGCAGAATAAATGCAGCCGTCTGCCCTCCCCCAACACTTTCTGACTTTTCTCAAAGTTATTCTACAGGCACCAATACCTCCCACTCCAAAGTCACAGCAAGCCATTAACGACCCTTATTAGGAAGACTCCTTCTCAGGTCACGCAGTCACTGTGACTTAATACCTGTCATCCCCAGATCTACTGTGTGTGACAGGTGTAGAGAGCAGACACAGGAGCAACCTTGAGCATAACCGCTAGGCCCCCAAATAGGGCTGCACCGTTCTCACTCCAGTGCTCCAGCTGGCACCCGGCCCCCCACTTTCCAGCCCCTGCCCCGGCCGCCCTGCGGAGAAGCCCCTCTCGGCGCAGCTCACCTGTTTGTAGGCATCGAGAAGGAAGCTCTTCCAGATGCAGCGCATCCCCTCTGAGGTCAGCATGCGCCTCCACTCCCCGCGAGTGGACTTGGAGCGGCTCAGCAACAGCACCACGTGCTTGAGGAGAACGACCGAGTCATAGAGCGCCAGGAAGAGGCAGTTGGAGAAAAAAACTGGCAGAATCTGCAGTGTGATCAGCAAGTCTACGCTGAGGATGCCCATCTTCTCTGCCTCCTGGGTCAGTTGCCTTGTGCGCTCTGGTTCCCCTTCACCCTCTTATTTAAAAGGGGGGTGGTGATTGAGGGGGTGGGGGAGGGGAGGGGGGAGGTTGGGGGTGGGGGGAGAGGGAGAAAAACTAAATTAAAAGGAAGCCCAAGTTGTCTCCTTTTTCAAAGAAGCAGAAATGGCAAGACCAAGTCCAGTCTCTCCAGCCCAGCAGTTGGAGTGTGCCCATCAATTCATTCAATTCGGAGCTGCTGCTTTTTTTTTTTTTTTCAGGATTTAAGATGTTAAAAAAAAAAAAAAAAAACTGGCGTACCCGTCCCTAATCCAGTTACCCCTCTCAGAGTCGGTTAAAGACAGGCAGTTCTACTTTCATTTCCAAGCACCTATGAGACTGTGGCAGAGATTGCAAAATTTTCTTTAGCTTTTCATTGTCTCTATGTTCAGAAACGTAGCCTGTTTCTTTCTAGAATTGCCAGAGTTTTTAAAATGTGCTTTAAGGGTAGTTTTTCCCCTTCTTTACTCCGTTTACACACACTTTCTGTTCTCCTTCTCCCAGCCTGTCTCACTCTCTCCCTTCCTCAGGAGCGACTGACTGACTTCTCTCTTTTTCCTCACTCCCTCTGGCTTTTCCTTCGTGCTATCTGTCTGTGGTGCAAAGTGCCTCTCTCTGCAGCCCAGTGAGTCTCCCTGAAGCCTTTTATACATTCCCTGGCTAATTGCTGCAATAGAGAAATGAAAGCCTAATCTTGGTAAAGATCTTGACGTCATTGAGAAAGAGGGCTTTACTTTGGCCAGGACTGCAGTGAATAGAAAAGCAAAACTCGGCAACTTTTTTTTTTTTTTTTTTAGGAGGTGGGGTGGGGGGCAGAGGGACAGTGGAATTTTGCTTTGTGATTTAAAGAGAGAGAGGGAAAAATATTAATACCTTTGAGGGTTTTCAGGAAATGCTCCCAAACTTTGGGGAAAGTTACTTAATACAATGTGTAGATTGACAGGGAAACTCTCTCTCCTCTGATTATTATTATTGTTATTGTTTATTTATAAGGGGTTTGGGAAAGAAAGGATCCTGCAAGGCGAGTAGAAAAGAGGAAGATTAATCATAGATGGTCTCTGTTCTATTTCTTGGAAGATGTGAATGCTTACCTTCCATCTTTACACCTATATACTATGACTGTCTCCCGTCAGATTTGTGACCTAAGCTCTTTAAATATTTTTGAGTCATAACCTTATTTAAGAAAATCCAAAGTGAATTGTGAGGTGGAAAACTTTTAAACTCTTTGAGTACCACCACAGCACTTTTCTAAAGCTTCTTGTTGAAAATTAGTACAAGTTTTCTTTTTAGTTTTACTGAAGCTTCCAATGAAAAAAAGAAAAAAAAGAAAATCTTCTAGACATGAAAGTAGCTGGGTGACCAGACCTTCTTTTAGTTCCATTTTGCCTATATGCAGATTACATAAAATTTTTATTAAGTGGCATTAAGCATAAGGATAAGAAATAAATTCTTTATAAGAGAACTCTTTAATTTCTGCAATTGCCCTGCTTCTGTTAACCTAGCCCCTAAGAGACCTGACACTTTAATGAACCTTCTTTTTGCTTGAAAAAAAAAATGTAATTAAATTTGTAGGTGGTTAAGAGCAGACTTTGAATTGGCTCAAGAGTCACACTGACCATTGCTCAGTGGCTTGCCTCTCCCACTAGCCTCCAAAACTGACAGGTACTTAGGCAGACAATGCTTTGGCAGAATGCCATGGCCCCCATCCCGTTCTAGTTTTCCTTCCTCACTTACCTAACAGATCACCTCTAGGAATTATGTTTTCTTGGAAGAAGGAGTGGCAAGTACAGACATTGGGGTGGAGATATAGAATGTAAATTGAAAATTAATTAGCTGACTTCTTCGTGTTCACGGAGCTCTCATTAAGCATGAGTTAAGCAGTGGGTGCAAATATATGGTCAGTACATTTCTGTGTTTTGTCCCTGTGGTTAAAACCTGCAAGATCAGAGAACTAATTTAAAAGCCTAGAGTAGGGGTCATTAACTGGTGGGCCCATGGGCCAAATTCTGCATGCATATGCATTTTATTTGCTTGGCACAGTGCTTTTTGCCTTTAATAAAATAATTGAATGAGAGTGCCTTTTGGTTCCGAGAGACCAGAGTTTCCTGTCGGCTTTGTTCGCTGCTATCTCTCAGCAGTTAGAACCATGCCTGGCATGTAGTAAGTGCAAGGAAGGTGTCCTGAATGGATAAATGGGCCAGGCATGCATTGCTCCACACCAGGGGCACCATTCACATACCATATGTTGTGACCATGACTGGGGTACCCCAGAATTGTGTGCATCCTGGTGGACTTGGGTGTGGCCCTCCCCACTGACACAACCCTCACCATTCCCTATTGTCCTAAAAACCTGATTCCTTCATTTTTATCATCAGTTTAGCCCATGACAAGTTTTGGATTTGCATCCCATGGACTAAATTTTTAGAGAAGACTTCAAAGCCTAGAAAAATGAACATAAACCACATAGAAAAATATTTTTCCTATGACTAGCATACATTGTTAGCAAAGGATATTATTTGTATACATAATATATATTTACTCCATTCATTCTCGCAATCTTCTCCTTGTGGAAAAAAAAAAAGGACAAAAAAGGGAGGTGGCAACATGGTATTTTAACTGGTATAGATGGGAAAGCTACGGTGCCAGACGGAGTGCCAGCCAACAACGACAGAAGAAGGTGTGGACTCAGGAAATGACACTTCCACTCACCGCCCAAGCCTTAAAATCTCACCCCTTCTCAGACATTCATTTTGCCCTGTTTGAATTAAACCAGTGCTCCTTTAAGGTAGAGATTTCTTGGCAGCTATAAACCAATTCTCCCTCACTTGTCATTTGCTTTCAATGAGAGGCGTATGTTTGGAAATGGCAAGACAAGGAGGAGGATTGGTAGAGAATCAGAAAAAATGCCTTCTTTTTAAATGCAAAGTTCAAGGCACGTGCAGACTACAAATGGTTATAAATCAAAATTTTTTTCTTTTTACAAAGTCAGAAGTGTTTGAGAGGTTTTTTTTTTAAAAAAAGAAGAACAAATTGGCAGATAGCCAATCTGATTGTGACATTTCTCAGATTTCTTCTGTCATTTTCTTTAAATGAATGAATAAATAAATCACAAAACCGAGAGCCTTTCTTTTACTTGTTAGACAGTCTGTCCAATCTAGAAATTACATTTCTCCAAAGCTATTTCTCTTTTTATACACGATTCACAACTGCTTGTTCTAATTATTAATAATATTTAGCACTTTATAGCACTTTGATCTTCAAGTAATTTTATACCAATTAAGTAACAAAAACAACCCATAAGGTGATAGAGTATGATTTGTCCCATCATGTAAATGAGAGAAAGTAGATCATCAAGGTTGTAAAGTCAGAGCTGGTGTTGGGATATTTTTCCCAACTCTAAACCTCAATGCTTTTCCTATATGACTATTTTATTGGTCCTGGTCGTAACTCTGAGAATGAAAACCCTTGCCCAAAGGATATCTGGGATTTCACATTTGTTTAATATTGCCCCAATTCAAGCTCCTGGTTCCATTTGAAAGGCTTGGATATCTTCTTGGTCATGTAAGTGTTCTTAGCAATCAACACTGTAACACTGTAATGAGTTAAATGCAAACCAATGTGTGGTATGTTGGTTGAATTTCCCCACACAATGCTGTACACAGGTTTTAAATTCCAAAGAGAGGTAGCCTAGAGAAAAATGCTTTAGGCTTTTTAATAAGAACAGAACCACTGTAAAATTGTTTAATTTTTTTCCCTTTTCATAGTTTGAGAGCAGCATGTCCTACCATAGCGTCCTTCCGTTTGGAAAAATAAGCATATGAGTGATAAGGCTTCCTTTGGTCCACTTTTTGACTCTTAAATTTAGATTAAGAAAATGAAGTTGGATAACCTGAAAGCACACCTGGAGATTTCAAGGATGGAAGCTACCACTACTCTTTCCTTACTGTTATCTGAAGGCAGCAAAGGGCATTCAAGAACACTACGGAATTCATGCTGTGGATTTTCAAGTGGTCTTAGTTTCATAAAATTTTATTCCTTCCAATTCAAGTGATTTGCTAAATATAATTTTTGAATGGAGATTAAATTTTACTTTAATAAAAACTTGTCTAATAAATATATTATAAATCCAATAATGTCTGGTCAGGACAGGTGCATTGATTCTGGGTTTGGAAATATGACTGCCGTACATATAACCCCCTGCCCCCCACCCAAATAGTGCGCCTCTTACCAGAGAAGGAAATCACAAACTGTACAACCTCCCATATCTAGTGACCCCTGACTGTGCTGAGAGTGAGTTATAATGAAGGGTTTACACCACAACTACTGAATCACTCAAAATTCCCTGTGGGCCCATCCATTCTACAAACACAGCCATGTTCCCTGCCCTGTGATGAAAGGAGAAGCTCAATGGATAAAACAGACAACCCCAGAGTAAACTCTGACACACCTTGAGCAAAGCAGCTTAGGGCTGGGGTCGAGAAGGCGGACGCTCTGGGTGGTATGAGAATTCTATCCCAACAGCCCAGCCGTTCTTAGGTCCCTTTGCAAGCCCTGGCAGAGAGCGCGGTCTGAGGTGTTAATGCATTCTTCCCTCAGGAACTGCTGCTGCTCTTTTTTCTTCCAGGCCACCTACTGGCAAAACAGAGAAGGAAAAGAAAAGGGAAAACACAGGAGGAGGGGAAAGCAGAAATGGAGAGAAGGAAGATGAGGAGGGTGGAGAGGAGAAAGAGGAATGTAGAAAAAAGGAGGAGATTCGATAAATTGCCTGCAGAGGCTGCCAGCCAGAGAGCCAATTAATGCCAATTGTGGCAATGCTTTTTGTGAGGAAGACAGCTGTCCAGAAACTGGATGGATGCCAGCACCGCATTTCACAGTGGCCACTGAACAGCTGTTAAGAGACAACAGCCTTCATTTGCTATTGACCTGATCTAGATCTAAACTGATGGCCAGTCCCCAACCCACCTGGTCAAACCTCTTTAGGTGCTATGAGGCTCTCTGAGTGTTAGTTTTGAGACTAGTTTATTAACCTCTAGAGACAGCAGGGTTGGATGGAGGGTAGTGGAATAGATGAGAAGAACACTCTGTAAAGTTATACATGGTGAATTCCTTCAGGACAAAAAGCCCTCAGAAGGAACAAATTGAACTCACCCTCTCTTTTCCAAAAATTTGACTCAACATCCTCATTCTCCCTAAATCCTTGACCCAATGCAATAGACCAAAAGAAACAAGGGAACATAATCAAAATCAGTCATCATTTTTGGAACAACTTTTCCTCTACTTTGTTTCATTCCACAGCTCATAGGAAACCACCAGATGATATTAAGTTTTAAAATAAAGTAGGTCATACTTTATAAATGGTTTTATAGTAGCTTTTAAAAAAAATCCCTTATATATCACCACACTCATACGCTGAGTACATGAACACAGAACACGACAAAATGTATTAACATACACGCCAGTTCATGCCATTCCAGAAGTAATAATGTAGCTTGTTCCCACTGAGAGCAAAGGATGCCACACCACCTCTCTTAAGAATCAGTAGATACTAATGCACAGAGGAAATATTCTATTCCAAGCTCAGTGGAGATGGTGAAGCTAATAGAATTAACTGTAGCATGAAAAATCCATGTTTGATATGGGGGTAAGATACCTTCAATGAGGATGATTGTACAATGAGATATGCTACCAAGGGAGGTTATGGAAATGTTATCAGTGGACCTATTCTCAAGGTAAAGAGGGAAGCCCATAAGATAATCTCTCAAAACCTTTCAAGCCTCTGGTGCTATTAAGGTAACAGTTAAGAATAAGTTAATATATAACACATACATAAAACCGTCCAACTGGGCTAATGGCAGAATACCATAATCATAAATTATTGCTCCATGCCCATTTCAATTTTGAAGACTAATTTTTTGTACAATTAAGTGAATCCTTATGCTTTTCTAAGGGAGAGTAGATGAGATGAGAAGACAACTCCTTAGATGTCTTCTAAGGAGAAAATATAAGACGTGAAATTCAAATCTATTTTTAAAATTCAGCCTCATTTATTAGATGGACCCTGGTATCTTTTATCAAGACACAACTACTTAGCTAAATGATTATTTAAAAAATAGATGTATACAAATTCCTGAATAGTCTTATTTTGTTTTCTGAAGGGAATTTTCTATCATGTTTTGAGGACTCAACATCTGCCTTCCCAAAATAGAAACAATACTCTTTATGATTGTTGTATTAGTAATGAGCTAAATGATACACAAATCTAAGACCTCAAATTCCTCAGAGCATAATCTCTATTGCTTCCTGGTAAATGTTAAATAACACCAGCTTACTCAAAAACTGGCATTCACCTCCTATCAAGAGATGTCTTATTCTGACAATCATCTGACTCAATCTATTTCTGGGGCCATACAGGTCCGTATGACCAAAAGCAAACCCCTGAACTGATTTCTCTACCTATAAAATGGAGCTAAAGATGTCTTCCCACATTTATCTCAGGTTGGTGGCTGAGATAGTCATAACATAGTCATGCTTTTAAGAAACTTAGTCTTTTTTAAAAAAATGCTCAAAATAAAAAGCAATCTTGGATGATGTTTATTCAGACCTGCCAATGTCAATAGATTCCCTCTAATAAAAACTTCTTTGGATAAAAAAAGTTCCTGGCAGGTCAGATCTGATTTTAGTATTAATTACCTACCTGCTCTACCTGACTTTAAGGAAATTTTGGTTACTTCGTGGAAAACAGGAAAGATTACCTGTAATTGGGGATGTTAGAAATGGGCAAATTTTGCCTAAAGAATGATAATAATCAACCTGAATCTTTGCCCAAACTCAAAGCTGAACTGAACCTGCTCGAGAGCCCTCTAGAAAAGCATGAACTTAACGATAAATTATTCACCACGTCACACTCCTGCACCTTCCATGATTCTAGGGAGAACAGAAAGAAAAGCTGCCCAGATACTTCCGATCCTAGAAAACAATTGCTCTCCTAAGTTTCCTGGACCAGAATTGGATAGATAAATGTTCAATAACAAAGGAGGAAAACCACTGACATTTTAGTGGATAACGTGCTTGTCAAATTGAAGGCTTAACAAAAGTCAATGGCTGCCAATATGTGTGGTACTATTTTGTTTTATTCATCCTACACAGAAACATGTCCCTACTATCCAGAACTGTGGTCTTAAAAGAGCTATCAAAGCTATTAGTTTTCTTGTGTGACAAAATGACTCTTCCAGAAGGAATTAGTAGGCTTTGCGTGTTGGGAGGAGACAGGAGGCAAAGCGAAAAGATGGAAGACAGAGCTGGATTTAGAATAAATGTAATAAATATTGGGGGGGGGGGGCAGTGCATAATCAATAGCATTTGATTCCTTGATCACAACAGATGTATATTGGGAAAAACAGAGAAACATAAAGAATGTAGAGGTTCAAGGAAAGGATGTGAAATTGGAAGTCAGTGGGCAAAATACTTTGTTTTTCTATATGCAGCCCCCAGCGAAAGGATATGGGAAATGGGAGAAAGGGGATAGGAAAAAGTCAAAGACATTTGCTTACCTTGTGAAATTAGCTCAAGTTCACTCAAATGATTAGCCACGATGACATTTATTCAGTTAGCCATCCTCTTAAAACAGACATTTACTGAAACCTACAAAGAGCTAGTCATTGTACTGGGCATTGAAAAGGATCCCTGGGTCTCAATCAAATTCAGAGTCCAGTAGGGGGAGACAGATATGTAAACCAAAGACGGCAACTCAACAGTCTAGGGGCTATAATAGAATTGCAGCATACAGTATGGTATAAAGGAAAAATTAGCCAATTCTATGTGGGATAAGAGTCAAGGAAGAGTTAATGAAGAATATACACAGGCCCCACTAAATATAGTTCTGCAAAATCTAATTTAGAGATGTGGCCTTTGTTAATGGAACAAGCTTTAAACAATGTTTTCATATACATCCATGTTTGTAATATTTTATCATCAATCTCTACTAGAGGGACTTACATAGTACATTTTGACTCTGAAACATAAGTTGTTTAGGAATCAATAACCTTCTCTTGATAAACAATAAAGCTGTTATAGCTACACATAATGAAAAAAGTTTGCTTAGAACTTTGTTTTGACAGATCCTATCAGTAACAAAAAGAAACAGGGACCTGGGTATATCCTTTGATTTTCAATTGACAGGAAGTTACTATGTACAAGTTCAATCTTAACATCTTAATGTTATGGATATACCATGGAAGCTGGGAAGCACTTCTTGGCAGTGCTGTTCACGTCTAGTTAAAGAATACCTCAGTGACAGGCATAGCAGTGACCAGAACAATTCCAGTTCTCCATGACCACACTTACATGATTTCAAGGCATTCATTTCATTTTTAGGTTCTCCAGGTACCTCACCAGGGAAGCTAATAAAGCACATTAAGCTTCCAAATTAGTGACTATTGAACAATGTAGGCTTTAAACTGCTACAGGGAAAAATGGGTCCAGAAACTCAGAATGACTTTAATCCAAATTTTCAGTCTTTCTGTTCTTTTCAGTCTATAGCTTAGAGTACCTCTCTTGATTCTTTATTTGTGATTTTTATTACCTTTGATCTCTCATGACGAATCACCCTGACAATGTACAGAAAGCAGGGTTAGAAACACTGAGGATGTTTATTTGCTGGGAAAATTTATGAGCTAGTTCAAGAATGATGTGGAAATCAAGATTTTATGGAAATAGGTATATTTGTGAAATGCAGAACCTCTGGTTTAGGTGCACAATGAACATTCTTATTTCCATATTTAGAGTATAAACTCCTCCTGGGAAATAGTTAAATCCTGGGATTTGAAAACAGTGTTTATTATGGGAAAATTCAAACACATGTAAATGTAGAGTGATAAGAATAAGGAACCCTCATGTACCCATCAGCCAGTTCAACAAATATGAACTCATGACCAATCTTGTTTCATTTCCACCCACTTTCCTGCTTCCCATGTAATTATGCAGGACATTCCAGTCAAGATTTTTGATTCTCCCAAAACATCTACAATGTTTTTTTGACTACAGAAAGCATCATATAAATTAGCTAGCTAACTGATATTCTCTTGTCTCTATCTTTTTAATCACTGACACATCTGTCAAGCCACTAAGGAAGAAATGTAAAATAGACATTCCTCCCCATTATTTCTGAGCTTAAATCCAATCTTTCATCTGAGTACCCTTGTGCTACAGTGATGGGTGTTGTAAAAAAAATGCATACATACATTGATAATAAAACTATAACATTTTTCATAAGTTACTGAACCACAGTCATTTCCTTTTTTCATTCATTTTTGATTGTATGCAGTACACATGCTGACTCAGAGTGAGATTGCATTTTAAGTTACAAGGTGGTCTCAGTTTACTCATTTGCATCCACCCCCAAATGCAAGGTATGACATGAAATTGCCTACTAGGTCATAAGAATCTGACAATTCTGACAGAACAAAAGCTTATGATAAGAATTCATGGAGGTGATCAATGACAAGCTAATGTGTTTCTTGATGTGAAATTTCTAATAGTGAAACTTCATTGATACAAGAATATAAAAAAATTAATATAAAAACAAACATCACATGAATATAAAATTTAACTTCTTTGTGAAACCCATAATAATAGGTCTGTATGCCTAATTCCCTAAAGTTATTCTTCCTTGAGTCATCAAACATTCCCTAAACAGAATAATCTCTTCCATTAGAGATCTGGCATCTTCTCAGCTACTTAGAATTCCAGAACAACCCCCAGCCCCAAAAGTGATGAATAGATGTTTTGCAGTGTTTTATGGAAAATATAATACCTTTCTATTTTATACCATATAATACCATATTACTGATCACTAAGAAGAAGGTGGAGGGGAGGAGGGGAGAAGGACGTGCATCTATTTGATTCTCTGTATTTTCTCCTACAGGAAGTATAAAATTTTACCTGATGCTATTCCAGAATAGTGTACTTGCATATGCATGTCCATTAAATTCTGTAGGTGTGCTTTGCTATATTGGAAAACATATTCAAATAATAAATCTCAATAAATGAAAATGAGTTTCTTTTCCTACAGTACATAAAAATGCCAGGGCAATCTGCTTTCCATGCTCAGACACCAAAGAGCTAAACATTGAGTGATATCCAACTTTATGAGACACATAAAAATGAAATAAAAATGAGTAAGAAGATAAACATTAAAGACATAAACACTGTCAAACAGAAATGATGACAAAGTTTGTAACAATCTGCATTTTTCATTGCTTTCTATTTACCTAGTTTCCCCACTATGCATTTCTCTTGCTCATTTCCCTTCTTTTAATAATGTATGTTCCCATAATCGCGGATACTAAAGTAAAGGATCTGAAACAGGACTTAGTTTATATTTATCTGGAGAAATATAAGTAACTTGAAAATACAAATTTTTCCCTATATACCTGAATGTTTCATCTAGCCACTTTCATTTAATAGCGCTGGAAAATTGAGCTCCTTTTTCACAGGGGTAGTTTGCTTTGTACTATATGAAACCACCATATTCAACAGTTTTTGACCTACAAAAACAGCAATTTCATATTGTTTAACCTAATAGTATTTCAAATAGCAAAAAGTCTACAGATGGCCATTTCTCTTAAGCTACATATGGTATTTATTGGTGAAATGCATAGAAAAAAATGAAAGTATTGTTTCCATTGGTGTACCCTTGACATTATTGAAATTTTATTTTTTAAATCATAACATATTAATAATAAAAAACAAATTAATATTGTTTTTTAGTCTGGTCAGTCAATGACTCTGTCATTGGCCTAATGTAGCCCCTGGAAGAAATTACACCCTACCAATTAGTGTGTTCAGTAGACATAGCAGTTCCTTCTTCAAAATTATGATACCTAAAATGTATGTGAGAACACAGAATGTCACTATTTATAAGACCTAGTAAAACCTTTAACTAGAAAATGTTTTGTAGACAATATGTTGCTTTGTTATTAAAAAATTAGATGTGCTTATTCTATAGTAATGATAGGGGGTGGTGTGGGGATGGACAGTCTAAAATTTTGGAAGTAGAAAAGTCAACCTGAAAGAAGACTGATGTTATAAAGTCAGGTTACATAACAATGGTACTCAGTTTAGCAAGAAGGGGCTTCTGTTACAGTCTAATTTTACGTATGTCCATAAAAAGTTGAAAAGGTAACTCAGATATTTTAAGTATAGAATAATTTCTTCTCTGATCATATAGTTCATGTCTGCTACTCCGAAGGTATTAGTATTAATGGGAACTTTTTAAAGACTTGATTTCTGAGTTACCATCTCAATTTGGGGGTTAATTTAGTCTGTCCCTATTGTAGACAAAGTTCAATAAGCTCCACAAAGCAGACCAAATACATTCTTTAGACACCAAGTCACTACTTTACTTCCATGACGTACCTTCATTAAATTTGTCAAACAAAATAAAGTAACAGTAAAGAAATATGGAGTATATAATAGACCACCAAGTAAGTACCCAATTATCATCTCACTTAATCCTTCTTTTATGATAAAGATGATATCAACACAAACAGCACCAACAAGTAATGACAGCTGACACGTATTGAGACTTCATATATACTACTCACTCTTCTAAATGCTTTAATTGTATTAAGTCATTTAATCTTTATAACAATCTTACTGGCCTAAATACCATTATTAGGCTCACTTTGTAAGTGAGAAAACCAAGGCTCAGGGGAGGGGTAAAGCAAATTGCCAAAGGTCACAGTCTCTGAATTACAAAACCCTAATGCTAGAAGGGCTCATGAAGCACTCAATCGGTTTATCCCTCAATTTGTGTAGTAGACTAAAAAAAAAGGAAAGAAACCCAAAAACCAACCAAACAAAAACCTCCCCTGCAAATGATATTAAGTCCTAATCCCTGGAACTCATAAATGTTAACTTATTTGGATAAAAGGTCTTTGCAGATGTGATTATGTTGAGGATTTTGAGATGAGAGATGGAGAAATTATCCTGGAATATCCAGGTGGGCCCTAAGTGCCATCTCATGCACCCTTTTAAAATGGAGGCAGAGGGAGATTTCACACACATACACACACGAAAAGGTAATGAGAAAAGAGAGCAAAAATAGATTTGAAGACACCAGCCTTAAAGATTAGAATGATGTGGTCACAAGCCAAGGGATGTTGACTACAAGAGGAAAAGAAAGGATTCTTCTCTAGAGCCTCCAGAGGGAGCATGACCCTACCCACACATTGATTTTTGACCCAGTGATACTGATTTCATACTCTGGCCTCCAGAACTGTGAGAAAATAAATTTCTATTGGTTAAAGCCAATTAATTTGTGGTAATCCATTATGGCAACCGTAGAGAACTAATACAGGCTGAAATTAGAATGGTTAAACTGTTGAACATAAGTTAAATGTTCTTGTTTTTAAAAACTCTAAAGATTTTTAAATTTTTTCCTTCAGTAACACACTGCAACATTTGACCATCTCACTCTTGGAAATAATTCTTTCTAATTTGTAAATCATATACTTCCTTTTGCTCTGCCTTCTATAGGAAGAGATATTAGTTTATTTTTGTCCTTTATGAAAGTCCTCCATACTCTAAATGACTTCATATCACTGTTAAATTTCACAGGATGAATAATTCTCATTTATTTAGTCTCTTTATTACAGGACCAATTTCTGGTGTTAGGATTATCTTTCTAGTTTTCCTCTGAAGTCCCACTATAGTTGCAAAACTCAGAAATGGTTCCAGATTTCCAATAAACTAGATTTTTTTCAATATCTAAGCATAATGGAGAGAGCTATGGAATGGGGTGAGTGTAGCTGTGTGATTTTCAGAATTAATAATGATCTTCAACTTATAAATACTTACATTAATTTAGTCAAAATTCCTCTAACATTAATTATTTATTCTACAGGCATTTCTATCAGTTCCACAAATTGCTTCTAGTCATCCAAATAGACTGTCAAAAAATTGTTAGATAATAGCATCTGTGATTTCTATACTGAGAATTTAATCTATAAGGTACTACAACAAATTGAAACAACATATATTTACTTAGTGATGGTAGACAAGATTTTGAATAACAGAAAATACAGGGGACATCATGACCTCTAGTCCATTTATGAAAATTATAAAAATTACAGATACACTTACTTGTCCTAAGCTCTGGAAGGTTTTACACCAACCTGACTGACTACTCTGAAACCACAACTAGATTACTCTGTGATAGGATGGCCAACAGAGGTGAAGCTATCTGCACATCTACCAGATGCTAGTCGCACCACCTCACCTTAGCCCCCAAACAAAAATGTCTCCAATACTTTCAAATGTTCCCTGGGGAACAGAATCAATCCCCATTGAAAATACTGATTTAGAACAAGCATAAATAATAATTAATATAACCAATTGCTGAAATGGGATAATTTAAGAAACAAAGAGTGGAGCTAATGCCTCTTTTACATTGGTCTTGCTTTAAAGGAAATCATAAAAGTTGTAAGGCAGGCCAACAAGGACCCCCTTGAACACAAAAGATAGACTTCTTTAAAAGAACAATTGAGCGTTCATTTATTTTTGTTATTTTTCTGAGAGTTTATTTTTTAATCAGACAATTTTGTGACTGATCTCTAGCCTCCAAAACAGCTTGCTCCTGTTCCATATCTCTTCGACGTCTTAATTTAGTTTTCTGAGAATGAGGATTTTAAAGCCAATCCTTGATTGACATGGATTACACTGACATTCAGGGCAGGTGTGCATCCAGAGCAGTTCTATTCATATATGTATCTAGAGCACACAAAGGCAATGTTCCTGCATTAGATATTAACAGTTTCATTAACTTAAGTGGCCAACAGGCATATTTTTAATTCCCTGGGTGATTTAGAAGTGGAGGTAAGGAGAAAAGGATTTAGTAAAAGGCCAACTGAGATGCTTTCCCCTTGTTTCACCCCCAAATGGGATCTCTGTTCTTTCTACAGCAGAAAAAATAAAACTAAGTGATATTAGTTAAAAGACTCCCAATAGCAAAAAGGTAGCATGATCTTTAAGAGAAATAGAAACTTAGGAAGCAGATTTTCAGCCCTTTACTTTCAAAATAATAGAATATGTAAGCACAAAGAATCTTAAATCCATCAATAACAGATTTCTGTAAATGTTTGTAGAAATGACACCATCTGAGTTGCTAGAACTCTAAGAAGCTTCTACTGTGATTTCTCTTTAAATCATGTAATTTTTAAAAAATAAATTTCTTTCATTATTTATTTTTTGACTGCGTTGGGTTTTCATTGATGCACGTGGGCTTTCTCTAGTTGCGGTGAGCGGGGGCTACTCTTCGTTGCGGTGCGCAGGCTTCTCATTGTGGTGGCTTCTCTCGTTACAGAGCACTGGCTCTAGGTGCGTGGGCTTCAGTAGTTGTGGCACACGGACTCAGTAGTTGTGGCTCGCGGGCTCTAGAGCACAGGCTTCAGTAGTTGTGGCACACGGGCTTAGTCGCTCCACGGCATGTGGGATTCTCCCGGACCAGGGCTCGAACCTGTGTCCCCTGCACTGGCAGGCGGATTCTTAACCACTGTGCCACCAGGGAAGTCCCAAATCATGTAATTTTTAAAAACATAATAGCAGGGGTCACATGATATTCTCTAGACATCTATCCCATTTGCATTAGGGTCAAAAAATTTCAACTCTGCTTTCAGAATTAAATAATCCTCACAACCCCAAAAGATAGACTATTACAGCCTTCCTCCTATTACCAGGTGAGGGTGAAGCTTAATAGCTGGCTTTCATTTCTAATACCTTCAGCCAGCAATACATTTTTGCCCATCCTACAAAGATAATGCATGTACGAACAAATATGGGCATGTGTTTATTGTTATTGTTTTTAATCAGGCATCATTTGTGAGAGTATATAGGCAAAGTTGTTGGAACCTTCTTGTTCCTGGCATCACAGCCACTCCCTTCCAAGGCAAAGGACACAAGCCCTGCCCCAATTCTTGTACCAGCAAGTCAAGGGCTTCTGCTGAGGATCTCTTTCACAGTCATGCAAAAATGAGTACAACCTCTGTAGACTGAAAGTAGATGGGGCCAGTTCTTGTTGCATTCCTGCCCCTCCTTCTGATTAAGTGTTTTGCTCTTTTGATTGAGGAAGTTTCAGTGGGTGAGGAAGTTACTCTTCAATTGTCATCCCTTAAGAGGAAGCTGACAGTGCTAATAGTTCAAGCATGGGTTGATTGATGAGACTGTCGCAGCCTGAGAGGCTGACAATCTTTGTCACTGTCAGGATCAGTTAAGCAGTTTCACCTGCCAAAATGTAGGTCTTCCTCCCCTTCCTCCTATACTGCCCAAAAGAGAGACAGGAGCACTACTGTTACTAAAAATAGAAGTCTCATGTGATTTGAGTTTTGTTGACTTTGTAGATCCAAGGACTTTGGCTCACAAATTGGAAGAATTCTCCACCAATTTTTCTTAGTCGATAATGTTGCATAAGGGAGAATACAGGGGTAAATCAGGTTTTATGAGGCCTGAAGTTTCTATAATTTGGGAAGGCCCTCTTTAAGAAAAAAAAATACATAGTAACAAATACAAAAATTGGGTACAAAAATGAGTAGCTATTCAGAATGTCGAAAAGACATCACAACAAATTACAAATTTTAAAAGGCTGAGAAATACCACAAACATCACAAAATTCAGAAAAATAGCATGGTATTCTTTACTAATTAACTACCTGATACATTTCTTACATTTTGTGACTATTTTTTAATCACCTCTTCATAATACATCAATACTGTCATACATTTTTCTATAAAGAATAAAAGATAATAAAAAAAAAGAAAGAAAAAAAAAGTAGTTGAAGAAATAAGTACACAAAGACAACTTCATTCTGTATACATTTATTTAACTACAGGTATTATGTACCTGTCACTCCAAGTACTGTACTCTATGTTAGAGATAAAAATATGATGACAATTTGGACCTTGCCCTCTGAGGGGTCCTCATCTTAAAGATAAAGTATATAATCAAATTCACATGTGTGAAAGATGTTCCTACTTAAAAATGCATGAAATCATGAAAAAAAAACTACAAGAAAAGATAGGTAAATATCTCTTTTGGATGATGAACAATTAAAGCAAATAATGGAAGAAAACACAAAGGAAAATATATAAATTTAAGTATATTACACTTAAATACAACTCTGCTTACAAACTACTGTCAACCAAATTAATATCAACCAACGTATTTATTGCAAAAGGAGACTAAATATAACTTCTCTATAGTTATTTAAATTAATTGAGAACATTTCTATCCATCCAGTAGAAAAATAGGCAATAGAGATGAATAGACAATGTAAGAAAAAATGTGACCAAAAAAATATGAACATATATTTAAAAGAAATAGTAATGAAAGAAATATAAATTAAATCAATTCATGATATTATTTTTCACTTATAAAATTACAAATGTTTTTTAAGACAGAAGTTAATCCTAGTGAGGGTATGTTAAGATAGCAACTCTAATATATTGTTAGTAAGAGTGTCAATTGGTATAAATATTGTAGTAGATTGAATCATGGACCCAAAGATATCTAGGTCAGAAATGAACAATTATTTCTATTTTCAAAACTATCCTAAGGAATAATCAAAGACAAATACCATATGATATAACTTATATGTGGAATCTAAAATATGACACAAATGAACTTATCTAGGAAACAAACAAACTCACAGACATAGAGAACAGACTTGTGGTTACTAAGGGGTAGGGGGGTAGGGGAGGGAAGGACTGGGAGTTTGGGATTAGCAGATGCAAACTATTATATATATATACGTATATAATGCATGCCTTTTCCCTTGTCAGGCAGACAGGGTGACAAGCAGACCATTTTGAAGTAATTAGGAATTGAGCTGGGTGAGAGCTGGGTTGCCACTTTAAACAAAGGTGTGAGCTATTCTGTGTTCCTAATAAACCTCTCCACCTTGCAGAACTTTGACTTCTAAGTGTTGAGACACAGAAATAGTGTTTATTGGGTATTTTAGCCCAGTCTCCCTACTGTACAACCTTAGACAAGAATCCTGTGGGGAAAAATGGTGGGGAGTAAACAGCTATGCATTTAAGACTCATCCAGTTTCCAAGTAGCTATGCCATCCCTCTGTTAAAAGCTCCTGATTTCTCTTTCCCTCAGCAATGTCTGCCTGTCTGTTTTGAAACCTCAGCCTATGATCAGACTTGATAAAAGCCCTCAGAGAGAAAGATGTTTGCCAAATTTGCCCATCTAGAAGGTCTCTTCAATCTCTGGAAATTGATTCCTCTAGACCACTACACAATTATCTAATGACTTTTATATATAATATATATATAATTTTTAATTCATTCAGATTTTTCTAGTTGTTGCAGAAGAAGAAATGTTCTGCCAGTACCTTATATATCTTAAAGGAAAGTAGAAGTTCTTATAGCTATAAAATAATTTAGTTCAATTAATTTTTTTTCCATTTAGAAAACTCCATACATAGATGACTTTATAGATAAATTATACCAAATATTTAAGGAAGCAGTAATGCCAATCTTAAAAAAACTCTTCAAGAGAATAATAATAATTTAAAAAAACACTCTCCAACTCACTTTTTGGAGGCAGCATAACCTTAATATCAAACCTTACAAGAAAGGTAACTTATGACCCACTCTGTAATAATTATAATGGCAAAATAAAAAAATATATAAATGAACTATTTGCAAACAAACACCGAAAGAATAATACCTCATAACCAATTGTGTTTATTTCAGCAATGTGAGGTTTATCATTTGAAAACTTATCAATATAACTTCCCACATTAATTGAAAAAGGAATAAAATCATACGACTACCTAATATATGATATGAGAAAATATATGCAAAGAAAATATTTAATAAAATTCAACAACAATGCATAATAAAAGCTCATTGTAAACTAGCAATAGAAGAAAACTTCTTTAATCTGATAAAAAGTTATTTTAAAAAATTACAGCAAACACCCTACATAATAGTGACATGTTCTATCTGCTATCAGTAACAAAAGAAGTCTTCCCGCTGTCACCAATTTTATAAAGATGTATGAGAAGTAACAAAGAAGAAAAAAAACTGATAGGACTGTGTACATAGAAAATCAAAAAGAACCTACAGATTGAGTACAAAGTCAGTGTTTAAAAATCAGCGGTATTTTTCTAATCATCAATGAATAGAAAATGAAAGTTTATGTGACACCATCTACAATAGCATTCAGATACATTACATTTCTAGGAAATAACCTAAGGAAATATGTAAAGCATGTAAAGCATTTCTAAAGCATAGAAAAATAGGAAACATTATGGAAAAAAATAAGCAGTATCCAAGTGAGGAGCCACCAAATATTTCTGTAAAGGATCTGGTAATAAATATTCTAGCCTTTACATTCTAGACGGTCTCTGTCAGAACTACCCAACTCTACACTGTAATGCCAATTCAGAAATAGATAATAGGTGAACAAATGTGTGTGGCTGTGTGCCAATAAAACTTTATTTTCAAAAACAGGCAGAGGACTGTATTTAGTCCATGGGTTGTAGTTCACTACTTCCTGATTTAAATAATCAGAGGAAAAAATATATTAATATATAATGAAGATATAATAAAGATATGTATTCTCCTTAAACTGATCTTTACATTTAAATCTCTCACAGTCAAAATTCAGGAAGTTGAGTTCTGTCGTCGTTGCTGTTTTTGTTGTTATTTTGTTGTGGGCTTTTGGTAGACATTGGCAAACTAACTCTAAGATAAAGTAAAAACTTAAAGGGCAAAAGTTTGCCAAGACATACTTGAAGAACAGAATTAAATTACTTTGGCAGATGTTGAGACTTATTTTAAAACTCCAGTAATTAAGAGAGCATGGTATTGCCAACAAGGTATATGCCTAGATCAACAGAATGTAATAGATAGTCCATTAACACCCTTACATATAAATAAAATTGGTTCACGACAAAGATGGCAGTGCAAAACAGTGTAGGAACGATGGTCATTCCAATGAATTATTCTGGGTCTAGATATTGTAAAAGAAAATATTCCTCATATTATATAGAAAAATCAGTAAGTATACTGTAAATCCAAATGTGAAAGATAAAACAATGAAGCTTCCAGAAGAAACCATTGGGAGAATATCTTCAGTACTTTGAGGTAAAGAAATTTCTTAACTAGGACACATAAGGCACTAATGCTAAACAAAAAGACATTAGAATTAAGAAATTCTACTTATTAAAGGATACTTTAAGAGAGCAAAAATGTAACTCACTGACTGGGAGAAGATACTGTAGAGACTTAGTACACAAAAGAAGGCATCAGAATGAAAAGATGCTCAATGTTACGACACATCAGGAAAATGTAAACCAAAACCACAATAAGATATATCAGCACATACCAGCTGGGGTAGCTAAAATAAGACTGGTAACACTAAGTGTTGCTGAGAATGTGGGACACACAAAAGTCTCATACACTGCTCGTGGGTTCTAAAAGTTGAATACATATATGTCCTACTAACCAATTCCATTTTAAGGCATATTTGAAAGAGAAATAAATGTACACATACACAAGAACGTTCATAACAGCACTATTCGAGATAATCTCACATTGGAAACAACTCAAATGCTAATCAACACTAGAGTGAATAAATAATTGTGGCATATTCATTCAATGGACTATTGCACAATAATGAAAATGAATAAACCACTGTCCCACATATAATGTGGATATATCTCACAAACATAACATGGAACAAAATAATTTGCCAGACACAAAAGAATACATATTATTTCACTTAAATAGATGTTTAACAAACAAGCAAAACAAACTATAATATTCTAAGTCAGAATAGAAATGTTTGGAGATGGGGAGAAGATAGCCACAGAGAGAGCACAGGAGGGTCATCTAGGAGTTTGCAATAATCTGTTTTTTAACATGGGTGATAGTTACATAGATATTTACTTTTGTGACTATTCTTTTAGCTATACATATTCACATTACGTTAAAATTTTTGCTTATTCAGGTACATGAATAGAGTTTATGTTTCTCTAATGCATAGAACAAAGACTAGAAGAATAAACTCCAATATAACAATGCTCATTTCTGGATGCTGAGGTTATAGATTATTTATTTTTTTATTTGGATCATCACACTATTAATTTTCCTCCTTTTTATTTTTTTAATTTTATTTTTAATTTTTTTTCTTTCTAACAAAGTGAATCAGCTATACATATACATATAACCCCATATCTCCTCCCTCTTACATCTCCCTCCCACCCTCCCTATCCCACCCCTCTAGGTGGTCACAAAGCACTGAGCTGATCTCCCTCTGCTATGCAGCAGCTTCCCACTAGTTATCTATTTTGGTAGTATATATAAATCCAAGCCACTCTCTCACTTCGTCACAACTTACCTTTCCCACTCCCCATGTCCTTGGGTCCATTCTCTACATCTGTGTCTTTATTCCTGTCCTCCTCTTAGGTTCTTCATAACCATTTTTTTTCTTTACATTCCATATACATGTGTTAGCATACGGTATTTGTTTCTCTCTTTCTGACTTACTTCACTCCGTATGACAGACTCTAGGTCCATCCACCTCACTAGAAAAAACTCAATTTTGTTTCTTTTTATGGCTGAGTAACATTCCATTGTATATATGTGCCACATCTTCTTTATCCATTCATCTGTCGATGGACACTTAGGTTGCTTCCATGTCCTGGCTGTTGTAATTACAGCTTCAATGACGACTGTGGTACATTACTCTTTCTGAAATATGGTTTTCTCAGAGTATATGCCCAGTAGTGGGATTGCTGGGTCATACAGTGCTTCTATTTTTAGTTTTTTAAGGAACTTCCACACTGTTCTCCATAGTGGCTGTATCAACTTACATTCCCACCAGCAGTGCAAGAAGGTTCCCTTTTCTCCACACCCTCTCCAGCAGTTATTGTTTGTAGACTTTTTGGTGATGGCCATTCTTGACTGGTGCAAGGTGATACCTCATTATAGTTTTGATTTGCATTTCACTAATGATTAGTAATGTTGAGCATTCTTTCATGTGTTCGTAGGCAATCTGTCCATCTTCTTGGGAGAAATGTCTATTTAGGTCTTCTGCCCATTTTTGGATTGGGTTGTTTGTTTTTTGGATATTGAGCTGCATGAGCTGGTTGGAAATTTTGGAGATATATCCTTTGTCAGTTGCTTCATTTGCAATTATTTTCTCCCATTCTGAGGGTTTTTTTTTTCGTATTGTTTATGGTTTCCTTTGCTGTGTAAAAGCTTTTAAGTTTCATTAGGTCCCATTTGTTTATTTTTGTTTTTATTTCCATTTCTCTAGGAGGTGGGTCAAAAAGGATCTTGCTGTGACTTATGTCATAGAGTGTTCTGCCTATGTTTTCCTCTAAGAGTTTTATAGTGTCTGGCCTTACATTTAGGTCTTTAATCCACTGTGAGTTTATTTTTGTGAATGGTGTTGGGGAGTGTTCTAATTTCATTGTTTTACATGCAACTGTCCAGTTTCCCAGCACCACTTACTGAAGAGGCTATCTTTTCTCCATTTTATATTTTTGCATCCTTTATCAAAAATAAAGTGACCATATGTGTGTGAGTTTATCTCTGGGCTTTCAATCCTGTTCCATTAATCTATATTTCTGTTTTTGTGCCAGTTCCATACTGTCTTGATTACTGTAGCTTTGTAGTATAGTTTGAAGTCCGGGAGCCTGATTTGTCCAGCTTTGTTTTTCTTTCTCAAGATTGCTTTGGCTATTCAGAGTCTTTTGTGTTTCCATACAAATTGTGGATTTTTTTGTTCAACTTATGTGAAAAATGCCATTGGTATTTGATAGGGATTGCATTGAATCTGTAGATTGCTTTGGGTAGTATAGTCATTTTGACAATGTTGATTTTTCCCATCCAAGAACATGGTATATCTCTCCATCTGTCTGTATTATCTTTAATTTCTTTCATCAATGTCTTATAGTTTTCTGCATACAGGTCTTTTGCCTCCTTAGGTAGGTTTACTCCAAGGTATTTTATTCTTTTCCTTGCAATGGTAAATGGGAGAGTTTCCTTAATTTCTCTTTCAGATTTTTCATCATTAGTGTATAGGAATGCAAGAGATTTCTGTACATTAATTTTGTATCCTGCTACTTTACCGGATTCATTGATTAGCTCTAGTAGTTTTCTGGTAGAGTCTTTAGGATTCTCTATGTATAGTATCATGTCATCTGCAAACAGTGACAGCTTTACTTCTTCTTTTCTGATTTGGATTCCTTTTATTTCTTTTTCTTCTCTGATTGCTGTGGCTAAAACTTCCAAAACTATATTGAATAAGAGCGGTGAGAATGGGCAACCTTGTCTTGTTCCTGATCATAGTGGAAATGGTTTCAGTTTTTCATTACTGAGAACAATGTTGGCTGCTAGTCATATATGGCCTTTATTATGTTGAGGTAAGCTCCCTCTATGCCTATTTTCTGGAAGGTTTTTATCATAAATCGGTGTTGAATTTTGTCAAAAGCTTTTTCTGCATCTATTGAGATGATCATATGATTTTTATCCTTCAATTTGTTAATATGGTTTATCACATTGATTGATTTTCGTATACTGAAGAATCCTTGCATCCCTTGGATAAATCCCACTTGATCATGATGTTTGATCCTTTTAATGTATTGTTGGATTCTGTTTGCCAGTATTTTGTTAAGGATTTTTGCATGTATGTTCATCAGTGATATTGGCCTGTAGTTTTCTTTCTTTGTAACATCTTTGTCTGGTTTTGGCATCATGGTGATGATGGCCTCATAGTATGAGTTTGGGAATGTTCCTGCTTCTGCTATCTTTTGGAAGAGTTTGAGAAGGATAGGTGTTACTTCTTCTCTAAATGTTTGATAGAATTTGCCTGTGAAGCCATCTGGTCCCGGGCTTTTGTTTGTTGGAAGATTTTTAATCACAGTCTCAATTTCAGTGCTTGTGATTGGTCTGTTTATACCTTCTATTTATTCTGGGTGCAGTCTCGGAAGGTTGTGGTTTTCTAAGAATTTGTCCATTTCTTCCAGGTTGTCCATTTTATTGGCATATAGTTGCTTGTAGTAATCTCTCACGATCCTTTGTATTTCTGCAGTGTCAGTTGTTACTTCTCCTTTTTCATTTCTAATTCTATTCATTTGAGTCTTCTCCCTTTTTTTCTTGATGAGTCTGGCTAATGGTTTATCAGTTTTGTTTATCTTCTCAAAGAACCAGCTTTTAGTCTTATTGATCTTTGCTGTCAGTTCCTTCATTACTTTTAATTTATTTCTGATCTGATCTTTATGATTTCTTTCCTTCTGCTAACTTTGGGGCTTTTTTGTTCTTCTTTCTCTAATTGCTTTAGGTGTAAGGTTAGGTTGTTTATTTGAGATGTTTCTTGTTTCTCGAGGTAGGATTGTATTGCTATAAACTTCCCTCTTAGAACTGCTTTTGCTGTATCCCATAGGTTTTGGGTAGTCGTGTTTTTATTGTCATTTGTTTCTAGGTATTTTTTGATTTCCTCTTTGATTTCTTCAGTGATCTCTTGGGTATTAAGTAGTGTATTTTTTAGCCTCCATATGTTTGTAATTTTTACAGATTATTTTCTGTAATTGATATCCAGTCTCATAGCATTGTGGTCAGAAAAGATTCTTGATATGATTTCAATTTTCTTAAATTTAACAAGGCTTGATTTGTGACCCAAGATATGATCTGTCCTGGAGAATGTTCCATGAGCACTTGAGAAGGAAGTGTATTCTGTTGTTTTTGTGTGGAATGTCCTATAATATCAATTAAGTCCATCTTGTTTAATGTATCATTTAAAGCTTGTGTTTCCTTATTTATTTTCATTTTGGATGATCTGTCTACTGGTGAAAGTGGGGTGTTAAAGTCCCCTACTATGATTGTGTTACTGTCGATTGCCCCTTTTATGGCTGTTAGCATTTGCCTTATGTATTGAGGTGCTCCTATGTTGGGTGCATAAACTTTTATAATTGTTATATCTTCTTCTTGGATTGATCCCTTGATCATTATGTAAGGTCCTTCTCTGTCTCTTGTAATAGTCTTTATTTTAAAGTCTATTTTGTCTGATATGAGAATTGCTACTCCAGCTTTCTTTTGATTTCCATTTGCATGGAATATCTTTATCCATCCCCTCACTTTGAGCCTGTATGTGCCCCTAGGTCTGAAGTGGGTCTTTTGTAGACAGCATATATAAGGGTCTTGTTTTCGTATCCAGTCAGCCAGTCTATGTCTTTTGGTGGGAACATTTAATTCATTTATGTTTAAGGTAATTATCGATATGTATGTTCCTTTTACCATTTTCTTAATTGTTTTGGGTTTGCTATTGTAGGTCTTTTCCTTCTCTTGTATTTCCTTCCTAGAAAAGTTCCTTTAGCATTGTTGTAAAGCTGGTTTGGTGGTGCTGAATTCTCTTAGCTTTTGCTTGTCTGTAAAGGTTTTAATTTCTCTGCCAAATCTGAATGATATCCTTGCTGGGTAGAGTAATCTTGGTTGTAGGTTTTTCTCCTTCATCACTTTAAGTATGTCCTGCCAGTTCCTTCTGGCTTGCAGAGTTTCTGCTGAAAGATCAGCTGTTAACTTTATGGGGAATCCCTTGTATGTTATTTGTTGTTTTTGCCTTGCTGCTTTTCATATTTTTTCTTTGTATTTAATTTTTGATATTTTGATTAATATGTGTCTTGGCATGTTTATCCTTGCATTTATCCTGTATGGGACTCTCTGAGCTTCCTGGACTTGACCGACTCTTTCTTTTCCCGCATTAGGGAAGTTTCCAACTATCATCTCTTCAAATATTTTCTCAGTCCCTTTCTTTTTCTCTTCTTCTTCTGGGACCCCTATAATTCGAATGCTGGTGCATTTAATGTTGTCCCAGAGGTCTCTGGGACTGTCCTCAATTCTTTTCATTCTTTTTTCTTTATTCTGCTCTGCAGTAGTTATTTCCACTATTTTATCTTCCAGGTCACTTATCCATTCTTATGCCTCAGTTATTCTGCTATTGATTGCTTCTAGAGAATTTTTAATTTCATTTATTGTATTGTTCATCACTGTTGGTTTGCTCTTTAGTTCTTCTAGTTTCTTATTAAAATTTTCTTGCATTTTCTCCATTCTACTTCCAAGATTTTGGATCATCTTTACTATCATTACTCTGAATTCTTTTTCAGATAGATGGTGTATTTCCTCTTCATTTGTTTGGTCTGGTGGGTTTTTACCTCCCTCCTTCATCTGCTGTGTATTTCTCTGTTTTCTCATTTTGCTTAATTTACTGTGTTTGGGGTCTCCTTTTCGCAGGCTGCAGGTTGGTAGTTTCCATTTTTTGTGTGTTTTTGCCCCCAGTGGCTAAGGTTGGTTCAGTGGGTTGTGTAGGCTTCCTGGTATAGGGGACTAGTGCCTGTGTTCTGGTGGATGAGGCTGCATCTTGTCCTTCTGGTGGGCAGGATCGCATGTGGTGGTGTGTTTTGGGGTGTCTGTGACCTTATTATGATTTTAGGCAGCCTCTCTGCTAATGGGTGGCATTGTGTTCCTGTCTTGCTAGTTGTTTGGCATAGGGTGTCCAGCACTGTAGCTTGCTGGTTGTTGAGTGGAGCTGGGTCTTAGCATTGAGATGAAGATCTGTGGGAGAGCTTTCGCCATTTGATATTACATGGAGCCAGGAGGTCTGTGGTGGACCAATGTCCTGAATTCGGCTCTCCCACCTCAGAGGCACAGGCCTGACAGCCAGCCGGAGCACCTAGACCCTGTCAGCCACATGGCTTTCTTCGTGCCGAGTTTCACTGTAAGGACACCACAACCCAACCCACTCCCAGGGGCAAGTGGCCAGCCCAGTGATCTTCGAGCTCCACTGGGGCCAACAACAAGGAACCAGGCTGACTGGCATTCTCTCTTCTACTTTTTAATTATTATTTTGCTGTTCTATCTCTTTAATGTCAATGCTTAAAATGCTGTCTGATTAATTTTGAAACTTCTTCTCTAAGGCTAATAATTTCCCTCTAACACCGCTTCAAATACATAAAAAGCTTTTGACAGTAGGATATTTATTATTATTAAATGCTCAGTATTTTCTAAATTTATCATTTATTCTTTGATTCATGAATATATTTGGTAACATATATTCTAATTTTCAATCCTTTTTCTATTTTAGAGGGTTAATAACCTCTAAGTTAATGGCACTGTAATCAGATGATATGTTGTTTATGCTGTCAATCCTTTGAAATTTGTTGTGGCTAATTTTATGGTACAGCACAGGGTCAGTTTTCATATATGTTTCATATGTACTTGAAAAGAATGCTTGTTATCCAGTTGATGGGGGCAATGTTCCATATAGGTAAATTAGAATATGCTGTCTGATTTTGCTGTTTAAATCTTCTATACACATAGATATAAAAGTATCTTAGTTAGCTTGTGTTATCAAAGACTAAGAGATATATCACCAACATTGATGGTGTTTTGTGAACATTTCTCGCAATTTTGTCAATCTTCGATTTAAATTTCTGAGGTAACGATGAACATACAAATTGAGAATGTTTTAACTTTTTGATGAACTTAGGCTTTCATCATTTTCAGTGCTTCTCAAAATCACAAGTAATTATTTTGCCTTCGTGTTTACTTTCCATGATATTGATATAGCAGCTTCCTTTTGGTTAGTATTTGACTTGAAGTCCAGGGAGGTTGCATGACAAGCCCAAGTTCACAGAGATAATTCACAGAAGTAGAACTTGGACCCACACTTCCTGACTCCCACTCCAGGACTCTTGCTAAGTGTTCTAGTAGAATGACCAGGATGTGGTACAGAGAACAGACGAGAGCCAGAATGGAATGAATGATAAGAGCCACGGAGCAATGGGGAATAGCAGGCACAGCTATAAAGGATCACTGGGGGACAAATAAAGGCAGGCACAGAGTTTTAGAATTTTTTGACAAGGGTGTCATGACAAAACAAGATTTAAGGAAGCCTATAATTTTAGCAGTATACAGGAGAGAGAGGTGGGGGGAGGAAATAAGACTGTTTAGGAAGAGTCTGAGACTCTTTGAGACTGTCTTTGTCCTCCACATCCCACAGAATGTAATAAGAGCTTGAATCAAGACCACTGGAATGGAGAGGAAAAGGTAGATTCAAGAGCCACTGTATGAAGGAAATGACACACTGAAATGACTTAATAGATTTTGGAGATGAAGGGAATTGTAGAGTCAAAGATACTACCTCATTTATATCTGTAGTACCCTGACAGCTTTATTATTTCTTAGGTTGGAAGCCACATAGTTGAGAAACAGTAGCTGGCCTAGAGGAGGAGAGAAAATAATGAGTTTTCTATCCGTGCTCTAAGTCTGGTATTTCTAGTACACAGCTGGAAATATAGGATTTAGAACAGATCCAGATATGAAGGTTTTTTGATGATGATGATGATGAAGATGAAGGGGACTACTCACATAGAAATGATAGTCAAATCTTTGGATTAGGCTCTCTTTTTTTTTTTTTTTTTGCGG
The DNA here is from genome assembly GCF_963455315.2 of Globicephala melas. NCBI lineage: Eukaryota > Metazoa > Chordata > Mammalia > Artiodactyla > Delphinidae > Globicephala > Globicephala melas. Next base: position 154,869,197 of record NC_083315.2, read on the forward strand.
TACGCGGGCCTCTCGCTGTTGTGGCCTCCCCCGTTGCAGAGCACAGGCTCCAGACGCGCAGGCTTAGCGGCCATGGCTCATGGGCCCAGCCGCTCCGCGGCATGTGGGATCTTCCCAGACCGGGGCACGAACCCGTGTCCCCTGCATCGGCAGGCGGACTCTCAACCACTGCACCACCAGGGAAGCCCCTAGGCTCTGTCTCTTAAGCACCAAGTATCATTTATTGCCAAAATTTTTAAATTAAAAATTGCTGTAATTGATTACTATCATCTTTTAAAAATTGATATCAAGGATAATGGCTTCATGAATAAACTTCTGGACAACCCAGAAAGCGTTCTGGTACAATCATTGTACTCCAGGTCACTTTTGAGCATGACTGTATTAAAAAGTAAGGTTTACTGCTGCAGACCTATAAAATTTCTTGTAGACCTCCCCTTAAAGTATTGACAAAGCTCAACCCTATTTAATTCACAACCATTAAGATCAAAGCATTCAGTGGTACATCTGCTTATGTAATTATCAGTAATGCCAGAAAACAGCTTTATGAATTTGGTCACAATGAACTCTGAGGGAATAAGCAGTTGGAAAGGCTATGAGAGCTTTCTCCCCAGAAGTTAAAAAAAAAAAAAAATGTACTCAACCCGGTGAATTTTTTTTCATTGAGTTTGGTTTTGTTTTTTGTTTTTCCAACTGGATATAATAAAAATGTCTGAGATTTTGCTACATAATATGATCTTTCAGAAGGGTCAACACTAATGTTTTAGGTCAGTTCAGCAGGCTTGAGTTCAACTCTGGAAGTGGGTAAGTTCCAACAGGATTCTAACAAATCCACCCAGAAGAGCCAGAATGTGTCCATAGATTATTTATGTTGAGTTCCTTCACTGGTAGAACAGGGAAGCCCTGAAGGAATCGTGTAGTTGTCGGAGTATCAGTTAAAATACTTAGAGGCTCTGGGGCTTCCCTGATGGTGCAGTGTTTGAGAGTCCGCCTGCCGATGCAGGGGACACGGGTTCGTGCCCCGATCCGGGAAGATCCCACGCGCCGCGGAACGGCTGGGCCCGTGAGCCATGGCTGCTGAGCCTGCGCGTTCGGAGCCTGTGCTCCACAACGGGAGAGGCCACAACAGTGAGAGGCCCGAGTACCGCCAAAAAAAAAAAAAAAAACACACAAAAAAACTTAGAGGCTCTGAAATCAAATTCAAATCCCCAAAAGGCCCACTTAGTCCTCACACTACAAGGTACATTCATGGAGTATAGTGTTGTCTGCTAGAGGAGGCTTTAGGATGAGACTTTTATATCAATACGATGCACACAGAACTTCGGTCTTAAAGATCCCGTGGTATTCTTGATATCAGGAGAGGCGTGCCTTAGCGTTCTCAGCCAAAATTTCTGGGACTCAGCTGAAATTCTGGAGTCATTGAGAACTTGGCTATATATATCTAATCTCAGATTAATAATAAAAGACATTTTTAAATTTAAAATCTCAAACTGTCTTATATATCTAGAGTAAATAAAGTGCTCCAAAAAATGTCTCCCTACATTAGAATGAGAAGAATCTATTTTGGCCAAGTTTTCACCTTCGAAATGCATATAGAACCATGAAGCAGTTCTAACAATTTCCAAAGATTCAGGTAAATATACAGTTCTCTAAAGCTTTTTGGAAAAAGAGATTTTCTTTTGTTTGTTTCACCAAGAAACCTGCTACCTGTCTGTATTCACCTTAAAGCACCATCTCCTGCCTCTCTCCCCTCTTTCTCACTGGAGGATGAATGGGACATGAATGAGATCAACTGAAGTTCTTTAAAGTCAATCATTCTATCTGTCTATTTATCTGTCTCACTCTCAATCTCTCTCTCTCTGAACTTTCATGTGTAGCTACTCTTGCCCCTTAGGTCAGCATTCCTTACACTCTCTTTCAGATAAATCCTAAGGATCCTTTAGCACTCAGCTGAGCTGTCACTTCCTTCAGAAACCTCTAGAAATTCTAATCGTCTTTCTCTCACTTTAAGCTTCTCCTCTCTTTTGACCAGATTAGAACCTTTCCAACTTCCACAGTAACTTTTGCTTCTTTCTGTCATAACACTTATCTATATGTCTCCTCCTCCAGCAAGAGTTCCTCAAATCTAGACTGCCTTATCTGTACCTAATTTTTAGTCTAATTTTGTTAAATATTTGTTAATAAGTGTGTAATGGAGAGCTGATAAACTACTTTTTCTCTCACTGACAGAGATACAAAGCAAATGTGCATCTTTTCTTCTGAGGTTGTTAACAAATTACATTCATTCATTAATCCATTGAAAATATTGTAAAACTCATGTGTCTGGCACTTTAGGCACAGAAGACAGAATGATAAACAAGCCAAAAAGTGTCCCTCTTCTCTAGAGCTTATATTCTAGTGGGGGGGACATACAATAAAGCAAAGCAAAGCAAAAAAAAAAAAAAAAGTAAATCTACAATATGACATCAGTGTTATACGCTATGAAGAAAAGTCATTCAGAGCCAGGGATAGAAAGTGAATGTTTGTGTGTGGTGGGACGGGGACAGGAGTGGGGCTCAAAGGAGCCTTTTCTGACCTGAATAACATGAGTGAGTGAATGAGAGCAAACATGGAAGGAAGAGCGTTCCACTTAGGGGAACAGCAAATGCAGATTCTGACATGTAAGCATGTTTGATGTACATGGAGAACAGCAAGGAGGCAGTGTGGCTAGAGCAGAGAGAATGAGCACAGAGTGGTAAGAGAAGGATGTAAAGCTGGGCAGAATTCTGACCATTCAGAGGCTTGGAGGCTCTTAATCGTCTTTGCATGGGATGCATATAATGCAAATGTGAAGGGGGCCCCTTGGAGGGCTTTGATAAGGGACATGACAGTCTGATTTAGGTTTTAGAGGGAGCACTCCCGCTGCTAGGTGAAAACAGAATGTAGGAGGACACAGACAATTGTTAGGAAGTTCTTAGAGTAATCTGGGCCAAAGATGATGGTGGCTTTACCTAAGGTGGTAATAATGGAGGTGGTGGGAAGTAATCAGATTTCAGGTCAGTTTTGAATGCAGAGCCAATAGGATTTGGTGCTTACTATTGTGAAACTATGTTTTAAGTTTATTACCAAGTAAATAAGGATCAGGTTAATCTCATGATTAATCATAACACTAACAACACATACACATGCATAAACACGCACACACCAAACATATAGCTAATGACACAAAATACATGAAGCCCTTGGTCTGGCCTGCTCTGAGGCTATAGACACTACCTTTAGATTCTATGGGTGACTTAGACTTCACCTGACAACCACTGAGTAATTGCTCCAAGTGAGCTCACTAGTCTACAGCTGCAGTTTGTCAGCATTCACTTCACAAATGCATTGCCCTGAGGACAAATATTAGTGTGCCCGTGAGGAGTTACTTCTACCCCTCTGCCATCACAAAACCCTGGTTTGGTGTCCATCCAGAAAGGCTAGGCTATCCCAAGCTCCACTTCAGAGATATAATAAAAAGGGAGAGGTTTGGAGTTTGAATCTTGACTTTGCCACTTAACTGACCGAGTAACCTTAAATGACTTACTTAACCTCTCTCTGAAACTTAGTTTACTCATGTATGAAATGTAGATAGTCAACAAACTTGGAGAGATGTTTGAAATTCTTCCTCGTCCTGCTTCCTGTGCTTCTGGACCTCATTCAGAGTCTTGTCTGGAAAAGTACAGCATCAAAAAACTGGTGAAACCACCAACAGGAACATCCATGGCATATTCAACATTCACAGCCATGTCCAATGTCAGAATTTGTCTCTGCTCCAAAGACCTTTAGCTTGGAACAATTCCCGTCTAGAGTGGCATCCCTAGGACTGCTTGCTGTCTCTGTAACAGAATCCAAAGACAGCTTCCAGTCTCAAGTTTCCATGAAAATCCTTGGCACTCTTGAGGGTAATAATACTGTCAGCACAGCAATCCACAAATAGAGATGATAATAATGTCTCAGAAAGCAGGCATTGAACTGAGACTTTTTCAAGATTTGGCAAGTCAGTCTCTTTATGCTGCCCTTTTGGTCACTGAAGAGCTAAGGCCACTTTAGTTTCATTAATGTTAGAGCAGTGTTTTAGGATAAAGGTTAAAATTGCTCCAGTGGGAGAGAGGGAAAGAAAGAGCAGACAAGAGCCAAGGGTTGAGAGTTGAGCAATGTGTCAATACAAACAATGGAAATCATCAGCAGACACTGAGGGCAAATTACTTTCATATATAGAAATTACGCCACAATAAAAGAGACTGATAGATGCTTACACAGCTGTGGTTATTAGGGCGACATAATAGCGTTTGTTCAAAGCAAATATTGAAGTAGCAGCAGGCTCAATGTGACAGGCTTTCAGACCTTACCAACGATGGAGAAGAGACAAGTGCCAAATAAGGCAATAAAATCATCAGGGAAAAAAGAATAAAGATTGAGCCCTGGATTAATGTGATGAAGTGGGAGTGATGTGAGGAGGGTTTTAACAAGGATACTTTTCTGGTGTGTGAGGTTAATTCTAGATATCTAACAGGTTAACAGACAATTTTCAATTTTACAACCTGTGCGTAATTAGAGTGGCTGTTTGTGAGTTACTCGTTTTGTTTGTAATTGAAATTTGGAGTTTGGACTGTGCAATGATTGCTATCAGAAGGGAGATGGAACATGCAAAGAGGTGGCATTTTGTCCTCCAGAAGGAAATGTCCCGTAGATAAAATAACCTAAAGACTTCTTTCCCAGCAGTGCATTAGGATGTGTAATTTGGATAAAATGTATTATTGGAAATGGTGGTAAAGAATGAACTAAAATAAGTGTGTATCTCTTCTGTTGACGTCATCTTTTAACACGTGCCTCAATTAAAACTAGGCTCTCTCTTCTCAAGAAATAATATGTTTTCTTCCCTTTCCCGGACACATTTTACCTGAACAATAGCATTTGGTTTTGATAAATATACCCTTTGATGTCATAAGGGAGATGATCACTACCTTTATTTACTTCTTGTCTCAACCTGAAATGTGGCTCTGGAAATACTACCTGTTAAAGATGTCAAGGAGAGGAACAACTTTACCTATTATATAAAACTGAATATTATATGTGATTTTTAGTCATTTTTATAAATTTATAGCAAAAAGCAGACTCTATAGCCACCGTTAAAAAGTTATTAGCACTATCAGCCAACCAACTCTAATTCAAGGAACACTGTAACTCATTGACCATAATCTGCTGATTATCTCTTCTGTAAACTGTATTTCAGGCCCTTTAACTACTCAAAATTTTCTTCTTTCTTCTGAGCCTGAGAGCCCACTTCTTATGGAGGAGCTAACTGTGAGTCTGTAAAGCTTAAAAACTTCACAGTTTCATTTGCTTCTTTTTGTTCAACTGAAAGAGGCCTTGAGAGAGTTTGACTGACATTTGTGATAATTATATTTGGAGATTAAAATAATGTAGGGTTTCGAAAGGTTTCAAATTTATTCACCATATTGGACCTCACATGATTATGGCTTCCTTTGTATCATTTTAGTCAGGTATTGAAATCCATTTGATGTGAATGTAATAGTCATTTTAATGGATATTGTTAATTCCTTGTTTTCAGCATAATAGATAAAGGGGATTTTAATTAAATTCATTGTGTGAGTACTTATTGGGGGTAGAAAGTTTCACAGAATTATTATTTTTTTCTGGCATGACATGTAAAGAACATTGTAAAAGACAGGGAAGACAGCAATATCAGAGTACAGCTGGCATCAGAGTCAGGCCAGTTTCATCTCCCCCATAGATGACGGGGCAGGCTTCAAATAACACTAAAAAGTGTGCCTTGAGACTATAGTGTCCATAAGGGACCAGCACAATGTAACAACACTGCTTGCTTTCTTCAAAACTGGTGGAGCTCTTAAAGGTGAGAATTTGGGTTTCCCCAAAAGCCTCAATAGAGAGCCCAGTCCTAGGCCCCATAGCAGCCCGCTAGAAATATGGTAAGAAATGGCAAGAGCTTTTGTCCCAGTGTTTCCAATTCCTGTGACGGCTCAGAAAATCGTAAGAACCGCTTCTCCCTGGGGGTTTTAGGACACTCCTGGTTATAAACCCTGGGTGACCAAGGGGCTCCAAAAGTCATTGGTCTGGTCACAAAGGAACTATGACATCAGAGAGGGTAGCAATCAGAGGATGAAAAGTCCAAGAACCACTGAGGTGGTGAGTTTATTTTGGAAGAAAGGGAAAGCCTGAATTATTTATTCTGTAGAATTTTTACAACATAGTATTGATTGACCATGTCTCTCTGGGTCACTAAGCCCAGAAACTCTGCCCTTAGCCTGCTACTCACAAACCTTTGTCATAAAGTCCTTAGTGTTGTTAGACTGCTTTCATACAGCACAATGATTAAGTGTAAAAATATAGTGGAAGCTTCCACTGGGGAAAAAAATAGTTATATGCAGTTCCAACCATTTCCAAACGATCTCTGCAATGAATAAACCCGCTACACTCCTATCTTATCTTTGAAACTTTGAGTTAGGATGCTAAAGTTAACTTATGCAATAGGTATATTTATACACTTACACACACATAATACGAATATGTTAATAGTTTTCTCTGGGCAGAGGCATTATGTGTGACTTTCTTTTCCTTTCATGTGACAATATTACAATGGTAATGAATATATATTACTTTTAAAACCTGCACAAATGCCTTGAAAAATTGAAAAAGTAAGTAACATATAAAAAGGTATCTTTCTTTCTCTCTCTCCAAACAAACCCAGTTCCTCCCACACTCAGTGTTTATCCTAACAGTCTCTCCAAGATTTAGAAATAGTTGGTATGGAGAGGAATGTATAAAATCTAACTACATCACACTTCTTAATTTCCCCAAATTAAGTGGAAGGAGTAGTTTTAATACACATTCTTTGGGGAGAAAAGGGGACATCCACTTTTTAAAAATTGGAGTATAATTGCTTTACAGTGTTGTGTTAGTTTCTGCTGTAAAGAGAAGTGAATCAGCTATAGGTATACCTATATCCCCTCCCTCTTGGACTTCCCTCCCCCCCATCCCACCCATCTAGGACATCACAGAGCACCGAGCTGAGCTCCCCAGGCTCTACAGTAGGTTCCCACTAGCTCTCTATTTCACACATGGTATTTATGTCAAACCTAATTTCCCAATTCATCTCACCCTCCCCTTCCCAAGCTGTGTCCATACGTCTGTTCTCTACGTCTGCATTTCTACTCCTGCCCTGCAAATATGTTCATCTGTACCATTTTTCTAGATTCCACGTATATGCATTAATAGACGATATTTGTTTTTCTCTTTCTGACTTACTTCACTCGTATGACAGACTCTAGGTCCATCCTCGTCTCTACAAGTTACCCAATTTCGTTTCTTTTTTATGGCTGAGTAATATTCCATTGTATATATGCACCACATCTTTTTTATCCATTCATCTGTATACCCACTTTTAACATGAACTCCCTGATATCACTCTCCCTTTCATGATTAAAATTCTCAGGGGTACTTCTTGCCTCAACCTCCTTGCCAAACACTTCTCAGTATTTACCATGTGCTTCTACCTCCCACCCACCAATTCCTTAAAACTCATCTCCCAAAAGTCACCAGTGACCTCCTATTAACCCAATTAAAATATGCTTCTCACTCTTCCTCTTTGACCCCTTCTGCTACAGTTGACAATTTTGACTTGCTCCTCCTTCTTCAGAAGTCAAAGGCAAACTGAATTTATTACTCTTGCCCTTCTCTAATTCCAGTGTCTATTCTTATATTCTCTAATTTCAATGGCTATTCTTATCTTCTCTAATTTCAATGGCTATTCTTTCTTTGTTTTCATCACCCATTTTAAGTTTTATCTTGGCTCTGCTTTCTCCTCCCACTTCCCACGTGAAAGCCATTTCCAAGTCTGTTTTCAATCTTCATGCCACTTTATTTCAGCAAACATTGCTTTAAAACCTGCTACATATTTGACATTGTGCTAGGCACTGGGTATGGACTGAAAACAGAGTGATATACAAAGGAGAAAGTGGCAGATTTGCTTGAAGAGGATATGGAATAACCTCCCCTGGGAAGAGGTAGGTCTCATAGGTCATAATAAAGATGCTAAACTTCTTAGACTTCATCTCATGAACAAAGGGAAACTGAGGAATTTTAAGCCAGGAAGTAATACATATTTGCATTTTTGAAAAATTGTTAAAAGGAGTGAAAGAAATGAAAGAAAATACTCAACTAGAGATGAGGAGACTTACTGGGACATGATTCTTGTTGGCTAGGTGAGAACTGATGCAAGCAGGAACTAATGCAGTGTCAATGAGGATGGAGAAGAATGAAGGAAGTTGAGAAGAGTCAGAATTAAAGAGAGAAAATCTATAGGATTTGATGTTGATTTCATATAGGAGGGACAGAAAGTGAGAACGAATGGAATCCCAGGATTCTGATTTGGGTTTCGGAATGGCTGATGCTGATGCTATATCCTACAGATAGGCAATATAGGAAGAGGGTGGTAGGGGAGACAGGGGGTTGAATTTTAGACACACTGAGATTGAGGTATCTCAGGGAAATCCAGGGAGTGTTGGCTAGATGGATCTGGAGCTAATGCTCTGAACTGGGATATAGACTTGACACTCATAAGTATAAAAGAGATAGTCCAATCCTATGATTATAACAGGAAAATAGATGAGACACTCAGGGAGAAAGAACAGAATAGGGAGAAAATAACACTAAGTAAGAGTCCAGGAAGTAATGGCACCCAAGTGTAAGAAGAAAAAATTAGCAAAGGAAAAAGAAATGATTGATAATTCTATAAACCCACCTGCATTTGTGGTGGTATTCTTTGAGGTGTCCCACTAAAAATTTCTACCCTCCCAAGTAAGCTTGCAAATAACTCCAAAATCTGTGTCACTGACTCAACTTCTTCTAAACTCCTTAACAAGGCTCTCCAAATCTGATTCAAGTCTATTTTACCCAGACTTTTCTACCATAACTCTCTTACATAGCCCCTGAGTTTTAGCCAGTCAAGATAATCCCTTTTCTTCAAAGTTTTCATTCACTGTTCTGCCTCTCTGCCTTTATTCATGTTGCTCCTTCTTCCTGGAATTCCCACATCCCCCATACCTAGCATCTCCACCAGCCATTGTTCATCATCCTTACCCATGACTTATGAGAAGCTAAAAAGAGCCCAGACTGGAGTCACTACCATCAAAGGGAAAAGGACAAAACATACTAATATTTATTTGGGATCCACTAATGTGTTAAAACTATGCTAGACAGGGAGTATGTGAGTGCTTGTGAATATCATTTAATCTTCACAGCAACCTTAGAAAGCCCCTTTTGTAGATGAAGACACTGAGGCTCATTCATCACTTAATGAATGTTTATCAAACGTCTATTATTGCCAGGCACTGTGCTAGATGCTAGATAAACAATAGGGAACCAAAAAGAGTCTCTAGTTGCTCCTACAAAGAGCTAACAATAGTGGGAGAGACAAATATTAAAATATATTTGTGTAAATAAATGTTTAATGACAAATTGGAGTAAGGGCCATAAAGTGAAAGGATGGGAAACTAATTCAGGGAAGGGGGTCTCTTTGCTAAGGCAGGCTCATTTAAGCTAAGACCTACAGGATGAGTAGCCAGATGAAAGGAGTGGAAATAATGTTTCAAGCAAAGGGAAGAGCCTGTTTGAAGTGTAAGGAAATTATGAAAGGCCAATGAGGCCAGAGAGATGTGAGTAAACTGGAAAGAAGTGCTCTGTGAGACTGACAAAGTAGGCAAGATTTTGCATGTCCTTTGCATGTCCTTGTAGACGATGTTTAAAAGTTTAGATTTTTCTCACCAAGCAATTAGAAGAGATTGAAGGATTTTAAGCAGCAGAGTTACACGAGACCGATGTTTACAACAAATCAGAAAAACTAAATAAAGTCATGCCAATAATAAATGGTAGAGCAAAAGATTAAACACTGGGTCTGATGCCTAACATTTGCAGAAAGTTTGTAATCTCAGTCCAAGCCCATTAGCATAATCTGAAAGGCATGGTCACCCCTGGCCTGGCTTGGGTGGTCTAATTCAGATACTGATGGCTTTTTTTTGGCCACACCACATGGCATGTGGGATCGTAGTCCCTGACCAGGGATCGAACCCACACCCCACACCCCCTGCATTGGAAGCATGGAGTCTTAACCACTGGACTGCCAGGGAAGTCCTCTGATGCCTTTTTTTTTTTTACTCGAAGACTTAGCTGACAATCTCCTGAGTAACATAAACTTCCTCTTTTCCATATGGAACCATAGGGCTGTCTTTCAAGTGATGCATGCTTTTTATATCCACCTGTAGCAAAGGTAACCTTGTCTGCCTTTTAACTCAGCATCATCCCCTAGAATGACAACTGTGGTTCAGTAAGGTGCTTGGGGTGGTGCCGCTGCTGTGAAAATCAGGCACATCAGTATCAAGGCTTCCTAGAAAGACATCTAACTAACCAAAGGCAGCATCGGGTGGTAGAACCTGATTGCCTAGTTTCCAAATCTGGCTTCACCATGTTAACTGTATGACCCTGGGCTAGGAACTCTGAGCCTATTTTCTCATCTATAAAATGGGGATGTGATAATAATAATAACAATAACTAATTCATAGAGTGGGGAGGATTAAATGAACTAATATATATAAAGCACTTGCAACATTACCTAGCACTAAATAAGTGTTATATAAGTGATGTCTATTATTATGAATAATAATAAAGGCATTTGAAATTTAGGGTGTTTCTAAGAAAAAAAATTGCATATATCCATTTGTAACCATTTTTTATAAATAGACTGGCCTTTTAAGGTGAAGAATCCAAAGGAAAGAGACGTTATTTCATATCCCTACGGTAACACGTGAAATTTGTGCTTGTCAGATGCTTCATGACCACTTTTGTGCTTCTGTCCCAACACGAGAAGTAGGAAAGCTCAGACAAGTGGACTGTGTTCCCATCTGGAGTCTAGTAGAAGGTACACCCTCAAAGAACCACCTCTGAAAAACACTGCCATGGGCTTCTCTGGTGGCGCAGTGGTTGAGAGTCTGCCTGCCGATGGAGGGGACACGGGTTTGTGCCCCGGTCCGGGAAGATCCCACGTGCCGCGGAGCAGCTGGGCCCGTGAGCCGTGGCCGCTGAGCCTGCGCGTCCGGAGCCTGTGCTCCGCAACGGGGGAGGCCACAACAGTGAGAGGCCGGCGTACCGCAAAACAAACAAACAAAAACACTGGCAGACTGGCAGGATCTGAAATCCACTCAACAACCTTTTAAGACCGTTTCTGGTGCTTATCAAATCGACAACCATTAATAAGGTACGGAAACAAGCCTAGAGACCATGTCAGATTGAACACTTCACCAAGGTGACAACTCCTAAGAGGTTCTAAACTAGCTTCTAGACAAGTTACCTGAAATATATTACAATTGGCCTCCCCACCTGATTCCTGAAATAGAGAATGCAGAGCATTCTCTAAGTAGGGAGAGGGCTTCCCTGATCCTATTACTACACTGAAGAAACGCAAGGCTCTAAAACCGCTGGTTACTTAAATGGAATGAGTCCTCAGGTTTATTGCTGCCATGCTTTGCCCAATGCTGAGATCTAGCTCAGGTATCCAAATTGACCTCTCCCTAGAGGAAAGAAAGAGGGACCTTGAAAATGTTTCCAAAACTAGGAAGAAAAAAGTGTAGAAGAGGGAAAAATTGGATAAAATCCGGGTAAACTTAATTGTAGGGGAGAGGCACTGGCAAGAAATGAAGGGCAAAATATAATGAGTAACTGAGCACAAACAGTTTTCACCTATTATAGTTGAAAATTGATTTAAAGAGCATCAAGAAGAAAAGATGCTAGGGAAGAAGACAGGTAATTTCCCTTCCAACCTGACTCCATTGTCTACCTGAGGACACAACTAAAATCTTCTATGATTCTTCTACCCAGATAATCATCATTAGCTTTTTGGCATGTATGTTTATTATATTCTTCATAGATATATTTATATAAACTTAAGTTAAATTGGAATTATACTTTACACACGGTTTTGTAAACTAACCTTTCATTTAATAAACACTTACCTAAATTATTACTCTTCTAAATTATGATCTTTAATGACTGCTTAGAATCTTCTCTTATGGCTAAATTCTAAATTATGCAATCAATAATCCATTGTTGGCCATTTCAATTGTTTGCAATTATAGTAATGTTGCAATAATCATCCTTATATCAGATTATTTCTTTAGACTAAGTGGAAAGAGAATTATTAGGTTGAAGGCTATAAACATTTTTAAGGCACGTGTGATATTTATTGTTAACTTGTACCCATTAAGGTTGTACTATTTGCCTTTCCACCAGGAGTATATAAGTCTACATTGATTAAAAAACAAAATATAAGCAAAGGTAAATAACAGTTTCTACTTCCAAATAAGAGGAGGACAGGAACTATAAAGTTATAAAAATTAAAAGAAGCATAGCTTTACTTAAATTAGTGAGCAAATAAAACTGATATATATTTATCACTGATTCATTTTAATGCTCTTCTAAACCTTTTTTTTTTTTTTTAAATCCCATTTACCTCTTTAAAAACACAGTAGAGGATAACTCAGACAGGCTTTGGAGTAAGAGAGAAGTGGGCTCAAGTCCTAGTTCTCCAGTTGAAAACCCTGGTGAATTACTGAACTCTGTGAGGTTAAATTTATTCATATATAAAATGAGCATAAGCACACCTCTCAGGATTGTTGGAAAGACCACACAAGATGACGAATGGAAGTTGCTTAGGACAGTGCTTGATTCTTAGGAGGTCTTCTCTCCTAGAGAATCTTCCATCAACTTTATCATTTTTTTTCATTCATTTTTATTGGAGTATGGTTGCTTTACAATGTTGTTTTAGCCTCCACTGCACAACAAAATGAATCAGCCATACACATACAGATATCCCCTCCCTTTTGGACTTCCCTCCCATTTAGGTTACCACAGTGCATTAGGTAGAGCTCCCTGTGCTATATAGTATGGTCCCATCAGTTGTCTATTTTATACATAGCACCAATAATGTTCCATCAACTTTAAACATGTTCTGTTCATGGTATTTTTTTAACATAATGGGAATATGCTCATATGTTGCTGAAATGAATCTAAAAACTGTTGTGTCCATTCTTCTTTTGTTAATATTTTTTCATCAGGAAATATTAAGAAATAAGCCATAAATCCTGACATAAATATTTAAGAGAAAGCTTTATTTGTTCAATGTTTTAAAAGTTAAAATTATCAATCAAACTGAGAAAAGCAGAATCTGCCCTTCAAATACCAACTGTGTTGGCTAAACCCTTGTTCCTCCTTCTCCATGGTTATGTAGGCCTTTTCCTCAAGGGGTCCACCCATTAAAAGAGCCATTTTTAGTCTCTTTGTCCTTATTGTTTTCTTATATTTTTCAGATCTTCTCTCATGATTAATCTTTCCCATAAACTCCATGCCTCCTGATTGCTTCTTTTTTGCTCCATTTTGTGATTTAAATTCTATCAGGCAGTAGGGTTGGGAGGCCAAAAAGCTTATAATGTGAGAAACTGAAGGATAAAGTGGTAGAGACTTGTCTAATACACTGAAGAATAGCTAACGTAATTGACTCAAACATATGAACAAAAGAAAGTCATAAGAACTAAAGATGTGTGGGCATTGAACTATGTCATAAACAGGGAAGATTAGACCAACGAGTCACAGAACCATGCTGTCTGAATATTAGAATATGGATTGAGAGGAAAATAGATGAATTTTTACCTTTTGCTCCAGAATTTTTTTTTTTTTCATTGTGATAACTTAAGCTTTCACATTTTTAAAATCCTAAGTGTGAGTGTATGTGTTGACTAGTGCCATCTTGTCTTCATTTACTGTTCACTGCAGTTACCCTTGGGAATCAGCATCCCATTCAAGAAAGCTACAAACTGATCAGATGTTCAAACTGGCCTCTGTAATGGCACAAGATGAGTGCATTTCAAAGGAGGATACTGCTGAGCTCTTTGTCCTTTAGTTTTATATAAAATTAAGGAATTTTTAAAAAGAAATTATGATGTGTTGCCATGTACTAAATGTTTGTGCCCCCCCGCTAAAAAATTTGTATGTTGAAGTCTAACCCCCAATGTGATGTTTTGGGCAGTGGGGACTTTGGGAGATAATTAGGTCATGGGGGTGGAGTCATGATGGGACTGATGCCCTTATAAGTACATGAAGAGCACAAAGCAAGAAGACAGCCATCTATGAAAGAGGAAGTAGGCTCTCACCAGACACTGAATCTCTTGGCTTCTTCATCTTGGACTTCCCAGCCTGTAGAACTGTGAGAAATAAAAACTATTTTCAGACCTGATAAAAAGAGACGCCAAAAGAGAAACTCTTATCATGCACTTAGATGCTGCTGCGTGAGGCCATGTTACCCTGAGCTGCAAAAGCCAACGTACGAACACAACAGGAAAGACCTAAGGACAAAAGCCATCACACTAAGGGTGGAAAGATGGAAACTTTAAAACCCTTCAGTGAAGACATCCTTATAATACTGAATGAATCCTTAAATTCACCACATTAAGACTTCTTGTTTAGTGATACAACACATGCTTTTTGTAATTTAAGCTACTTTTTTAAAAAAATTATGTGTCGGGTCTTAGTTGGGGCATGCAGGATCTTCACTGAGGCATGCGGTATCTTTCGTTGTGGCGTGCGGGCTTCTCTCTAGTTGTGGTGTGCGGGTTTTCTCTTCTCTAGTTGTGGCGTGTGGGTTCCAGAGCATGTGGGCTCTGTAGTTTGGAGCATGCAGGCTCTCTAGTTGAGGCACGTGAGCTCAGTAGTTGTGGCGCATGGGCTTAGTTGCCCCGCGGCATGTGGGATCTTAGTTCCCTGACCAGGGATCGAACCCGTGTCTCCTGCACTGGAAGGTGGATTCTTTACCACTGGACCACAAGGGAAGTCCCTAAGCTACTTTTAATTAAACATTCTGTTACTTGCAGCTGAATTTATCATAAGTGTTATAACTAGTTAGGTATAAGACATCACTTCCAGGAAGGGTCATAAACCCCACATGTACTTTGCCTTTAGCCTACTCTTTTTCTATATTACTGTATCTTTCCATCTGGAAATACTTTCCTCTCTTTCTCCCCTGAACTACTGGCCAAATATCTCCTCCTCTGTAATGCTGTCCTACATTCCCCTGCAAGAATGGAATTACTCCATTATCTGTGTTTCTATATAATTTAGTCACTCTCAGCATTACTGCTATTATCATACAATTATAAACATTGTATCATGCAATTATAAACATTATATGTGTACTCTGTGCCAAACATGCTAAATGCTTTATATGTTTTACATGTATTACATCTTGTGGTAGATTACTTATTCCTAAATATTTACTGGCTTCTCACTCATGCCATGCTCCTAGATGGCAGAATATTCTTCCCTATCTATCTATTTGGGGCTTGGCCATGTACCTTGATTTGGCCAATGAAATCTGGGTAAACCAGATGTACCATATGTCTGAGCAGAAGCTTTACATGCCTACATATAGTCTGGCTCTGTCTCTCTTACTCTTGTCTTCACCACAGGAACAGGATGTTCAAACATGTGCCCTTAACATGACTCCCAGAATGAGAAGACATGTGGAACTCAACAGAGACCAATCAAGCCCAGCAAAACAACAGATAATCTGCAGCACTCACGTAACAAGGGAAAGAAGCACAAGTTGGTTTTAGCAAAAGCCACTGAAATATGGGGCAAAAGCTGATACAGTACCGTTTAATCTAAAACTCGTAACAGTATGAAGTAACTATTCTATTATTATTATCCCATTTAAAAGTAGAGGAGACCAACTCCAGTTACAGGACTTAGATTCTTCCCCCCTATAATATAATGCACATCTGTTTCTCTTCCACTAGACAACTTTTTAAGGATAAGAACTATATATATTTTTTATCTTTCTTTCCCCAATACATAGCACATTGTCTACTCAATTAATTATGCTGTTGTAAAGAGGAAGTTAGGACTCTAATAAATCCCCATTATTAACACATCTTCATGACTCTTACATTTTATATACCCTGATACCAGTTGTTTGCTATTCACTATTTACTCTCCATTGTCCTTTGATTTTTAAATACAAAATGAATCCTTTGCATTTTTATTTAAATAAATGAAATAATCTGTACGGTAGTCCTACATCTTAATTTCTTTAGAGCACATGCCATGAAAACAAAAATCTCAAAAACTTATCTGGATAAAAAGTCACTTATCTATTATATAATAAAATATATTTTTAGAAAATTGCTAGTCTACTTGTTACATAGGTTTGTGAGAAGAGATATTGAACAAAAGAAGACACTGTGTACATTGTTTTTTAAAAAATTAACAATACTCACCGAGTAACGTTTGGCCAAATTTCTGGGCACCTCGTGGACCAGTCAAGTTGACACATAAAATTACCCATCACACACGATTCCTTCATTTAACAGATACGTACTCAATGTGTTAAGTGTCTACTCCATGCTTTAAATCTGTCAACAACTCTGTAGTAACTAAAATTTCACCTTTCAACAAAGAATTTTGATCTTAGAAATTATGTTATCCAACTGAGTCATTTATACAGGTAAGAAAATTAAGGCCCAGAGATACCATGTTGCTTGCTCCAAGCAACATAATTTTACTGGGAAAGGTAGAGGTAATACTAGATCCAAGGTCAAAAGCAAATGTCCTTTTCATTATACTGCCCAATTCTACTTCTCATTCTCTATATTAGATTGTGAATCCCAATCCCAGAAGGAAAAAAAATTAATAGATACAAATCCTACATAAGCCTTGTAGAATGTTTATCTTGTTACAGATACATACATATAAGCATTTATGAATACAGGGAGAGATAAAAGCTTTATGATAGCTTCCAAGCAATAGTCAAACACATTTTAGATATAAAAAACAAGATCCTCATAGATAAAAATGCATCCTTTCTAGTTTTTTATACATTAGAGAGAAATATAATAAAACACCCAATTTCTACTCCTGAATGAAGCATTTCAGAAGTTTAATTTTTCTTGCTAACATCCAAGTAACTCAATGATGTTCATCTAAAAATGAGGGCAGGGCTTCCCTGGTGGCGCAGTGGTTGAGAGTTCCCCTGCCGATGCAGGGGACACGGGTTCGGGTCCCGGCCTGGGAGGATCCCACATGCCGCGGAGCGGCTGGGCCCGTGAGCCATGGCTGCTGGGCCTGTGCGCCCGGAGCCTGTGCTCCGCAACGGGAGAGACCACAGCAGTGAGAGGCCCGCGTACCACAAAAAAAAAAAAAAAAAAGAAGAGACGAGTTCATGAGGTTCACCTTCTCTGATCATCTGGAAGTTTTATGTAAAATAAATGTATTTCTTTAGCAATGATGTCTAGAAAACTGGATTTAAATTACAATTTTAATTCTAATTTTTTAATTGCTACAATTTACCTGAAGCTAAAATTGCTGTTCATCACTCATTCATTCAAGAAAATTTTACTGGGACCTACCATGTGTCTGGCATTATTCTAGACACTGGGGATGTAGCAGTGAATGAAATGGACAAAAGTTTCTGTCACCATGGAGATTATATTCTAGCATGCCTTGTGTGTCAGGAAGAGAAATGACATTATCCAAGTCTAATACAAGCCAACTGATGATATATGGAAGTCAGAAATTTAACAGAAAATGATATACAAAATAAAGAAAGGGTCTTCTAGAATCATGTTAGAGATGGGAATGAAGTTTCCCAAAATCACAATAAACAATGACAGGAATGACCTTACTATAACAACAAATGAAAATAACAATTGGAGAACACTTCTGGCAGTTTTGTGGTGAATGAAATGGCTGGGAACGTTGGAACTCTACTTGCTCATTTGAAAACTATAATTTTTCAACCGGCACACAAGCCTTTTGAAGTAGCAACTAAGTATTATATTCCTTTGGCACACCCCCAATAACCCTAGGATAGAGATGAATCCATCTAATTAAATACCTCAAGGGCATCCTTATATGCCCCTCAAGGAGAGCTAAATAAGAAGTCTCATGATGGTTCTTGTTTAAAATCAGAGAGATTCAGCCATCCTAGAGTGTATGGCCCTGGGGCTGAATTCTAGTGTGTGTATGAAAATGTGCCTTCAACCTTTAAACTGCTTGCCCCCTGAGTGATAGCTGAGGATAGACACAAGACTGACAGAACTGTTAACGGATTTTGTAACATGATTGAGTATCTAGAAACACATTGCAAATAGTATAATGCTGTTTGGCAGTTATAGCAATACATAATGAAGGATTTGTAGAACTTATATGCACATGTTATCGACTTATACAAATAATTTGATATGCAAATAATCACTTTTAGTTTGGATGCATGTAATTTTAATCCTAGGAATCCCTAAAGATCAAAGTGCTACTAAAACACTTTACTAGTTAATTCATAATCTACTCATTTTGAATTTGTGATCAGAGAAAGGCTAAAAAAAGGAGAAATTGTATATTAATCAAATCACTAAAATACATGGTACTGCATAAGTTCATGTTTGACTAGAAAATATACATTTTACTGAGTACCTTATTTTTATCAATCCTTAAACAATTAATGTATTATGCATTCTTCTTATTCATTCACTTTTTAGGAATTTAGCAAATTCCTAAATGACCTCTGAAATACTTTAGCTACCAATTGTGTAGTACATACTTGGAATATATAAAACTAAATTTTTTATAGAACTCAAACTTAATACTTATCTGACTGTCTCTCAATTAATCTGAATAAGTACAATTTAATGTCATTTCTATTTAGCTTCCAGTTAACAGGACCTAATTTTTCTACATATCCTGTATAGCACTAGATAAATAATTAAATTTTACTAGTCAGTATCAGTAATTTTACCCATTTGAGATTTCAAAGTGTTTTGATTTTCCTTCTCCATAAAAACAGGCCATCCAAATTACTTACATCAGTAAAATGGTTGTCAAAATATTTCAAAAGCATTAAGCTAGACTTTTAACTTTGCAGACAACTGTTAATTTATTCATACCAGGACACTGGAATCTTGATGCTAACAGTTGTCTTTTGAAGTGTTTGCCAGAAAACCAAAGTGGAACCCAGACCCAAAATCCACTGTTTTATTTATGAATATATCATGTGAAATACAAATTTAGATGTAAGGTAAAAAAATAAAGGGATTTTTAAAAAAATCTGAGTATCAACCTAACCAAAAGCAGAGAGACTTAGATACGTGTGATAGAGGCAATTGAGAAGTTATTTGGAAGATGTTATGAGTTGATATGGCTACACACCTACAAGAATAGCTAAAATGAACAGATAGGAAAATAAAATTGGTAAGACTAGTGAGGACACAGAGCAAACACAACTCACACTGCTGATGGTGTGTAAACTGATACAACCACTTTGGAAAACTGCTTGACACTATCTATCTAGCTGAATATATGTATACCCTATGGCTTAGCAATTCTACTCCCAGGTATGAACTCAAAAGAAATGCATCCATATGTTCACCAAAAAAAAAAAAAAAAGCACAATGCATTACAATATTCATAGAAGCACACTTCACAATTGCTCAAAACAGGATACTACTCAAATAGTAGGGTGGATATATAAGTTACAGAATATTCACACAATAAAATAGTACACAGCAATGAGAATGAACAATCTACAACTACAGACAAAAATAGAAATGACTCTTACAAACAAAATGGGTTGTATTATTCAATTTTTATCCAGTTTAAAAAAAAACAGGAAAATCTAATCTATAGTTTTAGAAGACATGACAGTGGTTACTTATGGCAAGTGGATAGTGGATAAAAAGTTACATGGGAGGTTTCTGGTATTTCTATTTCTTGACTTGAGTGTTCATTATAAAAGTGAGCTCAGTTTATGAAAATCCACCAAGCTATATAATTATGTTCTGTGCACGTTATTAAAACTTAAACTATTTTTAGAGCACTTTTAGGTTCATAGAAAAATTGAGGGGAATGTACAGTGATTTCTCATACACCTGCTAATTCCACATATTCACAGCTTCCCCCATTATCAACACCCTCCATCAGAGTAGTACATTGATTACAATTGATCAACCTATACATCATTTCATCCAAAGTCCATATTTTACATTAGGGTTCATATCCTGTGGATTTTGACAAATGTATAATGTCAAGTATTATGTAATGTATGTCACCATTACAATATCTACAAAATAGTGTCACTGCCCTAAAAATCCTCTGTGCTCCACCTGTTCATCTCTCCCTCCTCTCAACCCTTGATAACCACTGATCTTTTTACTGTCTCCATAATTCTTCCCTTTCTAGAATGTCACATAGTTAAAATCATATAGTATGTAGCCTTTTCAGACTGGTTTCTTTCATTTAGTAATATGCATTTAGATTGTTTCATGTTTTTTCATGGCTTGGTAGCTTATTTCTTTTTACCACTGAGTAATATTTCATTGTCTGGATGTACCACAGTTTATTTATCCATCCACCTACTGAAGG
Source organism: Globicephala melas (assembly GCF_963455315.2). Classification (NCBI taxonomy): domain Eukaryota; kingdom Metazoa; phylum Chordata; class Mammalia; order Artiodactyla; family Delphinidae; genus Globicephala; species Globicephala melas. The sequence continues at coordinate 154,889,708 of NC_083315.2, forward strand.
ACATCTCAGTTGCTTCCAAATATTGGCAATTATGAATAAAACTGCTACAAACATCTATGAGCAGGTTTTTGTGTGGCTGTAAGTTTCAACTCCTCTGAGTAAATACCAAGGAGCATGATTGCTGGATCATATGGTAAAAGTATCTTTAGCTCTGTAAGAATAGACAAACTGTCTTCCAAAGTGACTGTACCAATTCGCATACCCACCAGCAACGGACGAGAGTTCCCATCCAGCTTTTGATGTTGTCTGAATTCTGTATTTTGGACATTCTATTAGGTGTATAGTGATATTTCATTTTTGTTCTAATTTGCATGACCCTAATGACATATGATGTGGAGCAGATTCTCAAAGGCTATTTTCTATCTGTTTATTTTTTTAGTGAGACACCTGTTCAGGTATCCATTTTTTAATCAAGTTATTCATTTTCTATTGTTGAGTTTTAAGGGTTCTTTGTGTATTCTGGATAACAGTCCTTTATCAGATATATTTTTGCAAATATTTTCTCCTAGGCTGTGGCTTGTCTTCACAAGCTCTTGAATCTGTGTACTTTCTACTGTTTATATTATATCATTTATTTTGTATTTAGCAGTTTGCCTTTGTTATTGAGCCATATATACATAATGTGAAATATAAGATTTTAACCATTTTTAAGTGTATAGTTCAGCTAGCAGCATTAAGTACATTCACACTGTTGTGTAACCTTCACCACTCTCTATCTCTAGAAATTTTTCATCATTGCAAACTGAAGCTCTACTCCCGTTAGACAATAACTCCTCGTTCCCCCTTCCTCCAGCCCCTTGTAACCACTATTCTGCTATCTGTCTCTATGAATTTGACTATTCTAGGTATAAGTGGCATCATCCCATATTTGTCCTTTTGTATCTGACTTACTTCATTAGTATAACGTTTTCAAGGTTCATCCATGTTGTAGCAAGTGTCAGAATTTCACCCCTTTATAAGGCTGAATGATATTTCATTATATGTCATCATTTTTATATGTCACATAAATGCTCATTACATCAAAGCCATCAGGCCAAACATCCTTGGCCAGTTAGCTGATAACTTGTATAATAACAGGATCAAACTGGCCAGAATAAGTAAATGATGTGCATAATCACCTCCATAATATTAGTTAAGAGAAATTAGAGTGTTCTTTATGCCCTCAAATGTCTTCCTACCACACGTCCGATGTTATTTAAAATTCTACACAGGCTATTTCTAATGTCCAATATTCCCTAAAAAGAGTAATTTATTAAGACAAGGCCATCTTAAAATGGTTTAAATTCCCTGCGTTATTTGTGACAGGGGAGACTTTGAGAGGAAGGGAAAGTAAACATTTCTTTTGCTTCTAGTACATTGTGACACTGTGTCATTTAATGCTCATGCCAGCTCCATAAAACAGGACTGATAGTCCTCTTCTTGAATATGAGGAAACAGAGATTCAGACAGGTTCAGCAACTGGGACCAGATGAACAACCTGCACGTGGGAAACTGGATTTCATTTTCAGGTCTCAAGCTTGCTTACTATACCATGCTGCCTACCAGGAAGTGATGTAATTCATGAAAGGAAAAGAAAGAGAATACCAAAGAATAACTATCAACTACATAATTTTGTCTAAAGCTAGCCTAGGTTGTCAGTTCAACTGATGTATTTCACTAGAAGCTGTTCTTAATCATGAAATGACTGATGTGAAACACATCACAACTAATTTAAATATTTGGTCCATACTGAACTTTCCCAACTAAAACTAAAGACTTACCAGGAAAAATAAAAATGCTTGATTGCCTCATTTAAGGACGTCCTCTGCCTCTAGCTGTTATGTCCAGAGCTAGTGGGCTCTGTAAATTTTTTTTTTCCTATGGATAGAGAAAAAAATGCCAAGCTTACATTGTGTAAATCATTTCCATGTTTAAAATCCTTGTTCTTACGAATTTCTTCCTGAGACATTAACAAAATTATTCTTGCTGGTCTTTAAGAATATTTGTCAGAGTATATGGAGACTAACTGGTCACTATCCTTCAAATACTAAAAGAGTCTCAATGAGCTTTCATTCCCCAGGTAATTCTAATGCCTTTCATCCTATTTCCTAAAATAATCAGCATTTTCTTAGATGTTAATAAGAAATGTCAAGACTGAGAAAGCAACAATTCATCTGAGGCTATTTAGTATCAACTATGATCCATAATTGGCAAGTACGTCTGCTAATATTCAGCATAAACATGAAAGCAGTTTTATTAGCTTAGTGCACATGAAACTGAAATAAACTAAACTGATATTTATTAAAACATGGGAAGACAGTGCTATATTACTGAGATTTTAAAACACATCTTACTCTGGTGCTTTAATTTCATAGACTGAATTATAGAGATGCAGCTAGAGGCAGGAAGAGGTAGACATAAACACAGATATAGAAACAGAGATGGGACTCCCTCTTGTGAGAGCACCAGAATTACGAGTAACTGCTGAACAATCATCGAGAGGAAGACACTGGAACTCACCAATAAAGATATCCCACATCCAAAGACAAAGGAGAAGCTGCAGTGAGATGCTAGGAGAGGCACAATCACAATAAAATCAAATCCCACAACCCCTGGGTGGGCGACTCACAAACTGGAGAACAGTTATACCACAGAAGTCCACCTACTGGAGTGCAGGTTCTGAACCCATCAGGCTTCCCAACCTGGGGGTCTGGCAATGGGAGGGGGAATTCCCAGAGAATCAGACTTTGAAGGCCAGTGGGATTTGATTGCAGGACTTCAACAGGACTGGAGGAAACAGAGACTCCACTCTTAGAGGGCACACACAAAGTAGTGTGCACATCAGAACTCAGAGGGAAGGAGCAGTGACTCCATAGGACACTGAAACAGACCTACCTGCTAGTGTTGGAGGGTCTCCTGCAGAGGCAGGGGGTGGCTGTGGCTCTCTGCAGGGACAAGGACACTGGCAGCAGAAGATCTGGGAAGTACTCCTTGGCATGAGCCTTCCCATAGGCCACCATTAGCTCCACCAAAGAGCCTGTAGCCTCCAGTTCTGGGTTGCCTCAGGGCAAACAATCAACAGGGAGGGAACTCAGCCCCACCCATCAGCAGACAAGTGGATTAAAGATTTACTGAGCTCTGCCCACCAGAGCAACACCCAGCTCTACCCACCACCAGTCCCTCCCATCAGGAAGCTTGCACAAGCATCTTAGATAGCCTCATCCACCAGAGGGCTGACAGCAGAAGCAAGAAGAACTATAATTCTGCAGCCTGTGGAACAAAAACCACATTCACAGAAAGATAGACAAAATGAAAAGGCAGAGGACTTTTTACCAGATGAAGGAGCAAGATAAAACCCCAGGAAAATGACTAAAAGAAGAGGAGATAGGCAACCTTCCAGAAAAAGAATTCAGAATACTGATAGTGAAGATGATCCAGGACCTCGGAAAAAGAATGGAGGCAAAATCGAGAAGATGCAAGAAATGTTTAACAAAGACCTAGAAGAATTAAAGAACAAACACCTAGAAGAATTAAAGAACAAAGAAACAGAGATAAGCAATACAGTAACTGAAATGAAAAATACACTGGAAGGAATCAATAGCAGAAAAACTGAGGCAGAAGAACAGATAAGTGACCTGGAAGACAGAACGGTGGAATTCACTGCCACAGAACAGAATAAAGAAAAAAGAATGAAAAGAAATGAAGACAGTCTAAGAGACCTCTGGGACAACATTAAACGCAACATTTGCATTATAGGGGTCCCAGAAGGAGAAGAGAGAGAGAAAGGACCCAAAAATATATTTGAAGAGATTATAGTCGAAAACTTCCCTAACATGGGAAAGGAAATAGCCACCCAAGTTCAGGAAGCACAGAGAGTTCCAGGCAGGATAAATCCAAGGAGAAACACTTGGAGACACATAGTAATCAAATTGACAAAAATTAAAGACAAAGAAAAATTATTAAAAGCAATAAGGGAAAAACAACAAATAACATACAAGGGAACTCCCATAAGGTTAACAGTTGATTTCTCAGCAGAAACTCTATAAGCCAGAGGGAATGGCACGAAATATTTAAAGTGATGAAAGGGAAGAAACTACAACCAAGATTACTCTACCCAGCAAGGATTTCATTCAGATTTGATGGAGAAATCAAGAGCTTCTACAGACAAGCAAAAGCTAAGAAAATTCAGCACCACAAAACTGGATCTACAACACATGCTAAAGGAACTTCTCTAAGTGGGAAACACAAGAGAAGAAAAGGACCTACAAAAACAAACTCCAAATAATTAAGAAAATGGTCATAGGAACATACATATCGATAATTCCCTTAAATGTGAATGGATTAAATGCTCCAACCAAAAGACACAGGCTCGCTGAATGGATACAAAAACACAACCCATATATATGCTGACTACAAGAGACCCATTTCAGACCTAGGAACACATACAAACTGAAAGTGAGGGGATGGAAAAAGATATTCCATGCAAATGGAAATCAAAAGACAGCTAGAGTAGCAATACTCAGATAAAACAGACGTTAAAATAATGAATGTTACAGAGACAAAGAAGGAAACTTTGTTCTTCTTAATGATCAAGGGATCAATCCAAGAGGAAGATATAACAATTATAAATATATATGCACCCAACACAGGAGCACCTCAATACATAAGGCAAATGCTAACAACTATAGAAGACGGAATCGACAGTAACACAATAACCATGGGCAACTTTAACACCTCACTTAAACCAATGGACAGATCATCCAACAGAAAATTAATAAGGAAACACAAGCATTAAATGACATAATAAATCAGATAGATTTTATTGATATTTATAGGACATTCCATCCAAAAACAGCAGATTACACTTTTTTCTCAAGTGTGCACAGAACATTCTCCAGGATAGATCACATCTTGGGTCACAAGTCAAGCCTCAGTAAATTTCAGAAAATTGAAATCATATCAAGCATCTTTTCCGACCACAACGTTATGAGATTAGAAATCAGTTACAGGGAAAAAAATGTTAAAAACACAAACACATGGAGGTTAAACAATACATTGCTAAATAACCAAGAGATCACTGAAGAAATCAAAGAGGAAGTAAAAAAATAGATAGAGACATATGACAATGAAAACACAATTATCCAAATGGTATGGGATGCTGCAAAAGCAGTTCTAAGAGGGAAGTATATAGCAATAAAATACTACCTCAAGAAACAAAAAAAAATCTCAAATAAACAATTTAACCTTACACCTAAAGGAACTGGAGAAAGAAGAACAAAAAACCCCAAAGATAGCAGAAGGAAAGAAATCATAAAGATCAAAGCAGAAATAAATGAAATAGAAACAAAAAAAACAACAGCAAAGATCAATTAAACTAAAAGCAAGTTCTTTGAGAAGATAAACAAAACTGATAAACCTTTACCCAGACTCATCAAGAAAAAGAGAGAGAGGACTCAACTCAATAAAATTAGAAATGAAAAAGGAGAAGTTACAACAGACACCACAGAAGTACAAAGCATCACAAGAGACTACTTACTACAAGCAACTCTATGCCAATAAAATGGACAACCTGGAAGAAATGGACAAATTCTTAGAAAGGTATAACCTTCCAAGACTGAACCAGGAAGAAACAGAAAATATGAACAGACCAATCACAAGTTATGAAATTGAAACTGTGATTAAAAATCTTACAACAAACAAAAGTCTGAGACCAGATGGCTTCACAGGTGAATTCTATCAAATATTTAGAGAAGAGCTAACACACATCCTTCTCAAACTCTTCCAAAACATTGCAGAGGAAGGAATACTCCCAAACTCATTCTATGAGGCCACCATCACCCTGGTAACAAAACCAGACAAAGATACTACAAAAAAAGAAAATTACAGACCAGTATCATTGATGAATATAGATGCAAAAATCCTCAACAAAATACTAGCAAACAGAATCCAACAACACATTAAAAAGATGATACACCATGATCAAGTGGGATTTATCCCAGGGATGCAAGGATTCTTCAATATATGCAAATCAATCAATGTGATACACCATATTAACAAATTGAAGAATAAAAACTATATGATCATCTCAATAGATGCAGAAAAAACTTTTGACAAAATTCAACACCCATTTATGATAAAAACTCTCCAGAAAGTGGGCATAGAGGGAACCTACCTCAACATAATAAAGGCCATATACGACAAACCCACAGCAAACATCATTCTCAGTGGTGAAAAACTAAAGGCATTTCCTCTAAGATCAGGAACAAGGCAAGGTTGCCCACTCTCACCACTATTATTCAACATAGTTTTGGAAGTCCTACCCGTGGCAATCAGACAAGAAAAAGAAATAAGAGGAATCCAAATCGGAAAAGAAGTAAAACTGTCATTGTTTGCAGATGACATGATACTATACATAGAGAATCCTAAAGATGCCATCAGAAAACTATTAGAGCTAATCAATGAATTTAGTAAAGTTGCAGGATATAAAATTAATGCAGAGAAATCTCTTGCATTCCTATACGCTAACAACGAAAGATCAGAAAGAGAAATTAAGGAAACAATCCCATTCACCACTACAACAAAAGGAATAAAATATCTAGGAATAAACCTACCTAAGGAGGTAAAAGACCTGAACTCAGAAAACTATAAGACACTGATTAAAGAAATCAAAGGTGACACAAACAGATGGAGTGATATACCATGTTCTTGGATTGGAAAAATCAATATTGTGAAAATGAATATACTACCCAAAACAATCTACAGATTCAGCACAATCCCTACCAAACTACCAATGGCATTTTTCACAGAACTAGAACCAGCAATCTTAAAATTTGTATGGAGACACAAAAGACCCCAAAGAGCCAAACAATCTTGAGGGAAGAAAACGGAGCTGGAGGAATCAGACGCCCTGACTTCAGACTATACTACAAAGCTACAGTAATCAAGAGAGTATAGTAGTGGCACAAAATCAGAAATATAGATCAATGGAACAGGATAGAAAGCCCAGAGATAAACCCACGCACATATGGACACCTTATCTTTGATAAAGGTGGCAGGAATGTACAAAGGAGAAAAGACAGTCTCTTCAATAAGTGGTGCTGGGAAAACTGGACAGCTACATGTAAAAGAATGAAATTTGAACACTCCCTAACACTATACACAAAAATAAACTCAAAATGGATTGAAGAACTAAATGTAAGACTAGACACTATAAAACTCTGAGAGAAAAACATAGGAAGAACACTCTTTGACATAAATCACAGCGAGATCTTTTATGACTTACCTCCCAAAGTAATGGAAATAAAAACAAAAATAAACAAATGGGCCCTAATGAACCTTAAAAGCTTTTGCACAGCAAAGGAAACTAGCAACAAGAGGAAAAGACATCCCTCAGAATGGGAGAAAATATTTGCAAATGAATCAACAGACAAAGGATTAATCTCCAAAATATACAAACAGCTCATGCACCTCAATATTAAAAAAACAAACAACCCAATCAAAAAATGGGCAGAAAACCTAAGTAGACATTTCTCCAAAGAAGACATACAGAAGGTGTGCCAAGAGGCACATGAGGTGCTGCTCAACATCACTAATTATTAGAGAAATGCAAATCAAAACTACAATGAGATATCACCTCACACTGGTCAGAATGGGCATCATCAGAAAATCTACAACCAACAAGTGCTGGAGAGGGTGTGGAGAAAAGGGAACCCTCTTGCACTGTTGGTGGGAATGTAAATTGATACAGCCACTATGGAGAACAGTATGGAGGTTCCTTAAAAAACTAGAAATAGAATTACTGTATGACCCAGCAATCCCACTCCTGGGCATATACCCAGAGAAAACCATAATTCAAAAAGACGCATGCACCCCAATGTTCATTGCAGCACTATTTACAATAGCCAGGTCATGGTAGCAATCTACATGCCCACTGACAGATGAATGGATAAAGAAGACGTGGCACATATATACAATGGACTATTACTCAGTCATAAAAAGGAAGGAAATTGGGTCATTTGTAGAGATATGGATGGACCTAGAGACTGTCATACAGAGTGAAGAAAGTCAGAGAAAAACAAGTATCATATGTTAACGCATATATGTGGAATCTATAAAAATGGTACAGATGAATTGGTTTGCAAGGCAGAAATAGAGACACAGATGTAGAGAACAAACAGATGGATATCAAGGGGGGATGGGGGGGTCGGGTGGGATGAACTGAGAGATTGGGATTGACATATATACACTAATATGTATAAAATAGATAATTAATAAGAATCTGCTGTATAAAAAAATAAAATTCTAAAAAATAAAACAATAAAATAAAATGGTATTTGAAGTAAAAAAAAAAAAAAGAAGATGGGAGTACAAGAAACTGGATGTATTCAGACTATTTCTAGAGAAAATATGAAGTATAGCTGTTAAAATTGTTATAAATAACAATCATCAAAAATATCCATATGTCACTTTGTTTATTGCATTCTGGAAGTTACCTCAATTTTTAAACAATTTTATTGATATATAATTTATATACCATAAAGTTTATTTATTTAAAGTATACAATTCAATGGATTTTAGTGTATTTACAGAGTTGTACAACCATCACCATGATCTTATTTAGGAACAGTTTCATCACTCCATAAAGAAACTTAATGCCCCTTAGCAGTCATTCCCATCCCCTCCCTTACCCCTTCTCCCATCCATAGGCAACAACTAATCTACTTTCTGCCTCTGTAGATTAGCTTATTCTGAGCATTTCATATAAACAGAATCATACCACATGTGATGTTTTGTGACTGATTCTTTTACTTAGCATACTGTTTTTGAGGTTCATTGATGTTACAGCATGTAGCAGTAATTCATTCCTTTTTATTATAGAATAATATTCTATAGTATGGCTATGCCACATTTTGTTTTTCCATTTACCAGTTGGTAGGTATTTGGGATGTTTCCACTTTTTGGCTACTAATAAATAATGCTGCTATAAACATCTGTATACACATTTCTGTGTGAACATATGTTTTCATTTCTGTTGGTTAGGTATCTAGGAGTGGAATTGTTGAGTCATATGGTAACTCCATGCCTAACGTTTTGAGGAACTGCTAAATAGTTTTCCAGAGTAGTTGTAACTTTTATAATCCCACCAGCAATGTATGAGAGTTCCAATTTCTCACATCTTCACTAATAATTGTTATTTTCTCTCTTTTTTATCATAGTCATTCAGTGGGCAAAAAGTGGTATCTCATTGTGGTTCTGATTTGCATTTTCCTAATAACTAATAATTTTGAGCATCTTTTCATATGCTTATTCAACATTCCTATAGCTTTGGAGAGCTGCCTGTTCCAACCCTTTTCCATTTTTTTAATTAGGTTGTTTGTCTCATTGAGTAGTAAGCATTCTTTATATATTCTAGATTCAAGAATCAGCTATATGACTTGCAAATATTTTTCTCTCATTCTGTGGGTTGTCTTTTCACTTTCTTCATGGTGTCCTTTGAAGCACAAAAGTCTTTAATTTTCATGAAGTACAACTTACCAATCTTTGCTTTTATTAATTATGCTTTTGATGTAATTCCTAAGAAATCATCACCTCACCCAAGGTCACAGAGAGTTAATACTGTTTTCTTCTAAGAGATTTTTAGTTTTAATTCTTACATTAAGTCTATAATCTACCTTGAGTTCATTTTTTTGTATAATATTAGGTAGAAATCTAAATCCATTATTACACATATGAATATTTAGTTATCCCAACACCTTCTGTTGAAAAACTATTCTTTCTTCTATTGAATTGATTTGGCCCTTTGTCAGAAGTCAATTGACCAAAAATACTAGGGTTTATTTCTAGATTCTTAATTCTATTCCATTGATCTATATGTTTATTCTTATGCCAGTACCACATTGTCTTGATTACTATAGTTTGTAGCAGGTTTTGAAATGGGGAAGTGTGAGTCTTCCAACTTTGTTCTTCTTTTTCAAGACTGTTTTGTCTAGTCTGATCCTCTGACATTTCCATGTGAATTTTAGGATCAGTTTGTCAATTTCTCCAAAAAAGTTAGCTGGCATTTTGATAGGGACATACATTGAATCTATAAGAGGTTAACTCTTTAATACCTTTCATTAGAAACAAACTCTCATAATTAATTATGCAAAAAATGACTAATTATTTCAAATTTGATGAAAAGTTAAAAATATAGTCACACTTTATAATCAGTTATCAGCAATAACAAACACATGCTAGGTAGTAAGCAGTCAATTGTGAAACAAAGGGAGGATACGAGGAAATATACTGTGATTTGTAAAAATGTATTTATGGGCACAAAACTTAAGGCCTACAAAAATATTAAAGAATGAAAAAAATCTATTTGTCCCAAAATAATAAAACTAAAAAATTTAAATTCACAGATGTTCAATTTAATGTCTATAAATGTAATTTTATGTCAACTAGCCAATTGAAGCTTAACTCTTGAAATGGTTATATATCAATATAACAACATTTAACTCATAAGAATATACAAGTTAATATATGACAAACCAAAATCATACAATTAATTTTAAAAAATGTTATAGCAGAGGGCTTCCCTGGTGGTGCAGTGGTTAAGAATCCACCTGCAATTGCAAGGAACACGGGTTAGAGTCCTGGTCCGGGAAGATCCCACATGCCACGGAGCAACTAAGCCCATGCGCCACGACTACTGAGCCTGCGCTCTAGAGCCCATGAGCCACAACTGAAGCCTACGTGCCTAGAGCCCGTGCTCCACAGCAGGAGAAGCCACCACAATGAGAAGCCCACGCACCACAACAAAGACCCAATGCAGCCAAACATTTTAAAAAGATAAATTAAAAAATATGTTATAGCAAAGGTTTTGCTTATTTGATTAAAAAAGAAGACTGATAGCATTTGCAATAATTCTAATACATCAAAAATTCTTTAAGGTAAGATCTAAAAAAATCAGAAAACCTATTGTCATTAAACGTCTTTAAAAAGGCATAGAATCAACTGTAAAGGAATCACATAAATTCTCAACTCTGCAGAATGAAAATCTTCTATATGCTTCTTTGAAATGTAAACAAATTGCATAGTATCTTTATTGTGGTCTGTTACTCTACAGTATAGAAATCAAGCAATATTAGATCATATAATAGTCTAAGAAAAATCACTTCTCTCTTTGGCCTAGTTTCAAAAGCATTTTCCCTTGGCTTTGAAGATGAATAAATATGCTTGTAGAAGTACTGGATCAGTCTATCCACCCTTAGTAATGGATTCTATTAATTATCATCTAGTCCCTGTTAATTTTTAAGTTCTACTTGGAAAAAAAATGCTTTATCTTATAAACCTTTTAATTTCTCTTTTATTTACCAAATGATTGTATACTGGTTGCTCAGGGGATCTCTAGTTATATTTAGCCTTTGATTATCCCTCTTAATAGGAACAGAAACTTTAAAGATATTCCCACAGCTAAACAAGTATGAATGGAGAACCTTGAAAGTAACTTCCCTTGTAACCTCCTTAGTTATTTCAAAAATGCTGAATGCTGGAGTGACCATTTTCTTCAGTGAAGACACTTCTACAAAACAGCCATTATTATCCATTGTACTTCTCAAGCACCACTATGTTTGTTATGTAAGCAAGATTTATAGAAGCAAGGTAAAAATTTTGCCCAGCAACAGCTAAAGGAAAAATGTTATTCATAATCTTCAGTTCTATTAAGACAAAAATATTGGCAAAGAGATTGTGATTATTTCCTTTTCAAACTGGTTGTCATTTCCTAGTTCCAGATGCACTAGAAATTTGAAGCTCACTGGGGAGGATGAGTGATTTTATGTTCTGTGTCTAATAAATGGCTCAGTAGTCCTCCCTTTAGCAGTTGAACTACACTTTAAGTTAATGTGCTAACTGAATAATAAAAATCTAAAGATAAGAGTACATTTGCAAATTGAGCATATTCCTATTGCCATTTTGTGATGCATATAATTGGTTTTGGAAATGTTCAGTTTACCAGGATCAAAAAGGTTGTGCCTAAAGAAACTGGCAAATTGTTTATCCTCTTGGTAGTTTAATAATGATAATTTTAAAAAACTAAGTTTCATACACAGGCAGTCAATACTACCTACTACTATGAATATCTGAATCTTACATAAACTTTACCAGATTATTCACAATTATAATGAAAAATGAGAATATCTGAAGACTTCTTTGACTATTACACTTTCTTACAAAAGAGAATAAACAAACATTTATCAAAGTGCATCTTTCTTTTGGTATATTGTAGAACTAACCATGTTCTACAAAATATTTAGCCAGAGGACTACTAGTTCATTAAAATCAAGAAAAAAATTATCATTAACTTAAATAGACAGTGCTGATTTCCACTGGATTCTTTCAACCTGTTGCTTTTCCATCACTGTTCCCTTTCTTTGTCCATGAGGAGAGGGTTTATGGATGAGAACACGTAAGTTTTAGAGAAGTTACATAAGTTGATTGAGGTCACACTGCAAATAGTGACAGAATCTTGATCCAACTAAAAATGAATCTTTTTTCATGATACCATTATTCTATGTATCTCTCTTTAGCCAGTAGCGATTATTGCTACTATCATTACCACCATCACTCTGATTTTGCCTCCTCTCCATCTAAGTCCTCACATCAAAGTAGTATGCATGTTCTAGGTCAATTTAAGGTAGAATTGGGAGTCCTGGTGTTGAGAGCCTAACTTGAAGGTGACTTCAAATCTGGGTATAAAAAACTACAAATGAGAAATCCTGTTCTTCATAAAAGAAACCTCTGAGAACAATGGATGTCACAGTGAAACGACAGGGAAAAGCAGAGCGTGACTCAGATGTTCTCAAATGCACCAGCTCTTTACTACCTCACGTTAGAGGTACTAGAGGTACGTCTGTTTTATAGTTCTTCTAAAGAATGCATCTACACCAAAGTATTCATGAGTGGTGCAGATTTTACTGAAGATTTTGTAGGGAAGATGAAGAAAGAGATTTAAATAGTATATTCCTCCAAAACCTTCAAAGGCACCCATGAGAGACTTTTATTCTTTTCCAAATCACTACCAGCATTTCTCTTCCTCTTCTCTTTCACCACATGCTGCCCCACCTTGTTGAATCTTTTCCTTCCCCAGTTTTCTCAGGATCATCAAATACTTTTCCCCTTTAGAATGCTGAAAATTTCAACTCTGCCTCAGGAACTACCCCCTTACTGTATCCCAAACCCCATGACACTCAGAAAAATAAAGGCCTTCTAATTTACATCATCCATTCTCCATAGCAGGCAACAAGAAAGTATAGTATTTTTTCTTTAAAAAGAAGCTTGGCTGTCCAGAATCACCATCCATGAAAATTATGTGGACTAATGCCATTCCCTATGTTATACTATGCCTGCCTCCATGTTAATTCTGTCTGTCTTCGCCTTGGTCTGACTTTCACCCTCATTTTTACTGCAAATCTTGAACCTGTTTGATGTTGGCCAAAAATTGGAATGCACCCTGCTTCCAAAGATTTTATAAGTAACAATTAACACAGCCCCACTTATTTAGCATTTTCTAATAATAAGCATTTCCACATTTGTCAGTGTGGTGAGCACTTTACAAATAATTACATTTAAACCTCCCAACAAGCCTACTAAATCGTTATCACTTCTCACATCTGTCCCTTGCCCTTCCCCTTATCATGAAAAAAGACTTTCTTCTTGGTGCTCACATGTTGGTGGGAAAGAGACAGTGTGCTCACTAAGCAGCCAGGAACCAGTTGCTGAACAGCAGGGGATAGGTAGGTAACAATTATTCAGTACTGACCTTGATTTCACATCTAAATGGTTTAATGAGACAAAGAAATTATGCCATATTTAAATTTAATTCACTGAGTTTATGTAGTGAGTAATAACTTCTCAAATGGTGTCGACTGTGTGATCTTCCGTAATCTTCATAGCGACCCTGAGGAAAATATATTATTATGACCCAATTTTCACAGACCAGGAAAGGCGACTCATAGATGTTGAGAAACCTATACAAAAATCTGCTAGCAGATGGCAGATGTGACAGCTGTCTTTATCTTCTCTCTCCAGACTTTATGTACTGATACTTTGAAAAATACCATGAATATATATACATAACTATATGTATATGCATATAGTATGCATATACTAGTATGTGTGTTTAAATGTCTGTCTCACAAGGAAATGACAATTGGCTTATAAGGCTGAATTATTTAATATGTAAACTGATAACAGCTTAACAGTGGCCCCTCTAAAAAAGGTAAAATTTCAAGTTCAGTGAATTGATTCAGAAATTTATAAACCTAGAATTTAAAATCTACTTCAATTTCATCATTTAAAGCTCATATTTTCCCATCTGTAACCTAGAGGTAGTTATTACAGAATTTTGTGTTATTTTCAAAAGTTGTTTCAAAAGATAATTTTATTTTGATTTATGTATGGGCGGATATTGGGAGCGGGGGTACCGCAGTCTTTTTAGATCTGAAGGCCTCTAAAATTCTGAACTCAAAGCTGGCAGTATAGAATACTCCTTCAAGCCATGTAATATTGAAAGGAGAAAAATAGGGTGGCAGTTAGAAGAGAAAAATGTAAGTAAAGAACCATCAGAATGGGTTGGAATACTGAAATCAAGACAACATAATACATTTATTACCAAGTGAAAATGAACTGCAAAGCACAGATCATGTTTCAAATACAAAAGAACTTCTGAGAAACGAGATGGTGACAATCATAACAATATTTTAACATTTCCTTAACACATACAGTGTGCCAAGAACTTCATATGTATCATCTCACTTAATCAGCTCCATGAAGTAGTATTATTATCATTTGCATTTGGTAGATAAGAAACTAAGATGTGAGAATTTATGGAAGAGCCGGAAGTCACCCAGCTTGTGACTGGTTTTAGCCACAGTGTCCAAAGTGTGGCCACCAGCGGCATTCTCTCAGGCATGAAGGGAAGAGAGAGAGTGGGTGGAAGGATAAAACACGGAGCTGCCAATCCCTGCAAATTTACAAAACAGAGAAATTAGGGTAATTTCAAACTTAAAAGTTGAAAAAATTAGAGTCCTTTATGACAGCTCATACATTAAAAATGGAGGAAGTTCTGTAGCAATGGAGGCTTAATAAAAAGAACAAAATTGATCCTACGAAGTAGATAAAATGTATAATTCAACAAATCTGTTGAAACTGGTTTCTCCTGTGGAGCAGCCATGTGATGGAGTTGGGAAGGGGAGGAGACTGGAAGGGAGGAGAGGAGAGGAGATGGTAAATAATGGCTGAAAAGAAACAAGAGACTCATCCTAAGAGTAATGCAAGGAATTCTCAATGAAAAGCAAACAAGAAAAAGTTTAGATGTCATGAGAATCTAAAACATTTGGGTAAGTATTAGAGTTAATCGCTTGAAGTAAGGTTTGGAAAATGACTCCTTAGCTAATCTCCTCTCAGAAAGAACAGAGGAACATTAAGTAATTTGGTCACAATCATGACAAGAGAGGTTTATATAAAATTTCCTGTTTCTCAGGGCCTCACCTTAACCCCTGCTATTCATATCACTATTTTTGATTCCAGAATATTAAGAACTGTGCAATCATGGATAAATGGTAAACATGCTGTGGTGGGTTTGTTTCCCCTTACTCAGGGTTTTCTGTGGGGTGTAGATGGTAGGAGTTACACCATGCATAGCCGTTTGTATTCATTTCATCAGCTGATTATAGACATCCTTCCCAGGAAAGCTTCCTTCCCTGATATGCTCAATTCTATCACCAAACTCTGAGGCGCAATGAAGGATTCATGAGGTCAATGATAGTATAGAGATGTGAAATGCAAAATGAAATTGTTTAGATTTGTTGCTCTATCATAATGTGTTTTCTATAATACCAGTGTGGCAAGCTGCACACTTGATCAAAAACATACCTTTATAAGCGGTGGAACCTCATACTTTAGTTATCACTTCTGCAGATATGCAGAGTAATACCTCACCTAGGCAGAATGCTGATGAGAGGCAGAAGATAGTTGTGCCTCTGAATAGCTAGTGCACATTCACTCCCAAAGCTAATACCTAAAACTTCAATAATTTATTCAGTAAAAAGTTGACTGGACTCTCACTCAGAACCATTTTACTTTTATTTTATATACAATTCTAAGAAATTTGGTATAGCATGGGATTAATCTAAATCAGAGTCACAGGCTCTCCCATAAGTTCTCTCCCATGCATTATTTGGTAAGGGGTTTAATCTTTCAAAGCCTCCATTTCCCCACCTGTAAAATGGGGATAAAACATTTACATTTCACAGGATAGGTTTGAGGATATAATCAGCACATTCACATAAAGTATAAACACAAAGGAGGTACCTTAGAGTTTAAATACAGACATTTTTTTCATAGAACCTGATACCACAGAGTGAACCAACTACCTTATGTGAAGCTCAATCAGAGAAATAGCAATCCCTTCTCAAGCCTCCGGGAAACTATTCTGGAATACTTGAGAGACTGTACATTGATCTCTACAGTAGAAACTCCCTAGGAGATTTTCAAGGGTAATTTTAATTTATATAATTGTCTTTTTGTTGCTAGCATTAATATCTCCCTAAGAATTCAAAATGCATAGCAATCTGAACCTAATGAGCACAGAGGTAAATGGGCTTTCCTAACCTCATTGCCCTGCATTATTGTAGAATACAATAATCAGTGTTCTTAATAATTAAGTCATCAAGAAAGGGTTAAGTATCTGTTCCCTAATGCTCTGACAAAGAAGATAGAGTAAATAGAGATGTTTAAAAAGATCACTATTTTAAAAAACTAGAATTTTTAAACAATATTTTTAGGAAATTTATAGGTATAAATACTCAGCCAGTCAAGAAAAGTCATTCATGAAAAATGGAGCTAATCACAGTGCCCAAATACAGGACCACTGTCTTCCCATTCATGTATAAAGATGGTTTAATATTCACTCTCCAGTACTTGGACTCAAGACTACCAAGGTAAGGATTTTTGGAAAAGAGTGAGTTACTTAGACATTTGCCCTTTCAGGACCTTTGGTTACTGTACTAAGTTGTTTCTCTTCTTATTGATTTGTAGGAGCTCCTTAAATACTAAGGATATTGGCCTTGCTTCTGAATTATAAACAAATTTCCACAGTTTACTCTTTGTTTTATAGTTACTTTTTTGCTATTCAGAGGTCTTAAATTTTAGTATAATCAAATGTGACATAATTTCCTTTTACGATCCCTGAATTGCTGACATACGAAGAAAGCCTTTTTCTAATCCAAGATCATTAAAATATTCTCCTATACTTTCTCCTATCCCCTCTATGGCTTTAATTTCACATTTAAGGCATTAATCCAATTATAGCGTATGTGTGTGCATTATGCAAGGTAAACAATTTCCAATAAAACATCTTTTATGAGAATATAATTTTTAGCCTCTTAATTCACGTCGGCAAAAGCATGGATTTTTACACTATGCCTCGGTAAAATAAATGTTATAGATTTTTCATATGATTCTAAATTATCAAACCCCTCATATCTCTTAAAATAAGTAAACATTTTGGTGTTGTGACAGAAGGAAAAGGGAACTAACACTGAAAGAATGCCTAAAATATGCCAAGCTCTGTCCTGGGCACACGATATATGCCATTTCATTTAATCCTCACAAAGCTGAGATTCAAAGAAGATAATAATTTACCCCCAAAGTCACATAGCTGATAAAGTGGAACAATGACTCAAAACCAGCTTGTTCTGACTTCAAAACATATATTATTTCTGTGCAGAGACACAGAAGTCTTACCTATGTCTAAGGAATGCATGATTATAAAATTTACTGGTTAATGTTATTTTTTCCCCAAATTCAAGGTAGCTCATTTAATGCTTTGGTAACAGTTATTATTGTATCTAAGTATAGAAACTGAGAGAAAATGGTTATAGACTTGGGCCTCATCCTGGGTAAGATGAGGGCTAGAAAAATGTATTATCCTCTTTTTTTCTAATTCTGTTTTCTGAATTTCTAGACTGAAAGTTAGTAAAGAGGTGACATGATAATCCATTAAAAATTCCAGGCAGTTGGGAAATTTTGTACTTCTAGGTATAGCTTCCTGCCTTCATACACTCATCCAGAATGTTTAGGACCTAGAAATAAATCACTTTATGAAATAAAATAACATAATCAGAGAATAAAGTCAATTCTGTTCATTGCTTTCATATATAGCCCAACAGAAATATTTATGTTAATGTTATACATGATAATTTTACTGTTATTGCTATATCAATACAAAAAGATTATAGCACTTCATTGCATAAAAAACATACATTATCACAGTTGATTTCAACAATCACCACATAAGAGGAAAGCAGGGCAGGCATTATGTCCCCTGTGAGACAAGGTAGCTGAAGTTGTCTATATCCCAAGGCAGAGAATGAATGAAATCAGTTTTTCCCACCATGCTGTACTAGAGAGAAAGGAAGGAAGGAAGGAAGGAAGGGAGGGAGGGAGGGAGGGAGGGAAGAAAAGAAAAAAAGGTAGATTTAATATTAAAATGCAATGCAAATCTAATAAAATAGAATTTCATAATGTTTTAGTTTATTAACATCTGCTTTTAGATCTACCCTGTTATAAAAAGAGACGTCATCAACTCTGTCCCTAGAGTTATTTGAGAAGTTAATAGGACAAATATCTGTCCTTAAGGATCGAAAAAATAACAGGTGGAGCAGAAAGTCTGCTGAATTCCATTCTAAGCCAGTAATTAATATTCATAAAGAATTTACAACTACTTTCATATCTTCTTTGAAAAAGTTCAATTCCTCAAACATTAAGTAAACCTACTGTTCTGAGGGGTTCTAAGGAAATACAGTGGTAAATGAGATGTCTATAAAAACCAGTGTTAACTGTGACTGTCTCTGAGAGTGTAGGATTAAGGGAGTTATTTTGGCATATCTCTATCTCCAAATTTTTATGTAATAAGCATGCATTTGCTTTGGAGAGAGAGAGAGAGAGAAAGAAAGGGAAGGAAGGAAGGAAGGAAGGAAGGGAAGGAAGGAAGGAAGGGAGGGAGGGAGGGAGGGAGGAAGGAAGGAAGGAAATGTGTGGGAAAGAATATAGTATGGTGTTGTCTTATTTTCTTCTAGAATAGACCTCCCATGTTAAATCCCTTTAGAAATGCCATGCTAAAGGAGAGGGGAAGCTCACAGTGATTGATCAGTTACTATGTTCAGCTGTTCGCTTAGACGGTTATAAACACTAATCTTATTTATTTCTCACCACAACTTTGCAAAGAAAATATTATTATCCTCATTTTGTAGATTTGGAGATTGGCTCTTAGTGAGGTTATATGACTTGCCTTCGGTCACACAACAAGGTTGCAGACCACAGGTACAGTATTCTTTTCACATTGTCATGACACCTTTCTTTTAATCCTGCAGGCAACAGGCTTGCCCCTTGCTGAGTCTGATTTATGACTAAAAGAGAAAATCATGTGCAGTCCCTAAAAGCTTTGTATTTCTTTTTATTTGTAGCTCCCGAATACACCAAATATCAATTCCTATGGAATTACCCCTAGTCCCAGTAAACTATTGTGCTAAATCCATTATATCTAATCAATTGGTTTGCTTGTTGACAAAATTTTCCCACTGGATAAAATGGAAAAATTGTTAACCCCTTGTTTTAAATTAATGTAGTTCAAACAATTGCCCTGAGTGTTCCATAATTAATGTTGACTACATATCTACTTCTACCCTGAAATTTTAATTTGTACATTTCAGGTTAGAAACAAAACATGAACTAAACAGAAATGATTCAAGTTGAACCTAGAGAATTTTACTTAATGAGAGAAAACTTCTAGAATTATAAATTAGTAAAAGGAAAGAGTTTTTTAAGTCAATATTTAGTCCAAAAAGTTCAGATTGAATTAATATTGATCATCAAGATGTTAAAGATTCCAATATCTGGAGAAAGACTAATATTTACAAAAAATAAGTAAAGTGATTAGATATTTATTAGAAATCAAATGACTTCTAGCCATCAGGAAAATGTTTTTTCTTGGGAAGTCTTAATGAGCAGAATTAGGGACAAGAGTGACTTTTAGGGTGTCAGTAGGTTTTGTTTCTGGATCTCAGTACTGGTTACCTGATGAAGCTCTGTTTGCATATTTTCTGGTTGTACTAATATTTTATAGTTCAATAAATGTTTCTGAAAAATGAGGATTATGTTTCTAAGTGAGGACTAAAATATCCTAAATGGTTTTTAAATGATAGTTTTTATGTCTCTGCACTATAGACTTAAAAGAAGAAAGAAAGGGGGTGGGTAATGAAAAGAGCTTAGGTAGAGTAGATATTTATTCTTTTGCAAAAGAAAAAGACAAAGAAAATATTTTTAAAAATCATTTCACTACGGGTAAAATCCAAAAGACAAATTCCTCTGAGTTCTTGTAATCTGTATGTATCTGACCTGGGATTAGAAGGAGTGAAGTTCTCATACACAACAGGCCCCCAATTAACTCCCCTTTCTTCTACACACATATGCACATACGCACAAGCACACACACACTCCAAACTATGTAAACCATCCCTGAAAATAAGTCTTTGTCCTATGAAGAATCACCTTTGAGTATGACTCATACTCTCACATTTCTAAGGTTTAACTATAGGATAACTTTCATTAGCCTCGTGGCTGACAAGCCAAAAATGGGTTGTAAGGTTATTGCTGATCCATGAAATCCTTACTTTTAAAGTTGACTATTTTAACCCCCAATTCTGTTTAAAGCCTATTAGAAAATAATTAAAAATAGCAAACTTAGCTTCAACACAAGCTAGTAGTTCTCAAACTTTAGAATTCATACGGAGCACATGGAACACTTGTTGAAAACATAAACTTTCAAACTTTATGTCAGAGACACTGATTCAGTAGATCTGTAGGGGTAGCCCCAGGGATCTATGCTTTCCACAAGCATGCCAGGTAACTCTGAAGCAGATAACCAAACACCATACCTTGAGAAACAATGCCATTATTAGAAACTCAAATATGAACAAGTTCCAGCCAAACTCTGCATGGGATTCAAAGAGATCACAATCCAAGCAGGGTGCATGGACCTGAATAACCAGATGGTTTTCATCCTGGAAATCTAACAATCCATGATTTGATTCCACATGAGAGTAAAGCAAGAAAAAAGACGTATCAGGACAGGGGATTTCACCATGTTCTCTTAGTTTTTACAAGATGTACCCCGGCTAAAGTTTTATGTATTTGTAAACTTTTTCCCAATGCTTTCACAAATCTTTGTCCTGTGAGACACAGTGGCTTAAGTGAGGAGAAGGATACAATTCAGTAAACTTTTATGACACCCTGACCCATGTTTGACTAAGACCTAACAAAGACTACCTAGCAGGTAAACACTCCATTTGGAGATAGGCCCCATCCACAGAAGTCATGCTTCAACCCGTCACAACAAGTATACAAGCCTTGTATCTGGATTGTCATGGGGTGTCAGTCACAGGGTGGCTTACTAATTTTCCTGAAACTCAGAGTCTCATGATGCCAGAAAAAGCAGCTACCTTGTTTACTCTTTTTCTTAGGCAATCTTTCTCTGCACTATCATTTTGATCATCAATGTGCTTGGGTTGGCAGGAGCCAAAGAAAATTCAAATGCAACCCAGAAACAACAGAAATGTGTCATCCTGGAACAGACATGTGGTCTGTCCAACCTAGGCACCTGCTCCTCATGATGAGTAATGCCAGATGTTTCAGGGAAAGACACAAGCCTTTATTACACATCTGCTTTATGCAATTGTGCAACAATACATCACAAGGGAGTTTTCTTTTTCTGACCCTGGATTAGCCATCAGTTACAGCCTAATATTTCAAGACATCAGCCCTTGAACTCATCCCTGCATCCTTTACTGCACTCTCTCTTAAAAAATAAAAAGAAAGCAGAAAGAAAGAAAGAATATTTGCTCAGTATGTTCAACCATCAACTCTAGACCGAAGCAATTATACTTGTAGACAACCTTCTCTAGCTTCCATTAAGGAGATGGCTAGACATTTGATATAAGAGCAATAAGTGTTGGTTATAGTAGGTAAATGAGAACTAGCTCTCATTTGCAAATAGCTTTGAAATGAAAATCACTTTCCTGGTAATGCTAAAAGTCAGTATTAGGAAAGCCTTACAAAATGTGAATAGCTAACTGAACATAATTCAGGTAAAGCTACAAAAAAACTAGTAGCAATTGCAATAAATATAAACACTAACAAACTTTCCTGAATTATATACTCCTGAAAAAATTTAATAAGCAAAGAGCATAACCATAGCATGTTATTCACTTTTTCACAGACATTTATAGAGTGACTTCTCTGTTCTAATCACTGTGTTAAGTGCTAGGGAAACAGTCATGGTCTTACCCTTACATAGTTCCATAGGGAAAATGGACAACTGTTAGGGAAAATAGATAAAATAATGATAAATTGAGATATATGTTCTAAAGGAAAACAGCATGGTTATAATATAGAAAAACTGGAGGAACTTGCTTAAAGTTGTCAGGTGAATTTTCCTTAAGATGTGATATTTAAACTGAAGTAAAAGAAAGAAAACTAATATCAGTCCAAAAGCAGAAGAGTAGTGTTCTGGGTAGAGGAAATAATGAGGGTAAATCTTGTGGGTAGAAGCTTGGTGTGTTTTAGGAACTGAAAGGAAGTCAGTGTACCTGGGAGTAGATAAGAATCAGATCTTGAATTAATTTATAGGTTATTGTAAGGAGTTTGGGTTTTGTTATAAGTGAGATGGGAAGACATTAAGGACTTAAAGTGGAGAAATGGTATGAACGTATATCCATTTTTAAAAGCTCATATGGGGAGGTCTGTTAGAACAGTGATTACCTAACTTTAAAGTACACACAAAGATTTGGGGATCTTGTCAAAATGCAGATTCTGATTCTCTAAAGCAGGGCATGAAATTCTGTATTTATAATAAGCTCCTGGGTGATGGTCTGGTCTGGAAGCTACTGGTTCTCAGACCACACTCCGAAGAGCAAAGGATGAGAAAACTTTTACAGTAATTCAGACTCTTGCCTCTACCAAGATGGTGGCTTGAGCTGGGACAGAACATGTGGTAATGGAGGAAATGTGACCAATTTGAGAAATATTGGGGAGTTAGAACTAACAGATTCTCTATAGCATGCTTCTGAACACCACAGGAAAGTGTGTATTAAGAAGACCTCTGGGGCCTCCCTGGTGGCGCAGTGGTTGAGAGTCCGCCTGCCGATGCAGGGGACGTGGGTTCGTGCCCTGGTCTGGGAGGATCCTGCATGCCGGAGCGGCTGGGCCCGTGAGCCATGGCCGCTGAGCCTGCGCGTCCAGAGCCTGTGCTCCGCAACGGGAGAGGCCACAACAGTGAGAGGCCCGTGTATCGCAAGGAAAGAAAAAAAAAAAAGGAAGACCTCTGAAACCAAAATTTCTGAAAGTTAAAGGGGATCCTGAAGTTCTTGTCTCAACACTTGTTACGGAAGAGGACAGAAGGCAGAGGTAGAAACTTTCAGTGAGTAGGTTAGAACTTAGCTTGGGGGTGCGATGAGGGTTAAAGGTGGTGTGGGTGGAATAGAGATACTGCCTGGGGCTCAGCCTATTTGCCTGACAGCCAGAGAGTTATCAGCAGTAGTGAGAGCAGAAAACCACAGACACACAGGAAAGGATGTTGAACCTCAAAGTCAGGGTTTTAAGTCTTAGTTCTGCCATATTTTAGCTCTGTGTCTCTGAAAAAAAAAAAGTTTACTAGTCTATCTGTTTCCTCATTTAATAAAATATAATATAATGAGATCATGCATATGAAACTATTTAGCATGGTGCCTACAATAAGAAGGTATTAATAAATATCAATCAAATTACACTTATGCATCTTAATGGGGGACCATTTTTTGTTTCTTCTGAAGATGTAAAAATCATCCACGTAACTATAGAAGGGAGTGAGTCGCCATGCAACCCATATTATTTCTGCTTCTGGTAAAGACGTTTTCTGACAATGAAGTTGGAAAGCCTTTTCTCACTTAGAAGCAATAAAAGAGTATCCCCTTTAAATTCAACAATGGTCCATGCAGCAAATGCTCCAAAGGTAACTTACAATTAACTATAACGTTAGGTTAATACAGAAGTTACAGAGCTTATCTAGTCCCTTTGCCATACCTGAAAGGATACCTCAAAGGTAGCAGACTCCTATTTTAATGAAACTCTTAGGAAAAGAAGCATTTGGCAAAACCAAGGTAGGCTATTTCAAGGTCTCCTTAAAATAACCATCAGGATATTCTTTCTTGATGATTTGATAACAGTCTTCTGCTGTTTGTTTGTTATATTATATGTACTAAAAAAGAGATTTACTGGCTTTATCTTTCCTGGTTCAATTTAAAGTCATTCCTCTTTTCCATACTCTCAGAGGGAATGGAAACAGCTGGTCCCCATGCTCTGTAACTCAGGTCTGGTGTGAAGTTAGGCCGACTTCGGTTAAGCCTCTTTTGTAATTAACAGCAAATATTTGCATACAAACAAAGTTCCAGAAGTCCCCCAAAATTCTTTGATTCCAGAATGGGTAAAACACGACCCCTGTAAACATACTCTGCATCGTTAATTCATAGTGATTATAGTCTTCCCAGTGATACAAAGTCAAACTCAGCCTTTCAAAATTATAAATTCAAAACAGTGAGCTTCTTTATAATCTTTATAATCTTAAAAGTCATGGGTTTATAGCTTTCTCAAGATAGGGAAGAATTTATAGAGTATATTTCATATAGCCCTGTGAGTTTTACTTGTTGAACCCTATGCCTGAAATAAACAACCAGGATCTTCTCCCAAAATGCGTTGTATCTACCCCAGTCAAGGCAGATGTAGACTCTTGGTCTCAGTCACTCTCCCTCCCTCCCTTCCCCACCCTCAGAATAATTCTCAAATCCCAAAAGAAGGTTTCTGAAATTTCTCTAAGCAATCCACGCTGGTATAAAAGAGGCAAACATTTTGGTCACTGTCATTGTGCACACTCTCTTAGGCAACATGTAGGACCATGTCCAAAATGTTACATGTAACCCTAGCCTTTATAACAACTTCTCACAAAACATTTCTGAGTAAGTCGAGTCCTCAAATTGCACAGAATCCCTCAAACTCAGAGGAAACGTCCAGGCATTTTCCACCCCTGCAGAGATGATCACCGTCCGTTTCCTCACAGCCAGGCCACATGATCAGGGAACGGAACGTTCCAACCACACAAATTAAGCGAATCCTACAAACCAGTAGTTTCCTCCACCTGGACTCAAGATACATAATGTCAAGCATCTGGGTTTCGGAGATGAAAAATCTTTCAAAAGACATAACAGTTAGGCATTTATCTTTCACCTGTACTTCTGCAATGGGCTTGATCAGGCTCTCCCTGCTTCCAGTGCAGCCCACTTTAATCCCTCCTTCACACCAACTCCAGAGGGAGACATCTAAGGTGTAAATTTGATCATGGCACTTGGGCAATTGGTGAACTAGAATTTAACACGGCAAACCCACAGATATTCTTGTCTGACTCCCTCACTAACCTGTAAAACCTTTAAAGCAGGGGACAATTCATATTTATCTCATTAATCCTACAAGCTAACATTAGGCATGACATTTAATAGATACTCCATAAATGCTTGCCTAATGAGTAACTATTAGTGTTTCAGAATCACAGATTCCCCAAAATGGAGATCCAGAAAGTGAAGGAAACATACTAAATGACAAAGAAGCCAAACTACAGACCTTCTGTCACATCTTCTTATTCCCCAGAGCAGTTAGAATAATATCTGAAATAAATACTTTATATTACAAACTCCTATGGCATCCAGAGCTTCTGAGATCACCATCACATCCTAAGTGACATGCAGAGAAATCATATTTCACACCAACATATTATTATTGAAACAAAGCAAAGCTGTGCTGTAGGTTTTAAGTAGAGGAATGGGATAATGTTTTCTGAACACAGTTTCACTAAAATGGACTTGAGTACATATTTTCCAGTAATGATATCCCAATATCCACATCTGCCTCCCTGGGCACCACACACACACACACACACACACACACACACACACACACACACACACACACACACACACACACACACACACACACACACACACACACACACACACACACACACACACACACTGTTTTTGATACTGCAAATCTCACTCAGATACATGGGGGTAAATCTTATTCACCCTTAACGCCATTCCTCCTCGACTCCCCTAACTGCATTATAATCATAGTCATTACTGCCATAATGATAGTAATAATGCTTTGTGCTTCTACAGCACTTCTCAGATGATCTCAAAGCATGACTGCATCGTGACTGTATAAATTAAGAATGTTTGCCTCCTCTGGAGACAGTGTTTATAATAAGGACGGGAGCTCACAGACTTACCTGACACCTGCAAGTTAAAATTATGAGGAGGAGGCCTGCACAGATTTGTCTCTTTTATTTAACTAGGAAAAGATGATTTTCTGACACAGGTCAAGACACGTCTCCAGAGGGAGAAGAAGACCTATTTCTTATCCTATACTCACTGAACTTATTGAATACATTTTATACTGACAAGGGGGAAAAAGGTTTTAATACTTCCATGGTTTAAATCCGCAAAGTGTCTTTCAAGTCAAGAAAACAAACTGACCAGCTGACCCATCTAGTCTTGATCCCTAGCCTCAAGTCACACTTTCTGTATGGCTCAAACTTCTCCTCCTCCTCGTTTCATGTGATGCTTTCACAGCTCCCCAAATATTTCCCTGCAGGTACTATATGGTCACTATTACAGTTATCTTCCCATAATTCCAGGGAATCAGGAGACTCTAGAAAACAGAAGGAACCTGATTCACCCCTCAGGAGGGGGGAAACCCATCTGTGAGAAGGGTCGTAAGTCATGAGGCTGAGGTATTTCTGCCCCACTCTAAATTAGAAATTTCCTTTATCCGCTCTTCTAGAATATATTCAATACTTAACCAAACACCTATGAAGTGCTAGGATAAGGCAAAGCACTAGAAACAATAATATGTAGAGATGTATTCTCTGCCCTTGAGGATTTCATACTCTTTGTAAACTAGAGATCATGAGAGGGTATAATTGGTCTCCTTGCTTCCAAGCTGTGACTGCCTCCAAGAAGTTCTGGTTATATGGCAGCAGAAAGATGAATTTAAAATACAAATCCAATCATATTGTTCACCTGCTCAAAAATTCTTTGGTGCTTCTCATCACACTTAGAATAATATCTAAATTCTAACCATGACCTACACGGGCATCCCTCGTGCTTAACTCTGGTCCCGCTCTCTTCCCTGTGATCCTGCCTTCCTTTCTGCTTCTCTAAGAAACTAAGCTTGATCCCATCTCAAGGCTCTGGACATGCTGCTCACCTTCTTCCCCTACTCTCCCCCATACCAGCACTCATTTCATTCAGTTTTCTCCTCCAGTGTCCACTCCTTGACCACTTCCTTTAAAATGATCAACCCAATCTGTGATAATCCGTATCTCTATCTTTCTCCACCATGTTTATCTTTATCTGACATTATCATATATGTTTATCTGGTTAATTGATCGCTGTTGATCTTCTCCACCAGAAGGTAATCATACAGGCAAGGGTTTTGTTGTGTTCATCACTGTAACCCAAGCACCTAGAATAATAGTCGGCCAATAGCATCTGGTCAATAAATGTTTGTCACTAGATAAATAAATAGTAAAGAGGTTTCTATACCCACAGTTTACCTAATAATATCATAGGATAACCTATTTGCTCTCAGTACAAATTCTAGGGATTCTTTAAGGTCTTGAAGATGGAAAAATGGAAAGGAATGAGTTTTTACCTGTTAAGCCTAGATATACTCATGTGGGCTGCAAGTAATATCTATGTGCCTGTGCCATTCTCTACTACCCAGAACCTCAGGTCTTTCTCTCCTTTACACATAGGCATTATAATTATGATTTTATGGCTGAATATTGGCTGTCTAGCCACTAGGAAGCATCCTATTTCTCTGGCGTAGGCTTAAACTTGACGCATTCGCATATCCCAAGAAAGTTTCCCCATGGGAGCAATAACAGGAACTGAACTGTTTTCAGAGAGCTTCATGTCTCTCTGGTTAGCCTCCAGGGGTCAAATGTTTGTGTCTTACTTCCTTACAGGGGATTTCAAACTATCAAAACAAGTTTGTGCAACCAAACAGCTACTTGGTGGAATTCACCAATAGTTTGGATGCATATCTACAAACATACACAATTCTCCTCCGTGCAAGCTGCTAATGGGCAAAATGTAAGGGCACAAAAGCTCAAGCATACCAAAATGGACTCACGCAGCCCGAGGTATGCCAAATTGGTGCTTTTGAAACTCTCATAGGTTCAAATAAATCTTGGAACTTAAATGTCTCATTTATAATTGTCTCTAATTCTGTAGGAAACTGCCTCCCCAACATGGATCACTCCCTCCTTCCCACCCCAGTACCTAATAAGGATACTGGTTCCCATTGCCAGCAGGCACCACTGTGAACACTCTGGTATGTGAGGAAAAAGGCTGACGGCACAGTCTTTATACATCTTTTCTGCTTTAACAATCATTTAACAGTTGGCTGGGTCTCGTCAGTTGACTATAATACTAATTCAGAAAATGTGGCTTCCAATCACACAGAACAAGACTTGTTCTCTCAGCAGTATTTCATGTCATCATCTGTTTTTCTAAAAAATAGGTAAAACACTGCATGTGTTACCAAAATGTTTAATAAAAGTTGTGATGTTGGTTTTCTTTCAAAACTGTACTGGGCTGAGCTAAAGAGAATATCAAAAACTGTTTTTCCATTTTTGAAGCAAAAATGACTATAGAGCCATGTAGCCACACAACCATCTGTTCACCCATCCATCTGTCCCTCGAACATGCACTGAACTTCTACTTCCAGTTCCCTGCTGGAACTGGAACTCTGAGTATTAATAAGAGATGATTCTTGCCCTGAATCAATTATCTACCTTAAACCAGAGTTTCTATCTTAAGCAATAGCTCTTAGGTTCAAACATACATAGTCTGTATAACTTTACCGCCATTAATTTCTCTTTCATGACTCTCTACCAAACCTTTAGTTAAATCCACACTACATATCTGTGATGTCAGGGGTTCTCCTATTTCCTTGATTGATTATTCACAGCCAGTAATTTACAAAGTACTTTCACATATAACATTTTATTTAATCTTCACAACAACCTATGAGGTAGATGT
Source organism: Globicephala melas (assembly GCF_963455315.2). Taxonomy (NCBI): domain Eukaryota; kingdom Metazoa; phylum Chordata; class Mammalia; order Artiodactyla; family Delphinidae; genus Globicephala; species Globicephala melas. The sequence goes on from NC_083315.2 coordinate 154,918,918, forward strand.
CACAACAACCCTCATTTTGGAGAAGAAGAAGCAGCAGAACTTAGGGAAGCTCTGTCACTTGCCTAAAGTCACACATGGTCTTAAGGGCAGAAATGGACATTTATGACCCCACATCACTGCACTGTGGCTTCCAGTTGTCTACACTAACATCTCCTTCTAGTCTTCTTTGGTTGCACACTCAGTTAGCAAATATTTATTGAGCATCACCTATGTGTAATATATTTTGCTAAGTAGGAGTATTCAATCCATGCCAACTTGGTCAATTTCTTCAGTTCTGAAATTTGTCAAGAGAAGTTGTTCATCTCTGTATTCCTGAATCTAGAACTAGTCTCCTCTACAACTTCTAGGCAAATGCTATAAAATATCACATGGAGTCTGACCTCTCAAGTATATGCCCACCTCAGCCCCACAGAAAGGATCAAAACTTTTCCCCATAACTCATATCGATTTTTAAATTCTCTCCTCATTTTACATGGTAGTTTTAAGCCATAACCCTTTTCCCAATGCCCCAAACCTAGAGAGAAAAGTGAGTGGATTAGAGGAGAAAGGGATAAGCAATGCTGCATTTCTTTGGCAGTATTTGAGAAGAACAGGTGGATGAGAAGCTAGATGCACTGTGGTGCATGGCAAGTACAGATGAGAGGCCATGAATGGGAGGCCATCTATATGATTCCACCAAAGCCCAGGTTACAGAGCTTTTCAAAATCCCAGGGAGATAATTCTGTAATTTCTACCACTTTTTAACCAGAGTCATTGCCTCATTACCTTCACCTCACATTTGTAGTCTGTTGAGCTACTTTAAACCTAGTTCAGAAAGATGACCCTTAAGACAGAAAATATGTAAAATTAAAAGCAGATGCTTCAATGTACTGGGGTCATGTCTGGGTCTGGAAATGGAAACAGGGACAGCAGGTTTTTATATTCCCTTGAGCAAATCCCAGGATATTCTTTAAAATGAAGCAGTCAAAAAATGTAAATATTTCCGTTAGTCAAAGGATACCAAACCAATGTTTTCAAATCAGTGACTATGAGAACTCCTCCAAGTGGAAATATTTACAAGAAGACTGAAGCAATCATTGTTACCAAGAACTTTTGTGAGACGTGTGCACCCTTCTCTCTCATTTTCCAGACAGACATATTACAGCATGGAAAGGTAAAGAAAACAAGAAAGGAACTAAAGGGAACAGGAGCTGAGAGGAAAAGAGTCGGAAAGGTGAAAAGAAATGAGGAGAGAGGGTGGATGGTATAAAAAATAACAAGTTTTGAAATCACATGGGCATCAATTTAAATTCTGGCTTTTGCCATGTGTCTTTGCTCAAGTTGTCTCATCTATACAGTGGACATTATATTTACTTTGTAGAATAAATATGAAGATTAAATGAGATATTGAATGAAAAGAGGCAGCATGGTGTTTGACTCTCAATAGAGTGGTAGGAATAATTACTGTTATTTATTTTAGAGTAAAAGATTGAAGAAAGAGAAAAGGAGAGATGTTCTCATTGAATAAAATTCTCAAAATCTCTATTTGAAAAAATAATCTACCTGGATATTCCAGAATCTTTTAAATTGACTATTAATTGAACTACTCTGATAATTCTATAATGTATGGGAAGAAAGGTGGAGCTGCCCGAAATAAAAACTAAAAAAATTTGAATGCACTGTGTGATTCTCAATCCTGGATGTATATCAGAATCACTTATGGAGTTTAAAAAAAAAACAAATCCCCAGGCCTCACCTCCACAAATTTGTTTTCAGTAGGTTTTGGGTAGGGCTCAGACACCTGTATTTTTTTTTAAGTTCAACAGGTATTCTAATGCCCAAACAAGGCTGAGAATTGCTGTTATAAACACTAAATAAAGTTGGGCATTCTGACATAGTAAGGCTCCATCTCACCACTGTCCTAAGTCAATGTAGAACATCAGTAGGGAAATGGAAATAAATACACATTCAACATAGCAACTTTCTTTATCAGATTAAAACCTGCAGTTACAAGATCTTTTATTTTCTGCATCTATTTACTCAAACTTCCTCTGTTTGTACCCATCTACAAAACCAAGCTGTGCTCTGTAAAAAAGATTATGGAAACACAATAAACACTTTCTCTAGAATGTTTTGCAGGTTTTAACCAATCCTTCCTGAGTCTACATGATGACATTTACAATTTAATTGACTTCAACTGTGTGGAGAAACACTGCCCTGAGAATGGGGTGGTGACTGTACATAGCACGTCATGTTCTCGGAAGTCATGCGGGGGTGAAGTTATGTAACTTAGCACTTTGCTTCAGTTTGCTCTGCCACCTCCACCTGCACAAGCATTGACCGGTGTATGGAGACTTACTTCATTCGGAATGGGTCTCCAGAAAAGTAAAACGATCAAATAAGAGTTTCTTTGTGACAAGGCTAAATGGCTGATACGGTACCAAGTTCCGAAAGAAGACCCTTCACTGTCTACTGATGCTTCTGAGTGCACTTTTCATTGAAGACTACAACCTTCTTTAAAATACCATCACTTCCACCGCTGCAAATGGAAAATAATTTAAAAACACAAAACTTTTGTTCTTACATCACAAAGTTAACCACTTTGTAAAGCTTTGTCTGCAAAACACAAAAGAGCTTATAATGCATTTGTTTTTAAATATGAAACAGAAAAATTGTTCCAAATAAATTTTAACATGAAATGCCAGAAACTTGGGAAAATGGACTCAGTGGGCCAAGAAAACAAAAAGTGGATGGTGGATGAGAGTCTTCCCTCTCTTTCGTCAGGTTTCACTTAGCTAAGGTCAGTCATGCAATTGCAGATAAACAAACAAAGGAACTTACATTTAAACATGGGACATTCCTAACAGGACTTCTCAGCACCTCCCTGCCTCATGGAAGCACCAGCTGCTCCTCATCGCTTGGGGAGCAAGTTGTGAAGAACACTAGTGACTTATAATTAAAGTGAAGAAATTCCATTCAGATGTAATCATAAAGGGAAATGACAGAGACACAAAAGCGATGAAGAAATTAAAAAAAAAAAATTAAGCCTACTAAACCCTTGAAGGCCTGAATTGACCCCAGATTATAAGAAAAACAGATTGGCCTTTAAAAAAATATTATTTTGATAGGAAATCCACATTCATTGAGATGAATTCTGAGAAAAGAAGGCCATGTTGGTAAGAAAAGGACAGATAGTGATTTTAAGAGCTTACCAATGTAGATAAGCTGGTGAAAAAGTAAGGGTGACAGCTCAGCAATCCCCTAATTATTTACCTTCTTTAGGACACTGGGGGCTTTGATAGAAGTTTCCAACACCCTGAATATTTTATGTTTCTTATAAACATTTAGATATGATGGACGTTTCATTTGATCATTTCTTTTTATTCCATGAGTGGCTGGCTTGCATTAACTCTCGCTCTCTCATTCCCTCTGCCCCCACCTTCCCTCTCTGTCTTTGTTTCTTTCTATCTCTCCCTCCCTGTCTCTCTCTCTCTCTCTCTCTTCTTTGAATAAAGAGAAAAGTTCCAATGTCTTTTTCACTATGTTCTCAAGACATCTAAATAGAAACACACCTCCTGAAAGAGATTAATCTTTCATTAAGATAGTCCTTCACAGATTTTTGAACCTGAAAGAAAATTACAGAAACATTCCAGCCTCCATGGGGGCCATTGTGATTCAGGCAGGGGTGCCATCTAAAATATTTTCATGGGCTGTGAGCTGAATTTGAATTGAATTGGTACAGTGTGGGTATATGGTGAAAGAGTGGCCGAAAGTGGAAAAGGAGAGAAAAAGTGAGTATCAAAGATACTTGCATCATTTGCTTGCAAATTTATCAAAGTATTGGCCTCCTGTAGGCAGCAGAGACATCTGGGATGCTTCAGCTTCAAATTTTACATTCCCAGACCTAAGTTACTGCTCCTAAATTAACTTGTATCACTAGCGGGTAACTTTATATCATAAACAACTAGTTCTATGGCTTGAACACATAGGAACTAAAGCAATACATTTAATGTATATGTGTTAACAAATTTGTTTAACAGATTCCATCAGCTAAGACTTGAGAACAGCATGGTCATAAGGCTCACTATTTCAGAACCAGCATGAAATAATGAAAAGCACATGAATTGAAGAGCTACAGAGACCCCATTTAGACCCTGCTCCACCACAGACCATGTGACTTTGAAAATAACAATAACTAACATTTACTGAAAATTTATATTTGCCAGGCACTGTTCTGAGCACCTGACGTGTATTAAGTGACACATTCTACATAACAGCTCCATGAATCAGACATTACTATTATTAATGCTGAAACAGAAATATAGAGTGGTCAAATGGCTTATTAGTGAAGAAGTCAGTATTTGAACTCATGGTGTTAACTTTTCAGACATACTCTTAACCTCTATGCTGTAACATTCTTCAACATTAAGCAATTTTTCTCTCTGAGTTTCAGTTTTCTAATTGACAAGAATAAAAGGTTTGTGATGAAGTCTAAATAATACATAAAATGGCTTTAGCTTTTAAACAGTGCTACCCTTAAGGAGACTTCTAATGCCAGTCACGATGCAGCAATGTAGACGACATTATCTTTCTACCCTAAACAACAAGAAAACTTGGAGGTGGGGATGTGAAACAGTGATATTCAAATATCTGACAAGTGGCACCACAGGCCAGAGATCCCTGAGAGAAATGAAACAAATTAAGTGAGCCCTATAATAGCCCCAGTGTACTACCCTGAGAGTTTCTAGGCTTTGGTACAACAGAAAAAGGGAACCCAAATAGAACCAGAGGGCTTTCTGAATTAAAGAGACAGAGTTTGTAATTCAAGGAGATGAAAGCAGATAGAATTAGTGAGGCAGAGTGTAGAGCAGGGAGTTGCACAGAGAAAGACTTCCAGAGATCTGAAGAGGGAGAGTCTTTGACATTCTGCCTGAGTATTGATGGGCATGTACATGAGAGAAAGCTCTCCAAGGCCAGGGAAAGGAGATGGTGAACACTGTCTAAAGCTCACATGGGGCTGAGAATAGTTCTAATCCAACCAGACTGAGTGGAAAGGCCTCCTCATACATGGGGAATTAGGTAGAGTTCTCCATATGGCATTGCCTTAGAAGTGGGGCTAAATTAGTCTTACACTAAAGACTGACTTTGGGTATGTCCTAATGAAACTTAAAGGCAAGACTCAAAAGAATCAGACTGATTCCAAGTAATTTAACTGCAACCCAGAACCAGTCAAAGAGAATTTAAAGGATAAAACAAAATTCAACCCCCAAGTACATAAAATTCACAAGTTGGTATCCTGTCAAAAATTACCAGGCATGCATAAAGAGTAACAAACAAGATGAGCCCAAACAGACCCACACCAAAACATATCATAATTAAAGTGGCAAAAGTTAAAGAGAGAATTCTAGAGGCAGCAAGAGAAAAACAGTCATATACAAGGGAACCCCCACAAGGCTATCAGCTGATTTTTTTCTGCAGAAACTTTGCAGGCCAGAAAAGAGTATCATGATATACTTAAAAAGGTGAAAGGGAAAACCCTGCAACCTAGGATACGCTACACAGCAAGATTGGCATTTAGAATTGCAGGGGAGATAAAGACCTTCTCAGACATGCAAAACCTAAAACAGTTCATCAATACTAAGGCAACCCTAAAAGAAATGTTAAAGAGTCTTCTCTACGTGGAAAAGAAATGGCTATAAGAAGAAGTAAGTATTTATAGGAAAGGATAAATCTCACTCAGAAAGGCAAACACATAGTAAAGGCTAAGGACCAACAACTTAAATAAGCTAGGACAAAGATTAAAAGACAAAAAATTTGTAAAATCAAGTAAAACTACAATAATCAGTAAAGTGATAAATATAAAGATGTAAAATATGATATCAAAAACATAAAGTGTGGGAGAATGGAGTAAAAAATATAGATCTTTTAAAATGTGTTTTAACTTAAAGGACTGCCTATTTAAAACAGATATAGTTATAGGTCAACATATATGAACCCCATGGTAAGCACAAATCAAAAACTTACATTAGATACACAAAGGAACACAAGCATGCTACTAAAGAAAATCATCAAACCACAAGGGAAGAGACTACAAGAAGAAAGGAATAGGGAAGAACTACAAAAAAAAAGGAAAACAAGTAATAAAATGGCAATAAGTACATACCTATCAATAATTACTTTAAATGCAATGGACTAAATGTCCCAAACAAAAGACATAGGGTTGCTGATTGGATTAAAAAAAAAAAGACCCATCTATATGCTGCTTACCAGAGAATCACTTCAGAAATAAACACACACAAACTGAAAGTGAGGGGATGGAAAAAGATAATTCATGTAAATGGAAATGACAAGAAAGTGGGAGTAGCAATACTCATATCAGGCAAAACTGATTTTAAAACAAAATCTATAACAAAAGACAAAGAAGTGCATTACATAATGATAAAAACATGAAGAAGGTATTATACTCATTAACATATATGCACCCAATACAGAAACACCTAAATATATAAAGCAAATATTAACAGACATAAAGAGAGAAATTGACAATAATACAATAATAATAGGGGATTCTAACACTCCACTCACATCAATAGACAGATCATACAGACAGAAAATCAATAAGGCAACATTGGTCTTAAATGAAACAACAGACCAGATGGACTTAATAGATATCTTCAGGACATTACACCCCCAAACAGCATTCTTTTCAGGTGCACGTTGATTATTCTCTGGGACAGATCATATGCTAGGCCAAAAAACAAGTCTCAACAAATTTAAGGGGACAGAAATGATGTCAAGCAATTTTTTCCCACCACAATAGTGTGAAACTACAAATGAATTACAGGAAAAAATGTTAAAAGTACAAACATATGGAGTCTAAACAGCATGCTACTAAAAACCCAGTGGGTCAATGAAGAAATCAGAGAAGATATCAGAGAATACTTCAGGACAAATGAAAATGGAAACACAATTTTCCAAAATCTATGGGTTACAGCAAAAGCAGTTCTAAGGGGTAAGTTTATAGCAATACAAGCCTACCTCAAGAAACAAGAAAAATCTCAAACAACCTAACCTACTATTAGCAAAAGATGAATAAACAGTATAAGGAAAGAAATAATAAAGATCAGAGAGGAAATAAATAAAATAGAGATTTTGTAAAAATAGGAAAAAAATCTAGAGCTGGTTCTTTGAAAAGATAAACAAAATTGATAAAAACCTTAGCTGGGCTCATCAAGAAGAAGAGAGAGAGGACCCAAATAAATGAAATAAGAAATGAAAGAAGAGAAATAATAACCAATACTGCAGAGATACAAAAAATCATAAGAGAATATTATGAACAGTTACATGTCAACAAATTAGACAACCTAAAAGAAATGGACAAATTTCTAGAATCACACAATCTGCCAATACTGAATCAGGAAGAAATAGACAATCTGAACAGACGGATCACTAGTAGTAAAGTTGATTTTGCAAATTAAAAAACTCCCAGAAAACCAAAGTTCATGACCAGATGGCTTCACAGGAGAATTCTACCAAACATATAAAAAAGAGCTAATACCTATCCTTATGAAACTATTCCAAGAAGTTGAAGAGTATGGAACACTCCAAAATTCATCCTATGAGGCCACCATTAACCTGATATCAAACCAAAACAAAGACACTACAAAACAAGAAATTATAAACCAATATCTCTGATGAATATAAATGCAAAAATCCTCAACAAAATATTAGCAAATCAAATTCAACAATATATAAAAAGGATTCTATACCACAATCAACTGGGACTTATTCCAGGGATGCAAAGATGGTTCAATACTCACAAATCAATCAATATGACACAACACATTAACAAAAGGAAGAATAAAAATCACATACTCATCTCAAAAGATGCAGGAAAAACATCTGACAAAATTCAACATCCATTCATGGTTTAAAAACAAAAACAACTTTCATCAAATTGATATAAAGGGAACATATCACAACTAAAGGCCATTTATGACAAATCCAGAACTAACATCATACTCAACTGTGAAAAGTTAAAAGCTTTTCCTCCAAAATCAGGAACAAGGATGTCCACTCTTGCCACTTCTATTTAACATATTATTAGAAGTCCTAACCACAGCAATCAGACAAGAAAAAGAAATAAAATGCATCCAAATTGGAAGGGAAGAAGTAAAACTGTTGCTACTTGCAGATGACATGATACAATATGTAGAAAACCCTAAGGTCTCCACCAGAAAGCTATTAGAACTAATAAATAAATTCAGTAAAGTTACAGAATATGATTACTATATAGAAATATGTTGCTTTTCTATACAACAATAATGTACTATCAGAGAGAGAAATTAAGGAAACAATCCCATTTACAATCACATCAAAAAGAATAAAATACCTAGGAATAAACTGAACTAACAAGAAAAAATACCTATACTCTGAAAACCATAAAATATTGATGACAGAAATTGAAGATGATACAAAGAAATGGGAAGATATCCTGTGTTTTTGGATTGAAGAAGTAATATGTTTAAAATGTCCATACTACCAAAAGCAATTTACAGATTTAATGCAATCCCTATCAAAATACCCATGACATTTTTCACAGAACTAGAATAATTCTAAAATTTATATTGAACCACAAATGACCTATAATTGCCAAAGCAATCTTGAGTAAAAGGAACAAAGCTAGAGGTATCACTCTCCCTGACTTCAGACTATAGTACAAAGCTACAATAATCAAAACAGCATGGTATTGGAACAAAAACAGACACATAGATCAATGAAACAGAATAGAGAGCCCAGAAATAAACCCATGCATTTACGGTCAATTAATCTATGACAAAGGAGACAAGAATATACAATGGAGAAAAGACAATCTCTTCAATAAGTGGTGCTGGGAACAATGGACAGCTACATGTAAAAGAATGAGATTAGAATTATTTTCTCACACTACAAAGAAAAATAAACTAAAAATGGATTAAAGACCTAAATGTAAGACCTGAAACCATAAAACTCCAAGACAAGAACACAGGTAGAACACTCTTTCACATAAACAGTAGCAATATATTTTTCAATCTGTCTCCTCAGGAAAAAGAAAAGCAAAAATAAACAAATGGTACCTAATTAAACTTAAAAGCTTATGAACAGCAAAGAAAACCATCGACAAAATGAAAATACAACCTACTGAAAAGGAGAAAATATTTGCAAATGACATGACTGATAAGGGGTTAAAATCCAAAAAATAAATAAATAAACAAACAAACAGCTCATACAACTCAATAGTCAAAAAAAACAAAGAACCCAATTAAAAATGGGCAGACAACCTGAATAGACATTTTTCCAAAACAGATATACAGAGGGCCAACGGGCACATGAAAAAATGCTCAACATCACTAATCTGAGAAATGCAAATCAAAAGCACAGATATCACCTCAGACCTATAGAAATGGATCTCATCAAAAAGTCTACAAATAGGGCGGAGTCAAGATGGCAGATTAGGAGGACGTGGAATTTGCATCTCCACACAACTAGGGTACCTACCAGGCACCAGTGGGTGACCACAGACACCTAAGGGGATGGGAGGAACCCCCAGGGACCGGGTAGGACGTGGGGTGTGGGAGGGAGTGATGGGGGAGGAGAAGTGGAGGCGGAAAGGGACTGGTGCCCCTGAGGGGTGGCTGGGGGAGGGGAAGGTATCCCACGCCTGAAGGGGGAAATTGGGGGACCACTGGGAGGGCATAGGATCAAAAGGGAGCATGAGTAGGTTTCTCCTACCCATTTGGGTCCCCGGAAGCCTGCTGAGACCCTGGGCCTGATCCTCTGCCCACCAAGGCCCCCTCCAGCCACACGCATCCTGAGAGAGTGGGAGGGAGGGAAGGGAGACCAAAAGTAAAGGCCAGACCTATGGGACCAGCATCCCTGGGGGAGGGGAGGAATTCCTACACGCAGCGGGACCCACACACAGTTAGGGGTCCAGCAGGAATCGGGGAAACCAGGGGGTGGGAGGGCAGGGAGGAATGGAAGGGAATGCAGCCAGAACTCTTCCTGTCCACTTAGGCACTGGGGAGCCTGTTGGGCTCCTGGGCCTAATCATATGTCCTCAGAGTCTCCCTCCTGTGAGCAGAGCTCAAGCCCCGCCCCTACACCCCCACCCAGGGCCCTACTTCTACACTCAGAGACCCCTCTGAGACCCCCCTCCAACTGAGCTGGGTCTTCACCCCACCCACACACCCTCACCCAGGGCCTTACCTCCACACACTGGAGGCCCCCTATTGGACTTGCTGCCACGCCCCTACCGTGCAGCTCCTAAGCAGAGGCCCCACCTAGGTCCTGTCCAATCCTAAACCCAACCCCTGCTTAAAATCCACCCCCATAGGCAAGGTGCTTTTAAAATTTTATTTTTCCTCTTTTAGACTGGGGTTCTGTTTTACCTTGCTGTTGATTCAATGTTGTTGATTCAATTATATTTTTATTTGTTTTAATAAATCTTTTATTTTTCTAATTTTATTTTATTCTTTATACTTTGCTATGGTGCTGAACTTTTTAGCTTGTTCCTCCCCCCTGCTTTTTTTTTTTCTTTTTTCTGTTGTGGTTTTGTTTTACCTTGTTGCAGTTGTTACAATTATATTTTTATTTTTCCTAATATATTTTTTATCATTCTAATTTTATTTTGTTTTTTATTCTTTGTTATTGTACTGCTCCTTTTTTTCTTTTTTATTCTTTTTTTTTTTTTGCTGTGCCATGAGGCTTGCAGGATCTTGGTTCCCAGGCAGGACATCAGGCCTGAACTCCAGTGGTGGGATCCCCAAGGCCAAACCGCTGGACTAACAGAGAACCTCAGACCCCAGGGAATATTAATCAGAGTGAGGCCTTCCAGAGATCCTCATCTTGGCACCAAAACCCAACTGCCAACTGCCTGCAAACTCCAGTGCTAGACACCTCAGGCCAAACAACCAATAAGACAGGAATACAGCCCCATCAAAAATAATAATAATAATAATGAAAGGACAAAAAAATATGTTACAGACGAAGGAGCAAGGCAAAAACCTACAAGAACAAATAAATGAAGATGAAATAGTCAACCTACCTGAAAAAAAATTCAGAGTAACGAGAATAAAGATGATCCAAAATCTCGGAAAGAGAATGGAAAAAATACAAGAAACATTTAACAAGGATCTAGAACAACTAAAGAGCAAACAAACAGTGATGAACAACACAATAAATGAAATTAAAAACACTCTAGAAGGAATCAATAGCAGAATAACTGAGGCAGAAGAACGGATAAGTGACCTGGAAGATAAAATAGTGGAAATAACTACTGCAGAGCAGAATAAAGAAAAAAGAATGAAAAGAATTGAGGACAGTCTCAGAGACCTCTGGGACAACATTAAACATACCAGCATTCAAATTATAGGGGTCCCAGAAGAAGAAGAGAAAAAGAAAGGGACTGAGAAAATATTTGAAGAGATTATAGTTGAAAACTCCCCTAATATGGGAAAGGAAATAGTTAATCAAGTCCAGGAAGCACAGAGAGTCCCATACAGGATAAATCCAAGGAGAAACACGCCAAGACACATATTAATCAAACTGTTAAAAATTAAATACAAAGAAAACATATTAAAAGCAGCAAGGGAATAACAAAAGGGAATCCGCATAAGGTTAACAGCTGATCTTTCAGCAGAAACTCTGCAAGCCAGAAGGGACTGGCAGGACATATTTAAAGTGATGAAGGAGAAAAACCTACAACCAGGATTACTCTACCCAGCAAGGATCTCATTCAGATTTCATGGAGAAATTAAAACCTTTACAGAAAAGCGAAAGCTGAGAGAGTTCAGCACCACAGAACCAGCTTTACAACAAATGCTGAAGGATTTTCTCTAGGGAAGAAAAACAAGAGAAGGAAAAGAACTACAATAAAAAACCCAAAACAATTAAGAAAATGGGAATAGGAACATACATATCGATAATTACCTTAAATGTAAATGGATTAAATGCTCCCACCAAAAGACACAGACTGGCTGAATGGACATAAAAACAAGACGCATATATATGCTGTCTACAAGAGACTCACTTCAGACCTAGAGACACATACAGACTGAAAGTAAGGGGATGGAAAAAGATATTCCATGCAAATGGAAATCAGAAGAAGGCTAGAGTAGCAATTCTCATATCAGACAAAATAGACTTTAAAATAAAGACTATTAGAAGAGGCAAAGAAGGACACTACATAATGATCAAGGGATCAATCCAAGAAGAAGATATAACAACTGTAAATATTTATGTACGCAACAAAGGAGCACCACAATATATAAGGCAAATAGTAACAGCCATAAAAGGGGAAATCGACAGTAACACATTCATAGTAGGGGACTTTAACACCCCACTTTCACCAATGGACAGATCATCCAAAATGAAAATAAATAAGGAAACACAAGCTTTAAATGATACATTAAACAAGACTTAATTGATATTTATCGGACATTCCACACAAAAACAACAGAATACACTTTTTTCTCAAGTGCACATGGAACATTCTCCAGGATAGATCATATCTTGGGTCACAAATCAAGCCTTGGTAAATTTAAGAAAATTGAAATCGTATCAAGTATCTTTTCCGACCACAACGCTATGAGACTAGATATCAATTACAGGAAAACTTCTGTAAAAAATACAAACACATGGAGGCTAAACAATACACTACTTAATAACAAAGTAATCTCTGAAGAAATCAAAGAGGAAATCAAAAAAATACCTAGAAACAAATGACAATGGAGACACAATGACCCAAAACCTATGGGATGCAGCAAAAGCAGTTCTAAGAGGGAAGTTTATAGCAATACAATCCTACCTTAAGAAACAGGAGACATCTCGAATAAACAACCTAACCTTGCACCTAAAGCAATTAGAGAAAGAAAAACAAAAAAACCCCAAAGTTAGCAGAAGGAAAGAAATCATAAAGATCAGATCAGAAATATATGAAAAAGAAATGAAGGAAATTATAGCAAAGAGCAATAAAACGGAAAGCTGGTATTTGAGAAGATAAACAAAATTGATAAACCATTAGCCAGACTCATGAAAAAAAAGGGAGAAGACTCAAATCAATAGAATTAGAAATGAAAAAGGAGAAGTAACAACTGACACTGCAGAAATACAAAAGATCATGAGAGATTACTACAAGCAACTCTATGCCAATAAAATGGACAACTTGGAAGAAATGGACAAATTCTAAGAAATGCACAACCTGCCAAGACTGAATCAGGAAGAAATAGAAAATACAAACAGACCAATCACAAGCACTGAAATTGAAACTGTGATTAAAAATCTTCCAACAAACAAAAGCCCAGGACCAGATGGCTTCACAGGCAAATTCTATCAAACATTTAGAGAAGAGCTAACACCTATCGTTCTCAAACTCTTCCAAAAGACAGCAGAGGGAGGAACACACCCAAACTCATTCTACAAGCCCACCATCACCCTGATACCAAAACCAGACAAGGATGTCACAAAGAAAGAAAACTACAGGCCAATATCACTGATGAACATAGATGCAAAAATCCTCAACCAAATACTAGCAAACAGAATCCAACAGCACATTAAAAGGATCATACACCATGATCAAGTGGGGTTTACTCCAGGAATGCAAGGATTCTTCAATATACGCAAATCTAACAATGTGATACACCATATTAACAAACTGATGGAGAAAAACCATATGATCATCTCAATAGATGCAGAGAAAGCTTTCGTCAAAATTCAACACCCAAATATGATAAAAACCCTCCAGAAAGCAGGCACTGAGGGAACTTTCCTCAACATAATAAAGGCCATATATTACAAATCCACAGCCAACATCGTCCTCAATGGTGAAAAACTGAAAGCATTTCCACTAAGATCAGGAATGAGACAAGGTTGCCCACTCTCACCACTCTTATTAAACATAGTTTTGGAAGTTTTAGCCACAGCAATCAGAGAAGAAAAGGAAATAAAAGGAATCCAAATCGGAAAAGAAGAAGTAAAGCTGTCACTGTTGGCACATGATATGATACTATACATAGAGAATCCTAAAGATGCTACCAAAAAACTACTAGAGCTAATCAATGAATTTGGTAAAGTAGCAGGATACAAAATTAATGCACAGAAATCTCTGGCATTCCTATACACTAATGATGAAAAATCTGAAAGTGAAATCAAGAAAACACTCCCATTTACCATTGCAACAAAGAGAATAAAATATCTAGGAATATACCTACCTAAGGAGACAAAAGACCTGTATGCAGAAAATTATAAGACACTGATGAAAGAAATTAAAGATGTTACAAATAGATGGAGAGATATACCATGTTCTTGGATTGGAAGAATCAACATTGTGAAAATGACTCTACTACCCAAAGCAATCTACAGATTCAATGCAATCCCTATCAAACTACCACTGGCATTTTTCACAGAACTAGAACAAAAAATTTCACAATTTGTATGGAAACACAAATGACCCCAAATAGCCAAAGCAATCTTGAGAACGAAAAACGGAGCTGGAGGATTCAGGCTCCCTGACTTCAGACTATACTACAAAGCTACAGTAATCAAGACAATATGGTTCTGGCACAAAATCAGAAATATAGATCAATGGAACAGGATAGAAAGCCCAGAGATAAACCCACGCACATATGGTCACCTTATCTTTGATAAAGGAGGCAGGAATGTACAGTGGAGAAAGGACAGCCTCTTCAATAAGTGGTGCTGGGAAAACTGGATAGGTACATGGAAAAGTATGAGATTAGATCACTCCCTAACACCATACACAAATATAAGCTCAAAATGGATTAAGGACCTAAATGTAAGGCCAGATACTATAAAACTCTTAGAGGAAAACAGAGGCAGAACACTCTATGACATAAATCACAGCAAGATCCTTTTTGACCCACCTCCTAGAGAAATGGAAATAAAAATAAACAAATGGGACCTCATGAAATTTCAGAGCTTTTGCACAGCCATGGAAACCATAAACAAGACGAAAAGACAACCCTCAGAATGGGAGAAAATATTTGCAAATGAAGCAACTGACAAAGGATTAATCTCCAAAATTTACAAGCAGCTCATGCAACTCAGTAACGATAAAACAAACAACCCAATCCAAAAATGGACAGAAGACCTAAATAGACATTTCTCCAAAAAAGATATACAGACTGCCAACAAACACATGAAAGAATGCTCAACATCATTAATCATTAGAGAAATGCAAATCAAAACTACAATGAGATATCATCTCACACCAGTCAGAATGGCCATCATCAAAAAATCTAGAAACAATAAATGCTGGAGAGGGTGTGGAGTAAAGGGAACACTCTTGCACTGCTGG
Organism: Globicephala melas; assembly: GCF_963455315.2. Taxonomy (NCBI): domain Eukaryota; kingdom Metazoa; phylum Chordata; class Mammalia; order Artiodactyla; family Delphinidae; genus Globicephala; species Globicephala melas. The sequence goes on from NC_083315.2 coordinate 154,934,249, forward strand.
TGGGAATGTGAATTGGTACAGCCACTATGGAGAACAGCATGGAGGTCCCTTAAAAAACTACAACTAGAACTACCATATGACCCCGCAATCCCACTACTGGGCATATACCCTGAGAAAACCATAATTCAAAAAGAGTCATGTACCAAAATGTTCACTGCAGCTCTATTTACAATAGCCAGGAGATGGAAACAACCCAAGTGTCCATCATCGGATGAATGGATAAAGAAGATGTGGCACATATGTACAATGGAATATTACTCAGCCATAAAAAGAAACGAAATTGAGCTATTTGATATGGGGTGGATGGGCCTAGAGTCTGTCATACAGAGTGAAGTAAGTCAGAAAGAGAAAGACAAATACTGTATGCTAACACATATATATGGAATTTAAGAGAAAAAAATGTCATGAAGAACCTAGGGGTAAGACAGTAATAAAGACACAGACCTACTAGAGAATGGACTTGAGGATATGGGGAGGGGCAAGGGTAAGCTGTGACAAAGTGAGAGAGAGGCATGGACATATATACACTACCAAACGTAAGGTAGATAGCTAGTGGGAAGCAGCCGCATAGCACAGGGAGATCAGCTCAGTGCTTTGTGACCACCTAGAGGGGTGGGATAGGGAAGGTGGGGGGGAGGGAGACGCAAGAGAGAATAGATATGGGAACATGTGTATATGTATAACTGATTCACTTTGTTATAAAACAGAAACTAACACACAATTGTAAAGCAATTATACTCAAATAAAGATATAAAAAATAATAATAACCATGAGTCATTATATTTATAGACTTTCTCCCCTCAAGTATGAACATACAAATAGAAATCTATCAAGGGTTACTATAGCAATAAAGGTAGAGAGAATATGTAAACACTCAACAGTGGTTAAGTCCAGGGAGAAAGGTGGGAAAGGTGAACTAGGGTGAAGGGAAGAGGGAGCTTGCTGAATGCGGATTTCCAAGTTTCACCATGAGTGACACATTTAGTAGATCTGGGATTGTACCCAGAAGTCTGCACCTTTAGCAGGCACCTACAAGTAATTAGTTTGTAAGTAGTCCCTGAATCACACTTTGCCGGTCACTGGTGGAGTTTAGAGAATGGGACCATAAGTGTATATAGTCAAACCGCCTGGCTTGAATCTCAACTCCACCAAGAACTAGCTTGGCACAAGTCACTTAATTTTAGTTTAATGATGTGCAAATAGGAGTATTTGGGTGAATTGAGTCATTTCGTTGAAAACACTTACCATAGTTCCCAGCCCAAAGCCACAACAATGCTGTAATATGGTTAATGCTAAACACTGTTGTTATATATATATATTTCTGAATAATTTGGAGTTTTCTTATGGATGGTATTAGTGTATTACTCAGTGCCATGACACGCCATATTGGAGGCTGAGCCAAAAGAGAAAACCAGCAATGTTGATCCTGTCTTTATTTAAAATTTTAATATTGTGTTCATCATGGATTTTTTCATTAATTGTGATTTTTTAAATATTGTATTAAAATATTATTTATTGGGGTTTTTGGTGCCTAAATCTAGTGCCTTACCCTAGTCCCACCCTATATCATTTGTTTAAATAGAAGAGTTAGGGATGAGGCTTGTTCCTATGATTACATAGCCCACTGATCAAATATTGTGGAGATATAGTTTTGGCCTCACCCTCTGAAAGAGTGGAAAGTATTAATATCCTGAGAGTGAGGGTCTTCTTCACTATTCAAGGCACTTACTCTACCTTCTTTCAAGTATCCAGCTCTCCTAAACGTACTTCTGGAAAGAATTCAGTTTACTAAAAGTTTATTTGCACAACTTTTTATCAAAATGTTTCACCTGCAAAATGACCTCAAACAAGAACAGGAATATGGTACCACTCAGTGCTCAGTTTGTATCAAGTATTGTTCTAAGCACTTCACGTATGTCAAATGATGTCAGTCTCTCAATAGTTCTAGGAGATGGGCACCATTTTGTCCTGATTTTTATAGATGAAGAAACTGAGGTCCTTAAAAATTACATGATTTTTCCAACATTACACAAGTGGAAAGTGGCAGGGTCAGGATTTAAAACTAGGCCTTTTATTCTGGGCCCTCACTCTTAACCACTACACTACATGACTTTTCACACACACACACACACACACACACACACACTGCCCAAACTTAGGAAGCAGAGATCCAGGAAACTCAGGATGTCAGTAGGCAGCAAACACATCTGGAACCTTTCAACTCCTGCTTTTTATGTTCCCAAAGAGAAATCACTGCCTCTATATTAACTAGTATCATAGGTGGATAACCTCATCAACAGCTAGATCCACTGCCTAAATATTCAGGAATACAAAAGAACACTTGCAGTGATTTATAGTTAAATTGCCTATTCATTGGCAGAAAGTGACTTGCAACACACACACACACACACACACACACACACACACACATCCTTGGAGCACGCATGGGAATTCATTCCACTTGTCAGGAGAGATTTGTGTAGAAAGCAAGAACACTTGGATCACCAGGGTGTGTGCCCCTTTTTCTCATTATGGTATCTTTGCAGTCATGAAGGCTTCTGATGACATGTCAATTTAGAAAGTGGTATCTCTGTTGAAAGCTTGATGAGTACATCTTATTTTTAATGCTAACTAATTCCTGCTTGCAGAAAATCCTCTTCAAGCAATGTTTACATAAGATACAGAGAAATGACAGGATAACATTAGTTACTATGAAAGTCGCCACAGGCTATAAACAGTTTTAACTTTTGGCAAAAGGACTTTATTATTTACATACTCGGACAAACATAGGTCACACTCTCCTCAGGTTCTTAACGTTCCTTTGCAAATAACTGACATATAGAGTGTGTAAATATACCAGCTGAACCCCTTCCTGGGTCTTAATTAAATTCTAGCAGTCTTGCTCAGAGTCTGGTATATTTGGTTTATCTTAGGATCATCATTAACACATATCAGTAATACTGCAGTCAGAGAATCTGATCTTGCCTTCTTTTTAATAAACAAATACAGTCAGAAGTTATTTATTTCCAATAATAGACAATGTCCAGCTCCAAAATCTTCAGATTTCAATCCCCCGCTGTCCAAATGTCCATAAACTTCAAATAATATCAATTCAAATGCCATAACCCTAGTAGAAAGAAGGAGGGGGCAGATTCTGTGACTGAAGTAAGAAGCACACTGGTTTACATTAAAACAGTTATTTCTCTGTCAAATCCTCACAGCAAGAACAGAATCTCAGTTCAACGTTTCTAGGCCAAATGAAGCATCATGTTTATAAATAAAACCTTCAGTTCTTTTCCTCTCTAAGCAGTAAGTTCTTTGCAACCCCTGGCATTTGCAGTATGAATATTTGTCTGATTTATCTGCAGGACAAAGGCACTCTGTTATGGAAAAAGAAGCATTTCTGCACTCACCCATATCCCAAAATATTCCTAAAACGTAGGTGTCCTATGAGGGCTGTGGTGGGTGGAATAATGACTCCCAACATATGTCCATGTCCTCATCCCTGGAACCTGTGAATATGTTACCTTACATGGCAAAAGGGACTTTGCAGATGTGATTAAGGTTAAGGACCTTCAGATGGTGAAATTAGCCTAGATTACCTAGGTGGGCTCAATTGAATCACATGGGTATTAAAAATAGGAGACATTTTCTTGACTGGATTTAGAGTCAGAAAGAGATATATGTGAGTATAGAAGAATGGCCAGAGAGATGCAATGTTGCTGGCTTTGAAGATGGAAGAAGGGGCCACAGGCTAAGAAACATGGATACTTTCTACAAGCTGGAAAATCCAAGAAAGATTGTCCACTAGAGCCACCAGAACGGAATGCAGTTGTGCCAACAGCTTGATTTTAGCCCAAGTGACACCTGTGTCACACCTCCAACCCAGAACTGTGAAATGCTGAATGTATGTGTTTTAAGCCACTAAGATTTTAGTAATTTGTTACAGCAGCAATAGGAAACTGATACAAAATATTTTTAAGTTAATAGGCAACTCAATCAATTCCATAAGAAAAATGATTCCACTTTTACAACAGGTATTTTTAGCATTATTCCTACCAAAGGAAATGTGTGATTAACTTTGTGTGTCAAATTGACTAACAATAGGGTGCCCAGAGTAAGAATTATTTCTGAGTGTGTCTGTGAGGCTGTCTCCAGATGAAATTAGCATTTGAATCAGTAGGCTTAGTATAGCAGACTGTCCTCCCCAAAATGGGTGAGCACCATTTAATCCATTGAGGCCTGAATAGAACAAAAGGTGGAGGAAGGAGTAATTTGCCCCTTTTGCTTCCTGTCTACCTGCTTGACTTAGGACATCTCATCTCATCTTCTCTCCTTTTCAGACTGGGATTTACATCATTAGCTTCCCCAATTCTTAGGTCTTTCAACACAGAATGAATTATATCATGGGCTTTCCTGTGTCTCCAGCTTACAGATGACACATTGTGGGACTTCTGAGCCTCCATAATCTTTTGAGCCAAGCCAATTCCTCACAATAAATACATATATTTAATCTATATCTATATCTATATCTATATATAGAGAGACAGGCATGTATCTTATTAGTTCTGTTTCTCTGGCGAACCCTAATACATGAACTTTCTTCTTTTTACACAGAAACCATGTACATAGGAAATAAAGAGTTAATTAATCTTCTATTTTCCAGGAAATAAACTAAAAGACTGTTCTTAGGTACTGAAACCAAAACCACTGAACGGTAGACCTCAAGCTTCAACAATTTCCCATGTCTCTAAGATATAAGATCCCCAGAATTTCCTAAGAGTTAGTAACTTCTGATTTCTCTAAAATCTTGGGCTCACCATCAGGTTATGAGGATAGGAGGTATGGTGGGGGAGGAGAGGTAAGTGACCCAGGCCTGGCTCCCAGGTGATTTCCTTAGAACACTGGAGTTTACATGCACCTAGAAGATCAATGTATCATATATTCACTTTTAAGCAAATATTGACTGTGCATCTATAATATCCCAGGCACTGTGCTAGGTGCTGGGGAAGCAGTGGTGAACATAACAGGCAGTGCTTCCATCGCAGAAGTTAGAATTTACAGAGTTCTTACAGAACAACAGGAGCTGACAGACAATGAGCACTTCTCTCCAGATCATGACCATCTGGTCAAGGCTTTTGCTCTACAAGTATGAAGAGAAGTGACTTAGCAACTGTTGAGGCACACTTCATTCTCCTAGAGACTTCCAGCTTTGCATCTGAACCCATTCCTGACCAGCAAGAGCAGGACCCCAGAGGTCCCACAACTTTATTCCACTCTCTGCTCTACAAAATGCCTTCCTTGTGCACAAGCTGAGCAAGCCCTTTCCCCTGGTTGTTCTCAAATTTTAGTGTGTACAAGAATCATCTGGAGTGCTTGTTTAAAATACAAGTTCCTAGGCTCTCATCAATCTAGTCTGATTGGATGGGTGTGACATGAGATCCAGCATGCAGAATTTTTAAACAAATACTCCAGGTGAAATCTGCTGAAGTGACTACACGCTGCAAATTGACAAACACTGATTCAACTGCTACATTTTTCATATCCATAAGGCTAAGAATGGTATTACCTATTTAAAAAAAGTAATTGTTGATTTATTCTGAATTTTTGAAATTTTTATTCATGTTGAAGAAAAAGAATCATACAAACAATATGTCACCCAGCATTCTATTATATAGAGATAACCACTGTTGACATTTGGGTAGTTTTTCTCCAACTTCTTCCAAAGTGAATTAATAAATATCTGAAGTCATACTGTAGATAAAACTCTGAATTTTGCCAATTTCAAGTAAATATTATAAATAATTACCCATATAATGAAATCCTTCAAAAATGGAACAGCTTTTATTAGTCTTATTTTAGGTTGCTTAGCAAAGTTTATGAGTTTTCTTTATGTAAATTGTATACACTTCACGATACCCTTATTCTTAGATTATTTTCAAATTTTGTGACTATTAAGCAAAAAAATGTTTCTGTTATGTTTTCACATTTTAAAATATGAGCATGTAGGAAATCCACTAAATTCTTAAGTATTTAAGTTTTAAAAGGCTATCTTATTTCACTCTTGTTATAATAGCTTTTAAGTTGATTCTTTTTAGCTTTTTCTATAACCTGCAAATAATGGTAACTTTGTCTCCTCCTTTTAACTTTTTAAATTCATTGATTTTTATCTTATTGTGTCTGTTACAACTTTCATACCAGTACTAACTAACTAGTAATAACTAACATAATTTTTCCTGATGTTGACCTTTTTCCAGTCTTTCACCATTAAATACCATATTTTCCATTTATTTCAGAGTGATAATTTCAGTAAATAATTTTTCTCCTATCATCGGTTACTAAGGCTTTTATTTTTAAGATCAAGATTAGGTGTTGCATTTTTCCAAATAATATTTTTGAATCTAATAAGAAAACAATATTTTTTTTATCATGTTGGTCTACCTTAATACAGTAAAGCAAATTGGGAAGATGTCCGTCTTGTTCTAAGCTCTGTTTCAGAATATAGATTAATCTCTTTTTTTGAATATTTAAAGGAACTTGCCCTAAAATACTTTTAGCCTTGCATTTCTGAGAATTTCCTTTTGTTGCTATGCATGTGAAAAATAGGTTGAGTATAAAATTCTTGAATCATATTTTTCCCTCAAAATCTGAAGATTGTATCTTAGCATTTAACATTGGGAAAAAGAGGTGATTCATAAATAACTTGTTTGTTCTACCTGAATGTTTACAGTAATTTTTCCCTTTTTTCCAAAATTAAAATACGTTGTAGGTTAAGTCTAGATATCATTTTTTTTTTGCCTGAATTTGATTTGATAAGTACATGCCAGGTGAAGACTCAAGTGTTCATCTGAGGAAATTTTTCTCCTCTTTATATTTTATTTATTTTATTATTATTTATCTGGGTTTTTATTTTCTGATATTCCTAGGTTGAATAGCCTTGGACTATTCTTCATATTTCTTATGTTTTCTTTTATAATGATTATTTAGATTTTTCCATGAGTTTTGTGATCATTTCTCAAATATAGAGCTGAAGGTAGTCATAGTGTTACATCCATGTGTTTTCATGGTGTTTTTTTCATTTCTGTTATGACAGCTATAAAAGTTAACTAGAAATATAATCTTGCTTCCTTAACTGAGGTGACTGTCCCTATAAGGCACCAACCTCAGCTGGGCCTTGGCTTCATTCAACTGGCTACTACAATCAAGTACAAGCTATGAGCATATAACACTAACTCAAGGTATACTCCTCAGAGATTTTACTGAGACTGAGATTTGTGTACCACTTCCTGTACCTGCTGTCTACAGCATAGTCCAGCTGTTCCAAGCCCATGTCACTCTAAAGGAAGGGCCAACCAGCCTGTGAGTCCCCACAAGGAAAGAAAAGCCTGCTTGGCAAATTCCCTTTAATACTTGCTAACTCAGTCAGTTTCTCCTTTATCATACCCTAAAAAGATGCTCTAAGGTTTGTGGCACTTAGTCCCATTCTTCAGTTGTAATAAGGAATTTCCCTTCTTATTAGGACTCTTTGTCAAATGGTAATGTGTAACAGGGAAAAAAGTGAACAAAGACTCTGATCATGCCATTATATGAGAACATCGTCATTCTCAATGCAAACACACACAAAAAAAGAGTAGAGATAAAAACAAAGGATTCCAAAGCTGTTGGACAATAGCAAAGGTCTAATGTAAGTATTATTAACATCCGAGATTTAAAAATCTTTAGAGATAATCGCTAACAATTTTCTAAAGTTAATGAAAGACAACAAACCATAGAAGCTCAGAGAATTCCACAGTAAATATGAAACTACATGCCTAGACACATCAGGGTAAAACTGATTAAAAGCAAAGATAAAGAGAAAATCTTGAAGATAGCCAGGGACAAAAGAAATATACATACAGAAAACAAAGATAAGAATTACAATAGATATTTTATCAGAAATTATGCAAGCTCAAAGAATTGGAATTACATATTTAAAATATGAAAAGAACAAAAACATTAACAAAATAACAAACAAACAGATGACCCAGACTTCTATATTCAGCAAAAATACCCTTCGATAGTGAAGGGAAAGTGAGGTCTTCTTTATATAAACCAAAGCAGAAGTAATTGTCAGCAGATGTATACTCAAAAAGTTTTAAAGGAAAATTTTCCATCAAAACTATACCAGGGGGAACCTTCAAGATGGTGGAGGAGTAAGACATGGAGATCAACTTCCTCCCCACAAATACACCAAAAATACACCTACAAGTGGAACAGTTCCTACAGAACACCTACTGAACACTGACAGAAGACCTCAGACTTCCCAAAAGGCAAGAAGCTCCCCAAATACCTGGGTAGGGCAAAAGAAAAAAGAAAAAACAGAGACAAAAGAATAGGGACAGAACCCGCACCTCAGGGAGGGAGCTCTGAAGGAGGAAAAGTTTCCACACACTAGGAAGCCCCTTCACTGGCAGAGATGGGGGGTGGGTGGGGGGGAAGTTTCAGAGCCACGGAGGAGAGCACAGCAACATGGGTGCAGAGGGCAAAGGGGAGAGATTCTCGCACAGTGGATAGGTGCTGACCAGCACTCACCAGCCTGAGAGGCTTGTCTGCTCACCCACAGGGGTGGGTGAGGGCTGGGAGCTGAGGCTCAGGCTTCGGAGGTCAGACCCCAGGGAGAGGACTGGGGTTGGCTGCATGAACACAGCCTGAAGGGGGCTAGTGCACCACAGCTAGTGGGGAGGGAGTCTGGGAAAAACTCTGGAACTGCCTAAGAGGTAAAAGTCCACTGTTTCAGGGTACATAAGGAGAGGGAATTCCTTGCCCATCTGCCCACAGAAGGCAGAGCACTGCCTAAACGAGCTCCAGAGATGGGTGCAGGCCACAACTATCAGCTCAGACACCAGAGATGGGAGTGAGAGGCTAACGCTGCTGCTGCAGCCACCAAGAAGCCTGTGTGCAAGCACAGGTCACTATCCACACACACACACACCCAGCCAGGAGCCTGTGCAGCACGCCACTGCCAGGGTCCCAAGATCCAGGGATAACTACCCCGGAAGAACAGACAGTGTGCCTCAGGCTCTTGCAACATCACACTGGCCTCTGTGGCCGCAGGCTCACCCCGCATTCCAATTGTAACTACCGTGCCCCTCCCTCCCCAGGGCTTGAGTGAGACAGAGTCCTCTAATCAGCCGCTGCTTTAAGCCCCTCCTGTCTTGGAGGGGTACAGATGCCTGAGGGCAACCTACATGCAGAGGTGGGGCCAAAACAAAGCTGAATGCCAGGGGCTGTGTGAACAAAGAAGAGAAAGGGAACTTTCTCCCTGCAGCCACAGGAGCAGCAGATTAAATCCCCACAATCAACTTGACGTATGCTGCACCTGCGGAATACCTGAATAGACAACAAATCATCCCAAAATTGAGGTGGTGGACTTTGAGAACAACTGTAGACTTGGGGTTTGCTGTCTGTGACTGATTTGTTTCTGATTTTTATGTTTATCTTAGTATAGTTTTCAGCGCCTGTTATCATTGGTGGATTTGTTTATTGGTTTGGTTACTCTCTTTTTTCTTCTTATTACATTTATATCTGATTATTTTAATTATTTTTAAAAATTTATTATTATTTTTCTTTCTTTTTTTCTCCCTTCTCTTCTGAGCTGTGTGGCTGACAGGAACTTGGTGCTCTGGCCTGGCATCAGGCCTGAGCTTCTGAGGTCAGAGAGCTGAGTTCAGAACATTAGACCACCAGAGACCTCCTGGCCCCATGTAATATGGAGAGCAACAGCTCTCCCAGAGATCTCCATCTCAACACTAAGACCCAGCTCCACCCAGTGGTGAGCAAGCTCCAGTGCTGGACACCCCATGCCAAACAATCAGCAAGACAGGAACACAAACCCACCCATTACCAGAGAGGCTGCCAAAAATCATACTAATTTCACAGACACCCCAAAACACACCATGAGACGTGGCCCTGTCCACTGGAAAGACAAGATCCAGCCCCACCCACCAGAACACATGTACCAGTCCCCTCCACCAGGAAGCCTACACAAGCCCCTGAACCAACCTCACCCACTGGGGGCAGACACCAAAAACAATGGGAACTATGAACCTGCAGCCTGAGAAAAGGAGACCCCAAACGCAGCAAGTTAAGCAAAATGGGAAGACAGAGAAAAATACAGCAGATGAAGGAGCAAAGTAAAAACCCACCAGACAAAACAAATGAAGAGGAAATGGGCAGCCTACCTGAAAAAGAATTAATAGTAATAATCATAAAGATGATCCAAAATCTTGGGATAGAATGGAGCAAATACAAGAAACGTTTAACAGAGACCTAGAAGAACTAAAAAGCAAACAAACAATGATGAACAACACAATACATGAAATTGAAAATTCTCTAGAAGGAATCAATAGCAGATTAACTGAGGCAGAAGAACGGATAAGTGACATGGGAGATAAAATAGTGGCAATAACTACCTCAGAGCAGAATAAAGAAAAAGAATGAAAAGAATTGACGACAGTCTCAGAGACCTCTGGGACAACACTGAATACATTAACATTCGAATTATAGGGGTCCCAGAAGAAGAAGAGAAAAAGAAAGGCTCTGAGAAAATATTTGAAGGATTATAGTCGAAAACTTCCCTAACATGGGAAAGAAAATAGTCAATCAAATCCAGGAAGCACAGAGCGTCCCAGAGAAGACAAATCCAAGGAGAAACATGCCAAGACACATATTAATCAAACTATCAAAAATTAAATACAAAGAAAAACTATTAAAAGCAGCAAGGGAAAAGCAACAAATAATATACAAGGTAATCCACATAAGGTTAACAGCTGATCTTTCAGTGGAAACTCTGCAACACAGAAGGGAGAGGCAGGACATATTTAAAGTGATGAAAGGGAAAAACCTACAACCAAGATTACTCTATCCAGCAAGGATCTCCTTCGGATTCAACGGAAAATGAAAACCTTTACAGACAAACAAAAGTTAAGAGAATTCAGCACCACCAAACCAGCTCTACAACAAATGCTAAAGCAACTTCTCTAGGCAGGAAAAACAAGAGAAGGAAAAGAACTACAAAAACAATCCCCAAACAATTGAGAAAATGATAATAGGAACATACATATTTATAATTACCTTAAATGTAAATGGATTAAATGCTCCAACCAAAAGACATAGACTGGCTGAATGGATACGAAAACAAGACCCATATATATGCTGTCTACAGGAGACTCACTTCAGACCTAGGGACACATACACACTGAAAGTGAGGGGATGGATAAAGATATTCCATGCAAATGGAAATCAAAAGAAAGCTGGAGTAGCAATTCTCATATCAGACAAAATCGACTTTAAAATAAAGAACATTACAAGAAACAAAGAAGGACACTGCATAATGATCAAGGGATCAATCCAAGAAGAAGACATAACAATTGTAAATATTTATGCACCCAACATAGGAGCACCTCAATACATAAGGCAAATGTGAAGAGCCATAAAAGGGGAAATTGACAGTAACAGAATAATAGTAGGGGACTTTAACACCCCATTTTCACCAATGAACAGATCATCCAAAATGAAAATAAATAAAGAAACACAAGCTTTAAATGACACACTAAATGAGATAGACTTCACTGATATTTATAGGACATTCCATCCAAAAACAACAGAATGCACTCTCTTCTCAAGTGCTCATGGAACATTCTCCAGGATAGATCATATCTTGGGGCACAAATCAAGCCTCAGTAAACTTAAGAAAATAGAAATTATATCAAGTATCCTTTCCAACCACAATGCTATGAGACTAGATATCAACTACAAGAAAAAAAAACTGTAAAAAATATAAACGCATGGAGGCTAAACAATACGCTACTAAATAACCAAGAGATTGCTGAAGAAATCGAAGAGCAAATCAAAAAATACCTGTAAAGAAATGACAACGAAAACACGATTACCCAAAACCTATGGGATGCAACAAAAGCAGTTCTAAGAGGGAAGTTTTTAACAATACAATCCTACCTCAAGAAACAAGAAAAATCTCAAATGAACAACCTAACCTTACACCTAAAGCAATTAGAGAGAAAAGAACAAAAAGACCCCAAAGTTAGCAGGAGGAAAGAAATCATAAAAATCGGATCACAAATAAATGAAAAAGAAATGAAGGAAATGATGGCAAAGATCAATAAAACTAAAAGCTGGTTCTTTGAGAAGATAAATAAAATTGATACACCAGTAGCCAGACTCATCAAGAAAAAAAGGGAGAAGACACAAATCAACAGAATTAGAAATGAAAAGGAGAAGTAACAACTGACACTGCAGAAATACAAAGGATCATGAAGATTACTACAAGCAACTATATGCCAATAAAATGGACCGCCTGGATGAAATGGACCAGTTCTTAGAAAAGCACAACTTTCCAAGATTGAACCAAGAAGAAATAGAAAATATAAACAGACCAATCACAAGCACTGAAATTGAAACTGTGATTAAAAATCTTCTAACAAATAAAAGCCCAGGACCAGATGGCTTCACAGACAAATTCGATCAAACATTTAGAGAAGAGCTAACACCTTCTCAAAGTCTTCCAAAATATAGCAGAGGCAGGAACACTCCCAAACTCACTCTATGAGGTCACCATCACCCTGATACCAAAACCAGATAAAGATGTCAAAAAAAAGAAAACTACAGGCCAATATCACTGATGAACATAGATGCAAAAATCCTCAACAGAATACTAGCAAACAGAATCCAACAACACATTAAAAGGATCATACACCATGATCAAGTGGGGTTTATCCCAGGCATGCAAGGATTCTTCAATATATTCAAATCAATCAATGTGATAAACCATACTAACAAATTGAAGGAGAAAGTAAATATGATCATCTCAACAGATGCAGAAAAAGCTTTTGACAAAATTCAGCACCCATTTATGATAAAATACTCTCCAGAAAGTAGACATAGAGGGAACCTACCTCAACATAATAAAGGCCAATATGACAACCCTGCAGCCAACATTGTTCTCAGTGGTGAAAAACTGAAACCACTTCCTCTAAGATCAGGAACAAGACAAGGTTGCCCACCCTCACCACTATTATTCAACATAGTTTTGGAAATTTTAGCCACAGCAATCAGAAAAGAAAAAGAAATAAAGGGAATCCAAGTTAGAAAAGAAGTAAAGCTGTCACTGTTTGCAGATGACATGACAGTATACATAGAGAATCCTAAAGATGCTACCAGAAAACTACTAGAGCTAGTCAATGAATTTGGTAAAGTAGCAGGATACAAAATTAATGCACAGAAATATCTTGCATTCCTATACATTAATGATGAAAAATCTGAAAGAGAAATTAAGGAAACACTCCCATTCACCATTGCAACAAAAAGAATAAAATACCTAGGAATAAACCTACCTAAGGAGACAAAAGACCTGTATGCAGAAAACTATGACACTGATGAAAGAAATTAAAGATGATACAAATAGATGGAGAGATATACCATGTTCTTGGATTGGAAGAATCAACATTGTGAAAATGACTATACTACCCAAAGCAATCTACAGATTGAATGCAATTCCTATCAAATACCAATGGCATTTTTCACAGAACTAGAACAAAAACTTTCACAATTTGTATGGAAACACAAAAGACCCTGAATAGCCAAAGCAATCTTGAGAAAGAAAAACGGAGCTGGACAAATCAGGCTCCTGGACTTCAGACTATACTACAAAGCTACAGTAATCAAGAGAGTAGAGTAGTGGCACAAAATCAGAAATATAGATCAATGGAACAGGATAGAAAGCCCAGAGATAAACCCACGCACATATGGTCACCTTATTTTTGATAAAGGAGGCAAGAATATACAATGGAGAAAAGACAGCCTGTTCAATAAGTGGTGCTTGGAAAACTGGACAGCTACATGTAAAAGAATGAAATTAGAACACTTCCTAACACCATACACAAAACTAAACTCAAAATGGCTTAAAGACCTAAATGTAAGGCCAGACATTACAAAACTCTTAGAGGAAAACAGAGGCAGAACACTCTGACATAAATCACAGCAAGATCCTTTTTGACCCACCTCCTAGAGTAAACAAAAATAAACAAATGGGACCTAATGAAACTTAAAAGCCTTTGCACAGCAAAGGAAACCATAAACAAGATGAAAAGACAACCCTCAGAATGGGAGAAAATATTTGCAAATGAAGCAACTGACAAAGGATTAATCTCCAAAATATACAGCAGCCCATGCAGCTCAATATCAAAAACACGAAAAACCCAATCCAAAAATGGGCTGATGACCTAAATAGACATTTCTCCAAAGGAGATATACAGATTGCCAACAAACACATGAAAGTATGCTTAATATTGCTAATCATTAGAGAAATGCAAATCAAAACTACCATGGGGTATCACCTCACACCAGTCAGAATGGCCACCATGAAAAAATCTACAAACAGTAAATGCTGGAGAGGGTGTGGAGAAAAGGGAACCCTCTGGTACTGTTGGTGGGAATGTAAATTGATACAGCCAGTATGGAGAATAGTATGGAGGTTCCTAAAAAAATGAAAAATAGAACTACCATATGACCCAGCCATCCCACTACTGGGCATATACCCTGAGAAAACTGTAATTCAAAAAGAGTCATGTTAAAAAAAAAAAAAAAAAAAAGTCATGTACCTACAGAGTGAAGTATGTCAGGGAGAGAAAAACAAATATCATATATTAATGCATATATGTGGAACCTAACAAAATGGTGCAGATGAACCAGTTTGCAGGGCAGAAATAGAGACACAGATGTAGAGAACAAACGTATGGACACCATGGGGGGAAAGTGGCGGGGGGGTGTTGGTTGTGTGATGAATTGGGAGACTGGGATTGACAATATATACACTAATATGTATAAAATAGATAACTAATAAGAACCTGCTGTATAAAAAAATAAAATAAAATTCAAATATTCAATAAATAAATAAATTGTAAGTATTTTCCTAGCTTATTAAAACTCCTAAAAAAAAAAAAAAAGAAGAGTCATGTACCACAATGTTCATTGCAGCTCTCTTTACAATAGCCAGGACATGGAAGCAACCTAAGTGTCCATCCACAGATGAATGGATAAAGAAGATGTGGCACATATATACAATGGAATATTACTCAGCCATAAAAAGAAACGAAATTGAGTTATTTGTATTGAGGTGGATGGACCTCGAGTCTGTCATACAGAGTGAAGTAAGTCAGAAACAGGAAAACAAATACTGTATGCTAACACATATATATGGAATCTAAAAAAAAAAAAAAAAAAAGGTTCTGATGAACCTAGGAGCAGGACAGGAATAAAGACACGGAAATAGAGGATGGACTTGAGGACACGGGGAGGGGGAAAGGTAAGCTGGGACAAAGTGAGAGAGTAGCATTGACGTATATACACTACCAAATGTAAAATAGATAGCTAGTGGGAAGCAGCTAGAGAGCACCCGGAGATCAGCTCAGTGCTTTGTGACCACCTAGAGGTGTGGGATAGGGAGGGTAGGAGGGAGACACCAGAGGTAGGAGATATGGAGATGTATGTATACATATAGCTGATTCACTTTGTTATACAGGAGAAACCAACACAACATTGTAAAGCAATTACACTCCAGTAAAGATGTTAAAAGAAAAAAAAGAAAAGTATTCCAGTTAGAAATGTGGATCTTACACAAAAAAGTTAAGAGCAGCAAAAATTATTTTAAAAGATGCTGTACATGAAAGATACATTGTTCTTATTTTAATTGCTTTAACAATAATTAGTTGTCTAAAGTTAAAAATTATGTCTTAAAAGATTTATAACATCTAGAAGAAAAATGTATAAAAACTATATCGCAAATTATCAGAGAGAGCAAATGAAAATATATTCTTTAAAGTATCTTACACTATGTGTAATAGTGTGAAATAATGTAAGATAATTTCAATGTAGACTATTGTATTTAAAGGTATATATTTAAACCTTAGAGCAATTTTGAAGAAATTTAAGAGATATAACTAGTAAGCCACAATGTAGATAAAATTGAATCAAAAGAAGGCAGAAAAGAGGAAAAGGTGAACTAAAAATAGACGAGGCAAGTAGATGAGAACTAACAATACAGTAGATTCAAATCCAAGCATATCAGTAATTACATTAAATATGTAAATGGTCTAAACACCCCAATGAAAAGGTAACAATTGTTAGATTGGATTTTTTTTTAAGGCAAGACACAGCTATATTCTATCTATAAGAAATCACTTTACCTATAAAAACATACAGATAAATAGTAAAAGGTTGGGAAGAGATGTACCACACACACTACTCAAAAGAAAGTGAGAGTGGCTATAATATCTGAAAGACTTCAGTACAAAGAACATTACCAGGCATAAGTAGGGACATTTCATAATGAGATAACAAATGTGAAAGCAAAGCTTCAAAATACCTAAAACAAAACTAAAAGAAAAAGGCAGATTCACAATTTTTGTTGGATATTTCCAAGCTCTTCTCTTAGTAACTGATAGAACAAGTAAACAGAAAATCAGTAAGGATATAGAAGACCTAAACAACACCATTAACCAACTTTGTCAAGTTGATATTTAGAGGATCCTCATCCAACAACAGAAGAATATAATTTATTTTCTGGTCATATGGAACATTCACTATGATAGGCTATACTCTAGGCCTTAAAATTAATCTCAACAAATGTAAAAGAATTTAAATCATACGAAATATAATTTTTTACCGTAATGAAATTAAACTATCTCAATAATGGAAAGATATTTGGAAAGTACCCAAATATTTAGAAATTATATAAAATTGGTTTCTCATAAATCTCTCAAATTTATCCTTTTCCTCCTCAAATCTAAATCTTTTGAGGGGGTTATACCTCAGAGGATATTATCATCTTCTCATTTTTAATACATTAAAATTTTCTACTCTTTTCATAAGGCTCCAACCCTCTCCAACAAGTGTTATCTTCCTAAAACAGGGTTTCAAATGAAGTGTGCACAATTATCTGTTAATCCTTTTAGATACACTATCAAAAAAGTATTTCTGTGACCAAAAATATTAGGGAAACATAGCATATTACATTCATCTCTTTGATCTTTATAATACATGTTGGCATATTAAGAGTTATTTGAATTACTGCATAAAACACCTGCTTAGCTTTGCTTAACCTAGCATGCCCCAAATTTGTCTGAAAATTAAGTCGTTGGTTTTTTCATATAAAACCTATCAATACTCTACGAATAATTTTTAAAAGAATGTCCTTTAGCAAATACTTTCCTAAATCACAACATAACTTCACTTTCCCCCTCCTTTAAAAATTTGATGGTTCAAAACTGCTTATGAAATGCCACCCAACATCTTTGGCCTAGATGCAAAGGCCTTTCATGGTCTGGCTTCAACCTTCCTTTTGAACCATGTCTTCCTTATACTCCCCATCCTCAGTCCACCAATCCATTCATGACTCAGCCACTCCGGACTAGTGTCCATGAGCCAAAAATACCTTGTACTTTCCCTCTGCTCATCTTGCTCTTTCCCCTGTGTTCACTGTTTAATCCTGCCTATCTTTCCATATCCAGCTGAGATACAGCATCATCTATGATGAGGTACCATTCATTTATTTAGAAAACATTAATTAAATATCTACTAAATACTAAATACTGGGGTCTATTCCAAGAAGGCTCCAGTTGTAAATAATCTCTATTTCCACAGTAATCCAGCAGCAAGTTTTGCCTCTGTTACATTTCTGCTTATATTATATTTTACATCCTGCCTAAAGTTTACATTTGCCATTCCCTCTCCTGGACTATTCCTCTCCCAGATATTTGTATGGCCACTTCCTTACCTCTTTAAGGTCTAGATTCAAATGGCAACTTCTCAATGAGGCCTTCTCTGATCGTTTTTTAAGAATTGTAGCTCCCCTTCTCCCTTTTTTTTAAAAAATCTTATTTCTCTCCATAATATTTAACATATGTTATAATGTAAATTTTACATATTTGTGTGTTGCAAACTCCATAATCACAGGGACTTTCATCTACCTCATTCACTGCTACATGCTTAGTACTCAGAATAAGGCCCACCACTCAGCAGCTGTTGATGGCTAATTTCAGGTGCCAACTTAGCTAGGCCACAGTAACCAGATATTTGGTCAAAAACCAGTCTAGGTGTCACTGTGAAGGTATTTTTTAAGATGAGATTAACATTTAATCAGTAGACGTTGAGTAAAGCAGATGACCCTCAATAATGTGGGTGGGCCTCATTCAATCAGTTGCAGGTCTTCAGAGAAAAAAACTGAGATCCTGCAAAGATGAGGGAATTCTGCCTTCAGACTGCATTTGAGCTATAGCATCTACTCTTCTCTAGGTTTCCATCCTGCTGGCTTGCCCTGCCAGTTTCAGACTTTCCAGTCCCTGGAGTCTTATTAGTCAATTACTTACAATAAATCTCTGAACTATGTACCTAGATAGATATTTCTCTCTATATATGGATAGAGATACAGATATTTATATCTATATAACTATGTCTATATCTATAGCTAGCTAAGTATAGAGAGAAAGAAAGATAGAGATACATCCTACTGTTTCTCTTTTTCTGGAGAGCCCTGGCTAAATACAGTAGGCACTCAGTAAATACTTGTTTAATGACTAAATGATTTATTATTATATACAGATCCAATTCCCTTACTAGACTCTAAGCTCCCAGAAGGGGCTATAACTCACTTATCTTTCTATTTGTTCAGTGCTTAAAACCATTATTCATTCATTTATTCAACATATATTTGTTGATTCCCTACCTAATTGGGCCCATGCCGCATACATGCCTTGACCTTCCCTACATCTCTGGCTTTACTCCCCCCTCTCCTCATTAACTTATTTAATTCCACCTGTCCTTCAAAATCCAGTTCAAATATAACATCTTCTATGAATAAGAAGCTATTCATCTATTCAGCAAACATTAATTAAATGTCTACTATGTACCAAGTATTGGGTTATGTTTGTTGAATAAACATATGAACTTCTAAAAAGAAAGAGTCACATAAAGAGAAAGCTAGCATAATTCAAAGAACCATGCTCATTAAAGTTGAGCTTGTTAGAGAATCTATACATTAATAGCATCACAAACACCAAAAATACATAGATCAATTGACTGGAATCACTTTAGTCATCTTTGAAATGTAGTCACCAATCAGCCAAAGGACCACAGCACTAGAGCTTTTAGTACAGAAAAGCAGCACATTCATATGAAATCAAAAGGTCAAGGAAATGCAGGCAGTGAAAAGTGGACACGTTCAAATATGATTACAGCTGGTTGGGGGTAATAAAGAAGGAAAATGGCAAAGGGTTTTCAAAAGAACATCATTTTCACACCTCATCCATATTTTAATCATCCATCAAAGGTGATTAGTCCAGAGTAAGTGTCAGCACTACATGCGAAAGCTTTATGTATGAGGTGAAACATAGTCTTCTTGGCTCTTGCCTCGCACTGAAATGATTTACGAGGATAACTGAGATTGACAGATTGAAAAGGTCACTTGTCCAGTCAGCCCGCCACACCTCATCTTGTTTCCATGTCATAATAAACTTCACTTGCAGACCCTGTCTGAGAGCATATCCATATGCCCTGGATGCTCCAGAAGCTGAAAGGTCATTTTGGAGCTGAGTGCCTCTCAGTTTTGTGTGGGTGCTCCTGGTCTCCCCCCACTTGCATATTTTTGTATTGAAAGCCACAAGCAGGTAAGTTTCTATCTTTTGTTCAGCCTGTAAGTCTGAATCATAAATTATATTTTTCCGTTTTACAGTCAGAAAAATCTCCTCTTCAATGATAATAAAACCAGCGCACCAGACTCTGCCCTTTTTTTTTTACTAATGTACAAATCCTGCTAAAGTCAGCAGAACTTAAGGGCATGCAACTTTGGGCAGAATGTATTCCAACTTTTTCTTTCCTTGCTGGATTTTTATTACCTGACATCTTTCTGATTCCTCTGGATTGCACAATAAGGGAAGGGTAGCCCAGTTTGGGTAAAATAAAAAATGACCCAAACCACTGACCTAAATCCTGCCTTTGAAATTTAAAATTACATTTACTAGGAAGGAAAATAGTTTTTTGAGTGTGGGTGGTTTTCTTTTTCAAAACCCATTTTCAAATGTTGACCTCCTGAATGCTATCATACCAGTTTGGATTGGAAAACAGAAGGGTAGGTAAACATTTTTTTTAAGCTTGTTGGGGGAGATCATCCTTTCTGAATTCATTATCTGAAAAGAAGCAGGAAATACCGAGAACTTTTCTTTTTCAAAAGATTTCCTGGTCACGTTGCCAGATTTGACTCTAAAAGTAAATTGTCCAATTTTGTGAAATGTTGAAACTTTTTGTCTTCCTTTTCTTCAAAGGTAAACTAAGGTGGTGAAGAAGCAAAGGTAGGAAAGCTTTAGCTTGGGGCAGGATGTAGGACATGGAGGTGAAGAAGGCTCATCCTTTGCACAAATAAATGTCAGCCTACATGGCTTGATGTATTGACTCAAAGACTATCCCACTATAAATCTCGCAGCTCTTCCCTTATACCCGAGACGCCTACCGAAGTCAGTCTTTCGGATAAGATGCCACGTCCAGAAGCATTCTGTAAAATTCCCTGGGCTATAGGACTCTAACACACGGTAACCACACAGCCAAGTATTTACCAATTCCCGATCTGAGATTACAGCCCTGACCAAATGGAACATGATACAGGCAAATTCTAATGAAAGAGAAGAAGGATAGATTTGATAATGGAGGAAGGAGAGATTTGGAGCAAACTCTCTGTACCTTACATTAACACTTATTTATCCCTCTGTGTTGTCGTTCTTTGTATACATAACTTATTCCTGACCTAAACTGACCTCCTTGAAATAGGGATCTTTTCTTTACTTATTTTTGTTTCACTGACCCCTGACACAGGGCCTGATAACACAGAAGCAGTTTAACATGGTGCTTTGATTTCACAGTCTTCGGCTTGAGTTCATATTCTGTCAATTACAAGCCACATGACTTTGGGTAAGATATTGCACCTCTTTGAGCCTAATCTGTAAATTGGGCCTAATCATTCCTTCCTTTAAATATCCTTCTGAGGAATAAGTAAGATAGACGTTTAAGTGCTTTTTGTAGTGCTTGGCACAGAGTTCGCATTTAATGAACACTATTATTATTATATCAATACATTCAAAAATTGCTGAATAAATGAATAAATCAATCAAGCAAGCAACTAAATGGACTTCACAATGGAGAAGCGGGCATACAGAGTGCTAGGTCATACACAGAGACCTAAGGGTGGGGGTGAGGAGTGTGGCAAGAAGGCATGTAGCAATTCAACTCAATCTTTTTTTCTCAGCACATTTTCAAAAACTCATGACATTTAATGGGACACCTGACTAGAACAAAAGTCTTAAAACAGCACTAAAGTAGCAATAATTTAGACTAACAATGTTTCACAGTGTCAACACCATGCACTGGTCATCCCTCAGCCCCATGTAGCTGTTTAAGTAAAACTATGTATGTGCTCTCTGAAATTCTTGCAAAGCAAAGCCACCACATGCTCCAGTAAATACATACTCTTTCTTTCACACTTTCACACACATGTCACACGACATGATGTCAGTCGGGCCTCTGACCTCATGCAGGTCATGTTATACCCTGTGCTACATCATAAAGAAGTGATATTTATTGAGAGCTTACTATGTACTCAGCATGTTTCTAAGTACTTTAAATGAAACTATTTAATACAACTCTATGATATATGTATTCCTTATATGGAAATAACCATTATCATCTTCAATTTACAGATGAGGAAACTGAGGTACATGGAATCAAATAACAGCAAAGGTCACAGAGGTAGCAAGAGCTGCAGTGGATATTGGAACCCAGATGGGTGGACTCCAGAGTTCTTAACCACTACGTTAAATGCCCCACAAGACACACTAGTTCCACCCGCCTATTACAGGCACCGTCATAGCAGTATTTGTATATTACTTTGTAGTTAATAAATTTTTCCCACTGGTGGAAATATAGCCGTGTACCTGGGGAGGCTCTGCACCAAGAGCATGAAATCTACTGGCAGAGGCACAGTACCCTATAGGCAAATTCTACTTAAATCACAAATACACCAAGGATCAATGTGCCAAGCTGCGGAAGTGGGGCAAAAATTGACCACATTCTCAAACATATAATTCCCAAAGGAAATGTTGCCTGTCTTGAGGTCTCAGCAATAATCCCATTTCTGCCGACATTGTTATTGAGGGCTTCTTCAACCCAGTTTCCAAATTTCCTGCCAATGGGGCAGACCTACAGGGAGCAACTGGACAATTGTGAAGCATAGTCAGAGCTCCCTAAAGCCTCCTACCTAAACTTCCAGCAATTCCTCTCTCAATAATCTTTGCTTAAAAAGAAACTTGAGCATGACAGCCATTGAAAGTGCAACAATTATTGAAGTCAGCAAGCAACACGGGAATACAGAATCTTCCCTTCAGATTGTGTTCTGGGCCCAGGCCTGTGCACCTGCCTGTGTACCAGTAAGGTCTTGTCAGTGTTGTCATACACCAAGTTACTGCCTTTAGGCATTTTTCTCACACATATTTTTATATTTGTGCATGAGCTGGTTAATCAGCTCCCCATTTTGATTTCTTGCCCTTGGACTGATTATTTCTAGATGTTAAGATTCGGCAGTAGCATCCGTTTTCTATTTTGTGTACAATAGCAGGATTCAGTAACTCCTGTCTAACTGAGATTTTTTAAACTATTGCAATTGTACACTGTATTGCATCCAAATAAAATGTTAGTTTCTGTCCTAGAATAGGCAGATTGGATTACATATTTATTAAAATTTGGAAAACAGGCCAAGAACTTTGGGGAACTCAACTTTGTTACTCCTGGGATCTTTAAGGTTGCAAACTACCTCTCTCCTGAGCTGAAACAGTCATGATCAGGAATGGAGAACTGGTCAATTTCTTTGAGAGCCTCAGTTGAAAAGTTCTTAGTCCTTGGAATACTTTTAACGTTGCTTATCACCTTTCATCTCTAGAGCTGCCCCTGTTGATTCATTCATCCTCTCTTCTGTCTCTTAATTCAGAGGAGATTATGATCCTTAAAAACAAGGAGCATCCCCACTTGGCAAATGGAGAAAATGGGTTTCTGATTGGTTCTTCTCTACTCACATAACCAGTATTCCAGAAAATCGTGCAGCACAGGTAGAACCCATGTCATGCCTTGAGTGCCAATTCAAAAGTCATCCTCACCCTCAGATCCCATTACGGTATCTTAATACCTGGGAACAGTATTTGCAGTAAGATAAAGACTGTAGAACTCTACATTTGTCATTAAGCTTCAAATATCCTAGTGGTGCACCCAAGGAGTGGTGACTGGTCCGGAGGGATTTCTGCCCCTCTTATAGCTATATGCCCTTAACAGGAACCAGCGAGAAAATCGGCACCAGGAAATAAAGACAGGGGAGGGTAACGTTAGTCCAAGTTATTATCATCTCTTACCTGGATGATTGTAATACTTTCTCTGCCACCATTCTTGCTTACCCCAATTCTTTCTCTTCATATAGACCAGGGTTACTTTTACAAATACCATATCAGATAATACTCCCGTCCTACTTAAGACTTTTAATGGAATCCCATTACGTGAAGGAAAAAAATGCTAATTCCTTAGCATGGCCTACAAGACACTATAAGCAGCCCCTGCCGACCTCTGCAATGTCATTTTCAGCCCTTTACCCCTTCTCTCATATGTTCCAATAACACGGTCAGCCCTCCATACCCATGGGCTCCGCATCTGCAGATTCAACCAACTGCGATGGAAAATGCAGTAGTCAAAAAAAAAAAAAAAAAAAGGCAAGTTCCAAAAAGCAAAATTTGAATTTGCCCTGCACAGGCAACTATTTACATAGCATTTACATGGTGATAGGTGTTATGTGTTATCTAGAGATGATTTAAGGTATGCTGGAGGATGTGCGTAGGTTACATACAAACACTATGTCATTTTATATAAGGGACTTGAGCACCCATAGATTTTGGTATCCAAAGGGGGGATCCTGGAACCAGTCCCCCATGGATACCAAGCAGCAACTGTATTCACTACTTTTAACTTCCTGAGCCATGCCAAACCATTTCCCAAATCAGAGCACAAACTTTTCCCTCTTCCTGGAACACATCTTTCCCCTTTTAACTCCCCCTTCCAGATGACTGCCCTCCCTCTGACTCCCCCCATGAATGGCATCTTATTTTTCAGGTTTGACCTTTAATGTCCCTCCTGAGACAGGCCTTTCTTTATTAACCTAGGCAGATCTCACCTACTCTTCCCTATCAGAACATCTTGTTCGTTTTTTTCATTCATTTAACAAAATTATTTTGTGTACTAGTATGTGCCAAAAACTGTGTTAAGCACCGTGGTTACAACAGTAAACAAAACAGACAAAAAATCTGTGCCTTCATGAAGCTAACATTTTAGTCAGAGAAGCAGAAAATGGGCAAAATAAATAAGTAAACATTTAGATACTCAGTTTTCTTTTAGATATAGGCTGGAGAAAGTTTTACTGAGAAGGTGACATGAGAGAAAGGACAGCCGGGGTCGGGGGTAAGCCTTACTACCCTCCAAGGAAAGAGTGTTCCGGGCCGAGAGAGCATCAGAGGCAAAGGCCCTGAGGCAGTACAGTGCCTGAATTGTCTGAAGAAGGCAAAGAGCTGAACTGGTGAAAGTGAACTGAGGTGGGGGACAGTTTAAGAGATGAGGCTGGAGAAGTAACCATAGAGTCAGATAGAGTAGAGCCTTGGGTGTCACAGTGCGTTCTTTGGCTTTTACTTTGACTGAAATGGAAAGGCCTCGGAAGCTTTTGAATGGAGGGTGATAAGATCTGCCTTGCATTATAAAAGGATCACTCCAGTTGCTCCTTGGGGGGAATAATTTGAAGGAGAGAGTTATGGAATGAATGTTTGTGTTCCCTCCACCCACAATCCATAGGTTGAAGTCTTAACCCTCAAGGGGGTTCATCCTTGGAGAAAGGGCCTGTGAGGAGGTCATAAAGTTAATGAGGTCATAAAGGTGAGTCCCTAATCTGATAAGGCTGGTGCCCTTATAAGAAGAGGAAGAAAGCCAGAGCTCTTTCTCTTTGCACACAGGCACAAAAGAAAGGCCATGAGTACACACACCAAAAAGGAGGCCAGAACCTAACCATGCTGGCACCCTGATCTCAGACTTCCAGCCTCCAAAACCGTTAGCAAATAGACGTTTGTTGTTTAAGCCACCCAGTCTACGGTATTTTATTATTGCAATTGAAGCTGCAATATATTTTTATTATTTATTTTTATCAAAGATGGGATGCAAGAATGGAAGACCTTCTTTCCTTCATAGCATTTAAGAGAATGTGTAATTTTAATATCTGCCAGTGCGTACTTGTTTTAAACATTCTCCAATCATTTGTAAGCTTTAAGAGGCTGGGCTCTTCGTCTCTCTCAATCACCACTCTACCTTCACTTCCCAGTACTGTACCTGGCAGATTGGAGATTTATAATCACATTGCCTGACTGAGTAATTTGATGAATTTAGGATTTCCCCTAAGGGCCCATACATTTAAGACATGCGCTTTCCAATTAAAAACGTTTTGTTTTTGTTCAATTTATTTCTTTAGAGACTCCTGTGAACTGATACTATGACACTTTATATTAATCAACTTTCCCCTTTTGCATTCTTTCATTCATTCCACAACCATTTATTGAGAACCAGCTATAAACCTGGCACTGTTTATAAACTGGCACTTCCCAGCCAGGGCTGGGAAGGAAGGAGGCACCTCCATTGTTTCCTTCAAGTTGTTAACAGATTTTTTATGTTTGTATTATTTAATATTATACCACTTACTGATAATTCGATATGCAAAACAATGGAACATATTTTTACCAAAGCTGCGTAGCTTTAATTTCTGAAACAGTTTTTACTGGACCACTTAGCAATCGCCTCTCAGAACTCAGATGGCACCTAGTCCAAATGTAACTTTTGTATACAGTAGGCTACAGTTTTAAAATCTGCATCACTTTAATAGACTGTTGTATTAGTTTCCTAGGGCTGTTGTAGCAAAGTACCACAAAGTGGGTGGCTTAAATAACAGAATTTATTGCCCCACTGTTCTAGAGCTAGAAGTCTAAGATCAAGGTGTCCGCAAATTTGGTTCCCTCTGAGGTCTGAGAAGAAGAATCTGTTCTATTCCTCTCCCCTAGCTTCTGTGGATTGCTGGCAACTTTTGCCTTTCCTTGGCTTTGCAGAAGCATCACCCCAATCACTGCCGTCATCTTCATACGACATTTTACCTGTGTGTCTGTGTCCTAATTTCTCCTTTTTTATAAGGATACCAGTCATGTTGGAATAGGGGCCTATCCTACTTCTGTATGACCTTGCTTTAACTAATTACATCTACAATGACTTTATTTCCAATAAAGTCACATTCTGAGGTACTGGGGCATTAGTTCTTCAACATATGAATTTCGGGGGTGTGTGTGTGACACAGTGCAACTCATAACAACTCTTAATAAAGGAATAAGCAAAAAGTTCTTCTCAAAGACTCCTCCACCTTTCAGCCTTTAATGATTATTTGTCTTTGGTAAGTGCTGGGGTTGAAAAATAAAATTCTGAACTCTACAACTTTCCTAAGAAAAGCACCATATGGTGTAGCCAAGAAAACACTCTAGCAGGAGTCATAAAGGCCTGGCTTAGTCTCACATATCTGATAATATCTGATTCAGCTAATTTTATTGAGGGTATCAGTGAGTTTCCTCATACATGAAAAGTGGAGTCAACTTTCATGATCAATAATGTCTCAAACTGTCCCAAAAGTATTATTATTTTTGGTAGGCAGAAATCTACAATGACCCCTGTGACCTGCACCTCCTTGTGTCAGCTCTGTGAAGGTTCCTTTGGATGGCAAAAGGAATTCTGCCGTTGGTGATTAAGGTTACCCACAAATTGACATTATCATAGGGAGATTATCCCTATGGTGGGCCTAAACAATCACATGAGCCCTCTAAAAGCAGAGTTTCCCCCCAACTCATAGGTGAAGAGAACATCAGACAGATTCTAAGTGTGAGGGGGATTCTTGTGAGGGAGGTTCTCCATTGCAAAGTTGGGGGAGGGGAGGCACCACGGGGGGCAAGGACCTGAGGGTGGCCTCTAAGAGCTGAGAGAGGAATCTGGCCAACAGCCAGCAAGAAAGCAGGGGCCTCAGTCCTACAAATAAGTGCAAGGCACTAAAGCCTTCCAACAATCTGAATAACCTTGGAAGTGGATTTTTCTCCAGATAACCCAACATTTTGAGACCCTAAGCAGAGAACCCAATCAAGACACCCACCTGGACACTGACCTATGGAACCATGAGCTATAAAGCGTGCTGTTCTAACCTACTAAATTTGCAGTAATATGTTATGCAGCAACAGAAAACTAAGACATTATTACCTTGTGGTAAGGAAAGGAATAGCGCAAGCAGAGGGAAAAAAACAGGTAAAAACTGAGAGGACAGGGCACTATCAAAAGAAAGAAGCGAGGAAAGAATAAAGATAGAAGGAGATAAGATATATGAAGTTACCCTAAGGTATTTCTACTTGGTCAGAGCTAAAACATGCTTACATTTGTTTCTTTGACTGCCCTCCTTTTTGTATGGAGTGGTGACAGTGGACCTGACTTGAAGCACGTAACACTCTGTACAGTTAAACCAAAATCACACTCGGTTGATCACCTAGGAAAAGATCATGTAATTTAAAAATGGAAGGGATACAGTGTGCTTTTTGCACACATTAGGAACAGTAGAGGAAAAAACAGAGATTAGAAAAGAAGAGATGAAAAGATGTAAGAAAGGGAGAAAAAGGACAGAAGGAAGGAAGGGAAGGGAGGGGAGAAGGGCAGGAAAGTGCGAAGAAGAAAACCTTTTTTAGACAAATATAAAATTCTGTATTGAAAATTAGACTAACGTGTGTCAGGGACAAGCATGGTGGTATCAAACTTCTCTTGAAGTTCTCCAGAAGCAATAGAGAAATGCTGTTTCCATTCAGCTATTTCAGCCTTTTTGAGCTTCACTGGTTCCCTGGCTGCTTAAAACAGCCTTCAATGCCATCAAAGGAAGCGAAAGCTCCAAGACTCCACAACCATGATGTTAAAAAAAAAAAAAAAAAGTCTTTACTTCACGTAGGTATTTCTGAGTCCAACAATTAAGAAAACACAAAATCACATCTGTTTGAAAGAGATGGGCAGGCCAATAGCAATGTTAGACATTTCCAGTAAAGTTCAGTAACTGAAAATAAGTTTTATTAGGAAAACATCATTTCTGGATTTTCCCTCAGCAAGGCAGAGAAATAACTCTGACATGATCAAATCCCAACGAGATTTTTTTCCTATGTCCTTAATGGTTCTGTGGCTCCTTTAGAGTATGTGGGGACATTTCATCCCATGTTCAATGCCCAGTGACACAGACCAGCATCAGTGCATTGAAACAAAAACACACAGCCCAACCTGGTGAAGAATTTACAGTAAAAAACAGTAGTGAGAGAACCAAAGTGGCCAGTCAATTAAACAAGCACACACAAAAATGAGCAAGCTATGCACAGACTTCCACTGCTAGTTTTATATGTAAGAATTCTTTTTTTTTAATTGAGCTATTAAACATAAAAAAGAGTTGAATACACAGGACAAAGTTCTGCTATACAAACTGGCATCCAAATAATGAATAAGAAAAAAGTGAATATTCATCTAGCAACTTCTGTTCTGGGTTCTAAGGAAATACCAACTCTATTTGCTTTGTCGAGGACTACCAATATTATTTGTAAAGCATTCTCAACAAGTTGGTTAAACGAGATCTCTTTTCTAGCAAGAGGTGAAAGACCTCTAATGGAAGTGTGCTTTCAGTAGCTCCTCTTGCTGTTCTCAGGAAATTCTGCAGGATTACTGCCATTATTTCCTATGTAGACGACTATTATATAATTATCTATTCCCTGTCTTGTGGCCTTGGGAGGACTACTGATGTGATGGTTGATGACCAGCCAAACCCCAAGACTGTCAAGTGACCCAAAGAGTTGTTTACGCCAATCTCAGGGAGGAAAAGTACCACATAATTACAAAATAACATATTTAGACGAGGGGTCAGCAAACTTTTTCTGTAAAGGGCCATAGAGTAAATATTTTAAGATTTCAGGGCCATGTGGTCTTTGTCGCAACTACTCAAGTCTGATTGTAGTGTAGCCATGGATGATATGTAAATGAAGGAGTGGGGCTATGTTCCAATAAATCTTTATTTGTGGACAAAAATTTGAATTTCTTGCAATTTTCTTGTGTCAGAAAATATTACTCTCATTTAGATCTCCTTCTTAAAAATGCATTATAAAAAACGATTCCTACCTCACATCCAGACAAAAAACAGGTGGTGGGATGGGACTGCCAGGAGGGTCCTAGTTGCCCACTCCATAGTTATACTATTTTATGTGTTTCCGGAATATAAATACATCACTTAATTATATTTATAGATTGAATACCTAAAAAAAGCAATAAAAATTGTTTACAGTTATATACAATGGGTACCAGATGTACATTACTGAATTTTGTGAAATATTAATAGAAGTTCACCTTTTCTAAAATGCTAAAATTCTATTTACTTGGTGTTTATAGAGCTTACAGTCCATGAAGAAAACACATTGTAGAAAATCTGAAAGTCCCAAACAATTTGACTACCTGTCAACTGCCAACTTTTTGACACTAAAATATTGTGTAGTGTCATAAAACCCTGAGATTTGTTTTCCAGCAGACAGAAATTATCTCAGAATTATTTGGTGTTATTGATTCAGCTGAGAAGTATCTCAGAATTAACTGATGATTTATCCTGTGCAGTAACACAATTACAAATGAGCAGTAGTCAACGTCTGCCTTGCCCTTAGTCCTCTGATATCAGTGATAGAATTAAATGGATAAATCCAAAGAATCAAGGTTAACTTCATTTGAAAGCCCTGGAGACAGCTGTAGTAGGAGTTTTAATGTAGCTGTTCCCATTATCCACACAGTGTGATTCATAGTTTAAGGCAACACTAGCTATTGTTGGGGTGGCTCTGTTTGTATGTGTGTTAAGTTGTTCAACGTGTATGGCTTCAATTCTTCATATTAACGCAAAATAAGGTGATTGCTAAAGAGCTGTCTAAACTAGTTCAACCCTATCGGTTAATTAATCAACAAGTATTTGCTAACTCTGTGACTTATCCAAAGCTTCACAAAATTCCATTTGTGCCTGCTTTCCCCTAACATACCAGTGCAAGTTCTCTCTTACTGTTCAGTAGATCAGGCAATTATTCAATACTTTTCCCAAACTGTCATTTCTCTCTGACAGCTTAATAGAATTTAAATTTCAGGGATCTAGCTAGGCTCCAGTACCAAGAGAACATGATTCAAGTGTTTCAAAAAGAAGACAAATCCTAGCTTTTCAAGCCCTTTCCTTCTCAGAAGGAAAATGTACCTTCATCTTGGTTATAGAGAACAAATGCCATCATCTTTTGTCTTTATCTCTGATTTATTCTCTCCTTCAATTCTTCCTCATGGTCCTTCACTGTCTTTCTCTAACTTCCTTTTCTTCCCTTCTTTTATAGTCCCCAATTTTTCTTTTCTCCTTTCATATTTTTCAATCTTTCTTCCTTCCTACAGACACTGATTGACTACCAGGCCCTAGGCTCAGCACCAGAAATACAAAGATGAACAAGACACAGATGCATGATAATAGGTGGTGATATAAGGTGTACCGAAGAGTAAGATGCAGTTTGGACCTCAAAGTCTACTCCTCTCTTCAATCTGGAGACCCTGTATGCCTCATTTTCAAGAGGCCCATGCCGTATCCCCCATTTCTTCAGTCTTGACATTCTCCCCCTTTCTTAGCATCCGCTAACTTCAAATATAATTATGCCTCTCCAAACTGAAAAACCCTCTTCACTTTCATGTTTTAATAAAATATTTCAAACATGTATAAAGTAAAATAGCAAGCCATCTACCACCTTAACGAACATGTTAGTGTTTCATCTTACTCAATTCAGACTTTAAAAATAAATAAAACATTCCCAGTTTAAAGTTTTCTTTGTAGCTCTCCTTGAACCCATTCTTACCTAACTTCTCTGCCAACCCTTCCCCCCACCAAGTAACCACCACCCTGAAGCCTTACCATTCAGTTTTTTATGCTTTTGTTACATATGTATGGGTTTTATTATGTAGCTTTACTATATGTATACATAGTTTTTTAAACACGATCCTTTTGTTTTTAAAGTACATTATATCACACTATATGTTTCATTCTGAAATTTGTTCTTTAAATATATTTTATATATTACATGCTTGAGATGTATCCATATTATTGATACAGTTTCAATTCATTCATTTTACCTGGTAAGTACTATTTATCATATAAATAAAGCACAAATTATTTATCTTTCCCTTACTGATGGACATTTATATTAATTGTTCACTACCAAATATAATGTCAGAGTGGACATTTTAGTTCATGTCTCTTTGCGGACACGGGAAAAGTTTCTCTAAGGTACTTAATCAGGTGTGAAATATCTGGACCTTATGCCATGTGCGTTTTCATCTTCACTAGATACTGTGGATAGTATCAGTTGCCTCTCCAAAATAGTTGTTTCAGTGTGCTCTTCCACTGTTAATGTATGAGGCTTCCTTCACAGCCTTGCAGAAATTGGTATTGTCAGATCTTTACAATTTATGGTGTCTAACGGTTTATCATTGCTTTCCAATCTGGTTTTCACCCTTATTTAGCTATAAAACTGTTCTTTCCATGGATATCTAATAATCACATTCTTGCCAAATCTCAAAGACTTCATTTGTACTCATCATTCTGCTTGACCTCAATTGCATTTGGCCTACCAGTAACCACCCAGTCCAAACTCTCTGCTCCCTTTGCTTACATTTAACAGTATTCTGGGGAAGAAGAGGCAGAAAGCAAGATGTTCCCTTAGAAGTTCAGATGTAAATCTAGTAGATAAGTCAGGCAAGGTACTCTTTAAAGAAATATATTTAATAAGAGAACTGCAAACTTGGAAAATCAAAAAAATATATACAGGTAGCTTTCATAATATGAAATACAAAAAATTGATATCAAAACAAATACTTCTAAGTTTGGGGGGTATGCAGAAACAGCCTCAGAATACATTCATAATAAGCACTACTTTTAATGTAATACATAGTAATTATTTCTTAATTATGTTCCATGTAGCTTATGTGTGTGATACATTTTATGTTGATAAGCTTATTTAGTGTTTTATATTTGAATCTACCACAATGTTCAAAAAGGGGGGCTATGGTTCTCATGAAGGTTCTTTATGATGCATCTCCCATTTCCTTTCCCATCAGCTATAGTTCATGCTCTATGCAAGCTAGAAAACAGATTTAAAAATAAGACCATTTGGATCTGGTCCTAGGAACATTTAAATGGGTCTACATTGGTAGCTATATATGGAAAATTATCTAAAATATTGCTTATTGGAGATCACGCATACCTGAAGCAGCCAGCCCCACCACTGACATCACTGATGACAGACTAACAAATATTCACTTAATAAATTCATTCAACAGATATTTTCTGAGCATTGACTCATTGATTCTTCTAGGTAAGGGGATTGAACAATAAATAAATCTCTTCCCTCACACAACTTAGATTCTAGAAAAAGATTCTGTGAAAGTAACTCCAGGCTCTGATCAGCATCTCCAGACTTTAGAAGTTTTCTGAAGGTTGAGGGATGGCATGTTTTGTTTTGAGGAAACATTAGGGTAGCTGATAATGTTGGCAAAAATAAAATTCTTAAATGTGATAAGGCTCATATGAAGTAAACGGTCACAAACATTGTAAAAAGATGATATCCAGATTTCTCAGTATAGTCTAAAAATGCAGAGTAATGGAACCAAACAAACTTGAATGATATTTGAGTAAAGAAGATGTGGCACATATATACAATGGAATAAAAAGCCATAAAAAGAAACGAAATTGAGCTATTTGTAATGAGGTGGATGGACCTAGAGTCTGTCATACAGAGTGAAGTAAGTCAGAAAGAGAAAGACAAATACTGTATGCTAACACATATATATGGAATTTAAGAAAAAAAAAATGTCATGAAGAACCTAGGGGTAAGACAGGAATAAAGACACAGACCTACTAGAGAATGGACTTGAGGATATGGGGAAGGGGAAGGGGAAGCTGTGACAAAGCGAGAGAGTGGCATGGACATATATACACTACCAAACGTAAAATAGATAGCTAGTGGGAAGCAGCCGCATAGCACAGGGAGATCAGCTCGGTGCTTTGTGACCACCTAGAGGAGTGGGATAGAGAGGGTGGGAGGGAGGGAGACGCAAGAGGGAAGAGATATGGGAACATATGTATATGTATAACTGATTCACTGTTATAAAGCAGAAACTAGCACACCATTGTAAAGCAATTATACTCCAATAAAGATGTAAAAAAAAAATTAAAATAAAAATCATACAAGTCCTGAAAAATAAGACTATTCTCTGCCCAACACATGAAGTTGGCAATTACTAAAACCTCTAAGAATCTTCAAAAACTGTGAATATTTTATGAGAAATAGCCCCTATAATTGCAAAAAGTAAAAACCTTATTTCTTTGGTGACTCTCGTTAAACCTTGTATTCTGAATGTTTCCAAAATGTTTCTAATAGTGTTTCTTTATGGGAAAAGTAGTGTTCTATATCAAAGAACCCTATGGTGTTTCTTTGTGTTAGTCTTGTAATCAGTCTTTAAACAGATAACTCAGCAGAGAACACCACAATTCAAGTTTGTCAAAAATGCAATCATTACCTTTTATTTTCTTTGTTTGACTTGTTATGATTCTACCAGTGGGAGAGTCAATTCAACTATTAGTTTATTCTGAATATTTAGCTAAATATTCTATGGAATAAAAAATGCTCTTTTTTCAAGCCTTGGCAACTACCAAAAAGATGAATTATCTTCATGGTTCTGTCAAAGTTTTTCTAAATAAAGGAGCAGAATTAGGGAGGAGGATGATTGTAGTATATGCGTTTACTATTCTAGAAATATTGGGTTGACAATCTAGATTGCTAGCAAAAAAAAATTTGGAGTGAAAGAAAAATCATTGGTTTAGATGCCCTATACCATTTGCCCCCAAGCAATGATTGTCCAAATGCTGCCAAGATCTTATAAAGAAGAATTCGCCTCACTATCAAGATAATCAATTATGGGAATAACAATATACGAAACAGCAGATTCTCTCCTTTGCTTTGTGAAGATACATATTTGGGTTAAAAAATGCTTATGTTCTTTGGTTCCCAAAAGGAAATATTCTTGGTTAAATTTATGAGCTGAAAGACCAAGTGGCCTATTTTTGGAACACCAAAGAAAAGATCAACTGTGTCAGACCTGAAAAAATTATAACTGTCAGTGGATCTTGGCTGTTTGGCATATATACTTTAGGCATTGAGTATACTGAATCTGAAATGTCAAGAGAAAATTTCCAACCTCATTTCTCATTATAATAAATTTTAAGCATTTATAGCCAAAACCCAGATATGGATACAGCATATTAATGCTAAAAAAATCTAATTATTGTCTCAACTTGGTGAATATTTCAAGGACAATATCTTAAAAGTGATTTTTAAGGAGGGAACATTGTGTCTCATCTACTCCTACTGTAAGAAAAATGTGGATGGTATTTTCTTGATGTCATGGCAAAAATCCCTTTTGGAAACTCACAAGAAATTTTTTGTAGGATTGGACCATATACAACTAACTCTGAATATTTTTAAAATTATGCTTAATACAGTTTCCAAAATTAATTTTTATATAATCATGAGTGGAATAAAATATCACCCTAGAGGAAGTAAACAGGCTTTGCTTGTCACTATTCGATGTTCATCAACATAGACATGACACACATTTTCTTCACTTTTGGTCAGCAAGAAAAATAACTGTACAATTGATTTAATATTTAAGTATAATATCCTTCATTTTTCACATAACCTACCATAGAAAAGTTTAAAGCAAGCAAGCATACTCAATTCTCACATAATCAAATTTTTAAATTATTATTTAGATGATTAGAGGTAGTTTTTTCTTCTGAAACTACCACTGAAATGTTGTCTTTACCTAACATTTTTAAATTGTAGAAATGTTATGCATTAAAGCTACTATCTAATTGATACCACTTTTGTGGGTTCCTTATCTTGTTACACTTCCACACTAGAAGACTTTCCCAAGACTTGGTCCTTGGTCATTTTCTTATCCTTCTTTCCTTCCTTTCTTTTCTTTCTTTTGTGACACTCCTTTTAAAAACTTACCATTTATCACATTTTGTACTATGATCTCTGTGCAGAGGACTTCCAAATCTGTGATCTTAATGTTTAACAAGTTCTCCATTATTATATATTTATTTATTTCGAGTCATTCACCTAATATGTATAGGGCACTTACTGTATACAGATCTTTCCACAAGCAACAGAACACAAAGCAGTCAGTGCAGGTACAGTACCTTCAGAATCGTCTGCCAATGAGTAACCTCTTGGATGTCTGCTCAGCACATTGTATTTGACATTCATTAATTAAAACTCACCATTTTCTGTTCTACTTGCACTCTTTCTTAATATTTTTTGTCAGTACTATAATCACTCTCCTATTCATTCAGATGTGTAACTGTGGGATTAACTTGAATATTGGAAGGAAGTACAAGAGAGGACTTTAGTTTCCACTCCACAACTATCCATTTTTAAATTTCGTATCTGTTCTTTCCTATCATTTTTTAATCGACCCCCTTGCATTCAGGGTCTTCTCATTCCAATCCACTCTGTATACGGTTGGCACATTATTTTTAGAATATCATCCACATGATGTCACATCCCTGTTCAAAACCTTCATTGGTTTTCCACTATCTATGGAATAAAATCTAAACCTATTATTCAAGCATTCAAAACAGCCCACAAAGTATAAGATACTTCTCAACCTTATCTCCTATAACTCTCCAATATATGTTTTCTGCTATAGCCAGACCACTCTCCTCACAGTTCACAAAACATACTTTAGCATTTTCACCTCCAAATTCATCACTTCCTGGCATGCTCCAATTTTTTTCCCTAGCTGACCAGGTTTCAACAAATTTAAGATAGACCTGTAGTACCACATCCTCCTGAGGTTTTTCTTAACTTTTCCAACCAACATCCAACTCTCTCAGAGAGCATGGACTATTTTGTCTATCTTGGCACTCATAATGTTTTAATTATTTAGCTTTTCTTAGAATGAATATATTTTACCTCTGAAATCAAATTCAATGTCTTTAAGTTTGGGGCCTTTATTTTTTTACTTTTTATCTTACAACTTTTAATGTTGTGATTCTGTTTGCCTAAAGGTTGACATTATAGAATGACTTGGCCTTTTATAGATGTGGATTTTCCACAGACTATTCATATCCTCTTAAAACTGTGCACAAGTGAAGTATCATGTAAGATGTTTAGCTTTTTATGAGGAGCACAGTCGCATCCCCTTACAGCAGTGTTTTAATGGGATCTCCTACATGACAGTATTCCTTCTGTTAGTTTTAGGTCTCAAATCAAAGAATAATTCAGTGCCCCCATCCATACCATCCATGATGATCCAATCAGTATGGCTTTCATGTCAGCTGGAGAAAATTAGACACTATTTCCCATCTTTTACGTGACTACAGAACAAACAGCAAGAATTGAATTTTGATTTTATGTTCTCTTCGTGAACTAAACTTAGGCATTTGATTCTATTAACCGAATTAGTATGTGGAAAATCTTGTGAAAGAAAGTATATAAACACCATTTGCTCCCTGCCTAAAGGAGGAATGGTGAGAGTTACAGATTAAGGAGCAAATATCAGATGCATTTACTGTGACTAACAGCACTAACACGGCCCCGTTCTTGCTCCATGACTGTTTATTATCTGCTTTTCAACAGTGCTCTGCACTTTCTCCAAAGATTCTGATTTAGAGACAGGCAGAGTGTCTCTCAAGCAAGAATACACTCAATGTGCAGTACAACGATAGCAAAGTGCTGATGGATGTTATTCAAGAATTTTGATATGTCAGGAACTGTACCCCTGTGGCTCGTAATGGGAATCAAATGCAGCTATTAGATTGATTTGCCTTCGCCACACTTCACTTTACTCTGGCTGACAGTACCAGAAAAGACAGAGGTCCTCACCCAGTACCTCCCAATTAATATGTTTACAATTCCTGTCATTCGGCTAAGCAGCTTGTACCTGCACGTCACTGATAATTCTGTGGTCACAGTAACCCTCGGAAAGAAAATTGGTGTCCAGTTGGCCAGTAATGTTTCTGAATGGACTCCAAAAGACTTGTGAAAGGTCATGGTACTAAGATCAGCATAATCTAAAAGAAGAGAAATCTAGGCTGGACCAGAACAAAGACAATTCCCTAGGATATAGGTTTTCAACAGTTTTACATTAAGGAAGAACATGAAGCTTTATTAGAAGTTTATCTTTTTAACAGCTTTATGGAGGTATAATTTACACAGTGTTGGTTCACCCATTGTGAGTATACAATTCAGTGGTTTTTAGAAAATTTAGAATTGTGCACCTATCATCACAATACAGTTTTAGAACATTTCCATCACCTCTAAAAGTGCCCTTGTGCCCTCATTTGCAGGTAATCCTATTCCCATCCCAGCCCCCAGCAACCACTGATCTGATTTCTTTCTCCATAAAATTTGTCTCTTCTCAATGTTTCATATACATGAAATTATATTATGCATAGTCTTATGCATTGGAATTATTTCACTGAGCAAAATTATTTTGAGGTTCAATTATGCTGTAGTACATACAGTAGTATACTCCTTTTTATTACTGAGTAGTATTCCGTTGTATGTTTCTTCATTCACCAATTGATGGTCATTTGAATTATTTCCAGGTTTGGGCTATGATGAATAATGTTACTATGACTATTCATATACATGTCTTGTCTTTGTGTGGATATGTTTTCACTAAAAATCACAATAATCTTTCTCCCCTCAACACTGGGTTTTTTTCTAAATGTCATAATTGTATTGGAATGGTCAAAACCCACAGAAAACAGTAACACCAGCAAGATTTAAAAAGAATGAAAAGCTGGACCTGATTCATTTCACTCTGCTGAATTCTTTACCTAACTCTTCCTCATTCTATGTCAAGGTCAGTGTACTCAGAGAAATGACACAAGGTCAACTCAAAATGCTAGAAAAGGTAGCCTTTATCAAAGGTAGCCTTTATCAAGGGTTATGTACTTTTTTCTTCCAAGTGTACAACTGTCTAAATAACACAATAAAAACTTCTCTGGCATGAACTCATTCAATGCCACAGACTTCTTGAGGCAAACAGAACAACAAATCTATTTAGACTTGATTCCCAGTTTAAATAAGTATTCTAAGAAGTACTCAGCTATATGCTATTCATCTCAAAACAGAAAAATTTGCTACCAACTTATGGATATACAGAGCATTTTCCTGGCAGATAGACTATTCCTCTTATAGACTGAATGCTGTGTTCCCCCAAAATTCATATGTTGAAGTCCTAACCCCCCAATATGATGGTATTAGGATATAAAGCTTCAGGGAGTGGGTAAATAGGTTTAGATGAGGTTATGATGGTGGGGTCCTCACGATGGGATTAGTGCCCTTATAAGAAAAGACTAGAGAGCTTACTCTTGTTCTCTCTGCCATATGAAGATATAGCAAGGGACAGCCATGTGCAAGCTAGGAAGAGGGCCTTCACCAGAACCCTAGCATGCTAGCACCCTGATCTCAGATTGTCAGCCTTCGGAACTGTGGGAAATAAATATCTATTGTTTAAGCCACCCAGTCTATGGTATCTTGTTATAGCAGCCTGTGCAGACTCCCTTTCAATAATCTTCACCCAACCAACCCTAAGAGAATTTCTTCTTTTCTCAAAACAAAACAAAATAATATAAACAAAACTATAAAAAATTAAGATGAATATTATTTTATTGTTTGTGTCTAGTGTAACTTCTTATCTTGAAATTTTATGAAATTAAAGAAGTTCCAGCAAGGTATTTCACTTATTTCTGGTATCTTGTGGGTAATTTTTCAGAGGTCCCTCTTTCATAATAAATACATTATTGCAGGGTTTTTCACATTAAAGAATGATTTTAATTTGCCTTAGTGCCAACATTTTTAATGAGGGCACACATCCTTGAAATTATAATGCAAATCAGTAGGAAAATGTGATTTCCTTTATAAACTGTGTGCAGAGTGATCCTTGAGAAGCATAACCCTTGGTAAATTGATGTGCACCCACAATGGGCATCATCACTCTAGTGTATGTAGATTTAACTGAAGCCTCTGATAAATGTCCCTTGGTTAGCTGGCAGAAGATGTGCAAGGAAAGAATATGCTATCACCACATGCCTCTTGGGACACTCTGCCTCATAAGCCTAAACTATGTCAAGCATTACCACAGCAGTGACTTTGTGTGTGATAAAATATAGAAGTACGTCAAAAATTCTGTACAACCAAAAGAGTATTTAGAATATTATCAACAGGATATATCTCTGGGACAATGAAGAAACAACTAAGACTGTGGGAACACCTCTTGTAAAGGCACATGGCCAGACAAAAAGGATACTGGAAAACTTCAGCCATAATCAGCATATTTACCTTTCAAAAACAAATCATTATAATTACAAAAACGCTACTGTCTGCATCCAGAGAACATTTACTTGAGGAATAGGAGTTTTAAAAGGAGTTCAGTCTTGCTTCCTTTATCATATTCTTGGTTGTCAGAAAAAAATAAATGGCATTCTTTTTGTACTCTGCTGGTATAGGAGCCACAGGGGTTTAGGCTATATTGAATATGAGGTGGCCATAGGATATCAACATCAGGGAGTCTATCGTTGGAAATACCCGGGTGGAGCTCAGAAGAAAAATCTGGCTGGAGATTTGCAATTGTAGTTCATCAACATAATAATGTCAACTGAAGCCATGGCAATGCATACACCAGTGAAAAGATAATTTTCAGGCTGAGTGAAGAGCCAAGAGAAAACCCTCCAAAGTATTCAGATATAAAAAGCATGCAGAACAAGAAGAGTCTGGGAAGGCTGGCAGGCTGTCTCAGAAGCCAAAGGAAATGAGTGTATAGAGTACATGGATGAGGAGGGGTGCACCAGTGCTGCCAAATGCTAGAGAAAAGTCACGGGTGAAACATCCTGCAACGCAACCATTTGATTTAGCTGTTAAGGGGTTGTTAGTAATCTTAACCAGACCACAGTAGAAGGAGAAGTGGAGACAACAAAGAGATACAACCAGTGCAGATTATTCTTTCAAGATGTTTGGAAAGAGATATGTCAATAGTGGGAGGAAGAGAGGATATGGAGTTTAAGACACTTACTTAGTGATTTATTTAGGTAAACTCAGTAGACTAAAAGAAGTTTGGGTACTAATGAGAAAGAAGTAGAGAGGGAAGGATGGAAGACACATGAAGGAGAGGGATTCTTATAAATTTTAGATACTCAACCAGTAACAAGCATAAACATGAGTGATCCCGTTCAATGCCTCTCCATTTTAGATACAAGGATCCTAGAGCTCAGAGAGATTAGTTTATTTAACTAGTTATGTTACTAATTAGTGGCAGAAACAAGGTTCCATCACAGGTCTTACCATTTCACATCCCAGGGCATTCCCCACTGTACCACTTCACAGTATTTAATCCTAAGGACCTGCTAGCTTGTGCATCCTGTGGTGAGATGGTGGATAGAGCAATGTCAGTAAGATCTGAAGAGGACACACTCTAAAAAGTCAAAATTCCTGATTCCTGTTACAACCAGGAGC
Source organism: Globicephala melas (assembly GCF_963455315.2). NCBI lineage: Eukaryota > Metazoa > Chordata > Mammalia > Artiodactyla > Delphinidae > Globicephala > Globicephala melas. Next base: position 154,975,096 of record NC_083315.2, read on the forward strand.
TCTAACAGCTTCCCTATACTGAAACAGGTTTCTCCTAATTTTCAAGATCCTCATAAATCCCAATTCATTGTGTATGTTCCTCCTTGCCCCTCAATTTGCCTGCCTTGGACCCATGACTCTACCTTGACATCTACATGTGTCATACTCTCTAGGTAAAATTCTGTCATATAAATACAAATTATGTCACATAAATAATAAAATTATGTCATACTCTAATAGATACAATTTAGGATGCCTAGTTAAACTTGAATTTCCAATAAATATGTATTTATTTAGTATAGATATGTTCTGTTCAATAATTGCAACAATATACAAACAGCTCATACAACTCAATAACGAAAAGACAAACAACTCAATCGAAAAAAGGGCAGAAGATCTAAATAGACATTCCTCCAAAGACATGCAGATGGTCAATAGGAACACGAAAAATGCTCTTCATCACTAATTATTAGAAAAATGCAAATCAAAACTACAATGAGGTACCACCTCACCCTTGTCAGAATGGCCATCATTAAAAGTCTACAAATAACAAATGCTGTAGAGGGTGTGGAGAAAAAGGGATCTACCTACACTGTTGGTGGGAATGTAAATTTGTGCAGCCGCTACGGAAAACAGTATGGAGGTTCCCCAAAAAACTAAAAATAGAGTTGCCATACGATCCAGCAATCCCACTCCTGGGCATATACCTGCAAAACTATAATTCAAAAAGATACATGCACCCCTGGTTATAGCAGCAATATTTACAGCAGTCAAGACATGGAAACAACCTAAATGTCCACAAACAGAAGAATGGATAAAGAAGATGTGGTACATATACACAATGGAATATTACTCAGCCTTTAAAAAGAATGAAAGAATGCCATTTGCAGCAACATAGACGGACCTAGAGATTATCATACTAAGTGAAATAAGTCAGAAAGAGAAAGACAAATACCATATTGATATTACTTATATGTGGAATCTAAAATATGACACAAATGAAACAGAAGCAGACTTCAGATATAGAGAACAGACTTGTGATTGCCAAGGGGGAGGAGGAATGGGAGAGGGAAGGATTGGGAGTTTGAGATTAGCAGTTGCAAACTATTCTATATAGAATGGGTAAAAAGCAATCTCCTACTGTATAGCACAGGGAACTATATTCCATGTCCTGTGATAAACCATAATGGAAAAGAATATGAAAAAGAATATACATAAAATAATATATATATAACAATCATTTTGCTGTACAGCAGAAATTAACACATTGTAAATCAACTCTACTTCAATAAAATTTTTAAAATAATAATAGTTGTAACGTATCTATTTATGCTAAAAAGATACTCATGTTTATCTGATATTCAAATTTGAATGGGCATCCTGGTTTTGGTTTGGTTTGGTTTTTACTGTTGTTGTTTTGCTAAATCTGGCAATGTATCCAGGGACCATGTAGCTGATGGACTTTCTCCTTCCCATCACTTCTACTCTTCATTGTGCAGCAGTTAGTTCATAACCCTGTTCCACAGTCACGACTACCTGAGGCCCAGGTTGAGAAATATTCATAAGCTCTGCTGGTATAGAAGTCTCCCAATAGCTGATAAACCCTAAATCACATGTTTGTCTTAATGCAGTCTAGGATTTTTTTCTAGATTTGCTTCTTTATTTATGTGTGGTTTCAATAGATATTAACATTTCTTCTAATTAATGGCAGATAAAGTCTATAGAAATGGCAGGGAGGAGAAGAAACTGCCTCATATTTTAATTTTTCCTCAAGTAATCGACAAAGCAAGTAAGGAGCGATGATCACAATCACATTTAATCCCTGCTGATTGGCTGATACACAATGGGCAGTTTAGGCAAGAAAACCTGGGTTGTATCCTCCTCATCTGGTCTCAGAGGACTGCCTGGAGGTCAGCAACTCCAGGCACTCACAGTTGCTGACCCAACATGATGGCTTAAATAATAAATACGATGAAATAAGGGCTCAGTTAATTTATGCAATCCTGCCCTGATCTGTTAATCCAAATATATACTAAGTGCAAATGGGAAAGAGCAGGAGAAGTTCATGGTGTTTGGCCTTTAAAAAAAACCACAAAACACATTTTGCCCCAAGCATTTTCCCCTTCATTTAAAAGTTAAATTGTGTATTTCAAAGATAAATCTAAGCCATGTGTCTCACTTCTTCCCTCTAACAGCAAACTGTTGTGAAAGAGCTCACTGTCATATCAAGGACTTCTAGAATGTCATTTTTATTCCAAATGAGAAAACTACATTTTTTTCTAAACACATAACAACATTCAATCTCAAAGCTACATACATATGGCTTCAACTCATATCTCATGGAAGCAGTAATAACCCATTTTCAACTGATCAATTTATATTCTTTCTGAAGTTACTTGTCATCTGATCAACACTGTCAGCAGTTTAACATTTATTAAGAGCCTATTACATGCCAAGCACTAGGCTATGTACTTTACAAACATTAGTTGTAACCTCAGTCACCTGGTGGGGACATATTATTAACCTATGTAATAGATAATGGTATTAAAGTCTCAAGGGGTTATGTAACATGTGAAGCAAATGAGAGGCTAGCACAAGTTCTGCCTAACACAAAAGCCCATGGTCTTCCCATTTTCCCAGATGGTAGTATGTTCCCCGATAGGTAAGAAAGGCTAAGTCAGGACTTCCCTGGTGGCGCAGTGTTAAGAATCTGCCTGCCGATGCAGGGAACACGGGTTCGATCACTGGTCCGGGAAGATCCCACATGTCGTGGAGCAACTACTAAGCCAGCGCTCTAGAGCCCATGCACCACAACTACTGAGCCCACGTGCCACCACTACTGAAGCCTGCGTGCCTAGAGCCCATGCTCTGCAACAAGAGAAGCCACCACAATGAGAAACGGGTGCACTGCCACAAAGAGTATCCCTTGCCTGTCGCCACTAGGGATAGCCTGCACGCAGCAACAAAGACCCAACGCAGCCAAAATAAATAAATAAATAATTTTATCCTAAAAAAAAAAAAAAAGCCTAAGTCATCCTTATTTTCTGTAAGTTGATAGTCTTAACAAAAGACTTAGACAAGAGCATATTAACACAGGGTTGACTAACCCATATTTAACTCAGTGGAGAACAATGCACTAAGATGATACGTGCATGGATCTCAAAAATCAGCCTTTTACAAGAAATTAGACTGTAAAATTCACAAAAATGAAACACCCAGATTTTCTTTGTTAAGATGACATATAATAAATCCTATCTCCAGTGCTTCAACTTATTTGAGGGGTAGTAATTATGTACGGATTATATTTTTTGGTATTATGAGGGTATAAGGAAAGAGAAAGTCTTCTTAGTTTCTAAGTGTATGCATTACGGAGAGCCAATAGGGAGGAGTGAATAAAAACACAGGGTCAGGATTCCGACACTCTTGGGTTCCAAACCGAGTAATGTGGCTTGCTTGCTGGTCATTCAATTATGGGCCCTTTGCTCAACTACTCAGTACCTCAGTGTCCTCATTTACAAAATGGACATAATCATACCTATCTTATAGAACTGTTATAACAATTAAATGAGATTATATTTGGAAGATAATTAGCCTAGTGCCTGGGTCATAATTAGCATCTTACAAATGGTGGTTGTGGTTATAGCTAAACAATTGAGTAGAAAACTTTGGCAGTCATACTACAGTCATAGGGGCCAATGAGGCGACATTTTCAAATAATCATAGCCTGTGGGTAGGAAAAGGAGAAACCTGGCTAAGTGCTTGGCAACACTGGGAAGAAGTGGGGGAAAAGGTGACTGTCAGAATTGGCACATGTAAAGACAAAAAGAGCTTGACAACAACAAACTTGCTATGTATAACAAAGACATGCTACTTATATTTTGACCATAAGTGAATGTTCCATATAGAAAGAAAGAAAGAAAAAAGACATTAAAGAGAAAATTTTCATTGGATTAGGAGATCCAGAGTTTATATGGCTTAGCCATAAAAATAAGCATTAACCCATGTGCCTTTTGCCTAAAAGTAACCATGGGAATCATATATTGGAACTTTCAAAAATGGAAAAGATAAGTAATTGTCTTTATTTTGTGTTTATTTAGTAATAATGGAAATCTGCCTTCAAGGAAAAAACCTGAATGTAACCACTTGTTATTTTTGTGTTTTCTTAGAGTAAGGGCTAGCAAACTACAGCCTGTGACCAAATATGGCCCACTGTCTGTTTTTGTAAATAAAGTCACAGCCTCATTCACTTTTTTATTTACTGTTTATGGCTGCTTTTGTGCCACAAGGGCACAGTTGAGTAGTTGTAAAAGACTGTATGAACTGCAAAGCCTAAAATATTTACTCTATGGCCCTTTACAGCAAAAGTGTGCCAACCCCATTCTTAGAGCTTTGAGGTAAGTATTCTGCTGCCTTAGGCAGCTCAGGCTGTTGTAACAAAATACCACAGACTGAGTGGCTTAAACAATAGGCATTCATTTTCTCACAGTTGTGGAGGCTGGAAGTCAGGGTGCCAGCAGGGTGGGTTTCTGCTGAGAGTTTTCTTCCTGGCTTACAGAAGGCTGCCATTTCATTGTGAGCTCACATGACTGGTGAAGGGGGTGGGTAGGGGCAGGGGGAGTGAGCTGGAGCATGTGTGATGACTCTTCTCTTAATGACAACAATCCCATCCTATCCGGGCCCCACCTTACTACTTTCCTTAACCTTAATTACCTCTTTATAGGCCCTACCTTTAAATACAGCCACACTGTGGGTTACAGCTTCAACATATGAATTTTGGGGAGACACAATTTATTATATAGCATATTCAAGCCGACAAAATCTGATTTAGTCTGAAATATCCATGGTCTTTCATTCCCCATGTACCTTTCTATAGGCTCTTCTAAACACATCTGAAAAATAAGTTGAAAACAAAGTACAGTGCAAACCTTCCCCACTGACTATGAATAAAGAGACTATCCTGAAATCTTACCCCAAATATTACCCTTAGCAAAGTATTTGAACTTGGAGAAAAATAGAGATGAAATGACTTCTGAAAGGCAGAACAAATTCCTCCATTCAGAAACTGAAAGACTCCTATAAATCCATCCCCCAGATGGCAGTTTCCATCATACTGATGCCCTTTTATCTTACTGAGGAAAACAGCAGTGAAAATACTTGGGGATAATCTGTGACCAAGTGGGGTTAAAAGATTCAAATAAGCATTGATGGGTCAAAGTCAAGTTGTAGGCCTCATCGTTCTTGCACTATTTGTAAAGAGGATATAACTCTATTTCTCCAACAACCACAGCATATTTTAAGAGTCACTACTTCATTCATCTTCTGAGTACCCTTTGAAGTAAGTGTCCCATATTTTATTTCTATTTTATAAGTGGAAAAACTAGGGCAGGGAGCAGTTATATGCCTCTCCCCAGAGTGAATCAATCACTAGAAGAACTAAAGATAGAACAATTTTAAGTCCCTTGTTCTTTATGCATTCAACCACGAATTAGTGTATTAAAGCTCTCTCCATAAGTAAAAAGTGTCCTGTGCTCATTGTATAGGTATTACTCACACTATGATCATGGCATGTATTTCCTGCCATGCTAATATGGTGGATGACTCTCTCAGTCTGGCACTTTCAAGGATTCCCTTCTCAATTTTAAGCAGAGAAACAAGAACAACGATAGGAAAGAAATGTTAAACCAAAATAGACTGTGGCCAAATCACGAAAAGTAATACTGGATTGAGCTCCTGGCACCATACTGCTTCATGACATGGAAATAGGTTCTAGCACCATCTAGTGGGAGATCAAAGTAACTCATGGTTTATTAAGAGGGTTGTTTGTCATCCTGAGGGTTTCTTTCATCAAGAGGTTTGGATTATTTCCAGATTAAAGCTTCCTTGGGTTTACTCCTAAATAAGCAAGTGTATCTTTCATTGAAGTCATTGCAAAAGTACACCAAGGGTTGGTGTCCACAGGGTTGGTTCTTTCTGAGGACGTGAGAGAAAGATCTGTCCCGGGCCTCTCTGGTTAGCTTGTAAACAGCCATTTTCTCCCCGTGTATTCTCATATTATCTGTCCTAATTTCCTCTTCTTCTAAGGATACTAGTTTTATTGGATTAGGGACCACCCTAATGACCTCATTTTAATTTACTTATCTCTTTAAAGACCATATCTCCAAATACAGTCACGAGTCACTAAGGGCTAGGACTTCAACATAGGCATCTGTGTGTGCGTTGCAGGTGCTGGGTATAGAGGGGGCACAGTTTAGCCCATAGCAAAGCACAATAAGCAGACAGCCACACAGCATGTGAATAGTCGAGGCAGGGTAAATCCCAGACTTCACGCAGCATGACGCAGCCATGCTGCCTCCGAGAGTGCTAAGTAGGAAAATACTGTTTTACAGATCAAATGAAAGATCCCATCTACTTTCGTTTAAGGAGAACTGTGAGATCTTTTTCCTCCAGGATCATAGGTTTCTGAGATAAAAGGGACTCTACAAGCACAACAATGTTTTGTTGATTACAGCAGGTCCCTCAGGCACCCCTGGCAAAAAAGTGGGCGGAATCGAAACGTTTGTTCCATCCCCTAAATGGATTGAATCCACGATTCCGGAGTTATTATGCTACCCACCAGTGCTAAATCCACTTTGCGAAACTTCATCTCAGCATTTAGCTGACTCAGGAAAGGCTTTTTGTAACTTCTAGCTAATCTATAGTACAGTTCAAAATATTCAGCTGCTAAAAAACTGCACTCTCCAGTTTTTATTCTAAAAAAAACTGTCTGCCAGCACTTTCAAAATATATTCTGTGAGGAGGTGCACATATGTTAATATAAGTATAGCAAAGATCGCCCACCTCGTTGCTCTCCTATTAAGCAGATTTCCCTTTACAATCTCCCACATAGCCAGCCTCCGCACTTCACGTTTAGAGGGAACAGAACTGCAATGCGTTCCTGGCCTGCTGTACCGTGACTTTACCACCTTTCTCTCCTTCCCATCTCTCCACTACAGCTATTCGCGTACTTGGTATCCAGTCTTTCTCTGCCTCGGACAAAACAAAAAGTCATAACGATAAAACACAAACAGGAGTTTTGGAATCCCAACCAATTGCACTCTCTGGTTTTCATTATCATTATTACCTCCGTTTATATTTTAAGTGACTATTTCAGTTGACTTCATAAAAAGAGAGAAAACTCAGTGCAAAGATAGAAATATCAAGCAGTACTCGGTTTTGAGAATCCAAATGAAAGTGGGCCTGAAAGGTCAGCTATGAATTTTTCTGGTAGAATGGCATATCATACTCCATTGCAAGGGTGCTTGTTATAGACTTACCTCAGGGTCTCATAATCAATTTTACATGCTTGTGTTGAGTGGCGATGCCTATTCATGCACAGTGTTTCACGTGGGTACCCAGTAGGTGCCAGGCTTTACCTCCAGCTTCAACACAGCGTTCAATCCTCAGCTATCGTGGAACCCACTTCCTTGGTTCTTTTCTCCTCTTTATTCCACTTGACAGCTGATCTCTTCCTTTCCCTGAAGCTGACATAGTCCCACTATGCAAACATTACCACTTTTACACCCAAACCTTACTGCTTTTACACCCAGCACCTAGATACTGGTTTCTAATACCATTCACCAATGAAATAACAAAAACCGGGGCAGATTCTAGGTCTGGGACAGGGGGTACACAAGATGAGCCTGGAGCATCTTGAAGGGCCAGAAAGTAAGGAAGTACTCAAAGAAAAAAAAATGTTTTTTAAAGGATGGAGCCTGTCAAAGAAACAAAGGAACCAACCTGAAAGAGCTCTGGTGGCCAAATGTGGGACAATTTGAGCAACAAAATAAAAAGCATAGAATTGGATTATAAGACAAAGTTTATAAAATAAATGTACACAGGTCCATATTGACATAAATAAATGATCAAATACATGTAGGAGAAGAGACAAATTGTTTCATACAGAAAATTACAAATAATGTATGTAAATACTCACCCCCTTGTTATGGACTAAATATCTGTATCCCCCCAAAATTCATGTTGAAATCTTAGCCCCCAATGTGATGGTACTAGGAGGTGAGGCTTTTGGGAGGTGATTAATCGGAGCCTTCATGAGTGTGATAGTGCCCTTATAAAAGAGATTCCAGAGAGCTCTCCCTGCTCTCTGCCATGTGAGGATACAATAGGAAAACAGCTGTCTATGAACCAGGAATTGACCTCTCACTAGACACCTAATCTGCCAGCACCTTGATCTGCTGCTGGACTTTCCAGCCTCCAGAACTGCGAGAAATAAATTTCTGTTGTTCGTAAGCCACTCAGTCTGTGGTATTATGTTATAGCAGCCCAAACAGACTAAGGACACCCTTCCCAAAGGTAGAGATTAATCTCCCCCACACCCTGCTCTGGATGTGAGCTGGATTTATGACTTATTTCCAAAGTATAGAGTATGGAAAGATAGAGTGGAGAAACCTGGCAAACTCTAATTTAAGCAAGTGATCAAGATCACTATTCCTGGTGTTAAGTCATATGGATACCATGTACTCCTCCACATGCGTCATAAGAAAGGGGCGTTACCTCTGATATTGTCCCCCAAGCACATAACTCCAGTCTAATCATAAGACAAATATCAGACAAACCTAAACCGAGGAACATTTTATAAAATACCTGAACAATTTTCTCCAAAACTGTCAAGGTCATGAAAAACAAGGAAAGAATGAGACAGTCACAGATCAGAGGAAACTAAAGAGATGTGACAACTAAATGCAAAGTGTATCCTGGATTGGATACTGGTACAGAGAAAGGACATCAGTGGAAAAAAAGCTGAAAAATCTGAATAAAGTCTAAAGTTTATTTAATGGTAATATCAGTGTTAATTTCTTAGTTTTGGGTCTTGGTCCAAAGGCTGTGTAAGATGCTGACATTAGGGGAAACTGAGTAAAAGATATACAGGATTTCTCTGTATTATCTCTGAAAATTTTCTGTAAATCTAAAATCACTCTAAACTAAAAAGATTATCTTTAAAAGTTAAAAAGCAAAAATAATTCCTGTTTTTTAACATTTTGTTCATCTATGACTTTAGTTTACAATTAGAAACCTCCTTTAGGAAAACATAGTGAAAAGTAGACAAATGAAGAAAATAACTAAAATGAAGACAGCAATAACTTTTGAGGATGGAAGCATGCTCACCTCTCTATATATAGACATAACTCACATGCCATAAAATGACACTTTTAAAGTCTACAGTTGATTGGTTTTTAGTATATTCACAAAGTTGTGCGACTATCACTACTATCGAATTCCAGAATATCCCTTTAAGGTCACAAAGATTCACACCTGTTTTCTTCCAAGACTTTTGTAATTTTAGCTCTTACAATTAGGTCTCTGATCCATTTTGAGTGCATTTTTGTATATGGTGTGAGGTAGGGGTCCTCTACAATACAGTTTTTTTATTTTAATTTTTTAAGTTAATTTTTATTGGAGTATAGTTGCTTTACAATGTTGTGTTAGTTTCTGCTGTACAGCAAAGTGAGTCAGTTATACATATACATATATCCCCTCTTTTTTAGATTTCTTTCCCCTTTAGGTCACCACAGAGCACTGAGTAGAGTTCCCTGTGCTATACAGTAGGCTCTCATTAGTTACCTATTTTATACATAGTGGTGTATATATGTCAATCTCAGTCTCCCAATTCGTCCCAACCTTGGTATCCATAAGTTTGTTCTCTATGTCTGTGTCTCTATTTCTGCTTTGCAAATAAGTTCATCTGTACCATTTTTCTAGATTCCACATATAAGTGATATTATATGATATTTGTTTTTCTCTCTCTGACTTACTTCACTCTGTATGACAGTCTCTAGATCCATCCACGTCTCTGCAAATGGCACTGTTTCATTCCTTTTTATGGCTGAGTAATATTCCACTGTATTTATGTACCATATCTTCTTTATTCATTCCTCTGTTGATGGACATTTAGGTTGCTTCCATATCCTGGATATTGTAAATAGTGCTTCAATGAACACTGAGGTGCATGTATCTTTTTGAATTATGGATTCCTCCAGGTATATGTTCGTTTGTCTATGTGGTATCATAAACAATCATTTGTCTTAGAAGCAAAATGCCAAAGCTGAAATGTCAGGTCGAGCAGGTACCAGTATTAAGGTGTTTTCCTTTCTTAGGTTTCCATTTTCTCACCAGCATTGTGAGGGAATTGAACATCCTCTGTGGAACCTGTTTCAATTTTACTTGGGATTTTTTAACCACCCAAATTTCTATTAATTGCAGAGTACATATGGGTTCATTATACTACTGTCTGACTTTTTTTAATATATTGGAAAAAATTTAACGGGAGAAACTGATACTCAGAATTGCCAATATTTTAGGCTGCCAAGTAAAAACATATTTTAAAAAGACTACCATCTATTATAATTATAATTTCATAAAAGAATGGCTTACACCAAATAGTAGGGGGAATACCATCTTTATATAAAGGAAGTTTTTTTAGTTTGGGAAAAAAATAGCTTCATAAAAAACTCATTGCCCTGTCCTTGTATGTTTCACTTAGCCGTGGACCAGTACTGATCCTGAGTCTCATATTTGGGAAGCACTGAATCAGATTACAGTTCTGAGGAATTAGAACCATATAGGCTCAGGCATATGATTCAGTTGATTTTTGATAAATACAAAGAACAATAGCATGCGTGGGGGAACTAGATGTTCTCAGGCAGAATCCTGTTGACGCCAAGCTTTCAATAAACCAGAGAGTGCTGGGCTGACGGGCAATAAGCTTCAGCTTTAGTCACAATATAGTAAAACTTCCATGAAGCTCTCATGACTACGGATTAAACCACAATAACTGTGAGGCAGGGAGAGAGCGAGGAGGGAAGTCTCATCCTTTATTGGGGGGTTTATTAGTTTTATTATGGAAATTATGCATGGGCTTGTAACCGAAAGCGGGGTGCGGCTGCTCACCACTCAAAAGCCAATAAAGACGCCAGGTTGGTAGAAAGGAAAGTTTGCTTTATTTTGGAGGGTGGATGCCTGTCCAAAGGCTGACTCCCCCCCACCACCGACAATCAGGGAGCAAGAGCTTTTATAGACAGAGGGAGGGGCTACATGCAGCAACAATACAGTCAGCTCTGACAGTCATCTTGAAATGGGTCATCGGTGGTCTGATCAGCATCATCTCGATTATTTTAGGTACAGTTAATCTTCACTTCCAGGGTTGGTTTGTTTCCATTTCCTTGAGGCCAGTTCTCAGAATTGTGGCAGCCTATGTCATGGCTACAGCCTGGTCATCATGTAGTTAACTTCTTCCACCTGCTGGGGGTTTCAGTATCTATAAGACAGCTCACAGGATACGACTCAGAATATTATCTGTAGCCCTTAAGAAGGAACTAAAGGTTCTTGACTATGCTTAATGACTAAGCTATCATTATTTGGTCTCCTTTGACTGCTTTCCTTTGTTTCTGCATTTTCTCACTTCTCTGATTAAACTTATTCTTTGGCTAAAGTTTTTCCACAGACAAAAGGCAGGCTGGGCACATGGTGTGGGGGGCAAGGACCACAGGGCCCTGCTCTGTTTCAGGTTCAGATGCATTGTAGTAAGTTTTAATTCCATGTCATTAATTGAACATTAATAAAAATTCTAGTAATATACAAGAGTAAAATCCAGCAGTAGAGATCATTCATTTATAAAATCCAACTAGAACTCTTTGTGTTATAGAAACCACCGTAATGTGACAGTGTTGATTTATGAATGTTTTGAGGAAACAGAATTATAATTTTCAAAATAAAAAAAGAAATTGGATTTTTCTCTTCTTGTCTTTGGCCTCCTAATTATCTCTAGACCAACAGCAAGTTAGAGTCTCCACTGGCTCAATAAATTTTAAACCCTTTTTTCCAAGCAAGATGATGGTAAGGTTCACAAATTCTACAAAAGTAAAGTTGAACATGATAGATAGATAGATCACTTGAACTCAAGATTGAAATGGACATTAAACCCATACAACTTTGAACCTGTCCTAAATGTCTTTATATCACTAGCATTTAGTATGTTATATATTTCCTAGGTAATTCTCTGAACCTTCATATTATCCCTTCCATCACATCTTTTTGGGATTATCAAGTCTTATAATCTTTACTCAGGAATTCCAAATTTACAAAATACTTATTCTTGAATGAATAGTGTAATATTGCAAAATGAATCAGTTGTAATGTATACATTTTATAGCTGAGAATTCTGAATTATTGAAAATGTCAATGAGATGCTTTTCTCAGCTTCCTCCCTCTTCCTACCCCTGTGCACAACTTCCAGCCAGCTCTTCTTTGAGTTTAGATCACTTTCAATTAATTATTTAGCAAATATTTATTGGGTACCTACCAAGTGCTAGGCATTATTTGTGTTCTATGGATACAGCAGTGAAGAACAATAACAAAACATGGAAAAGGCCCCTGCACAGATGGAGCTAGCAGTCAGGGGGACAAGACAGACAATAAACAAAGGAATAAGATAAATATAAGTATATACTATGAAATATGTGAGTCATGTAATGTGCTATGTGGGAATTAAGAAGAGGCTGATATGATAGAAAGTAACTGAAAGAGAGGTATGACTCTCAAAGGGGTGGTCAAAGAAAGCCTCTTTGAGGAAAAAGCATTTAAGCCAACAGTTGATCGTCAAGAAAGAGCTAATTAAAGATCTGGGGAAGGCAGAGGGACCTGCAAGTGCAAAGACCTTGAGGCTGGAAGGAGTTCAGCCAGCATGTCTGAGAAAGTGGAAGAACCTGAGGTCAGAGGATTGTCAGGGCCAGGGCATGCAGGAACTCATCCAACATGGTAAACAGTTTGCAATGGGAAGACATGGGAGGGTTTTAAGTCCAGAGAAGAGAATCAATCCATCTTTAGGGGAAGATAAGGAATTTTATTTCAGTAACTCATACAACTCATCACTAATTCAGCCTTCTAGTTAGCCCTACTATGACCTTATGTCCCATATTTGGTTCATGAGCTTTTCTCTTATACCCTGATACAGGTTCATATCTTGTACCTTTACAAATAGTTTGTCTCTATGTAACTTGCTATTCCAAAAAGGTAATGGAGAGGATAGTATGAAAGTTCAGAGAATCACCCAGAAAATATTTAACTGCTACTAAATGCTCAAGACATAAAGAAATTTAGGATAGGCTCAAAGTCGTACTGGTTTAATGCCCATTCCATTCTTGAGTGCGAAGTGATATATAAAGCAGAAAATGTTCAACCTAACTTTCGCAGAATTTATGAATCTTATCATCATCGTGCTTGGAGAAAAGGTCTAAAATATATTGGGTTAGTGGAGACTCTAATTCGCGATTGGTTTAGAAGTCATTAGGAGGCCAAAGAAAGAAAGATATGACTCTCAGATCCTCCAGGCAACTCTTCTATGGGATTCCTCCCTTAATTTTGCTAGCCCATTGAAGGCTGGAGTCATACTGACTAAATCCCCATCATTCAGCTGGTGCCCCATAACTCTTGCCGAGATCCTTCTTTGCTGGATCACTTTAACACTGATGGGCAGCTTAATTGTCAAGGGCTATAAATAGTACATTCCCTTGCTTGGCTGGGCATCTTCCACATCTGTTTAGAATAGTTCTAAAATACCAACTCCCCACCTGCCCACCCATCCACCTGAGAGGTTGGGGTTTAGAGGTGAGCTCATTTTGCTGGTGTCTAATCCTCCTGGTCGGGCTGTCTCTTAAGCTCAAAATGTCCTTCTCGAATATAACCTATGCCTACAGACACAGGCAGAAACCCAGATGAGATTACCAATCAAAACTCAAGAATCCCTTAAATAAGCTCAATTACTGATGCTTTCCCAAAGTTTACAACATTCTGCCTTGGAAATTTGGCATTATCTAAGTGAATGGGTATTAGAACTTTCCACTCTTTTGACACCGAAGTAATGGCTATACTGTAATTATTCCATTGGATTAAATTCAAACATTTGAACATGCAAAAACAGGATTTTATTCAATAAATTTTATAGTATTCAGAAGAGAAGTTATTCCTAAATTGTGGGTGCCAAGAACAAATATCAAAGAAATAATTCAATAGCAGTGGCCTTATCAATTGAAGATGGGGTTTTTGAGGTCAGGGTTGAGGTATTTTGGCAGCAAATGGCATGCACATGGGTCCACAGATCACAACCTCCCTGACCATGCCAGAGTCACTCTGGATAGAATATTACAAGGGTGGGGGATGGGGACACGTATCTAATCATGGCTCTAGAATGAAATAAATCAGCTTCATCTCATCACTATTTTGTCTTTTTGTAAAAAAAAAATTTACTCATTTCTGAAAGACAGTAATATGGGAAACTTCTCCAGAATCCAAATGTTTGTTAGAAAATTTGTCTCTCGATTACCCTCCCCAACCACTCTCCCCTCCCCATTCATAGTTTTGCTGAAGCAACAACAAGCAGTGTCTCTTAACCCATAGTGAGGCAACAAGTGTGGCACTGCTACAGAGAGAACAGACAGAAACCAGAAGGCTAACTGGACGAGTGTCTGTCAAAGTGTGACCACTTCAGAATCATGTTTATGAAATGGTTCCCAAGTACCATCTGAGACCAACTGAGTCAATCAGAATTCTGAAGATGGGATCAGGATGGCTATATTTTTGGGAGATGGGCTTCAGGAAGTTAACCTTGCTGACTCTAAAATATTAAAGTCTGAAAAGTATTAATAGCAAAGACAGAAGGGAGCCCTAGGGGTGAAGCTGGTATTAGTAGAAAGTAACTGACTTTGGCAGAGAGAAAAGGTTCAGGAAGCTTGAACTGAGCATAAATAATAATAGCATATGTCATCTTCTTGGGTCATGAAAAGGGGTCTTTGCTCACACATACTTCAGAGCCTGAAGGAATAAAGCAAAAATCGGTAGAAGACAACACCCTTAACTTAGAGCAAGGGTCCTTACGGTCCAAGTTGCTAGAGGAGGCGCGGTCTGGGAGAGGTTATTACGGGGTATAAGGAAAGAAGTAAGGGAAAGAGGGATAATCTAACAGAAATAAGATGGATTGCCTTTGTGGCCATAAAGCAAATAGGCAAGGAGTGGATGTCTATTGCGATTTTTGTGACACCAATGCAAAAAGCCACAAAAGTCTTCAAGAAAACAGCAAGCATAAAAAAGATACTCTGCTCAGGGTAAGGCAAAATCCAGGTAGAATGATTTTGCTCAGAGTAGCCATACTGTCTAAAATTAAGAACCTCCTTTGATTTGAAAGCAGAAACAAAGCAGCACATGTTTCTACGGTGATGTTGTCTATCATACAGACAAGGTGAAACTATATGAGGAGTTTATTTCTCAGTGTGTATTAATGATTAACCTACTTACCAGGTTTATTACATAGGATTAGTACCTAATTGGAGCAGAGCAACCATAAGGCAAATTATCAAAATAACAGATGGAAATTTCTTTCTTGACTTTAAAAGATAAAGCTTGGCAGCTCCAGATATTTATGTGTCTAGTATGAGAAAAGAATGGAGAAGTTTTGGTCTTGAAGAACTGGAAAGTGTAACCGCTTTGAGATATTCAAGGAAAGATTGGATACTCTGAGTACTGAAGTAGGGTTCGATACAGATGCTGGCAAGAAAGAATATTTTTAAAATACATATTGTATCTGGTGGGGGATGTTGATAATGAGGGAGACTATGCACGTGTGGGCTCAGGGGCATATGAGAAGTTTCTGCACCTTCCTATCAATTTTGCTATGAACCCAAAACTGTTTTGAAAAAAACAGTTCTTAAAAAAAAATAGATATGTTTCTATGTATTGACATAACAGTCCTCTACCTAGCACGTGAGGCCACCAAATTGCTGGTCACTACTGATGCCATAGTGGTAAGAAGACCACAACAGTGTATGGGTATAGGAATACATTTATGTAAATTAACTTTTAAAAACTATATTTGACATGGCTTTGGTCTCTTGAAGTCTTCCAGACTTAATAAATAAATAAAGGTGTCTTTCAAAAATCCACCCTTGAAATTTTAAACTAGGATATTGAGGAAGAACAAAGTTCGCCAAATACAAAAATAAGTGATATTAAAGATGATTGCATCTATTATTTTATCTTACCTTTTCCTGCCATCCCAAATATTACCAAATACTTTTAAAGCATTATGAACTATGGCCCAGCTCTTTTTAGATTCTGGGATATCTTTGCTGATTTATGCCCTACAATATTACAGATTTTAAAAAATCAAAATAACTCTTTGAAAAATGCCTGGCTCCACTGATTTTGTGGAGAGGCTCTTGCTTGGCTAAATTTAATTTAAATGTAGTTCTTTGTTATTGCTTCAAGAGGATGACAGTCATTTCTAACAAGCACAAATTATTCAGAGCATGACCCTAAATGCTGTATTTCAAATAGCAAAAGAAAACAAGCTATCCTCTAACCTACTTCGCATTGCAGGAAGAGAAGCTGTGTGAAAAGAGCTGCAAAAGGACAACCTGACCCAGAGAGATTCGCCCTCACCGGGGCCCTCCTCCCAGCTTTAGTGGGTCTCTGGATGGGCCAGTTGCACAAATACAAGAAGATCAGGCCAGCATCCTGGAAGGGGGAGGGGGCTTGGTATCACCCTCCTTGGATTGCTGTTTGCCAAGTTCTAGTTAACCCAGTTACAGTAAAGCCATTGTGGACTCTTTAGTGGAGCAAGCCTCAAATCTACATGGCATTCACGATTTTTGATGGCCATGGCCACAGCCAGTAACTGCAATTTAGTGGCTTACACATTATCATGAAAGGGGGCGGGCAAAGGCTCAAGAGCAGTGGATTTTACAGCAATAGGAAATAGGACACATTTTGTGCAGTCGCCAACTCCTTTGCATTTCTGAGGATGAAATGCCCCCTAGATCAAAGTGACAAAGTGGTTAGGATATTCACGGGACAGAAGACAAAAGGAGTTCATTCACTGCCAAAAAACAGCCTTCTGTTAAGTATTTAGAAGTTTAATAACAGTACTTACATGAGAAGCAGAATGCAGAAGGGTAACTTGAAAGTGTGCAGTTTAACAGAAACTGGTCGCTCTTCACGAAGCAGGCAGCCCTCATTCACTCAGCACACAGAAACTGGGCACCTGCTACATGGGGCCTGCGTCAGGTATTATAAAGAGTATAGGAATGCATAACAAAAGCCTCTGCCTTTAAGGAGCTTGCAGGCCTATGTAATAGTATATAATACATATTTATACAAAATAAAATAAATATGCACAAGTCGAGGTGTCAGACCACCTATACAGTACTTGCAAAAGAGAGGGACAGGGACAGAAGGTGATTTTGCAATCTTAGCCCCACCCCCTCCTCGAGAGAATACAAGGATGGTGGTTAAAGAGGAAAGGAGAGAGAGAGACAATTAGTTTGGAGGATCTGTTGGTATTTTGTGCATTTCCCTCTCCACATGCCCTTACCCTGCCAATGGTGCGTCGTACTCCCTCTTTACTTCAAGTCAAATGAAAGACGTTTCAAGAGAACTACTTGGGGAGCTTGGCCTGTATCCTTTTAGAGTTTTGGAGGTACAGGGTCTGATGCAAGACACATACTCAAAAAAATCTCTAGGCAAGACGCTGACTAAAGCTGCCTATAGTGTGATTTGAAGGCTGTACTGAGCGCAAACTGTTCTTCCACTGATGGCAGAATCAAGGACGCATACAAGTTTCCCAAGTACTACATATGGTCTGCAGCACATGAGAAAGAGCTGTCCTAGAGTTATTTAAGGTCCTTTACAAAAGAGGCTATGTAGAGAGACAATGGGTTTAAAGAATGGAGGAGGATTCGGGGAGTGGAAAATAAAGATGCCTTCCGTCTGCAACCGATGGAGATGAGCACACTTCATTTAGTACTTGTAGTACATTAAGGTAGAAAGTCTAAATCACTTTAAGATCATTATAGACAAAGTGTTATAGGGAAAATGTTTTTAAGTCAGCTAAGACTTGTTATACACTACTAATGTGTCACTGAATAAAGGCTGGATCTAAGAAGGTTATACCTATTGACCCAACTAGTCAAATAAAAAGTGAAATTTTAAATTGTTATCCAGATATTTAGCTTGCAAGACTTCAAGGTTTTAAAAACTTACAGAGTTTGGAAGTTTGGGAGACTATAATTTTTATCTACGGGTCTAACATATGAAGATATGACATGAATAAAGAATGCAGATTCAGACTTGATGCAAATGTATTTGGTCCTTTAGCATAAGGACCTTAGAGCGATGCCTTTTAAGGGTGAATCATATAGGGAGTTATAGAGGGCTTGCATCCCCTTTCCTGAAGGAGCTGGGATGGAGCAGAAGTAGGAAAGGCGAAAAGGCAAAGCCAGCTTCTCTAGTGTTAGCCCTACTCCTTAGAATGGGGAGGTTAGGACATTCGGAGAGCAAAGGACAAAGCCTGCCTCCTTACCCCCAGCTTCTCTCCTTCTTTACCCCATGGGAAAGTTCCCCTCCCCACTGCCTTGCCTGTCAACCCCCTTGACTGCTCAGCCGAACAGGCCATGGCTCTAGCAGTCCTCTCAAGGCTGAGGCCATGGTTTGCTGCTGTCCACAGACAGCTCGCGTGTAATCCGGAGGTCGTAAGGTCTGCACCTCTCTGTTCTAAGGTTCAGAGAAGTTAAGTGGCCCACACACCACAGAATACTGGCTGGTGGCAGTGACAGAAGGAGAATCCTGATCTTCTGCTTCTCTAATAGGGCTCTTTTCTACACTACATTAAATGGAACGTGCAAGAAGGAGTGCGGGTCACATATAGATATACACACACCCACAAAACAGGTAAACACTGTCCTGCCCCATCCCACACTGTAGTTAGGGGTCGCAGTTTCAAGCAATTTTATTTGCAGCAACCCAAAATAAGTACTTTGGAAACTTCAGAGAAATTTATAGGACCACTTCATATGCTATGAAATTGTACCGTGTGTCATGAATCAAAAAAACGATTAAATAAACTGGGAACGTCATCAAAGTTCCATTAGTACTCATGTTATCTCTGCCTAGAAAAATCACTAGATTAAGTAAATTCTGGAAAAAAAAAAAAACATTTTCATAATCTCCAGTCACCACAATTCTTAGTATATAAACATATGAATCTTATGTGGTTGCTGTCCAGTCTAGACTGATGTTTCAGGCAAAGGGCCACGGCGTTGTCTGCAGAGCCTGCATGAGACTTAATTTAGCTCTCTGCAGGGTTCCCATTCCTACGATGGCGCATGAGTCCACAATTCCTAGGAACCATTCTTAGATAAGAGTCAAGATCAAGACTGGCTGAGTCCTCACTCTGCAGTTTTCCAGCCTCACACCAGTGCGGCAGCCCTTCACAGAGAGTCCTTGCTGTAAAAGCAAAAGGCTGAACGAACAGAACCGACTGCTAAGAGAATCTCCTACACTTGGGGGCGCATTCCTTTATTTCATCAAGGAGATAAAACCAAATAGCTCAAACACATCTCAGTCTTCCCCTGCCAACTCTTCTTTCAATGACAAAAAAGCAATGTTTTCCATACCATGAATAATTTAAAAAATAGGTACTAATGAGATTTACGCAATATTGGGAAAAAAAGGATTAAGACTAGATAATTACATTTCTAGGAGATTTACAGATTTCAACCAGTTAAGCCCCAGGGTATAATTATCTCATTAGTCCTGTGCACTCAGAATAAATATAGAATAGATTGGGTATGACCAGTGAACATCACTTTTTGCCAAAAACTTGTAAAGAACAAGCTGTGGATTCAGAAGGGTATGTAACAAATGTTACCCAAGTGGATTTCATGCTTATGAAAGGCAAGCGGCGCCTGGCAGAGCCAGCTCTCCACGTTCGGAGCCATTCACACATCTGCCACGTTGCCAGCCTCCCAAACAAACCACTTTGTCTCATCCCCATCCTGGGCCTCCACTTCTCCAAGTACTTCAAGTTCTCCGTGTGCCATGCTGAACATACTGACCTACCTCTCCCTCAGGCCTTCTCTGTGGCTTGTTCCTTCATCTGTCCCTGGAAATGAATTTATTCTCATCCATTCCTACTCCTGGAAGTCACAGGAGCAGTGTGAGCCCTGGTGGCCCCTAAAAGTTTAAACCTACTATTTTGGCTTCAATTAGATCCTACTCTGAAAGAGTTCCCGTGAAGAGGGAGAGCTAGGAAAGGCAGAGGAGTTCTGCTTGAGAGAAATACTCATTAAACAAAAAGACTGAAAAAAGAAGTAGCAACTGGTCAGAACTGGTAGCACTCCCTCATCTATAATGACTAACACTGAATGATCCCCTCTATGTGCCAGGCACTCTTCTAAGAGCTTTACTTATGTCGAGTCATCTAATTTTTCTCAACAATGTCATGAGATAAATGCTCCTAAAATCCTCATTTGCAGAGGAGACAATACAAGTACAGAGAAATAAAGTCAATTGTTCAAGATTAGAATGTTGGAGCCAGACAGTCTGCTCAATAATCACAATAAAATTAATTGAACGCTCAGTTGGTTCCAGTACTGTTCGTTATATGCCAGACATCGCGCTATATGTTATATGTATTATCTCATGAAATCTCTACAAGACCCCAGGAAGTAGGTACTCTCATGATGATCATTTATACATTGTCCTTATTTTACATCTGAAGTTTAGAAACATGAAACAAGGGAGCCAGGACCCAGACTAAGGTTAGAGTAAAGAAAGCCTTGGGTTTTTTTTTCTCCTCACTATTGCCTCTACAAAGTTATACCCAGCTAGTCCCTAGAGAGGGTGGGTGGGATGCTTCAGAAGACATGGAGTACCCTGTTATCGGAGATGGACAAGGAGGGGTGAGACATTTACTCAGATGGGGTGGCCTTTTGAAGTCATTTCCATATTTCCACATCTTAGGGATATATCCTTACCTTCATTCACGTTTTTTCCATGTCTTGTGTTCTTTTCCTACCACGTTTCTAATTTTTCACCTTGTGGCTGCAAACTGCCTTTTCTTTTTCATTTTTGTTTTCCCACAATATCTGGGTGCCATGTTCAATAATTCTTGCTGCTGCAGCAGCAGCAGCTAAGAAATTTAGGATTACGGAAGGCCCTGAAAAACAAGTCTGAATTGTCTTCTTACGAAACAGACACTTCCTTGCTGTGTGTTTTCTGCCCAGAGCAAGGATCACGTTGTTCAGACTTGTAATGGACTGGGTGCTCCTAAGACAGCAACACCATCACCACACCCATGCGTTACCTCAGGGGCGTTTGTTTGCTTTTCCTTCGGATTTGGATCTATAGGATGATGTTAGGTCCTTGTATACTTGGAACTTTGTGATCAGTCACCAATTAAGGAGAAAATTGTTCCACAGTGATGGCAAGTCACTAGGTTCTGAATCCATTATTGTAATGGAGTCAGTTTCCCCAAAAGGGAGGACATCAAAACGAGTATAAAAATGATCATAATTAATATCTATTACGCACTTACTGTGTGCCCCTCACCGAGCACTTTACATTTATTGTCTCGTTTAATCCTCACATGCAAAAGACTCTGAAATAAGTACTGAGATCCATCACAATTTACGGGTAAGGAAACTGAGACTTTGGAATATTAAAAAACTCTCCCGGGGTCACACAGCTGTGGGAAATGGAAATAGTATTTTAGAACAACCACTGCCCTTCGAGAAGCCTCACCACCATCCAACACGGCTTCCCACCATCGCAGTATAATCGACTGACTCAGCATCACAAAGCTGCGCCAACACAAGAGCACTGCGGAGGCTGCTCACTAGAACTCTGTGAGAGCCTTCGGAGTGGGAGCAGTTTCTCACCTGAGCTAAGTTCCTGCCACACGGATTGCTAGTCCAAAACGGCCTCGAAGCAATCGGATCCTCACTGGGTAGGATCTTACGGTTCTTCCAAATGCCATCAAATCCATATACTGTGGATTTAAATGCACAGAATATGGCTTAAAGCCCATCTTTCATAGGAGCTTCCTCTCTCCTTATATGCTTATGTCCCGTCATCCTCAGAACTATAATTTGCTGAGCTGGGGACAGGATCTTCTATATACTACAAGGGCCTCATTTTTTTTTTTTTTTTTTGCGGTACGCAGGCCTCTCGCTGTTGTGACCTCTCCCGTTGCGGAGCACAGGCTCCGGACGCGCAGGCTCAGCGGCCATGGCTCACGGGCCCAGCCGCTCCGCGGCATGTGGGATCTTCCCGGACCAGGGCACGAACCCGTGTCCCCTGCATCGGCAGGCGGACTCTCAACCACTGCGCCACCAGGGAAGCCCCTAAAATTTTGGTCGTTTGTTTTTTACAAAATAGTTTTAGGGTATACCTTGTGGCACTGATACCCTAAAACCATGGAAGTCAAGGAAATTTTAAAATATTATACACAAAAGGACAACAACCAACTAGATGGAGGTTTAAACTAAATATATAAAACATTAAGATTATGGCGATAGAGCCAGCAAACTAAAGATATAAGGAATCTAGACTCTAGATTGGCTCGAAATGACAATTTTATGGAATTTTTATCCTAAAACTCCCTTAGAAATGAGCTATGCCATCACCCCCCACTACCAAGTGAGAAAAAATGAGGCCTATTGTGTTGGGGAGACTGGTTTAGGATCACAAAGGTAGTCAGGACCAGAAGCAGGGCCACATTTTGTGACTCTTTGTCAGGCTTGTCACTTACACCACTTACGAGTTTTTGTTTCCTATTTTGTTTTATCCCTGACCTTCTCTCACTTCCTTCATGAAATGATATTTTTCATTAAAGAGCATTCTGGCCCATTTGGCAAGAAATCCACATTCAAGTTCCACCCCTGCCACTAACGTATCGTGGGACAAACTGCCATGGTGCTGGCCCCTTGCTGTAACTTTGCTCAGCGGCCTCTCTCTCTCTGGTTCGTCCCAAACCAAGGGCAATGACTGCATTGCTGACGGACGAACCCTAGAGCACAGGCTGCGTCAACAGGGACAACTGACTCACTGTGAATTTTACAATTTGGGAAGCCCTTGTATCTCAGCCAGTTCCTTTTTAAACACCTGGAAGCTACAAGTGATGTAACATGTTCACTTGGTAACAAGCCAGAGACGAGATTAAATATTGGTCTTTCTCATGGACATTCAGCCAGAAGTCAAACAGTACCTTCCCCCTTTACTACAGTGAAGTAAAATATTTGTGCCTGATGGTTTCGGTGTATTTCATCACCCTAGATTTGATTTTTCCTTTTTTTTTTTTTTTTGCATAGGAACTCTTCTGTCAGAAGAGATCAGTGCTCATCAACTGACGCCAGGGTCCTCACTAGCCAATAGCAGAGACTGCCCTAGATGCTTCTCTTGCCTTCTTCACACCACTGGGGGAGCAGAGGGGACTGCTTCACAAGCGACAGCGAGGAGGAGAGGGGTTTTTGAACTTTTTGCCGACATCAGAAATCTTCTACTGTCTCAGGCAGTGTCCCTAACTACCACTGGAGATGGCACAGAGAGGAGTGCCAGCTGGTAACCCACCTGCTGGCTGGCACTCTGCAACAGGTTCAACTAGTTAAATCCAAGTTAATGGCCAAGCCAAGATTATCCTGACCCTGCACTGGAAAAAAGGTCGAAACCCTGCCGCTGAAAGGAGGTGGCAGGGAGCGTGGAGAGGTGCTTCTGGGTGCGATGATTCTGGCTGAGCAGATGCATCTTTTGCTCACTAGCTCTATCTTACTGGATCATGTTATGGTTTAACTGAGTCCACCAAAAAAGTCGTATATTAAAGTCGTAACCCCAGTATCTCAGAAAGTGATCTTATTTAGAAACAGGGATGTTACAGATGTCATTAGTTCAGATGAGGTCATACTGGAGTAGGATGGGTCCCAATCCAGTGTAACTGGTATCCGTATAAGAAGACGCAGATACACAGGGCGAACACCATGCGGACATGAAGACAGAGACCAAGGTGATGCCTCTAAAAGCCAAGGAATGCCAAAGATTGTCAGGAACCACCAGAAGCTAGGAGAGAGGCATGAAGAGGTTCCTCCCTCCCAGCCCTCTGAAGGAACCAACCATGTGGACACCCTGATCTCGGACTCCTAGACTCCAGGTAATAAATCTCTGTTGTTTAAGTCACCCAGTTTGCAGTACTTTGTTATGGCAACCCTCAAAAAACTAGCACAAAGTTTTGAGAAACTTAATACAAAGCTCTAGCAATCTGTACATTCCAGTAGCTAGCTGCTAAAATAGAAAGTTTATAGAATTCACCATAATCCATATTTCTCCTTATTGCGATACACTGTTTGTCTATTTCTACCCAACAATACCATCACTTGAATGTCTCAAAATAAACTAAAACAACAAACCAAACCACAAGCTCATTAATAAAACTTAGGTCTCTCTGCACAATTCTTTCCAAAGCAGAGCACCATTTCCAAAGTATAGTTAAGACCAGCTAAGGACTGCCCATGACTCAGCTAGTACACTTGATATATATTCTTTCCTGTCCCACAATAAATACTACTGTGTATCTGCTGTATACCAGTCACTATGAAAGGTATTAGAGACACAATAGTGGTCAAAACAGGTAGTCATTGTCTTCACAGTGGCCTATGTGCACTGAGGAAGACAGATATCAATCAATCACTCAAACATACTCAACTATTAACCGTGACAAGTGCAATGAAGGAGAAGTATCACCACACTTTGTACGCAGCTACTTCCCCTATGAACTGTGGACAGACAGAGCGAGGCAAAGCTAGGCATACTCTGTATTCCATGTGAAGCCTGCAATACTATGAGTTTTCTCCCATGAAAAGAAAACACTGAATATTACATTCAGAGAACCAAACCATCCGCCAAAAATAATCATCTTAATAAAACATGGGCCCAAAGCGAAGGAGGGGATAGGTGCTGAAAAGTGGTAAAGAGAAGCAAAGTGGCAAACAGGACATGGAGAGAGTTAAATAAATAGAAAACTCAGGACAAAATGCTGACATCCAGTCCCCCCAGCCCCCCAGGATTCAAGAATAAGGGAGTGAGGACATATGCCCAGCACTGTGAGTGTGGCAGTGGTGAACGGCATGTGGTCAGGCATGAGATTTTGTGCAGTTGAAAGGATCTTACCCGAGATAAAAGCCTACCTTTGTTTGAAGCTCTGTCTTTTTAAACTGGAACATCCCTGTTCAGCATGCTCCTGGCTCTGTGCAGTTGTGAGCACTTGAGGCTGCTGCCAAACGACGTAGCTGGTGACCAAAGAAGCTGCCGAATGCTGCTGAAGACAGGGAAGAAAATCCATTGAATTCATCCCGAACATTGCAACAGCGGCTGCCTCTCTCAATTACTTTGTCAAGTCCCATTATAATTGTAGCTTTGATCACATGCAAGGTTTTCCCACGGGTGGGGATAGAGTCAGGATCCTCAAAGTGCCGGCATGTCTCCCCAGGCCACTGTGGACAGGTCTGCAGCCACTGTGTCACATGCTCTTGGTGGAATTTAACAAGATAAACTGCTTCCTTGGCATTTATATGACACTTAGCATGGGTTGTATTTACACCTCTTGCCTCTTGGTGATGACCAACTTGGATTATCTACTTTGAGATCTCCCAAACAACCTAGGCATAACTGATTTGAAAATACCTTTAAAACAATAAATCCATCACTGTATGAAAACATACACTTCTGTTTTCCAAGATAAGTATTCAGGGATATATGATAGTTGGGGGCTGGGTTAATGAGCAAACAATACCAGTGGGGCAAGGAACTCCATCACGGAACAGAAATAAGCTTGTAGCCCAGCACAGAATTCTACAATGACCCTTGATTCATCCTTGTCTGAGTTTGCATAATTCCAAAGTGTGGTTGTGATAGGTGAAGATGTCAGCCATCCTTAGGTAACTAGTTGCATCACTATGATGCCCAGGTGAATAATGTGAAAGGAAAACTGTTTGGAATGTTATTATGTTAGATGGTAAGGCTTAAGTATGTTTGGCATATTTAGCATCAGATTTGAAAATGGTGTCAAAAGAGAAAAAAGAGAAATATACTGCCTGTGAACAACAAAAAACAGAATGTTCTGGGAATGGGAATTGATGGCTGGTTAGAGCAATGGTTCTCAAAATGTGGTCCTGGGACCACCAGCAACAGCAACACCTGGGAACTATTTGGAAACACAAATTAGCAGGCCCCTCCCTAGACCTACTGAGTCAGAAACTGTGTGTGTGTGTGTGTGTGTGTGTGTGTGTGTGTGTTGAGGCAGGCGGGGGAGGAGGGGATGTCAACAAGCCACAGTCTAATAACCCAGTGATTCTGATGCACACTCACCTTTGAGAACCACTGAGTTAGGGCATGAAGACCAAAGCACATTTAAGAGAAAAACAAAACAGAGCAAACCATTTTCCCCTAAGCCCATTATCAGGGCAGAACTTTAATGACTCCAGGAAAAGAACTCTAATCCTGGAGTCTGTAAATTATTAGGGGGCCTAACAATGTAAACAATCATGATAAAGAGATGAAAAAGTCATTAAAGTAGACAGATGGCTCTTCGGCTGAATGGGTGACAGACCTGATCCCTGTCCTAGTGACATTTGCAGAATTTCTGCAAGTTCACTACAAACAGTGTTTTCATCCCCAGATTCCTCAGTGACTGAAATCAGCCTTAAGCTCAGGCAGCTGAAGTTTTTGTGGTCTGGCAAGTATTTGGTATGACTCCCTTCACCTGAATCTGAGCATTTTCCTTCTGAAACGTTCACTGAGTGAGAAGAATTTGAAAAGGAGTTAATAAAACACATTCTTTGAGGTTGGAAAAATACAATCTCCTCTGATCATAACACGGGTAGGCCAGTACAAGCAAATGACATACAGATAAGAAACACAGAAGACTTCTGAACTGTGTAGTCTTCCAAATTATTATACACACCTGGGGAAATCCCTAGCAGAGGTCACTGGTCAAAGCAAATGTTGAAGGGATTGTAAATCCAGGAAAGAAAAAATATGTTATAATAAAATTGTAGAGTTAATGTGGCTTGTCCAACCTAAAGCTGAATGCCAGAGATATTTCTCCACCCTCCTCACCTCCGCCAAACTTACAAGCAACTCTTAGCTCTGGGATATTAGCAAGAAAGAGTTTTATGTGAATGGAAGTTTCTTTTTCTTTTAAACTCTTTCATTTAGTGTGCACCAAAAAGACACTTGTGTGCTTAAAAGTGACATCCATTTGCTAGTTCAGTTCCCCCAGGCTAGGAAAATAAATGGATGTTTTGGCAAAAGTCTTAACTAGCACTTAAAGTTGGATGCTTGAGAAACACTTTATTCAGTGTTCCGCCATAATGGAAGGTGATGCAAGATTAATTTTAAAAAGGCTGAAAATATTCTAATGAAATTTCTTTTTTGATATGCCTAAATTTTTTTTCAAATACTATTGTGAACCTCATATCTCTACCACAAATACACATTTCAAAAGATCCTTTAAAAAGATCACCCAAAGGTGTTAGCTTCAGAGCCATCAAATCAATTTAATTCCAGCTTGTAGAAGTTGTTTCACTGAAAAACTAACATTTGCTCAGCCAGTCCCAACTCCTTGAGTCCAGGTCCTGATTTTTATCCTAAATTCATCTCTCTCTCTTTTTTTTTTTTGTACAGCAAGGGCAGCAGCCTATAGTCATATCTCTGCCAAAACTTTTGAGGGCACAAGAAAGAAAAGTACAAGAATAGTAATTTAATATTTTCCACCTGTAGATATAACACTTCTTTAGTACTTACTGGTCTCATGCTGGCAAGACTCGTATGATGCTTTTGATGTACCTGAATTTTTAACTTTCCCTACTGTCTTTTACTCATCGCCAAGAATATGCTAATTGTTCATCTCTTGTTTTAAGACAACGCAACTTTAGTCTGGGGTGCCATACCGACTCTATGGATCACCAGCCAAAGCTCTAGTTTAACTTGTTCACTAGTGGTCTTCAAAGCTAAGATGGAAAGGGAATTACAGTTTGGATACTACAGATCTCATGACAGCTACTGATGGGATCAGTCCAGAGAGTTGCTCAAAGGAATTCACAAGTTTGACCTGGCTAAATATCCTTTGGGACTTAAAAAGCTGACCAGTTATTTGAACTGATTCATAGCCAGCTTTACTATGATCTTTTTCTTAAGACTCCCTAGGCAAGTAGCTTTCATGTGATTGAGAAAGCCAAAAACCTCAAAGAGAGGAGGATTCAGGTATCTCCCTCCCGCCCCCACCTCTCTCCCTCCTTCTCTCTCTCTCCCTCCCCCACCCTCTCTCTCTCTCTCTCTCTCTCTGTCACTCTCTCTCACACACACACACACAGTGTCTAGGAACTCAAATTCCAGTGGTGGAGTATTTCTCAACCTCAGAGGCACGGTCCTCTTTTGTTTTGTTCCCTCTTCTTTCCATAATCAACTAAATGGGGTTTGAAAGTAATTGGAGCCACATGGATTGTTGTGCTTCAGATTTTCTCAATTATATAAAACTTACTTTCCTTTCTTCACTTTCCTCTAAATTTGCACTTTTACCATATACATGGTATATGTTGAATCTCATTACAATAGAAACCTTTGAAAGACAGACATCCCAAACTTCTCAATCATGAATATTTTTTTATTTTTTCATATAATACACAATACAATAAGCTTCCCTATAACAAAATTATCTGGACAGTCTTTGGGAATTAGTCTGAAAGAAATTAATA
Source organism: Globicephala melas (assembly GCF_963455315.2). Lineage (NCBI taxonomy): Eukaryota > Metazoa > Chordata > Mammalia > Artiodactyla > Delphinidae > Globicephala > Globicephala melas. Next base: position 155,003,700 of record NC_083315.2, read on the forward strand.
ACCAGAAGTAAACAAATAATCTGAGAAGAAACTAAGTCTTGCCATTGACATAGCACTCATTTTCTTTTTTTTTTTAAATTGGGGTATAGTGGTTTTACAATGTTGTGTTAGTTTCTACTGTACAGCAAAGTGGAGTTCCCTGTGCTGTACATTAGGTTCTCATTATTTGTCTATTTATACCTATTAGTTAGTGTATATATGTCAATCCCAGTCTCCCAGTTCCTCCCACCCCACCCCTTTCCCCCTTGGTATCCATATATTTGTTCTCTACATCTGTGTCTCTATTTCTGCTTTGCAAATAAGATCATCTATACCATTTTTCCATTGTATATATGTACCACATCTTCTTTATCCATTTGTCTGTCGATGGGCATTTAGGCTGTTTCCGTGACCTGGAGCACTCATTTTCTTAATATTGATACCATTCCGTAAGTTCTGAGTATTATTTACTGATTTACTTGGAGATACAATATACAGGAATGTTTTCACGTAAACCTCACTTTGCCCTCCATACTGTCTCCTGGTTCCATTACTAGTTTATATAAATGATTATATCTCCCTTGTATAAAATGAGGCTGTTGGCCTATGTTGTCACTGAATTCTTTTCTGAGCCCCCAAATCTCTGATTCTCCTCTAAGAAGCTCAAAGATTCGCATTCTTCAGGATATTTCATGAACCTTCCCTACCAAGTTCAAACTACTCCATTTAATTCAGGTAAATTCATTCAGTCATTTAACAAACAAATATTGCACATCTACCTATGTGCTAGGCATTCTGCTAGACACTACCCTTAAGAAGTTCATAGTCTAGAATCTTATATGTTTTATATTTGATACATATTTATTTTTAAAGAGGATGTATACACTCTTATGTAGCACATCATCCATTTTGTTTATGTGCATCAGTGCAAATATGCCCAACTTGGTCTAGCACACTTAAAACTAAAGACATCAGACTTCCCTGGTGGCCAGTGGTTAAGGATCCACCTGCCAATGCAACAGACATGGGTTTGAGCTCTGGTCTGGTAAGATCTCACATGCCATGGAGCAACTAAGCCCGTGCACCACAACTACTGGGCCCGCATGCCACAACTACTGAAGCCCATGCGTCTAGAGCCTGTGCTCCACAACAAGAGAAGCCACCGCAATGAGAAGTCTGCACACCGCAACAGAGTTGCGTGTGTTGCCCCTGCCTGCCGCAACTAGAGAAAGACCGCGTGCAACAACGAAGACCCAACACAGCCAAAAATAAATAAATAAATAAATTTATTTTAAAAAAACTAAAGACATCTGAAAGTGCAGAAGAATATTTTATGAGTTTTGGCCCCATTAAACAAAGAGGTTGAGACAATCTATATATTTAGCATAAAAACAAAACATTAACTAATAGTTTATTCAAGCAAATTAAGGAAATACTACAGATATTTTTCTTAAAATTTCCAGGTAAGATAGAAATCAATAATTCAAATCCCTGATTGTGAATACAATTGGAATGAAATTCAAATGAGCTTTGAGGACTATATTTGCCAACAGGTTATTTCTCACTAATCCTTAACAATTACCAATTATTACTTATATTTTGTGCAGAAGTCCAGTATAAGGTTAGATCAATTAGGCAAATAAATTCAGATATCATTCTGATAACTTTTTTAATGAAATTCTAGTAGGTCTTAAAGTCCATTAGTTAGATTTAGAATTCTAATCTAAGTGCTATGAAACCCTATAAAGTGAGCTTATGAGTTAGCTTATCAGCATTCCTAAGTATGTCAGAATATTATCTTTTTATTTTTCCCCATCTATATCTTAGGAAACATAGAGCTGTTCATAGGTATAGAAATTTTAACTACGTCAGATTTAAGAAACACTAGACAAACCAACATGCCTCTGAATATTTCCCCAACCTACAGAAAATCATCTAATTTCTCCATTAAAGGTGGCTTCTTTTGGGTTCAGACACTGAGTCATCAAGGGTGGCCTGATTACAATAATGATGTCCCTTCAGTGAGTGCCTAGTCCATTCTAGACACTGTGGCAAGTGCTTTACATACTTATTCCCCAAAACATCCCTGTAAAATGAAATCTCTTCCCAGATGAAGGAAGTGAAGGTAGAGTGGTCACCTAGCTAATAAGTACTGAAGCCAATATTTAGCCCCTATGTTCTTCCACTGTGCCACCTTGAGTCACTGTATTAAACCATTATCACTTTTGGTGGTCTATCATACAGAATTTTACGATATTACACTTCAAGATAGCTGAAAATTATGAGAGAAATAGTTTTTATTGAAGTACAGTTGATTTACAATGTTGTCTTAGTTTCTGGTGTACAGCAAAGTGCTTCAGTTTTTTATATATATATTTATACTTTTTTTAGTATATATATATATATATATATATATATACATATAGATACTTTTTCAGATTCTTTCCCATTATAGGTTATTAAAAGATATTGAATATAGTTCCCTGGGCTATACAGTAGGACCTTGTTGTTTATCTATGAGAGAAACATTTTTAATAGCAGAGAAAAAATCAAGTGATACATCTGGGGAATGGGGCATTTATCATGGTGATAGTAATAGAATTGGTCTCTTTAGAGAAGAGTGGTAGAAAAAAGGTATACACAAGGCTGCACAATTTTGAGGACATTAATATAACAATAATTATTATAGCTAGCCTTCACTGAGGACTTGACGGTGCCCATTCACTGTCCTAAGTATCACACGTATCTTATCTGATTTAAACTCCCTAGATCAGAGAAGTGTCTCAAATTTGGAGAAATCTCAGGGAATCATGGTGACAGGGAAACTAAGACTTGCCAAACAAACTTTGTCTACTTCAAGGACATTCCTTTTAGAAAGCTACCTTGAAAAGCCACCTTGTGATTATCTGGACACATCACAGGCTTCTAATCTAGGACCTACAACCTTAAAAAAAAGTGCTTATAATAGCCATTCTAATGGGTATGAGGGGATATCTCATTGTGGTGTTGATTTGCATTTCCCTAATAATTAGTGCTGTTAAACACCTTTCCATGTGTCTGTTGGCCATCTGTAGGTCTTTGGAAAAAAAGTCTATTCAGCTCCTCTGCCCATTTGTTAATTGGGTTGTTTTGTCGTTTTTGTTGTTGTTGAGTTGTATGAGTTCTTTATATACTATTTTGAAGGGTATTATGCTCAGTGAAATAAGTCAAATAGAGCAACACAAAAACTATATGATTTTATATATTTTTTAATATGTAAAATACTAAATTAAAAAGCAAACAAAACAAACAAGAACCAAAACAAATGCATAGACACAGAGAACAGAGTAGTGGCTACCAGAAGGGAAGGAAGTGGGGAGAAGGCAAAATGGGTAAAGGGGGTCAACAGTATGGTGATGGATGGAAACTAAACTTTTGGCGGTGGTGAGCGCACTGAGGTGCACACAGAAGTAAAAATAAAATATTGTACACATGAAACTTACATAATGTTATAAACCAATTTAAAAAGTACTTATATAATGAGCAGGGACAGATCCAGGTTTGTTAGGCCTAAAGTTTATGTAATTCGGGGGTCCTTATTTTTAAAAAACACACAAAATTGTGAATACAAAATTGTTTGTGAAACCACACAGTGGTTATAACTAGTCGTGGTTAGATTAGCTTATATTTTCAAAATTTACAAACACATGTGATCATGTGAACACACTGTAAGAGCTCTTGCCAGAGACTTGGAAGGGGTTTGTGTGAGGGGTCTTAAAGCTTGAGTCTCACCGGATTCACTGCCTCTCACACTGAACAAGAGTGAAGTGAGTACCTTCAGCAGAATGTTGAAAAAGTAGTCGTCAATGAAGTTGTAAGTGGAGGGAGGATATCCTTCAAATTAACCACTTGCAGCCCATCAATTTAACAAAATGAACTTTATAACCGGTAGATCTTGGGAACTGAGATAAACGTTGCAACTGATCATCCAGCTGGAGACTGAGGCACATGTAATCAGGTTCGAAAGTGAGGGTAAAGGTACTTGACTGGCAGAATGACAGGGGCTTATTGTTACACTCCTTAAACCCCTTCTGGGAAGCAGCAACCACCTCTCCCGCCTGAATGTGTCAAAACACATCAGAGCGTTAGACAAACAACTCAGACGTTTCCCACATTTCCATTCTTGTATATTGACCCAAGGGATAGGGAGCAGCAAGGCCTGGTGAGGCAGTGAGCATCCTGTTACACATGACCCTCCCAACAGTGCACAATTCATTTCTTGAATTGCTATCACACCCTGGGCCCCTTTGTTTCTCAATAACAGACTCATTTTTCCCTCCACCTTGTAAAATCCACTTAGAAGAAATTTAATGCAGTCAGAGAGCATTAAAAAAAAATTCCTTAGTGGGACCACCCATTAATAATGTTACCCTAGAAGAGATAAAGAAAAATGAAGTATAGATACAAGAATCAAAGAGATCAGGTGAACCAGATGCTAATGGCTTTCATAGAGAATGACCTAATGAAATGCACTGGCATGGTTTTCCTTTCAAAAGCAATCTTGAAATGAAAGAAAAATATCTTAGGCAGGCTGAAACATACATTTTTAGATGATGGACACAGACTGACTTCCTTATTTGCACCCTTAGAGTTTTCGGAAGGCCAAAGAGATTGAACCCTTCCCTGCTGTTTATTTGATTTGGTCTGAGTTGAAGCCAAGAGATGTGGTGATGGAAGTTTTGGAAAAACAATTAAAAAGAAATGTATGCAGTGGTTTTTCTGGGATCCTAATTAACTGGCCCATTTCTAGGTAACATTAGGGAAGTTGTGGGCAGTGATTATTATCTCTTTAAAGTCCTAATTAAAACGTTGAACTGTAAGATAGAATGTCTTCAAAGCTGCATGTAATTTGATTGTGTTGGCTTACTGGGAAAATGGCCTTGGAAATACAAATAAACCAGCCACTAAAAAGATCCCAGAAGTCCAGGCTTTATTCCAGAAGTATAATCTGTTGAACCAATAGCATTTCATAACTAACCACTCACCAAGTGGTAGACATCCAAATGTCAAAGCCAGTTTCATAACACGGTTAACACGTAACATGCTGCACAAGAATGCCTCGCCACAGCACACTTGGGTTTCAAAAGGGTGTTTGGGGTTAGTTCACCTACAAATTCTTATCAGCCAGCTTTAAATGTTCTCATTTGATGAGTTTCAGAAATGGCTGGCACCCTATCCACTTTTTAATTAGCTCTAAAAGAATTCCTGCATACAATGGCAGATTTCTGTTACTCTCAAGCATTAAGATCACAGGCAGACTGGAATCCCTATCACATCTCTGCATGACCATTGGTAAAGCTGTCCTTCACTTAAGAAGGTAATGACACTTAGGAATGCAAATAACAAAAAAGCCAGTCAAAAAATGGCTTCAACAATAAACACTCCTGTTGTATATCAAGTACAGCAGTTGATTCATACGGCATCTCAACAACGTCAACAATGATCCACTTGCCATTTTTCCACACTGCCACTCTCAGTATGCCAGCTGCTCCCCTCACTGTCACACTTTGTTTGCATGAGCTCCAGCATCACCCCCTCATATAACCACATCCAAAGGGAGAGAAACAGGAATGTTGCCTTTCATGCATATCCTTTTATCCTTTTCTGGACACCTCGCAGCAGGCTTGCCATAATATTTCCTTGCCCATAATTGCATCACATGCCCACGCCTAAACCAAACAGTGTCAAAGGGAACTACTACGACTGGATTTGCTTAATCAAGGCTCATCTTCTACCCCCACAGCTAAGGGGAAATCCAGTCTCCCTGATGCACATGTCATACTGATGCTGCAAAACAAATCATAATTCTCTTTGCAATGGAAAAAAATGGAACAGTGTCCACCCCAGAGGTAGCATGTCTATCGCACCACTGGCAGTAGGGTTGAACACTGAGTTGCATTTCCAGTGATGGGCAGATTTACTGACACGTTCACTCATATTCTCTCTTCTGTCCCCACTCGTGGCAACACTTATACAAAATACCTAGTCGAGAGCTTTGGCCATGAATACGAAAAGAAAACTATTCACACCTTAGAACTCATCCATTCATTCACTTGTTTATTCACAAATGTAGTTTGAGCATCTACTAGGTGATGGGCGCTGTATTAGAGATATAACAAGAACAAGTGAGACATGGTCTCTAACATCAGAAAGCTTATAGCTGAGTGGGGAGAATACATAAAGGCAAACAGGCAGAATAATATCATAATCCCTGATGGGGAAAACACAGTACAGTAAAGTACCTGAATACTATAGTATCATAAGTGCTTTGATAGCAGAAGTCCTGGGCACTATATAGATGCACAGAGAAGATGTACCTCACCCAGTCTCCTAGAGGAAGAGATTCCTGAGGTGAGAAATGAAGAATGATATGAGGATGGGTTGTAAATAGAAAGAGTTAAAAGGAGACTAAATGAACCCCACAGCCTTGGCCCTCATCTAATTAATACTGAGTAATTATTTCAAAACTTCTCATATATATACACCACTAATTTCTCAAGGGTACCTATACCACTAAAACAGGGATTCTTAATTTGAGGTACATAGATGTAATCCAGAAGATTAATGAATTTGGAGAAGAAAAAATACATCTTTATTTTCATCAGCCTCTAACTGAAATTTAGCATTTTCTTCAATAACAAATATGAGCAAAAAAACCCCACAGTAGTGTTATCATCACCCACGACTTTGGTAACAATAGAAATCATAGGTATTTCATATTACCCTACAAGATGATGCAGATGTATTAAAAAAGTGTTCAAAATTGTGGCACTTAATGACTACTGCTAGATATTGTTTTTAAAGCATTTATTTTAAAGAACATGATTGCTTTTAAACATTTTGACTGCTGTATTTCAACATAATTGGCTTCCTTTTTGATTCTATATATTTTATTTTATGCATCTAAAAGCAATAGTCTGAGAAAGGGTTCATAGATTTCACCAGACTAATAGGGGTGCATTTCTTCCCAGGTCAGACTCAGTACTTGTACATGAGAGAATTGTGAAAGCTATGAATTTAACTTTTGCTGTAATTGTGCCTTATGCCCAATTAAATTTTTTTTTTTTTTTTTTTTGGCGGTACGCGGGCCTCTCACTGTTGTGGCCTCTCCCGTTGAGGAGCACAGGCTCCGGACGCGCAGGCTCAGCGGCCATGCCTCATGGGCCCAGCCGCTCCGCGGCATGTGGGGTCTTCCCGGACCGGGGCACGAACCTGTGTCCCCAGCATCGGCAGGCGGACTCTCAACCACTGCGCCACCAGGGAAGCCCTGCCCAATTAAATTTTGTATTTGATTCTCAGCAATGATAGCCCAGTGGCTATAAAAAATATTATTTTAGGGCTACAATAAAGGTCCCTGAGTCTCTGGGTTTGTTGTTTTCTTTCTGTAGGAACTTCAGAACAATCAGAAAATCTACCCCACACAAAGTCCTTGGAGTCGTCATTACCATCATAATGGTCAGCTTCTTAGGCATATGCTGTAGTAGGCATTTCACCACAATCAACATTGGTGATAATTTGATTAAATGAGATGTGACTGCACGCCATGGATTACTAGTACCTAATTTCAGCATTGTATTCAAGTACAAAAACATGACCAAACCAATCCTCAAATCCCCATTTGGAGTGTCCATTTCCCGGGACCACATGTGGAACCAATATTTGTATCAGTCAGTGTCCAAGCAGGATCTAGAAACCACATCAGTTATATGAACAGAGAGAATTTAATATAAAAAATTTTTAATTTTTATTGTAAACTAAAAAGGCAAGACTAGAACACTGTGGCGAGGTTCAGTAAACTTGTTGTACAAAGAGCTAGATAGTAAACATTTCAGTCATATGGTCTCCATTGCAAGTACTTGACTCTTATAAAGCAGCCATAGATAACACAAACACACATTTGCCTGCCACTGCATTAAGGGATCATGGAAGTATCAGTAGCAGGAGGCAGCCACACACCTTCGCCTAGCAGAACAAATAGGAGAGGCTGGAATTTTAAAAATCCCGGATCTAGAGGAAAGACCCAGTGGAGATGAAATTCCGACTTCTGAGAAGGTGCTAGCTGGTGCTGCTATCTCTGAGGTGGTACCATAACCCAACTCTGCCAGCGCTGGAAAATCTGCAAAATGAATTCAGCTGTTGTTATGGGAAGATAATGCTGATGCAAAGGTGAAGAAGTATGGCACGGTCATAGGAAATAAACAGGAAGCCCGTATACAACAGACAGGAAGGAAAAACATCCCTTCTCCCTCCCCCCGCCTTGCCATCTCCCTCTAGTGGCCTCCTTTGGTATAGCCTAGTAGAGAGCCAAGTGCCATGCTGAAATGTGGTATGGAAAGTATTAGCTTCACCATCACAAAGTGGTGTTTAGAAGAGTGGGCTTGGAACTAAGAAACAATAGCTTTATACCTGGCACAGGAGTTGCCTTATAAGCTTCACAGACTGCTAAAGGATACTCAGTATATAAAAACCAGTTCAGAATGAACTGGCTCAACTTTTACATGAACTCTGATTACTGAATAAGCCTATTAAGTCGTCTACCTGAACTCCTTACCTCAGTAAACATTCATTTTTACCAAAAGAGTATTAAGAAGTATTGTCTCCCTTGTTACCAATTTGAAAGAAGAGAAAAAACTATAATCAGTAAAGGCAATGACTCTATTCAGGTCACTTTTAAAAAAGGAGAAGGCACCAAAGCTGAGGCTGGTTCTCCTGCTATTATAATTACCACTTCCGGGCATATACAGATGGTACCATAAGCTCTTCAAAAGCTACTGGGAAATTAAAAAGAATACTAAATTAATGGAGCATTTTTAATAAAATAGTAATGTTTTTTAATGGAGTCCTTCATTGCTATGGGTGGCAGAAATGGACTGGAGACAGAGAGATGATAATTAGTTAGCTAATTTCTTTATAGAAACTAGTCTTTGGTAAAAAGGACCACACATTTTTTGCCCTAGGATAATCTCCACTATTAATAATGATAGGGATTCTGAGGAATAAAAGAAAATAAAGTACACTCCAGGTTGACATGCCATGGTTGGAGGATCCATCGAATATTCCAGATTCCAATTTTCCCAAGGATGTTTACACCAAACAACACAGCAGACCATGTGATATTTGGAATTTTTTTCCCTATCTCTCATGCTGTGTCTTTGAAGAAAGAAAAAATAAAACCTTTGCAAAATTATATTACCCTCTTGAAACTATCTCTGATTAGTATCATTCAAGGCTTGATCACTTCCCTATACCTTGCATCACTGTGACATTTTTCTTTTTTAATATGGTTTCTTCCTCAGTCACAATCAGAGGCTGTGCTAACTGCTCGGTGCCCAGCATTGCCTGAGGTACTATAGGATGCTCAGAATGGCTCCCATTGTCAAAGTGTTTACTATATGGTTTGGAAAGCAGAATGGAAACATATGAAACTACTGGATTCAACAGAATGTTAAATGAGGTCATTTCTTTCCCAGCATCCTAGTTAACAGGCTTATATCTTGGCAAAGAGAAAATGAAGAAACATTCATGAGCTGAAGTATGTTGCCCAAGGTTTTAAATTAAAAATATGATTTAGACCAGGCCTTGAAGGATAAGTAGAATCTAAACCAAGGAAAGTGGAGCTCAGGAAACAGCTGAGCAAAAGCACAGAAGCAAAAATAAAAATTCTGACTTAAGTGACACAAAGGCTTATGATTTGCAAAAAGAACTGTGTGAAATAAGGTTCATAACAGTTAATGGAAGCACTCGAAAATGGTTAAGTATGAACTTGAAGCAGGAACTTCAAGTAGGCAGGATCACACATGCTGAAAGTGGGGTTTTGAAAAGATTGATCGTAAGTATAAAAAACAGTTAAGCAAAAAGAGGGCAGGCCTTGTAAAGGATGTCAAACAGGGGTCTACTCTAGCGGCCCAGGCATACGTAGGTAATAATCCTACTAGAGTAGTAGCCATGAGAATAAAGAGTAAGACTCTTGGAATCCAGAAATTGAGGTCACAGTGGAAGCTACATACCAGTAGTTGACTGCTTTGATAGCAAGTTTCTCAGCACCCTGGGTCCCCTTCTAGGCCATCAGCCTTACCATGTCCCTTCCCAGCCTCATATGTCGATTGCTCCAGGATCCAAAGACAGCACCGTGCCCCTGGAGGGTGACGATGAACTCTTCTGAGGGTCATGCTGATCCTGCTGACACACAGCTTTTAGTCTTTTTGGCAGTGTTTCCCCACATGGTGTTTACAGATCCTAATAACTCCTAGAACTCTTCCTTTCTTTCCCCTAAACCGAGGGAATGATTATCCTTCCTGCTTTATGATTTGATGGAAAACCAAGGGACACAGGAGAGCATAGCTGATCCCTTCATGCTTTCTTCTCAAACCCCCATCTTATCCAGAACATCTGGCTCTTTGCACAACAGGATACATTCTTGTCTTACCTGACTTTTCTAGTCACTACCCTCATAGCTCTTCTACAGTATCTCCACATATTATATAGGTACTCAATGTTTTGGTTTGGTCTTGGTCTTAAGCAGTTTAGTTATATAAGGCTGTGCAATACATTTTTATACTATATCATTATAAGCTTGTTTTAGTCTATTTTTTTTAATTTATTTAATTTATTTTATTTTTGGCTGTGTTGGGTCTTCATTGTTCCACGCGGGCTTTCTTTGGTTGCGGCAAGCAGGGGTTATTCTTCCTTGCTGTGCACGGGCTTTTCATCGCGGTGGCTTCTCTTGCTGCAGAGCACGGGCTCTAGGCGCTTGAGCTTCAGTAGTTGTGGCACGCAGTCTCAGTAGTTGTGGCTGGTGGGCTCTAGAGCACAGGCTCAGTACTTGTGGCACACTGGCTTAGTTGCTCGGCGGCATGTGGGATCTTTGCGGACCAGGGACCAAACCGGTGTCCTCTGCATTGGCAGGCAGATTCTTAACCACTGCGCCACCAGGGAAGCCCTAGGTGTTGACATTTTGCATCTCAATAAGTGAAAGTAAACATGCTAATCTTTTGCATGTTTACATTTCTTGCTAAGGTGCTAGAGATGCAGAAGTAGGTGTCTTGATAAGAAACTTTAGAATTTCTAAACTTGAAAAGGCATGGAATTTACTAACAGGTGAGTAAAATTTCATAAGAGCATCTTTTCTTTAATATGTGCTAAGAGATAAATTGTATATAGGCACAAACCCTCAGGATTTGAAATGTCACATTTTGAAAAGGCTCCTACAGTATTCCTTGGAAAATAACTTTAAAGGAAAACAGAAACCAATCTGAAGATGCTTCTCTCTTTTTTTTAAACAGTGTCATTTATTCTTTAGCACAGCAATCCCAAAACAGTAATTTATAATATTGTACACTCTAGTCTCCGACTATTCACAGTTAATAACCATTATCTTTTCCTGTTTGATTCACCAGGCATAGATTTTCATGAATTTTCTCTCCTAGTCTTTCAGATGGTTCCTCCCCTCCCATTCTTTAAATCAGCTTGTTCCTCATAGTATCCTACCTCTGAAATCTGTCTACTAAACACACCCAATTTCTCAATTTGTGTGTATCTAGTTGCAAGATTTTGTTACTACCTGTGATGACTGTTTAGACAAGCAAAAGATATTCATTCAATCCATCTATAAACTTACAAGAAATTAAATTTTACCAACTACATTTGCTTATCAACCCTGCACTATTTAAACAGTGTATTCTTAAGGGCTAAGTTCCTGATATGCCCTTCTCTGCCTGGATTAGAAAGGAAAAAAAAAGATGGCTTGAAATATCTTTGATAATTAGAAGTAATAAATGTAAAATAAGAGTTGGATAAAGAGAATATACAAAAAAATTTAATGTTATCAAAATGTGTGTATATAGTAGTTTTATATAATAAAGGCATATAGAAGGAAAATAATCAAATCATCTTAGATATATCAGGGGGGTTTAAGAATGAATACTTTGTTGCAAAAAAATATCCAGTCATTTAAATATTCTCCCTAATCACCTTCAGGTGAATGGTCCTGTTGTAAGTATCCTGGGTAGCCTATGGAGATACCCAGTAGTAGGCTCTTCTCTAAAAGAATCTGACAATTCAGTTGGAGAGAAAAACAAGTAGAATAAATATTAAATTAAATTAGAAAAATCTATCACAGGTGCATAACTTTTGACCCAGATATGTTATTTCTCAGATTTTGGCCCAAATAAACAATGATGTATAAAACCATATGGGTTTATAGAATAATTTTTAGAATAACTAATCTTGGATAAATGACAAGATAATTTTAAAAGGTGGCCACATGCAGTAAAATGGTATGTAGCCACTACAGTGGTATACAAAAGACAATTTAATGACAGAGAACTGTTTGTGGTATGTTGGGTGGAAAATCAGGCTAAAAATGAGCAAACCTGATATGATCCCCTTGGTGTGAAAAATATACAAAAGGTCATCTACATAAAACCCACAACTAACATCATATTTAACAGTGTTAATGAAATTAGAAACTAGACGAGGGTGTCTGCACTTTCCACTTCTCTGCAGCATTGTAGTCGAGGTCCTAGCCAAGGCAATTAGATAAGAAAACTAAATAAAAGGATCCAGATGGGAAAGGAAGAAATAAAGCTACTTCTATCTGCCAATGACTTAATCTTGTAAATAGAAAATCCTCTAGGAATCCACTAAAAAACTATTAGAGCTAATCAATGAGTTCAGCAAGGTTGCAAGATATATCAAAATATGAATATTATTTGTATTTCTATACAGTAGCAATGACCAAATAAAAAATGAAGTCAAGAAAATAATTCCATTTAAAATAGGATCAAAAAAATATTTAGGAATAAATTTAACAAAGGAAGTACAAACACTCTAAAAACTACAAAACATCATTGAAAGAAATTAAAGACCTTACTCAACAGGAAGACATTTGTTTTCATGGACAATATTTATTGTTACAGTTGCAATACTCCCCAAATCGATCTACAAATTTAATGCAATCCCTATCAAAATACCAACTGAATTCTTTGCAGAAATGGAAAAGCTAATCCTCAAATTCATATGGAAATGCAAGGCATGCAGAACAGTCAAAACAATCTTGAAAAAGAAAAACAAGGGACTTCCCTGTAGCGCAGTGGTTAAGAATCCACCTGCCAGTGCAGGGCACACGGGTTTGATCCCTGGTCTGGGAAGATCCCATGGAGCAACTAAGCCCATGCGGCACAACTACTGAAGCCCGCGCGCTCTAGGGTCCATGTGCTGCAACTACTGAGACTGCGTGCTGTAACTACTGCAGCCCACATCCCTAGAGCCTGTGCTCCACAAGAGAAGTCACTGCAATGAGAAGCCTGTGCACCACAATGAAGAGTAGCCCCTGCTCACCACAACTAGAGAGAGTCCGCATGCAGCAACAAAGACCCAACACAGACAAAAAGAAAAGAAAAACAAAATTAGAGGACTCACATTTCCCAATTTCAAAACCTATTACAAACATATATTAAACAATGTGGTACTGTTGTAAGCATAGACAAATGGAATAGAATCAAGAATCCTGAAATAAACCCTTATATTTACGATCAATTGATTTTTAGTAAGAGTGCCAAGGGTTGGACCATATATACATATATCAATACATCACACTATACACAAAAATTAATGCAAAATGAATCAAAGATCTAAATGTAAAAGCCTAAACTATAAAACTCTTAGAAGAAAAGATAGGAGTAAATCTTCATGCACTTAGATTAGGCAATGGTTTCATAGATATGACACCAAAAGCATAAGCAGCAGCAACAACAAAAATAGATAAATGGGAAATGTGCCATGTTTTGGTTAGTTTTCTGTTTGTTCTCTGTTTTTAATTTGTTTCCTTTTTCTTGTGTTCTTGTGGGTTTCTGTAAGTTTTTAGAAACCCATTTTAATTTATCTATAGCATTTTTTAGTTTCTTTGTTCAGATTTGTTAATGGTTGCTCTAGGTATTACACTGTATATACGTAACTTATCACAGTCTACGTGGTATTGTCGTTCTACTAGTTTAAGTGATATATAGAAACCTTATCTGGATTTACATCTTTATCCTCCCCCACTTATAACTGTAATAAATATTTCCTCTACATATACTTAGAGCCATATCAGACGGTGTTGTAATTTTGTTTCAATCATCAAACAATTTCTGCTTAGAAAACTTCCTTTAGTCTTTCATTTAGGGTAGATTTGATGGCAACAAATTCTCTTAGTTTTCCTTCATTTTAAAATGTCTTGATGTCTCCCTTCATTCTGGAAGTGTGTTTTCTCTAGGTATGCAATTTGGGGGTGTAAATTCAGATTCCTAGGCCCTGAGCATTGCATGGGAAAGAGAAACTGCACCCTTAAATTTTAAAAGGTCACAGACTTTTCAGTGGTAATCAGTGAAGCCCACACCTCTGAAAGCCTAGTTGGCCTTGCATAACACCTGTAAATAAGGACAGAGTCCCAATAATAACCCAGCATGAATGTACCACTATCTCTGTGGTATCGAAACTTAGGGTCAGATTTAATTTGGTTTGATTTAAAGGGAATAAAGTAATATTATATGCCTTGCACACTTAGCTTTGTAAAATACAATTTAAATCTCTTATGTAGTTTTTATTTTTACCTAATAAAAGAAACAGGAAGCTTTGATCCCAGAACAATTATCCTTATGCCTTCCTTTTATTTTTTTCTAATTTGTACATTTAATTTCTAGATCACTGTAGCCTTCTGTGATAACTGTATGCTCTTGGTTTTAAAAAGCACATCTAAAATAAGTCAGATTTTCTTACAGAGCTAGCATTACACACTGTGGAACTACTTTAGCCTGGGCCCCAGTGTTCAAAGGAAATTTATCAAAGGGGACATGGGTTTCAAGTGTGATGTTTCTCTCACCTTGTAGTGGAATGTCATCTGTGACTTTAAAGGTAAAAATTCCTCCTTTTATACTCTCTATTCCCTCTGTGGTCTGGGAAGTGCAGACATTGCCTAGACAATGTGAATCTACTTTTGTAGTTTTACAGACATAGTGGACATTATTGGTTCTACCTGAGATTTCTGGTGTACCGTGTTCTCTTCCCAAGGCTGCATTTTCTACAGTTATTTCCTGAGTCGTCCTGAGACTACCATTCTCTTCTTCTGCTTAAAATCTTTTTAAAGCTATTTTTGGCTCTCATTATTTCTAGTTATTTTCTCAATTATTAATTTTTTTAAAATGTGGGTGCCCCAAAGATACCAGAGTTATAAATATACTCCTGACTATCAGATATTTATCTCAAGGCTAAGTCTGTCTCTGTCTCCCTGAGGTCAGAACTATATAACCTCTCCTGCTACATACGGAAATCTCCTTGGGGATGTAGCAATTGTACCTCAGACTCAATACTTTCAAAACCAGACTCTAACTTTTCCATTAAAATCAGTATCCTCCTATGATCCTCATCTCAGAAAATGGCACTATTGTTTATCTAGCCACGTATCCAAGCTATCTCCTCACCCACTTCTAAATCAAACTGTTACGAAGACTTAAAACTTAAATATCATACAAAATTCTTCTCCCCTTCCATCCCCACTGCTACTTCCTTGGTTTAGCTTCCAATCATTTCTCATCTAAACATACTACTACTTTTACTGCTATTTCCCCTCTCCCTCCTTGTGCTACTACTGCTACTACAGCTACTAATAATAGTGCTAATAAAATACTATAGTAATAAGAGCCAACATTTATTGAGCACTTTCTATGATCCAGTGCATAACATGATTTGATTGGCACTCAATAAATACATGTGATTGAATAAGAGAATTCCTGTGGACTGAATTCCTGAAATCAAGAGTTGATTAAAATTAGTTACAATTAATTTCTACTAGCTTGTACACATCAGAAGTCAGCAACTTCTAAAACAATTCTCAAAGTGAGGTCCCAGCATAAGCAACACCTGGATACTTGTTAGAAATGCAAATTATGGAGCCCCATCCCAGACCTAGAGAGTTAGAAACTCTAGGGGTGGTGCCCATCCATGCATTTATTAGCAAGTTCTCCAGGTGGATTTGAAGTATAATAAAGGTTGAAAGCAGCTGTTCTTTATATATATATATATATATATATATATATAAAAAATTTATTTATTTATTTTTAAATTCATTTTATTTTTGTCTGCGTTGAGTCTGCGTTACTGCATGCAGGCTTTCTCTAGTTGTGGTGAGCAGGGGCTACTCTTTGTTGCGGTGCATGGGCTTCTCATTGCGGTGGCTTCTCGTTGCGAAGCACGGGCTCTAGGTGCGCAGGCTTCAGTAGTTGTGGCTTGCGGGCTCTAGAGCGCAGGCTCAGTAGTTGTGGCACACGGGCTTAGTTGCTCCACGACACGTGGGATCTTTTTGGACCAGTGCTCGAACCCGTGTCCCCTGCATTGGCAGGCAGATTCTCAACCACTGCGCCACCAGGGAAGCCCAAAGCAACTGTTCTAAAGCAATGGTTTGCAGACTTGGCTGAACGTTAGAATCACCTGGTGTTGTTTGCGAGTGTGTGTGTGTGTGTGTGTGTGTGTGTGTGTGTGTGTGTGTGTGTGTGTGTGTGTGTGTGTGTGTGTGTGTGTGTGTGTGTGTATTATTGACTGAATATTTGTATCTGCCTAAAATTCATATGCTCAAGCCCTAATCTCCAATGTGATGATATTTGAAGGCAGAGTTCTTGGGAGATAATTTGGTTTAGATGAATTCATGAGGTGGAGCCCGTTCTCATGATGGCATTAGTGTCCTTATAGGAAGAGACTGAAAGACTAGACCTTTCTCTGTCTCCCCCTCTTTTCTCTTCTCTCCCCCTCTCTCTCCTTCTCTTCCTCCCCCCACCTTCTCCTCTCCCTCTCCATCATCCCCCACCACCAGGTGAGAACACAGAGAGAAGGTGGGCTATCTGCAACCCAGGGAGAAGGTCCTCACTAGAACGCGACCATTCTGGCACCCTTATCTTTGACTTGCAGGCTCCAGAACTGTGAAAAATAAATGTTGCTGTTTAAGCCACCCAGTCTATGGTATTTTGTTATAGCAGGCTAAGCAGACTAACACGGTGGTTGGACCCATACATACATATACATATATATCAATCCTTGGTTTATCCTCAAAGAGCCTAATATAATTGGCATGGCACAAGCACTGGTATTTCCTGGAACTCAGAATGCTTGGGGGTAAGTCTCAGAACTCCCACGTTTGTTCTAAGAAGCAGCTTATGTTCTGAAGCTCACAGATTTTTACTATTCCCCAGAGCAGTGCATTTTCTTCTTCTCTCCCCTTCATCCTTCACTTCCTTATTTTGGACGCACTGTGTGCTGGGATAAAAAGAACATGGACTTTGAAGCCAGAGACACAGATCTTGTACATATCCCAGCTCTACCGCTTAATGGCTTTGTGAGCTGGAGAAAAGTCACTTAGCCTTTCTTAGCCTCAGTTTCTTATCCAGAAAAAGGGGGGTGGGGTGGATAATGGGATAATACCTACTTTCCAAACAATGTCAAGATTAAATTAAATTAAGATAATGTATGTAAAATTCTAGCATAGCATATAATGCAAAGAAAATGCCAGTTATCTTATAAATAAGCCTTCCTCTTAAAGATCATATTATAAATTTAAAGGCTTCCCCAAATTCCATAATCATAACAAAAAATAAAAGGGATATTTTTGTCATTTCTGACATGTGCATATTTTTTGATAGTTTTTAAATTAAATAATTTAATTTTTAGTTTTTAATAATTAATTTTTATTTTTGGCTGCCTTGGGTCTTTGTTGCTGTGCGCGGGCTTTCTCTAGTTGTGGAGAAAGGGGACTACTCTTCGTTGCAATGTATGGGCTTCTCACTGCTGTGGCTTCTCTTGTTGTGGAGCACGGGCTCTAGGCGCACGGGCTTCAGTAGTCGCAGCATGCAGGCTCAGTAGCTGGGGCTCACAGGCTTAGTTGCTCCACAGCACGTGGGATCTTCTCAGACCAGGGAATCAAACCCGTGTCCACTGCATTGGCAGTCAGATTCCTAACCACTGCGCCACCACGTAAATCCCTAGAATTACTTTCTGAATTGGAAGCAATATCTCTGATCAACCAATATAATTCCTGCCTCATAGAGATGAGAAAACTGAATCTAGAGACTATATAAGTGACCCAAGTTCACACAGCTGGTTGGTAACAGAAATGGTACTAGACAACAGACATCTTGAATGTGAGATGGTCTTTTCTCACTAACCCATGTCAGACCTCAGTCCAGTTCTAGTTTCAGGTGGATCACTCCTATGCATGGAGAGGTAGGCATCACTGTGCCGTTCTCCAACAACCTTCTTAGTGCCTCTCATATTTTTTGTGCTATTCTAAATATTTTCTTTCATCATGGTCTTAAAGACTGTCTTTTCAACTCATTACCAAGTTCTCAGAGGTTGCTCTCCATTTGCTCCCTGACTACTCTCCTCACCTTTTAGCACAGTGTGGAAGCTTATGGTACCCTGTTTACTGTTCTTCTGTACCCCATTGGAGGATATCTTGGTATTTCAGCCTTCCCACTCTGCAATGAAGAGCTGCTTCATTAAGCAACCTAAGTGTCCATCAACAGACGAATGAATAAAGAAGATGTGGCACATATATACAATGGAATATTACTCAGCCAAAAAAAAGAAACGAAATTGAGTCATTTGTAGTGAGGTGGATAGACCTAGAGTCTGTCATACAGAGTGAAGTAACTCAGAAAGAGAAAAACAAATACTATATGCTAACACACATATATGGAATCTAAAAAACAAAAATTGTTCTGAAGAACCTAGGGGCAGAACAGGAATGAAGACGCAGACATAGAGAATGGACTTGAGGGCACGGGGAGGGGGAATGGTAAGCTGGGACGAAGTAAGAGAGGAGCATGGGCATATATACACTACCAAACGTAAAATAGATAGCTAGTGGGAAGCAGCCACATAGCACAGGGAGATCAGCTCGGTGCTTTGTGTCCACCTAGAGGGGTGGGATAGGGAGGGTGGGAGGGAGGGAGACGCAAGAGGGAGGGGATATGGGGATATATGTATATGTATAGCTGGTTCCCTTTGTTATAAAGCAGAAACTAACACACCATTGTAAAGCAATTATACTCCAATAAAGATGTTTAAAAAAATAAAGTTGCTTCATTAGACCAAAATCCTGATAAAAATGGTGATCCTTTCTTCCAGAACAAGCATGCATGCACAAAATAGGCTATATTTCTTGTTAATTTTCATACAAATTTCTATTAGTAGAGAAAAACATGCTTCAGTATGTTTAGATTTACATTTATTTTTGGCACTTCCTTCATAGTAGAATTGTGTACTGTGGAATATCCAGGTCCCAGCAGACAACGTAAATATAAGTTTGTTAGTCTTTCTTCCTTTCATCTCCCTCTCTCTCTCCCTCTCTTCCTCCCTCCCTTCCTTCCTTCCTTCCTTCCATCCTCCCCCAGCTTTTCCTTTTTTAATTTTATTTACCCTGACAGAAAGAATTCCCATCTTCTCTGGTAGACTGAATTACTTCTCGTTTGTCTAAACTATGCCCAAGGTATATGCAGCATACCATCAAATTGTTAAGACTTGCTTGTTTTTACATCCTCTCTGGCATGTTAGACGTTGTTATAGCTGCTGGAGATTTCCAGTGCATTTTATGAAATTATTCCTGTTATTATTTTGTTGTCTTTCTGAAGGGTCCTCTTGAGATCTGAAGACCTTCATCTTCTTCTGTTAATGGTCTTTTGGTTTGCCTTAATGTTGTTTGATCTTTGTTATTACCAATTGTTGCAGAATCATCTCTCCCATCTTCTTCCTCTCTTCTTCCTTCTTTCCCTCTCTCTCTCTCTATGGCTTGCTCTCCTTCCTTCTTTGTAATGTTGTGATGACAGATGAGACACTACCTATAAAATGCTTATAATAGTATCTGGCAGCCAGTAGATATTCAAAAATGTTAGCTTTTACTATTATTTTAGGCAAAATAACCTCCTGTCTTACATCGTAGACAGACATGAGAATTTTTAAGACTACACAAGCTTTGGCAGTGCCTTCCTTATCCTCCTTTCACAATTTAGTCTCCAGTCCTGTGGATAACCAGGATAACCAAGAACCCTACTCCAAGTGACTGAGTTAATGTGCCTTTGGTCAGCACAGATGACTTTATTATTTTCCTCTCTTCTTTTGTCTGCTAGGTAAACATCATTTTTCTAAGGTTTTTGTTTGTTTGGTTTTGAAGACTACTCTTCTTAATACATTTTTTTCCTTGATCTATTTATAATCACACTGCTATCCTTGACTTAATGGTTGACTTTTACCTAACTACAGAGTCATAGGTGATGAGCTCTGGTTGGGGCCGAACTGTTCAGAGAGACCATTGTACATTTTCTTAAACCAACTTTAGTTTTTCAATACTGCTTGAAGTTCATGAAAATTATGCTTTTTTTTTGTCTCTCTTTCCAGCCACTTATGTGGATGGGAATCTCTCAGTGTTTTAAAGCTTTTGGGTTTACCTCTTCATTGACACCTTTTCTGTATGTATTTTTAATTCATGTTACAAAGTTCCTGCATCTTGCTCCTCCCTTCAAGCATGTTTTCACTACTTCCTGGTATATCTAACACTTTTCGTTTTGGTTGTATAACTGTCTAATTTCTAAGCTTTGGGAAACTGATTTTTTACTATACTGTTGTGTGAATGGAGAAGACAACTCAACATTTCATTAGGCTCCTTATCTCTTTCCTTCCAATCTTTTGTATCTTTTCCCCTGGAAAGAAGGGAAGGACTATGCAATTCCAGACCTTTGATCAGTTACAATTAAATTTACATTTGTGGGGTCTTCCAATTTAGATTTCAGGTCCTTTTGGCTTCTTGGGCTGGTGGGGCTTACCTCGCCCTTGGAGCCTCCCCTTGGAATCTGGGCACCGTGTCTTCCTCTGCGTATTCAGATTTGTTGTTGAATTAAAGCAACCTCCACTTTTTCTTCTCTCAGAGCTGGGCTTCTAGCCGTTGGTATTTATAGCCATTTCTTTTGTGTTACATGTTTGTATCTGTACTTTTTACATTTTAATTACTCTATCAAGACTGCTTTTGAATATTTTCCCCCTGTCTCCTCTGATTCCTCTTTCTGCGTTGTCCATTTATCTCAGGCTGAGTTGCTACTATCCCTACAATAGTTCTTCCTTTCATTTATTCAACAGATATTTATTGAATGCCTACTATATGCTAGGCACTGACCAAGGACTTGGAGATACAAGGGCAAACATGGCAGACAGGATCTCTGCTCTTATGGAGAGTTCATTTTAGTGTGGAAGACATATAAATGAATAATGTGATTTCAAATAATGACATACGCTGTGATGAAAATAAGGTAGCATAATGAAGTAGAGAGCTAGGTTTAGTTGAATATGTAAGCTATTCTTTTTAATAGGATGATTAAGGCCTCTCTAGAAGGTGACTTTGAGCTGAGAAGAGAATGACATAACAACCAGGGAAAGAGCATTCTACGTAGCGGGAACAATAAGAATGAAGGCATTGAGGTGAGAAAGGACTGTTCCAGGAACATAAAGAAGGCTACTGTGGCCGTAGTGTAAAGAGGGTAAGGTGGACAGGAGCTGAGGTTGGAGAAGTGGACAGGGGTCAGGGCACACCGGATGCTGTTGTCCATCTTACTGGAGGCCCCTATAGAGTTGCTTATAGAAGACAACTTATAGAAGTCTTGGTGCTGATTTTGGAGTTTATTCTAAGGAGGCCACCAGATGATTTTAAGCCAGCGAATGAGAGGATCACTTTGGCTAGCGTGTTGAGAATAAGCTGTGAGGGGAAAGAGGAGAAGCAGGGGGATCAGTTGGAGGCTACTCTTTTTAGTTAGAAAGGTATTTTGATTTGTTAAATCCAAGTGACACAGACTGACTTACACAAGGACATGTTTCATTTCATATATAAGAAGTCCAGTTGCAGGGTGAACTCCAGGGTTGGTTGTTTCAGAAACTCCATGAAGTCATCAAGGAGACCCCTCTGCCATCCCTGGATTTTGTTTCATTCTCATGTTAACCACAAAATAGCTGTTATGCCTCTGAGAGTTATGCTCCCAAATCACCAAGACCAGCGGTAGGAGAGAAATTAGTATATCATGCGGCAATCTCTTAGCAAGTGTCCTCTCTTCTAAATTTGCCCCATAGCTCTTTGGTTACTCCTGAACCTTTCACTGACAGAAGTTATGGAATTATTAGTATTTACTTGCGCTAATACTTTGGGGTTGGAATGGATAATAGGGAGTCAGCCTCTGGTGCTCTAGTCCAGAGAGAAATAAATAATGAATGGCTAGCCAACTGTGTGTATATAGCAGGACCTCAAATAAAAGTAAACCAAAACCAAACAAACAAAGCAATCCTCCTACTTTGGACCCTTCAGAAAAAAACGATATTCCCCTGACATTTCTCTTTCCAAATTGTGTTGTCCTCCTTGTAACATACAAGAAGATATTCAACTAACTTTTCAAGTTTACTTATAAAGAGAGTGAATATTTGAATGTCTCTTATATGACAGGTAATACTCGGGGAAGTTTACAAATGAGAACTGTGTTAGACTTTACAAACATCTTATGAAGTAAGTATTTCTAAATCCATTTTGCAGAACAAAAAGCTGGGCCTAATTAAATTGATGAAGGTCACACAGCAATTTTTACCATTCTCCAAAGTCCATGTATGTCCTTCTACAATTTTAAGAATAAAATAAAAGAATATGTATGGCTATAGTTGAATCTGAATGCTTGAGCCTTTTTTCAGGATTCTGCATAGATAGCTTGCCTAGATCTTGATAGCTGGATCTCATTTTTAGCTTCCAAGGGCTCACAGGCAATATGAAAAGCAATAATCTTCAAATTTGAACAAATAAAGGTCAGAAGTGATATATATCACCCAGAAGCAGACTCCAGAGTCATATCTCTTTCTGTTTGGCAACTCAACTGTTATAAAGGCAGTGCCTAATTATTTTAAAAAATCCTTAGATGGGAGGGTTTTCTTGTGGATGTTGAGATGCTAATCTTTTATGTAGTGGGTATTATGAAAGCAAAGTTGACAAAAATACAGACTCTTTCCACCTGAAGGCAAGTTATTTATTCCACTCAGTTTGGGTTTTTTCTCTTTGTGTTTTTAACCTTTGCCTCAGTGTATACTCTGCACAGATACTGACCAAATCATAGCTGCTGGGATGTGAAATTAGATGATTTAAAGATTCACTTCTGATTCCCAGGATATGCTTCAGGACATACTGTGATGTGCTTTAGGGCATAAAATGATCTCAAGCTGAGGTTAAGGGGAAAAAAATCTCTGCAGTAACAATAAATATTGCACAGTGGCAAGGTGGTTAGAAAATAATGTTCTTAAAATTTTTCTGAACAGCTAGCTATACTTGTCATAAAATCAGGTTATAAGGCAGGAAACTAAACTGTATCAACTGTTGGCTTATTATATATTGGAAACTCCTTAAGTTATTCAATATGTTGTAAATTGTTCTCATCAGTTCAAAGATGAAATTCACTTTGTTTTTTTCTAAACTAGCTTTGGACCAATGTGTAGAGCTAAAAATAAATATAAAACTTCTGGGAGAGTTTTGATACACCCAGATTTCAATTTGTCCATGGTAATGAGGGAAAAAGGAGATGGTAGCCCCTGAATGTCCAGTTCTAAAGAATGGAGTATTGGTGTAGAAAACAAGATAATTCTTCCAGGGCTTTGATTGATCTGTCATTTGCATAATCAGGAGCAAAGGACAATCTTAGAGTATAGTCTCCCAAATAACTTTTATCTGTGTTACCAGAAAACAATGAAACATTGACTCAATGCTTCCTGAACGTGTTCCTTTCTACCCTCTGGCAGAGCTTCTAATAAGTGAACTGATCAGAAAACAGTGGAGGAAAGTAGGCAGAAAGAGAAACAAGGAATCTGGGTTAATTTCCAAACTGAATAATCAGCTTCCTACTAAAAAAGAGAATTGGCAAGGCTGTATGGAAGGTCCATGATTCCTTCATTCCCATTGTGGCAGCAGTATGTGAGCTGGCAAGAGAGACCTGCAAATACTATGGATAAACCTAATCATTTCTCAAAGGCTCCCATTTAACTCACTATAATTTAAGATTACACAGCCCTACTTGCCCTGCATACATCCTCTTCTGTGTTGAGTCTACAACTTTGCTTGAGAATCTAGCAATCATTGCCCTGAATGGTGTGTTAACATGGAGTGCTTTGTAGTTGGTGATACACTTGGGAATTTGCAAGCTTGGCCCGGGAAAAAAAAATCTGTCCTCCCTCTCTGAATCTTGGAAAAACTTGGCCACTATCCCAGTGGCCCATATCCCCTGATTCCCTACTGCAGCCATCTTTTTATGATTAAAAAAAAAAAAAATCCTGCTCCAGGTTGGTGTAGAATAAAGATCTGGGTGGGGCTAATGGGCTTCTGTCCCACACAGCCTAGCTACTGCTCAACAGAGCAGAAATTCTTGAAATCCTTAGAAAGCCTGCATTGCTCTATTAATACACTGAGTTTACATATAAGGGAACAGAACTCAGAGCATTTAAATGACTTACCCAACTTCACAGTTAGTACTGGAGTCAGAATTCAGACACACACGCTGGTCTGATGCTAAAGACCATACTCTTTCCGCTACACCATGCTATCTCCCAGATGTATATAAAGGGAAAAACGTAAACACTAAGAGGTAACGTGGAAAGTTTTCTCTAAAAGTTATGTGGCATGTAGTAAGCATTTAATAAATATTTCTTGAATAAAAGAACTGTATTAACAATTGATTTTTGGATTTTTTTTCTCCTTTATACTTGCTAAATTGAAAAAAATGAATATTCACTACTTTTACAATTACTAAAAAGAAGGAAATGAAAGAAAGAAGAGTTGCCCTTTTCCACAGACGCAGAAAGTAGTTCCAGAAATTAAAAATGCCTTTAAAGAAATTTTGGATGAGAAATATTCTTTAGAGGTCAAATCATCACTATTAGCACAGGGTCATTTATTGTTGGTTTAATGGATTCAATTCTTAGAATGGTCAATGTCACACAGTGACCGTGTGGTTCTCTTTCCCTTGGTCTCTCCATCTGTGAGCAGATTTTAATCCCTGTCACCTACCCAGGAGAATGAGATGTTCTAGTGAGTACAGAAATATAAAGTACTCTCCAAAGTTTGGATGAAAGGCCTTGGGATCAGAGAAAAGTGTTAAGTTGCAAGCCAGTACACATTCAACAATTACTTGATTCATAGTCCATAAGGATTTAGACAGATCATGGAGAAGTACAGAAGGGAAAGGAATGACTGCCAATGTGCATCCACAGACCTTGATATTTCATAATTGCATAAGAAGAATTACACTCTGTGAAAAGTCAGCCTTTGTCTTCCTAATGTAGATGGAGAGCCACATCTAATCTTTGGACCCCAAGCATAAAGTAAGAGAGATACACATAGATTCTTGAAATATGGAAAACAGAATTTTGGAAGGGAAATCTCCTCTCCCCATGATGTCTAAATTTAGAGATGTGTCATCATGGAAAATACTGGGAACAGAAGCTTAGCTTAACAAATCACACAAATGACTTAGGGCAAAAATGTTCAACTCTACGCAATACTATCAATTGCATGAAAGATTTGTCCTGTTGTCTAGAGCAGCACTGTTCCACAGAACTTTCTTTGATGATGGGAAATGTTCTCTTCTGAACCATCCAAAACAAAAGCCACTAGCTGTGAATGAGCAATTAAACTGTGGCTAGTGTGACTGAGGAACTAAAATATCAATCTTATTTAATTTTAATTAATTTGTATATAAAGTTAAATAGCCACATAGTGCTAGTGGCCCAGGTCTAGAGACAAATTAATATACCAGAAGTTTCTATTTCATTGCTTCTGGCCTAAGTAAGATTAATTCCAATAGCTATGCTGGCTTGTCAAACTCAGTTGGGTCAGAAGAGCCCTCTCAGAAATTAGACTTCAATGGGAGAAAATTCTCTCCCCATTATTCCATGACTCTAGAAGTTCTTAAACCAGGCCATCCTCTCACAGTAAGGAACACAAAGGCCCCTTCAAGCAACTGTTGGCTTCTTTACTGAGTGGCTACTTCTCTGTAGATAATACTGAGAGACAGACTGACATAGGACTTCTCAAGAATATTTATTCCATGTGAATCCTTCTGTATCCATTAGTATTCATACACACATTCGTTCATTCAAAAAATATCAAGTGTCTATCATGGGCCAGATGTTGTTCTCGCAAAGATAATTTTCCACTGTTACCATATTGATGTGTTGCCTCTACCTCATACGCACGTGTTGGGGCAGCATGGCATGGAGGAAGGAGCTTTGGAATCAGACCAACCTGAAATAGCACTATTTCCTAGAACAGAGTTTGGCAAAATTTTTTTTGTAAAGAGCCACATAATAAATGTTTTAGGCTCTGTGAACCACAAAGTTTCTTTCACATCTATTCAACTCTACAGTTATGTCAAATACACCATGAACAATACAAAACCATATGAGCTTGGCTGTGTTCCAATAAAACTTTATTTATGGGCACTGGAATTTGAATTTCATGTATTTCCTGTATAACAAATTATTATTTTTCTTTAGATTTTTTCAATCATTAAAAAAGGTAAAAATTGGGCTTCCCTAGTGGCGCAGTGGTTGAGTCCGCCTGCCGGTGCAGGGGACGTGGGTTCGTGCCCCGGTCCGGGAAGATCCCACATGCCGCGGAGCGGCTGGGCCCGTGAGCCATGGCCGCGGAGTCTGCGCGTTCGGCGCCTGTGCTCCGCAACGGGAGAGGCCACAACAGTGAGAGGCCCGTGTACCGCAAAAAAAAAAAAAAAGTAAAAATTATTTCTTAGTTCATGGGCTGTACAAAGACAGGTGGCAAAATATGTTTAGCTCATAGTTTGCTATCATAGTTTGCTGATCCCTGGTTTAGAATATAATAAATGAGAAAGTGTCTATGATATAATGCAACTAAAAACGCTTTATGAACATTTTAGTGTTTCTTGAATATTCTATCCTGTGACTGTATATGTAGAATGTGTGTGTTGATTTTCTTTATTTTTGGATTTTTAGGATTTTTCTAAGTTTCAGTCATTAAAATTAAGATGAACATCTTTGTTCATAATGACTTTTATTGTGGATTATTATGCAAGTTGGAAGGTATAAATATTTTAAGATTTTTATTATGTTATTGCCAGCTCACTTTCAAACAGTTTGTACAAGCTATGTTCTGCAATAGCCCTCAGTAGTCTTTTTCAAATTTCATAAGATTTAGCCTTTCTGCAGGTAGCTCTGCAGCTTCATTACCTAGAGTCTTAATTCTGTATTTTAGAAGGTCCTTCAAAACTACTCTAAAGACAAGTAGACTGAAATATCCTAGCTAAAATTTTCCCAAACAACTGAAAAATGGGTAAATATTTATTAAATTAAAAAAACTCCTACTAGGGGGCTTCCCTGGTAGCGCAGTGGTTGAGAGTCCGCCTGCCGATGCAGGGGATGCAGGATCGTGCCCCGGTACGGGAAGATCCCACATGCCACGGAGCGGCTGGGCCCGTGAGCCATGGCCGCTGAGCCTGTGCTCCGCAACGGGAGAGGTCACAACAGTGAGAGGCCTGCGTACCACACACACACAAAAAACTACTAGGAATCTGGGTTACTGGCTTGGTTAGAAAGATTTAACAGTGTATTAAGGGTCAGAGACTGTGACTTTGCTAATTTTGAAGATGGGTAAGAAAGTAATATACATACCGTAAAAGTCATCTGTTTAAAGTGAAAAATTCAGGGAATTCCCTGTTGGTCCAGTGGTTAGGACTTGGCACTTTCACTGCCGTGACCTGGGTCCAATCCCTGCTGGGGGAACTAAGATCCCGCAAGCTGTGCAGCGCAGCCAAAACAACAACAACAACAACAAAAAAAAGTGTGAAAAATTCAGTGGTTTTTAGCATGATTACATATGCTGTAATTGTGTCCCTACAGATTTGCCTGTTCTGAACTTTTAATATAAATGAAGTCATACAATATGTAATCTTTTGTGACTGTGATGAGACTTTATGTGTGACTTAATCTAATGTTTTTGAGGGTTATCCATGCTGTAGCATGTATTAGTACTTCATTCCTATTTATTGCTGAATAGTATTCCACTGTATGGACGTACCACATTTGTTTATCCATTCATCAGTTGATGAGCATTTGGGTTATTTCTACTTTGGGGTTATTATGAATACTGCTATTAATATCCATGTGCAAGTTTTTGTGTGGACATAGGTTCTCTATTCTCTTGGATATAACTAGGAGTGGAATTTCTGGATCATATGGTAACTCTATGTTTAACATTTTAGGAGCTACAAGATGGTTTTTCAAAGTGGCTGCACTGTTTTATATTTCTACCAGCAATATATGAGGGCTTCAATTTTTCCATATTGTCACCATCACTTGTTGTCTGTCTTTTTAAATTTTATTCATCCTAGTGGATGTGAAGTAGTATCATATCATGATTTTTATTTGTGTTTCCCTGATGACTAATGATGTTCAGCATCTTTTCATGTGCTTATTAGCTATTTGAGTAGTTTATCTGGAAAGCTAGTCAGATTCTTAGCCTACATTTAAAATGGGTTATTTACTTTTGATTGTTGAGTTGTAAGAGATTGTCTTTATATTTTCTAGATGAAAGTCCCTTGTAATATATATGATTTGCAAATACTTTCCCCCATTCTGTGGGTTGTCTTTTTTACTGTCTTGATAGTGTCCTTTGAAAGTGTGAGTTTTTTGTTTGTGAAGTCCAATTTATCCAATTCTCCTTTTGCTGCTTGTGCTTTTAGAGTAATATCTAATAAATCATTGCTAAGCCAGGTCACAGATGTGTATTTCTTTGTTTTCTTCTAAGAGTTTTATAGTTTTTAAAACCTATTTTAGGTTGTTTATTACATTTAGGTCTCTGATCCACTTTGAACTAACTTTTACACATGACGTGAGGTAGGTGTTCAACTTCATTATTTTGCAGGCAAACATCCAGTTGTCCCAGAACCATTTGTCAGAAAGACTATTCTTCTATTGCATTGTTTTGGCACCTTTGTTGAAAATCAATTGACCATAAATGTTAAGGTTTTATTTATGAATTCTTACTTAGAATTAATATATTTCATTGATTTGTCTCTCCTTGTGCCAGTACCACCCTGTCTTGATTACCGTAGCTTTTTAATGTTTTGAAATTGGGAAGGCTGAGTCTTCCAACTTTTTGTTTTTCTTTCTCAAGAATGTTTTGACTATTCTCTCTCCACATTTTCATACAAATTTTAGTATCAGCTTGTCAATTTCTGCAACGAAGCCAGCCAGGATATTGATAGGATTTCCAGGGAACTTGTAGATCATTTTGGGGCAAATCTTAACAAAATTAAATCTTCTGATCTATGAGTATGGGATGTCTTTCTGTTTATTTGGATCTTCTTTAACTTCTTTCAACAATGTTTTGTAGTTTACAATGTGCAAGTCTTGCACTTTTTTGGTTAAGTTTATTTCTACGTGTTTTAAAATGCACCCACTGTTGCAGCATAAAAAGCCAAAAAAGGGAAATGCAGAATGGTCTGACTCCTTCACCTAAACTCACCAATAAGGCAATTCTTTCTTCTCTGACAAGAAAAGATGAAAGTGGGAAGAGGAAGGATAGAAAGAGAACTGGAAGTGTTATTTCTTTTGTTATTTTTTTAAAAATAAATTTGTTTATTTATTTATTTTTGGCTGTGTTGGGTCTTCATTGCTGTGTGCTGGCTTTCTCTAGTTGAGGCGAGCGGGGACTACACTTTGCTGCAGTGTGCGGGCTTATTGTGGTGGCTTCTCTTGTTGCGAGGCACGGGCTCTAGGCACACAGGCTTCAGTAGTTGCAGCATGCAGGCTCAGTAGTTGTGGCGCACGAGCTTAGTTGCTCCGCGACATGTGGGATCTTCCCAAACCAGGGCTTGAACCCGTGTCCCCTGCATTGGCAGGCGGATTCTTAGCCACTGTGCCACCAGGGAAGTCCCTGGAAGTGTTGTTTCAACACAATTCTTTCCTAGGACCAAAAAGTTCCTTTCAGGCAACATGACCAGAGGAAAATAGGGATTCTCTCTATTAGAGAACTTGGTGATTGACTAGATATGACAGTTAAGGAGAAGAAAGTATCAGGAATAATTCCACAGTTTCTTGTGTGAGCAACTGGATACATAGTAATACTAGTAGATGGGGGAAGATTCAGAAGAGCCATTTTTGAGAGAATATATTGAGATTGGTTTGGACAGGTTAGCTTTAAGATGTCTCTGAAATGTGTGAACAAGGATGAATATATAGCTAAGTGTATAGATATGGACCTCATAGAAGGCTAGCAACAAAGTTAATTTGGCCTAATTAGCATATTAATGGTAAATTAAAATGTGCAGAGCAGTTGGAGTCATCTAGGGAGAATTTATAGTTTTACATGAGAATAGAGCCTAGAACTAAGTTTTGGGAAATTCCATCATTTACTGGAGAGGTAGGGCACGATGAGTTGGGGAAGTCGAGAAAGAGAGATATCAACTATAGGAGGAAACAGGAGATGGCTGTGTCCTGAAACCAAGAGTAGAGAATGTTTAAACAGGAAGGAGTGTGTAAAATACCATAGAGACGTCAGGCAGACACAGCTAGACCAATTAATTTTTTTTTTTTTTTTTTTTTGCGGTATGCGGGCCTCTCAACTATTGTGGCCTCTCCCGTTGCGGAGCACAGGCTCTGGACGCACAGGCTCAGTGGCCATGGCTCACGGGCCCAGCCACTCCGCGGCATGTGGGATCGTCCTGGACCGGGGCACGAACCCATATCCCCTGCATCGGCAGGTGGACTCTCAACCACTGCGCCACCAGGGAAGCCCTAGACCAATTAAATTTGATGACATCAAGGTCTTTGGTGACCTTGGCAAGAACTGTTTCAGGGGATTTGTGGTAGGATGGAGGACAAGATTCTAGGGAGCTAATATAACAGAGAAAGGGGCTAAAATAGACAGAGTGACTGTGAATAAAAACATAGAGAGAGGTAGCTGGTGGGAGAAATACAGCTGAAAAAAGGTTTTTTTCTTTTTAAGAGAAGAGAAACTTGAGAATGTTTAAATGTTGATGGCAAAGAGGCCACAGAGAGTAAATCAAATATACCTCAATAAAAATATATAAATAAAAGGGAAAAAAGAACAATTAAGATGCTAAAAATGTATACACTAGGTTTCAAAGACTTGATATAAAAAAGAATGTAAAATATAACATTACTCATTTGTTGTATTGACTATATGTTGAAATAATATTTTAGATATATTGGAGTCAATAAAATATTTTAAAAAGAGGCCACAGAGAAAAGAAGGATGAAGATGAGTTAATCCTATCCTAATCCATAGGATTAGGTTCTTAAGAAGGCAGGACTATTAGAGGATCCACAGTACACGCAGAGGGATTATCCTCTTAAATAAAGAGATCATTCATTCCTCATTGTGGAAGGATGCAAGATACATTGACGCACATACCTTTTAGGTTTGCTGTTGGTGAAGGTTTGCTGTTTGCTGTAGTGCTTGTTTCCTTGCTGGAAAGGAATACGTAAGTGGGGGAGGCTGGGTATTTAAGGAGAGTTGAGATTATGACAAACGGAAGAGTGGGTCAACAAAAGAGATATCACAGTACTGCTGGATGGTATGGAGGGCTCAATGTTTGTGTGTGCAGGAGGGGCTATTTTTGAGGGAGACATGGACATGTGATGTGATGGAACCAAAATGCAGATGACTGGAGCAATAAACCTAAACTGAAGAGGTGGTGGGTTTAGGCTAAGATTGCTTCCAACTCTTTCTTGTTTCCAAGCAATGGCTGAAATTAGAGAAGGACTGGGTGGCTATGAGTGACAACAGCCAAATACCTGTCTTTATTTTCCCACAATACTAGACAGTGTTTCCAGTTCTGTTCTATTATAAAGAGAGAACCAAAGCCGGCTTTGTAGAACAAGGATTCCTACCTTGGTTTCCTCCTCCAGCTGCCTGGTGCTAACAGCTTGGAGTATTTTATTACAGTCATACGACTGGTACCTACAATTCAGAGTAAGAGCCCAGACAAGAATTTGTGCCATCCAATTAGAAAAGGTCATTGTACTAATCCTGAGCTGGAATGGGGGTAGAGAGAGATGTAACTGGCAAGGCTAATTTTGTCATGTGGCATGCAAGGGCATGTGCTCCGCCTTACCTAAGGTAAGAGCCCATAACCCTTGGTTGTGATCCTGTGTATGAGGAAGGAAACACTTACACTAACAATTACCATGAGGTTGTATTCAAGAGCAAGCCCACAAGCTTTCCCTAGCCATAAACAATCCCAGAATGCCATGGCAGCCTTGGTATATTATCCTCCTCATCTCCTGGTGAGACTTTGTGTCTGTGCCTTGGCGACCTCACACTTACTCTGTGAATCATGTTGCAGCAGCAACATTTATCACATTATGTGGTGAGAAAAGTAAAAGAAATGGGAGTTGGCTGAAATGAACAAAGTAAAGCAGGGATTGTTGATTAAGGAGTCAAATTGCTAACTCTCAGATAATACCCATGTGGTAAAGATAATTGTCACAGGATCAAAATATTAGTGGTGTTTCTCTCTGAATGTGTTTAAAAAAGAAATTAGTTGTCTCAAAATGTTGCAAGGAAACACAACTAGTGACAGAGTATAAATCAACACTTTTCATGGAAGACTATAATGCATTTTAATTAATATTAATATCCCATGCATCTTACATGTCCAGTATCTAGAAGCGACATAATCTCATTTTTGATTAGGAGGTTTGGAAACATTTTACTTTCAAATAATTGGCTCAAGGTAATAATGAAAGTATTACTGTTGGTCATGGTAATAATAATGATAATAAAATTATTATAGCTCCCATTTATAACTCACTTGGTACCAGGCACTCTGTTAAGCATTTTGCAAGTGTCGTGTCATTTAAGCCATACAACACCCTTATGAGCTGGTACTGTTTATTTTATGGTATTTATTTTACACAAGTCTATTTAACCAGCAAGGAAGCTAGGCACTACTAAAATGTCAGGGCTGGAATACACCCGGGTGTATCTGTCTCTAGACTCCATGCTCTGCTGTATTCTGCCATTTCCTCTGTTACCCTACTATCTCCATGCCTCAGTTTCCTCTGTATAAAATAACTAATTGCATCCGTCTCATTGGGATTTAAGGATTAAGTGAGACAATACATGTAAAACTCTGATAATAATACAAGTACATAGAATATACTCAAGTAAATGCTACTTGCATGACTGCACTAGAGTAAATGATGTATCCATTAGAAGTCTTACTGGGTGTGTTGTCTCTCCTGATAATCAATCAACTTGCTCTTTGAACTGCTTTTCTTGCAGTAGCTTGAACAAGGCTGACCTAACCATAAACTCTTTCTTGGGATCAAAAGCTAACAATAAACTGTAGCCCTGTGCTACAGTTTAAAGAAACAGAATAAAGTAAAGCCTAAGGAGCCCATAGGGAAACCATATTCCTAGCTACAAACATGTAACAATATACTGTATTCAGCTAAACAAAATCTGTGAAAAGGGAAGATGGTGTTCAGCAACAGGCGCTTTGAGAAGAATTTGGTTCCTTAAAACTACAGCTTTCTAAAATGTGGGAGCAAAATCAGGGCCAACATAAGAAAATTTGTGAAGGTCCATTGGTGTGAGGATTTCTAGAACGTGAGGTCATCCACTTGGTCTTCACTTTCCCATGTTTTCAGGAAGCTGCCATTTTAAATCTCACTTGGGAATAAGACTCAGCAACAAAAAGGAAGGACCTGTTCATCCAAGCTACTGTGTGAATGAGTTTTAAAATAATTATGCCCAGGGCTTCCCTGGTGGCGCAGTGGTTGAGAGTCCGCCTGCCGATGCAGGCGACACGGGTTCGTACCCCGGTCCGGGAGGATCCCACATGCCGCGGAGTGGCTGAGCCCGTGAGCCATGGCCGCTGAGCCTGCGCGTCCGGAGCCTGTGCTCCGCAACGGGAGAGGCCACAACAGTGAGAGGCCCGCGTACCGCAAAAAAAAAAAAAAAAAAAAGAGGACATTCTGCATGATTTCATTTATATAAAATTCTAAAAAAAGAAACAATAGTGACACAAAGTAGATCACTGGTTGCCTGGAAATGGGCAGGGATGTGGAGGGAAGCATTGCAAAGGAACATACAGAAACTTTTGGAGGGTGATGATTTCACAGGTGTATACATATGACAAAACATATCCAACTGTACACCTTAAACATGTGCAGTTTATTGTACTTCAATTATACCTCAATAAAGCTATTTTAAAACTTTCACAGGATACTTTAGGAAATTCTTTTTATAAATTGTAACTTTTATAATATTTTCCTTCAAAGATATTGTCAATTCTTACTCTTATTCGTTAAGACAATTTTGGGTTTTCTTATAAACTTGAACTTCTTTACTGAAGTTAGAATTAGTTTTCAGGTTTTACTTATTCACTTATACATGCATGGTTGCACCCCTACCCCCCGACACACAGATACACATACACACAAACCTGCTAAGATTTTGATGAACTGCACTGAACTATACATTAATTTTGGAATAAAAGACATTTTTATGATATTGTTATGAACCACGAGTATGGTATATCTCCATTTATGCAGGTCTTCTTTAATGTCTTTCAAGAGTTTTACAATTTTCTTTATATAGGTCTTGTACATTTCTAAGTATCTATGATTTTATTACTATTGAAATATTTTTTTAAATAAATTTTCTGTTGAAAGTTTATAAAAATACAAATGATTTTTAATCCAGTTACCTTTTATTAATTATTTAGATTTTGTTGATTCTTTTAGGTTATTTTATGTAGACAATGATGGCATCTGCAAATATCAAGAATTATTTATACTTCCTTTCTGATTCTCAAAACCTTTATTTCTTTCTCTTGCCTTATTGCTTTGGCTAGGTTCTCCAATACAGGCATGAATATAAATGGTAATAGATTATTTTTTCTTACCCCATTCCTAATCTTAAAGGAAATGATTTTAATATTTCATCATTAAATAGGAGTTTACTTTGTTTTAAACCACTGATTCAATTTTTAAAACAGTTATAGGACTATTTTCTGTTCCTTCATTAGTCAATTTTACTAAGTTACATTTTCCTAGAATTTGTTTTCAAATCCATTGCCATAAAGTTGGTCATGATATTCTTTTACATCTTTAGTTATGATTTCTGTTTTATTCCTAATTTTGCCTGTGAAAGCATTATCTTTTTTTCCTGATAAACCTTGTCACTGTTTTGTCAATTTTATGTTTATAAGAACTTTTAACTTATTTAAAGGCTTATAAGTTTATAAGAATTTTATAAGAAACAACTTTTAAATTTGCAGATTTCTCTTTTATGTATGTCCCAAATCTGTACTAATATTTTTTACCTTCTCTCCTATTACTGTGAACAGACTATCTGTGCTCAAAGCTAAGTCTAACCCCTTCATTTGTGCATTAAATTTCATTCCCTTCTCCTACTCAAAAACATTGGTCTGACAATTCTCATTTCTTTCCCTGCATCATCATATTCCCCCCCTTATTACTGGAACATTTCCATCAACATAAAATATACTATTATTTCTTCAACTTACAACAACAACATCAATGTTCTCCTGACCTCATTACTTCCAGATGCTGCCCTATTTCTCTTTTCCTCTACAGCAAAACTCCTTTAAAAAGTTGTCTGTACTTACTGTTTCCAATGTATCCTCTCATTTTTTTTCTTGAACCCACTCTACTCAGGCCTCTGCACCAGCCACTGCTATGAAACTCCTTTTCTCCAGGTCATCAGTATTGCTAAAATCCAGTTGCAATCTCTTGGTCCTTTTCTTATTTGCCTGATTAGTAGCATTTGACACAGTTGCTTATTCTCTTTTCTTCCCTTGGCTTCCAGCACACCACACTCGCCTGCTATCCCTAATCTATTTCTGGCTACTGCCTCTCAATCTCTTTTGCTGGTTCCTTCTCATATTATCAGTATCTAAAATTTGAAGTAGCTCTTGGCTTAATCCTTGGACTTCATTTCTCTATCTACACCACTGTTTGGTGATGTCATCCTGTATCATGGCTCCTAAATATTCATCTATATTCTAATGACTCCAAAATTATATCTCCATCTCACGTGTTTCTCCAGCACACCACTGTTAACTCCATTTGCTGCATGACCACCATAAACCCCCAATAATGACTGGCGGGCCAAGTGGCATTTAGGGTTCCTAGAAGTCAGAACCAGTTCAAAGCCAGTGCCTCATAGTTCCCAAAAGATCTGGGTACTTCTTTTTCCCATAGCACGTTCATACTAATAAATGCCTACAGTTTCCTTTGGAAAAGGCTTGAAGGAAGATTCATAGTATATATGTATGGCAAGGTAGCAGGCTCTACCTTCAAGTGAACTTAACCTCTCCCCTTCAATCAAGGGGTTCTAGGCTTATATATAGAAACTGGGTGAGAGGTTATGACACTGCATTGTGTCAGTCCACACCTAGTTTCTCTCAGACATTTGAATTGTTTCTATTTAATAGATCAAGTAACATTTTAGTGACCCGTCTATATATTTTATCCCTAGAGACACTGTAAACAATTTTCCACTGCCAAAGATATTTGCAACTCAAAACATACTGATTACCAGTTTATTCCTTCTGCCCATTATGGTAAACACATCCACATTGTCAGTTAAGCACTGATACTTGGCTAAGTGTCAGTTAAGCCTCTGCAAATGCAGTTTCCTACTGAAAATCAGAAAGCACATTTCAATGGCAGTATCACCCACTTTTGTACTTATAAGTCACAGCAACCAGAGGGCTTTCCCAAGATTCAGGTTCTCCCCTCACCAATGTAAATGGGGTGTCCTTGGAGCCTTCTCGGTGAATGCAGTGTGGGTTAAAGGTAACGGAGGGGTGGGACTGTAGGTCACAGGTGATAAATGTCTCTAACATTCTTTTCTCCCCAAGCCTTTTGGATCTGCTTCTCTACATTTTCCCAGGGGTGTTTTGGCATCTCAATTTCATTAAAGGCAGGCTATCAAAGAGTCAGATGTCACTCATTCAAAATAAACTATTAGAACCACCTCCAATGAACACATTCAATCCAGAAACACTCATAAAACCATCAACATCAATAAGCTTGGTTCTTTCTGGAATTCTGTTCCTTCCTCCTTGGGCAAACACCCTTAGAATCCATTCACAATATTCCTCATTTTCTCTCTGTAAATGTTCCAATGCACACAGACTCTATCCTTCACCACAGTCCTTGTTACCTTCCTCACCACAGTGCTGAAGGACAGTAACCCTTTGGTTTTCTAAGGACCTGCTTCAGTCAGCATTTTACCATCAATCACAAGTGATGCTTTGATTGATCGTATGTCAGTTCATGTCATAGATCACTAACAATGCATTTTCCATGAACAAGTAGCTCAACACTCAATGCAAGCCCACAAAATGACCAAATTAACCCTAAAGTACTATGTTTGATGGTATGTTTCATAGGACTACTCCTAGTGCCAAAATCTTTATCAGTCGAGATCCCTTCAAAAGCAAAGCATATCAATGTTTTGAAATGAATTGACTTAATGGAATGAATTACTAATTATGTCTAAAGTTGTATTTTATGTAACAGAGAAACAAAAAGAGCGAGCACTAGAGAGAGAGGGAGAAAACATGAAGGTGTCATAGAGGCAGCAACTGAAGGAAGCAGTTACTACCCTTAGGGCTGGGGGTGGGAGACAAGGGGGAGAGTTTGGAACTTTTAAACCCTAGAAGCTGGAAGGAGGGCCTGTGGTGCTGGAAGTCAGACTTCCAATGACAACGCGGCTCTGCTTAGCTGGTGCAGATATCTTTTTGTGTTGGGCTGGGGCAATGAGGGGGGTGGGGGTGGGTGATGGGGATGTTTCTACCAGTATGGGAAAAATTAAAACTGGATTCAGCTACTGTTTTTGAAAGGGACTGCTGCTTCCAAGGTAAACAGTACTGCGAGGCAGATGCTTACAGGAATAAGAGCAGATAGGAATCAAATAGGAATCTTACGGTAAATAATTTGCAATACTTCGGGGCTCATTCTTACCTTGCAATCAAACTACACTTTAAAGTTACAGCACAGCAATTCCTTGTTAGGGAAAAATAAAGACCAAATTCTTAACACCAAGTGAAAATAGCACACATCCAATATAGACAAAACTGTGGTAGAAGACGTTACTTTTTCGTCCCTCTTATTTTGCGCACATATCTGAAAGCAAAACATCTGTTTGCTGCACATGTATGCAAGCAAAATATTTTGGGTTTATCCAAATGGGCACACAATTTTTATTTGTTTCCACAGGATAGTCCTTGACTAGAAAGCACTGTGCCAAGAAAATTAGCCGGGGTATAATGTCAAAATATCACCTTTAATTGTGTATTTATTTATTGTGATTTTGGGTGAAAAAAGATATTATTCTGAAAAAATAAAAATAAAAAAGAAAGTTGTCCACAACGTGATTTAATTTTTCAGGAGCTATAATGAAGCATTGCTAAATGAACATACTTATTATATGAGGTAAAATTTCACTTGAGATTTAAGTGTTGCTTCTGGGACGGAAAAAGTAAAGCCACGTTTATCTTCAGGCCACGGAATTTTGTTGAAAATCTGAAGAAAAATTCTACAAAATTACTGGCTGATACGAATTTAGCAAAGTTGCAAGATGCCTGGCCAATGCACAAAAATCAAGTTTATTTCTATATATGAGAAATAATCAATTGGAAAGTAATATGTAAAAAGTGTCATTTATAATAAAATGAAATACTTAGGAATGAATTTATAAAATATGTGTAAGCCTGTATACTTTAAACTGTAATAGAAAGTAAACTAATATTTGCTGAAAAAAGTAGATACAGTATTAATCTTAAATTAATTATATTATTAAATTAACACATTAAATTAAAATACTAAATTAATATAATTAATATTAAAATGTTTTAAAATTATGTTCTTTAATATAAAACAATTTCTCATAAAATTATTAGTTATCAGAAGAATGTAAAATTAAACTACATACATCTTTTTTCTTTTTTTTTTTGCGGTACGCGGGCCTCTCACTGCCGTGGCCTCCCCCGCCGCAGAGCACAGGCTCCAGTGGCCATGGCCCACGGGCCAAGCCGCTCTGCGACATGCGGGATCCTCCCGGACCAGGGCACGAACCTGTGTCCCCTGCATCAACAGGCAGACTCCCAACCACTGC
Organism: Globicephala melas; assembly: GCF_963455315.2. Classification (NCBI taxonomy): domain Eukaryota; kingdom Metazoa; phylum Chordata; class Mammalia; order Artiodactyla; family Delphinidae; genus Globicephala; species Globicephala melas. Next base: position 155,042,959 of record NC_083315.2, read on the forward strand.
GCCACCAGGGAAGTCCAACTACATACATCTTTAACTAAATATTTTAAATCAACTATACACCAATAAAAATTAAAAAAAATTAAACCACAAATAGACACTACAGTTACAATGTAATGGCTAAAATTAAAAATACAATACAAAGTGCTGGTAAGATGTGGAAATAACAAAACTCTCACACGTTGCATATGGGAATACAAGAATGGTACAGGCACGTTGGCAGTTTTGCAGTTTCTTATGAACTAAAACATATACCCACCATATGACCCAGCAGTTCCATTCTAACTATCCAAAGAAATGAAAACATATTCATGTCCACATAATAAACTGTACAGGAATATTCATAGAAACTTTGTCCATCATGGCCAAGAACTGGAAACAAATCAAATGCCCTCAAAAACATAATGCTGAATAAAAGACATCAAATACAGAAGACCGTATGATTCCATTTATATGAAATTCTAGAAAAGTCAAAACTACAGTGATATAAAGCAGACCCTTAGGCTTTAAGGTCTGGAGTTTGTTGGGGTGGAGGAAGGATTAACTGCAAAAGGAAAAAGAACTTTTTGATGTGATGGAAATATTCTGTATCATGATTATGTGGTATTTATACAACTGGGTGCATTTATCCAATCTCATCAAATTGCTCATTTAAGATTGGCAAATGTTATTGTATGTAAATTATACCTCAATAAGCTAAATTTTTTAAATTTGCAAGAGAAAACTAAATTTTCTTTCGTGAAAGTAAGAGTAATTTACCCTTTCACTAGGGATGTCACCTAATGCCTCTGGTCAATTTCTGAGGGGGCAAAGTGAGACGACAAAGAGAGAGCAAAACTCAGAATTTCCTTTAGCTCAGGGGAGTAAAACCATAAAATGTAATTTCTTAAAATGTGTTTAACCATAAAATGTATTTCCAAATAACTTATACTTGTGACTTACTGTAGCATCAGTATTTGGACACCTATTATACCAATAGTACCGCAGGCCAGCTGTGTTGGCCAGAGAAGCAAAGACAGTCTACAGAAAGAGAATAACTTGGGCAATTGAGTCAAGAAACATCTGCCATTCCTCTACCGTTTCTCCCAACCCTCCCTCAACACCAGAGGTCACAGACCTTGAAAAGAGAATAAGAGAACCAGATCATGACCCCGATTCTCAACCGGAATACACCCACACATGCCACACGGTGCCAGGGCGAGGAGTGGGAGAGGACTGAGGGGAAACCACCACTCTTCCCCTCTGGTCCCTTGAGCCCTAGATGTAGCTGTTGATCAGGGAAGGAAAGGTCTGAACTAGAGTTAAGACTGGAGTTGTAAATTGGATAGTCTTTTAACACCAAAAGTGACTGGGAAGGTATAAATCTGCCCGAGATGTGGCTAAAGAATTTACAACCAGGAAAGGAAGGGGGGATGCAAGATAGGACACTGAGGAAAGTGTTTAAACAAAAATAATTCCTGTTTCATGTTTGAGCTGACCTATTCAATAAACTGGTATTTTCAAATTCTGGCCTGTTCACTTGCAGCTGTTGACCTTAGGCAAGTTACTTAACTTACTTTTGCCCTATGTATGAAATGGGAATTCATGAGATAAGACGTATAAAGCTTAGAAAAAGCACTGAACCCATAATGTGTTCAATTCACACCAGCTTTCATCATCATTATAATTCACATTATCTCATTAAACTCAATGGACCTGGCAATAAGCGGTGATGGGATTAACAGGGGACATATATGCATTCCAAGAAATGGAGTGTGAAAAAGGAGAGGTAGGGAAGGTAAGGAACTGGAGAGTAGATGACCTACCTAATAGATTCAAATTCAAATTTTAAAAGATCTAGATGGGCCAAACAAAACCACTCTACAGACAAATTCTGCCCTGGAGACTACAATTTCCAACATAATTTCAAGATCTCATTCAACTCCAACCTGGACCTGACCACCCAGTCAGCTTTAACCCTTTCTCCCATATTGCCTCTCTATCCTGTCAATTCCCACATCCTATTAAGTGCCTCCATTCAATGAATCCTTAGCTTTCTCTCCAAAATAAGTTCTGAATACTTCCTCTCTTTGCCCACTTCCACACCTGTATTGGTCAGCTATTCCTGCAAACCTAGGGTCTTACAACATTAAAGGTATATTTTTCTTGTTCACTCTTTGATGGTCAGCAGAGGCAGATGTGCTTCTGTCTGTAGTTGGCTGGGCTCCAGACTTTGGATCTGGAACAAGTTTATATCACGTATCTCTCATCATTCTTAGACCAGCAGTGATCTGGGGCATGTACTTCCTGTGGCAAAGGGCAGGAGCACAAGCAGGTGAATAAGAAAAGCACAGTCTCTCTTGAGTTCTTAGTCCGAAACTGGCATATTGTGACTTCTTCCCACTTTGCACTGACCAAAGCAAACCACACGGCCAATCTCAACATCAGTGAGGCTGGGAAATATACTCCATTCACTCTCGTGGAAGGTATTGCAAAGTCATATGGGGAAGGGTGTAAATGTGTAATGCCAACAAAGGGAAGGTGTGGATAATTGTGAACAATGAATGAAGCAATTGACAAAATCCCATCTTTTGGTCGTAATTATTCATGTCCCTCTCATACCCAAATTACACTTTAGTCCTCCCCAAGTAACACCACAAGGATGGAGACATGTGGAGCAGAACTGAACCCAACCCCAGCCTAGAGCCAACTCCAACTTGGGTGACCTGCAACCTGAAACAGAGCTACTTGGCTAATCCAGCCTAATTCAGCAGACCTATAAGTGTGAAAATAAGTGCTGATATAAGACACTGAGTTTGGGGGTAGTTTTATTAGGCAGTATTTATGTGGCACTAGCTGATTAATATAATGCACTTTCTCATAATTTTTATATGTCCTTGACATGACTTCAACACTTTCTCCATCTTCTTAAATCCTTCCTATGTCTCAGATTGACCTAAATGGTCTTTCAGTTCCTATATCTTTATCTCATCTCCAATAACGTCTACAGAGGCTATGCTACTTACTTTGTACTTTAAATATAGTCATTCTGTGTATTTTTGAAAACTTGTTATTCACTCATATTTCAACAAAGATTTTTGAACCCTTACTATGTGAACAATGACAAGAGCTGGGAATACAAGGATGAAAACAGGATCCAGCTTCTTGGACTGTACAATCTAATAAGAACAAAATAGTAACAACTAAGAAGGTACATGAATGCTCTAATTCCAATGTATCAGTTTTAGATGCTTAATTAAGTTTTAAGCTAGGACGAAGAGTTAAAAGTGAGGATTATTATATTCTTTCTTGATCCCTTTATAGTACTAAGAGACAGAGCTTTTCTAGAGTAAGTTTTCAATAAGCAGTTTTTTTTTGTTAAATGGTCACCTCATCACAACTGCCTTTGTGCTACGTCTAGCAGCTGAGTCTTTTCATCCACTGTTCCCAAACATTTGCTGAATGGCTATTATGTGCCAGGCATTGTGCAAGGCCAAGGTGGTCTTGGCTGTCAAGGAGAGTATAGTCTGGATGAGACTATACTCATCCAGGCATGTATACACATAATTATGATAGCACTTAAGATACACAAGAGTATCAAGAGCAAAGAAGAGTGACCAAGTTCATTTGGGGAAGTAACTTTATAATTTTATATTATAATTGGATCATTAAAGTGTAGAAATTTTTCAGGCAGGAAAAATGGGAAAGGCTACTGTAGGTCACAAGAACATCTTGTACAAAAGAAACTAACACACCACTGTAAAGCAATTATACTCCAATGAAGATGTTAAAAAAAAAAGTACATCGGCATGAATAAGCAGATGGGTTTGGAGATTAGCAAAGCATTAAGTATGCATAGAATTTAGGTTGGGTGGGAGCTGAGGGATGAGCGATGAGGCCACAGCTGAGCTGAGAAGAGCTTTATATGCCAAAGTAATAAACTGAGATATTATTCTATGGAGGTGGAGCAACAAATGGAACATTTTAAGAATGAAAGAACTGTTATTGGATACTTTTATTTATTTGAGGGTGACCACCTCATGACAATGTAGAGACTGGAATAAATAAAGATAACTTGATTATAAAAAGACCAGTTAGGAAACAGTTCCAGGCCCAATATGATAAAGGCTCAGCTAGGCTGGAGGGTGGACTGGAGAGGTGTTTCTGCAAGAGTTGACAGGATATGCCGAGCCGGTGGATGGGAAATATAGAGCAGGGTAAACCAGGTCTGCACTGTGTCTAAGCTGGGAGCCGAATGGGACTTTTATGACTTTATAAGATAGGAGGAAAGGCAGGTTCTGAGTAGAAAGAGCAATCTAGATGTAAATCCTGTCCTACCCATTTCTCTGCAATTTGGGTAAGGTAAGGTATTTCACTTTTCTGAACTAGAGCTGCATCATCTATAAAATGGAAAATAATATCTACTTTATGGGATTGTCACATAGGTTAAATAGGAGTAAAACATAAAAGCAATGAGCATACTGCATGGACAGAGAAGGTGCTTGATAAATATTTGTTGAATAAAGGAAACTGACTGAAGTAGAGTGAATAGCGAGACCAGCGTTTTAAATGAGGCTTGATTATGTGACCTTGAGCATGTTACCTAACCTTGATGACACTCAGTTTCCTCACATGTGCAACAGGGAAAATCTGTCCTACCTCGCTGGCTTGTTGGGAAGATTAAATCTGAAATCCTATGCAAAGCCTGATGCAGTCACTAGCACATAATCGGTGCTGAATAAATGCACTGAATGAAAGTATAAATTCATTCAACTGTGCTCAGTATACCTGTTTTAAGGAGATAGCAAACTACCTCAGTTTAGTAAATATTTACATTCACACTTAGACAAATACACACAAAAGAGGATCTTACGTTTGTTTCACATTAAATTTAAAATGGTAAGCTTCCATTATTTGGAAAGTTAACTTAGAAAAGTTCATTCTTCAATAATGTTAAAAAAATGGCATGCCTCTCTAATATACTTGTGTTATATAAAAACTAGAAACTACCTTCATATCTTCTCATTAGAAACAAAGCCATGTACACAGCTAAATCTTTGTGCAGAGTGTAGGTGACCTGTGTAACTTTTACTCCAAAGAAGTGGTACTAGACTGAGAAAACTTGAGAACCACTATTTTTAAATAACACAAGTACTACCAGCATTAATTCATTTAATTGTTTGAATGCCTTTGACGATTCACTGTGGATACTATTCCTGCTTGAATAAATGAATTTTACTTTGTATACTGTGTCTGTGACAGATGCTGGTATATGGTCTCCAGTATCTTTCCTTCTCCATCTTATTTTAATAGATGAGACCAACCCTCCACCCTTCCTCCTCCATCCCATCTTTTAGAAACATGGTCTCCCAGCTACAGACTACATTTCCCAGCATCCCTTGAACCTAAGTTCATGTGCTAAAGTTCTGGGCAATGGGAGAGGAGAATTGATATCTTTCATTTCTGGGTCACCTCCTTAAAGACACTTGCCCTGGACTCTCTCCTATTCCCTTCTTCTACGGGCTGTAGCACAGACGTGGTAGTAACCCAGCTTTGGTAATGCTGATGAGCACATCAGGGAATGGTGATGCAGCAGAAAGGAAGAAACCTGTGTTGTTTAATGACCTTCACCACCTGGACCAGAGGGACTGTAATATGAGAAATACATTTCTATCTGCGTAAGCCACTACATTTGGGTTTTGTTTGTTTTTAAAACATTTTTGGGAGGGAGGGTTAGAGCATCTCAACCTCTACCCCATGGAATGCAGGGTTTTACCTTGTTTTACAAGAAAAAAAAATTGTTTCAATTGTGAAAATTGCCCTTAAGACTTTATGGGACAAACAGATTTTTAAATATGAAAGTCCGAAGTGTCAGGCTGAACTTTCTGAATACTCATTATTACACCAAGGTTACTACAAGGGCTTTTCCATCACTCCTTATTTGGTAACAGTATTTTGAGTTCTAATGGGGAATACTTGTCAATTCGGTTGGTTTTGATTATGAGTATGCTGTTGTTTGTAATGAAGTAGCGGTTTCCCATTTCTTTTACTAATCCTGCCAGTGAGTGCCGGTTGAAAAAACTAAAGACCTTTCAACTTGCCCTATCTCTATGAAGCTTAACCATAAATTAGATAAAGGAATGGGTGTCTCAAAAGAGAATATCTAAAAAAATGGTTCATCAAATTTTAACCTTGAAATAATAGTGTCAATTTTGTATACCATAATCACTGATTTCCATTAAAAAAATTCTGTTGACTAAAGGACAATATCGGAAATAGAATTTTACTGTATGATTCAAGATTCTAGTTTTGTATACCTTCAGTAATAGGGCATCTTGCATCAGTATTTTTATTACTAGTGTAATGAATAGCTATGAGACGGTTTATTTGTCAAAAATAAAGTTAATAAAAAGATAGTTAACATAAAACAATTAGAGCACCACATGATGGTGGAATATAGCATAATATAGCCAGAATGCACCAAAATCATACACAGCCACTTACATAACTTAACTCAATCACACATAGGACTGTCTTAGATCAACTGACTTTGGAAAGTAACTGCACTGCTGATATTTCAGTCACTATCAATAATTCTCAACTTCAGAGAAGTTAAATCAGTTTCTTCCCCTCGGCTTCCCAATAACCAGTGACAGCTGTTGTAGTGGAAAGAACCCTTGGCTAGGAATCAGGAAACTTCATTGCTAGCCCTGGCTTTCCTACTTACTAAGTGTGAATTTGAGCAGGTCATTTAACCTGTGTGCGGGGTAATTATGAAGTTCAGAAAAAGATAATCTATAAGAAGCATTTTGGAAAATAAAAATCTTTATACAAATACACAATAGTATATATATATATATATATATATACACACACACGTATGTATGTATGTGTGTGTTATGTAAGGAAAGCATCATTAACAATATAAAGCCACCTATAAATGTGTTCATATATATACATATGAACACATATATACACGTGTGTTTATAAAGATATGCACACATCAGCTAAATTGAAAAATTTTACTACTTAGGATTTATTTCCTGGCTGCTTCTAAAGTGAGTCAAGGCAGTTATAGGTTAACACACAATGCAAAGGTGCAACGAGACGCTTTAAAACAAAGTCCATGCAGATGACACTTGAGAAGCATGTTTTAGTGGAGCCCTCCTGCTCTTCATTGATGGCTAAAAGCAAAGCAGATAAGGGGACTTTCGTTCCCTTATTAGTAATAACAGATTATTAATAGTTTATTGAACACTTGTGAACTGCCCCCCACAAATAAAAGTTGGAATCTTAATAATGACCTACATCTAATCATACAATGTCACCCATATCCCATTACTCTGTCACTGTCTCCCTGGGTGATAAAGTTAATAAGCCAACTCTGCCAGAGTTCTCTGGAAGTCACATCTGAGAGGTGTCAAGTTCCCATAGTGGAATACAAGGCACACATTAGGCTTGTACCCTAAATTCAGCAGGACTGTTATTACAACATTCTTCTGAACTTTTTTCCTTAGTGATAATCTTGAATCGTGAGATGATAAGAATAAGAATGACTAATCTTTCCTTTTCCTAGTCCCACACCACCTGTTAGTTTTAAGTGAGCTACATTCCTTTTTATATACAGGTAAATAAATTAGGAATTAATTTCATTGTGAGGTGGAGGGTTAATACAAACAACTTTGATTCATCAGCTCAGGCAATACCATTTTATTTGAAACCATCCATCAATTCCCTTTGATCTTTTTAAAAAACATGCAAAAGTAAAGCATTGCGTTTTATGGCCTTAGTCCTTAACACGAACAATGAATATATTAGGCTGTATTTTTATTGGACAGATTAGTATTGACGGTCATCTAACTCAAACTGAAAATCTCAGAGTAAAATCATTAGGTTAACGCTGGAACTAGCAAAGAATGGCATTGGAGATTCTACCCCCATGCCCCAGTCTTTTAAGAAATGATAACATATAATAAAATGGGTTAGAAATCTCTGCACAGATGGCATGGAAACAAAAAAGCAAGAGCTGGTCATTGACTATCACTTTAATACTTCGTTCTACTGGTGTGCTTGGCCTCATTGCTTAACCAAAGCATCACTCCAAAAGGGTCTACAGGCATTAAAAAATACTCACGACTGGGATATAGGTCTTTCAGAAGTTGGAATTTCTGGGTGGGATGAATTGGGAGATTGGGATTGACATACATACACTACTATGTATAAAATAGATAACTAATGAGAACCTATAGTATAGCACGGGGACCTCTACTCAATGCTCTGTGGTGACCTAAATGGGAAGGAATATGTATATGTATACGTATAACTGACTCACTCTGCTGCACAGCAGAAACCAATACAACATTGTAAAGCAGCTATACTCCAATAAAAATTAACTTAGAAAAAATATTTCCCCTACCCCCAGTCTTGTGGCTGATGCCTGAAATTCCACTATTACAGGCTCCTTTCATCACTTCAAAATATTTGATCACTGTGTAAATAAAAATGCATATTAGAGTAAAAATATTTTAAACAATTATGTATAAAAAATAATTTGGAATTTCTTCTCCAGTCTAATATTTCTATTTTCTGATACTTACAAGAAAAAAAGTTCCTAAAGAAGGATTCTGCAGCAATGTATTCAAAGTTTGCCACCTTAGAACTGAACCATAATATGCCTTTCTTCCAGAGGAGGCGTCCAAATGCAGTCTCATTTAGTATCATGGTGTACCTGCCAAATAGGCCGCAGGGCGCGCCAGCCCCGTCTGACAAATGGAGGCCTAAGTGTCATTCCAGCCTCTCCCTATGTAGAGAAAACGAGGGGAAGCAGGGACAGCCACATATTCTACTCATTTCTTGAATGTGCATTTGTGAGCTCACGTGTCAATGACAGACTCCTTAAGCAGGTTCAGAGTAAACAAATAGAATACGTTGGGAATGCCAGTCATTGTGATTCAAAATTTAACCGGTCTCGCGGAGCAACTGCAGAGGGACAAAATGTATGCAAGTAAACACAGTCTAGTTGATCTCGGACTCACCTGACTCCTCTTGTCCTCTTGGAGTCGTAAATGCCTGCCCCGATTGGCAGGTGTCTGCTAGAACAGAGACAGTGGAGAGGGAGAGGAGCCCCAAACACTTAGTCTTTATATGCCCCCCTCTTTCTGTTCAAACATGCTCTTCACTCTGATTGGCTTCTGGTTCTCTCACTGTCCCTTGCCTTTGACGTGTTTTCCACTCAGCAACACTCAAGGTTAATTGTCTCCAACTTCCCAAAGCATCTACGCATGTCCTGGGCACACATGTGTATTTCCAGTGACCCAAAATGACAGTTAGTGGGAAGTAGCTTCTTGTAACTCCTTTTCCTGGAGACTTGTCTCTCCTTTGCACCGCTTGTCTTCTAAAACGCTAAGGGAGGTTATCTATTCTTTTCACCCACAGGTTATAAAACACAACATGGTTCTGTTTTAGAAGGATGATCAGCATGACTGGCATATCACTGCTAGAAAGAAAACTCAGGTTCCATATTTGAACCCCTAGCTCGTCTTCCAAATCAAGCACCTCCAAAAAATTATGAACCCGTTACTGCTTTTCTCTTTGTCATTCCTACTCAGATTAACAGTACTTTCCTTTCCTAATATGTTTTTATTCATTTTTCTTCTTTACAAAGTTTTCTTTATAAAGTTTCTTCTCACAAAGTTGAAGCTATGGGTTATTTTTCTGAAAAAAGAAAAAATCTTTATCCCTAGCTTCACACACCATACTATAGAATGAACACATGTGATTTCCAAAGAGCAATAACTGGAATAACTTGTTTGTCATTCCATCTTCATTTCTTAACTGAGAAAATGAATATTCAGGTCAAATTCTGTGGTAATGGGAATAAATTCTGTGGTAAAGGGAGTTTCCAAGTTCGTTTCTTAGAATGAAATTTTATTATACCTATTATTGAGTGAAAGCAAAAGAGAAGCTTAGGAATCATTCAGCTATGCGTTGTCTTTGCTCTTATAATGGTATTTGCTGAAAGGGCAGATATCCAATATACCATTTTTGAATTCCATCATGACCATTTCTGGTAACCAGAATGTGACAGCATGATCACCTTCATGTAATTGAATTTTACAGCTTTGGTCTTCACAGTGACTGTGAAAACATTAAAAAAAAATCATGTGTAATTGAATTTAACTGATTTCTGCCAAACAGATAAATATCAGCTTTCCCTCAAGTCTTTATTTCAGTGAAATTCAATTAGTAATGAGATTTAACATTTCCAACAATAAATTTATAACATACTAAATTTAATCTCTTGAAATCTTGAAACAAACTAACGCATCCCTCCCCCCCAATTCCTCTGCATGGAGACGTATTGAATGTCCTCTCAGAATTCTCAAATGTTGAGTTATTTTTGATTCAGAACATTTCCACTGGTTGCCCTTGAGTAGACCTGCCATATTATCACATTACCTTTGGAATCTCTTTAGACTGTGACTGACATTCTCAGCAAGGCAACTAGATATGAACACCTTCTCCATCGACTTTTTTTTTAATAATAAAATGACATCTCCCTTGAGTAACTGGTCACCTTGCAAGGTCTCAATCCATTGAGTTGAGTACATGTGTTACTATTCCAATGAACTATAGGAATTTCTTTTTTTTGCTCAACTTAGAAGTAACAAGAACTTTGTTAATATCTCCCCATATATTTGAGCTGTGAAGTTCACAACATTTTCCTAGAGAATTACATTCCTCAATATTTCTTGTACTTTTTTCCATCCTCCACCCCAATTGTACATATACAAGTACCACCTGCTTTTGGAAAGTTTGCTTTATGCAACTCTGCTTTTACAAAAGACCTACATTAGTACCTGTTTTCCCTAACCAGAAGAAATCCAAAGAGGATTTCACTTTTATGAAAAAAGGTACGTAACCATTTCTTTGCTTTATGCCATTTCGGTTTATTAAGGTTTCATAGGAACGCTCTATTTTATGGTAGCAAGGGATGTGTGTGTGTGTGTGTGTGTGTGTGTGCGCGCGTGTGTGAGTATGTGTGTGTGTGTATGCATGCGTGTTCTCATACATCTATAGTTAAAAATATAAGTTCTACATCAAGTCCCACCTATCTAACTCACAATTTAGACTTTGATAAAATAAATTTTTTTAAAAGGGGTAGAAAGGTATAAATTTCCAGTTATAAAATAAATCAGTTATAAAACTATTATAAAACCAAACTATTGGGTGTAAGATAGGCTACAAGGATGCACTGTACAACACGGGGAATATAGTCAATATTTTGTAATAATTGTAAATGGAGTGTAACCTTTTAAAATTGTATAAAAAGTTGAACATTTTTTAAAAAAGAAGGGGCATCAGTGAGATATATACTTAGAATTATTTAGAAGAATGCTGCTAAGACAAATTCCAGAAAAAAAGTCATAGGGATGTAATGTATAGCATGGTGACTATAGTTAACAATCCTATATTGTATATTTGGAAGTTGCTAAGAGAGTAGATCTTAAAAGTCCTTACCACAAGGAAAACAATTTTTGTAATTATATATGGAGAATAACTGGTCACCTTGCAAGGTTAGATGGAGACAGATGTGGTGAGAGGTAGACTTACTGTAGTGATCATTGCTCAATATATACAAATATCAAATCATTATGCTGCACATTTGAAATGAATATAGTGTTATATATCAATTATACCCCAATAAAAATAAAGTTTTCAATAAAAAATGAAAATTTTCATTAAGCTCTTAACACTACTCTCTGTGGGTACAGGTCAGGGTATGCTATCTTTCATAATAATCTTTTTCATATGGTCTCTCTGAAAAGTATCTGTGAAGTCACTTTCTCCTTGTCTTCATCTCCCCATTCCAGGTACCCAAACTAGTCTTCAGAAGTATGTTTAGCTAACAAAGACTTCAAATGTTCTGTCTACGCCCAAGATACCTTCATTTTAATCAAGAATGAGTCTTAGTGAATTTCTAAATAGGAGGTCTCCAGATACCCTTGATGGGGGTAGGGGGGGAACTGGGGTGGAAACACTGCAAGTGCTCTGAAAGGGAGAAAAAAAGAAAAGTGGCAAAATATATATAACTTGTAATTTTAAGGAGCAAAACTGTACCAACTAAAATAGTGTTTTGATACATTATTTCTAATCTTTACCCTGCAGAGTTGGCATTATTATTAGCCCCATGTTTACGAATAAGGAAGCTGAAGCTCCCAGTTGTTACGTGCTTTGCCCGGGGTCAGGCAGCAGTGAAGGGGAAGAGCCAGGACTCACACCAGGTCTATGGATGCTCATGCCCACTCACCTGTGCCTGCATGTTTTTATTACACTGTCAGAAGGCTTTGGGGAAGGATAAGTGAGAGCGCAAAATCTCCAAGTATCAGCTCCAAGTAATGTGGAATTTGTACAGGAAGAGAGGTTGGACCAGAAAATATATATGGAAAACCTAAAAATGCCCCTCCCTCCATCTTTTTGAAACCCAAGGAAAGTAACAGAGTAAAATAGAATGAACATGGACTTAGAAGTCAGAAGGCACTGGGTCAAATTCAGTTTCTGCCAGTTATTATACTAGGTTGGGTAAAATTACTTACTTCTTTGGTACCAAGTTCTCTCATAGAAAAAATGAATATGATAATATCTACTCCATCGGCTACAGTGAAGATTAAATGAAATAACTTATGTGAATGTCTCAAGACGAGTGCCCCACTCATAGCATGATTTTAATAAATGGTCCTTTCTAATCCTTTCGTCCACTGTTACAGTTTATTTACAACCTTTAAATAGATGCAAAGGAAGAGGCTTTTAAATCTGTAACCACACATTCTCAGGAGCACTGGACCACAGGTGCACCATCACGCCCAAGAGCATGAATTCTAAATCCTAACTCCTGGTTAATATCCTGGCTCTACTCTTTAAACGTTGTGTAATCTTAGCACAGTTGCTCAACACTTCTGTGCCTCGGTTTCCTTATCTGCAAAGCAGAGTTAATGATGGAACTTACCTTGTGAGATTTTGTGAGGTATGAATTTATTAATGCAAGTGAAGCGCTTATTACAGTGACTGGCATTTAGTAAGTGCTCCATAAATGCTAGCTATAATTATTAACCAAGCAAATAATAGAGTTAGAACACTAATTCTCAACCAGGGGTGATTTTGAGCCCCAGGGAACATTTGGTAATGTTGAAGATTTTTGGTTGTTACAACTCAGCAAGGAAATGGCATCTAGAGGGCAGAGGCCAGGATGCTGCTAAACATTCTAATATACACAAGACAACCCCCATGACAAATAATTATCCAGTGTAAAATATCAATAGTGCCAAGGTTGAGAAATACTGAGCTGAGAAAAATCATCCCTGGTCAACAGAGATCCTGAGATATTTCCCCATGGGGCATAAGAGGCCACGAAGCAAAGATTGCTGGAAAACCAAAAATATCCCTACAGAAACTACAACCCATTTAATATCCAGTAAGCTAACACTGGAAAAAGTAAAAGTAATTACTGACTGTATGGGACTGTAACAGCATGTTAGAGTTATTTTAAAATGCTCTTTTAAAAGAGTAATATTCCTCATTAGAATCACTATTCTAAAATTCACTGAATAAGAATTCTGAGAGTGAACGAACAAGGATGCATAAGGGCTTTAGAGATCACACCATAAAAATTAATGTTGGCAAATTTATCCAGATTCCCTCTGCCAGAGGACCTTGCAAGTGAAAATGGTCTGCCAATAATGGACACTGGGTAGGAAAGAAAGTGGGCACGAATTTTCATGCTCCTTATTTATATTTTCACCCTCCTCATCCTCGCCCAGATACTTTGTGGGTGATGGGATTAAAGAAAGCTAAATGTGAAGGACTCAGAGCATCTCTTTTCTCACAGTCTCAACATCTCAGGTGAATTTAGCAGGATCTCTAGCTGGGAGAATTCCTTATCAATCCTCTCTGCGTGTTTCTCTACTTCTCCTCCAGCCTGAGTTGAGGAGGGTATGTTGGCAACTTGAACCAGAAACCAGTAAGCCCAGGGGATGGCTTTTCCTTACCAAAAACAAAAAATAGGCTTCAAAGTTTGAGGAAGAAAATAGGGAGCTCTCCATGAGGAACACACCCTTGGTGCTGACCTTCATTATTTGGGACTTAATGGTTGGTACTCAGGTTACTGGAAAGTTACAGTGAGGTCTCTTTTCCTTCTTCAGTCATTAGCAGGGAGGTATTGCTCAAACACAGAGCACTGTTCCAGTGAACACAAGACACATGAAGAGGTAGGACTCCTTTCTCATGCTTGCAAGTGAGATCCACCAGAGAAGGTTATGTGTGTCTAGGATGGATTTAATGATGTCTGCCATATGTCAAGGGAGGACTCTTTGTAGTAGCCTGATTACAGTGGGTTGAATAATGGTGCCCAAATATATCAGGTCCTAATCCCTGGAACCTGTAAATATTACCTTATTTGGAAAAAGGGTCTTTGCAGATGTGATCCTTTGCAGGATCTTCAGGTGGGAAGTTTATCTTGGATTATCTGAATGGGCCTTAAATGTAATCATGAGTGTCATTTTTTTCCCTTAAGTATATTGATTTACAATATTATGTTAGTTTTAGGTGTACAACATAGTGGTTCACTATTTTTATAGATTATACTGCATGTAAAGTTATTATAAACAATAGCTCTATTTCCCTGTGCTGCACAATATATCCTTGTTGCCTATCCATTTTATACATAGTAGTTTGTATCTCTTAATCCCCTAACCCCATTTTGCCCCTCCCCTCCTCCCTCTCCCCACTGGTAACCACTAGTTTGTTCTCTGTATCTGTGAGTCTGTTTCTCTTCTGTTTTGTTTTACACCTTTGTTTTACTTTTTGGATTCCACATATAAGTGATAACAGAGTATCTGTCTTTTTCTTTTTCTGCCTGACTTATTTCACTAAGACTAATACTCCCTAGGTCTATCCACATTGTTGCAAATGGCAGAATTTCATTCTTTTTTATGGCTGAATAATATTCCATTATATATCTATCTCACATCTTCTTTATCCATTCATTTGTTGATGGATACTTATGTTGGTTCCATATCTTGGCTATTGTAAATAATGCTGTTATGAACATTGAGGTGAATATATCTTTTCAAACTAGCGTTTTCATTTCCATAGATGAGTGTTCTTATAAAAGAAAGGCAGAGAAGGATCTGATACACTGGGAAGAGGAGAAGGTCATGTGACCATGAGACAGAGATTGGAAGGATGTGGCCACAAGCCAAGGAATGCTGGCAGCCTCCAGAACTTGGAAGGGTCAAGGAATGGATTCTCCCTTTGAGCCTCTGAAGCAAGTGCAGCCCTTGATTACTGTCCAGTGAAAAGGATTTTGGACTTCTGGCTTCAAGAACTGTGAGACAACACATTTCTGTTGTTTTAAGCCACTGGTTTGTGGTAATTTGTTTCAGCAACAACAGGAAACGAATATACTTGTCATGACTGTGGATTCTCTTCTCACAGACCTCTATTAGCCTAACCTAAGGGAAAGAGGAGGTGGAAGAAAAAGAAAAATTAAGAAACAGAATGCAAGCAAGAGATAAAGGAAGAGGAGGAGGAGGAGAAGAAAGAAGAACCAGGAAAAAAGTGGAGGAGAAATAACTCACTGAATGGTACAGGTCATGTGTGAATCATATTGGGGAGAAATTCACATAGCCCCTAAAGTCCACTTCTATCAGTGTGGTGGGTATTAAGGCTATGCCCAGGCCTGGGTCAGAAGAGGAATTTGTCTTTAAAACTTCTTATGATTCATCCAATAGTTGTAATGTAGCTTACTGAATTTTTTCTCATCGAGGTCACCAATGACCTCCTTTTGGTTAAAAAGCAGTAACCCCCTAGTCATCAAGTTCTTTAACCTGACATGCCAACACTATATATCCTTCAAGATCCTGCTCATAACCCACATCCTCTACAAAACCTCCCTTGACCTGTGTTATTTTTCTGAATTCCTATTACACTCACAGGAAGTATGTCTGTTATTATTTCTGCCCCTATAAAAAGAGGCCAGAACTGCTTACTGCTAAACATCCCAAAATGTATAAAACGCCCCCTACAGCAAAGAATTATATTTTTATCCCCCTTCAGCAATTTTCACAGGGCTGGTCTGTAAGAGTCCTGTGGTGACTGACTATTGCTACTTTGAGTCCAGCAATACAGATAGTCTCATCTCTTTCATTTCTACCTATTTATTGTATTGATGATCGATACATATGGTGATCGGTATTAGAATTATGTCCCTGTGGCATGCTAGGTCTAAATCATAAAAAAATACATTGACAAAATTCACTGTCTTGCTGGTTAAGAAAATCTACTCATATATTTCAGAAAGTTTTCCAACTAGAAGAGTTGAGGCCAGAAAGCGTTTCTCATTCATCCTAATTTAACCCCAAAATGCAATTAATGGCAACCCCTCAAGTCTTTAATATTCAAAGCATCTGAAGATTTACTTTATTATCAGAAGAGTTATAGGTTTGTCCTAAAATACACCTGCTTTCTGGTATTTATTTCCCAATATGTGGCAAGTCTCATATAATGGAAACTTATTTTTTAATTGATATATGCTCCTGGCTTAGCATTTCCAAAAGGAAAGTTTTCATTCTGGGGCCTATTTATACTTTTAGTATTGCTCATTTGCATCCAGTGTAACTGAAATTGAAGCTCAGTTCAGGAAACTATCCCACGGTAAGTGATCAGATAATTGCCCACATGCAAACCATTATGCACACACATGGCTAAAGAATCTAGTCAAGGATATACAACTGTTTGTGAGCAGTCCTCGTGATTTCACTTTTTTATTTTTTAAGCATAAAAATACCAAAGGCACATTGTGGCATTCCCATCACATAAAAGCAGTGAATATAAATCACATCATACAATTAAGAATCACAAACACACAGAGAATGGTAATAAATTAAGTAAAACAACTGAACTAATTAACATACTTCCAAAACAGAAAACCAAGACTTAAAACATTATATACCTTAGTGAAATAACAGCTGCTCTTATTACAAACCATATATTCCATTAGTGTGGTATTTTGTAATTTATTGCCTTTCCCACCTTGGAAAAATTATGTTACAGTTATAAGGCCATATTAACATTTTTTGGCCTTCTATAAGTAACAGCTTTTGAAACTGGACATGCAGCTATCCATTAAGTCAGTTGCCTGAAAAAAAGCTTTCTTTCTTTTTTTTTTTTTTAGCTCTTTCAGAATGCTCCAAAAGAATGATTCAGCGAAATCATAAAAAGATTAATTCATAATAATGAAATGATGAACTTCATAAAATATAAATGCCCTTCCCACCTAATGTGTTATCTATGTATCTAAAGCATGATGCAGTCACAACATCCACATTTACCAGATTTCTATTCTGATGACCTTAGTTAGTCCGGAATAATGATGAGGATCAAAAGGCCCACACACCCTGGAAAGCTTAGAGGGTTTTAGGTAGGGAAAAGGGTTCTTGACTAGGCTGGTATTACTAGGTTCCTTTTTTCAACTTTCCAAAGAGAATCCTACAGGTTGTACTCTGTTTTCCTGTTTGCTCATGATAAAATGCTTAGTATTCCATTACCACTTTCTGACACTCAAACTTCACTCTGCCCCTGAAAAAGGAAAATCATTTTCTTCAACCAGGGCCTTCTTCTTTGCATTAATATTAATATCCCATGAGAATATTAGCTCTGGAGGAAAGAATGTGGTGGCAAAATTCCATATTTTCTCATGAAATTCACTCCCAACTTCCACTGACACATGAATAGGATGGTCAGGAGAAAAGCTCGCCATTCCCCCCGGCCTCTCTTCACACTTCCCCTCGGCTTCTTCTGACACCCACTCTGTTTTTATTTTTCTTTCCTACTGAACCAGAAGCCACTTTTATTAGTAGAGGCTCTTCTTTAGGCAGAGTATATTTTGTATTTATTAGAGCAAACAAGGATTTAAGTTTAAAAAAATTGGTTGGCACTGGCTAGAGCATAGAGACAGAAAATGGAGTCTGCTCAGTCCCCTAGGCTCTAACCCCACCTGACGGCTCTTTCTCCCCTCTCTTGGGCTGCGGGAAGGATGTATCAAAACCTAATGTATTATCAAGCCTTAGTAATATTTAAGCAAGGTCAGTGGAGTTGACAGCTGTTGCCTCTCTTTTTTTTTCTCCTAGAAATGCTATTTAAAAGACTTTCTGGAAAAAAAGAAACCCCTTAATGCCATTAATTCTTCTGCATTTTAAACATCTGAATTTTGCATTTTAAAATAAAAATCATTAAAGTGGCTCTTTGCAAATGTGGCCGAGTGACAAAATACATGCATTCAAATGTGGGCTCCATACTTATGAATGTATGATTTTGAATAAGTTATTCAACCTCTCTGTGTCTCAATTTCCTCATGTGAGATATATTTCTGAATGAAAATGATAAATACCAACCTCATAGGCTTTTGAGTTAAACTATGGAAAGTATTTCAGCATAGAGCTGGCACTCAAGAAATATTTGATGAATTTATACAATCTAATAGAATAAATATGCTAATTATAGAATCCAAATACTTTCACCTCTGATTGTTGTATAGTTTGAGTGATCTGTTGCTGTTTAGTAAAAGGAGACAAGAATCTGAGCTCACTGGAGAATTTTACAGATTAAGGGGATCAGGCCTAGATGTTAAAGAACAGTTAGAAACTTTTATGGAGAACCAATGTGTGCCATGTTCTGAGCCTGGCACTTTTCGTGAGCCATTACACATAAGTCTCTAAACAGTTCTTCTGAAGGGAGACACAATTAGTTCCACTGAGCAGATGAGATAAATGAGCTCAGAAATGTTAACTACCCCAAATCACACCTACCCCAGCTAGTAAGTCAGTGGTAGAGGTAGGATTCTAATCCTACACCATTTTAAAACCAAATATAACATGGAAAAAGGAGGAAGGCAGACTGTGCAAGTAAAATGATTTTATGACAATGTCATTATTGAAGAGATCACTGACAAGGTTTGTTTATAATCCAAATATGGTTTGGTATCTGTCAGAATTAGCTTCAAGGTAGAGATTCAGCCTACACACTGTTCAGTTTTAATCCAGTGAAGAATGAATGCCATTGTGTTTTTCAACAGCAGACTCACAGACCATCAGAGATAGAAAGCGACCCAGAAGACCATTTAGTCCAACCTCCTCCGTTAACACCTAAGAGACACAAGAGGTGCAATGGCTGGCCCAATGTCATACAGGTGATTAGTGGCTGAAGTAGCCAGGATTCTTCTGGACCCAACGCTCCTCCCCTTGCAGCATGCAGGATAGCCAACTGGGACACCATGGTTTTAAATCCATCCATTTAGATGCATGTAAATTCTAGTTCATTTTAAATACCCCAACTCCTACTTTAGCACTTAAACCTAAAAAGAATATTAGAGTGATTCTTAAAATTATTTTGGAAGATATAATAAATAATGAGAATATTCTCTGGTGAAAATAAGCTTCTATGATCTAGAATCTTCTTTTTAAAAACTGACTAAAATTCTGGGATTGTTGTATTTTATCAAACAAGAACAGGGCTTCCCTGGTGGTGCAGTGGTTGAGAATCTGCCTGCCAGTGCAAGGGACATGGGTTCAAGCCCTGGTCTGGGAAGATCCCACATGCTGCAGAGCAACTAGGCCCGTGAGCCACAACTACTGAGCCTGCGCGTCTGGAGCCTGTGCTCCGCAACAAGAGAGGCCGTGACAGTGAAAGGCCCGCGCACCGCGATGAAGAGCGGCCCCAGCTCGCCGCAACTAGAGAAAGCCCGCACACAGAAACGAAGACCCAACACAGCCAAAAATAAATAAATAAATTTATTTAAAAAAAAAAACAAAAAAAACCACAAGAACAAAAATTAAATATTGTCTGGGTAGAAGAGCCCTTTAATGGAAAGTATTGCTCTTTATACAGAGAGGAATTAAAAAGATCTTTAACTTTTTGTTGTTGCTGCTGTACTGCATTCATTCACCAAATGTTTACTGAACGTCAAACAGCTGTGACAGCAGGAGTTCTACTTTTCTTGCATATTTCACAGCACTCATTACAGTGCTGGGCTTTTGGTAGTCATTGATTAATTGGCAGTACCTTATCCTATGTTCAGTATATTAAATGACTTCAGGACAAAAGTCATTGAGGTTATGAGAGCTACTATTTATATCTTCCTACAGAGGTGAAGGAAGGACACAGCTCTTGACTATTCCAATGCTTGTGTTGCCCCGAACCATGCAGCATGACATGCACTTTCTTAGTTATAATATCTTCAGTAATGTAAAGTCCAACGTTTTACATGTGCATGTACTGTCTCTTAGGCTGGCAACCATCACACTATGTGATGGTAGCCATACTGAAAAAAACTGCACTATCTAATTATGTCAGAGTACACAGTTCTATCATAGGGCCAAGCTTTGTTAATGCAGGTTATAAAAGACAGATGAAAAGCACATTATCCATTGCTTCAGCAATGGTGCATTATTACAAACATAAGAAGAAAGCTAAAAATGCCAGATCTTGGGAAGATCAAACTTTTGACCTAAACTTCAAAATATGCAAAACATTACTTTGGTAGAAAGGGTTTTGGATTTCAATAGCAATGTGGAGAGAAAGGAAGTACTAAAGGTAAAGACAAAGAAGGATGGAAGTACACAATTCTAAGTGATTTTTATGGCAGACACTTAGCCAGGTCAGCAAATAAACTGTTAACTGACAAGCAGTTGTCATATGAACTAACTGAGTTTCTCAAGCCAAACATCCTGAAATAAAGGAATGCTGGTGGGCTGAATGAGCAACGAAACCACAATTAGCCACAAATTCGCTGGATATGGGCAGCCCTCTATAAGGCCTAGCAAAGATTTACCTGCCTTATTGTGAAAAGGGTGAAGCATCTTCCTGCAGATGATACTGAAAAGTCAACAATCATGGAGCAATTGATCTTAATTCATCACATGGGTCTCTCCACTTTCCCTAAAGTACCGTACAGCAAAATTAACTTGGGATTTAAAGGACTGACGTTACAATCTCAAGGATTTTGTTCTACATTATCCGTCCAGTGGAAAAGTTCTGGCAAACTATGTGATGAGGATAGGAATCTCTACAAAAATCCACAAATATCATGGCAACACATACTCAGGCCTCAGTTATACACTTATAGAAACACAAGAGATGGTGCATGCAATGATAACACAGAAACTTAACGGATATCCATTATGGAAAATTCAGCACATTTCATGCTCAGTAAATTAGTTATTAATATTGGTGACGTAAGGGTGTTATCTGATTGGTGTGGTTTTCCTGCCATCATGGCACTGAAGGCATAATTTAAACCGTTAAGTGGAAATTCCAAGAACACTATGATCTGAATTCTCATGAATACAATCAGGCAACTGGTTTGTTAAGTGATGAAAGACTCTGCAAATCTGGCTATCAAGATCAGTTAATAAACACCATTTGCTCACTGTAGTAGGGAAAGATGGTTGACAGCGTAGGTGTGGTTAGTTCAGTTATCAAATGTATTCGGAAGACTGAAAATATGTCATGCACTGTGCTAGATAAAACACGATGCCTTTATTTAAAGAGCTTACTGTCTAGTGAAGCATCTTGTAATTTAGAAATATAGTAATTATATTTAGAGCATATATACATAAATCATCAATTAAAGATGCTTTCTAGGTACCATTGATTGCATTCAGCAATTTTCTACATAGATTTCAAAGATTCTGATTCTCAATACAATAATGATTGAAAGAGTTAAGAAGATGTCCAATCTATGATGATATCAGAACTATAATAAAAACCTAACTCTTGGTTCCTATTACACACATTTTTCTATATGCCAGACCTTTGGCTCATAATTATAAAAATGCACTACAAATATTAAACTGGTGATGATTTACTTTGGTCTGACCTTCCCAAGTCCTACCTGGATTTCAAATATTAATAAATGTCTCTTCACACAAGTTATGGGTAACTTGGGAATTAGCTCCCATGATGCTACCAGCAAAAGGTAAGTAATTCTGTTGGTAACAGTATTACTTTTGTAAAATTGATCAAACATTTGTATAAAGTTATGGTGTTGAGACCAGTACCAAAATAAATATGGATCTTAGTCTGGTGTTTGTCACTTTGATGAGCATATATCATATTAGGAAAGTTTGTAGGTTTCAAATGTGTTGTCCGCACATGTGGAAGGACAAAGAAGATTCCTTACACATCCATGCTTTCAATATATAACACCCGAGTTACAAGACACCAGACGATTTTAAGTTTTTCTTCTTTAGATGCCTACTTTGTTTCCAGTTCACTTATAGTCACTCTCTGAGAGGAGCAATAAACACTAAATATTTAAGGATAATGAAAATCTAGCCTGAACATCTACTTGCATGAACATCACATGGGAAAGTTCTTTCTTTAGCTGCTCTGTGGTACCAGTGTCTGTGACAGTACGTCCCACTGAGAAATATAGAGTCCCAAAGGGCAAAATTAAGGGTAGAGAACATCTGACCTCAATCATGGGCGTCAGGATAAGAAATGCATAACACATGGTCACAACTCAAAAGCAGTGATCTCGAGGTTACCGCAGAGGATGGCAGCTGTTCAGTTGGACATCTGGATCTCTGTGGCTCCAGAAATGGATTGTTCTCACATGAGATCTGTCTATGAGAAGCTCAGCCTGTCTTCAGTAACAATTCTAACAATTTGAATGAAAGCTTCATGTAGTGCCCAACAAATAATAAATTTTCACATATACACAATATCCTTGTTTCTGGAAAGTAAATGTTGCCCAGAAGCAAAATATTAAAATTAGAAGGATCACTTTGGGGTTGTATGGCTGTGTCCAAACTGATCCTTCACCTTTAGTGTTTACACTCAAAAGATTATCAAGGGTAATGTAAGGGTTTTTACGTACTGCCCTCCTGTATTATTTGACACTATCTGAATATATATAACTTTTTGCTTACTTTTCAAAAGTTCAGTTTTATTCTCTTTTCTAAGAGCAATAATCAGCAAAAGGGGCATGAAAGGTTAGCACATGCAAGTCTAGTTTAGTATGCAAGTCTAGTTGTATCAATTTCAAACTGTGTATAACTATTCTAATTGGTAAGCAGGAATTAAGAAGTATGATCATATTTAAACATACATGTCCAGCTAATCAAGTTTATCAGTGCACTAAGCGAAGAAATTATACTTAAATTCTTTACAATTACAAGGTTAAGATTGGTAATACGTACAGAAGACCTTTTTTTGCCAATTAAACAAGACATAATAGATTCACACTAATTAATAACGATGTAAAATGGATAGACGATTGAATTAATGGAAATGATGCTTTCTTGGGTGGAAGGTCACTAGTCCTGAGTAACTTATGAACCTAAGTATGTGGTTGGCACAGGTCCCCATTCAACAGTGGGAAGATTTTCCAAGGCATATAGCAGCAGGTGTAATAAAATGCATCTGTATATTCAGTCTGTTTTTATAAAAAATTATCTATATAACCACTTGGTACAAATTTCAAACCATAAAATAACTGAAGACACTTTAAACACAGTTGAGGGGTTATGCTATTTGCTCAACTTACTTAGTTTTGTTATTTATGCAAGACCTGTACATTTCAGTACTTTTCTTGCTGCAGTTGGCTAGCTGGAGGTGGGGGTCTCCTTAGCAAAGACTCTGAAGGGGCCTGTCACAGTGTAGTTGCTCCAGAAACAAGCACTCTTCCAAAAAATACACTTTCTTTGATGTATGGCATAGTGTAATACTTAAATCAAGTGTTCAGAAACTGAAAGAAGTTCCTGAAAAGATTTAGTTAAGATACATTAGAATTGGAAAATTCTGAATAGCTTTTGACTTAGTCCATTCCTAAGTAAATAAGGGGAAGAGGAAGCAACTTAATTTCAAACAGTTCAAATTATCAGTGATACAAAATGGAGGGTACAAGATGTAAGGTAAAAGGCCAAGACAAATTATATATGGCCATTAATTATCAGAGGACAACGAGATGGAATGACATAATAAATCCCTGATCTCAGTTGTAGACAGTGAGGAAAAGTTGGAAGAGACTTAAATGTTCAACAGTCATTAAATCAAAATCTTTCTTAAGGTGACAGTGTCAGAGGCTGGAAATGTTACTCTGAAACACAGTGGATGCCTGTGAGCCACTGGCACAGACGGGAAAAACTGAAATCCCATGTGAAATCATCATGCAGAACTAATGCCCCAAATCGGATTGCTCCCAAGTTCCTCGGAGGGAAGGAAACAGGATAAAAATTCAGCCCTGACGAAGTTCACACCCTTTTGATAATCAGATACTAGCTTGCACTTCAAACCAGAGAGAAGAGCTACACCTGTAGGTCCTGATTTAGCTGGATGCCTTCATAACAATCTTGGTGAATGGTTGAAGGGTTCTGGTTAATGGAAGCCTGCTAGGAGAAGCAGGTGGAGAAGTGACCTCTAATAGTAAATCAAGCATGTTTGGAAGCTGCTTTATGTCCTTAACCTGGGTGACCCTCAGGCCTGGAGTCATAGTTTGGATACCTGGGAGAATATATATTATTAGAAACCAAATAACCCTTGCACAACACCTGGAAAAGAATCTTTTTTTTTTTTTTTTTTTGGTTTTGGGATAGAGACTAAAACTCAGAGAAGGCTATAATCAAATGAACCTTTAAGGCATGGCTCTTGAACTCCAGCACTCACCAGAATCACCTAGAAGACTTGTTAGAGCACAGATTGCTGGCCCCATCCCCAGGGTTTCTGAATCCCTTGGTCTGGAGATGGTCGGAGAACCTGTAGTTCTAACAAGCTCTCAGGAGCTGTTGGGGCACTGGTACTGCAGGTCTGGGGACCACACTTTGAAAACCAGTGCTTTAAGGAATACCGAATAAAAGGATATGTATCTTCCTCACAGAAAACTATGATTTGTCCTCAATGGAATCTAATCAGAAGGTTTACATGCAGTTAAAATTAAAAAATGAGCAATGACCACTACCGTTAATTTGGAACAGTCAAACTAACCTCACAAAAGCCTTCTCCAATGGAAAAAGTAGGAAACTTTTTCCACGGTACACACTGGCTTTACTGGCTGTGGTCTCAGTCAAAGCACAGAATGAACCTTGGCCAGCAGCATGAGGTCTCTCAAGCTTGCAGCTGTTGGGAGGAGGCTGCTCTGCCAGTGACTCTGGGCAGGAAGTTCCTCGTTAGAACTGATGCTTCTCTTTTATTCAGCTCAGAGGGAAAAGAAGAAAAAGAGGCAAGAGCCTCTAGGCTTCTCCAAACTTCTTTTAACTATCTGACCTCCCCAAAGCCACCATGTTAGATGGTGGCTTTGCTGCCATGGCTACTTGACTTGTGGTAACTGGCAGCTCGAGGTTCAGGGTGATGCTAAGCCATAAATCACACCTATATCTTCACTCATGGTGGGCTGACAGCATAAATAAAATGAAAATCCAAAATGACAGACAAGCACAGGGCACTGAGACCAAAAAATATCTGAAATAAAGCCACTTTGCACCTGATCCAAACTGCCAGCCAGCAGTCCTTAAAGAACATTAAGCAATAGTGTAACTTTCATCAGAAATAGGACTTCATAGCGCACATCAAGTTCAACGGGACTTCTCACAATGCTGCTTTCCAGGACCCTGCGTCAGATAAAGAATGGAGCGCTCCCGCAGTTTTTTCTTTCAAGTAAACAGTTTAAAATGTATGTTGTTGATGACAACACAGCTTCCGTGTTCATATCCTTTTACGGAATGCCTGCCATTCTTCATTCCCTTATTCCACCAAGGGCTCAGCAATAACGGGCAAACAAAATCTAAACTAGCATTACCACTACCCTAGGGATACCACTGAATGAGAGTTACGCAGTATGATCTGATAATAGCTGGCTTCAAGAGCTGAAAAGGAAAACAATGTCTTGTAAAGGGGATATACCAGACATTTAGATTTTAAATCCTATGTGCAACATGACACACAGTTTGGGAATTGCTCTTTTGGCTTTAAGGTAAAAAAAAAAGTGATAGAAATAGGCTATGATATATGAAATACATTTAAATACTGCTTTAAAATATAGCTGTGCATCATCACACAAGGATGAAGAGAAACAATCTTGTTTTACCAAGAGAAGCCTTTCGTACCTGGTTAACAGACCAGCCCACATCATTAGAAAAAAACGTAAGCGTTTCATGTGTTAATCTCACTAGCTCTTTATGGTGCCATTATCCTGATGTCTTGCAAGGCATGCACAGGACAAGCGAGCATGACTCCAGTCCACAGGCTTGCCCAAGTCAAGGACATAAAGCTCCTTCCAAAGGTCCTTGAGGAAATGACTGTGGATCCCGGGGAAAGAAATGCGAGACAGTGGGAGAGAAAAATATTTCCAATTGAAATATAGCATGTCAAGAACAAAGAGAGGCTGCCTCATGTGTCAAAGAATATAACGTGGATTTAGCCTTTCTTTAAAGTTTGATAACTTTTTATGGGACACTGTGAATAAAACTGATTTTTTTAGTAAAAAAAAAAAAAAGAATAGAGAGGTGCGCTATAATGAAGTACAAATTTTCACACTACTGGCCAAGTTTTTTTCTTTTAAAAGCCAGTTGAACTCTCCGTGGCTTCAAATGATTCAGAAATCCACCTGACTCGAAATTGAAACATTTGTAAGGAAAAACAAAAGGAAACTAATTTGATGGAGAAAACCTGATACTTAAAACATTAGACGTGTCCTGTTGTCACAGGAAAAGCCCATAAACAATCCCCAGGAAATAAAAACAGAATCCGGGTAATAAAGTCTAACCTTTTTTCCGCGTGGTGCTTAGTCTAGTTCCACTGGCCCACAAGGTGCCGCTCGCAGAGGCCTCCAATCCGGCGTTTCAGACCAGAGCTGCCCGTGAGAAACGCCGGCCCCGACACCTCAGCTCGGCGGACTGTGTGGAAAGGGGCTGCTCACGACCCTGCGATTCAAGATGGCGGATGCGGGCCGTGCGCAGAGGCTCTGCGCCCGGCACTGTGATCTGGGGCCTGAGCAGCGCAGCTGCACCTGCCTTGCAACAACTCCGCCTCCCTCGCCTCTGCCAAGGTCCCTATAAAGCGGGCCGGCCCACGGCCAATCGGGAGATCGCGTGCTCTAGAGCTGTCGCCTCTCCATTCTCTGATTAAAGAGTAAAGCTTGTCTGTGCTTCAACCAAACTTGGTCTTGTTCTGTTGGCTTGATCAACACTGGGCAGAAGGACCCTTGCTGGGGACTGGCTCTGGAGGATTCGTAACACTTAAAAAATAAAGGTATGATTTTAAGAAAACATTAAGTCAGGATTTAAAGGAGACTGTCAATTAGTGACAAATGAACATATAATATTATCCTACTTTCCCTCAGAATAAGATATTTTCTCTTAAATGATAACATCTGAACTGTTGGTAGTTTAATATCCACTACTTTTGTTTAAAAAAATACTGCTTCAAGCTAGTATTCTGATCTTTTACTTCCAGTCGAGTATACAGCTAAGATGACACAGAGTTCCTGTATTTAAGGATAAATAGTAATTTTTGTTTTTATGTAAATAATGCCGGTCAAAATGCTTTACCAAAGAATAAAAAATGAGAGGGTGTCAAGTCGTGAGGATCTATGGAGAGGGGATAGAAGACAGTCTGAGCATGAACGTCCAGCATCTGCCAGTTTGAGAAAAACAGAGCATTCATTCCAGGGAATGGCAAGTATGCAATGTCAATGCCTTAAAACATAGCAAGTTATTTTTAGAATTACAGGTGATAAATGTATGGCTGTATTTTGACTACAGCAGCATTTTTTTCCCCAGATTCCCACCTATATGCTCAAAAGCATAAGGTTTTACATTTTGAAAGGTGGAGGTCATCAGATTATATGTTGCTTTAACTATTCTCCTGAAAGGGATCTAACATGCTGCTATGTTTAGAAATCCAATATACTCCTGCAGAGAGCAACGTGGGACGTTCACATCCACAGCTGTCTCATGGCTTTGGACCACGTCAGAGTCAAGCTGTGTTATGGAAGAAAAGACACCTAGCCACAGAAGTATTCCTGGGCTTTCAACCACGAGAGTAGTCAAGGACACGTGACATTCAAATCCCTTTCTTAATTGGCTGGCTCTGAAAGACATGAAGGTGCTACAAACCCCAGTCAGCCAGCCGCTTCATTGTAGGTTTTTGAGGTATCAGACACCAGAGGTCAACAGTAAGGGCTGACTTGATAAAACACTCAGAGTGACTTGGGTTGGGTTTGGATTTGGGTAGGATGTGGGCATAGGATAGAGCAGGAGAGGCTAAGATGGGGACAGATGAGGTTAAAACTTAAAGGTTCAGCTGGTTTTACCAGAGCAGAGCAGATTCGTTTACTTTGTTATTAATCAAAAGCAAGGGAGACTTCTCTGAAGTTTGTTTGGGGACTTGGAATCTAAAATTCTGCTTCTAGATGTAAGCATTTCTCCTAGCCTTAACCTAGATGTGTCGTGTTTTGTACGGAAATGAAACTAGACGGAATCTTTCATGGTTTAAATTTCTTTTTTCAAATAGGGATAAGCTGATACGTTTTTACTGCTAAACATCTGAGAACTTAAAAGTTGAAAGATGTAACTATTTTTATATCATACTTCAGAGCATGAAATGCCTTTATATACAAACTTTCCCAAATTTACATTCCAGCTTAAGGTTCATGGTTTAGTTTTTTGTTTTGTTTTTTTCTTTTTTTGCGGTACGCGGGCCTCTCGCTGTTGTGGCCTCTCCCATTGCGGAGCACAGGCTCCGGACGCGCAGGCTCACCGGCCATGGCTCACGGACCCAGCCGCTCCGCGGCATGTGGGATCTTCCCGGACCGGTGCACGAACTCGTGTCACCTGCATCAGCAGGCGGACTCTCAACCACTGCGCCACCAGGGATGCCCCATGGTTTAGTTTTGATCCAAGAAAACCAGACGCTTTCATGAGGACAGCTTCCTCATTTGAAGGCCATGAAAATTACAAATTTTCTGTTTTGTTTTAAATTGAGAGAAAATACTGGGCCAGTTTGTTTGAAGAGGGGTATAAGAATCTTGGAAAAGGAATAACTTCCTCAATGATAATTCACATCGTTGGCCACCATATGATGTGTAGCTGGGCTTATGGTACAAATACTGAGTAAAATAATTTGAGATATTTACCCTTTCCTAAAATAGGGTTTGCTAAGTAAATATACCACCTAATTATATGTAAGAATTTAGTCCCACATAAAACAATTATTTTTTAACTGTAAGATTCAATACAGATTAGAGAAAATGTAATAAACACTGTGATTCTAAGTATGCTTTACATAACTCTGACTTGAGCCTCATGCATTTACCACAGTTGAAAGGAGGAGAATGAAGAAAAATAGGCTTAATTGTTTTCTTAGCTAAGTAGGTAGGCATTTTTTATCCACATAACCTTTAAATCCAAATGCCTTATGTGCACTATTATGTTAAGCTATAGATTTTATCTCTTTATTAGTAAAAATATGTAAACTATAACAAGAAGGAAAATTCGTGATTCTGGGAAACGGCATAAGATGTTATATAACCAACTGGTTTCCAGCCTTCAAATCAGACATTAGTCAAGGAAATAATAATGACCTTAGCCAATGGGAAAAACATCAAGCCAGATTCCTCCCAGCTGTGTTTCTCCCCTCTGTGGCCTTCAGTAACTTCAATGGAAGTTTAGTATGTTTAGGGAGAAAGGTGGCCAGAAGAATCAAAATTATTAAACCAAAAAGGTCAATCTTCAAATTAAGTCTTGGACCACGATCATTTCAAGAATAAGGTTTATCCCTTCCAATGTCCTAGTGCTACAAGCAATATGGCTGACCAACCACTCAATGGGGCTGATATCACACATTATCTTGCCAAAGGGGTGAGTAAAGGAAAAACAGTTGCTGGCTTTGAAATGTACAAATCAAGCTATTAGTGTTTCTTTAGCATTCCTTTTAATTTCCAACTCAAGCTTATGGTGACTGCAAGAGATAGGAAAAATCCTCAGAGGAGGCAGTTCCTTGGATTTAATTCCATATAAACGGAGGGCCAAGGAATTTTGACAAAATTGTTGCTCACAAAAAGCTAACTTTGCCTTTGAAGTTCTTGTGTGTTCCATACTTAAAGTCAGACACCTTTATTCATCCAACCATAGTATGCGGCCTTCAATAATATGATATCATGCTTTATTTTTTTTTAGATTAAAAACAGTCTTTCATAAGATCCCTCTCTGTTATAAAATCATCAGCTAACATGTTTTCAAGGCTTTGCCAAGTACACAATCTGAATTACCTTCACTTTTCAGGCCTAACTGGCCTGATGTAATTTTTTTTTTTAATGACCACAGATGTGCTAATAATGCTTTAGATCAGTTTCTATTAAAAAGAATGGACCACATGAAGTTCTTCCCAACACATTAAGTGAAAAGCTATCTAACCATTATCTGTAAGATTTAAATAAAACCTGTTAATTTTCTCCCTTACTTCCTTCCCAGTTAGTCATTTAGATCCAAGGAGATAAAATATCAATATTATGGTACTGGTCAAAACATCAAGGAAAAAATACTGACATAATTTTTCAATACCCCAGATATTACCATAGAGTGATACCACCCCCACTAAAACCTCTGGTGCTCATTAGCACATCAATGGCTCCAAGTCTTAAGGTTAGATACAAACAAATCAAACTGCTTAGTGGTGTCTACTCCAGAATTTCTCCAGCCAGCCTGAACACATCACTCCTTTCTCACGTAATTCCTAGTGCCAAACAAACTTTGGGACATACACACCTGTACTTATGTCTCTTTTTTCCTTCTTAACACCATGACTGGCCTATAGTAATAACTCAGTAAAAGGTTTTTGGAATGAATAAATGATAAAATGCAAGGCTGTACTATCAGAGGTTATGTAGATTGTACTGGTAAATTTTGAAATAAAATATCTCTGTCTTCCGTAGTGACCATTGAGTTCGAGTTCATGGAGAATGCCATTTCTTCTGCACATTCAAATGTGGTAAGTTAGGAAAACGTATCTTGAGTAGAAAAAGAAGCATCTGCATGAAATATGAGAAATCTAAAAAGCGAGTAGATGTTAACAAACACAAAATGTAATGCACATTCCAAAGATATCTCTTTATTGTCCTTGTCTCTGTTCAGAATCTTTCCATTATGACTCAGTGGGATTTAGTTCCTGGATGTTTACTCTTATTTAGCATTTAATAGAAATCTTTCTCCACTGGTAGATCAGCATGTAAAGGGGATAGGTTCTTAAAAACACTTTGATGTCGAGGAAGGCTAAGATGCTGAAAGCAGATAGATAGTACCAAATTATACTAGAACTCTTGGCAAGTAGATGTCATGGACACAGGAGTTTGGTGCTGTGATTTTGGTCAGAGTAAACCAAAGACGGTCCAGGATATGACTGGAGTGGTTACAGTGGGACATTTGGCCCACTGTAAATAAATTGTAAATTTATTTGGCCCACAATTGTAAATAAATTGTGCTACGAATGAATTCTTTAGAGCTCTACAATTCAAATATCATTTGTAAATTCTTTATTGCTATAAAAAATGGATGATTGGAAAAAAATTTTAAGATACTGCACGTAGTAGCAGACTGCTGAGATGATGGATGTAACAATCCTGAGCATTTGTAAAGTGGACTGCCTAATATTATATATGCATATCTCCATGACATGTTATAACACATGATAATTTATGAGGGAGAAAGCATCAAAATAAAATCAATTGTATATAAACACTCCCTGAATTTAAAGTGCTGGCAACTTCTGCCTCAAGGGGTACTCATTTTCCTCCTTTTTAGCCAGTCATTTTTGAAACACCTCAATTATAAATCCAGATTTTGGCCAGAAATATGTGACTGACGACACCTGAAAAAGGAAAATGCAAGGTGAAAAATATTATTCTTTCTCTGCTGGTATAAGTTGCCAATAAGTTAGTTGCATGTCATTCATGAGCTGATATCATTTGGATTGGTTTAACTTATATCATCCACAAAGACCGACTGCACTGTTATTTCAGTCAATGGTTGGCAATGCTGAAGAGCAGAAGCTACAGATACGTCTGCTAGATAATCCGGGCCAAACTGTGGCAAGGATACATGTGCTATTATTTATAAAACACTCATGTAAAGCAACTCATTACATTTTGCTGTTTTTGCTTTCGTATTCGTCCTTTTTGGACTGTGGACTTGTTCCATCCATCAGTAAACTTGTGGCATCTTCCTTGATTGAAGGTGAATCTGGAGCAACTGTTCTTTGGATAAATGCTGCCAAGGTAGGAGAAAAGAGAAAAATAAACCTAGATGAATAGAATCCTGGGCTGACAAAATTGTAAGTAATCGCTGCATTTGATCTAGTTTTCTGTAAACTTTACATGGACTAACAAATCTTCGATGTAGGAATAAAATAGTTTACTATGTTTTTAAAAACACATTCATGGGATTTAATTTTGTTTTAGATTTGAAGAGTGAGGGTGGAAGATGTGTGTTTGTTCAGTATATAATGATATTAAAGCATTAATATGCTAATTAATAGCATTAATTCTGCTAAAGCAGAATTTTAGAGGGCGAAATCTTAAGGGCCTCCTTTTCATAGAATCCTCTTTTTTACACAGAAGGAAACAGACTAGATCTGGAATGTAGGTTTACTGTTTTTCTACTACCTCTTCCCTCTCTTCTGAGCTCCAGATGCCTATATCCAAATGTCTATGTCAAACACTCCCACCTGATTTATAATCTCTGATGTCTGCCCATCGCTTGCTCTCTTCATCTTAGAAAATGACACACTCATCCACCCAGTTTCTCAAACCCTGTTCCTTCCTCCCTTTGGCCGGCCTGCTCGACCCATCCAATTTAAGAGTGAGTTCTGAGGATCCTATCACCCATTTCACCTGATTCCTTCTGCTTCCCACCACCTCCGTTAACCATCAGCCCAGCCCAAGCCACCATTTCCTCTCTTTCTGTTTTCATCTTGCCTCCTTCTCCGCACACCAGAATGATCTTTCTAAAAGGTAAATCCGATTATGTCACTCTACTGCATTAACCCTTCCCTCCCCCCACCCCCCCAGCCTCCCAGCGAAATTAGAATAAAATCCAAACACCTGATGGTGTCTGAAAAGGCTCCACCAGGACCTCAGCTCCCACCACTCTCTCTCCCGATCACTCTCTCCCTCACTCATTCTCACTCTCCCTCCTTCTCTCCCTCCCTCCCTCCCTCTCTCACTCCTTCAGTGTTCCATCTCTCTAGAAGACCATACCCCTTTCTTCTCTGGGGCCTTTGCACTTACTGCTCCCTCTATCAGGAAAACTCTTCCCACCCAATTTTAACTCAGCTGGTTCTTCTTGCCATTCAAGTTTCAGGGCAATTGTAACCTTCTGATCACTAATATATAGTTCTGGTCCTGGTACCTTCTATGATTTCACCTTTATAGCACCAGTCACCATTTTGCTTGTTTATTGCTTACTACCTGTTTCTTCCATGAGATGAGGTGACTTTTTCTGTCTTAGTCACTACTGTATTCCCCCAGAGCCAAACACAGAGCCTCGTGCATAGTCTCTTAGTAAATGTTGTTTGAACGCGTGAATATATTTTAAGGGATTTCAAAACGATAGTCAACTGGGGATTTTCTAGCTGCTTTCTAGAAAGCATTTATAGAGTACATACCTTGTCAAATCGCAATAATCAGAACTCAATTATTTAAAAATATCTGGCACCTAATTGGTCAGTGAAAAGATAATCACCAAAAAAAAATAAAAAAGCACTATCACATACAATGAACCTATAAGATGGAGAGGTAGAAAGACTGTGCTTTCATGAAATAAATAAATCCTATAAAGGACAAGAAACAATATTTTACCTCAGCAGTCCCCCAACATTTTTATTGCTATAAATCTTTGGCACTTTAGTTTACAAGTTTGAGGACAGACTGCACATGAAGCGTCCATTCAGTTGGCCAGGGGGATCCTGAAGTACAACACAGACGTGAAGAGCATTGCTGTTCTCGCTGTGATCAAGTCCCATCTGAGGGACTTAAACCTCCACTACAGGAACGTCAGAAAACAAATTAAGAATACTAACTTTTCTTTTTATAGCGACATATTCTGAAGTAAGGAAGTGAAAAAAAGTACTTGTTAGTAACTTTCATTGATTTGCTTTTCTAAGAAGATCAAGTTAAATTAATACGTAAGATTCACTTCCAGCTCCTGAAGTAGTCTGCAGATAACATTTCCCCCCCCCATGAAAAATCACTGTCCTTTCTTTTTGGGATTATTTATTTATTTAAATAAACATTATTTACCACAATGTTAGAATTATGGAAAAATTGCAATCTGCATTTATTTTAAAAATTGAGTTTATAGATCCCAACTCCACAAATATTTAGCATTTGAATCTCAAAGAACTCGAGATTTCGAGGAGTCATCAGTTTACTCCAGACTTCATTCAAACCCAGTCTGGTCCGGGCCCCAGGAGCGAGGGCCCTGTCCTGAGTTGTGTTCCTTTAGCCTAAAAGGAGCTATACATGGAGACCAGTGGTCAGTCACTACTTATAAAAAGTAAAAATGACAGTTTCAAAAGCTGGCATTATGAGTCTCTCTTACTAAGCCCCCACTGTCTACAGGCTGCAGGTAATGGAATCCAAGCCTCCTCAAAGAGTGTCCTGAATCATGGCCATAGCTTCCAGCCAGCCAGGATAAATTTGGTAGTAATCACGGCTCTAAATAATGGATTTCTGTGTTCCTGTTTCCAATGGTAATATAAACTTACAATTTATATATTTCTTCCCTTCTTCCTGGCAGGAGGAATCTACCTTTTCTTGAATTGACCTGAACTACACAAAGCTGACATAAATTACTACTTAAAACAAACTTTCATTAATGCTGGATCATTTCAGAGACCACAAATTATGCAGTATTTTCCCATTTCCTTTGTTTTTTCCATGGTCAGTGATTCTACGCTTTCGTTTGGTCACAGTTTTGACAGGGCACCTAAGTCAGCAGAATGAGTGCCTTAGCGTCAACAGCACAGACAAAAGGGCCTCATCCAGTACCAATCCCAACCTGAGTAAGAAGGAGCCTGTTCTGTGGGCTCATAAACCCATGTCTGCCTCAGCACCTCAGTTACTCCCCGGGTCTCCACACAGGTCTCAACTGCTCTAAACTCCAACCCCCAGCTTTCATGCTTCATTCAGAGGTTAAGAAAATCCAGTACTCGCTAGTCAGACATAAAAGCTGGGGTTTTCTCAGTAGCGTTTTATTTTTGTAAGATTTCTTTTTAGCCAAAGCGTACATACATACACATATCAAATAGCACCAAAGGGCTACATAGAAAGACAGCAGTCTCTTGCCCCATCCCTCCCAGCCCCACACTCCTTCTCCCCAGACTCAACCGCAATCAACCCTTTATTTAATTTATTTATTTATTTATTTTTTCGGTACGCTGGCCTCTCACTGTTGTGGCCTCTCCCGTTGCGGAGCACAGGCTCCGGACGCGCAGGCTCAGCGGCCATGGCTCACGGTCCCAGCCGCTCCACGGCATGTGGGATCTTCCCAGACCGGGGCACGAACCCGTGTCCCCTGCATCGGCAGGCGGACTCTCAACCACTGATCCACCAGGGAAGCCCACAATCAACCCTTTTAGCTTTATTTTCTGTACTTGCTTCAATTTTTGAAAGAAAAAGCTGATATTGCTATTTTCTGATTTATCATTTTTAGACTTATCCACACCCATCCACTTTCCCTCATCCCATCCTCCCTATATAGTTACATCTGGACTTGTAGTTATGTCAATAGTATTTACATTATTATGACTATGTAAATATGGCTCACACAAACCTAATAGGTCTACTATGACAATGTTTCTTGCTCATTTTTTCCTGGAGTTATTAATTGATATTTATTAAAATTCATTAATAAATTAATTTTTGTTTGTTTTTATTTACTCTTTATAACCATTCTCAATTGTTTCTAATAGCTCAGTTATACCTATAATAATCATATGTCTATTAGTAGTTTTTCTAAGCACTCAAATGAATCAAATAATCTATCAGTTTGTTTATTTCCTAAAGATTCTCCTGAGGGAATCTTTTCTTTCTTCCTTCACTATGATAGAACTAAAGAATATGAGTGTCCAGATGAAAAGCTCCCCCCCCCCCAACCCTGCCCCAGCAAATAGTTAGAAAACTCAATAAACCAAGACCCACAGGGAGGCATATCATCACAAAACTCACTGGGGTTAAAGGGACAATCCTAAAAGTTGCTGGGCCAGGGGTGAGCGTGGGGCAGTGGTGGTGAAAAGGATCACGTCAAAGGAATGGGAGTCAAAACAAAAAGACATAAGGTTTTTCAACAGCAACACTGGATTTTGGAAGATGACTGTGCAATGACTTCAGAAGAAAAGTCCTTTTTAACCTAGAATTTTATAGCCAGCCAAAGTCTCAGTCAAGTGTGAGTGGAAGAAACCCATTCTCAGAGATACAAAAACTGAAAATATTTACCTCCCTTTCTTGGATGTGCTCCCACAAAAGATGTGCAACAGCTGTTTGTTGGGTGAGCCCTCATCATCCGCCCCGCTTCTGGCCTTTGTTCTGTTTTCTTTGTTCTCTCATCCCAGGACTCTCACTAATCAGGTACTGTCCTCCTTGTATTGATTTTCTGAATATCTTATCTTTTCTCTCCTATTGTCCCATTCTTTCTTTTTCCTTATCTTCTACTTTGTAGGTTTCTCAACTTTGTTTTCCACCTTTCTAGTTCATATTTTAAATTTCTGAGACCTCTTATCCTGTGTTCCTTTTTTATAGCATCTTGCTCATATTTTTACTAAATGTACTATTTTCTCGTTTCTCTGAGGGCATTAATGATATTTTTAAGATATCTTCCATTCCCTGTATTATCGAATTACTGTAGGCTCCATTTTTCTCTTTGTTGATCTTGACAGATCTCCTTTTTAATTTTGAAGTTTCAAGAAAAATTACAGGACAGTTTCTATAACTAAGCTGAAATTGTTTGTGCTACAAAAATGGAGAAGTATTCAGGATGATTCTAATTCGCTTCCAAAAATACTACATCGTGAAAAAGATATAAAAAAGTCAAGGTTCATCAGAAAAGCAAATAAGAATAAACATTATTTCTAGAAATAAGTTTATTAAATCACTTAAAATGATTAACAGTAGTACCTATGATTAAACTTTTTAAAGTAACCTTAAAAACATGGAGGTAGGTATGGGAGGAAAATCATAAAACAAACTTGTCAAAAAGAACAGTAAAACTATGTGTAAATAAATAAATAATTTATCAATAAATTAATAAAGAGGTTTACTTTCTAAGCTAAATTTTCAGTCAGATTGTACAATATAGACTATAATAAGTATTTTCTTATCCAAATTATGTTCTCAATGATATTTTTTCCTATTCTTATTTAACTTTATTTTTTTTGAGCCAGTGTATTTATGTAGAAACCTATGGCAGCTTATAAGTACTATATCTTAGAGAAATGACCAGGGCTAGTCATGAAATGTTACTGAATGAAAAGCTGAATACAGTTTCTTTTATTGCCTGTCACAGTATTAAATAAAATTCTAAAAAATTTCATGTTTTCCCCTTAATGTCTTCTAACCACTTTCTTCTAGGTACCTTTCTAGGGAGCCTTATGAAAGTCATAATGGCAAAATTAAATACCAGTAGAACAATGACCTCTGTGCTCATATCATGGTGCTGTTTATTTCCAGGCTCTTAAATGTCTTAATGGATGGGATATGATGTTTGATGGTGCTCTGTCCCCACCCTCCTCCTCTTCCATGCTTACATACATCAAACAGACCTGAGGAAATTTTTCCATTGCTTAATATGAAAAATAAAAATTTTGTCCTATGTGTATATCACATTCTGAGGTACAGTAACCAAACCTGAGATATGACCCAATTTGAAGGGTGACTGCCAGATTAGAATAGCAGAGGGTTTATGAAAATATATAGAATCACTTGGTAAAATGGTTAGGACAGGAAAGGGAAAATGCTTAGCTTTTGCAATAAAATAATTATGATATAATGGAAGCCAAACCATTTATCAGAAAACAGTAAATATTTATTTGATGACTATGAATATAAATCAGCAAAAATGAGAGTTATCATTTTTGGATTTGACCTACTTCCTTGTGGCTAATTTTGATATTTTATTTTATAGCAGCCTAGTTTTTTTAAATGACAGCATTGTCAAATTGAATGTACAAACTCTTATGTCCATGGAAAACTGAAGAGCTAAATGGTTATCTAACTAAGAATCTATTAACATTTGAGTCCCAAATGGATTGGATAAAAGTGGACTTGAAATAAAAAACTTATACACTCATTCATCTAATATTAATTGAGCCTTTACTATGTGCCAAGTTCTATATAGGATGCTGAGGAAACAGTGGTGCATAAAACAGACATCACTCCCAACATCATGGAGTTCACTCTTCGGTGAAGAGAAGAGTCAGTAAACAAAATGTCACTCAAATAGCAAATAATTCCATAATTAGTATGAGAAAGGTTTTAAAGGAAAATTGTAATGCTTTGTGGGCACACATTACAGAAACCATACTTAAAACTGAGTCCTGAAGGCTTCTTTAAGGACATTACATACAAGGTGAAGCATAAGTGGTTGGAGATGGTATCCTGGGTCAACAGACTCACACTTTGTCAATGTGTGTGACATTTTATCAATATTTACACTGTATTATTCACAGAATGAAATCGGACGATAATAGTTTTCATATCCTTATTCTTTGCACAAAATTAGATATTTTTGAACAGTTCTATGCAGAGATTTTCTACTTTTTGATGACTTGAATTTTATTACAATACCATCTAACTTCCTTACCCACTCATCCATAGTTACTAGCAATCTCCAGGCCAAAAAAAAGTTGCTTAATTAAGATTTTTACCTTGGGTAATTCATTTTCAGTTTTTATGAGAAGTGTAAGGTCTAAAAAGAAGCGATTCCATATATTTTTAGTAAGTTAGGTAATATTATAAATGTACTTGGGTATTATTTGTATGATTCATAATGAACATTTTTTCAAACTTACAACATGAATATTACTATCATGTACTGGCCTTATGCTTTAATCTTTCCATGAGATGCATTTTCTTAAATCCAATTTAAAAGCTGGTACAGGACATCATTACTTACAGTGCAAGTGTGAAAATTGAGGACTAGACAGGAAGCAACTGTGATCCTGCCAAGAGGATGACTGATCTAACCCATGAGCATGGGAACCTTCAGCAAAGTTTCTGTCATCCTAAAAAAGAGAGCACAGCATTTTAGTTCAAATCATTGAAAAATGTAAGGCTTGGGATTCACTTAAATGTACTGAAAATAAAATTGAACCTCAAGATGCCAGCTATGTTACACCACAGTTTAATATAATTATAATCCTTGTAAAAAATAAAATGTGTGGATGTTAAAGAAAATATGAAAAAATGAGAGAGAAGGAAATCATCTGTAGCCATAACAGCATAACATATTTCTTTCCAGTCTTTTTTTTCCTGTGGATAAGATTTGTAAATATTGTTGTAAAACTCTGTTATTTATTTACATTTAATAATATAAACATTTTAAAAGTCATTAACCTTTAGCTTTATGTTACTCATATACTGTCTAGTGAATATATCATGCTTTACTCAGGTATTAGTCTTCTGGGCATTTAGGTGGTTTCCAATGTTTTACTCCTATAAATAACACTATGAGAAATACCTTTAAATATATAACCTTTCCCATATTTAGGTCTATTCCTTATGACAAATTCTTGGGTGGAAATACGGGGTCAGTAAAAACAATTTGATGTTTTTAAATACATTTACCTAGACTGCTTTCCATAATGATTATACAAATACTCATTCAACAAATATTTAATACATAAACCAAAATGAATACAGAAAAGGTCCCTCTCCTCATGGACTGTATGAATGTGTCCTTTTCCCCAAATCTTAGCTGAAAAACGGAATTAGGGAATTATATCTTTGAAAAATTTTACTAATTAAATAGGTTAAAAAACAGGTGCTTTAAGATACATTTACGTGATAAAAAATTGCAATTTTTTTCTCTTAAATGTTTTCTAATTATTTACTTCACTTCATTTTTTCTTTCTTGCACTCATTCATTCATTCAACAATCGTTTATTTGGCACCTACTATATGCTGGTCAAAGGGCAAATAAAACACTGGTGTATATGATCATGAAATCTTCAGGATTGCAGGAGAGAAAGGCATTAAACAAACTATACAAAACACAATATAGTTTAAAACTATGATAAGAGCTATAAGAAGAAGAATGGGAAATAATAGGCAGAACTACATTTAGATTTGGGGTCCAGAGAAGTTTCCTCTGGTAGGTGATATTTAAGGCAATAATTTGAATGCTGAGTATGAATCAATGGGTTAGCCAGATGAAAACTCATAGGTGGAGGACGGAAAAGTGGGAGGTAAGGGGGAGCAGAAGGGTGGTCAGGGAGTGGTGCTCTAGGCTCGTGTGAAGGTGCTAAGAAGGTAAGAAAGAGTTTGGTGTGTTTGAAGAACTGAAGGAAAGCCCATGGCTTAGGCACACTGAGCCTGGGGAAGTGGTTACAATGAGATCCAGAGGTGGGATTTGGATGTGGGTTTCTTCTTACTTAAGTACAATCGGAAGGCAATCAAGGGTTTTGAGGAGAGGAATGACATGCTTTGATTTGTATTTCTCAAAGATTACTATGGCCTCTTTGTGGAAAACAGACTGAAACAGCACAAATGTAGAAGTGGGAATACAAGTTAAAAGACTGTGATTGAGGATGACTGCGGGGTCAAGGGAGAGGAAGGGATCAAGAATGGTGGCAAAGATTCTAGATGAAACAACTGCTGGTTAGGTGGCCTAAACAGATTCTTCAAAACAGTAAGGCCTCATGTACCATGACTATCTGATGAATTAGTTGTCGTTCTCTGCACTAAGTACCAAGTTTATATTTTATTTCTTTGTCACATATATATGTATGCAAACGCAAAAGAAAGGCCAAAAAAGAACAAGTCTGTGTGCGTGTGTGTGTGTATATGTGCACACACACATGCAGACTCACACACACGTCTGTAAAAGACACATTTATTCTGAGCTAAAAGCATGGACATAATCCTAAAATGACTTAAGATCATCAGTTTTCATGTACCAAAAGGGAGTTTAGGTTCATTTAGGATGAAGGTCCTGTGGTTTTTAACCAAGTGATTTATAGTTTTCACTAATTATGAGAATTTCATAAGAAACTGGAAGTCATTCATTGTAGGATTCCTGGAAAGGAAAGGATATGCAGTTGACGCTTGAACAACGCAGGGGTTAGGAGCACCGACCCTCTGTGCAGTCAAAAATCCACGTATAGCTTATAGTTGGCCCTCTGTATCCATGGTTCTGCAACTGTGGAGCCAACCAACTGTGGATTGTGCAGTACTGTAGTATTTACTATTGGAAAAAAAATCTGCATGTAAGTGGACATATGCAGTTCAAACCTGTGTTGTTCAAAGTTCGACTGTATTAAACTTCCTCATTTTCTATATATGAAAAAAAGAAATGTGAGTGGTTGAATAAGTCAACAATTTTAAGGGAAAGGGATAACAGTCCTAAATTGTATGTACATATTAACACAGTGCCAAAAATATATGAAGCAGAACTGATAGAACTATAAGGAAAAAATAGACAAAACCATAATTATAGTTGGATATTTCAACGTTCCTCTCTCAGTAACTGATAAAACAGTAGGCAGAAAACCAGTAAACATAAAGAAGACTTGAACAACACTACTGGCCAGCTAGACCTAATTGACATTTATAGAATACCCCAAAACAGCTGATTACAAGTATTTTTCAAGCACACATCCAATATTCTCCAAAACAGACTACATGCTGGGTGATAAAACAAATCTCAATAAGTTTAAGATGACTGAAATTATACAAAGGATGCCATCTAACCGCATGGGGTGAAAGAAGAAATCAACAACAGAAGGATATCTGAAAAATTCCCCCAAATTTAGAAATTAAAGAACATATTTCTAAATAGCTCATAGGTGGGTCAAGGTAGAGATCAAAAGAAAAATGAGAAAATATTTTAACTATATGAAAAGAAAAGCATAATTTATCAAAATTTGTGAGAATCAGTTAAAACAGTTTGGAGGGAAATGTATAACATTAAACGTGTATATTACAAAAGAAGAAACGTCTCAAATTGATAATCCAAGTTTCCACCTTAAGAAACTAGAAAACAAAGAGCAAATTAAACCTACATTAAGTAAAAGGAAGGAAATAATAAAGAGCAAAGATCAATTAAATAGAAAGCAGAAAAGCAGTGAAAAAATGAAACCCATACTGTTATTCTTTTTAAGATCAATAAAATTTAAAAACCTCTACTGAGATTAATTAAGAAAAAAGAGGGAAGATATAAATTGCCAATATTAAGAATGAAAGAGGAATATTACTAGAACATCTATAGACATTAAGAAGGTAATTAGGAAATATTTTGAACAACTCTGCCAATGTATTAGACAACTAAGATAAAATGGGTACAAATAAACAGCCTTAAAATGTGTCATCCATGGGCTTCCCTGGTGGCTCAGTGGTTGAGAGTCCGCCTGCCGATGCAGGGGACACATGTTCGTGTCCCAGTCTGGGAGGATCCCGCATGCCGCGGAGCGGCTGGGCCCGTGAGCCATGGCCGCTGCGCCTGCACGTCCGGAGCCTGTGCTCCGCAACAGGAGAGGCCACGACAGTGAGAGGCCGGCGTACCGCAAAAAAAAAAAAAAAAAAAAAAAAAAAATGTGTCATCCAGTATACTTCTAGGCATCTATATTAGGTTAATAAATTAAAAATACAGACAAAGATTTTTATACCAAGATGTTCATCAAGTGACTACTTATAATAGAAAAAAGCTGAAATTAACCTTAAATTTCCAACAATAGGAGATCAGGAAAGTAAAGTATGGTAGAACCATAATGATAATAATGATGATGATAGAGAAAATTCCCACATATATACAATGTTACATGAAAAAAGGAGGAAATAAAATTATCAACAAATGGTGATTTCAATATAAAAAGATATTTATAAGTAAGAGCTGGGAAACATACACCCTTAAATTACACAAATAGGTTTTTAAAAATATTTGTTGGATTATTTATTTTCTTGTTAATTTTTTTTGTATTTCCTAAATATGCCATATTTTTAACTGTCATATGCCAAGAAGCTGGTTGTATAATTAAAAATGTAACTGGTTCTTTTTCTGGTAACAGAAAAGATATAATCTATGGTTTGATGCCAGTTGATTTTGTTTTAGAAATTTAAAACCATACCTTGGGAAGAGCAAATAGGATTTGACTATCCTGCGTACTTCATCCTTCCTCTGGGAGGCACATTTTGAGGCTGTCATTGCGCCATCTGCTTCATTCAGCAAGACGCCCAGACTTACACCTCCACTCCTGTCCTTTCTCAGCCCAGGTGTCAATGGGCAAAATGTGAGTGTTTGCTTTTCCTTATTTTTTCCTTTCTCTTACTGGCCCATAATCAACTAAGCATCTCTTAGCGGGAAACCATAGATTACGCTTTTCTCTTTCACATTTTATATAGGAACCACGATTAAGTGGAGATTTCTAGCATTGATTGAAAGCATAATTCTCCTTTCTATCTGTGTATCTTCCAGCTCCACCCAGGCCTTTAGTATGGCACATCTGAACTATAATAGCCAGATCCACAGCTCTGCCTCTAGTTGGCCCATGTCAACTCATTCTAAAGTAGCTATTGGAATACACCTGGGACTCAATGAACAGTTGACCCTTAAACAACACAGGTTTGAACTGTGTGTGTCTAGTTAAACACAGATTTTTTTTCAATAGTAAATACTATAGTTCTACATGATCTGCTATTGGTTGAACCCAAGGATGTGGAAATGTGGATGCGGAACTGTGGATGTGAAGGGCTGACTACAAGTCTGATTTTCCACTGCATGGAGGGTCGGTGCCCCTAACTACCGAGCTGTTCAACGGTCAGCTGTATGTCTTTAAGTTCCCAAATTTTCTAAGTCTTCAAAAGACTGTCAGAATCCCCAATGCTACCTTGAAAGATAACTAATGAAATGAACCCTGAAAGAACATACTAAAAGAAAAATATTTCACGATCCCTTTGAACAATCAACATATCAGAATATGAAAACAATATCTTCATATTCTCCAATTATACATTGATTAACTTGTGGAATTTCTATCTAAGTAAAGTTTACAGGGTGACCATAAGATGACTGTTTCTTTCTAATTCCTACCTGTTTTTCAGTTAAATACTTAAATATTAAAAAGGAAGTACTGGTTAAAAAGGAAGATTCTTTGCAATTTTAATAATCCTAGCTTTTGCTTTTTGCCAACTCTTATATCCTTAGCACAGGGACCTATTTTTATTTCTGTCTTAAGTCTCAACAAGCTATTTAACCAGAATTCCCTGCAAAAATTCCACTGGGTGAAGGAACTTGCATTTTCTAATATTTTCCCTGGGTTTCTTCCACTTCTCTTTCATAACCCACATTGTAATTGGTTTCTTAAAAGTTGTTCCAACCCAACTAAATCTTTTTGCTAAACTGATCTCTAATGATTAATATTTAATGATGCCCACCAAGTATTTTTCTCTCAGAAATACTCTAAGTTCAAAGTTTATAAGACAAACGATGCATTTAATTTTTTGTAGATTTTAATTTATCCAACTCTTCCCCCAGAGAAAAGGAAAAAGCACTTATGTGTTTCTGAATCTGTGGCAGAAATGTTTTCCTGAATTTGTCTCTAGCTTAACAATGCACTGTTCCCCACTCTTAATTCCCAATTCT
This sequence comes from Globicephala melas, assembly GCF_963455315.2. Taxonomy (NCBI): domain Eukaryota; kingdom Metazoa; phylum Chordata; class Mammalia; order Artiodactyla; family Delphinidae; genus Globicephala; species Globicephala melas. Next base: position 155,087,829 of record NC_083315.2, read on the forward strand.
CCATCAGTGCTCGAAAAAGCTTAACCACTTCCTCAGTAAACTTTATTCCTATTTGAAACTTCAATCTGGACAGACAGTTTACTTAAAGTCTGCCCTCCGTAACTCAATCTGCACGGCTGCTATTATATAGCATTTTACCTCCATGAGGGTGGGGCTTTGATCACCTCTTTCTACCTACCCATCCCAATATTCCACAATTTAGCACAGTGCCATTTGCATTAAGAAAGTCAATAATGATCATATATAATTATTCTTGACCAAAGTACCGAAATGAAAGTTTGCTATGTGGAAGTTGGGAAGAAGGAGACTGTCACTCTCACATTCTCTGTTTCTTCATATAAGGAAATGAGGGCACTGGACCAGATCATCTCCTAAGATTTCTCAGCACTAACGTTTTCTAATTCTAATCTACCCGAGCAGAACCACTGAACAACCAGTACATCTAACTATGCAAACTATCTTTTCCAAATTTATACCATAATGCTATAAACATGAAGCCACGCTCATGAACAGACTCATGAAAATACCGTGTTAGATCAGGCAATTTGATAAATTTACCTTTATGCAATTGATTATTTTATGGTATAAAATTTAATATTACTAATGACTCACTAATGAAAAAGATCATACTCAGTTTTTGTTTTGTTTTGTTTTTTTACTCATTTTGGACTTGGCTCTACATGACTTTAATCCATTTTCAGAAACTGAATATATTCGTAGTGGGTAGAAATTTGCCATAAACAAGGATACGCAAAAAGATGTCACTGACTTAAGAAACAAAAGCAGAGATGCAGAGATATTTTATAATGATGGTGCCTCACTGGAATCAGTGCTTCCTCTCTTGAAGTGACTATTTCAAAGGAAACAGTGATTGTTTGGATGAATACGTTATAACATGTTTATTTAAAAACTAATAAGACATTTAATTGGTATTCCTTATGTATCTAGTATTCATATCTAGAATTTTGAATTTGACATGATTAACAATGGTATCTTTATAGTTAAACTCCTTCATAATCTTTCCTTTCTTAATGTTCTTGTTGAGTAAATTATTGAGAAAGGTGAAGAAAGCATGTGGCTTGTTAGGGGAACTGGGTTTGGTAGAGTTATGTGCTCATCTAAGTACCCATGTTGATTCCTAAATAAGCACTTTTGATCCATTGCTATTTTCAGGTTTTATACCAAAGAAAAATACCAACTCATTTGGCAACCTTTTGTTTAACTTTTAAAGAGCAAGATGTAATCAACTAGTTAAATATTATGGCTGGATCACTTCAAAAGCATAAAAATTGCTTCAGAGTTCAGCATGATTTGATTGTCTACGAGGTTTCAGATGTGTCATCTAAGCATTACTGGAAAAATAGCAATTAAACTTTTGTTAGAATTCCATAAAAGGCTAAAGTTAGAAAAAAGAAAGTTTAATCACCAATTTAGCATGAATTGTGTATTCTGGAGCCGAAGATAAGGCAGACAGTGTCTACCCTCAAAAATCATACAATCCAGTAGAATAGCATTTCCCAGATTTCAGTATTTACCTATAGTTATCTTACTATTTCTTTTATGTTAACTTAAAGATTAGTGTTGGACCCTAAATCTGTATATAGGAGAGGCTTAAAGGATGGCAAAATTGCTTGGGGTTGGGGGAAGCATGGAGTTATATTTACGTAGGAGATTACATGGGATTTCTTAACAAATCATGGAGAGAGGTGGTTATAAATGAGATAACTGGGGTATTGTGGGGTTAAAGCTCCCTCAAATTCCCCCATGATTGCTACTACTGTTCCCAAGCAATATTTGTAAAATTATCTGAATAATACACTGGTGATATATTTTAGTAGTCATTAAATAAAAATCACCTACAGTCTTGAATTGCATGAGGAGTTATGCATGGCGTGCTTCAGAAGCTACAATTGTAGAAGATTTAAGATATATACAGAAATAGCTGACCTTAGAAAGAAAGTGCTAACAGCCAGTAATTGCTATGAGCAAAGCATAAAGAAACCACGGAGAGATTCAAGGAGGGAGAAATAGCTTCCAGGAGCAAAGCACATTCTTAGAGCATACACATGCTTACATTGAACAAATATGACAAAGGGCTTCGGCAAACTCTGGCTTCAAAACCTGTGCTGAAAGCCATTATCAACACTTCCTCACCTACCTCATCTTATCCTGTAAAAATCTGCTTCTTTAAAAAGAAATTGCATATGAACTCTTCTACTGGAAATTGAAAATCATGATTTTTTTTTCAGGAGGAGGAAGGATGGGAACAAAATATGCCTTTTGTGATTTTACTAAAAAATCCACTGCTAATTAAAACCATATATTTAGCATGGGTAGAGAGCAAAAAGGGCAGGTAGCAAATGGGAATATCTTGGACCAAACCATGCTCTTTCGTGAATTCAGATTAGCAATGCTGTGTTATTGGCTGACTTTTGAACATTCTGTTCTATTTGAAACAGCTGGGACAGCAAGGAAGTCTGTATGTCCTACAGAAACCCAGTTAGCCCTCATGAACGAGAAGCTGTGAAATGTTTCTGTTGTCTACACAGAGACAATCTGGGTCAGATTCAGCTTTGAATTGAATTCTAAATTTAAACTTTTAGATCAGGCTTTGACCAGTTAACTTGGTAAGCTTAGTACAATATTACATTATGCTCTCAGCAGTTGTGGACATTGGTCCTGCTAAAACTCTCAATAGGTTTCTAGAAATCTGATCATTTGGTCCTGGTGATTGCCATGGGAGTAAACAGCAGGAGTTGGTTCTCTTTCTGGATTGAAAGAGAACCTGACTTGTACACTTTCTGCTACACTTCCCCTCCACCAGCAGTGTGGCCATATTGGATGTTTCACTGCCTTCTGACATCAGCAACGACATGAGAGCAGCCAGCTGCCAATATAGTTCTGCTAGTCTAACAGTTATTTGTCTGCTAACAGTAATACAGTCAGGGGTCTACAACTGTAATGCTAATAGTGATCCTTTTCCCTGTACCTTGTCATCACAAGCCTCTTTTCAAGACTTGAGAGCATCTTTCTTCTCTGAACTCCCACTGCAGTTTTTTTGGGTCACCCTTACAGCATGTACCCCTTTCTCCTTTGTACTACAGTTGTCTGTGTGAAGACTCTGAGTTCCTAAGGACTGACAATGGCTCTTCTTACTATGCCATCATCCTCTCCGGCTTCCAGCACAACGCTTTATACACAATGTAAACTCAGTAAAGGTTTGCTGAATGTTGTATTTAACAACAACGAGAACAAACTTGAACATCTCACAATTAGAACAGAAGCTCTAAAAGGCAGGGATCTTTGTTTTGTTCACGGACGTGAGTCCCAGGGGCCTAGAAAGTTCCTGGCACATAGCTGAAACTCAATAAATTTGTTGAATGAATGGATAGTATTATGACTTTATAAAGAGCTTGGGTAGTATGTTTTGGTTAAATAAAGAAAAGAGAATATTTTACATAATGTGTAAAGGAAGTAAGAGTAGATTGGTAATTTCTCCTTCCTCTAGACCAGGAATTGGCAAATTTTTCCCGTAGAGGGCTTGATAATAAATATATTAGGTTTTGTGGGCCATACAGTTTCTGTTGCAACTACTCAACTCTGCCACTGAGTATGAAAGCAGTCACAGACAACACGTGAATAAATAAATGTGGCTGTATTCCAATAAAACTTTACTTACAAAAGCAGTCAGCAAGCAAGATTTGGCCCATGGGTGGTAGTTAGCCAAACTGTGCTCTCAAACAACTGTGCAAGAATTACCTATAAGGATTAAGATGACTGGATTACTATTCCCTACTTGAAGACCATGCCTTCTGCATGTTTGTACATCCTGCCACTCCCACCTCCAACAGGTAGTGCAGTGCTTTTGCAATATAGTATCTGTATAGTCTATGTCTGTTGCATTAAACTGAATCCTACACTAACTGATTTCCTGGAACCAGAGTTTATAGTAGAACCAATGAACTCAAGAGCCTTTTCTTTGAACTCTGTCCTAGCAAAATATGACAGAAGTCAAGAGCTGCTGAAATAACATGAAACTGATGTAGTAAATGGGACGCCTTATCCCTTGATAGAAAGAGTCTCAATGCCTCTTATTATTTTCTTCAAGATGTCCATAGTTAATCAGAGGTAGCTTTTCTGATTATCCATGCCTCCCCTCTCATTCTTGATAAATAACTTATTTTCATAAAAAGCATATAAGCAAATGATCATTGGTATCTACAATTCACAAAAATGCGTTCTCACATTTTTCTCAACAATGACTACAAAAGATGTGATATTCTCATGAGTTTTGCATTAGATCACTACATTATTTCAGGCCAGACTTCTGCTACACATGACAGTAACCTACATATTCATCAGTAAAATGGATTAACATTTAAAAATGTTTAGTATTAATGTGGGACAACGTCATCACAAAATGTGCTTTGTGGCTCTTCCTTATATTTGTACTGTCTATTTGCAAAATTTTCAACCTTATTTCTCATTTTGATAAGTGTTGGCCTCACAAACCAGGCTTGATTTCCTCTTCAGCTGCAAATGTAATTTTAAAGAGAACTCCAATGAGATTACCGGCTGAACGTGTTAAACATTCATAGCTTTGCCATATGCTGTTATGGAAATTGCATTGATTTATAGCAATTTGGGTGCCACTAGACAGCACTGACTTACCTAATACCGGATCTAACTGTATTGGGAAATAATGTTTTTAATGCTTCATTTGCATCCAGACCTCTATTGAATTAAGAGGCATATAATGTGTTTATGTACTTTTGGAGACAACTGACTTTTATTTATTAAAGATGTAGTCCCTACATTTGGTGACTTCTAAAAAAATTAAGGAATTAAGGAAATTTATACTATAATAGCCTGCTGCTCAAGGATATAGATTCTTGAAGCCAGGCAGATTTAGGTTTGAACCCTGATTCAACCACTTAACTGCCCTATAACTTCGTTTTCTTCAATGGTAAAAATGGAAAAATAATGGTGCCAACTGACAGGGTTGCTGTGAGGATTAAATGAGGTAATGCACATAAAGCATGAGACACATACAAAAAGAGCAATTTTATGTAGTTTGTTCTAATATATGCTCAATAATGAGTCGTTATTATTATTAGCTCTTGTTACCTAAGCCTTTCACTTCTGTTTAAAGTTAGTGGCACTCCTCTCAGCGGCGGAGAAATGCTTGAGTATATGGGACCTGATGAGAACGTTGGAAGACAATTTAAAATTCACCATATGAGACAACAAGGTCACTACTATAGTAAATAATACCAATATAAAAAGCAAAGGTAAAAAAGCACAAAGCCCCAGGACGCCCTCTTTACAATAAGGGTATAAATAACATGGCATAACTGTGTTAAATTTTTGTTTGAGATGGAGAAGTGAAGTGCTCATTTTAAGCATGCTAGGGAGGACTTATGTAAATGAATACTGTCTTTATATCCACTGAGCATTCTATCCAATTACATTCAGAGGAGGCAAGAAGCATCTTAAAAATAATTATATTTGGCTGAAATAAGTGAATATATACAGTGTAATGAATATTCATATATATTGAAGTTTGTAAGAATATAAAAAAGCCAAAAGAACCTTTAGTGTTTTTTTATTTTCTAAATCGACTTGGAGTGTACATTAGAATATAGATGGATTCTCTCTAGGTCAGTGTTCTCGATGGGGGGCAATTTTGCCCTCTAGGGCAGGGATCCCCAACCCCTGGGCTGTGGACTGGTACCCGTCCATGGCCTGTTGGGAACCGGGCCGCACAGCAGGAGGTGAGCAGCTAGCAAGCAAGTGAAGCTTCATCTGCCGCTCCCCATTGCTCCCCATCGCTCGCATTACTGCCTGAACAATCCCTCACTCCCCCCCCACCCCCTGCCCTGTCTGTGGAAAAATTGTCTTCCACGAAACTGGTCCCTGGTGCCAAAAAGTTTGGGGACTGCTGCTCTAGGGGATGTTTGGCAATATCTGGAGACACATCTAGATGCCACAACTTGGGATGGGGAATGCTACCGGTATTTAGTAAGTAGATTCTTAGGGATGCTGCTAAACATCCTACAATGCACAGGACAGCCTCTACAACAGAGAATTACCCGGCACAAATGTCACTAATGCCAGGGCTAAGAAGCCCTGCTCTAGGCTAATAACTGTTCAGGGTCAAATGAGTTTAAAGTCACCCTGGGTCTTGGACAGACTCTAGGGAATGGTAGGCTTTTTGTCAATATGGTCAGATCTTCCCACTCTCCTATGTTGATTCCACACTAGTGAACCATAGGCTGAAGTAGTAATATGGAGTTCTTATTCTTATGAAAGGAATGACTATAAATGCCAACGCTATGAAATACTATATGTTACTTCACCTACTGGGGACCTCAGCACCGAGAGTAGTTGAACTTACATATTGAGAGGGGCCACCATCCACACTAAGCCTCTGACCAATCAAGAGACCAGAGGTTTCCTGGCTCAGGATTTCTTAAGCAGCATCAATTCCCATAGACAAACAACATATTAAGCAACAATGGCATAAACTTAAAGGTGAGTTCTCAGGGAAAAAGTTATAAACACAGTCTTTGGATTTTTATTTTCTACTTCTACAGAATTGAAAATCTATCTCCTACATCAAGAAATTTCTTTTATAATTAGTACCCTTACACAAAACCTGCGGCAGCTACTTAGAAAGCTGTAGCCATAAACATGAATAATGCCCAAAGACTGAAAGTGTATATAAAGGGCATTACTTTGAAGCTTGGGATTCTGTACTTGGTGTCATCCAGGCGCTGCTGAAGAGACTCTCTGTGAACTCCGTACTTAGAATATCTCCCGTCAATTCTGTCAGATAAACTGCGCGAACCCTGCAAAAACAACAAAGGGTCTAAACTGGTAGATGAAAGAAAAACCAGTGCTTGAAATTAAAATAAGAAAGTTTTGATATGTAGATGATTAATCATTATAGCCGTTTAGAGAGATATATAGAGGAATCATAGGTTCCCAAGGATAAAGAAGGAAACGATCACTTTGGATGCTATCATAAAAATAAAAACAGGGTCCCACATGGGTTATTTGCATTTCTTTTCACTGCTAGTCCCCATGCCAATCTGAAACGACTTCCTTCCTTTAGTTGAAGGAAGGGAAAAAGGTTTAATTAACAGTGAGTTGTCCAAAGATGGAACTTAATGATACCATGCCACTTTTGGATGTTATATATGATCCCTTGGAATAGTACCTGGCATCAAAATATACTCTTTGTTCAACATTCTGACTTTTAACTATTACATCACGTAGATTTTTAAACCTAAGGATAGCTCATCGGCCCTCAAAAGCATAAAAAAAGTCAGGTAATAAATTAAGACAGAAAAAATTTCCAGGGCCTGCCTTCCTTCCTTTCTATTTTTCCTTCATTCCGGGGAGAGAGGATAGAACACAGCAAATAAGTCACCACAGCCAGTTTTTTAGACATTTCTATTATGAATTAGGAAGAAATTAGAGTAGAATTAGGGCAACTGATTTTCATATGTAAGAAAAATCATCTATGGGATTTAGTTCCCCAAATAGCCCCAAAGAACTTTTTGAATGTTCAAACTGGAAGGGGTATTAGAATTCCAAAGTTCTCATTTTTATTAAAAAAAAAAAAAAAAAGTTACAGCCCAGGTAAGTTAAGAATGACCTGTCCAAGGGTAGGCAATTTGCGGCAAACTGGGCTTGGGACCCAATTCTATTCCCTCTCCTCCATATCAAATATGTAATGTTTAAATGTAGGATTGTCAAGTTGAATCACTTCTTTCAAAATAAGGGGGAAAAAAATGAGAGAGAGAGACTATGACACCTTTAAATAAGAATAAAGTCAAAACCATCTAAATAAGTTGAGGTTTAGATTCATACTTAAGAGTCATAGACTACAGTATTGCCAAAAAAGTATGTGAAATGCATTTTCACATATATGCTAGTGATGCCGGTGTGAGGAGGAAGGACAGAGATAATATTGTTCAAGTCTCTCATATTTTATGGATGAGGAAATATTCCCTGAGATATTAAGTGATTTTGTCTGGTGCATGAGCATAGACCAGAACTTAGGTCTTTGAACTCTTGTTAACAGCGTACTGAATTTTAGAAAGTTTTGGGTTTTGAAAAATATAATCTATGTCTAATAACCTAAAGGCTTCATGTATTTTTATTTAAGGCTATGTTTAGTTGTTTTCATTAAATTGATTACATGACCTCTTTTTAATCATACAGATGGCTTTAGAGTACATATAGAATGGGTTTCAAGCTACAGGCAGTAGGGCAAAGCAGATGGGCTTTGCTGTAAACACAGAGAAGTAGATCGTAGATTTCTCTAATTTACATACCCCAAACCTCAGTTTCCTGAGCTGTAAAATGGGGGAAAATAATGCCAATCTATAGGGTGTCTCTGAGGATTTGAAGAAATGTAATGTAAAGTACTTAGCTACTGCCTGCCACATAGCAGTGTATAATACTTGCTAACGAACTCCTTTCCCTTTTAAAGGTAAAGGTTTCAATTTTAATGACTAATACTGGAAAGTACAATTCTGAAATTTGAAAAACACTGTCCCTAAAAATTTCACTATATAGGCACCTTCCTATGTGAGTGTGTGCACATATAAGCTAGATTTGTAGATAATCACTAGCCTATAAGATGAAAAAAAATAATAAATTTTTTGGCAATAGTAGAGAACACAACTTTTAAATTACCCTTATGAACATTCTGTTTAATGTAGACCACTGGGGGAAAAATGAGCTGTCACTGGAGGTTAAACTTTATTTTTTTTATGCTGGTATAAGACAGGCATTAGTTTTTCAATGGCAAATGCCACTTGTTTCTAATACCTTCTGGTGCCGGCCCTTCATTCACTTAGATAACTTCTATTAGCTAAAGAAGAAAAAAGTGGAAAGGACATGGGTGTAACATATTGTCTGCTTTCCATATCGGGTCATATAAGGGTGAAAAGAAATTCTTGAACACTGGTTTCATAATTCTTTGATAAAGATTTAGACTGCAAATATGCAATTAAATCATGAGAAAGAATTAAAACTTTAGTAAAATATACTAGAAACACTTGGCTTTATTCTATAAGTGATATTCTAGATTTCTAGATGTGTCAGCTCAACCCTAGATCCCACTCAAAAATGTTTAGTTACTGAACTAGCAAAATACACTTAATGAAATTTTAAGATAGTGTAGACCTTGAAAGTTACATCGTATCAGTACCTCTAATAAATCAACATGGCATGATCTGGTTATATTTCTTACTCACTATATCCTCAAATAATATGTTAGAGTTAAGCAGAATCTATATATAAGTTATATTTTAAAGCAAACGTGAAATAAACAGTTAAATGGTTTTCAAAGAGAAACTCTCATCTCTGTTTGTTCATACAGGGTCAAGAAATTACAAATCACTAAAACTGTCCATTACATATGCACCCCTATGGGGACATGTGCTGTCTGGCCTGGACCTTGTCTGGCAGGACTGGGTGGCAGGGTTATATTTACAGTAGGTAAATTCCGACATGTAATTAACTGGCTTGATAATAAAGTCCTTTGTGGTTAGAGTTCTATCAATAAATAACATTGGATATAAAATCTAAAATTCTATGTGGATCTGAATTCATATATTGTAGAACAGGGATAACCTGTGCACTACTGTATCTCTAAGACAAACAGTACTCTGGAAATTTATAATTTAAAAAAAGATAATTCATAAATTAAAATTGTTTATCAAAAAAGTCATTTAATTCCTTTAAAAGAATTAAAAGGAATGTGTAATTCCTTTTAATTCTTAGGTTTTTCTAAATTACAGTTGAAGCTTTAGGGGGCCAAATGAGCTTCTGGTAATAGGGTAAAAGCCTCTATTTTCCTATATTGTGCTAATATGTAAGTTCCACTATTTTCAATGCTGGCTTCAGAAATGTCAATAAGCTCTGGTAAGACTGAGTGTTAAGAGTCCCCAATGTTTTATGGTCTTTCCTCCCTCCCTACAATTTTCTTTGCACATCAGGAAGATGTCAAGTGCTTTCACTCAGATAAAAATACTGAAAGAGAAAAGCCAAACTCTTTCTCACTCTGAAGCCTTTGAAATCTTCTAGTAGGCTCAGTTTCTCAGGCACAGACTCCAGATGGTCTAAGGCCACTCGGGTACTCTAGAAAACACAAGGCAAGCAAACATGATGAAAAATTGATTAATACTTTCAGAATCCAAGTACTAAAAATCAGTTGTACCACTGGTATAAGCAGTTCAAGCTGTAGATTTAGAGAGTCAAATAACAAATAGTATGTCTAAGATAAATGTATCTAGAGGAGAAAAAATTTTTTCAAGAAGAATATGAGATGCATTTGCAAGACTGATTTGAATATAAAGCTCCTCCTAGATAACTGCTTGCAACTGATATACTATCAAACTTTCTATAGAGAATTTCATATTAATTTAAAAACCTGCTTCAGTGAACATCAGAAATAAATCATAAGGTAATACTGAGAAATAGATGAATTTGCAGTTATTTATCTATGGAGCATATTAGAGATCCTCACATGTTGCCATTATAAAGAAGAAAAGAGCTCTCAACAATTATTTTAGTTAAAAAGGAAAAGAGTAGTTCTCAAAAGACTTGGAAGAAATAATCTGAGATTAAATATGTGCGACAGGGACACAAGGTCCTGTTGATTACAAATCAATAACTTCTACAGTCTTTGATTAGCTAGTCACTGACTTACACATACTGATATAACCACTAAGAGGGAACGCTCTGAAAATTATTTCAAAGCAAATGTTGAACTAAGAGGTTAAATGGTAGAATAACCTTGAGACCAGAGACTGTACCATATACACCTCTGTATTCTTAGTCCTGTCACAGGGTAGGCACACAGATAGTAGCTTTTACATTTAAAACGAATTGTAATTATTCAATGAAATAAAAAATAAACCCTAGGGCTGTGCATGGGAAGAAAGTGTCCTGCAGGAACCTGGACATAAGTTTGCACAGAGCTATCAGGAAGTTAGTGACCACCCACTATTCCATGTACTCCCCTACATCTCCCACATGAATGGTTTTGCACAATAGATTATGAATGAAAGTGACACGTGTCACTTCCGGACTGAGACAGTTAAGAGTCTGTGTGTTCCCTTTTCCACCTCACACCCTGCCATAAGGACCCTGGAGGCCACATATTCCAGACGGCAGAGCTACAGGATAGAGGAGAGCCGCCCACCATATTGGACTTAATGTGAGTGAAAAATCAACTTTTATGGTGCTAAGCCATAAGATTACATGGTTTGTTAGCTACCAATGCATAGCATAGAATTTATTGCAAACAATACCTGAGAATTATGTAACTTAATGATAGGCTAATCAGGTGGTCAAATGGCTTTTTTTCTTTTTCTTTCTTTCTTTTCTTTTCTTTTTTTTTTTTTTTGGTGGGAGGAGGCTCCAAATTATATGTGCACCAGGGTTTTTTTCTCAGGGGAGTTCAATTTTTTTGGAACTAGCCTGGGTTAGGAACTGGTGTTCTTATCGTCTGGTATGCTCACTTTCATTTACTCTTCCTATCCCTATCTCACCCTGATGCTCTGTCTTCACCTCCCATCCAGAGCTTCTCCAGAGCATAGCCTTACATCTCCTGCAGGGTTTCTGGAGGAGCAGGGATGGAGACAGACAGTGGAGGGTCTAACTCTTCCCTGAAGACACTTTCAATGTACTCATTTCCACTCTCTCCTTCTGCAATCAAAGGGTACCACTAGCTCAAAAGCCTTTCAGAAATTCTACAGGGTGAATAAAATTTGCTTTCCATAGCTATCCCCTTGACAGGCATTTGGGTTTCACGTCTGTCATGAGGCATTTTACCCTTTTTCTTTCGATGTTCTTTGACTTGGCATTATAGATGTCTTCTAGTTGTCAACATGTAAACCACCGTTTCTATCTCTTCATATTTGTATTCTTCTAATGTGATTTTTGAGAGAGTAGTAGAAACATCCTTACTTTGGCCATTTTGAAATTGGAAGTTGTACGTGCTGTTTCTTCACATTCATAACTTTTCAAGTTCCACTTAAGCTTCCTTTTCAAGTTCCATTTAAAAGATTTAGTATTTTGTTCCTTCCGATTAACACTTACATTGTTAGTCTTTTTTGTGGCGTGTGCTCAACTCAAACTGCCATGCATTTTAAATAGCATTATTTAATTATTTCATGAATAGGAAAGATTAATCAAAATAACATGTTTCTTAGAGACAGACTCACAGACATAGAGAACAGGCCTGTGGTTGCCGGGGGTTGAAGGGATGGGGTCGGGGGGTGCGGAGGGATGGACTGGGAAGTTGGGGTCAGTGGTTGCAAACTATTTACACACAGAATGGATATACAACAAGGTCCTACTGTAGAGCCCAGGGAACTATATTCAATATCCTGAGATATACCATAATGGAAAAGAATATAAAAAAAATGTGTATATATATGTATAACTGAGTCACTGCTATACAGCAGAAATTAACACAACATTGTAAATCAACTATACTTCAATTAAAAAAATGACATGTTTCTTAACATAGGCCCTAATGTGTAGATTTAGGAGAACTAGTAGTTTTAGTCACCATATGTGCTATATTCATTTAAATAGTAAAATTATAGCTTTCCTCAAGAATTATATTGGCCCTTGAATAGTAAAATCCAAATCAATGCCATGGTGATTTTAAAGCAAAATTTTATGCATTGGATAAAATCTTCTTCATAAACAATGGTTTCGGTACAACTTGTAGTTTTAAAACTTTATTTCCTTTTTTTCATCCCATAATTTTTTTCATTCAAAAGTGACCCTCTGAACCTGGGTTAAATATGTTATACTTATTTTGATCTTAAAATAAGCAAATGATCTCTTTCCCTACTGTAAAGCCGGCAGGTTATGCAAATATTTTTGCTTAAAATTTTCAATCAATCAGGTGATGCATTAAAAAGGTTTTTTCCTAGCATGTTTACACATACTGGTTTATTCTATTTGATTATGTTTTGGGGGTACATATTCAAACGGCTACTTTTTTTTGAGTAAACCTTCAACCTTAAAAATTTGCTTGGCTTCTTCTTTCTTAACCGGTTATTTTTCTACTTCCCTCCCCTAACCCCCCGCGTCTCCATTAACATCTTTATACTTTCTCTTCATCTATTGTAGATGTGATTATTTTATATTCCATTTATGGATTGTTTCTCAATATCTTGCTCAATATCAGAAATACTTTCTGGTACACATGTCCTTCTCTTCATCCTTATATTCTAGTCAGTTAAGTAACACCAAATGTATATCTAGATACCACAGAAAGATCCATAAGACGTAGGTGGCACACTTTCTCTTCTGCAGGAACTTTAAATTTACTGAGGGAGAATATGCATATGTAAAAGATGTAAGAATTATACAAAGAAAAAAGTTAATTGCATTTATTTTAAGGAAATTACACGTACAGATGCTGAGATTTCTAAGGCATCTGCAACAATAAGACATAAAGTAATGAAGATAATGAGTCCAGGCCTGCAGTCACCTCAGGTCTCATAATTTCATGATTAAGCGGTACTTGGAGAGTACGTTTATTTTCTGGCCTTCTCTCCCTCTATATGCATGTTAGTGTGCTTAAACCTACCACGTTGTCATATAGACTTAAAAAGTATGCATATGCACGTTCAAACTCCGTCTTTTTTTTTTCTTTTCCGTCTTTTATTTTTTAATGTGAGATTGGCTGGCATCCTGTGCTTAGAGTCTTGTCGCATTACATGGCATTTCAAGTTCACTTTTCCCCAAAAGCTAACTGTGCTAGAGAGACAAGAACTAATAGCAGATGGGAAGTCTAAATAGGGAACTTGCTTGGATTTTAAAGGTGCCAATGAGGACCTACTGCATGCTATTTCCTAGGGCAAAATATCTCATGCAGTCAGGGAAACTTTTTATTTTTTAAGTTGATTAATTACTTCTGCCTTACATGGTCAAATGCATTAAAGGGCACATATAAGTCTCCACTGGTAGAATTAAGGGAACAATTTCTCAAGTTTATGAATAATGGCACCAGGAAATGACAGGTGCTTAACCTGTCTTTAATTTTCTTATATCAATTTTCTAGAAGAACTAAATTGGACATTCACATAGGGGTTTAAAGAGTGTTTCTCTTTTGAAAATGTTACAAGATAATAAATTTCATATCTAATTTGAAAACAGAGAAATTCACAATTAAGACTCCATTTCATAAAAAACTGATACAATACGCTGATTATAGTACTTGCTTTATCTCAGAGGCTTAAGGAGCTGGACTTCCACTGGCCTAGGAAGCAAATGATCAATTACTCCTAATCCTGTTTAGTAGGATAATGAAAGACTAACTATAAAAATGTAATTCAGGGGCTTCCCTGGTGGCGCAGTGGTTGAGAGTCTGCCTGCCGATGCAGGGGACGCGGGTTCGTGCCCCGGTCCAGGAAGATCCCACATGCCGCGGAGCAGCTAGGCCCGTGAGCCATGGCCGCTGAGCCTGCGCGTCTGGAGCCTGTGCTCTGCAACGGGAGAGGCCACAACAGTGAGAGGCCCACGTACCGCAAAAAAAAAAAAAAGTAATTCAATTTTGAATCCAATTCTTAATCCTCATTCCACTGTATAATGTAGATACTAAGGTTATCCCCATTTTACAGATGAGACAACTGAGGACCAAAGTGTAAATAACTTCCTCAGTCATGTGGTGGCAAAACTGGTATGCAAATCCAAGCAGTCTGAATGCAGAAATGTCAGTGTTATTATATAAATATTTTCATGGCAAATCACCAATTGAAAAGGACAGCAACCAGTAGCTATAATAGTGCATGCTTTAGGTAAATTCCTAATCCCTTGTTAGCTATCAACTCTTAGCAGCTAGAATTTTGAAGATATGTCCTTGATGAGCTTGTTTCTGGAAAAAGAAGTCTTAAGATGAACCCAGGAAGAATTTCATCTTGCCAGTGCTGAAGGGTCTGTGCTCAAGACCATGCATCCAATATATATACACACACAAGGGGTCAGGACAGTCTTTCTGTTGATTAGAGGACGTTAGGTATGAGATTGAGTTTTATGATACTAATACCCCCTTTTCTTTTTTTGTAACATTTAGCACTAGGATAGCACACCATCTGTCCACAAGAGGTGCTTCAACAAATGTTGGCCACATAAAGACGAAGGCAGAGTTACCGTGTTCTAATCAACCCGCTGAATCTTGACCTCTGTATTAAAAACCTAGAAGCAAAAGTTTGCTATTTCATTTATTTTCTCTAGACTAAGGGCAAGATCCAGTGGTGGAAACAACAGTGAAATTCAGAAGTCCTATCTGTTAGGACTTCCGGCTTCTGTGCGTACGGGCGTGTTTAGATACCTGTTGGAAGGGGCAATGAATCAGCTGGCAATTTTACTATTCCAAAATCTTCAACACACACCAAACTGCTGTGGGGTTGAACAGTTTGTACTGGTCCACAGTATATTTTTCTTTAGGTGTTCCTTTGCTTCAGACTTGAGGGAAATTGAATAATATAGTATGACAACATAAGTAGCAGCTATTAGAAATTAGAAGGGGCTTCACTGCAATTCTTAGATTCCTGTCTCCTGTAGAGTAAGCTTACGAAACAGAATATACTTTTCTTTGTAAAAATGTACATGTTATTTTCTTATTAACCTATAACAACCACCATTTTCTTATAGTGCTATTGAAATCATATATTTTGAGGTTCTGGATGATACATAAAGGATATGGTGTCTATATTTTTATTTTAAAAATGTGTGTGCATTTTTGGCACTATATAGATATTAAATACATGAGGTTATGAAGCAGTTTATTTGGGTTCAAAAATGCAATTCCATTTCATTTGGAAAGAGATTCACTTAAAAACTTTTTTGACAAATGGCTGAAAGATGGTAAAAGGACCTGAGTAAACAAGTTTGAAGGAGAGGAAGAGTGAGATCATGAAAAAGAGAGACTGTCTGCCTTTTCACTTGAGGTGACTAGATCCAGCACAGCTATATTGGCTTCACAGGGTCCTCTTTTCATCCAAACTGTATGACAGCTGGAACCAAGTGAAAAAGTAGCAGAGGCTGGGCTGGCAAAGTCATTTCATAGACACACATCCTTCAAAGAGCCTCAGAGCTCAAAGTCATGTGGATTTCTTGGAATATCAGAGGAGTCCTCTATTTCTAGATTGTGTACTTTTGATACCAAGCAGGACCCTGTGGGGCTCCTGGGCACAAAAGCCTTTCTGTGTCCTCCATGTCTCGATAACAGGAAATAGGCTTCATTCAGCCTCCATGACCTTCCCTGAGTTCCAGTGAGAAGGTTCAAACAGTTGCTAATTAGGGAAGGGAGGGGATGTGGAGACAAGGGAGGAACAGTCAAGAGAAACAAAAATGCAGCCTCGGGGCAGGGTTCTTGTTCCCCATTAAGGGATATACATATATAACAATATCTGAGCTGTTCTGCAGATACTGAAAGCCCCACAAGGTGGGAGAAATTAATGGTATGCTGCTCTCAAGCAGGCAGACCCCAGACGGGTTGGAACCAGAAGGTTGATGATGCTAACTCCCACTTACCTCACCACCAACCAATCAGAAGAGTGTCTGCGAGCTGATCACACCCTCTCTGAACCATTACCGTGAAACTTCTCACTATCGCCTCCATGTTGAGACACACAGTTTTTGAGGCACAAGCCCGCTGTGGCCCCTCTGCCTGGCAAAGCAGTAAAGCTGTTCTTTTCTACTTCACCCAAAACTCTTGTCTCCAAGATTTAATTTGGTGTCAGGGTACAGAGGCCGGGTATGGCTTCACTTTAAGAGAGTTTTAAAAATCAGACACCCACTTAGAAGTGTTTACATGTGTCTCAGGGTAAGAGGGTACATAAGGCTTGTTAAAAAGACAAACAAAAAAACCCCACCAGTTAATGTGGCAATATGGCATCAGTGACTTTTGTCAACAACAAATTCTATTTGTCTTCATATAATACCATTCTAATCAAACATGGTAGAAGATCTCCTTTAAAAAAGCACAAATTTATGAAATTTGAGAATAGGTAGAATATCTTCACTAGAAAATTTGAATAAAGAAGACTTTCTAGGTATTTTCCAACTCTCGTTCACAGTAATTTTTTTCAGTGAAGAACTATAAAAAACGTACAGAATCTGTCATTCCAGGTTATTGCTTTCTTGTTTCTAGACATAACCAAATGATGAGTTATCTTATTATTAGCTTAATTTGGGGATTTTTTTTCAATAAGAGAACACCAAGAATGAGCTGAAGGAGAAAGGAATACAGAAGGAATAAAGAAACATATCTCTTCCCCTTGAGATCCCCTCTTTAAATATTTTTCCTGATATAAAGGAAAAATAACACACAAAGAATAGTGAGGACTAGTTTAGTGTTCTCTGTATGCTAGATAACGAACTGGGCCCTTACAACCAGTCTATAAGGAGGAGTGTCTTGAGATCCACACTTTAATTTCTGTGAAATCACTTCATTTCTTAAAATTGAAAACTAAATGCCCTCAACAAAGGGAAGAAATTTAAGAACTTTTGCCCCCAAAATGTGATTGCATGTTAATAATGGGCAAACAGTAATAAGCAAGTGTTTGCTGAAAGAGACAGAGTTTAGCAATTTCTGCTTAAGGTGGCAGATAAAGAAACTATGTTTGTGGGATTTACTGGTCCCAGTCACGTGTTTCAAGCTGGCTGATGGAGGACAGTGGTGAGGTGGAAGGGATGCTGAACCAGAAGTCAGCCTATCTCATTTGTGGAGATGCACAGTTCCAGCAACATTAATTGTATTTTGTGGTTTCCCCTGCCCTTCTAAGCTTCAGTCTTTTATTTGCAAAATGGGGATAAATAATGATGGTCTTTATTATCCCATACTCATAGAGTAACTGTGATAATCAAGTAAGAGTGAATGTGAAAGTACATTGAAAACTGTCAAGTACTTTCTAAATAGTATTAAAAAAAACCCTGATTCTGTGAAATACTGTCAGCTCAAGGATTCTCAAATGGAGAAAAGGAGGTCAGTGACAATCTAAATTTGACAATCTAAAATTACTAATAAAAATTAGTCAACAGAGTACAAAGCAGAAACAAGGCAAACTTAATTAAAACTATATCCAATATTTAGAAATACATTACTGTTCTAAAGACATCATCCAAAACATAAAAATAATAGAATTGTAATGGCACGCAAAATGCTTTTGTACATACTGTGCCCTCGGTGGAGAATGTTCCCTGCAGTCTCCTTATCTGGTTAAAACTTTTCCCCCCAACATTATGAGCATTTTCAAGCATACAGGAAATCTGAAAGAAATTTACGGAGATCACACAAATACCCACCACCTAAGTTCTACTATTAACATTTTGTTATATTTGCTTTATCACATATTCATCTATCCATCCCCACGTCTATCCATTAACCCAACTTATTTTTTGGATGCATTACAAAGTAAACCGTGTACATTAGTACACTTTACCCTAAAGACTTCAGCATGCATACCATTAATTCCACTTGAATATGTTTAATGTAAAATTTACATTAATTTGTAATGAAATGTATAAATCTTAAGTGAACTGGTTAATTTTTATTATCTTTCATCACTTCCTCAGGGAAGGCACCCATGCCTTCACTGATTTCTGTCAAATAAGTTCTCAGTTAAATCATGAGCCTTTCCTTTGCAACAAGTATTAGAGTACTAGTGTTCCATTTATTTGTGCGGTTATTTAATTAATGCTTGTGTTGACACTGGGCAGTAAGCATCCTCCGGGTGGGGAATGTCTGTCTTTGTTCCCCACTGTACCCACAGTCCACCCAGTGCTTCCACAGAAAAGGTATTCAATAACTGCTTCTTGAGTGAACGAATGCAATTTACTCAACGAAGGGGAGGGATTTATCCATTTATTCAATCTGCAAGCATTTACTAAACACTGACTCTATAGCAGACACTGTTCTACAGGTGAGCTGAGGGAGGGCCCAAGATGAGGCTGAAGATGCCTATGGTAAGATCTTACAGAGCCTTTAGGCCACAGTGAAGTAAGTATATTTAATTCTGAATGAGACAGAAGGTCTTCTGAGGGTTTTCAGCAGAGGAGTGACATGCTCTAAAAGGAACTTCTGATGCTGTTTGCAGACTGCTGGCCCCTGAGCCCCAAGCAAGGGAAGAATTGGTGGAGTTTGGGAGTATTGTGAGAAGGGGTCAAGGCGGCTCACTCCCAGGTTGGGGACCTGCTGAGCAGTGGAAACTCTGAGACCCACATCAGGGGTACCATCTGGGTGGAGTTCCCTGAGAAATTTATTGGGAGAATGTACTGAAACCCCAGAAGGGCAATGGTGCCACATCTAAAGCTCTTGATTTACCCCCAATACTCTTACATCTCAAGAATAGTCATTCTGACCATAAACTTCTGAAAATGTCTTAAATGTCCACAAAATAGTTTCTCTAATAATGATAGATTATTTAGATTACTCAGATAATATTTTTATTTGTGGTAGCCTTCTGTTTCAGGACATCAAGATATATTCGAGGCAGCAAGGTACAGTGGAAAAGATCACTGAGTAGCAATCAGGAGATAAAAAGTTATATCTCAGGTTTGCCATTACCAGTTATATGAACTTGGGAAAATCATTTAACCCATGGATCTCAGTTTCCAAATCAGGAAAATGGGAAAGAAGGATCTAAAAATCTCTAAGAGCCCTTCTGGCTCTAGATTTAGTCTGCTGTAGCTTTAACTTCTTCCCATAGTAGGTTGGGAGCTTGAAAGGTTGGAAAGAGTAAGAAAAATGGCTTTCTATAAAGAGAAAGTAAAATAAGGAGAAAACCATTTAGGGATTACTATTTACCCAAGAACACCTGAGGGGTGGAAAAACCTTCATTCTTCTGTGGCAGAAAGCAAAGTCAATGACTGCATAAGGAAACCAGGAAGAAAGATATTTCTGTCATCTTGGGTATTTGCCCTATCAAATTACTAACTCCAAATATTTGTCATTTTGTATTTTTAGATCAGATACTTCCAAAAGCAGGCAAAGAACTTGCTTTTCTTTTTTCTTTTTCCATTTTATAACTGTCCTAATTAAAAAAAAATTAAAACAGAAAAAAGATTTTACAGTTTTGCCCTCATCTAGAGGCTGCTAATTAGCTTCTGGTTCTATTACCATAAATGCTATTCTATATTTTTGCTTCTGTCAAAGTTTCTGTGCCATCATGACTTTGCACACTGTGGACCAAACAAATGTTGCTGCCATTCTGGTAAACAACAAATGTAGCCTTGCCAGCAATCCATCAGCCAATGCAGCCACCTCCAATGATGTGCCCTGAGGGGAATTCAGGATGGAGATAAACAGGATACTGGCCCTAGATAGTTAAGATGCATATCTAAGCAATAATTTCAATGAACCTGGACTCATTCATCTTCCCATACATAGAAAAAACACTAAAATCATTAACTTGAGATGGCTGTTTTTTGTGATTAGCAGCAATCTTTCGATGTTTGACTTTTTCTTTTTTTTTCCCCAGCAAAAACTCCTATATATCTTGGCTCCTTCCTTACCTCTTTGAAACAGTTCCTCAGAGCTATCTGAGAGCCTATATCCCAATTATATAGTCCTCAGTAAGATTACCAAAGAAAACATAATTCTCGACTTTTAGGTTGTGCTTTTTTGTTTGTTTGTTTTGTTTTGTTTTTTCAGTCGACAACATAAAGGCCCATCTGTCTGGAATATCCTCTACACGCTGCTTAAATTAGCCCACTGATTGTCATTCTGCAAGACTTGGCTTGGTTATACCTCCTCTAACATGGCAGTTAAAAGCATGGCCTCTTGAGTGGTCCGAGTTGAAACCCTGATTTAGTCTCCTACTGGCCACGTGTGCCTACAGAAGTTCCTGATCCTTCTGCACTGGGACTCAGTTTCTTCACCTATAAACAGGAATGATAATAACACCCATAGCGTAGAACTATTTTAAGGATCAAATATATTAACATATGTAAAGTACTCAGAATGGGGAAGGGCACTAGTAAGCACTCAATAAACACTAGCTATTGTTACAACGATAATACTAGTGATTATTCCGTGAACATCTCTCCTAAAGTGTGTGTTGGGTACCCATCCTCAGAGCTTCCCATGCACACACATGCCTCCTATCACCTGCCTAATCGCTTCCTGTCTATTTGTCCCTTTCAGTAGACAGCAAATTTCTTAAAGGCAGGACTATATTCTTCCTTAATTTCCAGGGCTGAGTACTTGCTATTATACACAATAGATTTTAGTTTTATGGGGGAAAAGAAAACAACAAAAAACCTTCTCAACGCAAAGATCAATAAATACTCATTTAGAACTTATAAATGTTGTAGAAACATATATGTAGCACAAATTATTTTCTAAAAGTACAATTTAAAACCTGACTTGAGGGACAGTGAATGTTTTTAAACACTCAAAATTAAATAAACAAATGGAAGAAAACGAGGGACAGTAAAGTTGAGTTGAATGGTCCAGACAGAGTAAAAGAGAGGAAGATGAGAATAAAATCTTTTGTGGGCCTAATAATGTCCTAATAAGGAAATGTGGGATGTGAACAGCAAACTGTCTCCTGTGGATGAGCTGACAGGGGCTTAGCCACTTGAGGCCACAAAGACACTGGTCACAGGGCAGATACTGAGAAACGCTAATCATTTCCCTGAATACTGCAAGGCCCTTGCCCCAAGCCCTCAAGATATGCCAAAGCAGGCAATCACATTTGCCTCTTCCATATTTAACATGGAACAGAGGGTCCTGATATGGAACACTGATAAGGAATGATAATTGTTCTGGCTGAGGTAGGGTCCAGGCTAATTTACTTAAAAGCTCCTTGGTGAGGTGAACATAATTAACCTTCTCTGTTCTCAAAGTAAAGGGTTATTTTCTTTTAAAGAGTTGTCCTGTGTTCTAAAAAGGAACGACAAAACAAATTAATCATTTTCCATTACTCCGCACACAGCACTTGGATGCTGAGAGAGCATGTGAACAGTTAATCTGCCTATATGGATGAGTTTCTGGTGACAGGCAGATCAGATCTAAATAGAAATCAGGCAAGGTATTTTATTTTTATCATTGTGGCTTTGAGACTTAATTCAAAAATAACTGAGACCAACTCTGACTATACTTTTAAAGTTTGCTTTCATAATTAATCCTTTTTTGAACACTTAGAAACACTCTTTTGGATCCTGTACAAAGCATTTCCCTGGCCGACTGCTGCCAAAGCAGACAGAAGCAGAGACTATCTAGAATCCTTCAAAACTATTGAAAATTCAACTGAACTATCTCTTAAGGCCATACTTAGTTCAAAGTACCAGTAATTTGAAGTTATAGCAATACATTTTGGAAGACAGCCCACCTAAACAAGTAATGTTAAAGGTGAATTCTAAGTATGTTTGAGAGGCTCTGTTAAGGTATGTCCTGAATGGCTGAACAGAAGGGCAAGAGAGGATAGATGAAGTATATGTAAGCAAAAGTATATATTTTTAAATAAATTCATCTAGTTTCTGAATTTGCAAGCCCTGGCTGAGAAAGATGGACCATGAAAGCCACTGGGCATTACACAACTGACAATATTATTTGATGAGCAAATTCATCTGACATTTGCCACAAACAATCGTCTTCCTGAAACTTCAATTGCTAGAAAGGTTTTTTTCTTTTTTCCAAATGAAAGCCATGTATTCATTCAACTGGACAACAATGAAGCTTTGTGGCCTGGTGGTTAGTATGAAAAGGAGTTGGTTTTGCCAAAACAATTTGAAATTTTGAACTTAGTCTCCCTTCCCCCACTTCTTTTTTAACATACTCAACTAAAATGAACGAGTTCTGTAGCCCTTACTAGACACATTAAAAAAAAAAAAGAAACTAAACAAAAAAACAACCAACAAACCCCCTGAAGTAGCCAAAACCACATGACTTTGGACATTTAAAGTATGTTGTAAAAACTTATAAAACATGCAATACTCTGGAAATTAGTCAGGATTTCACAGCATTTATTATACAGAAACTGGATAGGACATCTGGCCTTCCCTTTATCCAACAGCATTTACTAAGTACCTACTATGTACAAATCAAACTATAACATCACTACATCAGACTTCATTTTGCTAAAGCTGATTAGATTTAGTTCAAGCATATTCTTTTGGTTCCTGAATGAAAATAAGTTATTAGGGCAATAGAAATATTTATAATTTTTTGTTAACTGCCTTTTCCCATTAAATTGGAAAATTTTAAGTATAGGGATTAAGCCTTACTTACTATTCTTTAAATCTATGGTGTTAATACATAAAAGCTACTCAATAAATATTTATTGAATTTGGTGCTATAATTGCTTCTCAGTCATCCAGTAACTACATATATGCAACAATATTTTTAAAATTTGCTAATGTGAAAGATTAGATAATTTATATTTGATTTGGGGATAATTCCATATCCTGTCAAGTGAATGTGGGTGTGTCAGGAGTTCTGGGATATACTCTATATAATGAAGTTGCAACAGTAACATCAGTTACATGAGACAGGTACTCCACTTTTTCTCTGAGGACGCCTGCTCCCTAAATTTTCTTGAGATATTCTAGGACATGACACCCACGAGGAATACCAGTTAGGAAGAGCAAATATGAAGTATTACATAATATTGCTTTCCCTGTCCTTCCTGCCCTCCCACCCAACTTTAGTTGGAGGCCAAAGGTAAGAGCTTTGCTCTATATTATTTCTAAGAAGGTACAGACATAGGTACATATCACAGCCATGCAGAGCTCAAACTTTAAATATATATATGGTCTCTTCCTCTTAAACTTAGAGGGAATCCAGTGCTTTAAAGGAACTTTCTGGAGATGCAAACAAGATGCCTATTGATAGTGAAAACTGGGTCTATCAAATTTATGGTAATAGGTAATATCGCTTGAAGTCAGTTGCAATTTGAACACTGTGGGAACTACAGGAGATTCATTCATAACAAAAACAAACAAGCAAACAGAAAACAAAGAAACAAGGAGATGGGAATACAGAATGGCAGTTTGTTCCTAGATCTCGGAACACAAAAACATACTTTTGCTTAATCTCTGGTGTATCGGTAATAATTAGTCATCACCATTTACTATTCTGGTCCAACGGGTGAAGTTTCTTTCTTTTTTTTTAAGATTTTTTTTGAAATTTAATTTAATTTATTTTTTGGCTGTGTTGGGTCTTCATTGCTGTGCACGGGCTTTCTCTAGTTGCGGCGAGTGGGGCTCTTCACTGCGGTGCACGGGCCTCTCATAGCAGTGGCTTCTCTTGTTGTGGAGCCTTCTCTTGTTGCGGAGCACACGTTCTAGGCACAGTACTTGCAGCACGCGGGCTCAGTAATTGCGGCACGTGGGCCCTAGAGCACACGGGCTTCAGTAGTTGTGGTGCACAGGCTTAGCTGCTCTGTAGCATGTGGGATCTTCCTGAACCAGGGGTCGAACCCATGCCCCCGGAATTGGCAGGCCAATTCTTAACCACTGTGCCACCAGGGAAGTCCCCAACGGGTGAAGTTTTAAAAAAATATTTTAGCTACTTGATAAATAACTTAAAGAATATAAAGAGATAGTAAAAAAAAATAATGTCATTAGAAATTTTAGTAAGAAGTTAAGCACGTTATATATTCTCTTGATTTAGAAGGTATGAACGCAACGGACTACTGAATAACTGTCATCCATGATTCTGGAAAACACCCATCTTGTAAATACTGATTAGAAATTTCAAATATATTTCTAATGAGTTCTATTTTATCATTACTTCTGGCTTGTTCTCTTGCACTTGCTTCTTCAAAACACAATACCTCTAAAAATGTGACAGCTTCTAATTTTTTTAAATATAAATTTATTTATTTATTTGTGGCTGCGTTGGGTCTTCATTGTTGCGCGCAGGCTTTCTCTAGCTGTGGTGAGCGGGGGCTACTCTTCTTTGCGGTGCACAGGCTTCTCGTTGTGGTGGCTTCTCTTGCTGTGGAGCACGGGCTCTAGGCGCACATATGGGCTCAGCAGTTGTGGCTGACGGGCTCTAGAGTGCAGGCTCAGTAGTTGTGGCGCATGGGCTTAGTTGCTCCGCCACATGTGGGATCTTCCCGGACCAGGGCCTGAACCTATGTCCCCTGCATTGGCAGGCAGATTCTTAACCACTGTGCCACCAGGAAAGCCCTGCTTCTAATTTTTAAAAAATTGATAATGCAGTCTTCTTTACTACATAATTGCAGATTTTTTTTTCATTTTTTAGATTTATAAGTATAAATTAGAATGGTCAATCCAACAAAAATTTTTATTTCTATATTATCTTTTCCTTTCAATCACATTTTTATACAACCTGCTTTCAGCGTTTGCCCATTTACGAACCATATGAAGTAAATTATGGTGCACAAACATAACTAAAGATGAAAGAGTACTGTCACACATTCTTTCAGCAAATGCACTGCTCCAGGTTCTTGTTGCCAAATGTTGCATAATGAAGTCCTTCTTGTTGATTAAGTAACTGGAAGAGAGCACCCTATTTCCTCTTTGTCCTCAGAAATAGATTGTTCATTCATTGATTTGCAAAAAATTCATCTATGATATTATCATTTGAAGACTCATAATCTGACTTTTGCTTATACAATCAATTTCACCATCATCATTAGTATCTGGAATGCCACTGTCTGTCTCTTTATATTCATCTTCTGATTCATCTAATAAGTATGAAATGTCTTCCTCTGTCAGTTTCCTTCTCTTTGTCATTATGGGAGAAAATGAGAAATTCTGAACTATCAACCTGCATCCAATAAAAGTAATAATAATAAAGAAAAAGACTGTAAAACTTCTTCTTGAAAGATAATACAATATTTTGATGCAAGGTACTTCTCCGTGGCATTGCTACATGTCTTATGATGGCTTTTATCCCAGAATAGCTTTCCAAGAATGTTTCTATAGCAAACAGACTTGGAAATACACTGTCTTCCTCTTAGGCAAAGGTTCGGTAGAATTTCTTGTAGCTCCCTTTATAAGACTGGGGTTACATAAGCTCAGGGTTCCTCAGCTATAACACAAATTCACTGCATGTGCAACGCCCACCTGGACCCATCTCCGTATTGCCCTGAGGGACTTGGGAGGCAAAGGGAAGTGATACAAACATGCAGCTCATGGGACCAGCTGTGCTGTGACTAATAAAGTCCTTTGTCTCATGTCTTCTTCCAGCATCCGTAAAAGTACGGCAGGCTAACTTGGTAACTGGTGAGAAGGATAAAATTCTCAGACTCTTCAGTTCTTGATATACTTTGGACAACACAATAAGAAAATTGAAATGTTATGTAACAGTGATGATTTAGGTCACTTATTGCAACATCCTTCTGTGTGATCCCCTTATCCCTCCATCTTCATATGATTTTGGTCTCTTCTAGCATATTTGGGAACAACTGACAAGTACCAATAAAATTATTTCTAGGATGATGAAATAGGAAAATGTTTCAAGAAAATAAGATCACCAAGATTCATTATACATCTTGGATTTATAATAGGCTTCAATAGACTCATGGTGTTTGCAAGACAGAATGAATTTTTTCTATCTTAAAAGTGAGGAAAATTTCTCTTTGCTCTTTGTAAGAACTAAAAAAAAAAAAGAAAAAAATAATTTAAAAAAATCAATCCTTACCAAAAGAAATTAATAGACTAAGATTGGGTCCAAATGACCCTGATGGTATAATAAAGATTAAATCACCCTTGAAAAACTCTTTGCCTTTTATCATCACCTCTCAGACCCTGTTCATCCTTTAGTACCTAATTTCTCCTTCCTAGGAGCCTTTGTAAACTACTTCTGTGGAGTCTGATACGAAGTCTGGTAGTTCATGAAGTACTTGTCCTATGCTGCTTTGCAAGATAAACCATGCTTTATACTCAGTCCTTTACATGGGTTAGTTGGTGGTCATTTGTTGAATAGAGAAATGAATGAAAGAAATGAGTGGAGAAATGAGTGTGATGTCACAGAGGGGGGAACTAACACAAAAGTAGAAAAGAGGAGTAACAAGAAGATAGATGAGAGAGGCAGGTAGTCAAAAGAAAACTGAATAGCCAATTTGCTCAATATACTGATTTACAAAACAACGTATTTGTTTTTTAAACTCTTTATATGGTTTCCAAAAATACTAGTTTGTAAACTGGACAATTCATTAAGGTTTATTAAAATCAGAGAATTAATCATTTGGTGAGCTCATGACTGGGTAAATTTGCCCTTGAAGTTAGGCCCAACAAGGTTAAATTTTAGTAAGAAGCTACAAGTAAGCACACGAGATTCCTGGAATTTTTTTAAAAAATAATGTTTGAGAAAGAATCTTATGAATGTTGTTTTGGTAGATTGGAAATTATATGTTGTAGGCACAGAATACATGATGGTATCAGTAGAAAAGGCATGAAATTAACTCAGTGGAAATTAATAGGACTACATCCAACAGACATGAAGGCAGAGTAACACCAGGCTCTAGGGGATGGACTGTAAAGGCACATTCTTAAAGGGCACAAAGAAGATGGCTTAAATCAGTGATTCCCACACATGACTGCAAGTTAGAATCATCTGAGGAACTTTAGAAACTACTGGGTCCTATCCCAGGTCAACTGAATCTGGAGGCAGGAATGTGTTGAACTAAAATTATTAGGATTATTAAATAAGAACTATAAATCTAAATTTCTCAGACCCTAAATTTGAAAAAATTAAATTGAATTTTGGAGGTAAAATGTATATAACATAGAGTGCCAAGACACATAACCAGTGTGACAAAACTAGGACCAGAATGCAAATGTCCCGATTAGTCAGCCAAATCTTTCTAGTCCATGTACTGCTCCTGTGACTGGGAAAGGTAGTGCACACATAAGGGAGGAATATTTGTTTTAAATTAGAAACGGACTTTCCATCCATTACCTCATTTGATCTTCTCAGCAAATCTGTGACACAAATAGGATAAGTAATAGGCCCATTTCATAGATAATAGAAATTAGGATCAGAGGGGTTAAGTGAGTTGTCCATGTGAAAGAGCCAGGATTCACAACCAGGTCTTCGAACTCTCAGGGCACCAAATTCTAATCGTTCTCTAAGAAATGTGGAGATCACCTGGCTTTTGCCTTACCCTCTCAGTCAACTCCTTCATGTCTGGGAACAAATACACTCTTCTTCAAGGAAAAACTAATGTCTAATGTGGAGTTCTGGGGTATTACAAAGCAAAACAAGTTCTGAGTTAGAAATGATAGGGATAAAAGCTGAAAACAGTAAGTTCTCTGACAAGATATAAAGGGAGTACTTCACAGAATCTAGGTGTTTTAAGTCAGTGAGTCTATATTTAATATGCGTTAGACTATCTGGTTAATGTCTGATGACAATGAAACAAACAAGTCAGGATGTGTTCTATTGGCCTTTGCCATGGATATAGGTAGAGTGAGATCCTAGTAGAGAAAAACATTGAAGAAGCTCCAGAAAATCATTTACAGGGCACGAACTATGCGAAATAAGAACAGAGCCTAAAGACAATAATGAGGGAAGGGCTACTTTGATGGTCTTTCACTGTTTGATGTTCAAGTATAATGTATTTGGGGGCAATGATAGGATAAAATCGTTCACTAATGTTAAATAATTAACACAAGACCACTTTGGATATTTATATTAATAGTGCTAATAGTGACAGTATACTCTCTCCAGCCTTTCATCTGAGATCAAAGTTTGTTAAAAGCCCTAAACAAACTTTATAAACAGTTGTGTAAGTGGAATTAGAGTATAAAATTAAAAAAAGATCGACTGAGGCATTTGATATCACTGAGTAAAAGCTCAGGACACAACTAGTAATGCAGCCAAGGGGCACGCCAACACTCTTCGACATTCACAAGGAAGAAAACCAGATCAAAGCTGCTTTATTAAACTCCATGTACCAAGAGGTCGAGAGCATATTTTGACAATTCTAAATATGATTCAAGAATTCAGTGTCCTGTTTATGACTCTACTTCTTGCCCTGCTCAAGGTAAATACGGGATCTTGTTGTTAATTGTCTTCCTCTTCACTTAGTATCATTCACTAGGTACTTACTTATGAAGCATTCCTTACTCATGTCTTCATTACTCTCAACATTCACAAGTGGAGTATGTGGAATGGAAAGAACACGGAGCCACTAATCAGGACAAATGAATTCTAGCCCCTGATTTGCCATATTTGGCTATTCATAAATTCCTCTGTCCTCCATACTTCTTATTTATAGGGTGAGGGGTTTTGACAAGGGTCTCTAAGAGTCCTTCCATTTGTAACATTACCTAGAATGTGAGATCCACGGCAGCAGGGACCCAATCTGCTATATGCCCGAGGACACTGTCGAGATATGGCAGGGATTCAACAAGTATCTGTTGTACACAATTACGTGATTAAATCAGGGTAAATTGTTTGAAAGCAACTGTTCATAGGGTGGAAATTTTTTAATGAAGATAATTTTTTTTAATTCCTCCTAGACTAGAGTCTACTAAGTAAAAGACTTTTAAAATATGATCCAGTCCAGCACAATTAAAAAAAAAAATTTAAAAACTGAAATGTAGAGAGGTTAAACAACGTGCCCAGAGTCATGTGCCTGGTTATCGGGGAGGATATGACCAGAACCCACCATTTCTGACTCTAAATCAGATACTGTTGTACTATATCACTTTCCATCATTTAAAACTAGGCATATAATAATTTTCAGCTGAAACCTGTATGCAATTGGTTAAAATTAGGTGCACAAAATGAAAAATTTCCAAATTAGCTTTTTATGTAAAGGCTACTTCAAAATGTGTGTAACAGACACTAGTCCCACCAACTATATGTTAAGGGTGTAATACCAATATTTCATTTTATAGTTAGATTAGGATCTTAAAAAGATGTAATACATTATTACTCTGAGATTTCACCCAGATATGCGCTCTTAAAGAGAACAGAAAGCATTTCTTATATGTATTATATTTTTCAGAAAGATACTTCAGAAAGTGTTTTGTAATATATACACTCATATTATCTTCACAATACAAAACAAGTGCTTCTTACCCATAGAATGCACTGTTATTGATAGTGTTTGGAACAGGACTATAAAACACATCATTGAGCAAAGCAGTTAGGCAGTCTGACTACTTATCAGCACCAACTATGAAGCTGTCAGACTGACCTCCAAACACTGAGGAGTTCAATAATACTAAATTCATCTGCTGGTGAAGCTGCATTCATTATGTAATTTCTCAATGATACTTTCCCTATGTCACCGCATTTATGAAAAATCTGACAGCGCTGTGAGAAACGATCTTTGCAGGCTGAAGGAAGTCTTACATTTTTAAATTGGTCATCACCTTTTGCCACAAGGTTGCAACTCTGTATAAACAGCCCACTGGTTTCAGCACCATTTTCTTCATTTTAACATAAGCACAGTCATGTTTTTGCAATTTAACCCTTTGAAGATGACCCCATTATTGGAAAATATACACATTTTAATACTGACTAACACAGAATACAGACTCTGTATTTTGGGACAAGGTGGCGAAAGGAGAATGTCTAGATTGTTTTAACCAAGATCCCTCATGAGAGATTCATGAGGATATTTCCGTTTGCCCTCGATGCGAATATACAGAAGGTAGACTAACATTAGAGCAGTGGGAAACTTGGCAGAACGGGCTAGGACAGGGTTTGTGCAAAACCTTTTTCCGGTTTCAGTTTGAATGGGTTCCCAGGAAGTGTCAAGTTCGAACAAATCCAAAATTTTACAATGCAGCTCAGCCAAAACTGCTGAGATTCACCTGATTCTGGGTCAAAACCGTACAGAGCACACTGCGTTTTATTTGGTGTAAAGCCAATTTGACTGAACCTTTCAGGCAACTTCAATGAGAGGCTTATAGCCTTGGCAAGACCAAAAATGAACCTGGCTTGATCTTTGGTTTTGAAACAGCAAGTTCTGGCTTTATAAAGAGATAAAGGCAAGTTTTACCCAGCTTCAAGATTCTTACAAATACTTAGAAGAGGCACTGCAGATAATTAACTGTTATTTGGCCACATTTACATACTCAAGTCAGTTATTTCCTCAGCTAAACCAGGACACTTTAGTTAAATACATTAACACTACTGGGTCCATATACTCCTAACTGCCCCAGAGCAGATTCTGGTGTCCTAACAAAGAATAATGGTCCTTCTTCAACAACTTATGTGCCTGTAGACTGGCTTGCACACGTAGTAGGGTGAAGCACAATTAGTGTTAGATCTATAGTGGGAAGGGAAGGAAATTGAAAGTAAATCCCCAACAATCAGTGTCTAACAGTAGACAGGTGAAATCAGAATACGCAACATCACTTAGTAATTTCCAGAGACATACTGGCGTACTCTTGTACTCGTGGATACCAAGATCTTGAAGATCAACTGGTATGCATACTTCAAGTCTGGTACCACTAATATTAGCTGAATGAATCCTTTAGAGATGTGCTTAAGCCTCTAGCAGTTTTTTAAAAATAGAAATCATATTTCTAACAGTTTTCCTGTGTCTTGTAATTTTTCTCAGATAGGCAAATTTGTGCATGTTTTTCTCCATATAGCTGCAGGTTAGGATTTATCCTGTAAATTATGTTATCTCTGCAAGTATATCCTAAAAATACAGGAAGCTTAGATTGTTTTAAGTAACTTTGGTTTGAGAAGTTGATTAAACACTGACAAATCGCAACTACACAGTTACACATTTGCTCTCAGTCAACACTTTTCAAAATTTTAATTACATCCTCCCTAAATAATTTTTAAACTGTATATCTCCCTTACTCTCCCCCCTTCCATACACACATTTTTAAGTTGTCAGAATGTTTTCATCATAAGTTTAGGTAGCTGCAAAGGATGAAAATTCTGGAATGTAGTAAATATTGTCATTTTCAAATAAAACTTTTATATTACTCATATAAACTTATCCAGTGAACTTTAAATCTCATTAATTTGTTACCACCATTTATCCACTTCCAAAATAACTAAATACTATCCTCTTTAAAAGACAGATTTTATATGATTCCTTTTCCCTTTGAATTTATTTCAAATCTGTTTTCCCTCACCGACTTTTATCCTAATATATAATATACTTACGCTTGCAGGCCTATTTATTGGTTATCCTATCATACTTTATCCTTCTCTGTAACAAAAATGTATATATATATACAGAGAGAAGAACTGATTTTTAAAACTCTCTGTGACCATAATGCTCTAAGTGTTAAACATTATTATGGATTGAATTATCATATAATTAATATTAGGTATATTAAAATTTTTGAGAAAAAATTAAATGTGAAATGTCAAAAAACCTCAAGGCTTCCAAATGTATATCTCTTACTGGGATGGATATAGCTTCCTCTTCTCCTGTACTCAATTAGCTCATGTATCCATGGGTAAATGCTAATTTTGTTTCAATAAGACAGCGTTCCATTTCTATTTCTATTTTTTGTTTCTATAGATTTACTCACTGAGAAGTCTTGTTCACATAAAAAAGTACGTGAGAATGAAATTAGTTTTGTTATAACAATGTCACTCAATTTCTTGAATGCCTTCCTAGTTGTATAGCAAAGATTACACAGTGATCTGTCATCAAAAATTAATTTAAATGATCTACCAGCTCGATTAGGTCCTCTTTCAATTTTGTTGAAAGCAAAGAATTAGAAACCACTTGACTTGCCAAAGGATTGTAATGTAGTTATTAAAGTCATTCACTTTCCATTTCTGGAAGGTAAACCCAAAAGGCTTTACTCACCAAGACTTAAATGACTACAACTGTTCTTTTTTCACTTAGAGATATTTCATTGAACTTAACACATGCAAAAAATAAAAATCTCAATTTCAATACCATTCTATCAGTATGAAATTTTAATATATTTATTTTATCTCAGCATTAAATATATCTGCATCCAAAACTTAGAGCTGCAGACTGGCAAAGCCAGTCCTCATTGTCAAACCAATCAGCCAAATCAGCAGTACTTTCTGGCAGAAAAAAGTCTGACTTCATTTTTCAATTCTATGTAATGTGTTGATGTGTGCTCGTGACAACCGTCTCACTTTTGAATCATAATTCTAAGACAGATAAATAGATAAGGCATGGAGCCGGACCAGAGTTTGTCACCCGGATGAAATAAGACACTGCGGCTTTCAATGATTTCTTTCCAACACATCTTAGCTTTGTTTTCTGGAGCTATACATTCTCTGATTATAGTAGGTGGTGGAAGAGGTGAGGTCATTAAATAAAACTGTCTTTACTCCTCCTCAACATCCATCAACAATACATGTCGATTTCAGAACAACCCATTCTCAACACCCCAAATATCTAATACAACCCTTTGTTCTTATCAAAAATATATGGATGACTAAGAAGGACAAGAAGCCTTACCTTAGTGACCTGATTAAAGGAGGACATGAAGGCACCCAAATCATAAACTGCCCCTTGTTTGGCACCCTGATGTGCCTGGGGGAATTTGCCATCATGGGACCCTGGATGGGTGAGAAGGAAGCCTTTCTTCTGCAAAGTGGGAGGGGGCTGATTATGAAAAGTAAGAGGGCCTCTTCAAGCCGAGCTATTTTAAGAGAACGTGCACGTAATAGCTGAGGATATAAAAATGGATTCTCCTAAACCTACTTGTGTCTTGACTGCCCCTTGGAAGATCTTTGTGTATTCTTGGAGGTACTCTACGGGAAGACTGTGCTGTACCTCACCAGTTCTCTTTGAACCTTACTGTCAGGGACAGCATTAATCATTTCGTTGTAAAATTAAAAAAAAAAAAAAGTGCTGCTAACATGTTTCAATTTCCTTTGCTTTTTGGTAAAATGTGTCATAGATACAAATGAGTACATAAAACATATACATAAAGAAAATGACAATTTTTGTGGTTTTAGTCATCATTTCCCTGATTATGAATGAAGCTGAATATATTCTTACATGTTTCTTCTTCAACTGAAATGCCTGCTTATGCCTTTTTATCCTTTTTCTTTTTTCTTTTTTTTTAATCTGCATTGTTTATCTTTTTCTAATTGCTTTGTTGGCAATAAGATTTGGATACAAACTGATTTGGATACAAACTGCTAGTCAGTTATATCTTCTGCTACAAATGTGTTCCAAGTGTGGCTTTTCTTTTCATTCTTTTTATGTTGTCTTTTGATTTATGGAAGTTCTTAATTTTGATGTGGTCAAAATTAAGTCATTTCCTTTATGACCTATGTTTTCAGTGCCCCTCCCCTCACCCCTAGAAATCCTCCAAAGTCCCAAGGTCATGATGATACTAAACTATACTTCGTTTTAAAGCCTTATGGTTTCATCATTCACATTTAGGCTTTCACCCACTTTTGCATCTGAGATAGGGGTTCAATTTCATTTTTTTCATACCATCTATTAAAGAGTCCATCCTTACTCCTCTGATATGTGATGCCAGGTATGTCAGACATCAAGTTTCTATGTACACATATTTGTTTCTGGATTCTCTATTTGATTACATGAACCTATTTATATATTCCTGTGTCAAGACTACACTATCTTAATTTCAATAGCTTTAATAAGGTTATATGTATGTTAGGAAAACTCTCCCCACTTCCTCTTCTTCAGAAGTATCTTGACTATTCCAGTGTCTTCTCTATAAAGGCTTGAATTTTTTTTTTTTTTGCGGTACACGGGCCTCTCACTGTTGTGGCCTCTCCCGTTGCGGAGCACAGGCTCCGGACGCGCAGGCTCAGCGGCCATGGCTCACGGGCCCAGCTGCTCCGCGGCATGTGGGATCCTCCCGGACCGGGGCACGAACCCGTGTCCCCTGCATCGGCAGGCGGACTCTCAACCACTGCGCCACCAGGGAAGCCCAAAGGCTTGAATGTTTTTGTCAGATATTTTCCCGTATACTTTGTATTCTTTGTTACTTTTGTATTGATATAGTAACTTTAATAACATTTTCTCAGCGATTGTTGCTGGAGTTAGAAGGAAAAGGGACTTTCAAATACTGGTTTCTATCAAACTTGTTAAACTATTTTTCATAATTTAACTATGAATTCCTAGAGCTTTTTATACAAACAATAATATTACTTTCAAAAAATGATAGTTTTACTGCTCTGGTTAATACCACCAACACAGTGTCTAACAGAAACTGTAGAATGGGGCATCCTTTGCTTATTCCTGGTCTTAAAGAGGGACTTTCAAAATGCTAAGGTGAGGTTTGCCAGAGATTTTTTTTCACATGACCTTTATCAGATTAAGGAAGTTCTCTTCTATTCTTAGTTTTCTAAAAGGTTTATGAGGATGATAATGATATCATAGGAATAAATCTTCTTATTCATCTATTGGGATGACCTTATTAAATTTATTTCTCCTCAATCTGTCACTATGGTGAATTACACTGACTGAGTTTTTAATTTTAAACCAACTCAATTCCTGGAATAAACTCAATTAATTGATGAATTGGTAATTTGTCAGTGTTCATGAGTAATTTTCCTTTTTATACTTTCCAGGATTTATTTTGCTAATATTTGTGTATAATATTTTTGTATCCATGTTAATATGTGAGAAGTTCCTTAATTTCCCTTATTTATACAT
Organism: Globicephala melas; assembly: GCF_963455315.2. Classification (NCBI taxonomy): domain Eukaryota; kingdom Metazoa; phylum Chordata; class Mammalia; order Artiodactyla; family Delphinidae; genus Globicephala; species Globicephala melas. Next base: position 155,123,408 of record NC_083315.2, read on the forward strand.
TCCGTCTGGTTTTGTCTCAAAGGTTATGCCAATTCCTAATGAGTTGGGCATGTTCTTTCTTTTATTTATTGACCTGTGAGTTGTTTAGAAGTTTACTTTGAAATTTCCAAAAGTCTATAGCTTATTTCGTTCTTTTTGAATCTTAAAGCTAGTTATAATCATGTCACTAAATTCCGGTCCACGGAAATGAACAGAAATGATATGTGCAAATTCTAGTTTTCACTAAAGGCAAGTTACATACATGCTCTCCCTTTCTTTCTTTTGTCTAGTTACAATATTAATCTAAGGGCTGGAGTGGAACAGGCATCTTAGATCAGGAGGCAGAAGCAATATATTGAAGATGGTAGAGCAAAACAACAAAAGAAGCCTGGGTTTCTGACACCATACCTGCCATGGACACCATATATTTGGATTGTTAAACGAGAGTGAAACTAATTTCTATCTGACTTAACCCATAATTCTTTTTGGATTTCTCTTAACTGAGGTCATGCTAACTCTAATACAAAGGTATTGAGAATCTAAATTATCATGGCATTTATGGAAATGAAAATAAAGACAGGTCTGAGGTGCGATATGACAAACAGAATTTGTATCTCCAAGCTGAACAGCCTTCCCTTCCCTTTCATTTCCTAAAATGACCCTGACTTCTTATTGTACTGCCTATATCTCCTCTTCTCCCTTGACCTCTCCCACTTACTAAGTTCACTAGTGCCTTTCTATAAACAAGGGTAATCACTCTAACCCTGCCTTTCTGGCACCAAACTGTCCCAATTCCTAATTTTCCTAGCACAGTCCTAAAGTTGTATTACCTCCGCATGCGCTTTCCCTCTTCCTGCTTGCAGGCTCTCACCACTCCACTCCAGTGTAGTGGTGGTTGCACACCACCACTCCAGCTGTACTCCTGCACACCACATTCACCACGCCACAACCCCTGACTGAAAACCATTAATGACTACTTATTGGCTAAATAGCCATGCTACCGCCTTTCACCTCCCAACCTCGTAATGGACACAACAGAGAATGCAAAGCAATCACAGCAGTGCTCTCCAAAAGAGCAGCCCAGAATCCTTCCCAAAAGAATGTTTCAATAGCCAGTACTGACCAGTAGGAACTGGCACTCAGGAAGAAACCCACTTGTATCCCTGATATAAAAGATAAAATCTAAACTCCTTGGTTTGTATTTCAAAACCCCGAAGTGTCTATTACTCTCTCAAAGTTTTACAGACAATGAGGCTATTAAAAAAAAAAAAAAAAAAAAAGATGTGAAAGCCTTTGAAATGGAACAAAAACTTACTGGGTATTTTCAGTGAAAAACTAGTTTTTGCCTCGCGGACGCTTCTGGGTTTTTTGATTCTACAGGATCTCTGTATCAGTCACTGTCTTGGAGCTATTTATAACTCTGTGAGTTATAGATGACTGATCGCTATGCAAATGATTCTTGTACATAGACATGAAATAAATTTTGTCTGGGGAGGTTCAATTGATTTCCTTCCTCCACTATGGAAGAAGCCAGTTTTGCCTCTATTCTAAATTCACTTCAGTACTCTATTGCTCTTTGAATGTTCCTTTAAGTGAGTTGTAACATCTTGCTCATTCTCTGATTAATTAATGAGTTAAACTCATTTGTCATGAGTTCATTTTATATTTGTATGAGAGTCATGATTTCATGATTTTGCCTTAAAATTTTTTTTTTAAATATCCTTTTAGCTAACTCTTTTTTCTTTTTTCTTTCTTTTTTTTTTTTTTTTTTGCAGTACGCGGGCCTCTCACTGTTGTGGCCTCTCCAGTTGCAGAGAACAGGCTCCGGACGCGCAGGCTCAGCGGCCATGGCTCATGGGCCCAGCCGCTCCGCGGCATGTGGGATCTTCCTGGACCGGGGCACGAACCCGTGTCCCCTGCATCGGCAGGTGGACTCTCAACCACTGCGCCACCAGGGAAGCCCTAGCTAACTCTTTTTTCATTATTGCCTTTAAACTTTTATTACATCCCCAATATAGAATGTCTTCTCTGGCTCTTTCTACCTGACACTACTGATTCTTCCCATTTCAGAGAGGAAACTAATCTCCTCCATCATGTCCTCAAACTACAAAAGCCATGCTTTTCCATGACGAACCTAGACTGCAATGATGTTAATTTATTTTACAATTATTGTTTCTTTGTAATGCCTTCTACAAAATGCACTGTTTCATTCACATGTTGTAGACAGTGCATATTTATCTTACATCATTAATTCATTTATATGTAAGCAACTTCTCTCCTCAATTAAAGTGCAAGCTCCTTGAGAGAACTGATCACAATTCCTTTTCCTTTTCTCCTCTTCACTGTCTACCTAGTACCTTAGTGCCCAATAAATATCCACTCTGAGTCCCCAGTATATGTAGGAAGGATGCTTGCAAGCTGGTAACCACTAGTTTGTTCTCTGTATCTGTGAGTCTGTTTCTCTTCTGTTTTGTTTTATACCTTTGTTTTACTTTTTAGATTCCACAGACAAATACTCTGTTATCACTTATATGTGGAATCTAAAAAGGATCCTAAAAAGGATCCTTCCAACCAAGATTTTTTTCAGGTAATCACTTAGCTTTATTTGGGGAATCAACCTACTATGTTTTGGCTGAAGGTGGTTCCTTCCTAGGAGAATTCACACTAAACTTTAATGAAGATAATGGAAGCTTCTGTGAAACACCAAATAAAGTGTAACACTGATCAGAAAGGCTAGGGAAAAAAGAATAAATTGATATGCTTCTGGGTACTTTTTTCCCTCAACTGTCAGTACTGTGTATACCTATATTCCTAAGAATAGTCTATGTGAGGATTATATACATTCAGTTCAACATTCATTCTTTGATTTTACAAATGTTTATTGATTGTCAACTATATGTTAGAAATGTTTTGCAGGCCCTGGGGGTGCATTTGTAAATAAAATGTAATTTCTATTCCAAGAAGCTTACCTGCTAGTGAAGAAGGAGAGGGAAGTATTGAGAAAGAAAAGGGAAACAGACACAACTGCGACCTGAGCATATAGATAATTGGTGACAAGCCAAATCAAGTTGCTCGTTATGACAAAAAAGACCTTCTTATTTTCAGGTATTATAACTACTAAACCTTTAAAATTAATCTATTGTAAATACTCCTAATGGAATAATGAAATTTCAAATTTTGCAGATCTGTATCACCAGGACACGTATCCTACATTCAAAGCCTTACATACCCTAATACCACCTAAACCAAATGAGAGACCACCAACATTTTTCTATGGTTTAAGTGCTAAGTTGTGAGAGACTAATAAATGGTCTTGAGACTGCTTCCAGCATATTTGATTTTATGAACTATAAAATACTTTACCAGCTGAACAGTCTACCAAGTATATTAAATCCACTCTTTATAATGCCATATGAAGTCAAAGGATTTCATAACATTTGAGCATTAACATTATTACTGAGCATTTTCATTTTTCATTCATTATTACCGAGGTTTTACTTATGATAATTATTTCAAATTAAAACCATCTTGAGAAAACTGCCACTGTAAAAAACCTAGTTCATTTAACCAGTTTTATTTTTCTCATGATGATTTTTTATTTTTTACCTTTATTCTTAGCGGAACCCTTAGAATAAGGCATTTAAGATTTTATACCATAGTACTATGTTAGTAAAGAGATTATGTAAATAAAAAAGACCAACAAATACTAATAAAAGTTATAGGCTTCTTGTTGTTATTGATAATTTTCAGCTTCACATGACATACTAGTATAATCAAAATGATTAAATAAGAAAAAATAAGCAATCACGTAATGATAACAATAACCTAACACTTGTCTGGTCCTAAATATTTTCACATATATTTTCTTTCTTAATTCTCACAACAGTGTGATAAAATATGTTTAATTATATTCACTTTTACAGACGAAGGAATCAAGAAACAAGCGATTTACTAAATGTTGAAGTGGCATTTTGTGTAGTGAACCCAGGTCCTCAAACTCAACATTTCTGTTTTGGTTCATACTTTTAAAAAGAGCATTTAATTTACAAGCCAAATACTGTTGGCAAGACACTTTCTAAGGATAAGTAAAATATATGTGGAGGAACACTAAACATTTTATTCACTTACGATGTCATCATGCTGAAACCAAGAAAGTCAGTGTACTTTCCCAATGGCCTGGTTAAATCTAAGGAATAGATTATTTCCCAGCTAGGGTCTGCACACTGTCGATCAAAATCACTTGCTTACACAGGACTAAAATACTCTCAATTAGCATCTTTCCTTTCCTCACACTCAAAATATAAATATTTTATTCTTAATTAGCCTTATTGTTTAAAAGTTTCTTATTTTTCACCTGCTCATTAAAAACATTAAAAAAAAACACCACTAGACCCAAGTCACTCAATATTTTGTGTGTTTTCAAAAGTTTTAAACACAAAATATGCATATTCAATATTTGCATCATACTCTCCATATAGCTTTAAATATCTCCCCCTGTATATAATAGCATGTCAATATTTTCTTTTTGAAAATATGACTTTTAATGGCTGAATAATATTTCATCGTTAGGTGGTACCATAATTTATTTTACCATTCTTTCAATTCATGTGGTTTTTATTATAAAAATGTTTATTTATAAAGTAATCTAACCATGTTTTTTAAAACTTGAGGAACAGAGAAAGGAATGATATCACAGCCCTAATTCTTGTCTAACAAGTCGCTGTTATAAGATTTGCTTGCTTCTTTTTTTATACACCTATCATCATATGTTATCATTAAAGTACACGTAATTTTATATCTTGAATTTGTTTCCATTTAACATTATATAATAAACCTTTTCCAAAATCTTTGTGTCATGCTGGGTGGAAATTTCACACTTTATCTAACCATTACTTTATTGACGAACAATAAGTCATCTCCCCTTTTTTTCTATAAAAATGTATATCATTTTCCAATAAATATTGCAAGCACGTAATCTTTATATATTTGCACTTAAAAAAATGATTTCCTAACATCAGATTCCTGCAAGTAAGATTATTGAAAAAAAGGCTAACCAGCTTTTATCATTATTTGGATATTGTAAAAAAAAAAAAAATGTTGACTGCCCTTCAAAGTATAAATAGCAACCTAATCTCAGTTTCTTATCAACTAGTCCTTTTAGTGATTGGGAAATACAGAAACAAATAAGCATAATTACATTTAAGCTAATTATGTCTTCCATAAATTAGTGCATCACCTGTCTTGAGAGAGCAGTGACCACTTAAACACACACAATTTTTTTCTTAATTCTTTTTTTTTTTTTTTATTTTAAAAGTTTGTATCTACATATCTTTCTGGTATAGTTTAGCTTACTTTCTCCTTTGAATCTTAGATATAGTTTTAGAAACGCTTTCCAGAACTGCTTCCTTTGGGGAGTGCTCTGAAATCCACATCAGGACACAGCAGTAATCCTGATAGAAGGACAAAGAAAATGCCTCAACTTACCGTTTCTAACGCATGTACACGGTCCTGCAAATAAAGCATAATACATAATTATTAAAACAAAGCTATAAAAAATCATTTCAAGTTTACTTAATTTTTAGATTTTCTATTTATCCTCTATGAACAATAACATTTAAAAAATGTAAAAAATGAAAACTCCTACTCAGGATAATCTCTCCAATAGAAAAATAGTCATAAAAGAATCACTTTTCTCATCTCAACTAGTGTTAGGAGGACTACAAGGTTTAATTTAATAGTAAATACCATAAATTCAAACAGAGTTACTAAGTGGAATAGATTTTATCACTTTTGCATTGGTAAAATTATTTATCTATTTAGTGAAATATAACTATTAGATCTGAATATATGAACCACTAGACAATAGTAGTGATTTAAAAAAGGAATTTAGCACATATACCAGCTCTCAATTAGGTATACAGCACAAAGTATGCTCTCACAGGAAGTAAAGTTCAGACATAAGAATGACTTCACCAATTAAAATTAATAAGTACACTGTTAATTGAAACAAGTCAGGAAAAGTAAATGAGAAAGATATGTCACATGCAGCCAATCCTGAACCCAGAAAGGTCTTCATTACCTACAATATCTTAGAAGGTTTCATAGAAATACTGTTTTTAAAAAGAGTCAGTGATAATATCACTTTAAAAGCTAAATGATTAAGAATGGTTTCATTCTCAATCCAACAGTTGTGTTCTCAACTCTTCCCAGAGCTAACAGCTACATACTAAAAGTTTTTACCAAAAAAAAAAAAAAAAAAAGCTGACTTGAGAGAGAGGAGACTGAAAATTCAAGGAAGTGCAAAGCCATCCTTTTTACGAGGGTCAAGGCCACTTTTCTTTCTATTCTTTCATTTTAAGTAGTTGGAGGAGATATATAAAATCTGGATTTTTAAAAATTAAATTGTTTGCGCTAAGAGGGAAAGGAAGGAAAATGGTGCAGAGGGCCATTCAGCTCAGATCTCTGTGACCGTACAGAGACTGACAGAGACCCATGACACTTAGGAGCATAAACTTGGCTCTCCCCTGCATTCTCCCAGCTTCACCTAACACACAGAGGCCTTGCCTTTGAGGACTTCTGCAACCCAGCCTTCAACCCTCAGACTGCGAAACTGGGTTGAACATTTCTGCCTCTTTAAATATTTGGCTATGTGGGCACAAGCTAAATGAATATATTATGCAAAATTAGCCCAAAGCAGATTGCTTTTAGCAATATAATCTGTTTAATTACATTTTGTTGGCATACTTGAGAGAACCTCACCCTTACCCCCATAATTTTCATAAAATAACTGCTATTTTATTGGTGACTTGTGTACTGTCACATTTGAGTAGCTCGTAATAAATGCATATAATGCCTCAACGGGGCTTTGTTCTGTTCTTACCAGGCATCTTATTCACAGTGCAGCTGGGACAAAATCATTCAGCAAAGTGTTATCATCACTTGCAGACTGAACAGAACCTCATTAGACAGTCTTTGGGAAGTATCGCATTTATATGAACCATCTTGGAAGGCTGAAAATATTTACAGCCACTATTTGGGCCTTAAGTTTTCCCCACACCATGTACCTATGGGGCTCATATTATTTAGAATTAGCATATTTTAAAAGCACACGTACAGCTGGTTTGAAATCCGTGATATCATATGATGCCAAAATAGTACAACTGAATTAAATTCCATTTCAATTCATAGCTCACTGTTTGGTAAAGATAAACTGATATAATTTATGTATTACTGTCTTCATTTTACTTAAATATTTGTTACAGGATTTTAAAATACACACTGTCATGGATTACATGTTTGTGTACTCAGAATTCATGCATTAAAACCCCAATCCCTAATGTGATGGCATTAGGAGATGTGGCCTTTGGGAGGTAACCAGGTCATGAGGATCGAGCCTTCATGGGATTAGTGCCCTTATAAGAAGAGACACAAGAATGCTTGCCTCTCTTTCTGCTCTCTGCCAGGTAAGGGAATAAGGAGAAGATGGCCATCTACAAGCCAGGAAGAGGTCCCTTACCAAGAACCGAATCTGCCAGCACCTCGACCTTGGACTTGCCAGCCTCCAGAACCGTGAGAAATAAATGTTTGCTGTTTAAGCCACCCAGGCTACAATAATTTGTTATAGCAGTCCCAGCTGACTGAAACATAACCCTAGTCTATAAGGCTAAAACGCAAATGGTCAAAAAATCTCAATTTCGTTAAAATATAAAGATCAATAATCTATTTCAATACAATTTACTTATGTCTGTCTATAACCTACTCCATTCCAAAATGGTACTGAGATAGCTTTCAATGAAAAATATATATGTTAAGAAAATGAGAAAATTAGGGAAACAAGAAATTCAATTCATTAGTCTGAATTTAAATAATTCAGTTTACCAATCAACAACAGCTAATAGGATACCCGTCATTGTTGCCAATTAGTGAGCTCTGTCTAAACTGCAGTTTTGTTGGCCTTAATTGTAGGCCATAAATAAAAACAAACTACTCCTAATCTTTATGAACTTATTAACTTGCTTTTTTTTAACATCTTTATTGGAGTATAATTGCTTTACAATGGTGTGTTAGTTTCTGCTGTATAACAAAGTGAATCAGCTATCTGTATACATATATCCCCATATCCCTCCCTCTTGCATCTCCCTCCCACCCTCCCTATCCCACCCTCTAGGTGGTCACAAAGCACCCAGCTGATCTCCCTGTGCTATGCGGCTGCTTCCCACTAGCTATCTATTTTACGTTTGGTAGTGTACATATGTCCATGCCACTCTCTCACTTCGTCCCAGCTTACCCTTCCCCCTCCCCATGTCCTCTAGTCCATTCTCTATGTCTGCATCTTTATTCCTGTCCTGCCCCTACATTCTTCAGAACCTTCTTTTTTTTGTTTTTTTAGATTCCATATATATGTGTTAGCATATGGTATTTGTTTTTCTCTTTCTGAGTTACTTCACTCTGTATGACAGACTCTAGGTCCATCCACTTCACTACAAATAACTCTTTTTATGGCTGAGTAATATGCCATTGTATATATGTGCCACATCTTTATCCATTCATCTGTCGATGGACACTTAGGTTGCTTCCATGTCCTGGCTATTGTAAATAGTGAGGCAATGAACACTGTGGTATGTGACTCTTTTTGAATTATGGTTTTCTCAGGTTATATGCCCAGTAGTGGGATTGCTGGGTCTTATGGTAGTTCTATTTTTAGTTTTTTAAGGAACCTCCATACTGTTCTCCATAGTGGCTGTATCAATTTAAGAAATGTATTGCGAAATTTAAATGGTTGAAGTTGACTTCTTTTTTGGCAGAAAAGATTAGTTATTATAATTCTGTATATAAAAGAATTAGGCTACTGCAAATCTCTATTCTCAAACAAAATATTTGCATACATCTGCTCATGTTCTTATCATTAAAATATCCAATAACTTAAGCCAATATTGTGGCACTGATACAGTCTATGAAAACACATGCCAGTATATGTCTTGGAATGAATATATAATTATACCAAAATATATTCTCCCTATCCTCTCCCACTCTTACTATAACTGCAACTGTAGTGTTTTGTTGTTGCTGTTTAATCTTCAATTTTCATTTCAACAGATTTTATCTTCAAACTTGGCCTGCAGGTTCAGCACTCTCCCTCCTCTCCTACCACATACACACTCCTAAGGTTAGATCCCCAAAAGAAAAGAATTGCTAGGATATTGAAAGGGGGGAGAGTAGGTGAGAGGAGTAGAGGGGGAAGACAGAAGTAATGAAGTAAGGAAGATACTCTCAGTATAATCATGACATTTCAGGTGGTTTTAATAAATCAGTGGTTCTTATTTTTGTAGCCATGGACTTTGAGAATCCTTTCCCCAGGAAAATGTACACTATACACAACACACAGAATTTTGTATATATTTTTAGGGGAATTGCAGACTCTCTGAAACCCACTCATGGGCCTCCAAGTGCTTTTACTCCAAATAAAAACACTTGAAATAAGATGTAAGAATTATTTTAGTAGACCAAATAATTTATTTTAAATAAATTATTTTATTATGCCAAATAAACTATTTTATTAGACCAAATCTATTTATTTCTCCTGTATGAAATATTTCTGGATAACAAGGAAAGAAACAATGGGGAGTGGAAGGTTAAAAATTGGAGGAGAAATTTCCTTCAAATGTTTTGAAGAAAAAAGCTCTTAGGGAAAAAATATGTTTTATCGTTACCAGTTTTTTGTGATTGGAGAGTCCCTTTCCCACTATTTTTTAGTGCTATTTAAGATGGGGAAAGTCTAAGAAAAACCTAAAATGGCAACAATTATTTTAATGTTTACTCTTAAGGATTATACATATAGTCACTGCATAGTCCTTGAGTTACAATGAAGAGTACTAGCTGTTATTATCAGTGTGAAAACTACATACCATTTCTAAATGAAAACAATAATGCTAGAAATCACATTTTAATTTATTCTGGGCTTGACAGATGGAGTAAGGTGAGTTATATTTTTGGGAAGGACAATAGCACATGCACTATAAAAAAAAGATGTATTTTAACTTTTTATCATTAGGTTAGTAACCTGTCTTGAGCTGTATATATTCCTTTGCTACCTGGTCACAGTGGGGCGTACATTAGAGTTTATGAATAAACCAAAGCAAATTCATTAGTATCACTGGAGATGGGAACATATTTGTAGGCTGTTAGGAAATGAAGGCTACGTGGAGAGTTGGTATCTGAATCCTTGGTCATTAACAGTTTATTTGACTCAGCTGAGCCAATCAACTAGCCACATTGATTCATCCATCCCATCTAAGAGATGAAATAGAGACTCACAGGTCTGAATGCTCAGAGTGCTCTCTCCCTGATAAGTAGAGCTGTACAGGTCTAGTGACTTTATCACAATAATGCAGCATTTTCCAAAAGTGCTTTAAATACATCCATTAGCGTACAAAAAAAGCACAATACTGGCGTAAAAATATAATGAAAGTCTCTATTGCTTCCGAGTCTAAGAAACATTACAAGCATAGACTAATTCTGGAAACTTCTCTGTACTGAAGGGCCATGATGAACATATAATTTACAAAAAGAAAACCCACAGTGAGGACTCCCTCTCGTCACTGTTCTAAATGCACAAAGCCTGTTTTCTGGAAGAAAAATCCACTGAGCTTCACCCAGAGAGACCACTGCAGGGCATTTTTCCTGTCAATGTTATCTTGGTTTAATCAACACTCACACTTTACCTGCTGTTTCGTACATGAAGGTTATAAAATGAAATGCATTTTTCCTCTATGCATTTTTCCACATGACAACCCATCACATTTAACAAATTGTCAATCATTTTTTTAAATAATTCAAAGAGTTAGAAATAATTTCAAATGTATTATTTTCCACACTTCAAGATATTAAAGTGAAAGAAAAGGAAAAGGCTTTTATTAACCACCTCAAAAAAAGATCAGTGTTTCATAGTCATTCTAAAAAATTAAAACAAAATAGATAAAAATCATAAACAACCTCAATGTTGCAACACCAAAGTTTTAAAATATAGCATAAGTTGGCTTTGAATACACATAGAAGTCAAAGATCTGTACATAAAATTGCATGTTATCTATTAAAAGTCAAAGTTACTCTATATTTTAAAAAACTTTAGACTGAATGACATTAGGGCAGCATGCAGTGGTTTCCCACCATCTGGTGTTCAATTTAGCCATCATTAGATATTTCCGGTCAATCTTTGTTAACTCATTTCACTAGCTGCTTATGTGCCTTTTTCAAATAATCTACCTCAGGGTTCAAAATAACAAAACAGAAATGCTGAAAAGAAAACCACAACAAGGCATCAGGATTTTACCTAAAAAGTCGTCAATGAGAAAACCCAACATTTAACTTATCAAGAAAAGCCAGTTTAAAGGTACGTATTATTTCCTAGCCTAGTAATGATCCTTGTTATCTACCTTTCACTTGGGGACTGGAAAATCAGAAGCAGAAACAAAGACAAAATTTAAGAACAAAGCCGAAGTGTGTGCTCCACATTTCTGACCTGTTCTCTCATCCACTACCGTTGCCAGATAGGGACCTGAGGCAGCCAGTTTTGCTTCTGTAGCTTTCTTCTGCTGTATTCTCAGGCTAGCGGTTTGGTTTGCGGTATTGTTATGAGGCCGTTGTTGACTACTGCACTTGCATTCAGTACTATTCAGGAAAGGCTGAGGTTGCACTTACACTGACGTGGGATGTGTACATGGGTTTGCGGAGCAGGGAATACAAGTGGGGTGAAGGAGGAAAATGAAGAGAAAGCATGGAAATGGGGCTCTGTTGGTTTGTTTCAACAGATTTCACACTGGAAAATGTAGCCAGAAAGGCTAGGTAAGGGTTTTGCTTAAAATCCCTGTAAGCATTTCTAGTCAACAGTACAAAACTAACACCAAAAAAAAAAAAAAAAAATCTCAGATTTACCCTTTATATTTTAGAACACAAAGCAAGGCAATGAGATTTCTTCCCCCTGCCCCCCTTTAAAATGAAGAATCACTGTAAGTTTCTTCTTTAATGCACAATGTAATACGGTGCATAGGTGTGCGCCTACAGGATAAGACTGCAACTCAAATGAAGGGCAAAAGCCAGAATTATCTTTCTGTTGGTACTGCTCAGTTCCACAGTGAAACTGCTAGTAACAGGTAACAAAAGTTCAGTGAATGACATCTAGACTGGAGAACACCTAAAAGTTATTTGCAGATAATATAAAGGCTATGATCGTGGTTAGGGGTAATGCAAATGGTAACCCATGTAATTTCAAAGATTGTCCCCAAAAGAGATGCAGGAACAGGAGTTGAGTAGCAGGGGAAAAAGCTAACAATCCAGAAACCAACACACCACATTTTTTTTCAAGGATTTACACCTTATGAAATAAAGTACATGTCTCCAGTTGTGAGGCCTGTCATATATCAGCTGAATATGCTCTGAACTCTTATGCAAATCATAGTGCAGTGGTGATTATGGCATAATTTATGAGTAGGTCTGTGTCATGCATAACTTGTGGAAAACAACTGGGTGTGCTTTTTTTTTTTTCAGGGTGTGTATCTGACTGCCACCAAACATAGCTGATCTAATGAGACTCCCTCAGGCTAACATCTCCTTTGTTTCCCTCAAGTGTGCACATCTCTTGGGTTTCCAAGTGAAGCATGTTCACAAGGAAACCCATATAATCACAGAACCCTTTGTCCCAAGCTCCTTGCTCTTGAATATTTGAATTGCAACACATGATTGTTGACTACTGTGCATGTCACATGGCTGAGTCATTAAATGGCAAAAGCAAACAGTCCGCCTTGGGAATTAAATTGTAATTCCAATAATCCACATCCTAATTTACATGGAAAGTCATTTACTCAATTCTTTTCAGGAATTAAAACATAAGGAATATTATATTAGATACTCTCCTTTTCACCCTCATTCCCACATTCCTTCTGCGGGCTACTGCGTACAGTTATCTCCCACCATTCTATACAAAGAGAGAGGCTGCTGCTCAGAATGACTAATCAAGGCATAGATAGTTTTAAAATAATGTATTATTCGACTGACATAACTCAGGCTTTTCTTGCTTCCTGACTCAGTTTGACTCAGCTTAGAACTATACTAACCTCCATTTTGTAATACACAAGTACAGGTAGAAAGGGAAAGGTGATTAAAGGATTTAAAACTAGCCTTAGATTATATGTACTCTGATAATCAATGGTGCACTATTCTTAGTATCTACAAAAACTGAGAGAAAAAACCCAACAACTTAGTTTTCAGTTGAACTTCTGGGAAGCATACCTGAAGGCTGACTTACCCTGTATGTCCTGAAATAAAGCAGATGTATTTTGACTATTCAGTTCCAAATATTCTAAATATTTTACCTATGAAGTACTTAACTGCTTTTTCTTCAAATTGAGCTTCATTCTGATTTCTCATTGCAGTCTGACTAGCATCTTCCGAAGGTGGCATTTTAAATAGTAGCTTTGGCTGTTTAAGAGAGATGTGAGTAAAGAAAAAGAGTTGGAAAGCTCTATTGTCTACTTAAAGCACTATAAATAGTAATAGCTATAAAAATAACACCAATAGGACCATAATAATTTCTAATGATTTTTAAAGGACCTTTAAAATGTTCCTCCAAATAACTGTTTACCCAACTAAGGTCACAAATTTTAGGGAAATCATTATTTGAAATTTAAAATACTTTACTCTTCAGGATTATAAATAAAGAATAGTGATTCATTTCAAAATATCCCCAACTGTCTGGCTTTCAAAATCATCCCAGGAAGTAACTGATCCTAAATTCCAAAGTCTATGAAGGAAGGAATAAATAAGATGTGAGCTTGTTAACAGACGCACCTGGGCAGTTTTAGCCAGTAATGAAAGCTACTTTTAACACTCACAACCTTACCTGTGGATAATGGCCCACTAATGGAGTGTGATTTTAGGAGTTCAGGAAGGTCTGACTGATTACCCAAAATTATAGTTTCCTTCTATTTGCAAAATTATTTAAAATTCTACCAACAGAAATTTATTCTTTGAGGAAGAGGTCAAAAATTTACTCTTTGACTCTTCCCACTCCAGTTCATCTTTCAAAAGACAAACATTCTTGAGACAGATAACCATTAAACTGTAGTTCATTCCAAGGCAGGGTCAGCAAAGTACGACAGTAGGTCACTCCAACATGCTGCCTGTTTTTATAGGTCTGCCAGCTAAGAATGGTTTTTACATTTTTATGTGGTTGAAAAAAAAAGTCAAAGTAAGAATAATCATGACGTGAAAATTACATGAAATTTAAATTTCACTTTCCATAATTAAAGTATTATTGGAACATAGCCCACTCATTTCTTTACATATTGTCTATGGTTGTTTTCATTCTATGACGTCAGAGATGAGTTGTTGGGTGAGAGCATATGGCCTGTAAAAGTGAAAATATTTAGATACTGGTCCTTTACAGGAAGTTTGGTAACCCCCTTTTCTAAGATATTGGTGTCCTATAAGAATTACTTCTGGCCTCACAGAGGTCACCCTGTAGGAAACCCTGTATGTAACTGGAAGCAGAGGATAAGGTGAGACATGCTGACCAGGGATAAGAAACTAAAATAAGAACCAGAAAATTTTTACTCAACTTTTAAACTTTAAAGCAAAATTTAAAAGTTGTATGTGCATAAATACATATGCCCAGAATATAAACCATTCCTCAGGCTATATACGTTTCTTCCTTTTGTCCTTTATTCCTTTTATCCATTATTTTTTCTTTCCTTCCAATTTCTTTCCCTACATCATTGCTTCCTTCCTTTCTTTCTCCTCCCTCCCACTCATTTATTCATTTAATTAATTCATCCACGTTTACTGACACAGACACTATGATAGACACTGGGTACACAGTTATTAACAAGAAAGATAAGGTCTCTCTGCCTTCATGGAGCTTACATTCTAAAGGAGAAGACATGGACATAAATAAAGAAGACACCCAGGAGCTATGATGGGGGGTAAGGGCAGAGGTTTGCTTTAGACAGGTTGATCAGGTTAAGTTCTCACAAAGAGGTGACATTTGAGCTGAAAACTAAAGGATGAAAAAGAACTGTCACCGAAAGAGTTAAGGGAAAAGCATTATAGAGAGAGGGAGTGGCAAAGGCAAAGGTCCTGGGACAGGAAAGAATTTGCTTAGTTTAAGGAACAAAAGGGACAGTGGTATGTGTGTTGTGGTTGTTAATGAAAACATTCCTTTAAATCACCAGTATCATAAAAATCAACACCATTTATTAAAAGCTTATTATTTGCAAAAATTGTATTGGGTGCTTCTCACATATGTTCTCATTTAATGTTCACAAAAACTCTCAATGGTGAAAATGACTAACTTCATTCATTTAAGTCAGAGAAACAGACTTCAAAGATATATGTATTGAATTGTACATTGTGATTAAATGTTGGCAGTTAGACTGTAATCCAGGTCCACCTGATTCAAAGGAGTCTACATTAACTCTGAAAGACAAATAAAAGGTCACGTTAAAAAAAATGTGTGTGTTTGTTTATTTAATATGTTGACAAAATGGAGTAGTGGAAATACCGTATGCTGACAGAGCAGTTTTATGAGCAAATAGCCAATAAATGCCAATATTACCACCAGGGCTATTTTTATGTGTGTGGGAGAGGTTAGAGGATATACTGGATAACTGTTCTGCAGGCTTTTCTCAAAATTACACATGCCAGAAGAGCATTCCAAAACTTATTTTTAACAGATGTCATGTGACAGTGTAACAAAACACATACTATATCACAACAAAATTTAATGTTCAAATAAAAACCATTATTTGCACACATTTTTATATTTATTTCGGTATATAATAAAAAAAGATTATATTTTTGGCATATGCCTTTCTTAAGTAAGTTGCAACTCCCTCTGACTTCTGGGTCTGACATTAGGCCAGCTGAAACACACACAGTCAATACCACTGGGGAAAGAGCAGAAGAAAGGATAAAGGAGAGCAAAGATCTACACTTAATTAGCGGAGATGTTATGCAGTTAAATGGCACCTCTATTGTGCTGGTCTCCCAGTTCTTTTAGATCTGAGCTGCAGGAGATTAGTTTCATCACTGAGCTCATAAATGGCCTCTTTCCTCCACCCCTGTTCCATTCGTGACAAATTTATTAGTTCTTTCTAACAATGAAATGAGAACCAGGGATTTCAATTACCACCAGAATGTAGTAAAGGCATGGAGTCCCTTGCAGGTAGTATTTTTCTATTTCATTTTATGGGCAAATATAGAAACATTGTTAACAGACATTAAATGTTATTTATTAGCATGCTAATAAGTCTTCACACTTTTAAAAGTAAACACTGAACTTCTAACAAATTAAACTTAGAATAGTAAGTGTAAAGCAGATACTCTGGAAAAGGAATGCACTTCAGAAATAATTTTTTAAAACCAAAGTAATCACTGAGTATGATAAAAAGACAAAGATATAAGAGGAGATGCTTATTAGTCATTCTTTCAGCTCAGTTTAGTTTTATCACCTTTTGCACAATTTAAAATTTATGCAAACGTTTTCAATGTTGCCTTTAATTTTTGCCAGAATATTTTGAACCTGGCTTAAAACTGAAATTGAAGAAGCCCAAGGAGGGCTTTAATAACAACTTTCTTCAGTCTGTTTATTTAAAACATGATGAATAAGCAAAAAGAAAAGGTGCAGAACTGAAAAAGAAAAATGATCCCTTCTCCTTCCTAGAAGTGTTCAAGATTACTGGATTGTTCATAATCTTGCACCAGGAATTAAAATCTTTCTCACATGCCAATAGCTAAATATACATATAACACTGTCCAGTCACCATATACATGTGAGCTTAGAGCCTAAGGGTTTATAAGTAGTTTTAAAGTTATAGAAAGGCAGGAAGAAGTTTCACTACTATTAAGACCCCAGTGTCGCCTGACTTATTTAATGCGCTCTCTCAAAATTGTTTAGCTTCTTAGTCTTTTTCTTGAGGAAGTAGGAGGTCAGTTAGTATTTTACCACACTAAATGCTTAATATCTTTACTAACAAATCATTCTCATAGAAAAAAATAGAAGAAATTTAAAGGAACATTTAAAGAAATGCCAGGAACCTAAACAAACAAACAAAAAAAGTGAAGAAATTCTGTTCTCCATAAGCTCACAAGGCATTTAAGCACAGTAGCACAGAAGACAAGCGAATTCGAACGCAAGTACCAGCCTGGCCACTAACTGGCTGAGCAAGCTATGCGCCTTAGCTTTTTTATCTGTAAGATGAGAATAAAAGTATCTATCTTATAGAATTGTTGCGAGGAATAAATGACATACATTTAGAAGTTTTAGCAGTGTATGACACAAAAGAATTGTCTGGTAGCTATTAATATCATTCATTAACAAGACAGAGGGTGATTTTTTTTCTTCTCTAATGTACAGATCATCACCCTTTGGGGTTGATTTAGCACAATCTTGACAGGAATTAACAAATGCTAAATAAGTATTTGTTAATAGATTGAAACATAACATTAGTGAGTTTCCAAGATCCCAGACTGGGGAAATCCTCTGTTTCTTTATATTCTGGAAGATCAGCCAGGGATGGGAATTGGAGATAGCCCTTGAAGCGAGGACTACAGTTTCTTTCAATGATCTCCTATTAATACTTTGAACCTCAGAGATTCGTTTTATGAGTCAGCAGAAATTGTTTCACCCAGATATATATTACTGCTGAGCATTTATTTCCAAATCTGTTGTACATCACAGTCATTACTTAAAATATTGCTTTTCACAACTGTCACTGTTATCAGGAGATGGAAGACAATATAGAGAACACAATGTTATGCCCTAAATGTTTGTGTCTCCCCAAAACTCATAGAATGAAATCCTAATCTTCAATGTGATGATTTTAGGAGGTGGGGCCTTTGGGAAGGGATTAGGTCAGAGGTGGAGTCCTCATGAAAGGATCATGCCCTTATAAAAGAGACTCCAGAGCGCTCTCTGTCTGCTGTGAACCAGGAAGCACGCCGGATACTGAATCTGAATCTGCCAACGTAAATACTGAATACACGTAGTGAATCTGCCTTGATCTTAGACTGCCCAGCCTTCAGAACTGTGAGAAACGGGACTTCCCTGGTGGCGCAGTGGTTAAGAATCCGCCTGCCAATGCAGGGGACATGGGCTCAAGCCCTGGTCCGGGAAGATTCCCACATGCCACGGAGCAACAAAGCCTGTGTGCCATAACTACGACTGTGTGCCACAACAAAGCCTGTGAGCCTGCACTCTAGAGCCCGTGAGCCACAATTACTGAGCCCATGTGCCGCAACTACCGAAGCCCACGTACCTAGAGCCCGTGCTCCGCAACAAGAGAAGCCACTGCAATGAGAAGCCCGCACACCGCAACGAGGAGTAGCCCCTGCTCACCGCAACTAGAGAAAGCCCAAGTGCAGCAACGAAGACCCAACGCAGCCCAAAATAAGTAAAATAAATAAATTTATAAAAAAAGAACTGTGAGAAACAAACGTTTCTAGTTTAAACCACTCAGTCTCTGGTATTTTTGTTATAGCAGCCCGAAGGGCCTAGACACATGGTTAGTTGTCCAAAGTTTGAGGCCCATTTAGGGATGTGACAGGAGAAGAACAAGCACATACACGTTATGGAGCATGGTATTGAAATGATCACTCAAACTGCAACCCAGGTGAAATTGCCCCAAATCGTAAGGCGACAGTTGACTCTGGAAACATGGCAAGAACTCCCAGACAAGTTCAACACTTGCAAAACGTCATAACATGCTTAGATGGTTTTCATTTTTCCCAAGAAAATGAAAGTTGTTCTTTACATCAGGCCCAGTGCCCAAGGAAACCAGAGCTTGGATTCTGATGAAGGTACCAGGGGATGTTTTCTGGAAGTGTTGCTTTTTATGGTGTCAACTGCGAAAGGGATGGTGTATGGAGACAGATAAAATAAATTCCCCCCTTGTGGCAGCAATTTACAAAATCTGCAACACATACTTAGTTCATTTTCACTACTGAGTTTTTAGTAAACCTTATGTCACAGGGTAAAATCTGGGCTTTTGAGTTCAAAGACTACACTTTGTCTTTGCATTTTTAAAATGTTTCCAAATGGCGTCTGTTTTTTAGAAGCTTTTTAAGAAGCTTGATTCAAGGAGACTGCTGAATCTTTAGGACTTCTGCTTTGCACCCCTTTGGATAAACAAAACCAGCCACAGTTTTACATTTTTTATTCTCAAAAGAAAACAATCTAGTCAATCAACTTCCATACACTCAGACACAAGAATACTTCACTCTCAGGGTATTCTATTTTCCATTTTTATTGTCATAAATTTCAAATTAAAATTAAGTTGCAAATTTCACGTGAAAGAGGGTGATAAAATTTAATGATCACTAAAATTTCAAGTGGAATCTATTTTACTGATCTTCGTTCTCTGCTCTCCTGAGGCCTCTTGACATAGTAAATTGAAGTGTGCAAATCTAATTGGCTGAGACCCTGCTTGACCCTAATATAGACTGCTAACGTTTTATCTCTGCTGAGAACTGATACCAAATTTAAGGCTTGGTAAGCCTCTTCACCTTTTGAGAAAATAGAGATTTTAATGAGCCATTAAGTCACAAAGCCCTGAAAGGGGCAAAGTGTTGCCCAAGCCTCCATCCCCTATAATCGCCCATGTTTTAAGTCATTGCTTAGGACCATTATTTTTTAATCATACAGCAGACAAAGGAAAAGATACAAAGAGATTTGCCTACATTTTGAAGACTGCATCTTGGGAAGAATAAGTACATATGCATTACATTTTTGTTTCTGGAATTATAGAAGTTCCATTATAACTCTCAGGAATTATCCGAGGTTATGATAAGCAGGATATTGCATTTACCTCCCAGTTTAATAAAGCCTTAAAGAGTCAATCCCAGTTCACCAATTTATTCAAATTGGGACTTCTAAAAACATACTTTAGTATCTCCCAAGCTAATGAGAATTTCTGGGGAAATTTAAGAATCTCTTTTACTAATCCTTCAACTCTTCTGGAGATCCAGTGTTAGGACGCAGCATCCCACATCACCCTCACTTTCCCTTCTAAAGTAACTCAGGGACTCTTAGCTACCCCATCCCTGCTTTCTATCCACAATCTCTAAATTCCCCAAACCACAACCTAGTTTGAAAATTCAGGTTTGGACATTCTACAGTCAGGCAGAAATGACTGACAGCAAAGCCACAGAGACTACCCAGTTGGTCTGTCACTAGCCCACTTTAACCCATGGTTGCTTACTAGGGGAGGACTGCATCTACTGGGATTACTGAGCAGTTAATGTTCTATACTGTCAGCCTCTGCCAGGGCAATTTATTTGCCCATGTCAGTTTTCTGTCTTTGGTGGGTTTTCTTGCCTAGTTTATCTCCAACGATGTGACTGCCAACTCTACACTGGAATTCTTTTCCATAATGTAATACAACTATATTAATATTTATTAGACTTGTTCCAAAAGAACTAAGAAATTCGAGTTCTATTTTTTCCTTCAAAACACCACACTGCCATAGCCTACTCTATAAGTAGCTGTAATGAAGTAATGACTGAGGAAAAGATTATCTTCTCCTTCCAGCTCATTTCAGATGTTTGTGCCTAAGCATTATTTAAATGACAAAAACAAAAATCAAACACCTGCCCCTCAACTCCCAAAACATTTCTAAAAAACTAAAATCTTTCAAACAGAAGATCTCAGAATATATTTTTAAAAAGCTGTCTAGGACAGAAATTAAACATAATTACAGGTCATCTGAAAAACAACAAGTCGATAGTGCCACTTAATGTCCTTCAAGGGCATAGCTTCTGAAATGTCTCCAAAAAAATTACTTTTTTAAAGAACATAAACCCAATTTAAAAAAATTAAATGAAGGATTCAGCTCATTTTAAATGAAAGTACTGATACTGAAGAAAGTGTCCAGAAACACTTTTAGATTATAGATACTACAATTAAAATGTTCCCTTTTTCCTCTTAAAATGATGAGACTGATATTCATATGTAGCCCACATAGTCAATTTCATTACTGCCATATTGTGACTTTTTTCACTTTTTCATTATATTTAGTAGCTATCCAAAGATGTAACATTTCCTTTAGCACAATCATGGTTGCCTAGTGGAAGAGAGAGGAAGAGAGGAGAGGAAGAGGGAGGGGAAAGGGGAGGCAAGGAGACGGTGAGGGAGTGGCTCCACGAGGGCAGGTCTCATGAAGGCAAGGATGTTTACTGTTTCAATGCCCAGCATGCAGCATGCCTGGTACACAGTAGGTGCAAATAAATAGTCCGCGTGTGGAATTCATATTTATGGAGGACCTGCCAGATACCAAGGTTTAAACATTTCTAACCATAGTTAATCCTCTCAACAGTCTTATGAAGTCACCAATATTATTGTCCCCAATTTATATATATGAATACTGCCTCGAAATAACCTAAAGATGGCCTAGTAAAAGAGGACAATGAATAGAAAAACTCGTGTTCATAATCATCTATTTTTATCTCATTTAAAATAAAACCAAAAGCCAGATTACGTAAGTCAGAAGAAGACGAGGGGCACATGTATATTCCAGACACTCTGTTAAGTGACTGTCATAGGTAGCACTTTGAAGCTTTTCATAACGAAGCATGATACTCTTTTGGTGTGCTTTGCATTCTGGGGTTCACAAAGTGAAACGGGGGAGGAAAGCAAGAAACTGGTGAAAGGTGAGCCAGGTAGGCTGGAAATTTAAAAAATAAAAACAACAGCAACCTTACCACGAGCAGCCATCACACGTAAGGTGTCAGTCACTGAATACTTTTCAACTAAAGTGAGGAAGAATGGATTATCTTTTGTGTCTATTTAAAATGTTTCAGCTGATCTGCAGCGGATTAAAGAAGGGATTTGCTTGTTTCAACGTACCTCAAACCCATATGCAAATAGGACTGTGATACTGTGTCGCACATTTATAGTCAAAGACAATACTTTGTTTTTAAGAAGAGCAGCACAATGTAACTGCAAATGAATGTGTCACACACACACACACACACACGCACACGCACACACACGCACGCACGCACACACACAAAGCCAGACAACGTTAAGCTCCAGTGAAGAATTTTGGTAATTACCAGCTGTATTGTAAAAATCACCCAATATGTTTGTCTCCATTGTTTGTGATTCCTCTGAAGATTGAAAACACTCTCCTCTCTGCTGCTGTCCCCACCCTCGCCATTTTATCCTTTCCTGTTCCCACCGACTCCTACCACTGTGACAAATTACTCACTTACTGACCTTTTGTTTCAATATTACATTCATGGAGGGAGGGAGAGCAGAACAGGATACAGAGAAGGAGGGAGAGTGAAAGTAACTGTATGTGTGTGTTTGTGTGTGTGTATGTATGTGTACAGGAATGACAGAACTTGGAAGTCGCCCCCCAGTTTTTTAAACAAAAATGAACTCTAGGACAGGGATGGTGGTTGTTTTTTAATGGGTAGACCTTAAAGAGAACCAGGAATAGGTTCTGTGTAAATAAGAGACCAGCAGGGTGGTATTCATTTGTTTGTTTAGTCAACAGAAATTTAATGAGTACCTACTATGGAAAGGCATTATGCTACCTAGTGGATATTTACAAAAGTGAATGATTTGTTTCATAAATATGATAGGAAATTACAATTTTTTATTTTAAAATAAATTTTTATTTTAAAAGCTAAACCCCTTAGCTAAGTGGATTCAAGGATTAAACAAATATTTATTCAGCTTTACTGATTATTTGCCCTTTGAAATATTATTTGTTAAGCTTCATGACACTATGCTCTCTAGAATTTATTTTCTTTAGATCTTAGACTTCTTTGCAGGATTTTCATCCTTAGCCTGTTATTTAAGTGTTGGTGTTCCACAGGGTTAAGTTTTCATTTCTTTATTCTACATACTTCCCTGGGAGTTCTCATTGCTCCTATGACTTTTATTTATTTTTTAAAATTTATTTATTATTTATTTTTGACTGTGTCGGGTCTTAGTTGCGGCACTCGGGATCTTCGTTGAGGCATGCGGGCTCTTCATCGTGGTGCATGGGCTTCTCTCTAGTTGTGGTGTGCGGGCTCCAGGGCGTGTGGGCTCTGTAGTTTGCGGCACGTGGGCTCTCTCGTTGAGGCACGTGAGCTCAGTTGCCCCGTGGCATGTGGGATCTATAGTTCCCTGATCAGGGATCGAACCCCTGTCCCCTGCATCATAAGGCGGATTCTTTGCCACTGGACCACCAGGGAAGTCCCACTCCTATGACTTTTAGTATCATCTCTATGTGATACAGAGACCAGATCTGATGACACCAAATTCTGCATGTCCAGTTCAATATAGGACATTGCCACCTGGATGTTTCAAGGTGCCCAAACTCAGAATACCATAAAATTGAACTAATCAACTTCCTCTTATCTCATGACCTAGCACAGCCATCCATGAAGTTGCCCAATCAAGAAACCGAAGAGTCATTCTTAACTCCTTTCTTTATACTCCCTAACAATCTAAAAGTTCCCTAAATTTTTATATCCTAAATTATACTAAGAAACCACCCATTCCTCTTCACACACTCTGCTACCACCCAATCCAAGTCACTGTCATCTCTTGGCAACATTCTCACGAACACTTGCTTAATTGGTCTCCCTGGTTTCAATCTTGCCTGCCCCCAATGGTTTTGGACTTTATAGCCAGTTACTTGTTAAAAGTGAAAATTTGATCACATTGTTCTCTTGTTTCAAACCCTTTACTGGCTTCCCATATACTAAAGGTAAAATTCCAACTCCTTTATGAGATCCTTTAGACCTCTGTTAACCTTACAAACTCTTGTCTTGCCTCTCCTCTCTCAGGCACTATACTCCACCACACTGAAATTCTTTCAGTTCCTTAAACATGAAATTGATGCTTTTACCTCACGCATTCCCATATCCTTCGCACTGCCTAAAACTTACCTTTACTCCAAACCCACCAATGCTAACTCCTGATTATCATTTAAATACTGGCTTCCTTTGGGAAGCCAACTTGGGTTGCCACTCCACCCCTGCTCAACCTACCCACCTTCAACCCCCTGTACTTGCACCCAACCTACCTGTATCTCTACCAAAGATAGGTCCTGTTATATGTTCCCACAATGATGTATACATCCTCTCTAATATCATTTTTTAATATTTTATTATAAACATCTATTTAAAATTCTTTTTCATTAATTCTGGTATAAAGGGCAACAAACTATCTAGCATAAGCAACTTGCCCAGTACAGTGCCTTGCACAGAACTGGTGGTACTCAATAAATATTTGTTCAATGAGTAAATGGAGCACCTTTTATTTAAAGGAACTGGGAAGTGTTTAGAGATAAATAAACACCTCCTACCCTTAAGGAGGATAACATTAAATGTAGAATGGCTGTTATACGTAATTATATGATGATAATGAGTAAATAAAATTGACTTCAATTTGGATACATGGGGATTTGCTAACACTGTAAATTGTAATGAAACATTTAGCTCTCCCTTCTGGGATAATCTAATGCACACTAAACACTTCTGGAAGACAGTTTTACGATTTTATATTACAGATAAGAAAATAGGCACAGCAAAATTACTCAAGGTTACCTAGTGATTCATAAGCAGAGCCAAGATTTAAAACTCAAAGTGGTCAATATCCAGTACTTAGTGCTATAATTTTTTGTTTTGTTTTGTTTTTTGTTTTTGCGGTACGCGGGCCTCTCACTGCTGTGGCCTCTCCTGTTGCGGAGCACAGGCTCCGGACGCGCAGGCTCAGCGGCATGGCTTATGGGCCTCCGCGGCATGTGGGACCTTCCCGGACCGGGGCACGAACCCACGTCCCCTGCATCAGCAGACGGACTCTCAACCACTGAGCCACCAGGGAAGCCCAGTGCTATAATTTTTTAAAAACTACTTTTTCTTTTTCTCCCCAAAGTTCTATTTTGTGATTGTAAGACTTCTACCTATATACTTTAATAATCTTCTCAAAAATATCACCTGTAATATTTATAGTTGAATATGGAAACTCAGGAATGGAGGCCCTTTTCGATGGATTTTCCTCTAGTCTTTAAAATACAAGGCTTTGTGTGATGTGTCCCTGCACGCTCGTACACTCTGAGAGGTAGTAAGCTCCTTCTTTGCTCTTAACAGTGTTAGTATTGGGCACTAATTGCCACTACAAAGGGCAAACGTTGAACTCTTCTGCTCTTGGACATCAGGTTGGACACTATGTTTAAACATCCATAGTCAGCTGGCTGGTGCATTCTAGTGCACTCAATGGACGTTTCGGTAGAAAATGCTGCCAGTACTTAATAAATACTCGAGAAACAACATAGGCTATTACATTTAACAGGATTTCTGGTTCTAACATTCATACTGTGAGAGAAATAAACTAAAAAAAGGTTTATGATGCCATTTCAAAAGGCCAGATATGTACTAAGTACTCAATAAATATGTTTATTCTCATTGTGGTATTCTGGGGCCAATGGTAAACTTAATGCATAACCAAAATGCATAATAAAGCCTTAATCACCTTCTCACTATATACAATTAGTACACATATATACCTTTGCTCTTTATAACAATAAGCATTGCTGACATTAATTTCTCAGAGATAGACAGGGCAAGTATACACTTGAGATTTTTTTCGTAACCCCAGACTGAACTTTCTTTTTTTTCTTTTTCTTTTTTTTTTTTTTTTTGTGGTACGCGGGCCTCTCACTGTTGTGGCCTCTCCCATTGCGGAGCACAGGCTCCGGATGCCTAGGCTCAGCGGCCATGGCTCACGGGCCCAGCCGCTCTGCGGCATGTGGGATCTTCCCGGATCGGGGCACAAACCCGTGTCCCCTGCATCGGCAGGCGGACTCTTAACCACTGCGCCACCAGGGAAGCCCTGAACTTTCTTTTTATACCTGAATACAACACAAGATGTTAGAAGAATTCAACCTGTACAAATTGTGGCTAACACTTGCTACTTTTATTAGGTATGCAGAACACACCCCTCTTAATCATTCTTCAGTTCAATTACACAATTTTCTCTCACCAGATACAACATCAAATAGAAGAACCCCCAATTAAAGAACATTTCTCTTGCTCTTTGAGCTTTGCTTACCCCATCTTTTGTTCACCAGAAGCAAACATCTCTACCTCTAAAGCACTCAAGCCAGCTCATTATATCACTCTCCAGTCTTGCCTTGCAGCTCCAGGCCCAGGAAGAACTTTAAATGTCCAAAGTATTTACTGTTCTTAATCCCCATTGTGACGTTAAGTGAATTGGTTCTGTCATGTGAGTATAACTGATTTTGTTTCCCCTAATAAAGATAGACACTCGAGTTACCCATTTGTAAGCTACCCCAATGTAAAAGGAAGAGAGAACTTCTGTTAGATGTTAAGTTAACATCAATTGCTCATACCATGGAAATGTCAATTAAAACTCTAGTGCAATCTTTCAAACACAATTTTCCAGTCCAAGAAATGTGTATACATCCATAGTGAACGGAGAGGCATACAAGGATAAGCTCAATATATGTGTTAATACTGTTGGTTAGTCATTAGTAGATGGTATTCATGGAGTCAGAATACTTTTGATCTTCACTTGAAAATGTAGATTCCATGAATTCATCCTCATTCATTAGCCCTGCTTTTGGAGAAAGGACTTTGTAAAGATGTTGCTTTCATTTCCTAATGCTGCAGTTCCTACTAAGCTATACCAGGGAATAAAGGTTCCTTTCAAGAGTAGCACAGAGACTGAGTTGGCTTCCTGCTTTCAGAGATTATAAATGTTCTCAAACACTTCCAAAATGAAGCAAATTCCAACTTGGGTTTCAAAGATCTTTTTATTTATTTATTTTTTTACTCCATTTGCCTTAGTGGTCTGAATGTGACAATAATGAAGGCTAACAGAGTAAAAACAAATGTTTAAACCAAAGATACCTGCCCTATTGGAGAATTTACTTTACCTGCAGAGATTCCATTTCTTCATCTTTTCTGTGAGTCTCCTCCAGCAGATCTATAATAAGAAAGTAAAATATCCATCAAAATACAATGTCAAAATGCATTGCCTCTTACTTTCAAACTTGATTCAGTCAGTAGCTTGTATAAACCGTTGTCCGGAAAGAGAATTTGATATATTTAAGTATAAGAAGCAACATGAAAGAAATGCCCTCTGATCCCAACTGGTGACATGCGGTAGAGATCTGGATTCTGCCAAACCTAAGCTAGCTAAGAAGCCCTGGGAGGTCCTAGGTCTGGTGGCGATACCAGAAAATGAGACCAACTCAGTTACAAATCCAAAATCATACCAATGTTTTAGAAATCTGGCCTAATGCTTATGTAACTCAAAAGCAACACAAAATTTTCTTTAAAAAAAAAACCTTTTTTTGTTTGAAAGAAAAAAATAGAAACAAACCATTCGCTCTTAAAATAAGCTCCCAAGCCAAGTTCCACCTCCAGAGTCAATTTTTTAACCAAATTAAAACACCCTGGAATAATGGGTGTGATTAATGGACGTAGAACACCACCTTAACTGTAAACTCATATTAATTATCATTTCACACTGAGAGGGTGGGAAGCATTGATGCTACATCTGACCAACTGTCTGGCACCATCTCAGAGAAATTAGTGGCTGGAAGAGAGTTCTGTCTAAATGCATGCGTATAACCATGGTATCTCAGTGCCCTAGACTAATTTATGAACTTGCTATAAAGGAAAATGAATTTGGCAAGCAGAATTTTCTGCCTGCAGCTATACCACCTTGCGCTATGATCTTATTAGATCTCACAAACCTAAAGAGGGCTGGGCTGAGTTAGAACTTGGATGAAAACTGGCAAGAAATACCTACAGCAGCGCACATTAACATTAGCATTTGCCTTACCCTGTGATTGATATAGCTTACCAAGAGGCTGTGCTGCATAAAAGGAAAATATAATGTACAGAAATTCAATAGGTACCCCAGAAAGGCAAATGCAAATGTTTTTAGCAAGTGCTACTAGATGGAGCGGGAAGCAGTAATATACTGGGTAACCAAGTCATGCTGGTATATGTCCTAACTGGACAGGCAATATCCTGAAACTTCAGGAGACCTGGTAGATGATATAATTGATGGTGATGGCCCTTTGAGATTGCACAGCTAAGAGAAATACAGAGGAGTGGCAAGCAGTCCCCTCAAGACACAGGGTACTGGGATTAAGGATGAAAGTTCGTTTTTGCTATCTGTAGCCGGCTGATGTTGGCTCCCCAAACACCCACACTCAGAGTTATATCAAGAAAGTTACAGGAGCATGCCAATGTATTAGGGTGTATTTTTAAAGTGTTTTCTGTTGGCACATCAGGATTTTTAGCTATATGGTACAGAAAGCAACTTGGGGTGTGGTAAATTAAGTGCCCTCAATCATTCCTCTTTCTGCATCCTTATGCAATTGCATTGCGACATTGTAACTACTTCCATCAAGAGGTCACATGTATCTTGCATCTAGGCTTGCCTCCTGACTTGATTTGGTAAATAGAATACAGCAGAAGCAATTCTGTGCCAATCTGCAATAAGGGTTCCAAAAGGCCTCATGCATTTTCACTTTTCCACTTGGAACTCTTTCACCACCATTTGAACAAGCCCAGGACAGCCTGCCAGATGACAAGAGACATATGGTCCAGTATTCTTTCCACCCCTGAAACCCTGCAGGTTGCCCCAACTGGTAGCCTGCAAATGCCCAGAAGCATGGATGACTCAGATGGGAGCCCAACTGAGACCAGTCAAACTGCCCAACTGAGCCCAGTACCGACTTCAACTCAGAGAATCATGACCTATGGAATAAATGGAATTGGGGGATGCTTTGGTACACAGCACTTGCTAACTGATAGCAACCAGCTGCTAACTGAATAGCAAGCATTCAGAATTTATTAGAAGGATGTAAGAGTAACTTATCAATACAATACATCTAGTAACAATAGATAACAGGAAAGTGGATTCAGACTCTGGAGAGAGTGACAACTGGTCTGGGGGTGTAGGGATGAAGGTAGCATGAACTAATGGGCATTTTATACTGGGTAACACTAATCTGTGCATTACTTCACTCAAAATGAAATTCCATAAAGAGAAGAGCTAATGAGACTAGCTTAGATCTTTTGCCTACTGCTTGGCCAGGGGAAAGTATGAAGCACTTTCACTGATAATCCCAAAAGGATTGGATGAAGAACAGAAAGGACTGTTTCCAAACATCAGGGTACTATTAACAAAAGGAGGAGGTATGGATATCAGACAGGCCAAAACAACAGCCAGTTTTAGTAATTCTATCTTCAGTACAACTCTTTTCAATATTTGTGAGACACAAATTACTTCAATATCTTGGCTATCGTAAATAATGCTTCAGTAAACATGGGGGTGCATGTATCTTTTTGAATTTAGTGTTTTCATTTTCTTCAGATAAATACCCAGAAGGGGAATTGCTGGATCATGCGGTAGTTCTAGTTTTAATTTTTTGAGGAACCTCCAAACTATTTTCCATAATGGCTGCACCAACTTACATTCCCACCAACAGTGCACAAGCGTTCCCTTTTCTCCACATCCTCGCCAACACTTGTTTTTGTTGTCTTCTTGATAATATCCATTCTAACAAGTGTGAGGTGGTATCTCATTATGGTTTGATTTGCATTTCCCTGATGATTAGTGATGTTGAGCATCTTTTTATGTGTACGTTGGCCATCTGTATGTCTCCCTTGGAAAAATGTCTATTCAGCTCCACTGCCCATTTTTTAAATCAGACTGTTTGTTTTTTTGAAATTGAGTTGTGTGAGTTCTTTATATAATTTGGATATTAACTCCTTATTGGACATATCATTTGCAAATATCTTCTCCCACACAGGGGGCTGCCTTTTTGTTTTGTTGATGGTTTCCTTTGCTGTGCGAAAGCTTTTCAGTTGAATGTAGTCCCATTTTGTTTATTTTTGCTTTTGTTGCCCTTGCCTGAGGAGACAGATACAAAAAATATCGCTAAGACTGATGTCAAAGAGCTTACTGCCTATGTTTTCTTCTAGGAGTCTTATGGTTTCAGGTCTTATAAAGTCTTTAATCCATTTTGAGTTTATTTTTGTATATGGTGTAAGAAAGTGTCCATGAATGAATAAAGAAGATGTGGCACATATATACAATGAAATATTACTCAGCCATAAAGAACGAAATCTTGCCATTTGTAACAACACAGATGGACCTAGAGGGTATTATGTTAAGTGAAATGAGTCAGAGAGAGGAAGACAAATACTGTATTATTTCACTTATATGTGGAATCTAAAAAACAAAACAAAAACATACCAAAAAAACCCCAAAACAAAACAGAAACAGACTCATCAATACAGAGAACAAACTGGTGGTCCCTGGGGGTAGGGGGATGGGGTTGGGTGAAATAGGTAAAGGGGATTAAGAGGCACAAAATTCCAGTTATAAAACATGCAAGCCACAGGGATGTAATGTACTGTATAGGGAATACTGTCAATAAAATTACAATAGCTTTGCCTGATGACAGATGTTTACTAGACTTATAGTGGTGATCAATTTGTAATGTATATAAATGTCAAATCACTAAGTTGTACATCTGAAAATAATACAATATTCTATGTCAATTAAACTCCAATTTAAAAAATTTAAATTAAAAAATAAGTACTTGTGAGATCCAAGATCACTACTGCGTCTCTATGTGGACGTGGCCATTTTGTTCCACTATGGATATCAGGAGGTTCTCAGAGCTGAGCCCCCTGTAATGAATTGCATTGCTTAATGATACAGTGGAGCTGGAATGGTAGAGACTGGGGTCTATCAACCATTAAAGAAAACTGATCTAGTTCCCCCAGAGTCAACCTGGTATGGCAAACACCAAACCCCTTAGCTAAAACTTAACTGGATAAATAATGGGTACTGGATCTCTTATACAGCCAAACTCAACTCACACATTTGATAAAATATATATGTAAAGGAGTTCAGTCTACCCTCAGAACTTCACAGAATTACTGCAATTTAAAAATCATGTTCTCAGTTTTCTTCAAATACATAAAGGTCATGCTGCTCTTCCAAAAAGCTGATACCAATAGCGATGCTTGATTTTGAATGGCTGAACAAAAACTGCCAAGGAATTCCTATAATTGATATTTAAAATACAAAATCCCCTTCTGTGCACCCCCACTGACTCTCATCCCAGCTTATATCAAGAGTATAAGTAGACACTTGTTTTTGTTTTGGTCTCCATGTCACATCCCTCCCCTTTGAGAACTTCATGTTCTTCTTTTCCATGTGATTCCTGTGAACTTTCAGTCAAGGGGTTAACTTCTTTGGCCACAAAAGTAGGTCATGACCCAGAATGGCCAATTAGAGCACCCTACCTCCCTGCACATATAAGCTAAGCAAGACCAGCAGTGACATGGATACCAGGAAAGAATATCTCCTTCTGAAGCTGCAAGCTTATATGAGCCTGGAGCTTTCAAGGCTCTATTTTCTACTATGTCAAAGGAACTTGTACAACAATGAAGCTGGTAAAGAAGAAAGCAGAGCCAAGAAACAGAGAGCTGGTTCAGGACAGATACACCCTTATCTGAAGTCCATGTAACTCCTGAACTTCTAACACTATTTTTTTTCTTTAGTAGCGGTAGTTGGATTGCTGTCATTTCTAAAAGTCTCTGGGGATGTGGCTGTATTGAACCTTATCTCTATGCAGAAACTTGGAGAACTTAGAGTTAGCAAGAACTTTCTATTCCACAGTGAAACATTTCATTCTGCAATAAATAGATGAAGACATGAAGCTCAAAGAAGGCAAATGGTTTGCCTGCAATTACCTAGTTAGTGCTAGAGACGCAACTAGAGCTTTGCTCTCCTGTTTTCCTACCCCATCTATCATATCATGCTCTCTTTGGTACCACTCAGTACTTATTGTACCTTTCTTCATATGGTTATTTTTTAAATGCACACGTTTGTATTCCTCTCACTTACTTTAGGAGTTCACTGATGTCAACAACCAGGGCTTTGATGTCTTTATAGCCATAGCCTCCCTAACCACTGCTTATCTACCTTTGCTACTTAACTTGGATCCCCCCAAATACCTTTCTCTGCCTACATCACTTCTCTATGCAATGGCTCACTTGTTAAGTGCATTGTTCAGTTACATGCATTTGGGGTGATTAACAAGGTCATCAACCTGTGCTGATGAAATATGGCTACCTGGCATCACTGAGGAGTGACTACTCTACTGCAGACAGACACAGGATGAGAGAACCTGTCCACAGGTGAGACCTCTGGACAGTTGACGTTACATAATGCTGTGACACCTGAGTGTGATGAGTGCAGCTGGATATAATGAGTACACTTGCTGTTTGTTCTTCCAGCATCAGAACAAACGATCGGCATGGAAAAAGCTAAAGGGCTGCTCTGCTCCCTTGCTCAGCACTGGCATGTTCATGTTTTGCTTTATTATTCTCTGGTTTGCTGTTCTATACAAACAGAATTCAACTGCCATGCAAATTGCTGTGGCTAAATGTGCTTCCATCAACATTAGTAAATGAAAGATATTTTTGGTGAAAAGGGCAACCATTCTGTGTATTTTCCTTGGACAGGCTCTAGCCAGTTTAAAAGAGCTGATACTAACTCATTATGACATATGGTTATTAGAGGAGGGAAAAAGTCCCACTTAAAAAAGCAGGACATCATGGATGAGAACTGGAGAATCCTGTTGTTTTGTTTTGTTTTGTTCCACGTTGCATTTCTCTGGCACATGCAGGGTAATACATCATGATCATGTTTTTGGCTAAGACTGTCTCCACCACTTCCTTCGCAACTAGTGGTCTGGCTATTTAAGGAGGTTTGACACTTTTTATGTTGATTCTGGTTCCTAGTAGCCAAGGAAACAGATAGGTTGTTTGTTTATTTGCTTTTAAAAGGAGAATCATGTTCAGGTGGGCATAACCAATACCCTCATCTAGCAACTTGACCCTTCACAGAAAGGTTGGCAATCATGTTTAGAAAGGAGTAGTGTTTCTTTTCTTCTCTTTTACTATAAAATATCTCATCCTTATTATAAGTCAGCCCAGCTGGTAATGAAGAGAAAGTTATAGAAACAAGGGTTTCAGACTCCGCAACATTTATAACAACAGCACCGGACACAGTAGCACTGGCAGAAGAATATGGTGAATTAGTGACTGAGGTTTAGGGAAAAGCATTTAGTCTCTGGCTCCTGTATCTTCACTTAGTAATTCAGTGCACCTTTTCAATGCTACTCTATGTGTCCTGACATTCAGTGAAAACAAGAGATAATGTAAATTCTCAAAAGAATGCAATACTTTTTAAAAAGTAAATTTGTGCCATTCCTCTTTGCGGGTGGCGGTCGCAATATAATGAAATTAACAAATTAACCAAATTAAAGAGCGCACTACAACCCTTAAAAGGTCATAAACGATGGACCTAGCATCCCACAGTTACATACTAGATACTCCAGATTTTATCTACATGCTGAAGACAATGGTTGATTTCTCTTTTCCTTTC
This sequence comes from Globicephala melas, assembly GCF_963455315.2. Lineage (NCBI taxonomy): Eukaryota > Metazoa > Chordata > Mammalia > Artiodactyla > Delphinidae > Globicephala > Globicephala melas. The sequence goes on from NC_083315.2 coordinate 155,156,886, forward strand.
CTGGCTCTCTAGTTATTTAGGATTACTGACATTTTGGGGACAGAAGGGACCGCTGAAATAACCTAATGCCAAGGTTTTCAGTTTTTTTTTAAAAAAGAAGTAGAATTCTGCCTTACAAGTGAAATCACACACACTTTCAAGTGTATATTATGAATAAACAATTAAGAAAGCTGCTTTGGTGGAAGCAGAAGTGAAAGGCCTGGAGGCCAGACCACTGGACTTCCCTCCTATCCTGGGGTCAACCCCTGTGGTGCCGTGGTGGGGCAATTAAGCTCCACACTGTGCTGACTGAAAACCACTGATCTAATCCCACCTTCTCACATCTTGTAGATGAGGACTGAGTTCCGAGAGATTAAAAGCCTCTGGCGACATCACATAACTAGTAGATAGAAGTATGTGAACCTGAGCCTAGGGCTTCTGAACTGGACCAGGGTCCGATACTTTGTTTCATAAAACAGTGACTACCTTCCTTTGCCTTTCAAGGTTTCTACTGAAACGACATAGTATTTCAAGCCCTACCGTGAATGCCTATACATTTTCCAATGCCTCCCCAAACTAAAAGTAAATTTTGCTAAAGCACTTGTGTAACATCAGCAATCTATGAGAAGACCTACAGTTAACAGCTGTGCACAATAAAATTCCTCACCTCTAGGAGTTAACATCAAAAGATGTGGCTTTGATGAAAAGCAAATACCTAGACACTTGAAAAAGCAGTTGTTTTTGGCAAGATGTGTTCAACATACAACATACAGAATCTCTCACAACATAAAACAACAACAAAAAAATCTGTTTAAATGAATGGGTAACAGTTGAATAGTTTCTCAGCTTAATATAACATTTGCCAGTCAATGTTTTTCCTATTTTATTGTACTAGTAAACGTAAATAGGATAAATGAATAACAATATGACTCTATAGTAGACGAAATACCTCAAAAAACAATAAAATGTGTTGGTTTAAAATTAACATAAGTAAAACACTTAAAATAGTGTCTGGTACTTAGTCAGAGTTTATATATATATATGGTTTTTTAAAAAAATTACCCTTCAGTATGCCTACTAAAATCAGAAAAATGTGTGAAAAATAATCACCTGCATTTTAAAACAAATAAGCAAAAAAAGCCCTCAAGCATCCTGCTTTTAGATTCCATCCATAATTGGTAGCTACATTATTTAGAACTCTGCCATATCTACTGCCACCCACTGGTTCATATCTGGATATACCACAATGAGTTAAGAGCTTTCTCATAAGGTCTGACCACAGAAAACACACAGGTTGAAATGAAGAATAACATTCAAAAAGTATGGCTATCCTCTGTGGTTTGTCTCAGACGCTGAAACAACATGCTGGTCTACAGATGGAGCCCAAATGGTCTAATAAATGAAAGGTTTAGAATCCACTGTCTGTCTTAGGTATGTGGTAAAACATCCAAATACAGGTACTCATGTTTTATTTGATGTCAGTTCATTTCTGGTGAAACTTTCCATCTTGACAACTTTACAGAGATTTAAAACATCTTCTCCACAAAACTGCTACACTACAGAAAACAACAAAGTAACCTACCCCATTCTGCCTAATTCTTGGCTCTGGCATGAAGAAACAACAAGATATAGATTGAAAGTTCCGATTCAATCAACTATTAAGATTTTTAACATTTCTATTAGCAACAAGAGCAGAAAAAGAACATATTCATTAAGAAACAAGAAACCTGTCTTAAATCAGTCTAAGGGCTATCTTGGTCAAAAGGACTGCATGTGACAATTAGCAAAATGAGCAAGAGATGTTTATGATCTATTATAAACACCACTTCAAGAATAAGTTTCATATGCTCAAACCCAGGAACAAAATCATGTTCCTTCCTACATACAATATCTCTAAATTACAATCACCTAATGGAAACTTGGACTTTGTTCAGGTTCTAAACTCATAAGGTGCAAGTGGGTATGTATTTTGGGGCCTATAGAAATTCTGGGTATTTGACTTGTTCATCTCCTGTTTACAGAAACTATAAACATTTGTGCTGGTTTCTTTTTATTATTATTATTCTTTATTTATTTATTTATTTATTTTTTATTTTTGTGGTATGTGGGCCTCTCACTGTTGTGGCCTCTCCTGTTGCAGAGCACAGGCTCACGGGCCCAGCAGCTCCATGGCATGTGGGATCTTCCCGGACCGGGGCACGAACCCGAGTCCCCTGCATCGGCAGGCGGACTCTCAACCATTGCGCCACCAGGGAAGCCCTGTGCTGGTTTCTTGATGCACCTACTAGTAAATTAGATCTAGCTTCCTAGGCCTTTCAGACTCCTGGGTCTACCCTAAATCTATTCTAAATACAGACCAAGTTCTGAAAACCAAACATAAAGAACAAATCTTGACAGCAATGAGAGATAAATGATACCATAGTTATAGGGGGGAAATAGAATGCTAGCTAATTTCTCATTATAATCCATGGAGGTCATTACATTTTTAAATGCTGAAAAAAAGAAATGACAACTCAGAGTCCTGTATGCAGTGAAAATATCCTTCTAGAATGAAGGTGGACTCAAGACATTCTCAGGAAGAAAAATTAAGATAATTAGTTGTCAGCAGACCTACACTAAAAAAACAACTAAAGAAAAGTCTCTAAAAAGAGAAGAAATGATAAAAGAATCTTAAAATATCAGGAAGAAACAGCACAGTAATCAAATATGTGGATAAATCCAATAGATTTTCCTTCTCCTATTTAGCTTTTAAAATTATGTTCGATAGTTGAAACAAAATATGTAACATGATATGATGTGATTCGAAATGCATATAGAGGAATATGTAAGACAATTAAATTATAAATAGGAAGGACAAAAGAACATGAAGGAAGAAAGTCTTCTACAATTCAAACTTATAAAATGACAATACCAGTAGACTTTGACAGCCATGTATATGCAGTGTAGTGTTTAGAACAACCACTGAAAAAGCTATACAAAGAGATGCATTCAAAAACAGAATTGAAAAATCAAAATGGAATTCTAAAAAATGCTCAAATAACCCATAGGAAGACAGAAAAAAGGCAGAGAAATAAAAAACACAGAAAACAAACAAAAATGGCAAACATTAAGTCATAACATCAATAATTATATTACATAAAAATGGTCTAAATGTACCATTTAAAAGATAGAAGTTGGCAGACTGGATTAATGACGACTCGGCTATTAATCCATGACATTGCCCATGGACCCAACTATATGCTGTCTGTAAGAAAGTCACTTCAAATGTAATGATACAGGCAGCATGAAAGTAAAAAATGGAAGAAGACACACCATGTAAATATTAATGAAAAAAAGCAGGACTGATTATATTAATATAAGATAAAGTAGATTCCAGAGCAAAGAAAACGATCAGAAACAGAAAAGAACATTATATAATGATAAAAAGGGTTAATCTACCAACTGATATAACTGAAAGGAACAATAGAAAAAATTCAAAATTAGAATTGGAGACCTCGACACCCTTCTCTCAACAATTGGTATTACAATCAGACAGAAGATCATCAAAGATATATATAAGCATATGCCAAGGATATATATAAGCATAAATATAACAGGGAAAACACGTGGAAACTAAACACTTCTAAATAAAGCATGGGTCAAAGAGAATGTCTCAAGGGAGATAAAAATATTATAAATTGAATAAAATGAAAACACAACATGTCAAAGATTATGGAACACAGTCAAAGCAGTGCAGAGGAGAAAATCTTAGAAATAATGCATACATTAGAAAAGAAGAAAAGTCTTGAATAAATACTGTATGCTCCCACCTCAAGAACCTAAAAAATTACAAAATAAATCCCAAGCAGTGAAAGGAAAAAAATATTAAGATAACAATAGAAATCAATGAAATTGAGAATAGGAAAACAAGAGAGAAAAATCAATGAAACAAAGAGGTGCTCCTTACATAGTTCAATAGAACTGACAAACCTTTAGCAAGATTGATGAGAGAAAGAGCATGTGACATCAGTAATGAAACAGGGGATTTCACTACAGATCTTGCAGATATAAAAAGGATATTAAGGGAAGACTATGAGCAACTCTTCACATATAAATTTGACAACTCAGATGAAATGGACCACTTCCTTAAAACATATAAGGTACCATAACTTACTCAACATGAAATAACTAATTTGAATAACCTTGTAAGTATTAAGTAAATTATATTTGTAATACAAAAATTCCCAGAAAAGAAATCTCCAGGCCAGAAGGTTTCACTGGTGAATTCAACCAAATGTTTAAAAAAGAATTAGCACCAATTTTATACAATCTCTCCCAGAAAATAGAAAAAAAGGAATACTTTTTAATTCATTTTATCAAACTAGTATCACCTTGCTACAAAAAATATACAATTAAAAAAAGAAATAGAAAGAAAACTGCAGCTCCCTCCTAAATACAGATGCAAATAACCCTAACAAAATATTAGAAAATAAAATTTAACAACATATAAAAAGAATTATATATCATGACCAAGCTGGGTTTATTCTAGGGATGCAAGGTTGGTTCAATATTCAAAAATCAATCAATGTAATCCATCATTTTAACAAGCTAAAGAAGAAAAAAAATCACATAATTGTATCAATTGATGCATAAAAATTATCTGACAAAATTCATCATATAGTCATGATTAAAAAAAACTTCAGAAAAAATATAGAACTTCCTCAACTTGATAGAGTGCATCTATAAAAACCTACAACTAACATATTTAATGAAAAAAGATGAAATGTTTCCCCTGTAAGATCAGAAATATGGCAACAATGTTCTCACAATTCTTATTCATCATGATATTGGAAATGAATGTATATAGGGAATGAAAAGTATATAGATTGGAAACAAAGAAATAAGTGTCTCTATTGGCAGATAATATGATTGTCTTCATAGAAAATCCCAAAGACTCTAACAACAACAAAAACCCAAACAGACAAAAACTAGCTCTTGAAATCAATAAGTGAGCTCAGCAAAGTCACAGGATACAAGATAAAAATACAAAAATTGATTATATTTCAATATACTTTGAATGAACAGGCAGAAACCAAAATTAAAAATTAAAATACCAATTTAAAAGACTCCCCTCCCAAGCGAAATACTTAAGTGTAAATTTAACAGAACATATAAAGGACTTATATGCAAAACAATGATGAGAAATACCATGTTCATGGACTGGAAGACTCACATTGTAAAGATATCAATTCTCTCCAAACTGATATAAAATTCAATAGAATTTCTATAAAAGTCCCAGCAATATTTTTTTGGTAGCTAAAGACAAGGTTATTCTAAAATCTGTATGGAAAGGTAAAGGAACTACAGCAGCTTAAACAAATGAGCGAACTGGATGAAATCAGTTTATTCAAGTTCTAGACTTGTTACAGAGCTACAGTAATCAAGACTGTGTGGTCTTGATAGAAGTATATACACATAGATCAATGGAACAGATAGAGAACCTGATTATAGAAATGGAGAACAGATCAGTGGTGGCCAGAAGTTAAGGATGAAGTGGGGATAGAAAAGAAGTGGGTGTAGCTATAAAAGGCAACATGAAGGATCTTGGTGTTGATGGAAATGTTCTGTATACTGACTGTATCAATGTCACTATTTTGGTTGTTATACTATACAATAGCTTTGTAAGATATTTCTATTGGGGGAAAATGAGTAAGGGGATCTTTATGTATTATAGGATCTCTTAGTATTCTCACAACTTCATGTGAATAGAAAATTATCCTTGGAAAAAAAATTTAATTAAAAAATTCAGAAGGGCTTTAGATAAAATGACAGAAAATGGATATTAAAAGTTAATTAACTAATTATGTTTTGAGGTCAATACCTCAACATGCCCTTTACCATCTATCCATCCTCACTGCAACTGCCCTAGTCCAGACAGCCATCTTCTCTTTTCTAGGCAACTACAATTACCCATATTTCTAGAGCAAACTGTATGGTTGAACTCTCTACTATTACTAAAAGAAAGAAAAAAAACGTTGGACATGCTGAGGAATATAGGGTATAAGCTTTGGTGTCAGTCACTCGGATATATAATCTTATCCATCTACTCTTCTTTCCTCCAGTCTAAAATGGGGGCAAAAATGCCAACATTCTAGGACTGTTATAATGATTATAGAAGAAATATACATAACTTTTCAATTACACTTGACCTTTGAACTACACAGGTTTGAACTGTGCAGGTCCACTTACACACAGATTTTTTTTCAAGAAACTTGTATCAATACTACAGTACTACACAATCCATGGATGCGGAACTGCAGATATGGAGGGTGGAATGCAAAGTTATATGCAGATTTTTGACTGTGTGGAAGGCTGGCACCCCTAACACCCACATTGCTCAAGGCTCAACTGTAATAGTAATTATCATCATCATAATTCTTTCATCACACCTGTACAAATTATAATTATTGTTACTATTAATTATGAATATAAATTGTGTTGATGATTAGAGAACCCCTCTTTTGCAAGAAAGAAAATAACTGGATAAAACTCCACATTGATGGGATAAAAAACATCAATATTCTCTTGAATATTGTATTCTGTTCTGAAGACTGAGACTCAACAACATTACTGCCTCCCTTTCACTATATCTTATAAACTAGAAATTAAATCTTTTCTTACTGATTTGAATTTGTGGGAGCTAACATAGTGGAATTTGTGGGAATCAAAATAGTGGGAATCAATATAGTGAAATGTTGTGAAACATGCAATTGAGGTTTTACTAAATCCAAAATGGATGGATGGGGGGAAATTAGTAAAAAATTTTCAGAAAAGCTATGATATCTTCAAGTTCTATACATTCCATTTCAAAAACATATCTTGAAATTCTCACCTGAATTACTACAACAGCATCCTACCTGTGTTCCCTAGCCCCAATCTCCTCTTACTCAATCTTCCCCTACACTGTTCCAAATTATGAATCTAAAACAGAGATGCCATGTCACCCTCCATTCAAAAATGTACTGAACTGTTAATAGTATTGGATTCTATTTGTGCTGCTGAAAGTGATTGGTCATGGCTTCTTGTGGCATGTAAGGTCAAGTATTCTAACAATATGCCTAAGCTCAGTAGGAAGAAGTTTCTTAAATTCAGTTTTGATGTCCTCCATGGATATGGGGTGGGGGGAATAATGAAATGTAGACATCTAGTATTTCCCGTGCTGAGACACATAAAGTCCAAATCATTAATATGTCCTTTATAAAGGATATGTCTACAAATTTACTTCCAAGACCATTGTCTTCTCTCATCACTGCAATATCTCCTTGCATTAACTGTAATGCCCTTCCTGGACTTCACTAACTAGAAAATATCTAACCATTCTTCAAATCCCAGCTAAAACAAATATCCTCTGTTGACTTTCACCAACTATCCCATACCCACTCATATTCCTGGAGATATTGCTTTAGCTTCTGTATCCCAAAGTACTTTGTTTCTACTTTTATTATTTATTCTATTATAGTAACTGCAAAATAATTATTCTGAAGTTATAACTACAATTTACTTCATTACACTTTATGTTATTCCTCTACATTTTATCTCTTCTAATTCTCCTGAAACAATTGGGGCTTCCTATTCCAAAAGTAGGTATCCTCTGGCAAAAGTCAGAAGAATCAAGTCAGACCTGAAATCAGGATAACGTGAAAATTAGGACAATAGCAAAACCCTGATAATACAGGCCAATCAGTAACGTTGAGGATCATGGCTAAGTTTTGACCAAGCCCATCCAAAGGAGGTATGGTTTACTCAGTATGATGAAAAAATATTAGAATGAGAGAGTCAGGAGACCTGGGTTCTAGCTCTTCCTCTGCTATTAGTTAGCTAATTAGATTTGTAAGAATGGTCACTTAATCTTTCTTGGCCACAGTGATCATGTCAATAAAATAATGGGGGTGGACTAGATTATTGCAAAGAGCTCTCTAGCACTGAAAGTTTAAGCAATGTACTTTAGTAGATTCCTGCATGGTCTCTAAATGTTAGCTGTTGTCTCTTAGTTGAGTGCCTCAATCTGGATGAGTAACAATTATTCAGAATCAACATGGATGACAATCATCCCCCCAAAACGTTTTAAAAACCCAAAGAGATTCTTCACTTAGTTTAAGTAATTATTCTTATTGTTAGGACCATTTATAGATAATAAGGACACATGACAAATTCATTCTCATTCACCTCTAATATATATTTGTTTTCTTTTACACCCAGGGTAAACACACTTTTAGATAATTACAAATCTTCCCTTTTGGTTCTTCAAATCCTCACAATTACAATAATTCTTCTCTATCTTCTTATTCAGAGTTCTTTTAAATTCTAACAAATAAATTAAACCAACTGTTTTATCTGGAAGTAGAAAAACTTCACAAAATGGATTTTTACACAAATGAACTATATAACACAAATATTTTCAGTTGTCATAACAGTTTATTTTCTTGTCAGTGACACAGCAAAAAAAAAAAAAAAAAAAAAAGACTGTGGAAGTCCTCAAAGGACAGCTTTCTCCCAAACCAGGCATCATACAGATCTTCTAAAGGTCAGTCAGGTATACCAAACCTAGTTCATGAATAGGGAGAATTAGGATTTTAGTGGTTTTAGTCCCTTCCCATTCATGAGAATGAAAAATGTGTGTCCCATTTAAACAAAGGGATTCAACAAATACCGAAGTAACTAGCAATAGAAAAATGAAAGTAAACCAATACAGTTGTCAATGTAAGGTTATGGCATGAAAAGAAAAATCTTAAATGAGTGTTTTCTTAGTTGTTATGTTCAGATGGCAAATGGTTTTCATGGATAATCTCACAGGTCATTGCTTCCTTTAATTAGTGACTTTTGCTAAACATAAAAAGAGTCTCAAGTAATTTTTAATACTGATTACAACTGTCTAGCCCATTAACAAATCGCCGTATTAACACTGGCCACACTGTACTGTGTATCATTTCATTTTCATAGATTTTAATCAGCTTTTCCTTTCCCACTAGGGTTGATCATTAAACAGTAATAGAGGCATTTTGCCTCTTTTGCTTTTGGATCTGCAGCATCTTGACTGAAAAAGAGGTCCATAAAATGCAAAAACTGTGGATCCGAAATTGGATGGTGGTGGTGACTTACAGATATAGTCAAAAAGCCAGGCTCTGTGAATTCCACCAGCAACCTGACTGAATCAATTTCATGTTGCCATAATACTTCTGGAAGAGTCTTTAAAATTCCTCTTTCCATCAGCAGCTTCTCTTATTTTCATTAGCTGGGAACAGTACATAATCATAACTGACAGGCTGGAGGGAGTTTAGGCTTATGAAACAGGGAGAGGAAAGGAAAATGTTCATTGTTCAGATTCCCTAAAATAGAGACTGCTATCTTTGTTTGGGAAACAGAATGTACTGCATTTGTAGTCTAATCCCTAGGGGTTAGGCAGATCTACCAGTTTATAACAAACCTCAAGGGTTCTACTCTCAAAAAATGTCCTCTTTCCCCCCAGTACTTTCATTTATAAATATGTGCAGAGAACAGGATAGCCTGGCTCTTGAACACCATGTTATTACATATATATGACCTCTGTTCAAATGTCACCTTGTCAGAGAGAACTTCCCTGGTCTAAGAGAAGATCTAAAACAGTACTCTCTATACTCCTGCCTCGATTTGATATTGATATATATACTATATACAAAATACGTGCACATTTTATATATACAACATTTATGAACATCAAAGGCTATGTATCTAAAGACAGACATACAGCTCACTTTCAAAATAAATGTGTACCCTAAAGAAAATAAGCATATACTAAGAAAAGATTGAAGCTGCACAATAAGTATGACCAGGGTAAACAAAGTAACACAAAATTAGAGAACGAGGAGGAAGAAGATAGAGTGAGGAACAAAAGAAAAGATACATGGGGAGGACTACTATTCCAGTAGCTTTTCCCTGCTTTTCCTAAAGTAGATTTCAGTTTTCAATTCTGTCTGCACATATGCGACCATCCTGTCACCACCTCCATCGGTTCTCTTGCTGCTCTTATCTATTGCAACTCTCTTCTTTGCAGTCTCAGCTCTAGTCCTACTTGCTTCCCTGCTCTTCTGGGAATATGCCATTAATCACTGCCACAGGGTCTTCACCAAGAACAATGAGTCTTCTGCCTAGAACAAACTTCCCATTCACTCCTTGATTGCATTTAAGTCCCTGCTCAAATATCACCATACCAGAAAGGACTTCCCTGAACTAAAAAGATATAAAAGGGTACACACATCCATTCTGTCTAACTTATGCTGCTTTTATTTTCTTCTCAGTACTTTTTGACACATGGAACATGATTTGTATATTTGTTTAACTGTTGCCTTTTCCCCTCCACGAGAAGGAAGCACCACGAAAACAGTGATTTTGTTTGTTCAGGTCACTCAAGTATCTCAAGCACCTAGAGCACTGCCAGGCACATAGTAGGTACTCAGTAAATAACTTGTTGAATAACTGAATCTAATTCTAGCTTTCCTACTAACATAAAATTGAACTTTATTATATAGCACAGATTACATCTCATTTCACATCTTCATTTTCCTCTAACACCAACCCAATGTTGCTTAAAATATCTTAATCACTTCCCAGTGGTTTTAGAATATAATCCACATTCCCTTTATGGACTGTTCTTTGTTTAATTTTCCAGTTTTATCTTTCACCACTCATTTTCGTATTCTAAATTCTGGTCATACTAAAAGTATTTGCAGTTCTAAAATGTAGGATTCTCCCTTCAACCTCTAAATCCTACTCTATTTCTTCTGCCTGGAGTACACTATCTATTCCATTTACCCTGACTAACTCCTAGTTGTCCTTCAGAATCCAGCAAAGCTTTCCCATTTGGGGTTAGATACCCTTAGTAATTGCTCTCACAATCACTACCCTGTGCTTTGCTTTAATATGGCATTTCCACACTATTTTTAAAAATAATAATGGTCTCCTTATTTATCTGTTCCTCCTTCCCCATTTCCTGAAGACTTCAGGAACTGCAAAGGGTCTCTTTGCACTTATTCAATGCAGTACCTGGAACCCAATAAACAAGTAATGAATATTGACTAAATGAGTGTATATGATAAATTTATATTAAAAACTAAATTATTCCGGGTTTTGAGATTTGAGAGATTTCTGAATTATGACTTGAGAATACTGGTGACATATTATAATACTGCAAAGACTGTAAGATCACAAATTTCTACATGAAAGCCTTCATTTTCAAAAAAAACTACATAATCAAATATTTGTTATATGTAATTTCAAACATAAGGCTGAGATATTTTAAACTTGGTAAAGCATTTGGATAAGTAAATATTATGTAATTGGGAAGGGCTAAGCATGACTCATTTTTTTTTCCCCAAAAGTTACCTTGGTTAATATTTCAGGATTTGCCTATAAATGGAAATTCCTTCCCTGTAACTGACTTTGAACCCTTTAAAACCAAAACATTAAATCATATATCTTGGACAGCACAAATAGCATGAGTTTTGTTTAAGATGTCAATTTAAAGATTCCATTATGATAGTCCCCTCCACTGTCTGCTGGGTGAGCTTTTGGGTGTCCATTTTCCCACATGGTGATAGATTCGCACTTTGCTTCATCAGGTCTTCACTGGGCCAATAACACATTTTAGATGTAATTATGGGAACAGTCTGTGGCAGTGGAAAACCAAAGTTAACTGAACCACATGGAAATAAAACCCATGTCATTGGTGTCATTACCAGTACACTCTAACCAACAGAGTTAACCTCAATGTAAATAACAGGCAAAAATAGCACAACACTCCATCTTTTGGAGAAATCAGTCCCATTGGAAAGAATGCAATAAGAAGGAAACACCTGAACTCATATTTTTTGGACCAAAAGAGGACAAAGTTATTGATTTTTTAAGATTATATATGTACATGGGTAAAAACATTTCAAACAGTTGGAAAAAAAGTTTACAATGAAAAGTAAACTTCACCAATCTACATAAAGAGAAGAGCACCGAAGAAGGAATAAGTGAAGGTAAAATAAAAGCTTTCATTTTTCTTATTCTCAAATGTTCTAACAAATAACAGTTTGTTTAAAATAATAATAGCAACAATGTATTTGATTATATATGGCTTATGCATATATCTTTATATATATATATAAATAAATATATATATGCTTATATATTCTCATATGTAAGTGAAATGAATGACAGTAATGATATATCAATATGATACAGGAGGGAGGAATTAAAATTATTGTTATTATGAAGTATTTACTACTCCTGAAGTGGTACAGTGTCATTTGAAAGTAGACTTGTATTAGTTGTAAATGTATATTGCAAACTCTAGGGCAACCACTAAAAAAAGTAAAAAAAATAAAAATTAAAAAATAAAAAGTAAAACATATGCTAAGAAAGAGAGAAGATAGAATCATATAAAATCCTCAAATAAAACCACAAAAGGCACGAAAATGGTGGAAGGGAAAACAGAAACAAAGAATAACAAATAGAAAGCAGTAACAAATATGCTTGATGTTAATCCAACTACATAAATAATCTCTTTGAACGTCAATGTTCTAAATGCATGCAGAAACTGTCAGTGAATTAAAAAACACTATGACCCAACTATATGTTGTCAACAAGAAATCCACTTTAAATATAAAGACACATATGGATTATAAGTAACTAGATGGAGGAAAGTAAACCATGCTAACACAAATTAAAAGAAAGCAGGAATAGCTATATTAATTTCAGACAGATCAGACTTTGAGCAAAGGAAGTTATTAGGGATAAAAGGGCATGACATAATAATGAAGGGGTCAATTCTCCAGGAAGATATAACAACTCCTAATGTGTATGAATCTATCAACAGAGCATCAAACTTGTGAGGCAAAAACTGATAGAATCACAAGGAGAAATGGATGTATCCACTATCATAATTGGATACTTCAACAATCTCTATCAAAAATGAACAGAATCAGTAGGCAGAAATCAGTAAGGATGTAGTTGAACTCAACACCACCCATCAATCAACTGAATATAATCAACACCTAGAGACTTCATCCAGCAACAGCAGAAGATATAACTCTTCTCAAGATCACATGGAACATTCACCAAGACAGACTACATTCTGAGCCATAAAACACACCCTGACAAATTGAAAAGGACATACAATGTCTGTTCTCAGACCACAATGGAATTAAATTAGAAATCAATAATATAAATAACTAAAAATCCCCAAATATATGGAGATTAATCAACACGCTTCTAAATAACTCATGGGTTGAAGAAGAAATATGAAGAGAAAGTAAGAATTATTTTGAACTAAATGGAAATGAAAACACAACTTACCAAAATTTGTCAGATGCCATGAAATTATTGCTAAAAGGGAAATCTGTAACACTGAATGCATATATTAGAAACAAAGAACAATCAAAAATCAATAATCTAAGTTTCTACCTTAGGAATTTAGAAAGAGAGGAAATTAAATCCAAAGTAAACAGAAGAAACAATAAAAATTAAAACAGAAATCAATGAAACCAAAAACAAGAAAACAACAGATTTTCTACCAACAAAACTAAAAGCTAGTTCTTAGTAAAGACCAATAAAAGCAATAAGCCTCTAGCCAGGTTAACTATCACAAAAAGAGAGATGACACAAATGACTAGAATATCAGAAAAGAAGGAGGGCACATCACTACAGTACCCATGGAAATCAAAAGGATAGTAAAGGAATACTATGCATAACTCTATGCTCTCAAATTTGATAACCTAGATGAAACAGACCAATTCCTTGAACAATGCAATCTGCCTAAACTCACACAAAAAAGAAACAGACAATCTAAATAGGCCTAAATCTATTAAAGAAAGTGAATCAATAATTAATAACCTTCCAAAACAGAAAGCACCAGGCTCAGATGAGTCCATTGGTGAATTCTACCAAATATTTATGGAAGAAATTATATCAATTCTCTACAATCTCTTCCAGAGGATAGAAGCAGATGGAGTACTTCCCAACTCATTTTATGAAACCAGAATTACCCTAGTAGCAAAACAAGGCCAAGACATTACAAGAAAACTAAAGATCAATATTTCTCAAAAAAAAGATGCAAAAATTCTCAACAAAATAATAACAAATTGAATCTGACAATGCATAAAAATAATTATACATCACAACCAAGTGGGATTCATCCTGGATATGCAAGGATGGTTCAACATTAGAAAATCAATTAACGTAAGCCATATCAATATGTTAAAAAAGAAAAATCACATGATCATATCAATATATGTACAAAAAGGGCTTGACAAAATCCAGCACATATTCATGACAAAAATCTCTGAGTAAGTTAGGAATAAAGGGGAACTATCTCAACTTGATAAAAAAATTCTACAAAAAACCTACAGCAAATTTCATACTTAATGGTGAGAAACTTGACGTTTTCCCACTAAGATCAGGTACAGGGAAGGCAAGGATGTTCCCTCTTACCATTTCTTTTCCACACACTACTAGACACCCTTGCTAATGCCATGAGGCAAGAAGCTAAAATGAAAGGTATATAGATCAGAAAGGAAGTAATAAAACTGCCTTTGTGCACAGAGGAAATAATCAGCTATGTAGAAAATCTGAAATAATTGACCAAAAAAATACTGCAACTAATAAGCAAATATAGCAAGGTTGTAGGATATGAGGTTAATATACAAAAGTAATTGTTTTCCTATATACTTGAACAGAACAAGTGGTATTTGAAATTAAAAACACAATCCCATTACATTAGCACCCCCAAAATGAAATGCTTAGGTATAAATCTAACAAAATATTTGCAAGGTCTATTTGAGGAAAACTACAAAACTCTGTTGAACAAAATCAAAGAATGAAATAAATGGAGTTATATACCATGTTCATGGATATGAAGACTCAATATTGTCAAGATGTCAGTTCTTCTCAATTTGACCTACTGATTCAATGCAATCTCAATCAAAATCCCAGAAAGTTATGGATATTGATACATTGACCCAAAAGTTTACATGGAGAGGCAAAAGGCCCAGAATACTCTATACAATATTGATGGGGAAGAAAAAAGTTGGAGGAGACTGATACTACCTAACTTCAAGACTTACTGTAAAGCTACAGCAATCAAAACAGTGTGGCACTGGTACAAGAATAGATCAATGGACCAGAATAGAGAGCCCAGAAACAGACCCACATAAACATAGTAAACTGATTTTTGACAAAGGAGCAAAGGCAATACAATGGAGCAAAGACAGTCTTTTCAACAAATGGTGCTGGAACAACTGGACACCCACATGCAAAAAAAAGAATCTAGACCCAGACCTTACATTATTCACAAAAATTAACTCAAAATGCATCATGGACCGAAGTGTAAAATACAAAACTATGGAAGTTCTAGAAAATAACATAGGAGAAAACCTAGATGACCTCGGGTATGGTGATGTCTTTTTAGAAACATCACCAAAGACAATCCAAGAAAGAAAAAAATGATGAGCTGGACTTCATTAAAATTAAAAACTTCTCTATGACAGACAATATCAAGAGAATTAGAAGACAAGCCAAAGACTGGGAGAGAATGTTTGCAAAAGACATATCTGACAAAGGATGGTTATCCAAAATACACTAAGAACACTTAAAACTCAACAATAAGAAGACAAACAACATGATTATAAAATGGGCCAAAGACCTTAACAGATACCTCACCGAAGTAGATATACAGATAGCAAAGAAGGATATGAACAGATGCTCCACATAACAGGTCGTCAGGGAAATACAAATTAAAACAACAATAATATACGAGTATATACCTATTGGAATGGCCCAAATCTGGAACACTGAAATCAACATATGCTAGCAAGGATGTGGAGCAAAAGGAATGCTCATACATTGCTGGTGGGAATGTAAAATGGTACAGCCACTTTGGATGACAGTTTGGTGAGCTCTGACAAAACTAAACACACTCTTACTACAAGATCCAGGAACTGCAGTCCTTGGTATTTACCTAAAAGAGCTGAAACTTCTGTTCACACAAACCCTGCATAGGCATGTTTATAGCAGCTTTATTCATTATTACTAAAACGTGGAAGCAATAAAGATGGCCTTCAGTAGAATGGATACATAAACTATGAGACATGCAGACAATTGAGTATTATTCAGCACTAAAAAGAAATGAGCTACGAAGCCATTAAAAGACATTGAGGAAACTTAAATGTATAATAAAAAGTTAAAGAAGCTAATATGAAAAGACTGCATACTGTATGATCCCAATTATATGACATTCTGGAAAAGGCAAAACCATGGACACAGTACAAAGATAAGTAGTGCCAGGAGGTTGGGGCTGGGGAGAGATGAAAAGGCAGAGCACAGAGGGTTTTTAGAGCAGTGAAAATACTGGGTATGATATTATAATGATGGATACATGTTGTTATATATTTTTGAAAACTCATAGAATGTACAATACCAAGAGTGAACCCTAATGTAAACTATGGAATTTGGGTGATTATGATTTGTCAATGTAGGTTCAGCAAACGTAACAAATGCACCACTCTGGTGGGGGAGACTGATAGTGGGGCAGGCTATTCATGTCGGGGGGTGGGGGGTATATGGGAAATCTCTTGCTATCAATTTTGCTAAGAACTTAAAACTGCTTTAAAAAATAAAGTCTTAAAAATTTGTTTTCAAAGTAAGCTTCATTCCCCAGCACTCAAATATTGACTCCCCATCCTTTAGTTACCTTCAAGAGTCAATATCTATTACTACTTTCTAAATTGTATTTCTAGCTCAGTGTATCTGTATGTGTGTATGTGATATGTGTGTGCACATGCACAGTCCTCTTTAACAAATGGTAGCAAGTTAAGTACCTGCTGTTTGTTTCATGTGTAAATCTTTGATCCATCTGGATTAATTTTGCTGAAAGGAATATAGATCACACTTTATCATTTTTTCAAGATAAATGTCTAGCTGGCTCAAAACCGTTTACAGAATTACCAATCTTTTCTCTATGTATTTGAAATGAAATCTTATTGTGAACTAACCTCTGTAGGTATATTAACATATCTCTGGAAATACTACCGCTCTTATAACCTGTTTGCATAGTTATTTGTTACTACCATTGATTTAACATTGCTTTATGGTTTTGTTAACTCAGAAGAGGTATAAGAATATAACAACGTATCATGCGGTAAATGACACAGACTGCTAAATGTGCCATTATGTTATGAATATTAGAAACTGTAATTCATGGGGTACTCTCATCAATCCTGAATCCTATGTATTTTTACATAAATTAGGGATAAAACCTTTACTTTAACATTCAAGTAAAACAGTATGAGCAAACTCGTATTTTCATTCATTCCTAGTGGGAGTGTAAATCAGTATAACCTTATGGAAGGAAATTATGCAAGCTTTACCAAAATGATCAATCTACATAACTTTTGCTTTACCAACTCTACTTCTGGAAATTTATTCCACAGCTATACTTGTGCAAATGACAAATGTATATTGCTATTCACTGCAGTGTTACAGCAAAAGCTGAGAATATCTTAAATTCATATCAGTAGGGAAACTTGTTGAATAAATTACAGCATTTTCACACAATTTCTACAGAGTTGCTAAAAAATGGGGAAGTACCTTATACATTAACATGGAAATATCTCCAAAAAAATGTTAAGAAAATAGCATAATGTTTTATAGTGTGTAGTGTACCACCATCTGGGTAAAAATCAATAGAAAAAGAATATGTATTTTTATTTGCTTGTATATGCTAGGTTATTCCTGGCAGGATACATAAGAAAATAGGAGTGAACAAATGTGTGGAAAAGGAGTAGGACTGGGAATAAGATTTTTCAATAAATCCTTTAATGTATCATTTTAGTTTTAAACCTTGGAACCAATGGTAAACATAAAGTATTTATTGAGAATCTACAATGTTTCATGAACTATATGATATGGAGTTTTCACTTTTGTTATTAAATTATTCAATCTACCTTGGTTAAACATTAAAAGACTAAAGAGAAAATATTAAGAACCTAACACTGCCATGAATTATTGAGAGAAAAAAAGTGAGCTGGATACTACCATCAAGTAACCAAAAATCATGAAAAATTTTTATCTAAAGTAAACTTTAGTTTGGAATGAGAAGGAATGTATCTTATAAATAATGACTAAGTAAATCAGCAGTGAATTCTAATGAAAATACCTCAATGAGAGATATAGATAATTCAGTTTCACACAAATGTCACAGCATCTTACATTATGGCTCTTTTAAAGTAAAAACACCTTGATAAAATTACTGCTTAATTTCAAGTATTCCTCAAAGTTAAATGATATAACAATATTAAATATTTTATATAAGAGAAATCAGTAAATATTTTTCTTAATAACTTAGATATAAAGGTACCTGTTAGCATAATAATGGCTATGATCTTGCTGTTTTATGCTGTACAAGCCACAAAAATGTAGTCTGCCTTTTAATATTCTGAAACAATGGTAAGCATTTTTGTCCAGAACTGTTTTGATAGATTTCAGAGTTCTTTTGTCTCTGATGAAATTGTGTTAAAATCACCTCTGATGTCTCAAAATGAGTGAAAGGGTAAAAGAAGAAAATAGAGAGTTATGCATACACATATAATGAAAGAATAAAAAGGAAGAATTTTCAATTCTAAGGTTAGGAATATTATGGACAAACAGAATGATCATATTAATTTGATCAATGTACTTCTCTTGTTATGTATAGCATCCTTGGTGACTAATTACCACATTAAATCTTACTAGATGAGAATATTATGATTTGTATTCACTTTAAAAAGTGCCATATGCCAGGAATAAAGACGCAGACCTACTAGAGAACGGACTAGAGGTTATGGGGAGGGGGAAGGGTGAGCTGTGACAGGGCGAGAGAGAGTCATGGACATGTACACACTAACAAACGTAAGGTAGATAGCTAGTGGGAAGCAGCCGCATGGCACAGGGATATTGGCTTGGTGCTTTGTGACAGCCTGGAGGGGTGGGATAGGGAGGGTGGGAGGGAGGGAGACGCAAGAGGGAAGACATATGGGAACATATGTATATGTATAACTGATTCACTTTGTTATACAGCAGAAACTAACACACCATTGTAAAGCCATTATACTCCAATAAAGATGTTAAAAAAAAAAAGTGCCATATGCTTTAATTTGAAAATTAACCAGAACTGCAATTTAAAAAATATCAAAGGACACAATACGAATAAGAAAGATCCCAAAGATCATCCTACGTAAGGGTCCAGCTGGGCTCAGGTGCTTTACTCCTTTCCCTGATCTTTCAATCAACCACCACCTGATCACCACAGGACCTGGGTGCTCTTCCACTGTCTTCCTTCAGCTCCTCTAGTGTTTTCTCTTCAAGTCCTGCCCAAGGATCTTGGTGCTCTTTTCACACATGAGACCACTGAGCCTCGTCTCTGAGTTCTCATTTACAAAGCCAAGATATGGAAGCAATGCAAGTGCCCATCAACAGATAAGTGGATAAGGAAGATATGGGGTGTGTGTGTGTGTGTGTGTGTGTATGTGTGTATGTATGTATATATGTATATATATGTATGTATATATGTATATATATGAATAAACACACACAATGGAATATTAGTCATAAAAAGAATGAAATTCTGTCATTTGCAGCAATGTGGATGGACCTAGAGAATATTATGCTTACTGAAATAAGTCAGGGAAAAGCATACTGAATAATATCACTTATAAGTAAATTTAAAGAATAAAATTAACAAATATATATAGCAAAACAGAAACACACTCACAGATATAGAACATAAACTAGTGGTTACCAATGGGGAGAGGGAAAGGGGAAGGGGCAAGATAAGGGTATGGAATTAAGAGACACAAACAGCTATGTATAAAATGTAAGCAAGAAAGATATATTGTACAGCAGAGGGAATTATAGCCATTATTTTGTAATAACTTTTAAAGGAGTAAAACCTATAAAATTAGTAAATCACTATGCTGGACACCTGAAACTAATATAATATTGTAAATCAACTACACCTAAATAAAATAAATCAGTAAAACAAACCAAAAATATAAAGATAATATAAAAGGATAATCATATTCTTTGAAAGTCCATGATACTGTATCTTGGAAACTGAAAGCAAACTGGTATCAAACTAGTAATGAAAACCAATCTGAAGAGGAAAAATGGACCTAGTAAAATTTAGATACCTTAATAATATTAGTGAAAATTAAAATAACAATACATCCAGATTTACTGTTGACAAGATGGAATTCAACTGAATCCAGGAAAGCTCCAATAGATCTGATTACATTTTGATCCTTAAAGATCAGAGAAACCAGAAACATTGTTCTGAAAAGCTTAAAAATAAAAGTACCTGCTAGGTAACGATGGTTGTGATCTCACAGTTATATGTAGCACATACTATAGACAGTAACTTCAGTCTGCCTCAAAACTATTCCGAAATAACAGAATGCATTTTTTAAAAGTATTTTCCAAAATCATTATCCAAACAACACTTTACCAGAAATGTTTCTCTCCTCGTCTCTCCCCAACCCCTCCATCTCCATATATATATATATTTCTAAATATAAATTTTAACTGGCTTCAATTTATTTTGATGGAAAGTCATTTTGAATTAAGATAGGAAGCTACCCAGGAAGAGCACTAGAGTGGAACACTGGGCAGAAAACTGTAGTAAAAAGGCCTTTCAGGAAATAGAGTTCTTTATGATGGGAAAGTTCAGATATGTGCAAATCCAAATACACCTCTTCATCATCATAATAAGGAAAGTACAAAGGAAACCACTTAATTGTTTACATAAAAAGCTATTCTCATTTAATAAAGGAAAGGTGATTAGAGAAAATATTTTATATATAATTTTCTATAATAAAATCATCTCCTATATTTGACAAGACAAGTTTTTTAAATAATAGGCAGGGAATAGTCACAGAAAAGGGAATGATAGATATAGAATTAATGAGCAAGATACATAAAATATAAATAAAATGGGAAGGAAAAAATTGAGGTGGTTAAAAAAAAGAAAGGATGAAAAAAAGAGGGCAATGACTTCCAAATGACAAAATGACTTAGGAATAATAGTTTATTTTGTTTACAAAATTGTATTATCATTACATAACCTCCATACTGCTGCAGCCAATGGACATTTTTCTATCCCTATCTTATTTGAGATCTTTGAAGTATTTAACACCTCTGACGACATTCCTGTGCTGGAGACTCACCCTTTCCTTGGCTCACATGACAATGCTCTCCAGAGATCTCTCCTATCCTTTTGTCACTCTTTCTTTTGAGTATCTTTTGAGCAGTCACCTTCCCACGGCTAAACCTTAAATATTACTAATTAATGAGGTCTGTTCTTAAACTCGTCAGGTTAACATCCAGGGTCTCTGAAGATCTGATTCCAGGAAACAACTAGCCTAACTTCAGATCCCATGACCCACCTCTAACCCATACAGAACCCAGGCAGGCTGTTTCATGAGATCTTGTTTCATAACGCTGCTCCTTTCTTCTGAATGACTTTCTTTGCTTGGATAACTTCTACTTAACCTTTAAAACTCAGGTATAGTGTCATCTCCTCTAAGAATTTTCTCAAAAGAACCTAGAATAGGATAACATTTTTTTGGTGCTTCCACAGAAATCTTCTCATGTAATAATAGCATTCATCACTGCTTAAAAATCACTAATTCACACATCTCCTTTCCTACTAGACTATAAATTCCTTGAGGTCACAACTTTCATTTTTTTACTAAGTATAAAATGTAGATAGCAAAGGTTATCAAGTGCACAGTTCAATGAATTATCACCAGGTGTATAACTACTCCCAGAAAGATCATATTAAAATATGATCTTTCAATTTGCATCCTCAGTGATTAGTATATAATAAACACTTAATAAATATATGATAAATAGTAACAAATGACATTAATCAGGTTTGGAGTATATTAATCATTCCAAGAAATCAGCCCAGTGCTATGATTCAAAAATTAGATTTTTAGATACAAAGATTAAATATCATTTACAATGGGGAAACACTACAGTCATGTAAACTAGCAACAGTATAAAACTAAAGTTCACAATTCAACAAATACGATGTTAAGTAACAACTTTGCCATGAAACCGAAAATACAGGGAGCTTGGCATCAATACCCAGGGAAAGATCAAGGTCCATCAAATATTACTTTTGTCAGCACATGATCTGAGCTAGCCAGTTCCAGGAGGGAATAGCCATATGAGATCTCTAAAAAGTAAAAACAAAAGATGGGCATTCTACCAACAGCTAAGCAACTTAGCTTCTTAGCACTGGACATGTCAAAAGGACTGATGAAACAGGACAGCTATCCATCTGCATCATGATGAGTGGACGTGGAAGACTAAGCAGGGTAGGCAGGAGAAATGTCAGAGGGACGTGGAGAGCACAACTCCATGAGTCAAATGTATGGAAGGGACAGCAGCAGACAGGCCCACACTGGTGTACAGGACTGAGAGATAAATTGTCTCAATTTATGTCACAACAGTCTATAGCCTGGGAGGCTAAACAGCAGAAGCTTAAATACGGAAAGGCTATATAAGCAATAGCAACAGATTCTAAACAATGGGACTAACTACAGATGTACTTCACCTAGAAAGGGCTAAAGGTTTCCGGTGGTCTGTTCAATTTCACTCTTGCTGATATGAACAATGTCCCTGCCAGACTCAAATAATTATTTAACAAAACTTAAAAATTTGCATTCAGTTTCAGTATTGCATTTTTACTTGCCTGATAGTTCATTCAATGAGAGCTATAATACAAAGGAAAGATGCTTAATAGGAATCATAGTGACAATGACCATAATAATAGCTAAAATTTACGAGTGCTTACTGTGGTCCATATACTGTACTAAAGGTGTTCATGCAGTTTCCCATTTAATCCCTACCCAATTACGTAGAGACTATCACTTTCCCCATTTTACAGAGAAGGAGACGGGTTGAGAGAGAAACTAACCTTCACGACTAGGAATTAGCAAAACTGGATATCTAATTCAGAATGGACTGAGAACCTGCACTTTTCTCTGTTATGTTAAATCACCCAAATTCAAATGATTTCTTTCTGTGATAAAAGTATTTAAAAAATCAAGTCGTCGGGGCTTCCCTGGTGGCGCAGTGGTTGAGAGTCCGCCTACCGATGCAGGGGACACGGGTTCGTGCCCCGTTCCGGGAAGATCCCACATGCCGCGGAGCGGCTGGGCCCGTGAGCCATGGCCGCTGAGCCTGCGCGTCCAGAGCCTGTGCTCCGCAACGTAAGAGGCCTGCGTATCGCAAAAAAAAAAAAAAAAAAAAAAAAAAATCAAGTGGTCACATTTCTAATCATGATGATGGAGGCTAATGGGATTCTTAGGAAGCAAATAGCAGAAGGGTCTTGTAAGATGTCCAAGTTTACTTTAGTTCTCCCAATCATTTATAAATGGTTCAAATTCACATCACTATACATCACAAAGAACTATATGGAGTCTCACTGAGGAAAGAGTGGAAAAATTAGATTGAATCATCAAGAACTAACAATCTGTAGTTTTAAAACCTAAATTATTATAACTACTGGTATTGAATTAGAATGTCAGAGCTACAAGGACATTTAGAGATGATGAAGTTTAAAAACAAAAAAGAGAAAACTGAAACCCAGGGAGAAGAGGTGACATAAGTAATGTCCCCACAGTCTAGTCTATATAGAACAAAGACTACATATTTCTTAGAACACAGTCCAATGATTCTGTTAATCACAGGGCCCCAGTAAAAATTACTCAGCCCCCGATACAAAAAACTTCCAATAGTTGGGCTGGCAATTTTGCAATCAATAAATCAGAGTATAACCACAGAGGAAAAGATTTCGAACTAAGTAAGTCGGCCTAGTTACCATAGGAAAGACGCTTGGGCAGCAAATAGACCTGGGTTCAAATTCAACTCTGATTCACTAGGGCAAAATATTTAATCTATGTAAAAATTAACTCTTAAGAAACATAAAAGGGTGGGATGACTAGTAATAACTACTCATAGGATTACTGTAAGCGTTAGAGGGGAAATAGGAGAAAGCAGCTAGTATGACACACAAAACATGTTTGTTCAAATGCTGTTTTCCTTTCCTAAAATGAAATTGTGGTGTATTGGTTAAAGCATCAGCTGTGTAGTTGAGTGGCATGGGTTCAAATTCCACTTCACAAAATAGCCACGTGATTTGGGCAAGATACCTACCCTCTCTGTTTTGGCTTTCTAACACACAAAACGCGAACGGACTGTTTCTAAGGATTTAATCAGATGCATAGTAAAGCACTCAGCTCATATCCTAAGACATAATAAGTGTCCTTCATTCCATTCTGTAGTACGCAAGAAATATAAGTTCAATACACCCATTTACTTTTACTCTCTAAAAGGCACTCTGTGAATACCTTTGCTTCAATTTTTACTCCCATATCATTTTTTCGGTAAAATTTAAATATGGTCATCATGTAAATACAGTAGATGCTACAAAGAATCTAGTATAAAATAGAGAAAACTGAAGGCCAAATACCCATTCTGAATATCCAAATTTAAAATAAATCACAATGTGTATTTACCATCCAAAATAATATCAATATACAACATGGACAATTTAGCTAAGGCCTTTGGCAATAAGATGGCTCTAGCTAAGCTAGAAGTCTTCTTACTGCACACATCTCGAAATTCTGAATAAGACAAATACACAAGAAAACAAAAGGAAGTCCCCAGATGCACAAAGAGTTAAATGAAAACCTGGGAGGTAAAAATAAGTTGTTGCTGTAGCGGACCCTGAAGTGGGGATAGGATTTCAGGGGAGGCCCTAACAGCTAGAGTTCTGAATTTTAACACCTATTAAGTGACAGGAAGGTAAGTCTTGGACCCATCCTGAATGAGACAGGAAGTTGGAACTCAGATTCCTGCAGGAAGCTGAAATCCTCTTTAAGGCCATACTTGCCAAATTTTAGCATCCAGAAGACTCACATGGAGAGCTTATTAAAACCTCCATCCATTTCCAGAAATTCTGACTAGCAGGTCCGGGAATTTGCATCTCTCTCCAAGCTCCTAGGTAATGCTGATGCTTCTGCTCCACAGAACACATTTTGAATAAGCACTGCTCTAAGAGCTGCATCATCAGTGAAAAAGATCCAAAAAATGATCTTTCCTGACCCAGAAAAATAATAAGAAAGCTTATCTCCGACCAGTGCTCCTATGCTGTATACTGGTTTGGAGTAAAAATATACACTGCCTACATGGTATATGAGTGCTACACCTAAGAAATTAACATTAAAAAATTGGTGCTGGGTTGGGGATTCTTCTGAGGCATATGAAAGAAGTAAACATAAGACTGCTCTGTAGAGAAACTTTCACAAGCCAGATTACGTAAAATTCCTATTTAAATAACTCACGACCAATAATTACAAAACACACAAGGAAATGTTTACCATGAACAAAAGTGTACACAAATAAAAAAACAGGAAGATTGGCACCCCCAAAACTTAAGATAATAGAACAGTTGAAAACCTATAAAATAAGTTTTCAATTATTTAAAGACACATGAAGGAATAGAAAACATAAAAAAGTAACTTCTAGAAATGAAAAATAATAGCCATGCAATTAAAATTTCCATAGATAGGTTTTAGACATTGGTGAAGAAAGAACTGGTAAATCGGAAGAACTACCTAAAGAAATTACACAGAATACAGCACAGGGGATAAAAAGATAAAAGATACCAGAGAGCAGTAAAAGTATACTAAGAGTAGGATGAGAAATTCTGACATGTGGCTAATGGGAGTTTTATGAGTTGCACAAAAATAGAGAGAAGTAATTTTAGAATAGTTAAGAATCTTCTAGAACTGGAATTCCAGGATTAAAGAATCATAGAGAGAACAAAGCAAAATAAATAAAATTAAGCTTATACTAAATACATAAAATGGTAACACTGCAGAATACATTGGCAAAAAGTATCTTAGAGGGATGAAAAAGATAAGACAACTCTTTGCAAAGAAATTACAATTTGGCTGACAGAAGATAGATAACAATGGCAAAACAGAAATTGGAAGACAGTAAGATATCTTTTAAGTGTTGAGAGAACATAGCTGTCAGCCTAGAATTCTCTACTCAGGTATACAATCACTTAATAATTAAGGAAAAATAGGGGGAGACCTTCAAGATGGCGGAGGAGTGAGACGTGGAGATTGCCTTCCTCCCCACAAATACATCAGAAATACATCTACATGTGCAACAATTCCTACAGAACACCTACTGAACACTAGCAGAAGACCTCAGACTTCCCAAAAGGCAAGAAACTCCCCATGTACCTGGGTAGGGCAAACGAAAAAAGAAAAAACAGAGAAAAAAGAATAGGGATGGGATCTGCACCACTGGGAGGGACCTGTGAAGGAGGAAAAGTTTCCACACACTAGGAAGCCCCTTCACTGGCAGAGACAGGGGGTAGCAGAGGGGAAGCTTTGGAGCCACGGAGAAGAGTGCAGCAACAGGGGTGCAGAGGGCAAAGTGGAGAGATTCCCACACAAAGGATCATTGCCAGCCAGCACTCACCAGCCCGAGAGGCTTGTCTGCTCACCTGCTGGGGTGGGTGGGGGCTGGGAACTGAGGCCCGGGCTTCGGAGGTCAGACTCCAGGGAGAGGACTGGGGTTGGCTGCGTGAACACAGCCTGAAGGGGGCTAGTGCGCCACAGCTGGCAGGGAGGGAGTCCAGGAAAAAGTTTGGACCTGCCTGAGTGGCAATAAACCATTGTTTTGGGGTGCGCGAGGAGAGGGGATTCAGAGCACTGCCTAAATGAGCTCCAGAGATGGGCGCGAGCCGTGGCTATCAGCACGAACACCAGAGACGGACATGAAACGCTAAGGCTGCTACTGCAGCCACCAAGAAGCTTGTGTGTAAGCACAGGTCACTATCCACACCTCCCCTCCCGGGAGCCTGTGCAGCCTGCAACTGCAGCCCACTGCGGCCAGGGTGTCGTGATCCAGCGACAACTTCCCTGGGAGAACACACGATGGGCCTGAGGCTGTTGCAACGTCACACCGGCCTCTGCTGCCACAGGCTCGCCATGAATTCCGTACCCTTCCCTCCCCCGGGCCTGAGCCAGAGCCCCCTTATCAGCTGCTCCTTTAACCCCGTCCTGTCTGAGCGAAGAACAGATGCCCTCAGGTGACCTACATGCAGAAGCAGGGCCAAATCCAAAGCTGAACCCCAGGAGCTGTGCGAACAAAGAAGAGAAAGGGAAATCCCTCCCAGCAGCCTCAGAAACAGCGGATTAAAGCTCCACAATCAACTTGATGTACCCTGCATCTGTGGAATACCTGAATAGACAAGGAATCATCCCAAAATTGAGGCGGTGGACTTTGGGAGCAATGATACATACATTTTTTTCCTTTTTCTCTTTTTGTGAGTGTGTATGTGTATGCTTCTTTCTGTGATTTTGTCTATATAGCTTTGCTTTTACCATTTCTCCTAGGGTTCTGTCTGTTTTTTTTTTAGTATAGTTTTTAGCATGTGTTATCATAGATAGATTTGTTTTTTGGTTTGGTTGCTCTCTCCTTTCTTTCTTTTTATAATTTTTATCTAATTTTTAAAAAATTTTTACTTTAATAATTTTATTTTCCTTCCTTCTCCCTCCCTTCCTTCCTTCCTTTTCTTCTGAGCCATGTGGTTGACAGGGTCTTGGTACTCCGGCCAGGTGTTAGGCCTGTGTCTCTGAGGTGGGAGAGCTGAGTTCAGCACATTGGTCCACCAGAGACCTTCTGGCTCCATGTAATATCAAACAGTGAAAGCTATCCCAAAGATCTCCATCTCAACACTAAGACCCAGCTCCACTCAATGACCAGCAAGCTCCAGTGCTAGACACGACATGCCAAACAACTAGCAAGACAGGAACACGACCCCACCCATTAGCGGAAAGGCTGCCTAAGATCATAATAAGGTCACAGACACCACAAAACACACTACCAGACGTGGTCCTGGGCACCAGAAAGACAAGATCCAACCTCATGCTCCAGAATACAGCAACTAGTCCCCTCCACCAGGAAGCCTACACAACCCACTGAACCAATTTTAGACACTGGGGACAGACACCAAAAAGAATGGAAACTACAAACCTGCAGCCTGCGAAAAGGAGACCCCAAACACAGCAAGTTAAACAAAATGAGAAGACAGAGAAACACACAACAGATGAAGGAGCAAGATAAAAACCCAACAGACCTAACAAATGAAAAGGAAATACATAGTCTACGTGAAAAAGCATTCAGAGAAATGATAGTAAAGATGATCTAAAATCTTGGAAATAGAATGGAGGAAATACAAGAAACGTTTAACAAACACCTAGAAGAACTAAAGAGGAAAAAAAAACAATGATGAACAACACAATGAATGAAATTTAAAATTCTCTAGAAGGAATCAAGAGCAGAAAAACTGAAGCAGAAGAATGGATAAGTGACCTGGAAGATAAAATAGTGGAAATAACTACTGCAGAGCTGAATAAAGAAAAAAGAATGAAAAGAATTGAGGACAGTCTCAGAGACCTCTGGGACAACATTACATGCAACAGAATTCGAACTATATGGGTCCCAGAATAAGAAGAGAAAAAGAAAGGGACTGAGAAAATATTCGAAGAGATTATAGTTGAAAACTTCCCTAATATGGGAAATGAAATAGTTAATCAAGTCCATGAACCGCAGGGAGTCCCCTACAGGATAAATCCAAGGAGAAAGACACCAAGACACATATTAATCAAACTAGCAAAAATTAAATACAAAGAAAAAAATATTAAGAGAAGCAAGGGAAAAACAACAAATAACATACAAGGGAATCCGCATAAGATTAACAGCTGATCTTTCAGCAGAAACTCTGCAAGCCAGAAGGGAGTGGCAGGACATATTTAAAGTGACGAAAGGAAAGAAAGATTACTCAACCCAGCAAGGATCTCATTCAGATTTGACAGAGAAATTAAAACCTTTACAGAGAAGCAAAAGCTAAGAGAATTCAGCACCACCAAACCAGCTCTACAACAAACACTAAAGGAACATCTCTAGGCAGGAAAAACAAGAGAAGGGAAAGACCTACAATAACAAACACAAAACAATTGAGAATACGGTAACAGGAACATACATATCGATAATTACCTTAAATGTAAATGGATTAAATGCTCCAACCAAAAGACACAGACTGGCTGAGTAAATATAAAAACAAGACCCATATATATGCTGTCTACAAAGACCCACTTCAGACATAGGGACATATACAGACTGAAAGTCAGGGGACAGAAAAAGATATTCCATGCAAATGGAAATCAAAAGAAAGCTGGAGTAGCGGTGCTCATATCAGACAAAATAGACTTTAAAATAAACACTACTACAAGAGACAAAGAAAGACACTACATAAGGATGAAGGGATCAATCCAAGAAGAAATAACAGTTGTAAATATTTACGCAGCCAAC
This sequence comes from Globicephala melas, assembly GCF_963455315.2. Classification (NCBI taxonomy): domain Eukaryota; kingdom Metazoa; phylum Chordata; class Mammalia; order Artiodactyla; family Delphinidae; genus Globicephala; species Globicephala melas. The sequence goes on from NC_083315.2 coordinate 155,186,358, forward strand.
ATAAGAGGACCTCAATACATAAGGCAAATGCTAACAGCCATAAAAGGGGAAATTGACAGTAACACAGTCATAGTAGGGGACTTTAAAGCCCCACTTTCACCAATGGACAGATCATCCAAAATGAAAACAAAAAAGGAAACACAAGCTTTAAATGACACATTAAACAAGACGGACTTAACTGATACTTATAGCACATTCCATCTAAAAACAACAAATACACTTTCTTCTCAAGTGCGCACAGAACATTCTCCAGGATAGATATATCCTGGGTCACAAATCAAGCCTTGGTAAATTTAAGAAAATTGAAATCATATCAAGTATCTTTTCTGGCCACAAGGCTATGAGACTAGATATCAATTACAGGAAAAAATCTGTAAGAAATACAAACACATGGAGGCTAAACAATACACTACTTAATGACCAAAAGATCACTGAAGAAATCAAAGAGGAAATCAAAAAATACCTAGAAACAATGAAAACATGATGACCCAAAACCTATGGGATGCAGCAAAAGCAGTTTTAAGAGGGAAGTTTATAGCAATACAATCCTACCTCTGGAAACAAGAAACATTTCAAATAAACAACCTAACCTTACAACTAAAGCAATTAGACAAAGAAGATCAAAAACCCCCCAAAGTTAGCAGAAGGAAAGAAATCATAAAGATCAGATCTGAAATCAATGAAAAAGAAATGATAACAAAGATCAATAAAACTAAAAGCTGGTTCTTTGAGAAGGTAAACAAAATTGATGAACCATTAGGCAAACGCATGAAGAAAAAAAAGGGAGAACACTCAGATCAATAGAATTAGAAATGAAAAAGAAGAAGTAACAACTGACACTGCAGAAATACAAAGGATCATGAGAGATTACTACAAAGCAACTCTACGCCAATAAAATGGAGAACGTGGAAGAAATGGACAAATTCTTAGAAAAGCACAACTTTCCAAGACTGAACCAGGAAGAAATAGAAAACAAGCACTGAAATTGAGAGTGCGATTAAAAATCTTCCAATAGGGCTTCCCTGGCGGTGCAGTGGTTGAGAGTCCACTGGCCGATGCAGGGGACACACGTTCGTGCCCCGGTCCAGGAAGATCCCACGTGCTGCGGAGCGGCTGGGCCCGTGAGCCATGGCTGCTGGTCCTGCACATCTGGAGACTGTGCTCCACAAGAGGAGAGGCCACAATAGTGAGAGGCCCACGTACCGCAAAAAAAAAAAAAAATCTTCCAACAAACAAAAGCCCAGAACCAGATGCCTTCACATGTGAATTTTATCAAACATTTAGAGAAGAGCTAACACCTATGCTTCTCAAACTCTTCCAAAATATAACAGAGGGAGGAACACTCCTAAACTCACGCTACAATCACTCACTCACTCCACCATCACCCTGATACCAAAACCAGACAAAGATGTCACAAAGAAAGAAAACTACAGGCCAATATCACTGATGAATATCGATGAAAAAATCCTCAACAAAATACCAGCAAACAGAATCCAACAACACATTAAAAGGATCATACACCATGATCAAGTAGGATTTATCTCAGGGATGCAAGGATTCTTCGATATACACAAATCAATCAATGTGATACACCATGTTAACAAACTGAAGGAGAAAAAACCATATGATCATCTCAATATATGCAGAAAAAGCTTTCAACAAAATTCAACACTGATTTATGATAATAACCCTCCAGAAAGTAGGCACAGAGGGAACTTACCTCTACATAATAAAGGTCATATATGACAAACCCACAGCCAACATCGTTCTCAATGGTGAAAGACTGAAACCACTTCCACTAAGGTCAGGAACAAGACAAGGTTGCCCACTCCCACCACCATTATTCAACATAGTTTTGGAAGTTTTAGCCACAGCAATCAGAGAAGAAAAAGAAATAAAAGGAATCCAAATCAGAAAAGAAGAAGTGATGCTGTCACTGTTTGCACATGACATGATACTATACATAGTGAATCCTAAAGATGCCACCAGAAAACTACTAGAGCTAACCAATGAATTTGGTAAAGTAGCAGGATACAAAATTAATACACAGAAATCTCTTGCATTCCTATACACTAATGATGAAAAATCTGAAAGAAAAATAAGGAAACACTCCCATTTACCACTTCAACCAAAAGAATAAAATACCTAGGAATAAACCTACCTAAGGGGAAAAAAGACCTGTATGCAGAAAACTATAAGACACTGATGAAAGAAATTAAAGATGATACAAACAGATGGAGACATATACCATGTTCTTGGATTGGAAGAATCAACATTGTGAAAATGACTATACTACCCAAAGCAATCTACAGATTCAGTGCAATCCCTATCAAACTACCAATGGCATTTTTCACAGAACTAGGACAAAAAATTTCACAATTTGTATGGAAACACAAAAGATGCCGAATAGCCAAAGCAATCTTGAGAAAGAAAAACGGAGCTGGAGGAATCAGGCTCCCTGACTTCAGACTATACTACAATGCTACAGTAATCAAGACAGTATGGTACAGGCAAGAAAATAGAAATATAGATCAATAGAACAGGACAGAAAGCCCAGAGGTAAACCCACACACCTATGGTCAATTAATCTATGAAAAAGGAGGCAAGAATATACAATGGACACAAGACAGCTTCTTCAATAAGTGGTGCTGGGAAAACTGGACAGCTACATGTAAAAGAATGAAATTAGAACACTCCCTAACACCATACACAAAATAAACTCAAAATGGATTAAAGACCTAAACGTAAGGCCAGACACTATAAAACTCTTAAAGGAAAACATAGGCAGAACACTCTACGACATAAATTACAGTAAGATTCTTTTTAACCCACCTCCTAGAGTAACAGAAATAAAACCAAAAGTAAACAAATGGGACCTAATGAAACTTAAAAGCTTTTGCATAGCAAAGGAAACCATATACAAGATGAAAAGACAACCCTGAGAATGGGCGAAAATATTTGCAAATGAAACAACTGACAAAGGATTAATCTCCAAAATTTACAAGCAGCTCATGCAGCTCAATATCAAAAAAACAAAAAATGCAATCCAAAAATGGGCAGAAAATCTAAATAGTTATTTCTCTAAACAAGATATACAGATAGCTAACAAACACATGAAAGGATGCTCAACATCACTAATCATTAGAGAAATGGAAATCAAAACTACAATGAGGTATCACCTCACACCAGTCAGAATGGCCATCATCAAAAAATCTACAAACAATAAATGCTGGAGAGGCTGTGGAGAAAAGTGAACCCTCTTGCCATGTTAGTGAGAACGTAAATTGATACAGCCACTATGGAGAACAGTATGGAGATTCCTTAAAAAACTGAAAATAGAACTACCATACGACACAGCAATCCCACTACTGGGCATATACCCTGAGAAAACCATAATTCAAAAAGTGTCATGTACCACAATGTTCACTGCAGCTCAATTTACAATAGCCAGGACATGAAAGCAACCTAAGTGTACATCGAGAGATGAATGGATAAAGAAGATGTGACACATATATAAAATGGAATATTACTCAGCCATAAAAAGAAATGAAATTGAGTTATGTGTAGTGAGTCTGTCATACAGAGTGAAGTAAGTTAGAAAAAGAAAAACACATACCATATGCTAACATATATATATGGAATCTAAAAAAAAAAAAAGGATATGAAGAACCTAGGGGCAGGACAGGAATAAAGACACACATGTAGAGAATGGACTTGAGGACAAAGTGAGGGAATGGCATGGACATATATACACTACCAGATGTAAATAGGTAGCCAGTGGGAAGCAGCTGCATAGCACAGGGAGATCAGCTCGGTGCTTTCTGACCACCTAGAGGGCTGGGATAGGGAGGGTGGGAGGGAGATGCAAGAAGGAGGAGATATGGGGATACATGTATACGTATAGCTGATTCACTTTGTTATAAAGCAGAAACTAACACAACATTGTAAATCAATAATACTCCAATAAAGATGTTAAAAATAATAATAATAATTAAAGCAAGATAAAAGAAATTTCCAAGACAGAGAATTTACCACTCATTGAAAAAACTAGTAAATGGTACTTTTCAGTAAAAAGGAAAGTGAGCCTAGAAGAAAAGACTGGGTCACAGGGACAATCATGAGCAATGAAAATGGTAAATATATGGGTAAATCTAAATAAGCATCATGATTAACAACAATAACTAATTTAAGAAGTCTTAAAAACAAGATGGAACTAAAACTAGATAATTCTAATATGTAAAATGGGGTGAGTGAAGAGATTAAAAGGATTCTAAGGTCCTCTTAATGTTTGAGGATCCAGATACTGAGTGACTGTATATTTATGTCAAGGAGTCATGTTATAGTTTCAAAGGAGTGTACTAAAATAATAGAAATAGGAGGCAATACTTCCAAATATGTAGACATGAAAAATGTAAAGAAAACTGAAACAAGTTAAGGATACGTACATAAACAGTAAAAGTATAAATATACACACAAGAATGATATGTAACTGAGTTCAGGATAGTGGTCACAACTACAGACTGAAAGAAGGGAAAGGAATATGCTTAGGATCCTAACAATAGACAGCAATATTTTCATGCAAATATGGCAAAGTGTTATCATCTGCTAAATCCAGGTTGTGGGTACATGAATTTCCACCATTTTGATTTCTGTCTACTATGTGTTTGAAATATTTCAGGATGGATATTTTTTTTAGGTGAAGAAAGCAAAGAAGTTTACCTAAGGCAACATAATAAGAAAGGTTTAGTTAGCTGGATAGAGCTCATATTTATTTCCCAAAAGAAGTCACAGTGGGCTAAATTAATTGGGTGGCAGGCCCAATGAAAACCAGGTTTAAAAATCTCTAATATATATTCTCTCTCCTCTTGAATCTCTATCAATTTGGTTTGTCTATGAGTCTTTGATTATAGAAGAGCTTATAATGAAAAATATAATACCAAAAAGTCGTGTTTCCATCAGTGATCAGAAGTGGAGATGAATGAATAAGAGATGATATTAGACATGATTTAAAGCAAATTATACAAATCAAACAAAATTTTGTAAAACTGTTTGAAGGACAATAGTACTATACTAACCAGCTTAAAACATACACATAATAAAGTCAGAAAGGCTAAAAACAGTCTGTGGGCTTCCCTGGTGGTGCAGTGGTTGAGAGTCCGCCTGCCGATGCAGGGGACACGGGTTCGTGCCCCGGTCCGGGAAGATCCCATATGCCGCGGAACGGCTAGGCCCGTGAGCCATGGCCACTGAGCCTGCGCGTCCGGAGCCTCTGCTCCGCAACGGGAGAGGCCACAACAGTGAGAGGCCCATGTACCGCAAAAACAAACAAACAAACAAAAAAACAATCTGCATTCTAGATTAGTCTTTGAAATGTATTAGTTTTCTTATTTCTCAAATGTCAAGCTCCAAATCTGCTGTGATATATTTTTTTGCTTCAGTGGATCTCCAATCTCAGCACTTTTCACTGATAACTCAATCCCTCTCCTACTTGTAAGGGTGTTTTTTGTTTTTTTTCCCCACTCAACATTATATAAAACTCATGCTTCTTTTTTCTTTAATGACTCATATTTACAGTATGTTGTTTATTAATTCCAAAACAATTCCTGTTAGTGACTGTTATTATATCCCCAGGAGAATGAAGGCTGAAATTAGACCTTTTGACTTCCACTTCTTTCATGAGCAGGTATGTGCATGCTTGACCTTTCCCCTCTCCGGCTGTTTATTTCTTATAAGGCAGCAGCAGAAGGGCAGAAGTCAGAAAAATGTAATTCCCTGGCTAGCTTTTAAAATTAAAGTTGACAGGTACAATGGTGTAAAGGAAAAACATGTGCACACAGATGTGGTGATAGAGTTTAGGGAGCTGTTTATGGTATTATTTATGCAGCTAAAAATAGGTATCTATATTGGAGTGTTTTTTGGTCTTGTTTTGGGTTTTTTGTTTTTGTCTTTTGTTTTTACCTGTAGAGAAAGATGGCATCTTCAAAATACTTCTTTTTCATTGACATGAACCTGTCCTGTCCCTTGCTCATCTCATATATTAAGGTTTAAAGCACTGTCTGTTTCAGGTTTCATCAGCTCTGGTCAGAAATATAAAATGTCATAACTTACATTTATATTTTTTACAACAAAATATATTTGCCAATGTCACGAAGCAGAAGAATAGGAAACTGGAATGTCACATGACTCTCTAACACATAGGAGGTACTCAATAAACATTTGGTGAATTTGATGCTCAACTAGAGCAGAGGTCAACAAGCTGCTTCTATAAATGAGCAGATAACAACTATTTTAGATTTGCTGGCTGTATGGTCTCTTTTTCAAATACTTTACTCCGCTATTGTAGTGGGAAAGCAGCCTTAGACAATACATAGACAGATGAGCATAACTGTATTACGCACTAAAACTTTATTTATCAACATTGAAATTTGAATTTCAAATTTTTTTGAAAGCGACAAAAGAGTTTTCTACTTTTGAATTTTTTTTTTTTTTTTTTGGCCGTGCCACGTGGCTTGCAGGATCTTAGTTCCCTGACTAGGGATTGAACCCCAGCCCCCCTCCGCAGTCCTAACCACTGGACCGCCAGGGAATTCCCTTCTTTTGATTTTTTTGACCTTTAAAAATGCAACAACTATTCCTACTCATGGGCCACACAGAAACAGGCAGAGAGCCAGAACTGGCCTGCAGATCATAGTTTACTGATCCCAGAAACAGAGTTTAGTGACTTCATAAGCCATCTGATCTTATTCTTCAAAATTACATGTGGAATATAAAGGATTAAATTGTACAGCATAATAAATGTGTACAACTGAAAGCAGGAGCAAAGTAGTTAAAACCACTGGCTCATTTAAAGGGTAGACACAATTACATATGTATTTTTCTTTTTGAGTAGTTTCACAAGAGACTAGTAACCTTTGATTCATGTACCTGCAGGCTGAAAGCAACACATATCTTGAAAACATAGATACACCGATTTGAGCTGAGTTTTGTAATAGAAACCTAAGGCTACATCTAAGGCAGAAATTCTGAATCTGTGACATATACATCTATGCTTAGAATCAATGGATAGTCTTTAGGGGCTCCTTGAATTCTTGATTTTGAAGTTGTAAATACTGGTTTACATGTGCACTTTTCTGTGGACTCTGGAGCTTTCATCAGATTTTCAAGGGGTCAGTGGGTTCAAAACCCAGTAACCTAGCAGACTGGAACTGATTACCTAATAGGTTCAATTACTATTCCTTTGAATCTTCAATATCCAAAAGCAAAATCATTTTTTAAGAAAAGAAAATATCTAAAAGCTTGATATTCCATTTAGTATTAAAGAAACACATATTAAAAAATAATTTCCTTCTAGAAGCGATTTTTAAGGTACCAGATTCTCTCTCATTCCTATAAAAATCAAGGGTACCCATATTACTCTTCAAAGCCACAAAATACTAAATAGGAACTGTAGTAGGCTGAATAATGGCACCTAAAGATATCTAGGTCCTATTTCCTAGAACTTGTGAATATATTACTTTACATGGTAAAAAGGACTTTGTAGATTATAAGGATCTTGAGATGAAGATGCTACCCTGGATTGTCTAGATGGGCCTTAAATGTAACCACAATTATCATTATTAAGAAGCAGGCAGAGGGAGATTTGTCTACAGGAGAGGAAAAGCCAATGTGATGATGCAAGCAGAGACTGGAGTGATGTACTTTAAAGATGGAAGAAGGGCCCACAAGCCAAGGAATACAGACAACCACTAGAAGCTGCAAAAGTCAGGAAAATGGATTCTCCTCTCAGATCTTCCAGAAGGAACCGGCCCTGTGGGCACCTTAACTTTAAGCCAATGAAACTGATTTCAGACTTGTGACCTCTAGAACTGTAAGAGAATAAATTTGTGTTGTTTTAGGTAATGACCTTGTGGTAGTTTGTTATAGCCATTAACAAAGTAATACAGAAACTATTTATTCCTGCTTCCACCAGTAGGTACTAATTGGTCCTGTACCTTTTCACCCTAATTTTTATTGAGTGTAATATCTGGCACCTGAGAAATCAAGATATGAACAATTTGATTTTGAATTTTATGTTTATGTTCTCCACAATTAGAGAAATATACAAACCAAAATGACAGTTAGTAAGGGTCTAAACCTAGCCAACTTTTTTCTCCCTAAAGCAAATCCTACGAATGCATTTGTAGAATAACTACTGAGAACTTTCATGTAAGTTATGTCTCCAATATTTATACTGAAAATACTCATCTGAAAAAGAAAATTTTAGAAATTATTAGAATACCATGTGCCTTCTCTAAATACCTCGTGGTCTCAACAGTTAGAGTGCAGTCATGAAAAGAAAGCTATATCATCTCTCCAAAGACATCCCACTTTACCTTCCTCCCATCACACGTATGCATATGAAATTGAGGGACAAGGGAACAATATAAGTAGATAAAACAGCTGCCCTAAAATCCATGCATCCAAAAAATCATACATTTTGTTCACAGATAGAATCCTCAAGGTTTTCTTCAGAGTGTAATGACTTTTATACTCCATAAAATCCCAGCCAAGTAATTTTTTAGGCCAAAGTATATTTAAAGAAGTCAACCATACTCAGGCATATAGAGTTTCCGGGGAACTAGTAACAGAACACATTGGGATCACTGGATGAAGCAGCATTTCAGAATTAGAAAGCAAAGAGACAAAGGAAATGTTAGAGCATGGTACAAGAGCAAGTAGTGCTATATTTATTCTCAGTTGATGCTGAGGACAATTATTGTGTTACAGTATAATCATCAAGGTTGGCAACAATGGACCCAAGTCCTTAAATATATGTTCAGTATATTCTGCTTAAGAATGTAAGGGAAAAACAAGAAGGTGTAAGGATCTTATCAAAAGACTCTCAGATGCAATTAAAACAAATATTCAAGCTTAAGTAAGTGTCAAGTACTGAAACATTTATCTGTGTGTAGCACTTCATTACTAATGCTGCTGGTAGGACACTGTAGATGTTCAATTAACATTTGATGGGTAGATCTGTGAATAAATAGTGCATTAAATGAATATCATTTGTTGAGGATGTGCTGATAACAAATGCAATAAATTATATATTTATTTCAATTTTAGTTAATAGAAATATTCAGAAATTATCTCTTTCAAGAGAAGCTTTGGAAAAAAAGAAGAAAATTAGAGAAAAGAAAACACTTAGAAAAATAATTTGAAGTCCATTTCAAAAAAGGTTTAATAAGCAGAGATTGGTTCAAGATGGCGGAGTAGAAGGACGTGCTCTCACTCCCTCTTGCGAGAGCACTGGAATCACAACTAACTGCTGAACAATCGATAGGAAGACACTGGAACTCACCAAAAAAGATACCCCACATCCAAAGACAAAGGAGAAGCCACAGTGAGATGTAACAGGGGTGCAATCACAATAAAATAAAATCCCATAATTGTTGGGTCAGTGACTCACAAATGGGAGAACACTTATACCACAGAAGTCCACCCACTGGAGTGAAAGTTCTGAGCCCCACATCAGGCTTCCCAACCTGGGGGTCCGGCAATGGGAGGAGGAATTCCTAGAGAATCAGACTTTGAAGGCTAGCGGGATTTGACTGCAGGACTTTGACAGGACTGGGGGAAACAGAGACTCCACTCCTGGAGGGCACAAATAAAGTAGTGTGCGCATGGAGACCCAGGGGAAGGAGCAGTGACCGCAAGGGAGACTGAACCGGACCTACCTGCTGGTATTGGAGGGTCTCCAGCAGAGGCGGGGGGGGGGTGGCTGTGGCTCACTGTGGGGACAAGGACACTGCCAGCAGAAGTTCTGGGAAGTACTCCTTGGCGTGAGCCCTCCCAGAGTCTGCCATTAGCCCCACAAGAGAGCTGGATAGGCTCCAGTGCTGGGTCGTCTCAGGCCAAACAACCAATAAGGAGGGAACCCAGCCCCACCCATCAGCGGACAAGTGGATTAAAGTTTTACTGAGCTCTGCCCACAAGAGCAACACCCAGCTCTACCCACCACCAGTCCCTCCCATCAGGAAGCTTGCACAAGCCTCTTAGATAGCCTCATCCACCAGAGGGCAGACAGCAGAAGCAAGAACTACAATTCTGCAGCATGTGGAAGGAAAACCACATTCACAGAAAGATAGACAAAATGAAAAGGCAGAGGACTATGTACCAGATGAAGGAACAAGATAAAACCCCAGAAAAACAACTAAAAGAAGTGGAGATAGGCAACCTTCCAGAAAAAGAATTCAGAATAATAATAGTGAAGATGATCAAGGCCCTCGAAAAAAAGTGGAGGGAAATATCGAGAAGATGCAAGAAATGTTTAACAAAGACCTAGAAGTATTAAAGAACAAACACCTAGAAGAATTAAAGAACAAACAAGGAGAGATGAACAATACAATAACTGAAATGAAAAATACACTAGAAGGAATCAATAGCAGAATAACTGAGGCAGAAGAATGGATAAGTGACCTGGAAAACAGAATGGTAGAATTCACTGCCATGGAACAGAATAAAGAAAAAAGAATGAAAAGAAATGAAGGCAGCCTAAGAGACCTCTGGGACAACATTAAACGCAACACATCCGCACTGTAACGGTCCCAGATGGACAAGAAAAAGAGAAAGGACCCGAGAAAATATTTGAAGAGATTATAGTCGAAAACTTCCCTAACATGGGAAAGGAAATAGCCACCCAAGTCCAGGAAGTGCAGAGAGTCTCAGGCAGGATAAACCCAAGGAGAAACACGCTGAGACACATAGTAATCAAATAGACAAAAATTAAAGACAAAGAAAAATTATTGAAAGCAACAAGGGAAGAACGACAAAAATCATACAAGGGAACTCCCATAAGGTTAACAGCAGATTTCTCACCAGAAACTCTACAAGCCAGAAGAGAGTGGCAGGACATATTTAAAGTGAAGATAGGGAAGAATCTACAACCAAGAACTCTACCTAGCAAGGATCTCATTCAGATTCAACGTAGAAATTAAAATCTTTACAGGCAAGCAAAAGCTAAGAGAATTCAGCACCACCAAACCAGCTCTACAACAAATGCTAACGGAACTTCTCTAAGTGGGAAGCACAAGAGAAGAAAACGACCTACAAAAACAAACCCATAACAATTAAGAAAATGGTAGTAAGAACATATGTAGAGATAATTACCTTAAATGTAAGTGGATTAAATGCTCCAACCAAAAGACATAGACTGGCTGAATGGATACAAAAACAAGACCTGTATATATACTGTCTACAAGAGACCCACTTCAGACTGAGGGACACAAACAGACTGAAAGTGAGGGGATAGAAAAAGATATTCCATGCAAATGGAAATCAAAAGAAAGCTGGAGTAGCAATACTCATATCAGATAAAATAGACTTTAAAATAAAGAATGTTACAAAGACACGGAAGGACACTACATAATGATCAAGGGATCAATCCAAGAAGAAGATATATTATAAATATATATGCACCCAACATAGGAGCACCTCAATACATAAGGCAACTGCTAACAGCTATAAAAGAGGAAAGTGACAGTAACACAATAATAGTGGGGGCTTCAACACCTCACTTACACCAACGGACAGATCATCCAGACAGAAAATTAATAAGGAAACACAAGCTTTAAATGACACAATAGACCAGATAGATTTACTTCATATTTATAGGACATTCCATCCAAAAACAGCAGATTACACTTTCTTCTGAAGTGCACACAGAACATTCTCCAGGATAGATCACGTCTTGGGTCACAAATCAAGCCTCAGTAAATTTAAGAAAGTTGAAATCATAACAAGCATCTTTTCCAAACACAATGCTATGAGATTAGAAAATAATTACAGGGAAAAAAATGTTAAAAACACAAACACATGGAGGATAAACAATACGTTGCTAAATAACCAAGGGATCACTGAAGAAATCAAAGAGGAAATCAAAAAATACCTACAGACAAATTACAATGAAAAGACAACGATCCAAAACCTATGGGATGCAGCAAAAGCAGTTCTAAGAGGGAAGTTTATAGCTATACAAGCCTACCTCAAGAAACAAGAAAAATCTAAAATAAACAATCTAACCTTACACCTAAAGGAACTAGAGAAAGAAGAACAAACAAAACCCAAAGTTAGTAGAAGGAAAGAAGTCATAAAGATCAGATCAGAAATAAATGAATTAGAAACAAAGAAAACAATAGCAAAGATCAATTAAACTAAAAGCTGGTTCTTTGAGAAGATAAACAAAATTGATAAACCTTTAGCCAGATTCATTAAGAAAAAGAGGGAGAGGACTCAAATCAATAAAATCAGAAATGAAAAAGGAGGAGTCAGAACAGACACAACAGAGATACAAAGCATCATAAAAAACTACTACAAGCAACTCTATGACAATAAAATGGACAACCTGGAAGAAATGGACAAATTCTTAGAAAGGTATAACCTTCCCAGAGTGAACCAGGAAGAAATAGAAAAGATGAACAGAGCAATCACAAGTAATGAAATTGAAACTGTGACTAAAAATCTTCCAACAAACAAAAGTCCAGGACCAGATGGCTTCACAGGTGAATTCTACCAAGTATTTAGAGAAGAGCTAACACCCTCTCAACCTCTTCCAAAAAATTGCAGAGGAACACTCACAAACACATTCTGTGAGGTCACCGTCACCCTGATACCAAAACCAGACAAAGATACTACAAAAAAAACAAATTACAGACCAATATCACTGATGAATATAGATGCAAAAATCTTCAACAAAATACTAGCAAACAGAATCGAACAACACATTAGAAGGATCATATAACATGATCAAGTGGGATTTATCCCAGGGTTGCAAGGATTCTTCCATATACGCAAATCAATCAATGTGATAAACTATATTAACAAATTGAAGAATAAAAACCATATGATCATCTCAATAGATGCAGAGAAAGCTTCTGACAAAATTCAACACCCATTTATGATAAAAACTCTCCAGAAAGTGGGTACAGAGGGAACCTACCTCAACATAATAAAGGCCATATATGACACACCCACAGCAAACATCATTCTCAATGGTGAAAAACTGAAAGCCTTTCCACTAAGATCAGGGACAAGACAAGGATGTCCACTCTTGCCACTATTATTCAACATAGTTTTGGAAGTCCTAGCCATGGCAGTCAGAGAAGAAAAAGAAATAAAAGGAATACAAATTGGAAACGAAGAAGTAAAACTGTCACTGTTTACAGACAACACTATACTATACATAGAGAATCCTAAAGATGCCACAAGAGGTGCAGTGGTTGAGAGTACGCCTGCCAATGCAGGGGACACGGGTTTGTGCCCCGGTCCGGGAAGTTCCCACATGCTGCAGAGCAGCTAGGCCCGTGAGCCATGGCTGCTAAGCCTGCGCGTCCAGAGCCTGTGTTCCGCAATGGGAGAGGCCACAACAGTGAGAGGACCACGTACCAGAAAAAAAAAAAAAAAAAAGATGCCACCAGAAAACTACTAGAGCTAATCACTGAATTTGTTAAAGTTGCAGGATACAAAATTAATGCACAGAAATCTCAATTAATCACATAAATTTCTGACTCAAAAGATCAGAAAGAGAAATTAAGGAAACAATCCCATTCACCATTGCAACAAAAAGAATAAAATACCTAGGAATAAACCTACCTAAGGAGGTAAAAGACCTGTTATCAGATAACTATGAGACACTGATGAAAGAAATCAAAGATGACAAACAGATAGATATACCATGTTCTTGGACTGGAAGAATCAATATTGTTAAAATGACTATACTACCCAAAGCAATCTACAGATTCAATGCAATCCCTATCAAATTACCAATGGCATTTTTTACAGAACTAGAACAAAAAATCTTAAAATGTATGGAGACACAAAAGGCCCCAAATAGCCAAAGCACTCTTGAGGGAAAAAAATGGAGCTGGAGGAATCAAACTCCTTGACTTTAGACTATACTACAAAGCTACAGTAATCAAGACAATATGGTACTGGCACAAAAACAGAAATATAGAGCAATGGAACAGGATAGAAAGCCCAGAGATAAACCCACGCACCTATGGTCAACTAATCTATGACAGGGGAGGCAAGGATATACAATGGAGAAAAGACAGCCTCTTCAATAAGTGGTGCTGGGAAAACTGGACAGCTACATGTAAAAAGAATGAAATTAGAACACTCCCTAACACCATACCCAAAAATAAACTCAAAATGGATTAAAGACCTAAATGTAAGAGCAGACACTATAAAACTCTTAGAGGAAAACACAGGCAGAACATTCTATGACATAAATCACAGCAAGATCCTTTTTGACCCACCTCCTAGAGAAATGGAAATAAAAACAAAAATAAACAAATGGGACCTAATGAACCTTAAAAGCTTTAGCACAGCAAAGGAAACTACAAACAAGCCGAAAAGACCAACCTCAGAATGGGAGAAAATATTTGCAAATGAAGCAATGGACAAAGGATTAATCTCCAAAATATATAAACAGCTCATGCAGCTCAATATTAAAAAAAACAAACAACCCAATCAAAAAATGGGCAGAAGACCTAAATAGACATTTCTCCAAGGAAGACATACAGATGGCCAAGAAGCACATGAAAAGCTGCTCAACATCACTATTACATTACATCACTATTACATCACTATTACTATAACATTATTAGAGAAATGCAAATCAAAACTACAAAGAAGTATCACCTCACACCAGTCAGAATGGGCATCATCAGAAAATCTACAAACAATAAATGCTGGAGAGGCTGTGGAGAAAAGGGAACCCTCTTGCACTGTTGGTGGGAATGTAAATTGATACAGCCACCATGGAGAACAGTATGGAGGTTCCTTAAAAAACTAAAAATAGAATTGCCATATGACCCAGCAATCCCACTACTGGGCATATACCCAGAGAAAACCAAAACTCAAAAAGACACATGCAACCCAATGTTCATTGCAGGACTATTTACAATAGCCAGGTCATGGAAGCAACCTAAATGCCCATCGACAGACAAATGGATAAAGAAGATGTGGTACACATATACAATGGAATATTACTCAGCCATAAAAAGAAATGAAACTGGATCATTTGTAGAGACGTGGATGGATCTAGAGACTGTCATACAGAGTGAAGTAAGTTAGAAAGAGAAAAACAAATATCATATATTAACACATATATGTAGAACCTAGAAAAACGGTGTAGATGAACTGGTTTGTAGGGCAGAAATTGAGACGCAGATGTAGAGAACAAACGTATGGACACCAAGGTGGGAAAGCGGTGGGGGGTTGTTGTTGGTGGGATGAACTGGGAGATTGGGACTGACATGTATACACTGATGTGTACAAAATGGATTACTAATAAGAACCTGCTGTATAAAAAATAAAGTTCAAAAATTCAAGAAAAAAAAGCTTTAAAATAAAGTAGAAAGAGTGCTCACTCAGATTTTTTTGGTGTTAGACATAATAGAACTAGAGCAATACCCCACTAGGCTCTAAAATGAAAGTCCCATATCAGAGATTGCATTTGATTTCCCTTAAGAGTTTTTCAAGTAACCTAAAACATTTATCTTGCTCAGGCTGTGTGTGTGTTTAAATCATGTTCAAAATCTCCTCAGCACAACCCTACTGAAGGCAGTTTAGTTCCCAGGAGTAAGCACACTTGTGAAAAAGCTTAGACTGCAAGGGCAGAAAATTCAGAGAACTTCATACTGTTAGATACCCATATGGTGGTTTGACAGATCAAACTAACCTCCAAAGGGAACTTGCCACTTGATTAGTAAGTAGATGATTATGGACATGTGCCTGAGGTTTTATTTAGAAGCACAGATTAATGCATCTGTTATCCTAAATAGTGAATGTTGGCAAGAAAGATTTTCCTTTCCCTCATTTGGGAGCACTATAGATATGTTTATTGGTACCCTCTTATCTTATCAAAAGAATGTACATTTCCTTCAGTTTGATTGCATGTCTTTAGACACAGCATCAAGTTATCAAGTTAGGAAAAGCACCCTGCAAAAATGCCTATATGCAATGAAGCTAAAGAGAAGTGAATTTATTTCAACGTATTTAAACCAGTTTCAAAACATGACATGGCTTTAATTAATAGGCTAAATTCCCGACATAAAATACAGCTACAATGGATGTGTATTCTCTTTGCCTGTCCAGCCTCCATTTTCTCCTTTTCCCTAAAGAGGGTGCCCAGATTTTGCTTTGGCAAACACCCCTCCCCACACTCATCCTATAAAGCTCTAGCAGGGCTAACCCCACTGTCTGGTTTTAGCTTTGGACAAGTGACTGAAACCTGGTCAATGAGAGTACACAACTGGGAATAGTTTAAGGGTAGCATACATGATCAGGTGAATCAATGTCAAGGGGCATCAGACGGAGCATCAGCATCTTTTACTGGAAGTACTGGGAAGCAAGGCTTTCCTTGCGAAAGATGTAAGAAGCCTATAGCTACTGGGGCCAGGCTGCTGCTACTTAGAGAAAGCCAGACGGAGAGTGAAGTTAACACAAAGGGAAACTTTAAATTTTAAAGTGCTGACAGGTCAATGGAGTAAGATTTTTGGATGCCACAAATGAATTCTCTTGTGCTCAAGATAGGGGCTAAAACTACAAATGTAGCCTAAGTCAATAAATAACCCCAACTCTTCCTTTGCCTTTCTTTTTTTTTTTTCCTTTTTGCTTAAGCCATTTTTTTTTTCCTTAACCAGGCTTAATGTCACTTCAACCAATGTTCCTGACTAAAACAATAGCTCCTACAATTATTTTTCCTCAAATAACTTTGAGATTTTACTAGTTTGCAACAATCGAAAGAATTGCGCTTTGACTTCTCAGTGAAGCCTGAGTTCTAATCCTAGGTTCAGCAATGCAAGTTGTGTGGTCTTTGATCATCTGTGTCCTCTGTGGCTGGTTTCTTTGTGTGTAAAATACACAGAAGAGTATGTACCTTGCAGGATTGTGGTGAAGATTAAATGCACAGTGTGTCCAGCACAGTAGAAACTTGGCAAATTGCATTTCCTTTCCCTTTTTGGAGAAACAGAAGGACTTTTATATATTTATCTTATCTTTTTTTTTTTTTTTTTTTTTTTTGCGGTATGCGGGCCTCACCATTGTGGCCTCTCCCGCCACGGAGCACAGGCTCCGGACGCGCAGGCTCAGCGGCCATGGCTCACGGGCCCAGCCGCTCCGCCGCATGTGGGATTCTCCCGAACCGGGGCACGAACCCGCGTCCCTCGCATCGGCAGGCGGACTCTCAACCACTGGGCCACCAGGGAAGCCCTTATATATTTAGTTTTATATTTTTTACATTTCATGAGTGGAGTGACAAAGTTTCCTCTGAGAAAGGGTTCTCAAATGCAAAAGGCAAAGGTAATTAATCCTTAACACACCAATAAGAAACTTTCTTTTAAAATCAACTATATTTCAATAAAAATGTAAAAATAAAAAAGTAAAATAAATTAAAAAATCAGGACAATAATTTGAATCAGGTTTGTGGCCGTAGGGATGCCAGAGGAAATGAGCAACAATAATTCTGCTGTTTATTAAGTTTAATAAAAGGTATGTATGGTGTAAAAAGAAGAAACTTTTTTTTTTAAAAGGTAAGAACACCCTGTCTTGGGGAACTAAATAATATTCTAGAAATAGGTCATTAATAAATGACCTAGTAAAATTGTTTCACACAAGCAAAAGCCTTAGTAACGTACATCAACATGAGGTATAGTCTAGGCAGGCCTAGGGTTTGTGCAGAAGTTTTTCTTTGTGATTTTTATTGTTGATTTTAATTGGTGTGAGTCTTTTGGGTTTTGTTTTTTCTTTTATTTTCTGTAAGTGACTCTCTCAATCTGAGTGTCTGCAACTTTGAGTCACACATTCCTGAGATACTATAGTTCTAACAACATGAGAACTAGGTATCCTGGTAACAAAACATTTTGAGTTGGTTTTAGGTAGACAAATCTATTTGAGAGTGAATTGAACATGTTTTAACCATGTAGTTTGCTATTCATTGACCCAATTAAAGAACTCCATAATGAATTCAAGAAACTTGTAAATTTGTAAAGCCACGTCAGCTAGCATAAAAATTTAGAATATTTTAATTTTTCTTTTACCTTTGAAACCCAATCTAGATGATATTTCCAAATTGCTATTACATACCCTTAAAAGAAAAAACAATCTGTGCTATTAGGTATAGAACAGTCCCTTCTGCTTTGTTTAATGTTTCTTTAGGAGTGGTCTGTATAGACATACTCCAGTTTCATTGGTGGTCTAAAAACTAATAATCAACTATTACTCTTAAATACTCACATACTTCTACAAACTATGTTGGATTCTTCTCTTACGTGGCATTAGATTATGAATAAAAATACATGCTATCAGCTCAAAGCAATTTATTGTAAATTATCTAACCTGTTATTTTTCAGAAATCATAGAATTCTATAAGCAACTAAAACTAAATACTTGTTATTGAGATTAAGCAGTATGGCAATGTGACATAATATTTAATATTAAAATTTTCTATAGGGTTTAGAGTTTACACTTAGATGTGAATTCATTAGGATAGTACTTTGTAGGTAGTCAATTTAAGGGTTAACATTATGAAAGATTCTTTAGCATATGAAAAAGAAACTCTTAAGAAACATCCCCAAATCTGCCTTTGTAAGAAATTGAGTCATGGCAAAAACCACAAGTTACCATAGCAGTTGACTTGCTACAATAATACACACATTCTTTCTGAATTATACGGACAACAACAAAAAAAACTCCAGCTCTCTAAGCCAATAAACAAGTATTTATATTAAATTTTCATTGTTTGATCTCATGGCAGAATCTAAGCAAGTTTTTATTTTGTAAGGACTAATCAATATAATGAAAATAAGTTAATCAATCTAGATGGAAAAAGACAAATAACTCTGCAATAATTTAGAATCACAAAAGTACTATCAGGGCACAACCTAATATAATGTGGACAGAAGGTAACATTAAGATTACGAGACATCATCTTACAATGTCAATTCTCCATAACATGTCTTATTTAGGCTTCTATTTTTTACTCATAGGCAAAAGCAAAAGAAAATCTGCAATGTCAACTTTCTGAAGAATAATTTTTACCTTTATACCAACACACTTAAAAACATTCATACTTTTTTGATCCAATAATTCCACTTAAACGAATAATCAGAAACATACAGAATTACATACAAAGATTATCATTCTCTTGTTACTTATAATAACCACATTTTCTAAAGGACCTAATGTTTGGCAATAGATTAGATATCACCTCCTTTAAGAAGCTGATGAACCCTAAGGAATAAATACACAGTTGACCCCTTAAAAACGTGGAGGTCAATCTGTGTATAATTTATAGTCAACCCTCCGTACCCTTGGTTCTTCCACATCTGAGGATTCAATCAAGCACAGATCATGTAGTACGGTAGTATTTACTAGTGAAAAAAATCCAGGTATAAGTGGACCGGCACAGTTTAAACACTATTGTTTAAGGGCCAACTGTATACATTTGCTTTGCTTCTATAACACACATGCATGCAGGCACACATACACACACACACTGAACATGATATAAAAACTACACTGTCATCTAACTTTGAAACTATTAAAGGAGTCAATAACAATTTTGTAATGTATAGGAATAACTTTTAGGATGATGGAAGAAAGAGAATGCAAAGTTTTCAGAGAAGTGAAAAAATGCAGTACACTTACTACTGAAATTAAAATGAATGGTCTAGAGAGAGAAAAAATAAAATTCAAAAACTGAAGGCTAAAAAAAATTTTACTCATTTCTATTATTCATATTCAAAGACAACACTACAATATCAGTTTCTATATATGATTCAGTAGCTGCTAAGATCAATGAGTGAAGCTCCAAGAAAGCTGATCTTTGATTTGAGTTGTATTAACTGTGATTAACAAAACCTGAAGCAGTTTGTATTCCTCTTGTTCCATAGAAGTACAAAGTACAATGTTCATTTACTCAGGCAATTCAATTCCATAAACATACCTACTATGTGCCAAATTTAGGTGCCAGTTATACAAAGAGGAATAAAATACAGAGCCTATATTGCAGGGAGCTCACCATTTTAAGGAGAATTATCATAAAAATTTATTTCTAACAGCTAGAATGTAACCTGCATAAGGACAGGAATTTTTGC
This sequence comes from Globicephala melas, assembly GCF_963455315.2. Lineage (NCBI taxonomy): Eukaryota > Metazoa > Chordata > Mammalia > Artiodactyla > Delphinidae > Globicephala > Globicephala melas. Next base: position 155,206,496 of record NC_083315.2, read on the forward strand.
CTGTTTTGCTCAGTGACATATCCTAAGCACCTAGAAAAATTTCACGATTAGTAAAAGAGAGAGGCAAAATTTGAACCAAGGTTTGTCTGACTCCAAAATCCATATTCTTCGCCAACATGTTATTCGGCTCGCCAGTATTGACTCTTTACCAAGCTTCTGAATAAAAGTTGGCTTCTTCTAAAATGTATAAGTTACACATTTGAAACACAACAGCAGGAACACTACATAATAATTATACAGAAATGTCAGAAAAATAGCAAGAATAGATACAATGACCACTATTATTCGGGATTGTTCTTTAAAGTTTTCTACATATGTACATAACCCTAAATAACATTGCTTCCTTTTCCTTTTAACATTTTATAAATATAATTATACTGAATGTGTTTTCTGTGACCTGCTATTTTCACTCAACTTCATACTTCTGAAACTACTATGTTGGTGAGTTGATATGTATAATGCATTCATTTAAACTTTTTAAAGTATCCTGTTGTATGGCTATACCAGTTTTTAAATTCTTCTATGGGTGGGTATGTCGGGTTTTTTTCAATTTGTTTTGCCATTACAAACAGCGAATATTTATGTGTGTAATCTCCTGGTTTAGGTGCACAAGAGTTTCTCTTGGGTGTATACCCAGGAGTGGAATTGCTCAGTCATGCGGCAAACACACATTCAACTTTATAAAACAACACTGAGTTATTTTTCATTCTTATATTTATAAACTGGGGTTATAAATATGTCCTAAAAGTGAATGAAAGTTCTATTGCTCTCATTCTCATCTCATGTTATTATATATTTTAAAATATTTTAAAGTTTGCTAATCTAAAAAAGAAAGACAGGAAGGAAGCAAATGGTTTCCTTTATGACTTTCCTCCAGAGGGATAATAATATTGGCATGAGAGGTCTGCTTTATTAATAGTGTATTTTTCACTGTGAAAGTTTCATTGTAGTCTCATAGCAATATTAAGATACAAATCTACTCACATCCCTCCTTGCTTAAAGCATAAAAGACATCACAGGGGATGTATGTTCAAGCTAATACTCCTTGCACGGCTCAGAAGTTCTCCTAGCTCTGCTGCTAGCTCCTGCCTGCTTCTCCAGCCTCTTCTGTCACCACTCTTTCTCCCTCTCCCTCTCATGAATGCTGGTGACAAACTGAACCTCTTCCAGTTCCTCCAGTGAAACTTCCAAGCTTAACAATCAGTAAGCCTCTGCCTCTTACACACCTGCTCCCACACCCAGGACAAGTAGAACATCCCACTATGTGCTCCCATCAACTGGCTGAACTATAGGTTTTAAGAAGTTGGGGATCACATCTACCTCATTCACCACTGTACTCCTTTGTCAAGCTCACTGTCTGGTTCAGGCTAGGTCCTCAATAAATATTTAAATGGATGATTATATATTCCTAGTTAAAATAAATCTGCTCCTTATGAGAGGCAACCATTCTTGGTGTGAAAAAAATCTGAATCCATAAGTCAAAGGATCAGTCCCTAGACCATGGTGAATTTATAAAGGTCAAGGGCTACCTATAGAGCCCCTTGGGTCAAGGAGTCGTCTCTGGGTATGTACGTCCATGACAGGAAGTACCACAAATGTCCTCTTTAATATTTGCAGAAATACAACATTATTCCTCCCCCCAAACCTGTTCTTCTTCTAGTGTTCTCTCTGCCAGTGAGTAGCAGTACACATAGTCCTTTGGGTCTGCATGCCAAAAATGTACCTCTCATTCTAATCTATCACAGGGTCCTTCTGATTTAAGCTCTCTCTCAAATTTAGCTGCATCTCAACGTTTCCGTGACCACTATGCCAAGCTGATAATATATTTTCTCTGGTACTAGAATAGTCTCTCAAGTGGCCTCCCCACTTCCATTTTTGCTCCCAGCTCTTCTCCACATTTAGTCGGGATTATCCTTTCAAAACACAAATCTGACCATATAACCCCAGCCTGATTAAAATCTAACAATGGACTATCAGTGCTGTTAGAATAAAACAAAAATGATTGACATGGTCTATCCTACCTGTGGTAAGCAGAATAATGGTCTCCCAAAGATGCTCACATCCTAATCCCAGGAACCTAGGACTATGTGTGGTTACATGGCAAGATGGAATTAAGGTTGCAGATGGAATTAATATTGTTAATTAGCTGATGTTAAAATAAGAACATTAGCCTGGGTGACTCATGACCCAATGTTATCATAAGGTCCTTAAAAGTAGAAGAGGGAAGCAGAAGAGTGAGAGAAGGAGGTAAGAGGACAACAGCAAGGTTGTCAGAGTGATGTGATATAATGAAGATTCAGTCTACCTGTAGGGCCACAAGCCAAGGAACGTGGGCAGACTCTAGAAACTGAAAAAGCAGGAAAACAGATTCTCCCCTAGAGCCTCCAGAAAAGAATGCAGCCCTTGTTTCTTGAGGTGAGATTGAATGGCTATAAACTTCCCTCTTAGAATTGCTTTTGCTGTGTCCCATAGGTTTTGGGTCATTGTGTTTTTGTTGTCATTTGTTTCTATGTATTTTTAAAATTTCTTCTTTGATTTCTTCAGTGATCTCTTGGTTATTTAGTAGTACACTGTTTAGCCTCCATGTATTTGTGGTTTTTACAGTATTTTTTCTGAATTGATTTCCAATCTCATAGCATAGTGGTCAGAAAAGATGCTTGATAATGATTTCAATTTTCTTAAGCTTTCCGAGGCTTGATTTTGTGACCCAAGATGTAATCTATCCTGGAGAATATTCCGTGTGCACTGTTGGTGGGAATGTAAATTGACACAACCACTATGGAGAACAGCATGGAGGTTCCTTAAAAGACTAAAAATAGAACTACCATACGAACCAGCAATCCCACTACTGGGCATATACCCTGAGAAAACCATAATTCAAGAAGAGTCATGTACCACAATGTTCATTGCAGCTCTATTTACAATAGCCAGGACATGGAAGCAACCTAAGTGTCCATCAATAGATGAATGGATAAAGAAGATGTGGCACATATATACAATGAAATATTACTCAGCCATAAAAAGAAATGAAATTGAGTTATTTGTAGTGAGGTGGATGGACCTAGAGTCTGTCATACAGAGTGAAGTAAGTCAGAAAGAGAAAAAAAAGTACCGTATGCTAACACATATATATGGAATCTGACAAAAATGCTACTGATGAACCTAGTGAAAGGGCAGGAATAAAGATGCCGACATAAAGAATGGACTTGAGGACATGGGGGTGGTGGGGAGGGGAAGCTGGGGCAACGTGAGAGTGGCACGGACATATATACACTACCAAATGTAAAATAGATAGCTAGTGGGAAGCAGCCGCATAGCACAGAGGGATCAGCTTGGTGCTTTGCTATGACCTAGAGGGGAGGGATAGGGAGGATGGGAGGGAGGCTCAAGAGGGAGGGGATATGGGGACATATGTATACATATGGCTGATTCATTTTGTTGTACAACAGAAATTAACACAGCATTGTGAAGCAATTATACTCCAATAAAGATGTATGAAAAAAATAAACAAACAAACAAAGAATGCAGCCCTGTCGATACCTTGATTTTAGCTCACTTTGGGCTTCTAACCTCCAGAACTGAAATTTACAGAAAGAAATTTGTATTGTTTAAGCAAGTAAGTTTGTGGTAATTTAGGATAGCATTAATAGGAAACTAACATGCCACCTAACACTTCTGGTCTAGGCCCTCTCCTTCCTCAGAGGCGCCACGCTCTCCGCTGCCACAGGGCCTGCGAGCATTTGTTACACCTGTCTGTGTAATCCTTGGATTAATAATACCATTGCCTCTAACTGATGGTAAACTCAGTTTACCACAGTAGAGATAGTATCTCCAATTTGTTCACCATCCTGTCCCAAGCTTTCACCCCAGAGCTTGACAGAAAGTAGGTTAAATAAATATTTGTTGAATGAATGCATCCAGCATATATGTACTGTATCGAATCTTCGATTACAGCCCTCTAGTGGACTTTTGCTCCAGTATTTCCCTTCTCTGATACATCTGCTATACCAACCCTGCACAGAGTCTGCTAATCTACCAAGCACATAACCCCTTAGTTTAGGAGTTCACCACGTCTCAGTACCTGTTCATGGATCAAGGTCACGTAGAGAGATGGACATAAGTGGAGCACACCGCAATCCCTCCTTTTGCTACTTCTTTGCTGAGGTAAGTGGATTTAGACGACTTAGTTAACCTCTCTGGGCTTCAGGTTCTTCACTCTTAGGTCACAATAATCTCGTGGAGGTTGAGGATCTGGACAAGGAATACATGACTCGACAGTATCCAATCCTTACATTATAGGCTCTCTGTTTTCTATCCCTACCCTCCCCTCACCTTCACCTCATTTATAAACTCTATAAGGTCAAGGGCTGTGTTTGCTTTTGTGCCTCCCACTGTGTCCTACACAGTGTCCACTGCAGACATTCAGAAAATATTTTCTAAATGCATGAAGACAATCAATAAATATATGCTAAACAACTGAAGAAAATATTCTGAGTAGACACATTTTTATCAGGTCAGTCTCTGTACTGTGTAATATTCTTATCTTCCTTATTGTGGGCTGAGTGGTGGCCGGCTGCTGAAAGATATCAAGACCTATTCCCTGGAACTTGTGAATGTTACCTTATATGGAAACATTTTTTGCAGATGTGATTAAGTCAAGGATTTTGCAATGAGGAGATTATACTGGATTACCCAGACGTAACTGAGTGAAACATCTTGAGATGAGGAAATTATCCTGGATTATCCAGGTGGGCCCTAAATATCATCACCAATGTCCTTATAAAAGAAAGGAGATGAGACGCACAGAAGAAGAGGAGACAATGTAACAATATAGATAGAAATTAGAGGGATGCAGCCACAAATCAAAACATGCCAGCAGCCATCAGAAGCTGGAAGAAGCAAGGAACAGATTCTCTATCAGAGCTCCCAGAGGGAATGAGGCCCTGCTGACATCTTGATTTTGAATCAGTAAAACTGATTTCAGATTTCTGGCCTCCAAAACTAAGAAAGAATAAATTTCTGTTACTTTAAGCCAACAGCTTTATAGTAATTTGTTACAGCATCCACAGGGACTAATATACTCTCCTCTGGACTTCTGATCATATCCTTTCTGAAATGCCTTTCTTCCTTCTCATGTGTCAACAATATTCAGTAAATAAACAACAATGAAGAGCCAAATCATACATTCCTTCAAGTGTTCTTTCTTCCATGAAGTATTCTCTGAATACTTCCAGCCATGTAAATCTACCTCATCTGTGTATAGAGACAATAATTTCTATAGAATTTTATAATCTGGGGCTTATGTATACCCATTGGTATATTTTTCTAATTATCCCATAGAAGCAGTTCAGTGTTTAATTTTTTCTGGTGTCCCTCAGATTGTGCACAAAGCTTTATTTAGGGACACAAAGGGCCTGGAGTGCTTTCCTCCCAGGTGCCCACAGGGCTTCATGTCTCTCTTCTCCTCAGATGTTTGCTCCTCTGTCATCTTCTTATCAGGGAGGCCAGACTGAGGGAGGAGATGGATGGGCCCCAGGCTGAGCAGCTGGAATCTGTCCCCTGTGGACAGACACTCCACGATAAAGATAATGGCAGGAGCGAGGAGGAGGTGAGTCCTGCTTGGATAAAAGATAGAGAGACCACATATTTCTCATTCTTGAGGTCAAGGAGACCTCCCCGACTACACATGCGCAGAAAGGCTCCTTGTCAAAAACGGAGGAGGGGGCTTCCCTGGTGGCGCAGTGGTTGAGAGTCCGCCTGCCGATGCAGGGTACACGGGTTCGTGACCCGGCCCGGGAAGATCCCACATGCCGCGGAGCGGCTGGGCCCATGAGCCATGGCCAATGAGCCTGTGCGTCCGGAGCCTGTGCTCCGCAACGGGAGAGGCCACAACAGTGAGAGGCCCGCGTACCGCAAAAAAAAAGAAAAAAAACCGAGGAGGCACCACCCCAAAATAGGTGGTGTCAACCTTCCCATAGGCCTCTGCGCTGGAATCCATTTTGTCCAAAGATGCGTACATGTGCTGGAGAGAGTCCTAGAACAGGTCAGGTGTGGGAAAAGAAATGAAATAATTGGCCAAAGGTAAACGAAGATCCGGAAGAACTGCCCTATATAAGTGATGTGAATCACCTCTCTGGGGCACTTCTCCTCACTAGGGGGGACGCCCACACCCTTTCTCTCCAGGTGTGCATCTCTGCCTTGCTTCTGTCTTAACTAAACAAACTGTTTCTCTGTGTGCTCTCCCACTTGTTGTGCTGTTTTTCTAATAATAAACTTTGTACCTGTTTTTACAATTTTAGCCTCCTTGAGAAATTCATTTTTCAGTGGGAGCAAGAGCCAGGGAAACTTTGCCTCCAGCCTCTAGGCCCCGGTGGACCAGCAGCTAGGATTTCTGGTTTTCACCCAGGCTGTGCAGCTCCAGTTTCGGGGCAGGGAACTAAGATCTCACTTTAAGCCACTGCTCACTGCTGTCTCCTCAAGATCAAGACCTGACCATCCAATCTAAAACTAATATCTCTTCCATATCTTTCTACCTCCTTACCCTACTTTATTTTTCTCTATAACACTTTTCATACCACCTGATATAATTCTTGTTTATGATGTCTCTTCCCCTTCCACAATAAGACAGTGAGCCCCAAAAGGGTAGGGACAGTGCTTAGCACATAGTAGGAACTCAATAAATATTTACTGAATGAATGGCTGCATGTAAGGAAATGCCAAATATTAATACTTTTATTAGCTTTATGAGGCTAAGTAGTCTGAACATAGGTGACTGAAATGATAGCTCCTGGTATTTGAAAATCTATCTCTGAATTCAACCAAGGCCCAGTATTTCAACTCTAGGAGTCCCTTTATTCAGTTTCTTCTAAAGTCAATAACCCATTACAAAACCACCTAGAGATTAAAAAAAAAAATACAGTCCTTTTCTCTTCTTTTCATTCCATTATAGGAAGCTCTGAAAGGTGACATGAGAAGAAAAAAACATGGAATGCAGGCCCCCAACTCTGTATTGCATGGACGCTTGGTTAGAATCTATGTACAATGTCCAGCAATCACAAGTTGACCATTTGTCAATGGAGTGTGCTATGTTAAAAGGTGGTATTGAACAAAAGAACTAACCTATATTAAAATCATACTTGTTTATCTACTTCTGCAAATGAGAGTTAAACTTATCTTACCTTCAAATAACCAAAACGTTTCTGATTATGAAGTTAAGTGTACAAAATTAAGTCACATAGTACTCATTCTGGCAGATAGATACAAGATATGGTTCAGAAGCTGAGTTCAGACAAAACAGTTTTATGCAAAGGCTACCAAACATATGGGATAAGTTACCAAGAGAACTGCTGAAGCAAAAAACACCAGTGTGTTCACTGAGAGAAAGAAGGGTAGTTACATATGATTCAAATGAAGACTGTGGGAGAAGAGTAAAATACAAGTTTCCTGGAGAACTGGAACTCTCCCCAGCACATGTGTGCCTGAGGTAAACTCACTGTCTCCATTATAACTGAAAGACAATGACGGATTCTGTGCCCTTCTTAAATATATTTATGGTTGACATTTGTTAGATCGCTTATAATGAAAATCTGTGGACCACCCAAATCTTTTTATTCTAATACAATTGGTCTAAAATTAACATATTACTGGAAATAATACTCTTTGTATGTCTTAGAAACAGCTGATTACCATCTTTCAATAATAACTGGTCTTTACCTTGTGGGGTGAAAAAGAGGAGTTAAGAAGGTAAAATGCGAACTTCCCGCTCCTTTGCGTAGAATCATAACCTTACTTGGAGCCATGGCCTGTTCTGATGGAGAGTTGTGTTCTTAGACTGGAGCTGGTAAGAAGAGCTGACAGTAATTATCACATGCTGCCAGAACCAAGGAATAAACAACAAAGTTTAACTCAATCTCTCTGACTACAAAGGCAAATAACACATAATCAAATTCTTTCTTATAGAAATTGACTTTTCCATGGACCAAGACCAACAAAAGCATTCACTGCATGAAATTTATAAAAACCTCAATAACAAAAGCATTGCTTCTAACCACTGTCCTTTGGAATATGGAACCATCTTTGTTGTTCTACTCCGAAAGGGTATTTACAGTAACACATTCTCATTTCAAAAGTGATAGATCTGTGATTAGTCAGTTCGACTGGTGAGATCATAGTGCAAATAAGTCTAATTCAGGTGTATAGGAGATACCCTCATCTTTCTTTTCTAGATTACAAAGTATGTCATTCATGATAGGTGGGATCAAACTAGAGATGGAGGATAAACTTCTTTTTAATCCACCATGATTATTGCTAAAAAAACAAATTTCAGGACCTATTAGTAAAGGGTAAAGCCTACTACAATGACATATGGAAGGACAGTATATTCATATTATTTTTTTACTGTCTCATCTACTAATTCCTCAAGTTACTATAAAGGGGCTTTCACCTCTTTTTAAAGCCACTACCAATTCTCTGCCGATGTTGAGTCCGACGGACATTTTAGATGACTTACCTAACTTGACCTATATGTTGCACTGAACACTATGGACAATTTCCTCAAATTTTTTTTTCCACAACATTCTCTCCCTTTATGTCCTGAATCCTCACTTCTCTGTATGCTTTCCTGGATCTCCTGCTTCTTTTACCATTCCTTTAAATGTTGATGCCCTCCAGGGTTCCATCTAGAGCCTTCCTCTTTTCTCACTCTTGACTTGGCCTCTGGACAATCACAAATATGAAATGTGGCTTTGACAACTGCCCATACGTAAACAGCTCACAAACTGGCCCTCTCAAAAGACCTATCCCTTTTTCTGAGCTTAAGTTCCAAATTCCAATAGTCTATTAGCCGACCTGATATTTAAGGGCGCCTCAAAGCCAGCATCTAAGTCTGAACTTGTTACCTACCACTGTCCTCCTAAACTCTAAGAGCATGTGTGAAATACCAGGAGAAAACACCCAGTTTTGTCACTGCCTACTTAAACTTATTTATATTAACTTACTTACATTCTTTGAGAATTGATTCCTAGCTACTGTGAAGGGCTGTTATTATGAGAATTAAATTAAATTGGTAAACACAAATTTCTAAGTTTCATTCTATTTCCCTGTAGTCTCTATCTCAGTTGAAGGTACCTTGCCCACCCAGACAGCAAGGCAGAAACCTGAGACTCATTCTGGACATCTCTCTCTCTCCCAGCATCCATAACCAATTAGCAATAGACTCTGAACTGTCTACCATCTGTGTATCTCCAGCATTTGCCCCCTTCTATATAACTCTACACTCATTTTAGATTAAATCCTCATCATTCTCTATTGCAACTGTACACTCACATCCATGCTTCTAACTGAACCTTTATACTATTGCTCTAAACATAAAAAATACCATGGCTCCTTGTTTTACAAAAGCTAATTTTTTTATTCTTAGCATGGGGTCCAAGTGCCTTTTCCACTTGGCCTCCATATACCTTTACAGTTCTATCAAGTGTCGATTTTCCTAGTACCTTAAGCTTCAGTCACAAACTACTGAGGTGCTGTCATTACTTCACTGTTTCTCTAGCTTTGGGTTATGAGCCCATCCTTCCACCTTTTTCCTAGAGTCTGATACACTACCTGGTATAAAGTGTGCACAGAATAAATATCAACACTTGTTGAATTAAAATAGATTAAAATCAAGTTTTAAAACATTGATAGCTGTTGAAGAGTGCTTTCTGGGTTTAATGTGAATGACTGTTAAAAGGTTCAAAAAGGATATTTTTCCCTACTTAAGAGTATTTATCTCAACAGTGAAAGAGAGCTCTCTTGTAAATAATTAAAATAGCCATGTCAGAACAACTTAGCAATATAATTCAATTTAGTACTGCATGTGTGGGATGGGGAAGATACAAAGAAATAGGGAGATGGCCCTACCTTGAACTTAACCTGCAAACTGCTGGGATTCAAGTCTGCCCAGAGATATATGAGCAGTAAGTAGAGAAGGGCCTGCCAGGAACCACTTCACATGAAAGTTGGAAGAGTCTCCTGGAAAGACCTCATCCTAAGAAAAGAGAGAGTCAAACTTGGTACAGTAATAAAGCTTTAGCATTAATGGAAACAGTCATTCTTAATACAACATGGGGTGTATAATTAGGATTTATTGCTTTCGAACCTACGTTAACTGTGTAAGAATGCCGTTAGGTTCCCCAAGTTTCCCAGGCATCAGCAGCGGCGCCACTGGCCAGCACACAGCAGTCAGGCCCATCAGTAATGGAGGTCGGCAGGCACCACGGCAATCAGCAGGGATAGTCGGGAGGCCTCAGCAGTGTGGCGCACACCCGAGCTTAGGCAATGAGGTTTACTAGTGATGGGGATATATGAAAGGCACAGCAACGTGCAGCCAAAGGGGCGCTGGTATCCGACAGAGGCAGCAAAGCCTGGTAGGAGCAGTAGCATGTGGCAGAAATAAACACAATCCCAGCCAAGTGGGTGGAGTGCTTGGCTCATACCAAGTGTAGTAAGTTGAATGGTGATCTGCCCAAATGCATGTCCACTTGAAACCCCAGAATGTGACCTTATTTGGACATCAGGTTAATTAAGGATCTCAAGAAGAAATCATCCCGGGTCCTAAATCCAATGACTGATGTCTTTATAAGAGAAAGGAGAAGCAGATTTGGATGCAGAAACACATACACACAGGGAAGAAGGCTATGAGATGACAGAGGTGGAAATTGACGAGTGCTGCTATAAGCTATAAGTCAAGTAATGCCAAAGATTTCCAGTCGCCACCAGAAGCTGGAAGAGGCAAGAAAGGATTATTCCCTAGAGCGTTCAGAGGGAGCATGGCCCAGAAAATACCTTGATTTCTGACTTCTAGCCTCCAGGACTATGAGAGAATAGATTTCTGTCATTTTGAGCTACCCAGTTTGTGGTACTTTGTTACGGTAACTCTGGGAAATCAATAGAGCATGTGTTACCAATTAGACAAACACTTAGACTCCTCAAAATACTTGCAGCAACAGGAGAAAAGACTTTACTGTGAGGGTGAGGCCTGCAAAAGCAAGTAAGGACAAGAGCTAGTAAACCGGGGGTGTTACACTGTCGAGAGAAATGCAGTCCATTTTGTTTTATCTGCAGTATTTTTTTTAACCACCAATTGTTTCAGTTGTTTCAGAAAGAAGATACTGTCCTTCTCAGAGATCTCACTGACACACACAAAAAAAATGAGAAATCAAAGCTCAAATATCAAAGGAGCAATTAGTAATGACCACTACTAATATTAGTCTCTTTTGTTAATATTCAACTCAAGGAAACAACACAAAATAGTATTAATATAAAACCCTTCTTTCAAGGTAATCATTTAACCACTTTTTATTTCTGCAAAATTAAGTTCACTAGAAAATGAAAGGATGTGAGTCATGACAACTGGACTTTAGTTAATGTCTCATGAATTAATTAATTAGATAATAAAGATACAAAAAGAGGCACAGTAACATATATAGTTCACAGTGTTATTTTAATGAAATAGAACATTTTCAATAATACATTCTTAAATTACCAATTTGCATTTTCTGGAAAAATAATCCATTTTCACGGAACAAAACGTATCCTATTTCATTCAGTAAAAATGAGAGAGCAATAGTACAGTTTTGAGGAAAGACTACAAAGGGTGATAAATGAGACATATAATTCTACCTATGCGACATGGGCTGAATTATCAAAACACTCTGCGTCCTAGATTCCTCATCAGTTAAGTTAGAAAGCTAATGAGGTTACTTTTCACTCTAACAAGCCATCACTCTATGAACCATATATAAACATACACTATTTTACCCACTTCTCAACAAAAATGAAGTAGTTGAGATATACTATGGGTATATTTCTAAATGGTTTTCCTTTTGAAAATGATTTTCATATATGAAAATATAACCCCAATTCTTTTATTCAATAAACATTAGTTTATATTTTATAGAAATGCATTAAAGTATTGTAGCTTGCATAAAAAATGGCTGCTGTCATCAAAGAGTTAATATTCTAATAGGAAAAATTAAGCAAGAAATTAGCAGCACACAGTAAGTCTAAATAAGTTGGTAAAATCCAGCAATGGTGCTCTTTAGTATTAACCCAAATAAACTGCAAACCTATGTCCACATAAAAAGCTGCACAGGGATGTTAATAGCAGCTTTATTCATAATTGCCAAATTTTGAAAGTAACCAAGATGCCTGTCAGTAGGTGGATGGATAAATAAACTGTGCTACACCCAGACAATGGAATATTATTCAGTGCTAAAAAGAAATGATCAAGCCATGAAAAGACATGGAGGAACCTTAAATGTCTATTACAAAGTGAAAGAAGCCAATCTCAAAAGACTGCATACTGTATGATTCCAACTCTATGACATTCTGGAAAAGGCAAGACTATGACGACAGTTAAGATAATCAGTGATTGCCAAGGGTTCAGGAGAGAGAGGATGAACTGGGAGAGTACAGAGAATTTTTAGGGCAGTGAAAATACTCTTTATGACACTATAATGGTAGATACATTTCATTGTAAAATTTTCAAAACCCATAGAATGTATAGCACCAAGAGTGACCCCTAATGTAAACTATGGATCTTGGGTGACTATGATGTGTCAATGCAGGTTCATCAAATATAACAAGTGCACCACTCTGGTGGGGGATGCTGATAATGGGGGAGGCTGTGGGTGTGTGGAAGCAGGGGGTATAGGGGAACTCTACGTACTTTTCACTCACTTCAGCTATGAACCTAAAACTGCTCTAAAAAATAAAGTCTACTTTTTAAAAAGCAAAAATTAGTGGGAGGACTTGGAGGACAATACATTCCAAGCAAACATAAAAATATAAACAAAGGGGCTTCCCTGGTGGCGCAGTGGTTGAGAGTCTGCCTGCTGATGCAGGGGACACGGGTTCGTGCCCCGGTCCGCGAAGATCCCACATGTTGTGGAGCGGCTGGGCCCGTGAGCCATGGCCACTGAGCCTGCGCGTCCGGAGCCTGTGCTCCGCAACGGGAGAGGCCACAACAGTGAGAGGCCCGTGTACCAAATAAATAAATAAATAAATAAATAAATAAATAAATAAATAAATATAAATAAATATATCAAAGGCATGGAGTGAGAAAAGCACAGTGGCTATTAAGGGTTCAGGTGACATTCAGATTGGTCAAAACACACAGTTCACCTACATCAGTAATAGAATTGATCTTTAATGAATTCTTTAACGAACTGATCTTTAGTGAATAATTGATCTTTAAGGAATACATCTTAAATGTAAAACACACATTCACTTCGGAAACATACATCTCTACATATATATTATATATATCATATATATGATATATGCGTATATATACACACATCATTCAAAACAGACGTGTAGTATTCCACTAAATATATTCATGAATGTAATCAACAAATATTACTGAGTTCCTACTGTGTTCAGGCACATTTTAGATATCAGAATTTATTCAGCATTCTCTACTTTGGCCAATTATGTTGATTTCATTTGTTTATTATCATAGCACTGAGATGAACATACATGTATATAAATTTTTCACAGGTTTTTTCACTTTTCTAAGAGCAATTTCTTAGAAGTAGGTCAAAGAGTACTTTCATTTATAAGTCTTAATATATATATATATATGAATGAAAATTCACTCTAGAGAGGCTGTATGAAATGTTCAAGAACATTTACATCACTACCTCTTACCAACACTATGTACCATCAGTTTAAAACAAAATCTGCCAAAAATTTCCACACAAGGAGATTTTATCTATCTCCTTCTATCTTTTCACTACATTTTGCTGTTTTGTTTTCTCTGCACGACTTATCCCATTTTCCAACCCCCTTCATTTGGAGGGCTTGCATTCTGTTGAGTACATCGAATAATCTAAGAATTATTTTTTTTTCCTGGAGATTGAACTACATCATTCTCAAAGTTGTGCTTTTTCTCTGAGTTTTTGGGTAATATTTTCTTTCCCTTGAACTACAGTATTTTAAAAATAGACTCTATATGGATTTCTTCTCCTTTACTGATCCTTAAATAGGGCAACAGCTGTCAAGACTCAATCACGCCGCCTTCAAGATCTACTGTTGCAGTGGTCCTCAACTGGGGGCAATTTTGCTCCCAAGGGACATTGGGCAATGTCTGAAACACTTTTTTTGATTGTTGAGACTGGGGAGAGTGGGTGCTACTGGCAGCTAGAGTAAAGGTCAGAAATGTGGCTAAGCAGCCTGTAATGCATAGCACAGGCTCCCCAAACAAAGAATTATAGAGTCCAAAATATCTATGGTGCTGAGGTTGAGCACCTTTCTGTTAAAAAACCAGTTTATATTCACTGCTTTGGATCTAATTCACAATATTTTGCAGGCATTCATTAACATCATGTAGTTTTGCCAAGGTGGATATTGCTTAATCTCACTGCTTGGTTCTCAGACCCTCTAAACTGGCAGGGTATATGGAAAATTATATTTCCCTATTTGCCAAATTTAATTAGCTCCAGTATGTTTCCAGCTTTACTATAGAGAATATAGGTCAAAATATGCATGTACCCGTCCACCCCGTATGTCCTGATGAATTTCTCGAAGTTACTGCTTCTCAATGGACACAGAAATACGGCTACCTAAAAAATCAGTGAGAGTGAGAGTTAGCTGGTTCATGGTTACTGCAGAAACTGGGTCTCTGAGTCATGAGAAAAGGTGGCGGTTAAGCAGAAGTGTCTCCCCACCTCTCTTCAGAGGGTCTTTAATTAAGGAAGTAAAGCCTGATTCAATTTTCCTCAATTCAGTTTTACCTGCCATGTGTCTATGGAGTTTAATTCTAGATTTCAGTATTAGGTTATCTGTTAGTCTTGGTTTTTAGTATTACTGATAGTTTCTGTCTTGGTAAATAGCTTGATAGATGTTTTGGTGGGGTGTTGGAATAGTCTTCATTAGAGGCGGCAGCTAATATGCAATTATGAATTAAAGCCTGAACTATGAATTTCAGTTATCAACAACAATATATGCACCAAACTAAACTAATATTACTAATCTTTCCTTGCTATTCTTTACTTACATTATTAAACTAACATCTATTTCAAACTTTTCCTAAAAGAGATCATAAGATGGGTACATAAAAATAAAAGTATGCTAAGGAAAATACCAATTAATAAAGGACGTCTATAAAAGAGTATCTATGTATCTGTAAACTTTAAAAAAAAAACAGAGTTGTAGACGTTCATCTGTTTACTCATTCTTTCACTCAGGTATTAAATATTAGTTTAAATATGAAATTGTATTAAACATTAATGGATCAAAGGAAAACGAACAACATACTACTTGCCTCTGGGACCTTATGAGTTTTGCAAGGAGAAAGGTTAAGATCTAATTTCAGCAAGCAGGAAACAATGATACAGTAAAATATAAGCTGGCTCACAGTAAAGTACAGATAGCATCAAGTGGGTTTCCAACACGGCTAAGAATTTCTACGAAAGGGTTTGAAAGTGCGTTTGGACCAATGGAGCCTAGACGAATCTAGACGATTTAAGAAAGTGTGAAATACTGACACGAAGCACATTAGCAGCAACAAATGAGAAGTAGGAAAACTTAACCATAATGTTCACATGAACTTGTGGAAGAAGGGGCCTGGCAAGCAGGTAAGATCCTGCATTTGTTTCCTGAAAATGTACAGAGGTAGGGAGACAGAAATGGGGTGGGTGAGGGAGGTGGATGGGCTCCAAAGGCAAATACGAAGGACGGTGGTTCAAACTGCACTCTCCAATTTCCCCTCCGCCCCACCCGCACCCCTGCAACTAACAGGTAGCACACAAAGACGGGGCAGGTGCTACATCTGTCTTCCGAGGCCACCCATAATCTTACTTGTCCTACTTGATACTAATCTGCTGGTGGAGGTAAAAAGAAAGAAAAAAAGCCTGAAGAGCATGTCTCTAGTTTCTGGTTTATGACAAAGGATGTGACATTTAGAGAGCATGAAAGAATTAAGTACCTAAAAAATAAAACTCAAAAGAAATAAAGATGCTGCTGCAGTGGAGAAAATGCGAGCCTGGTGGAAAGAATGGAGGGCAGATGAATGAAACAAAAAGATGAAGGGGAAGAAGCAGGACCTCTGAGCCTCTGCAACCTCAGGAAAAAATGATGCAAAGCTTCCCGAGATCTGGACTCCAGGCCGCTTGGATGGGGTGTACGTGGGTTAAACAGCTGATTTTAGGGCCTCATCTTGCAATTCCAAAATCAGAATCTTTGAGGAATGGGGCTCAAAAATCTATATTTTTACAAAGTCCCTCCAAATATTTATGCATATTAACTTTTGGGAACCACTGGAATGGAAGAAGAATCTAGTTCTTTCAATTTAAAAGCAATCTTCCAAATCTCATCTAACATTTTTTAAATTGTGAGATGTGACCCCTAAGTGGATCATTATATCAATTTACTGTGTTCGGTAAGTTTCTTTGTAATGACACAGAAGCATGGAAGAGTATTAAAAAAAAAAAATTACATCCTGGCATAAGGGAAGTATTGCTTCACAGAACTTTTGTTTCAGTCATAAACACATGTACAATGTATCTGTGTGTGTCCACTACACACGTGTACCAGGTAGTGACAAAAAGTGCATTTCTTATGGAAGGTCATGGTCAAAAAAATTGGAAAAGACATTATTTTATAGAGCAATAAGAGACATTCTTAGGCAATAGCGGGTCATTTCTTATGGAAGGTCATGGTCAAAAAAATTGGAAAAGACATTGTTTTACAGAGCAATAAGGGACATTCATAGGCAATAGAAGGTTTGAGGAATTTAGCACTTGACCTCAGGAAGAAGAGTTGGGTATTTGTGATTGGTGATTTTCTTCTATATAGGCCTGACATGACAAATTAGAAAGTATACTGTTTCCCTGTAGCAAATGTGAGATATGTGACCTGACAAGGCTTATCAAATCCACTGGCTGGTATTTATTATTTCTGATTCACTTGGCCATGAATAAAATAGTGAGAAAAAAAATGGAATATATGTATAGTGACTCCAAAGCCCAAGATAGGAAGCTGAAGGCCTTGGCAGACAGAGTTTTCATTTCTTCTTTTAGTTGAAGGTCAGGACATTTAAATAGAGAGGGGGATATGGGAAGTGAAAAAATAGCTATATAGCTGATATAGGACAAAATGAAGTTAGTTTTCTAAACTAAGGACATGAAGCCAAAATGGGCTTCTGGAAGGGAAAGAAATTTATCTCATCATTACTAGGAAGAAAAATTTGGTGGGATTTTTATCAGAATGCCAAAGAGGATTTTGACCTGAAACGTGGGTAAGTGGAAAAAAAGTTTCAAATAAGATACTATGTGAATCACTGTTCAGGGTGAGTGAAATAGTTTATAGGAGAAAGTAACCCATGGAAAGGTAAAGGACTATATAAATAGTCATGGACATCTACATATCATTATGGAGAGCACTGGTGCTGGTCACTGTGAACTTCAGAGGTGAACAGATGGAGATAAAAACTATGTCCTAAGTTTTATCAATGAGACTCACTTATTCAACAGATACTCAGTCTCGTCTCTTATTCAGAGAAGAAAGAAATGGCTTTACCCCCAACAAAGTTCTATTTTAGGAAAAGAGGCACCAAATATATAAAATTATATTAATAGAACATGATTGGTATCCAAAAAGATGCAGATAAATTACAGTGGGAGTTTAGAGAAAGAAGAAAAGACTTGGGAGGGAAATTAGGGAAAGCTTTCTGCGAGACATAGCTTATTTTGAAGTAAGTCTTGTAAGAGAAGTTAGACTCAAAAATCACGTCTGGAGTGGGATAATGGAATAGTAAGAATTATTTCAGAAACCGAATCTAATGAAGGGGTCAGGGAGTAGCAACATGTTCCATTATACTTATATACTTATTCGTATATACGTATATTGCCATAAACATGAGTACAAACACGTGAATAAAGGTAAGGAAGTACAGGGAACACCTTTTTTGTGAATAAAGGAAAGAGAAATAAATTGATATTTCTGGGGAGGATACTATATCCTTCCTTGTTAAACAGATAACATGGAAGATGCCATATCAGAACTTATTGTAAAGCCAGACCACAAAGCAAGATCCAGTAGGGAAGGAAGAACAAAAATACTAATACAATGTCTCACCTTGTCAGCAACTGTGTCTTACTTATCTCTGAATAAGTCTTGAAAGAATGAAAAAATAAATGGATGAAAGTTTCTAAAAAGAGAGCACTGGATATATTCTCGACTAGTTGGACTGGAGAGCACAGGACATAATCAGGAAACGGCATGAATTTTAATTTGGCTGGAATACTGGGAGCATGTAGAAGACCATAATGTTCACCCAGGGGACTGGTGAGAAATTAACATTTCAAAGTTAGATTTGCTCTGGTTAGATGACTTGAATCCAGGCATTACCACCTGGCTTTGTACATTTATTCATGGGAAGCCACTGAGGATACCTGAGAAAGAGGTGATGTGATCTAAAAGAATTCTAAGAAAATTAATTTGGTGATAGGTAATAGGTTGGATTTGGAGAGACTCTGGGCTAGACTGAAGGATGTGAAAATTGTCATGGTTGAAATTATGGGAGTAGATTAGGTGCCTTGAAAGAAGTCCAATGACAGCGCTCTAGAGACTTCTTCTCACCAGAAAACTTCCTGAAAGAATAGATAGTACGTGACGTTTCCACTTTCTTAACACCTATTTAACTCATGTACTTTGGCTTGAAACGGTCTCTCAAATATCAGTGGTGACCTAACTGCTAAATGTAATGTCCTTTCCTTTTCCTCAATCTTCATCTTTAACTTTAGTGAGGTATTTTATATGACCCTTTCTTTCTTAAAACATTTTCTTTACATTTTTTTACTCGAGGTTTACCTACTTCTCAGATCAATATTTTCATGTCTTTTTGGTCTCTTCTTCCTATTTCTCCCCACTGCTACATGTTGGTATTTTTCAAGGTCTTATTCTTGACCTTTTTTTCTCTTTGTAAGTCTTTTTTTTTCTTTCATCCATTCTGTGTGAACTGAATCTCCATACGCATGATCTAAATCACCCTCTATAAACTGCAACTGCTCTTCTAAACCACAGTTTTGCCATTTCAGCTTATGTTCTAATTGTCTTGAGGACGCAATTTGTATAAGTAATCATCTACCTGACACCAAAATTATTTTTTCCTCTAAATGTCACCACAGTTTTCATAGTCACGGTCTAAATAAATGTCACTTTCCTCTTTCTCCCTCTTAAATGAGTTAGTAATTCCTGTTGATTCTTTGCTCATATACACTCGCATCCTATCCCTTAACCTATTTGTATTGTTTCTACCTCAGTTTATGCTCTTATTATTTCATATTTCATATCTAGGCCTGATTGCCAAATAAAGGTAGGGGGTTTGGAGGTACATAAGATTATATTTTAGAACTGAGGAATAAAATATCATAACTTCCATATCACTACCCCTATATGTATAACCCTACCCTTATCTATCTATCTATCCATCTATCTACCTACCTACCTATTCTCTTCATATTGCCAGAGTGATCTTACTAAAATATAAATCTAGTAATGTCATATCCCTGTACACCCTTCAATTAGAGATTTACAATGATGTGCAAGATCCTTAGCTAACATGAAAGATTGGTCCTAATGTGGCTACTGTATCTACTTCTAGTCGAGTCACTCACCACATGCCGTTCGCTATAATATGTCCTTCTTAATTCTACTCTGTTCCTTCCTGCTCCTCCTCTTTGTCTGCCTGGCATCTTGCCAAGGGGCTCAGGGGTAAGTACATGACCCAGACCTGGCCATTCATAAAACAACATCCTCTTGGCCACAGTGACTGGCTCCCAGAACTACAGCTGACTGAGTTAAGGAGGAGTCTCCAGGGAACTTCTGTTATGACTTTTAGGAGAGAGGCGCCTTACCATTGGGATTGTACAGCTGGTAGAAAGGCAGATGGGGGATATCGGTGGTTATCATTGCCACCACTTGGCAGAAATGTGCCTGAGAAACACAAAAGAAAATGGAAAAGAGACAAAAGCAGATTCCTGACAACAGACCTTTGCTGGCCTTTTGGGTGACATGAGTCAATGGAAATCCTTTTCCTTTTGTTTAAGCCAGATTGAGTCTATCTTCCTTTCGCTGCAACTGAAAGTATCCTACTGATAAGACCTACTCAGGCAAGCCTTCACTGACCTAATCTGTTTTACTCATCCTTCTCTGCGGCACATTGCTGTTTCTCCTCTCCAAATACCATGAATTTAGTCACACTCAGATGAAAACCAGAGCCTTCCAAAACCTAAGGAGAAATTTTACATCTTTGGCAAAATCCAAAGTTAGTTTTCTATAATAAAGTTCTCCATTGAGATTTAATGAATAAGGGAGTCCAGGGTGGGGGAAGGGGGGCTGAGGTCAATATAAATGTGAAGGATTCTCAAGTATTTCTTGAAAAATCCAAGTTTATAAAAGAAAACACAGTCAGGACAACAGCTCCCCTGCTTTCAACCATCTTCTTCCTATAGTTTGAGTTACAGGTTGCATTTACTCAACCTTGTTGAAAGCAAGGGCATGCAGCCAAGGGTGGCATCCTAGAGCACTGCGTGAAAACAAATAGGACTGGAAAGAGGGGACTCCTTTTTCTTTTTTCCAGCTAGAAAGTTCTTAGCCTTCTTAATCATGGAATTAGTCAGACACTAAATGTGACAAGTTCTAAGATGCCTCTGGAGAAAATTAAATTAAGTTCTATTCCACTTAAATCTAATGAGAAAATTGTGAATAAGCATACTTAAAACAAAATCAAAAGAACACCAAATCCAAATTTAACTTTTGGTAATGAAGAAAGAGACCAGAATTAATATTTACAGCATGTTACTAAACTCCCCTCCTCTGGTCATCCCCTAATATCCATGTTCCCATTTTTTACTGGCCCTGAATCCACCTGAATTCACTCATACAGACCTTTCCTGTTTTGAGCTGTCCTGGCCTAACCCTAATGTGGTGTAAATAGCACTAAGCCACCCAGCCAGGTTTGACTAGTGGGAAATCCATTCATTTTCTAAGAATAAATTGAACATTTTTTGTTTTTTAATGGTGGCATCTCATTTTTCTCAAAAGGCAGAAGTCTATTTTGGTCTTATATTTGGTGGCCATTAAATGGAGATTAAGATTCTTTCAGAGAAATGACACAAAGAAGTAGTTGCACTTCATGTGTAATTTATACATGTAATTCCCATTCATACTAGAGAACAAACATGTAAAAAGCTTGATGGAAGAAAGGGAGGGGAAAAGGGAAGTTTGAAAGAAACTCTTTTTACTAAGACAGCCAGAGGTCAGCTTTGAACAAGAACAAGAAATCTTTTGTAACCAAAAAAAAAAAAAAAAAACCAACAGGTGACATATACTGATGTTAAGCAAGACAATAAAATGTACCTTTAAAAATCCTTTTTGGAGGCAAGAACTCTTGAATAAACACGTTTCAGCTGAAAGTGCCACTGAACATCCTGTCTCCTGTTACTGTGTATACTTGAAGTTTTTAAAAGCTATCACCAAAGTAGGGTGCTTCACATTGATAACTTAGATCTTCCAAGAACATGGAGAAAAAAATTAAAAGTTAATTGGTTTTTAATTCACCTAGTACAAGTTTAAATAGGTAATTTTTCATTTTTGATCTGACGTTGCTTATGGGCATGGCAACTATAGAAGAATTATGGTAAGGGATATAGAAAGAGATAGAGGAAATTGGTTTTGAGTCTTCTTAGGTTTTGTGTAACATTCTTTTGTTGTTGTTGTTTGAAAGCTTTATTGCCCTATTCATATTTATGCTTGTCAGCAAATTTCCTTTGGCTACATTCAAAAGGCAGCTGTTCATCCACAGTCCCCAATGAATAAAGAATTTATCAAAGCCAATTCTTGGCCCAGTGACATGATCTGATTTCTAGAAGAGCTGCCAGCTTCCTCCTTTTAAGAGAGGAGTGTGTCACAGTGTGTCACTGGGACCCAGCAGCTGGCATATTTACTTATTTTTAAATTATCTATTACTATATTCCAACGACAATACTTCGAAAGTAGGATAATCATGTAGAGATTTGCAGGCTCAGAGCAACTAGTAATGCAATTTTTTAAACATCTCTATAGATACAGAATGTCTATAACATCTTAAAATAAGAATGATGAAGATTCCTCCCTAAAAGCTGAGAACAGGTATAACAGATCTGGTACCCTTGTGAGTAGAACAGGTATCCTTGTGAGTAGAACAGGTATGGTTGATCAAGCAACTGACAAAACCCGGCTCATGCAGTATATCAAGAGCTATTTTTATATTGGAACACCATGGGCAAAATGATATTAACTATAAAGATTTTCTGCCACCATAGATGAAGATCCAGTTCCCAAAGTAATGCTTAAAGCTACATAATGAGACTGCTGACAGAGGTCAGGGAGTAACCAGACTGTACAACAAAGCTTGTTTCCGTGTTAACTGACCCACCTGAACATAAAGTGTAAATATGGCCTGTGAATACTTGAGGAAATGAATTTAGAGCCATTTTTAGAAAGACAGAGTACTTTGACAAGTGTTAAAATGACTTCACAGGACAAAGCTATTGAAGACCTTTGTTCCCTTCAAGGAAATGGCAGATCTTTTAAATGAAAATAAGCTTTGCTAATTAAAACAAAAGTCATAAAGTACAAATAGGTCACAGTTTCATTGGAAAAGATGCTCTAGAGAGAAAAGTGGCAAGATTTGGTAATAATTTTGTCCCACCACAGGAAAGGAGTCAAAAAAAATATATAGGTTCCAAAATGCCCCTCTCTGCATCAAAATAATTTATCTTAACATTACTTTGCAATTAATTATTATTACCTGCTTAAGGGCCTGTCTTTTCCACTGGACTGTATGCTTCCTGAGGGCATGGGGCTCGACACATACCAAGTGCACCACAAATATTTGTTAAATGAAGGAGGATATGCATGCACTGGTATGCAAGTAGAAAATCCCAGCCGTACTGCCATCATTTATGGCTTTCCTTCATGTAACAAGCCTGAGTGATGTCTATAATTCCCCAGTTTACTCAGTTGAGAGCTCTGCCACTTGAAACATTTGAAATTCTACTAAATATAATGAAAAACACTTGCTGATCTAAATAATTATGGTACTACCACTGAAACATGATGATAATATTTATATTTTAACTAATAGAACAGGTCAATACCAGTCTGTTACAATGGAAATTAGTGAATCAGGTATGTATTTCATTAGCAGCATCTGGTTTTTAAAAATTCATGTAAAACTATTCTAAATAATAATGACACCCATTTTCCAAGTCAGATGTGCAATTACTTGACAAATCAGGAGTACTTATAACTCTTTAATTATGATGATGGATTTTGACTACCCATGTCCCTTATCAGGTGGTTTGAGAGGCCTTTTACTGAAGTACAAAGCTAAACTTTCCCGGAATCCAGGCCCTTTTGACTGCAATGTTCCCAGAGCCATACAGTGTATGCTAAAGGCTATGTTTATCAGAGATCACAAATTTGAGGTACATGACAAATACTTACAAATGGATGGGTAGGTCTTCTATGTACACTAAAGATACCATGAATTATCAAAACCGTAACATCTTCAATGTCTCAGTACTTTATTTTCCCCTCTTCTTTACCCATATACTCTAAATACCTCAAAGACAGAATAGAAAATGGCTTTGAGATATGAAGAAAGAGGTTTAAATAACAGGATGGGGCTCACAGCATTTCAAATACTTTGTCTATATTTTGTCATTGTAAAATTAAAAATCTTCAATGTGTACATATCACCTGAATTAACATGTCAACTCATCATATGTTAAAACATCATTTGCTTATTGTATTGTACCAATTAGTTCAGAGATACAAATGCGGTAACTGACACTCATAATAACTGTTAGTCTTGAGTAAGTTATGTACCGTTTTCTACATTAGACATACTTGCCAATTATACAGAACATAAAATTACTTCTTCTATCAGATTTTGTGATTGCGGAGATAAATCTAGAAGAGTCCATAACAAACATAAATTTAGCCTACATCAGACTTAGGTACAGACACATGCTAAATAGCAATTTAAAAGCATTAACAGATCACTGTCATGTTGACGAGAATGCTTCAACAACAACATTTACTAAATGTTTGTTATTTTTAGGTACTATGCTAAATACAGTTAATCTTCACAACAATCTTATGAGGTATATAGTATTATTTTTACTCACGATTTATGCATGAGAGGAAACCAAGGGTCAGAAATGTTATATAACACTGCCAAAGTCACATGAGAAGTAGTAAAGGAGAGCCTGACTTTTTAGCCATTTGGCTATTCTGTGTCTCTAGCACATTTTCCTTAAACGTATACCCTGAAACATATGGAGATGTTTTATCTAAATTAACCATTTTACCTGAAAAAAAGTTCTACCCCAAATCTTTAGTACTTCTTTGGTTGGAAAAAATAAAATCCATTTTCTTATCCACTGACTTCCTCATCTCTTTCTACAGAAAGTACATGCATCAAGATTCATATAAATGCACCCCGCAACCCTATACTGATAAGAGTAGCAGGACTTTTCTAAGCCACTTGCTTTCCCAGTAGTCTCTGGAATCCCTTTGTGTTAAGGTCTTAATTTGAGGGGGTTCATTTCTTTGGGCAGCCCACTAGGAAATGTGAGCCCAGGGATGTCTCTCAGGATAGTGTCACACTGCCACACAGCACCTGCCTGATACAACATGGTTGTTATTGTCGATGATCATTCTTTATCTTGCCACGACCTGTCTCATCACCTCTTGGACACTTCTTGTGAAAAAATTTTTTCAAAAGCACCGTTGAACATGGAGCAGAAGAGGAAAGACTGATGCTATTGGTTTGTCTGGTAGGGGAGCACTTATTATTTAATACTCTTTTTATAATACTGGTTCCATTTTGGGAATATGGAAAACTTAGTGCCATCATTATTCAGTTTCTTCAGAAACTGAAGAAAAAAATGGACTCAGGTAAAAATGAATTACCTGGGTCAAGCTGATGACAAATTCAGTATTGGGTAGTGGAGAAATTGTGTACCAAGTTATGAATTTTGCACAATAGATCTTAGAATGATGGTATTCACTTGAAATATGAAGTTATGGAGGGAGATTCACATCTCTAAAATATTTTGATGTGAAAATGACCAGGACTCCTATGAAAACCAGGATAGTGCTAACCACCAAGGTTCGATGGAGGCTTAATTGCTGAGTGAAACTTCATTTGCCTGAACTCAGACTTGGTCACCCAATGAAACAGAAATATGGGGTTAAAGAAATAGAACTAGTAAGTATTATAAAAAGAGTATTAAATAAAAACTGTTCCCCCACCAGACAAAGCAATAGCATCCAGTCTTTCCTCCTCCTCTGCTCCACTGCCAATAGTGCTATGGCTTTATTTCCTTCCATCTGGTTAAAACTAGAGCATACTGGTTTGTTGTGCTAATGTTTGTTATTGCTAGGATCACCCCTACATCTTACCACCACCATCAATATACTTCAAAGGTGCAAGAGGCCCTGGACAACCACAGAGGAAGTCGGAAATTGTTCTTTCTGCCTAATGGTCCAAGGTTATGAATCTATTTTAATTGGAGATATGCTTCTGCTTATGATAGGGGCTAAACTGAAGTCTCTCTCTTAAGAATAACAAGAAAAATAGTGCAAATTGTTTTCAAAGGGAATATCTATACAATTGAAAGACCAAACTGTTTGCAAGAATTTCAGATGTGCTTGTTAAGTACATACATGTAAACAGACTGTAAATACAGGCCAACATTATCCTTTAAAAAGATACTGTGAAATTATAATTCTTCTTTTCATTAAAGAAGGTATTTCCTGGTCAGTTTTACTTCAAATAACTATATGTATTAAGCAATATAAGTACATTTTTCCAGAATGTTTTTTCTTTTATAATTCAAAATTTTCACTAATGCTGCCTCTCAACTCCAACTAATGAGATTTAAAAAGGGATCAGAATAACCAATAAAATATGAATTCAAAGTAGTGTTGGGGAGGGTGGCTGAAATTGCTTAATGGACTAAAGGACATCAATTGCTTAATTATAGAGAATACACTGGGTTGAAACAACATCACTCAGCTTCTATCAAACTTCCATCAACAGAGAGAGAAGCTTTCCGGCTGTTTAGACAAATGCTTTTTCCAGACTTGGTAATACTACAAGATTTTTAGATATGATTAAGTTGATCTGAGCTGAACACATGAGAAACAGCAGTAACAACATTTCACACGACCCCAGCAACAGAGAATAACATGTGTTGAAACATTCAATAATTAATTAATGGAAATATACATCATTTGTGGGTACTAAAATATTTAGGAAAGGTAATCTAAATAGTTTATCTCATGAAAGGTGGCTGACTTACATGTTTTACAGTGGTAATTATTTCTGTTTAGAATATAAAATATTAAGCACACTTTCAAACATTAGATTTTAAAGTCTAAAATTAAATTTATACCTAAAACATAAATAATATTGCAGTCTCTAGAGATGGTTATTTTACTACATTTTCTAATTAATTACTGATGAAAAATTCTTTTAAAAACCACCTATCTTTAACAAATTATTATTCACTGTGACCTCAGTCATTGTAAGAATCAAAATGGATTATCAAAAATCAGAAAAGAAGAAGTAATGCTGTCACTGTTTGCAGATAACATGATACTATACAAAGAGAATCCTAAAGATGCTACCAGAAAACTACTAGAGCTAATCAATAAATTTGGTAAAATAGAAGGATACAAAATTAATGCACAGAAATCTCTTGAATTCCTATACACTAATGATGAAAAATCTTAAAGAGAAAATGAGGAAACACTCCCATTTAGCACTGCAACAAAAAGAATAAAATAACTAGGAATAAACCTACCTAAGCAGACAAAAGACCTGTATGCAGAAAACTATAAGACACTGATGAAAGAAATTAAAGATGATACAAACAGATGGAGAGATATACCATGTTCTTGGATTGGAAGAATCAACACTGTGAAAATGACTATACAACCCAAAGCAATCTACAGATTCAATGCAATCTCTATCAAACTACCAATGGCATTTTTCACAGAACTAGGACAAAAAATTTCACAATTTGTATGGAAACAAAAAAGACCCTGAATAGCCAAAGCAACCTTGAGAAAGAAAAACAGAGCTGGAGGAATCAGGCTCCCTGACTTCAGACTATACTACAAAGCTACAGTCATCAAGACAGTACGGTACTGGCACAAAAACAGAAATATAGATCAATGGAACAGGATAGAAAGCCCAGAGATAAACCCACGCACATATGGTCACCTTATCTTTGATAAAGGAGGCAAGAATATACAATGGAGAAAAGACAGCCTCTTCATTAAGTGGTGCTGGGAAAAGTGGACAGCTACATGTAAAAGAATGAAATTAAAACACTCCCTAACACCATATACAAAAATAAACTCAATATGGATTAAAGACCTAAATGTAAGACCAGACACTATACAACTCTTAGAGGAAAACATAGAAATAACACTCTGACATAAACCACAGCAAGATCTTTTTGGACCCACCTCCTGGAGTAATGAAAATAAAAACAAAAATAAAGAAATGGGCCCTAATGAAACTTAGAAGCTTTTGCACAGCAAAAGAAACCATAAACAAGACGAAAAGACAACCCTCAGAATGGGAGAAAATATTTGCAAATGAAGCAACTGACAAAGGATTAATCTCCAAAATTCACAAGCAGCCCATGCAGCTCAATATCCAAAAAACAAACAACCTAATCCAAAAATGGGCAGAAGACCTAAACAGACATTTCCCCAAAGAAGATATACAGATTGACAACAAACACACGAAAGGAGGCTCAACATCACTAATCGTTAGAGAAATGCAAATCAAAACTACAATGAGGTATCACCTCACACCAGTCAGAATGGCCATCATCAAAAAATCTAGAAACAATAAATGCTGGAGAGGGTGTGAAGAAAAGGGAACCCTCTTGCACTGTTGGTGGGAACGTAAATTGATACAGCCACTATGGAGAACACTATGGAGGTTCCTAAAAAAACTGAAAATAGAACTACCATACGACCCAGCAATCTCACTAGTGGACATATACCCTGAAAAAACAAACCATAATTCAAAAAGAGTCATGTACCACAATGTTCACTGTGGCTTTATTTACAATAGCCAGGACATGGAAGCAACCTAAGTGTCCATCCATAGATGAATGGATAAAGAAGATGTGGCACATATATACAATGGAATATTACTCGGCCAAAAAAAGAAACAAAATTGAGTTATTTGTAGTGAGGTGGATGGACCTAGAGTCTGTCATACAGAGTGAAGTAAGTCAGAAAAAGGAAAACGAATACCGTATGCTAACACATATATATGGAATCTAAAAACAAACAAAAAAATGGTTATAAAGAACCTAGGGGCAGGATGGGAATAAAGACGTAGACCTACTAGAGAATGGACTTGAGAACACAGGGAGGGGGAAGGATAAGCTGGGACAAAGTGAGAGAGTGGCATGGACTTACATACACTACCAAATGTAAAACCGATAGCTAGTGGGAAGCAGCCACATAGCACAGGGAGATCAGCTCCGTGCTTTGTGACCACCTAGAGGAGTGGGATAGGGAGGGTGGGAGGGAAGGAGATGCAAGACGGAAGAGATATGGGGATATATGTATATGTATAGCTGATTTACTTTGTTATAAAGCAGAAACTAACACACCATTGTAAAGAAATTATACTCCAATAAAGATGTTAAAAAAAAAAGAAAATGGAGATAATTCACAGGATAAGCATGAAGAAAACATGATAGGATATAAGCAATTCTGATCTTCCAAATGACCAGAATCACTGTTTAAATGATTACTCTGTTCTCTAAACTCTCCTCCTCCTCAAAGGAAAAAAAAAAAAAACACTTAACAGATACAGATGCCTTACATTAGAAAGATAGAAAAAGATACTTTTCTTAAAAAAAAGAAAAAAAAGGTGGGAGAATTGAATCAAGATGGCCGAGAAAATGGACCACTCTCTACTCCAGATCCCAGATCATAAAATGACAGTTACGAAATGAAGTAAAGAAAAAATAAATAAGACCAAATATTATCTAAAAGAGGACAGAAGAAAATCACCTTCGAGGTATGAGCAATTCCATGGCTTTCCCAACTTTAGAGTAAAACAATTATTTAAAAAATCAGGAGAGGATGACCACCAGGGTAGATAACTTTACAATGCCATTAAACTAATTCAATCAAGTCTGTTTATAATGAGCAGCAGAGGGGAGTGATATGTGTCCCCAGGATAAACCCCTAAGTAATCCTTTTTATAAATCACTATCGATCTCAAGAAAGAAAAACAAAAAAGCTGGAAGCATTTTTTTTGAAGTTTATTTTACTTTTTATTCAGCAGGTTCTTATTAGTTATTATAATTAGCAAGCTTTTACTTTCATGTCTCAAGATCATATATCAGCTTCTTCTCCCACTAAGTTCACCATAAAATGGTGTGCTTTTTTTTTTAAGTTTTGAATTTTATTTTATTTTTTTATACAGCAGGTTCTTATTAGTCATCAATTTTATACACGAGTGTATACATGTCAATCCCAATCTCCCAATTCATCACACACACACAGCCCGCCGCTTTCCCCCCTTGGTGTCCATATGTTTGTTCTCTACATCTGTGTCTCAATTTCTGCCCTGCAAACTAGTTCATCTGTACCATTTTTCTAGGTTCCACATATATGCGTTAATATATGATATTTGTTTTTCTCTTTCTGAATTACTTCACTCTGTATGACAGTTTATAGATGCACCCACGTCTCTACAAATGATCCAATTTCGTTTCTTTTTATGGCTGAGTAATATTCCATTGTATATATGTACCACATCTTCTTTACCCATTCATCTGTCGATGGGCATTTAGGTTGCTTCCATGACCTGGCTATTGTAAATAGTCTTGTAATGAACATTGGGGTGCATGTGTCTTTTTGAGTTTTGGTTTTCTCTGGGTATATGCCCAGTAGTGGGATTGCTGGGTCATATGGCAATTCTATTTTTAGTTTTTTAAGGAACCTCCATACTGTTCTCCGTAGTGGCTGTATCAATTTACATTCCCACCAACAGTGCAAGAGGGTTCTCTTTCCTCCACAGCCTCTCCAGCATTTATTGTTTGTAGATTTTTTGATGATGGCCATTCTGACTGGTGTAAAGTGATACCTCATTGTAGTTTTGATTTGCATTTCTCTAATGATTAGTGATGTTGAGCATCCTTTCATGTGTTTGTTGGCTATCTGTATATCTTCTTTGGGGAAATGTCTATTTAGGTCTTCTGCCCATTTTTGGATTGGGTTGTTTGTTTTTTTGATATTGAGCTGCATGGGCTGCTTGTGAATTTTGGAGATTAATCCTTTGTCAGTTGCTTCATTTGCAAATATTTTCTCCCATTCTGAGGGTTGTCTTTTCATCTTGTTTATGAAATTATGCTCCCTAATTTCAAACTGTATTACAAAACTACAGTAATTAAAACAGCAGGCATTGGCATAAAAATAGACACAAAGATCAATGGAACAGAATAGAGACCCCATAAATAAAACCACACATATGGTCAAATAATTTATGACAAAGGAGTCAAGAATATACAATGGGGGAAGGATAGTCTCTTCAATAAATGGTTTGGGGAAAACTGGACCACCACATGCAAAACAAAACAAAACAAACAACCAAAAAACACTTGTCCATTATCTTACATAATACACAGAAAGTAACTCAAAATGGATTAAGACGTAAATATAATACCTGAAGCCATAAAACTCCGACAAGAAAACAGACAGAAAGCTCCTTGACATAGGTCTTAGTGATGATTCCTTTGAATATGACACTAAAAGCAAAAGCAACAATAAACAAGTGGAATGATATCAAACTAAAAAGCTTCTGCACAGTAAAGGAAATCATCAACAAAATGCAAAGGCAACCTACTGAATGGGAGAAAATACTTGCAAATCATATATCTCATATGAGGCTAATATCCAAAATATATAAAGAACTCATATAACTGACTATCAGAAAAACAATCTAATTTAAAAATGGGCAGAAAATCTAAACATTTTTCCAAAGAAGACAAACAGTGTGTACATGTCAATCCCAAACTCCCAATCTATCCCTCCCCTCACTCTTCCCCCGGTAACCATAAGCTCATTCTCTAAGTCAATGAGTCTGTTTCTGTTTTGTAAATAAGTTCATTTGTATCATTTTTTTCAGATTCTGCATATAAGCAATATCACATGATATTTGTCTTTCTCTGTCTGTCTTACTTCACTTAGTATGATAATCTCCAGGTCCATCCATGTTGCTGCAAATGGCATTATTTCATTCTTTTTAATGGCTGAGTAATATTCCATTGTATATATGTACCACTTCTTCTTTATCCATTCATCTGTACACACTGTTATATTTAAAATAGATAACCAACAAGGACCTACTGTATAGCACAGGGAACTCAGCTCAATATTCTGTAATAACATAAATGGGAAAAGAAATTGAATAAGAATAGATCTATGTATATATATAACTGGATCACTTTGCTGTACACCTGTAACTAATACAACACTGTTAATCAACTATACCCCAATATAAGATAAAAATTTTTTAACAAAAGACATACAGATAGGCAATAGGTACATGAAAAGATGCTAAACATCAGTAATCATCATGGAAGTGCAGATCAAAACCACAATGAGATAACAACTCATACCTGTTAGACTGGCTATTATCAAAAAGACTAGAAACAACAGTGTTGGCAAGGATGTGGGGAAAACGGAACACTTGTGCATTGTTGGTGGGAATGCAAATTGGTGCAGCCACTGCGGAAAACAGGAAAATTGTGACTGTTAAAAGCTTCCGCATGCCTATCCAAGATTTTATTTGAGATTTTAACATACTCTATCATAAATGAATTAAGAAAAAACCAGAAAAGATTCTAACAACAAAACTAATAAGCTAAATCATTAGATATATACAAAATTCTTACACTACAAACAGAAATGATATACACATATATATATTTTAAATATACATGAAATACAAAAGTATGACAGGCATTGAGATATAAAGGAAGTTTCAATAAATTTCAAGGGACAAATATTAAAAACACCAGTTATCTGATAATACTGCAATTAAATTTAAAATTGGCATTGGAAATGTAGTGAAACAAAAACAAAAATTTGAGGGATTGAAAAATCAAGTTGTACTCCTATATAATTCATAATGGAAATTATAAAATATTTATAAATGAACAGCAATGAAAGCACCACATATCAAAACTCAGGGAATACAACTAAACATAAATAAATGTATTACTTTAATGCATTAATTTAAAATATTGGAAATAAGTTAGTTTAAATATTCTCCTTAAGAAACTAGAAAAAGAAAAAACAATAAATATTGAGAGAGTAAAAGGAGTGAAATAATAAATATAAGGGCAGAAATTAATGATACAGATAATGAAAAAAGATTAGAGGGACAAGAATACCAAAATTTCTCTCAGAAAGGGAAAAATGCTAATCAACTGGTCAGAAATTGATAATGGTAAAAAAGAAAAATAAAAAAAATTGTTAGAAAAAAAGTACGTGCCAGTTAGAAATATAGTTGAGTTTCTTAAACTATTAAAAGAGTACTATAACGAACTTTATGATAATTGGCTTAAAAATGAAATAGAAAGCCTCAATAAATGCATAATCATTGAAGGCAGTAAGTGAGTAATCAAAGGTTACTGAAGTAACTCTAAAAATGAATGATGGTATAACTGCAGTTAAAATGAAGTAAAACTACAGTATAGGACTTCCCTGGTGGCACAGTGGTTAAGAATCCATGGGATTCTTAACATGGGATCGAGCCCTGATCCGGGAAGATCCCACATGCCGCGGAGCAACTAAGCCCGTGCACCACAACTACTGAGGCTGTGCTCTAGAGCCCGCGAGCCATAACTACTGAGCCCGCCTGCCACAACTACTGAAGCCTGCACACCTAGAGCCTGTGCTCCGCAAAAAGAGAAGCTACCACAATGAGAAGCCTGCACACCGCAACGAAGAGTAGCCCCCGCTTGCCGCAACTAGAGAAAGCCCGCACACAGCAACAGAGACCCAATGCAGCCAAAAATAAATTAATTAATTTTAAAAAAACCCTACAGTATATGGTCAACAGAGTAAAAATTAAAAATTTGATTATTATGTGGAAAAGTAATCTATATAAAGCTTAAAAATCTATAATCAATAGTATATATATTTTGTTGATAGACAATATGTAGTAATAAAAGGACATAATATGTTTAGGAATGATAAATACCAAGTTCAAATAGTGGTTATCTCTAGGTTCTCTCTTCTCAGAAAGAACAGTGGATTTGGGAAGGCGTAGTAATTAGTTATAGAGGCATCAACTAACTTCTTTAAACGTCACAGTAGAGTAAATCAGTAAAACCCAAAGCTGTTTTTTTTTTTAAGACTAAAAAATGAAAAATTATTTGTCAAGTCTGATTAAGGAAAAAAAATAAAGCAGAAAATTTTAACAACATTGAAAGATAGGAGGCCTAAGTATCTGTGAAAGTCTCATACCTTCTGGTATGAGCTGAACTGTGTTCCCCCCCAAATTCATTATGATGAAGTTAACCCCCAGTACCTCAGAACGTAAGTGAATTTGGAGATAGGTCCTTTAAAGAGGTGGTTAAGGTAGGTAATTCCCTGGTGGTCAAGGGGTTAGTACTGCCAAGGGCCCAGGCTGACCCCTAGTTGAGGAACTAAAATCCCACAAGCCACGTGGCTTGACCAAAATAAATAAATAAAAGAGGTGGTTAAGGTAAAAAGAGGTCACTAGGGTGGGTCCTAATCCAATATGACTGGTGTCTGTAAAAGAAGAGATTAGTATATACAGAGAGGGAAAAGAAGGGATTAGTATACACAGAGAGGGAAAAG
This sequence comes from Globicephala melas, assembly GCF_963455315.2. Lineage (NCBI taxonomy): Eukaryota > Metazoa > Chordata > Mammalia > Artiodactyla > Delphinidae > Globicephala > Globicephala melas. The sequence continues at coordinate 155,240,474 of NC_083315.2, forward strand.
CATGAAGACAGAAGGAGAGAGAAGAGGGAGCATATGGCCTCCACAAGTATGGGAAACATCTCAGAATGTAAAGAACCAACCCTGTCGGCACCTTAATCTTGGATTTCTTGCCTCCAGAACTGTGATAAAATAAATTGCTATTGTTTAAGTCACCCAGTCTGCGGTACTTTGTTATGGTAGCCCTTGCAAACTAATACACATGGGCAAAGGAAGTTCCTTATTAATTGAGACAGTGTGTGTTAAGCTTTTCTGTCACTGTAACACTTGTGAGTTCTCTAATACATTGTCATTTTATTTTGGCAGACCTTTAAAAATGTCCTGAAAGGGCAAGATATTTGATTTATTGCAAACACATTTTAAATTATTAGCAAAATTTATAGTACTTGAGTAAAGTACGAGAAAAATGTTCTGAGAGGTTCAAGTATAATTTATATATGAAGAAAATACAGGATGTGACTATAACTTTATTTTAAACCTCTCTGGGACTTCCCTGGTGGCACAGTGGTTACGAATCCACCTGCCAGTGCAGGGGACATGGGTTCGAGCCCTGGTCTGGGGAGATCCCACATGCCGCGGAGCAACTAAGCCCGTGCGCCACAATTACTGAGCCTGCGCTCTAGAGCCCGCGAGCCACAACTACTGAGCCCACATGCCACAACTACTGAAGCCCGAGCACCTAGAGGCTGTGCTCTGCAACTAGAGAAGCCAATGCAATGAGAAGCTCGTGCACTGCAACAAAGAGTAGCCCCCGCTCACCGCAACTAGAGAAAGCCTACGTGCAGCAATGAAGACCCAACGCAGCCAAACATAAATAATAAATAAATAAATAAATTTACAAAAAAACCCACCGTCTCCTTCGCTAAAGAACTGCAACCCTGGCTTGACCAATATCTTCGGTGGAATAACATTTGTTGATTATTTAAAGGCTGGTGCTTATTTAGGATGTATTTTGTGAAGACTGAGATGATCAATTGAATTCAATTACTGATTTTGTTCCAACTTTACTATAATAAAAATCTAAAAAATTAAAGCTTTACTAGCTCCAATACAAAAAAAAAAACAAATCCAGAAAAAAAAATCTGGCTGCTCATTGTATCTTAAATATAATGAAAAGAAATTATCACAACAAATTACTAATATTTCTAAGTACCCTGAGTTGCAAACAGTTTTAAGGGAAAACAACATTATCTTCAAAGTGGCAATTGGAAGCTTAAGACTAGATGAACATACACTTTCTAGACATCTGTTAGAAGTCTGAGGAGATCAGGAAATTTTTAAAGACAAGAATTTGGAAATAATCAACTGAAAATAAATGTATATCTAATTAATGTGGCCAATGCTATTATATTTATAGATCTCACTCCAGAAAAATTGGAAATTGTATTCTGGTATTCTGTGCTACAATACTCGTATTGTATTGTTGGAGGCTTAGTTTTTTGAGGAAAAAGAAATCATCTTGATGCTGCTTTTAAATATAGAAACATAACTCTGGTTTACTCTCTCTCCCAAGGTTCTTACTGGTTTGACTGCTTCCTGGTACTTGGATTTCTACTAATAAAAAGTATGTTAAAAAAGAGTTAGAAAATTTGGAAGAACACAGCTATCGCAACATGATTATCCAATTTCACTGAGAGGTTAATAAAAGGACACAGGACTAAATGTTTCAGCGTTTCTAACCTGCAAATGTGAGACAGAACTAAAATTCCAGATATTCAGTGATATTCAGATCAATATTTTTAAAACCTAAAGCCGTCACACTTCATTTAACAGCTGCTGGTACCTAACTCACCTCCAACTTTCAGTTCATTTTGATAAAGATCCATCACTATTTAAAAAAATAATATAAATCTTAAAAGTATTATTTACAAAGGTTTTTTATTTACAAAGGTTTTTATGTGAGAAAGATTCTATACTTGCCTTTTCATATAAATTTGATTCAATGATTATCTCGAGGCATAAGTTATCTTGAGCCATATCACATTCAGTTGCTTTTACCTTCTTACTTTTAAATTTTACTAAATCAAAGAACCCTTACTTAAACCAAGAGGTTGTCAGAGGAACGACTATAAGCATTTGGTGGCTCCTTAGGATGTTGTAGATAATCAGATCAGAGATCCAGAAGGAGAAGAGGAGTTTGTCATAGACGATGACACCCAGCATGTTATCAGATGGTAAGTTATTAAATATAACACACTGAAAGTTAGAATGCTAAATATTTCCACTAGGGAGATAAAGGTAAACAGATTTATAAGCTGATTATTTTTGAATTAAAATAACACATGAGAATTACAAACCAATGCTCCGTGATTAAACAGCCTTGGATTACAGGTAAAGTACTGCGGGTATCAGTCACAAATGCCACATTCTTTGACAGACTTCTCCATCAGTTGGTTACATAGGGTTCATCATTAATAAAAATACCATAAGGCAGACTTCCGGAGAAGAGTATCCAAACTAAACCTAAGATCAATTCAGTCATTCTCAAACCTTGTGTCATGCTAAGCCACAACACAAGACAATCACTGCCTCTACAGTGAAAACAGAAAGCATAGTCCTTTTCTACACCTTATAAATAAGATAAAATCCCCTTTCTGTAACAAAGACAAGTCATGGGGAATAAAGAGAACTAAACAGGGAATTGACTGATAACAAACCAAAACGAGTTTAGACATGTGAACAGTTAGAATTGAAATTCACAACTCTTTTTGCAAGCTGGGCAAATTGGATGCTTTACTTTAATGAACCACGGAGAAGGACTGATTGATTATAGGGGATGTTGCTTTATGGTTTACTGTTCACAAATCACTGATATCCTTATTGTATTGTCTACATATAGTAATCAGTTTTCTCCTTCTTGCGTTTTGGGGAAAGTGCAGAGGGGACAGGTTAGGGAGAATTTTACATCTTCAAAATTATCCTGGGCTTCCCTGGTGGTGCAGTGGTTGAGAGTCCGCCTGCCAATGCAGGGGACACGGGTTCGTGCCCCGGTCCGGGAAGATCCCACATGCCGCGGAGCGGCTAGGCCCGTGAGCCATGGCCACTGAGCCTGCGCGTCCGGAGCCTGTGCTCCGCAACGGGAGAGGCCACAGCAGTGAGAGGTCCGCGTACCGCAAAAAAAAAAAAAAAAAAAAATTATCCTCACATATCAAAACTGACAGGTTCTTGATGTTTAAAAGCAACTTTCACAATTCCAATTTAGTAAAAGCAAAAACAGAGATTTACACCAAAGAGATGACATATAAACTGACCTTGAGGCCCAGTGGCCTGCCAATTATAAATTACAGATTTCTAGGCCTATTTTTCTGGCAATATCAATAGAATATATATGTAAGCTAGTTACTGGCTATAAAACTAACAAATCTATACAATTTATTATAAAAAAGAAATTTACACTAGGAAAAACTATTGTTTAAAATATCTTCACAAGAAGCATAGTAGTCGTCTCTTGTTCTGTGAAATTAACTTGACAGTATTAAATTTTGAGATACTTATTAAGCAACAAAAGTGTACTAAACATGAACAGAAAAATCTTTTTAAAACAAATAATGTCATAAAATTGCTAATACTAGAGTCAGTATATTAAAACACTTCTCGAAATTAGTTTCTATAAAAAGGATACAAAGATATCTACAAAGATAACCAGCAATCAAACAAACAAATCCAATATAGCTAAGTTTTTTAAGGTAAAGTATTTAGCTACAAAGCATAGGGGGTTGGGGATGTGCGGAGCCATAATTTTGAACCAAGCTCCAATGTTTTTAATACTTTCCTTTGCCTCTTGTTTTCCATTGTCATTTATAGATATGTATTTGTGCCCATCAAATGCCCATCTGTAATATGGTTTATTTTCCCATTTTTTTCTAAAATTTCTTTGACCTCGAAATCAGTTTCATTTCACAAGAACAGCTTATGCTTTCTAATTCAATAATGTTATTTTCTAATTCAGAAAATACTATAGCATTGGGAAGAATATTATATCACATGAAAACTAAGCAAAATCAAAAGATAACACTTTTCTGCATAATTATTCCACTGAAGTTGGTAAAAGTAAGTTAAGTGAAAGCTATCAGTGGCAATTTAATTCCTGTCTTTATCCTCTCAGAATAATTTGTTCTAAAGCTCAAGGTTCTAAACTTTTGTCTCTAAGATATTCAAGGTTTAAAAAAAGAAAGTGTAATTGTTAGAAATCTTAGAAAAGACAGGCAAACGTTCATGTATAGTATGATCTATATAATAGCACGTCTCATATTCAGGGTATTTTTTTCCCCTGAAATCTATGTTAGGCCCGCAATTAACAATAAAAAGGAAATTTATAGTCTTAGCAAAATTTTAAAATTACCATTCTAGTAAAAGATTTACATAATTATAAATCATTTTAAAACACCTCCATTCTGAAATCATAAAGGAACACTTTGTGGTGGTTGTTTGCACAAAGAAAGCCAGGATATTCATTAAAAGAAATACATCAGCATTTCTTGTCTCACTAAAACTATTGTTTCATTAATGAACTGATAAGCATTTTTTAAAAGCATTAAAGCAAAGGAATAATACACACAGAAATGTAAAACTGCTTACAACATATAATTCTGGCCTACCTTTGGTTTTCCTGAAGAAGATATGTATGCCTTTTTTTTCCTTTTCTTTTTTTTTAAGCATCAGAACTCTAGAAAAGATAAGCTTCCATAAACTCCCCAAAATTAATTAATAAATCCAAGAAAATGCTATCTTCACAGCAAAAATAATAAAGGATTTTGAATCACTTGTCCTTTATAGGAAATAGACAATGCTTCTGACTGGCAAATTTTGAAGCAACTCAGGAGAAAATAAAACAATTATATAAATAGGATTATGAAAAAGAAGTCCATTTACCTTTCTTTTCCTAGACAAAAGATTTTTTTAGAAAGTTTCTTGAATATTCATTCTATTTTTTATGCCACTTTTAAAAATGTATATGTTTTTGGTATAGAGAACTGATAAAGGGCTGAAAGATTTTAATCAGAAAACCTGGATTCCAGCCCTAGCTTTGACCCATATCAATTGTGTGATATCTGAACTTAAAAGGATAACAGTATCTAAATCAAAGGACCTTTTTTATTTTTGGCCATGCCACATGGCTTAGTTCCCGGACACAGGGATGGAACCCATGCCCCCTACAGTGTACAGTGGAAGCACAGAGTCTTAACCACTGGACCAGCAGGGAAGTCCCTAAATCAAAAGATATTTAAAAGGATTACTAAAAGCAATTAATACTATGCTCACTGAATAGCCAGCAGTCATGAATAATGTTATTATAGTAATAATTATTCCTGTAATTATTCACCATCATCATTATCATCATTATTACAGATATTTTAGATATTATATCTTTATAAATATTTTCTACTTCTGCTCACCAAGAAGTGATCCTGCAGCACTCAAAGTCTGTGACATATCGCATTATTTCTATAAAATGGATTGGGAGGTTCTGAAAATATTCAGTCAAATGCAAAATGTATTTTGGAACAGGGAAAAGAAAATGTTCAAGAGCTTAATTTTCTTCTCTTTATAAGAAAATGTCTTTATTGAGTCTTGGAAAATTCTACAGTTTCAAATGAAGAAAAAAATATGTCTCAAAAATGTATGTGTGATATACTGAATATATATGTATAACAGTACATGTGTGAATGAGACAGAATAAAAGAGGTACAGTTCATACCAACTTGCTTTATTTTATTTCAACCATATATTCTGGCACTGAGCTTCCTTTATTATAGAGAAGACAGTAAGGTAAAACAGTCACATTGGCTTAACCACTAGAGAAGCTTATTTCATATTTTCCCCTATAAAGAGACCCAGACACCTTGTTCTACTGCATGAAAATAATATACAAATTCTCAATTAATCCATAAAGATACTACTATGTGTAGCATAATACTTACATCTTGTTTAAAGTACAGAGCTGTTGTAAGGTTCAAATGGAAATCGCATTCTAGCTTAATGAAACCATTAATTACCGCCATTCTGTTATAGTCTCATAATCACTCCCACTCCTTTTTACACTTTCCTGCTCCCTTACAGGATCTTAAACATACTCTTAGACATACCACTTGTTATACATATGTAAGAGGTTCTCTTGAGTAAATACTCTGGAGTAATATTACTAGAACACACAGCATGTGACTGTTCAACTTTATAAGGGAATACAAATTTTTATTGAGAGGTTATACTAACTTATATTACACCGACAACTCATAAGATACTGGTGACCCATATCCTTTCCAACCTTTGATATTGTTAGATTTAAATGTATGCTAAATGAGAGAAAATGGGATTTTATTGAATTAGTAACCTGCAGTTACCTCATTATTTCTTCCTGTTTATTGAACCTATGTCTTTCTTCTATTAAATATTTATTCATGTTTTTTGCCCATTTTGATTTTCTTTTTCTTATTGATTTTTAGTTCATTTATTCTTGATATTAATCCTTAGTAGGTAAAATTTTAGAATATCTTTTAATCTGTAGTTTTTTTCTTTTTTTTTTTTTTTTTGGCTGTACGCGGGCCTCTCACTGTGTGGCCTCTCCCGTTGCGGAGCACAGGCTCCGGACGCGCAGGCTCCGGACGCGCAAGCTCAGCGGCCATGGCTCACGGTCCCAGCCGCTCCGCGGCATGTGGGATCTTCCCAGACCGGGGCACGAACCTGTGTCCCCTGCATCGGCAGGCGGACTCTCAACCACTGCGCCACCAGGGAAGCCCTATTTTTTTTTTTTTAAGTATCCTTTGATGAAAAGAAGTATTTAAGACTGCCAAAACTGTCAATGAATAAGGGATACTTTAAAAATTTTTACTATATGGAGCAACCATTTTTCCCTATCACATTTACTGAATACTCCTTCATTTCCCCCTAAAGTTTCATGTAAACTGTCATATTTCAAAGTTTCATGCATATATATATTCTTCTTTTCCTCTGTTGCTGAGATTGCTACTGAATTGTCTATCCTTGAACTCATACCACACAAGTCTTGACTACTATAGCTTCACATTAAGCTTTGGCATGTATTAGGATTAGATCCCATACTTGTTTGCTTCAGAATTTCTCTAAGCTACATTTGTTCACTTACATATCCTTAAACATTTTAGTATCAACTTATCAAGTTATATAAAAAGCACTTTGGTATTTTAATTAGAATTAATATCACCAAATCTATAGGTCAATTTGGAAAGGATTGAAGATATTTATGATATAAAGTTTTCCTATTCATAAACATGATATATTTCATCATTTATCATTCAAAGTATTTCAGTAGTTTTATAATATGCATGTGAACATCTTACACATCTTTTCATAGATATATTCCAAAGTGCATTATCATTGTGCTGCTTTTGTAAACAGAATCTTTAAAACTATGTTTTCTAATTGCTCACTGTTAGTAAATAGAAATGTAATTGATTCTACATATTGAATTTTATATCCAGACACTTGTTAATTTCTTCTATCATTAGTAATAATTTTTCTGTAGATTCTTTTTCTTTTAACAGTCAAATTATCTACAAATCATGACAGCTTTATTTCCTACTTTCCTATCCTTACTGCATAATTCTTTACCTTACTTTATGGCACTGGCTAGCAGCTCATACTAATAAAAGGTTGAATGGAAGTGGTGATAATGACTATTGTTCCTTACACCTGTTTTTTAAGTATCTTCCTATTTTAAATGTTTTTAAGGAATATTTTGGTAGATATTTTATATCAGGTTTAAAAAGTCCTCTAATTTACTAAGAAAATTTTTTAATATGAATCTGCGTCAAACTTAATCAAATACTTTTTTTCCTACAACTACTGATAATGATCATGTGGTTTTTCTCATTTAATCCTTTAATGTGGTAAATGGAATTTATAGATTTTCTAATATTAAACTGTCTTTGGAGTCTGGGACAAAGCTAACTTAACCATTACATATTATCTTTTTCATACGATATTAGGTATTTACATTTACATTTATGAGTGAAATGAGTCTAAAATACTCCTTTCTTATACTCCTTCTTTGTCTTTTGTATTAAAATGATAGTGACCTCATATTCGAGACCTCTGGGAGCCAAACTGGAAAAGCACTATATCTAAGATAAGACTTTTATATATGAAGTAGTTTTAATATTAAATTACCTATAAAGAGTGTACTTCAACCTTTCTTCAACTTGGAGCACGTGTGTGTTCATGTGTATTTTTCTGCTGCTTCTCTGTTGATAATCTGTTCCTTATTTATAGACATATTAACCTTAAAAAGAGCTAGAAAGCAATTCTCCCACCCAGGTGGTTTTAATCAAAAGAAAGTAAGTTTAACCAAAAGTAGACAACAAAGAGTGAAAGAAAGTAATGTTATTTAGCTCAAAAAAACTAAAATAACAATTTAAGGAAGTCGCTTCAGTTACACAAGAAACAGAACCCTTTGCATACTTAAAGGAAAAAGTATTCTTTCTCAGGTAACAATCTACATTACAGGAAATGCACAACTTGCTTAAGTGTGGCTGAGCCTAATGGAAAGATAAAGATATAGCTATATATCAAAAGAAAAACAGAGCAGTATTATTTATCTCACAATATATTAAAACCACAAAACCTTCACTGTAATTGGGGTATTAGACTGGCATTAACACAACAAATAATTTAGGAGCTTTAGCAAGGAAAATGTTTGGCTGCTCAAATGTTTTTAAGAGACATCTTTCATACATTTTGGAATTATATAGTAGAGTCCCTAATACAGAAAGCTAGGATGAGCTAACCTATATTTTTCTGATTTTCTTGGCTTAAGGCTGTTTGTCAACTACTATCCACCCTCTATTTTCAACATGGACAGTTACTCTTTAAGAGATATATATGCTTAAGGGAAAATTACACAGCAGCTGCAGTCATGAAGAACTGCCCATCAGTTAGCATGGATTCCCACAGTTGACCTGAGAGCCCCATTTCAATTAAAACGAAAATAGAACAGCATGTATACAGTAGATTCAGACTCTCCACCACTTTTTTCTTGGATACAATCATTGAGGATAATATGTAATCCTGCTGTGAAAGGAAATAACTCAAATGCTACTTTCATGTAAAACATCGTCTATCAAAAATATCAAAAACGCTTTTACAATGCTTAAGCCAAAATGTTCTAACTACAGTCCAAAAAAAAAAGAAAGACTCTAAATAAGTATGAGGTTAACCAGTTAGAAGCTAAAAAGTAAGAGTGAACTCTCCCCAGAAATGAAACTCTAACTCATGCTTGAAAATGAACATCTGACCATGGAATGCCTGATGACACACCACATTCTTTAAAAAAACTAAATACATAACAGATATTTTTTCAGGTGACAGATATAATATATATAGACTTGGAATTAATAAGATTTTTTATAAATCGCTGTATGAAAAACCTTAAACCAATTATTTGCCTCCTTTCTTTCTTTCTAATAGTTGCTTTACTTTATTCTGGCTTGACTTTTAATAGACAGATAAGACAGACAGATCAAGTCTCTGTCTTATTATCTATGTCTAGTTGTCTGTCAGAGCTTTTATAAAATACAGACTTGCCAGTATTTCAATTTAACCTCATCCTTAAATATTTACCCTCTACCAAAATGCATGCTTCTCCAAACTCTACAATGATTAGAACAAGTATTAAATATTATATTAACTTTATTTAAAACAAAAAATGTTTCTAGATGATCAGTAACTTCTTGAGGTCTCTAATTTTTTCCAATCCTTATGCTTAATGATTTCACCTGGACTGGTCCAGACTCCATACTGACCTTAATTCTCTGCTCTCTGCTACGTTGTTCTCATTGTAAAAATAGCCTTGCCAACAAGTACAAAGAATGCATAAATTCAGTTATTCACTAGCCTATTTATTCTATATCCATTAACAAAAATAAATGAAATCAACACTCGCTACTACGACTTAACAAATAGCATCAACTTTAGCAAGAAGCTCTTTGTAATAATAGTTCTCAAACCCAGAAACCTAATGTTTCTGTACTGAACAAACTTTCATGTTTGTTTCATTTTGTTTCCCTGATTGTTCCCTGATCAGATTAAGGCATCACACAGGAAGCTCACGGGAATCCATCCCCAATCTCCCATTCAACTTCCTATTAGTTGATGACAGCAAATAGAAGAGTATTAAAATGTTGGAAATATTTCCTAACGGTGGTTTAGAAACAATAATGGAATTATTATTCTATCTCTATTTCTGTAGGAAAACAAGTGAGGATATCCTTGCTTCATAAAGTTTTGGAATGACTATATCAGATAATTTTAATATATTTTATTATAATTATAATAATTTAATCTATACAGTTTCTTACCATCAAGTCTGTATTATATCAAATCCTTTTGAGGGCAGACTTCAAATGGGTGGGAAAAAAAAAAAAAAGACCAAGAGTTAAAGATGAAGGAATCATAAGGTAGAATTTTTATCAGCAAACGTAATTATCCCAAAATATTCATCAAGAAACTGTAATGGTCTGTATTTCTGCCTTGCAAACAGGTTCATCTGTACCATTTTTCTAGATTCCACATACATGCGTTAATATACGATATTTGTTTTTCTGACTTACTTCACTCTGTATGACAGTCTCTAGGTCCATCCACGTCTCTACAAATGACCCCATTTCATTCCTTTTTGTGGCTGAGTAATATTCCATTGTATATATATATCACATCTTCTTTATCCATTTGTCTGTTGACGGGCATTTAGGTTGCTTCCTGGTTATTGTAACCAATGACCTGGTTATTGTAAATAGTGCCGCAATGAACACTGGGGTTCATGTGTCTTTTTGAGTTATGGTTTTCTCTGGGTATATGCCCAGTAGTGGGATTGCTGGGACATATGGTAGTTCTATTTTTAGTTTTTTAAGGAACCTCCATACCGTTCTCTATAGGGGCTGTATCAATTTACATTCCCACCAACAGTGCAAGAAGGTTCTCTTTTCTCCACACCCTTTCTAGCATTTATTGTTTGCAGATTTTTTTGATGATGGCCATTCTGACTGGTGTGAGGTGATACTTCATTGTAGTTTTGATTTGCATCCCTCTAATAATTAGTGATGGTGAGCATCTTTTCATGTGCCTTTTGGCCATCTGTATGTCTTCTTTGGAGAAACGTCTATTTAGGTCTTCCGCCCATGTTTTGATTAGGTTGTTTGTTTTTTTGATATTGAGCTGCATGAGTTGTTTGTATATTTTGGAGATTAATCCTTTGTCCATTGATTCAGTTGCAAATATTTTATCCCATTCTGAGGGTTGTCTTTTCGTCTTGTTTATGGTTTCACACAGATGTAGAGAACAAATGTATAGACACCAACACGGGAAGGGGGGATGGGATGAACTGGGAGATTGGGATTGACATATATACACTAATAAGTATAAAATAGATAACTAATGGGAAAAAAGAAAACAAGTAACCAACACTATGTAATTCTCAGTAACCAACTGAATCATCTAATCAAGCTTTATAAGGCACTAAATAAATAAATATCAATAAAAATGAAATATATTGTTAAAAAAAAAAGAAACTGTTATGGTACCTCACAATACACCAAGCACTAGAAGTACAAAGAAGATACAAAACACTTCTTATCCAAGTTGCTCACAATCTAAGTAGGAGGAGGTCAAGGTACATCAATCTACAATTTGGAGGCAACACTGAAATGAAACGAACAAATGAATTTAGAGGGACCATCATAAAGAGAGAATAGACTTGGACTTAAAGAGGGCAAGAACAGTGGCAAGAATTCTATGCTACTCAAACTGCTATATATTTAAGTATTATTCCCAAATTTATACAGGAGATACAACTGTATGTGAATTAAAAATTGCTCAAAAATTTACTGAATATATGTTAGACTCTTAGAATACAAGCATTAAAAAGCATAAAATGTATGTTAGACTCTTAGAATACAAAGAATTAGGGTTTGAGAAACTTATACATTTATGTACATATACACATATATATAATTTGTGCATAATACAACAGGCTTATTATATTAGAGGCCAAGGAAATTCTTTTCTAAAATGGATAATATATAAAAAATATTTTAAAGTAAAAGCATTCTTAACTTGTGCATCCATCAGTTAATTTATATATAATCACAGAGTCAAATTTTAGTGACTTCCTGAACTATATACTCTTTTTTAAAAAATCATATAACAACTTGTGGAAAAGGACAAGAAGAGAGGGAGAAATGTACCAAAGCAAGAGAGTAGGTCTATGATACTGAATACAAGGCATGGCAATCTTGAAAATATCAACCATCCATCCTATTCTAACCCCTTCCACTTGAATTAGTAAAGTGGTCTTTTTGGTAAGTTGTTCCAAGCTTTTGAAGTAAAGGGCTTAATGTTTAAATTAGGTTCATTATTTTATACTGCTTTATGTTTATGATTGACAGAAAACATAGTTTGGCAGACTTATATTCTCAGTTACATTACTCAGAAGAGAGTTTGATGATAAGTAGCTTCAGTCTTCTGGAAATTAAATTTCTCACATTGGTTGGCCCAGGTGTAGATAAAATCACTGCAAACACACTCTAAGACATTTTAAGACAAGTGTTAAAAAAAAAAAAATGAAACCCTACATCATGACATACACCTGAGTGACAAGAAAATATATTTCTTTTCATGTGTGTGCAATTTCAAACCAGTGTATAAAGCCTCACTTTAATGTAAGAATTTATTAACAACAAATTCAACTATCAATATCCTATTTAATACCTTACTTAAATAACTACTGCTTTATGGCTTTCCCACATCCCTTGACTGAACTTATGTCTCTTTATAATAAATCTATTTTGGAACTCAAAATAATTTCATTATATAGTATACTGAAATACGGATTATTTTCTTGCATTTTTTTCATTCATTAAAAATAAGTAACCGATGTTAGAAATAAAAATTTAATTTAAATAGTTGCCACAGAATTTTAAAACACAACATACTCTTAATAATAGTTGTGCAAAAAGGACAATATTGTAATGTTTTTCCTATTCTCCATCACAACATAAATCTACTCTAACAGTACAGTATTAAATAACTCCACAAACCTTTCTATGTTCAATTAAAACATGTATTGTGACCTATAAGTACATGTAGCATTATCTCATTGTAAAACATTAACACAGAAATTTTGTACTAAAATCCACATACCAATAAATATAGATACAAATTTTTCTTAGATTCCTGGCCTTCCCAATAGGTGTCTTTATTTTTCTTCTTTTTTTTTTTTTTTTAAAGATCTTTTTGTTACAATATTGCTTCCATTTTATGTTTTGGTTTTTTGACCAAGAGGCATGTGGGATCTTAGCTCCCTGACCAGGGATCAAACCCACACCCCCTGCACTGGAAGGTGAAGTCTTAACCACTGGACCGCCAGGAAAGTCCCTATCTTTCTTCTTCTTTGAATGGGGTGAAATTTACTTTAAAACTTACTACAAGCTGAAAAAGACAAATGATATTAATCAGAGGAGTCAATTCTCTGTTTAAAGAAATAATAGCGGTCATGCGGATACCTGGGAAGAAGAGAATATCATAGGTAATCCCAAATCACAGTTAAACCACAATCTTCTCCCCATTATCTGGGGTCAGACTCTCAGGGGAGGATTAACCACAGCCAAGTGACAGAGAGACAGACCTAGGACATGGTCACCTTACCCACAGGCCTCAGCAACTAATCAACAGTTGACTGGGGCTGACTGCCTGGCAGGGAGAAAGAAGAGCAAACTGGTTTATTCTCCCACAAACAAGGCAGACCTTCCCAGACTTAAAAAAATTCCAACTGAAAAAATATTACCCAAAGGAAGAAAAAGTAAACTACTCATTAAGTCTTCATAAATAAAGGGCTAATGAACTAACTGCACACCTCTAGAGTTGAACCAAGTGAAACTGCAGTTCTGTAGGTGTAAACGATTCAATCTAAATTCCAGGAAGATTAAAAATTAGGATATGGTAATTAAACCTAAATGAGGTTTTTAATATCTTGAATTTATTGTTAAGATATAATAATTTAAAAATATCCCACACCCAGAAGTATGTAATAAAAATTTTAAACTATTGAATTAGGTAAAGTCAGAAATTTGACAGGATGAAAGGCAAATAAAATATGCAATGCATACAAAGTAAATAGGACCATCCCATCTTGGTCATGGTCCGGGTGGATGCAAAAGGCCCCCAAAAGACAAACTGTATAACTAATCGCCTACTTAGAAGGGTTTTGAACAGAAGGTGGAAATTGGATTTGGGGATTTGACGGTTTGTTGAAACAGAGAAATTAAGGTTAGTTGTCAGGAAAGGCCAGGACACAAGATTCAGCCACAAGGAGGTATCAGTCAGCATATTATGAAATGGAAAGGAATGACACAATACCTATAACAGTTGGTGACGTGAGTAAAGTGGTATGTGAAGAAATTTGGTTGGCTAAGAAATTTTGGAAGAGTAAAAAGGTCATGGTTCTGAATCACATCCAGAAATCAACTTCCATTAGTCATCTCTAAATCGGCAAATCTCAGATAAACTCTGCATGAAAAGTAAAATCAACCTACTGAGTTCAATTAGTCATGTGGCTATCATGATGATACCAAAGAAAGGATATGTACTCTGAATGTTAAAAGTATAAACAGGTGCAATTCACATGAAAACTGGCTATCATAACAGACTTAGGAGAATGTCCACATGACCTGGTGACACTGAATCCTGGAGACTGGAGAAAACTTCACAGGTAAAATTAAAAAGCCCAAGCATGGAATGTCCTTCTATATATCTAGTTAGTCATTAAGTGGTATTAATTATTCTAGACTATACGAAGCAGACTATGATCTCAGGCAACAATAAATTTTATTCAATAAATATTTTATTTGGGGGGGGGCTTAGACTTCTGGTTATGAAAAGATAGAGTTGGGTTAGATTATCTTTGCGGATCCTTCCAGATTTAAAACAACATGATTCTGCGTGGACCACCTCCCTCCACACATCAACTCGCCTCTACCTCGGTTTTCTTCAGATAAGGAGAGTTTGCTCATGTGCTGTGGAATTGCCCAGAACCATTTTTACAAGGAGGCTTCCTATATTTCTCTAATTTGGGAACATAGATAATATCCCCACTGGTCTAAGGCAGTGCTTCTCACACTCCAACGTGCATTTGAATCACTTAAGAGATCTTGTCAAAATGCAGACTCTAATTCAGGAGATCTAGGCTGGAGCATGAGATTCTGTATTTCTAATAATCTCTCAGGTAATGCAAATGCTGCTCGTTCATGGACCATACTTTGAATTGCAAAGGTCTGAGATACTCTGGAGGTCTCCGTGGCTTTGAAACAAGCAGCAGCAGCGTACGCTAGATTTCCTAAAGTCTGTAGAGCAATAGTTCAATGAAATATTCATATTTTAGATGAAATCTAAGGCCTATTTACAAGTTCAATTTGTTTTCAAGTCCCCTATAACAAAGATACAGATTTCCATTCCATTGCTAATATTTCACTTTAGGACAACAATTTAATCGAGTCAGTTGGAAAGAAAACCACACCTACGTGTCATTTATGCAGTAGTTCTCAGAAAATACAGGTTGTAAATAGCTATGTTCTATTTCAGAAGCAATAGTATTGACAGTTGGAGTTTATTTCCAAAAAAATGGACTTTATCCTTTAATGAGACATAAACTACTCTTCCAAAGCTCAACTGAAATCCAGTATTTTTTCTATATGGAATTAATTTTTGGTCATTAAAAATAAACTGGTATCATTATTTCTCTTAGAGAAAAAAAAAAGGTCATCAAATATTTTATAGGTGCTCTACAAAACAAGAATGAGAGGCCATACTTTCTTTAAAATAAAAAACCAGAGAGAACAAGAAAGCGTCCAATATTGTTATGAAATCTAAAATTCAAAAATATTACAAAAAGGCAGCCAGACTTACTAATATGTTTAACTGTATCTATAAGTCAGTTGTGTGAAACTTAGACCATAATTTCCCACTTTAAAATTCTGTTGTCCCTAGATCATAATGCCTACTCAACTAATAATTTGGTTGAAATATTGTTGTTTGCATTGCCAAAATAAATATACATCTGAAAAACAGCAATAATTTAAAAGAAAAATACTGCAATTAACTATGAAATCATTTTCAATTTACATTAGATGCTAATGTTTCAAAAGGGACATCTGAGGATGAAGAGGGATATAGCGGGATATCTGTTTTCTTCCACAAGTGCTTTAGACTCTTCAGTACAAAGTTTTATTTTTTTTCCTCAAGGCAGGAGATTTCACTTGCATAGTTTCTGTACATTAACCATAACTATGGATTACCTGTTGCTTAAACTATTAAGCTAATCATATTATTAACAGTTTATGAATAGGAAAGTTAAAAAAGGAAAGGGAGTAGAGATGTTGCTGAGAGCAAAACTTGGAGTAGAAAGAGAAAACATTTGTTGCAGGGGTTGCATCTGGGCCAATGAGAAAGAGGTTGCCTAACTGTGGAAAACATGAAATGCAAGACAGGAGAAAAGCATCGGAAAGCATGCAAATACATTATCTCATAAAGGAGAAAATAGCGTTTGGGAAACATGGGGTCAGAAATTTTTTCACTGGTCCTGACAGAAGCTGGGCAAAGGCCAGGGACTGTTGCAGAAACTGGGTGACATATACGTTGAGCTTTGAGAAATAATTAGTTCACCAGTAGTTGAAGACGGAATTTGAAAGAGAGAAAAAGCATTTCCAAAGGGTCATGATATAAAATGGCAGGATGTGTTCAAATAAAGTTGGTGTTGCTGGAAGGCAGTGTCTGGGAGAGTAAGAGTATTAAGAGACTCCGAGGTAGCCAGAGCTGGAGACGCTTGGGTTCTGGGGTCACAGCTCTGCGGGAGCACAGAACACTGGACCAGGAAGGAAAAGACCACCCCTGGTGCCACTGTCAGGTTTACAGACACTGTCCCAGCTCTCTGCTGTGACCACCACTAGGCAGTGGCTGGCTGGCTGCCACTCACCATGACCACTCCCCCCCCCCAAAAAAGAGACTTTCAAAGGGTCCATATAATGTGTCCCTTATACAACAGAATACTATGGAAAGATTTTAAGCAGGAGTAAACATCTTCAGGATTCTTTGTGGATCAAGCAGACTGGTATTACAGAATAACAGACTGGATGGTGGAAAGACTTAGATACAGGGAATGTGCCACACGTAGTGTGTGGAAAGTCTGAACAACAGTTCAGTAGTAATGGGGTTGGGGGGAGGAGAAAGCAGTGGTGGAGGGGTTGAGGAGTATGAATTTTCAAGCTATGAAGAAGGTAAATGAGGACCACTTAATAATAGCTTGGTTACTGGGATGGGGCTAGGGCATGGGTGGCGGGGTGTGGGGAGGGGAAGGGGAGAATGGATTAAGAGGAAACTGGAAAGACCTGGAGGTTTCTAGACTGGCTGAGTGGGTAAATGAGGAATAAAGGAAGAAAAGTAGTATGTGAAAGAATATAGTAAGCTAATACTCAGACACAATGCATTTGAGCTACTTGTAGGACATTCAAGCAAACATATATTTGAGAGACAGTAAGAGACCCAAATCTGATATATTTGAGAGACAGTAAGTGAAAAGAATCTGAATCCTGAGGAAGAGGTTGCAGCTAGAGGTCATGAGCATTTGGATATTTAAACCATGCAAGTGGATTCAATCTCCCAAGGAGCACATAAGGTATGAAAATATAAGAGGATCTATAATCAATATTTAGGAAACACCAAAATTTAAGGAATGGGTAGAGTAAAAGGAGCTGATAGAGGAGCTTGGGAAATGTTTAGGAATGCACTTAGTAAGCAGAGAAGAGTGGTGTCAAGAGAGTTTGCTGAGGGACTTCCCTGGTGGCACAGTGGTTAAGAATCCACCTGCCAATGCAGGGGACAATGCAGGGCTCAAGCCTTGGTCTGAGAAGATCCCACGTGCCGTGGAGCAACCAAGCCCATGCGCCACAACTACTGAGCCTGCACTCTAGAGCCCACGAGCCACAACTACTGAGCCCTCATGCCACAACTACTGAGGCCCACGCGCCTAGAGCCCATGCTCTGCAACAAGAGAAGCCACCGCAATGAGAAGCCCATGCACCGCAATTAAGAGTAGCCCCCGCTCGCCGCAACTAGAGAAAGCCCGCACACAGCAATGAAGACCCAATGCAGCCAAAAATAAATAAATAACTTTATTTTAATTAAAAAACGAGAGAGAGTTTGCTGAGATGAGAACAGCTATCAACGTCAAGGGCTAAAGAGAGATGAAATAACAAGTGCACTGAAAAGTGGCCTGAGGATTTTACAATTAGGATACCACCCCTGATCTTAGTGAGAGTGGTTTCACAAAAGCAGTAAGATGAGAAATCAGATTTCAGTAGGCTGAAGAAAAAAGGGGGCGGGGGGAGCTGAGAAAAAGAAAAAAAAAAACAATGCACAAGATGGTTCTTCAGAGGTCTTTGAATAGGAATAAAATAAAACTGTACCTAGAACTGTATGAGGTTCAGAGAGGGTTGGTTGGTTGTTTGAACAGGACAGACTTGAGCACATTAATATACTGCAGGAAAGGAAGCAGTAAGGACATGCGTATAAAGATACAGAAGACAGTGAGGATAACTGAGGTAGGAGATCATGATTCAGAGCAAAGATGGAAGGTGGTTTTCAAGTGGAACCCCATCACCAGACTGTGCACATCATCTGGATGAAACCTGAGACATGCCTCCTTGATATCAGCAGTTTATTTGAATTTGGGTCATAGCAAATTACCAAATGCCAACAACTGAAATTGAAGAAATAGAAAAGTTTTCTGAACATTGAAAGTAAGGAACTCTGGAAATCAATGAGACCTTTCAGAGATACAAGGTTTCCCTCTCTTATTTTAGCTTTATTCTAAAACATATCTTATCGATGAACTAGGAGTATAATGCTTGTTCTTCTTACACAATAAAAAGAATTTAGAGGTACTAGGAGTAGTTAATGGATTTTCTATTTTCATGCCATAATTATATCTCCCAAAATGTATCTAACAGTCATTCAAATGAATATCTTAAACACATCTTGAAATATCTGAGATTAGGGATTTCTAATGAAATAGTACCTAAATGATCTATTTTTCCCTCTCTAAACTTATTACTATTAAAATCAAATTTGAAAAACCTTATTTAATGGATTTTATTCTTAAAATAAGAAGGCACAGCCATTTTCTTTTTTGTCTGCACTTGTATTTTGTTTTTAATAATGCAGGCTCACTTGGAAAATGCTGAATAGAAAACAGGCTAACATTTTAAAATAGAAATATAGAGGAACACTAGAACATCTGCTCTATTTGCTTACCTCAAAATGTGAAAATATGTTAAATCAGACTTTGAATGTGCTTTGTTTTATTTTATTAAATAAGAGTTTAGGGAGTATTACAAGAAGATTCATTGAACAAAGAGTTGTCAAGGCAAAAGTTGAAAACCAGACATACTTCAACATTTTCAGACATATCGTTAATGACATCAAACATGACCAAAGAAAGCTATTCACAGGACTGTGTACTTGTATTTGTTTAAAAAAAAAAAGATATGTCAGAGACCATATATATTGTAGCTGTAGATTTTCAAATTATTAGTTTTTCCTTTTGTCTTTCTGAATATGTGGGCTTTGCCCTAGTCATTCCAAAGCATCTATCTGACTGAGTACAGGTTACAATTAGTAACTCAGGCTTTTGTTTTGAATTAGGATTACTTTAGGATTTTGTGACCTAAGGAATTCAAAGAAAAAGAACAATGTAATATTCAGCTTCTTTCACACAAAATAGGATTTATGGAGCCAGACAGGCCTCGTTCAGGACTCTGAAAAGTAACTGCCCCATAGACTGCCCCAGATGGCAAAGCCACACCACCTTGGAGGGAGAGCATTGTCGGGGAGGAGAAGGAGGCAAGGTTTAATCAGCCTTTGGTTCCCATGAGGTCTGAAAGGGAAGCAGAAGCAGCTGAGAGCCTGGCTGGAGCACCTACCTGAGAGGCTGCCATAATGTAGGGAGGCTGCACAGCAGACAGTTCTGTGGAATCAAACCGGACACATATCCAGGTCTGAGAGGAACTGAAGGCAGCAGCAGGAGTAGAGGTGAAATCAAGTCAGCCAGCGCTACAGGGAACGCTGCCCGAGATGAAATGCAGCAGACGACAAGTGACACCAGCCTCAGACTCCAGCAGTGAAAAAAGCACCGCCAGGGAAGCAACGACCAGACGGATGAAGAACTTCACTCAGTGACAGGGGAGGCAGGGGAACTAAATTTCTTCTGCCTCAAAGATGCATAAGCTGACCTCTGCCAGGATGCAGAGGAGGCTGTCTGAGAGACTAAGCTTTCTTGGCCCAAGACAGACTAAAAGGGACTATTTTAAATTTTAACCGATCTGAATTTAGTTCTCTCTTTCCCACTAGTTTTCTTTGCTGCTCCACCACCGGCCTCCCCACCTCGGACATGAAGAGTCCATTGTTTCAGCTATTTAAGCTAAAAGCTGTCATCATCTTTGACTCCTTTTTCTCAAACTCCACAACCATGCTCCCCTGTGCTCACTCTGCTCCAGCCACACTGGCTTCCTAGCCATTCCTCAAATATGCAGGACACAGAGCTGCCTCAGGGCCTTTGCACTAGTGCTTCTCTCTACTTGCGATGCTCTTCTCCCAGATAGGCATGTGAATTTTTCTCTTGTATTCCTTGTTCCAATGGCACTTTCTCAATGAAGCCAACTCTGATGATCTTATTTAAAACTACACTTTGCCTTTACTGGCATTCCTCGTGCCTTCTTTGTTTTTTCCCCATGGCAATTATTATCTTCTAAAATACTCTATAATTTACTTGTTTTTGTTTATTGTCTGTCTCCTGCCAAGAGAATATAACCAACACAGCTGCAAGAATTTCTGTGTATTTCATTCACTGCTGTATCTCTATTTCCAAGAATAGAGCCCAGCATTACAGTAGGCACTTGACAACTATTTGTTGAATGGATGATTAACCAAAGGTTCAAGATTCAAGAGGAAAATCAGGTTAGTTATATACTGAATTAAGGAAATCACATTTCCCTATATATTCATTTGCCCTTGACATTACAGGTGCTCAAAGATGATTTATTGATTCCTTGTGTATCTACTCCTGACCATATTTTTATTATCACTCTTGCCCATTCCCTAGTAAAGCCTTTGGACCAAGCAATGTCTAATGAGAGTAAAACCAAAACAAAGGGTCACGTATAAAAATAGCAATTAACATTTACTGAATACATTCCAATCAATTTACCTATATCAGGGCATTTGATACAACCACCATTCCAGGTAAACAATATTATTAACTCCACCTAACAAATGAGACAACTAAGGGATAGAGAGGTTGGGAAAGTTTCTCAAGGTCAAAAATGCGGTAGAATCAGGAATCAAACCTAGGCAGTGGGAGTTCAGAGCCCTTGCACTTCCAAAGGTCCCTTGGATACCTTGTGGCAACTACCTGCTTATTTTGTGAACTACACTATAATAAGAGCTATTGCTTTAAAATCAAGCAAAAAAAATTTCTGAGAGGTACAGTAATACAAATACATAAAGCAAAACACTACACAGAAGATCCATAAATAGCAGGGTTATTTAATCATATAAATGTCACCACCCAAAAATGTACACTATAAAAAGATTATTTGTTTTTACCATTCTTACGGTAACTCTGGACAGAAGAGAACTAAAGGAAAAGTTCTTAAAATAGAGAGTGAAAATATACAGATTGACAGATGATGCAGGAAAAAGAAGGGCAGAGATTAAAGGTAGGCAAAATCAATCACTGCTTTGTTAAAACAGTAAAACCTTAGAAATATCACTTAATCTTTCTGGGTCCATTCCTCCATTTGTAGCAGAGACAGTTATAAACACGTAAGGTATAAAGGGACCCTTCCAGTTCTCAAAACTAGGATTATTGGGCTTCCCTGGTGGCACAGTGGTTGAGAGTCCGCCTGCCAATGCAGGGGACACGGGTTCGTGTCCCGGTCCGGGAAGATCCCACATGCCGCGGAGCGGCTGGGCCCGTGAGCCGTGGCCGCTGAGCCTGCGCGTCCGGAGCCTGTGCTCCGCAACCGGAGAGGCCACAACAGTTAGAGGCACGCGTACCGCAAAAAACAAACAAACAAACAAAAAAAACTATGATTATCTCCTAGTCCAAATTAAGTTGGGCACATAAGTTCTTTAGCATCTAACATTGAGACTTCATTCTCTATAGCATTCCAGTGTGTTAACATGCCTTTAGTCACTGACTTTCACATTTGTCATGGCACATTTAAAGATCCTTTTACTGAACAGTATTAGTTTTTAAGAACTTATTAAGGTCCTATTCTAATTTAAATTTTTAAAACTTCAAAAGCTAAAAAATAAGAAATTAGAAATGTGTTCACTCTTTTAACTAGGTTTGATATCTGATTTTCTTATATCAATCATTTCCATTTCAAAATATTAGAATCAATGTAATCTATTTTTCACCTTTTTATTGTGAGATAATAAGAGACTCACATGCAGCTATAAAAAATAATAGAGATGACTTATAACCTTCGCCCCTTTTCCTCCGACGGTACCAGTTTGCATAGCTGCCATTCAATACCACAACCAGGAAGTTGACATGGATACAATCCACAGACTTTACCTGGATTTCATCAGTTTTTACCTGCACTCATGTGTGTGTGTTTAATTCTATGCAATTTTATCACTTCATCACATGGGCAGATTCATGTGAACACCAACACAGTCATGATACAGAAAGTTCCTGCACAAAGATCCCTCATCCTGCCCTTTTACAGCCACAGATACCACCCTCCTTCCCTATTTTCTTTCACAATAAAAGAAAATTGTCTGGGCAATAACATCTTAATTTAGATTCAACCCACAAAATAATTATTGATAAAACTTTAAACTACCAGAATTAAGAAACTATTTTAGATTAGCAAGACAGATGCTTATGTAATGGGGGAAAACACACTAAAAATAACACCTTTATTTGTTCCTTACCACAGAATCAAATATAGAATGACAGTATCTCTGGGATATAATTTCAATATGTAGCTGTAAATCATTAGATTTTACTAAGATTAAACCGGGATTTAAGCAGCCGGTATTCATTTGGAGAATGAAGAAAACCATCAAGCAAACATTCCAGCCAGTAAGTTAACATTTTAGCCAAAAGAATGTTCAAATTAAATTTTCTAAGAGGAAGAAAAGAGGTACCATATACTAAATAAAATTTAGGATTTCGTTACTTGAAAATAATTATTTATGGGTGTCAAACAAATGAGATGTCAGATAGATGCATATGTTTTCATATTTTATATACAGATACATTATTGTGTGATGATTAGAATTCTGAGGCTCTAGTGCAAGTACATATATCTTCCCACCACATCTGTACTTAAACAAATGCAAACAACTTATTATTATAGAGATTTTCAGGACTATTCCTCATAAGCTAAACAACTATAGAAGAATCTTAGGCCCACATTTTCATGCTTGAAAAATGGAAAGGTATGTTAACTATAATTTTCTATAAAATTAAGACAGCAACAATATTGAATTATGCCAAAATTTCGGCTACATTAATTCCATCTTCCTTTTTCTCAATCTTTCCAACCCTTTCTTTCTTTCCTTCCTTGCCTCATTTCTTCCTTCCTTTTTAGACCTTTTTATTATGGAGACTTTCAAACCTATTCAAAAGCAAAGAGCTAGATCAGTATAATGAACTGACATACACATTACCCAGTTACAACTTTTATCAATACCTGAACAATCTTTTTCACATACACCAAAGCCATCTGCATCACCCCATTCCAATTATTCTGCAGCGAACACCAGACTATATCACGTCATCAGTAAATATTTATTTTGAACATTCTTTTGGCTAAAATAAAATGATTCTTATTGTTTAAAACATAACTACAGGGGCTTCCCTGGTGGAGCAGTGGTTAAGAATCCACCTGCCAACGCAGGGGACACGGGTTCGATCCCTGGTCTGGGAAGATCCCACATGCCACGGAGCAGCTAGGCCCGTGTGCCACAACTACTGAGCCTGAGCATCTGGAGCCTGTGCTCCGCAACAAGAGAGAGGCCAGTGCACCGTGATGAAGAGTGGCCCCCCCTCGCCGCAACTAGAGAAAGCCCTCGCACAGAAACGAAGACCCAACACAGCCAAAAATAAATAAATAAATAAATTTAAAAAGATTGACTATGTAGATTAAAAAAAAAAAAAACATAACTACAGCACCTCAGTCACACCTAAAAGAAAAATTCTTTAATAGCAATATCACGAATGCTATTACGCAGTGTTCTTATTTCCCTGTCCTTTTTATTCATGTTTTTTGGGATCATGCAATGCGATTTCATGCACTGTGTTGACTGATAGGCCTCTGAAATCTCTTTTAACCTATAGATTCTCCTTCCAGCTCTTTTTATTCTCCTAATTTTTTTTTTTTTTTTTTTTTTTTTTGCGGTACGCGGGCCTCTCACTGTTGTGGCCTCTCCCGTTGCGGAGCACAGGCTCCGGACGCGCAGGCTCAGCGGCCACGGCTCACGGGCCCAGCCGCTCCGCGGCATGTGGGATCTTCCTGGACCGGGGCACGAACCCACGTCCCCTGCATCGGCAGGCGGACTCTCAACCACTGCGCCACCAGGGAAGCCCTCCTAATTTTTTTGGTTGAGAAAACAGATCTTCTGTCTTGTAAAGTTTTCCACAGTCTGACTTCTGCTGATTGAAATGATTCCTATATATTTACCATACATTGGAAATAAGATCTAGAACCTTGATCAGACTCAGATTCAATTTTGTGCATATGTGTGTGAGAGAGGGAGCGAGACTACTTCACAAAGAATAAAGGGCATGGTGGATCTGAAAACACCTGAAAATCTTCAACACTTCCCCCACGGAAAGGTGAAACATGGGAGGTGGGAGGAGGGCTATGTCCCCCTCCTTGGATATGAATAGGCTTGAGTAGCTCGTAACCTACAGGGTGCAGGAAAGTGATGCTGTGTGACTTCTGGGGCTAGGTTAGAAGAGGCAATGCAGCTTCTGCACTATTCCCCCGGGGACACTGGTGCTAGGAGCCCTGAGGCTGCCATGCTGTGAAGAAATGGAGCGACGCAAAGATTCTCTTGTAGGCAATCCTAGCCTC
The DNA here is from genome assembly GCF_963455315.2 of Globicephala melas. Lineage (NCBI taxonomy): Eukaryota > Metazoa > Chordata > Mammalia > Artiodactyla > Delphinidae > Globicephala > Globicephala melas. Next base: position 155,265,643 of record NC_083315.2, read on the forward strand.
TGAATTCTCCCGGCCTGGATACCAGACACTGAAGAGGCATTTCTCTTCATTGCTGCACATTACTACACATTCTTTTTTCAACCAGTCCCATACTGATAGACACTGGGTTATTTCCTCTTTCGCTATTAAAAAGTGATGCAAAAAACAGCATTATGCAGTGGGCGTTTGTATCGTTGCCACTGTATCTGTGACACAGATTCCTAGAAGTAGGATCGAGGAGTCAAAAGTAAGTGCTTATGAAAATTAACTAGATTCAAAGGCACCTTCAAAAGGGTACCATTTTTCATTCCCACAAGCAATGTATAAAAGAGCCTGTTTCCTCACAGTTCCCAGCCTCACTGTTTATATAATAGGGATATAAACTCCTGTATATGGTAAGACTTGCAAATATTTTCCCCAATCTGTAATTTGTCTCTTTATTTTGCTTATAGTGGAGGCTTTTCAGCCATAAAAAACAAAAAACTAAAACAAAAAAAACCTTCTATGCAATCAAATATATCAATGTTTTATCCCCATTGCCCTTGAATTTTAGCTAGTAGGTAACTTTTGCCTACCGCCAGACTATAGAGGCACTGCCCATGCTTCTTCTAGTATTTGTATAATTTCATTTTTTACACTGAAATCTGATCCATTTAAAAAATATTCAGTGGATGGCATCAGGAATGGATCTGATTTTATATTTTTCCATATAGATATCCAGTTATCCCAGTACACTTATTAAAAAGTCTATACATCTGCACTGATTTAAAATTCCAACCTTACTGTAGACTAAATTTCTTCAAGCATTTGGGTTTATTTCTGGATTTTCTATTCTGTTCCATTGGTCTGTCAATTATTGTTTTAGATAGGTTTAGAACTACCTTTTTCCCTTGCTCTTCTTTTTCAGATTTTGCTGGATATTCATGATTTTTCCTTCTTCCAAATGAATTTTATAATTAGCTTTCCAAGCTCAAGTTTAAAAAAAGGAAAAAATTAGATTATATGCATATGGGTTTGCATTAAAGTCATAAATTAATTTAGAAATAAATGATATCATTATGATATTTGAGTCTTCCTATCTGAGAAAATGGTATGCCTCTTACTTCTTCCAGTATACTTCCATGTCTTTCAGGTGTGTTTTACAGTTTTCCTCATATGGGTTTTCACATGTCTTGCTAAGGTTAGTTACACCTAGGTATTTTATTTTCTTTTTTGATAAATGAATAGAGTCTTCACTTTCATTCTATCAACTGGATTTTTTTATGAATGCTTCAATTTCTTATTACCAACAACTTTGATAGTTTACAAGTGAAATATCAAATGAAACATCTGCCTTGCTTAAGGATAATATCTGATCAATGTAGGATCCTCTAATTGTACACAGGACATTAAGAAGTAAAGCATAATGTGGAGCTGTAAGAAAGCTGTAATGGGATCAATATGTATTTCACATTTGCCTCTATAAACAATTCACAAATGCCACAATTAGACTGTCATCTTTCTATTTCAAACTACAGAGCAATGTGGCATATCTAAAAACTAGGAGAGTAACTAAGAATAAGAGAATGGATAAAACAAGAGTTCTCTTGTTTAAAAAAAAATAGCCAGTACAACAATTAATTCTGGACTAATAATTATTTTTGAATCTTGACCTTTGGGGAGGCAGAAACAGATATTCTATACCTATAGCTATTTGCAAAACACAGCTATTTGTTAAGTGTAGATATGTACAATCTCAGAATGATGAAATCATGTCGTAAATTGGTGCAAACATAATCTCCATTACCAAAGGATTTTAAACACACACTGAAACAGTTTTTGTGTTCTTCTCATCTGCCTTCTTTGATAATCTGTTACTAGGCAACAGATCTTATTGATTTTTTCTCATGGGAGATCCCACAATTATAGTATGAAATCAATATAACATATTGAGTATAGAAGAAAAGTTAAGAAATACTGATTAAACACTAAGAAACAAGATATATCTATTCCCATCTATTTCAGAGTTTACTGGATTCATATATATGTGTGTGTGCATTATATATATATATATATAGTCTGTACCACCTATTGAAATAATAAGTGTGAAAAATATATTGTTGTAAAAAAGTAAAAATAACTTGTCCATATCATAAAACCTAATTTCCCAGACTTTCATTCAAGTTGTTCTAGAACATTATAAATATTAAAGGAATAGATATTTCTATTGACATACTCTCATTAAGGAGTATACAACTGAATACAAAATAAAGCAAGCCACTTATAAAGTTCTCTGAAAACAAAAATCATCTAATTAACCCCCTGTTGTTGGATCTACATACCACCCAGCTCAAACACCCCATAACTAGTCAGATATTTTACCACATGCACATTCCATTGACTTTAATTGGATATTTTCTTGAGCAGAATTTTTAAAAAATCAAAAGTGATTTAGAATAACTAGAACTGACAATGTGCAAACTCCAACAAAACATTTACATAAAACAATTGCAAGACCATAACATGACTGTGAAATAAACCATCGGATATTCAAATTGTCCAATAGTTTTCTTTAAAGTGATAAAAAAAATTACAGGCTAAAATCATTAACCTGCATACTCCAGAGCATTAAAGTAAATCTTGATAACTCACCAAATATAATAAACATCCATCCCCTTTAGAAAACAAAGCATAGCACCCCAAAACAAAAGAGCTCTTTTGGCTTACAGGAGAAGTTATCTAATTTTGTTTGTTTGTTTTTCTGATCTCCAAAAATGATTTTCATTGTTTATATAGACTGAGGTAAATGTTGAACTGAGGCAATATAAAACCAATGAATCCACTGAGGACACCTTCCCTGTAACTACTCTAAATCAGTCCTTTATTACTTGTTCTTTTTCTTTCTAATGAAGGAAAAAGAACATTCCCTTTAAAATGTGGTCTGAAAATTGACATATGAGACTACATACAGTGTGTGTGTGTATATATATATATATATATATATATATATATAAACTATGTGTGTATACATATTTTTACCACACTAATATGATACTAATACAGCATCAAATAAGACATAAAACAATTTCCCTTCAAACATAAGCAAGAAGCTATAGCATAAAATATACATGAAATTGCAGTAGTAGTGTATTTGTTTTTTAAAATGGAGTGAGAATAATTCTACAGACCTAATGGTATTACCTTATTTAACTCTTTGCATGCCAATTCATTTTTTATTATCTTATTCTACTACAAACGCAAGTACATGAAAGTAATTTGTTCCTTCTAGTCTAATTCCAATGATTACACATGGCCATCTTAAGGAATTAGTGCAAAATAGGATAATTCAATAATCCTCTTTAGAAAGAAACTTTTTAATTTGAAACTTTGTGGGGGGAAACTGAATATAAGAGGGTAGAAAAGTTTGAAAACACAATCAAACTAGACTTAAAATCTGCCTCCAACACAATAAGGGGTTTGAGGCAGATAACTCCAATGAAAAGTAGTGTACACATTCTCTAAAGAGCTCAAAATGACAAGCCTCTTGATCATTTCAGCTTCTGCACTTCCAACTGACCCTATCAGATCCAGGCAGGCTTTTCTTAACATTTTCATGAATGTAAAAGGAGGCTCTAGAGCCTGGGCCCTTCCCGTCCCACCCCAGATTCCATTTAACACCCTAAGGGGCCTCAGGCAGACGAGTGCAGAAATCACTGCACACATCTGACCTCTGCTGCCCCCTCAGACAGCTACTCTTAAGCTGCCTCTTGAGCCTAGAGGTATTCACACTGTCCTTGCGAAGACCGATCTAGGGAAAGGGCCTGAACTTTTCCTCCAAGTAGACTCTGGCAGTTTGATCAGAGAATTCTGGGGTCTACTACGCAGAGTATGGTCTAGAAAAAGGAGATACTGGCTTTATGAGTGGGTAGCCATGTATCCATGGCCCCATATACGTCTCATCCCATAGAAGGCGTTCTGAAGTAGAAAACCCAAGGCAAGCATTCAGATGTATCCTCAAAAGGCAGCTCGAGATCACAAGATCTCAAGGACTACCACAGCTGTTCAACTAGAAGCCTTCTTAAAGTTCTGCCAATCAACCTATCTCAATCAGAAACACATCAGCTGTTCCATCATGAATATCCTGAAATGACAAATAACCAAACCAGTAGCAAGGGTGCACTTTCCCTGAGCCTTGTATTTCCCCATTAGATCCAGCTCAGGTTGGACCAGCAGTCTACTTCCAAATGCCATATAACCTACAAACTCTAAACTGTAAAATTCAAGGTTAAACGAACTCCATCTTTTGCCAGATAATGCCCTATCTGGAAAGAATACAAAATTTAATCATATCACAGGGCAATCAAGGTAGACACAGGTATACTAAAATTGAACAATACTGTAGCTTCTTATTGGTAGTAGTAATACTGTAGTAGTAGCTACAGTATTATTACTACTACTAATAGAATAGCTACCAAGAAAAGCACTTTATACAGAAGCCATTATAGAGGAAGAGCATTTCTTCTATTTCTCCTAGCATCATTCTACAAATAAGTAAGAAGAATCATCACACTCATTCCCAGAAAACATCTGGTAGTTCATATAAAACACTCTTGATAATCTGATACCAAACCACATATATATATATATACACATATATATATATTTTATTTTATTTTATTTTTTTGCGGTGCTGTGGCCTCTCCCGTTGCGGAGCACAGGCTCCGGACGCGCAGGCTCAGCGGCCACGGCTCACAGGCCCAGCTGCTCCGCGGCATGTGGGATCCTCCGGGACCGGGACACGAACCCGTGTCCCCTGCATCGGCAGGCGGACTCTCAACCACTGCGCCACCAGGGAAGCCCCCAAACCACATTTCCACGCTCATTTTATTTCCTTCTTCCTCTCTCGCTTCTCCTCTGCTGAAATTTACTCCTGCCCCTCATCTAAGGAAACCATTCTCTATTCTTGGCTTCCTGAATTCCTTCCTATTTCCTGGGCAAGCATGGCCTTTTCAGAAGTCTATGACTCTTGTATAGCTTGTTTCAGTTGTCTACTTCTTCAGCTGTCAAACTCCTATTTAACCTTCAGAGTCCAATTGAAATAGCTTTCCGTTCCTCCAACTCATCCAGGCAGAGACAGTGTTTTTATCATGTGTGTACACAGCACCTTCTTAATATCTACAGCAATATATCCAAAGGCAAATTGAAGTGAATATCTAGACTATGGGGCTATAACCTCCTCTAGGGAAGGGTCAGGGTTTTATTATTCTTTGACTCTCCCCAGCCTTGCACATAGTAGGTTTCTTTTTGTGTATGTATTTAAAGCATAAAAAGTTTTTAAATAAGAATAACTTCTGTGTAGCATCACTTACAGGTACTGGAAAAAAGAGAAGCTTGCAAATAATAATAGCGATTCTGTTTCTAATTTTATGTCGATTGTATTCATCATCCTACAACCACCCGATCTGCACAAAGAATCAAGAGTCAGCTGCATGGAAAATCTTGGTTATTAGAAACTATGTAAAAGCAACTGGAGCCTAGCCATTCAATGCTGCAGTTTCCTATTCTATTTTTTAGCACCTAGTGTTTATCTGTCTCACTCTGCTGAGTAGTGAAAAGTTAGCAAATTCAATTCTATGAATATTATTTATGCACATGGGATCCAATTTTAATATTCTGAAAAAATAAAGCTACTTGTAAGAATATACTGAATATTGTATTATTTTTCAATATAGCAGAGGCCAGCAAAATATCAAAATGTAAATCTCAGACATCTAATTGTACAATATAATTCTCCTCAAGAAGCCCATGTTTTCTTTAGGATGTGTGTACACAATTGGAATCTTTAACTTTCCACATGAGTGTCCATGGTTGCATCACTCATTCAAGGAGTAATAATATATGCACACACACACATAAGGCTATTTCTCTCATTAGAAATATAAACAAGGTGTGTTTCTGTGCGTATGCATTAGCACACATGAGCACATAAGTGTGTGTGGGCCCAACTAAATAGAAGGCATGATACAGCAGGGTTTCTCAATGCTAACTTAGAATCAACTAATATCAGACAGGAAGCGACCTAGAAAATTACCCAAGCTCTCTCATGCTGACTATAGCTACATCACTTCAAAGCCCCCATAAAACCAAGAGCTGAAAAGTGTTTTCCCCACTCCTTCACACTTTCTACTCACACCTCCACCTGAGAAAATCGGACCATATCCTAGACGCAGCACATTAATACCTTAAAAAACATGGAACATCTTAAAAATAGCAGTATTGTCCAATCACTCATATACTGTATTATCAAAAGGCCAGCTCCCAACTTAAACCAACTGAAGGTCAAAATGACACTTGGAAAGGTATCAATTACATAGGATTATTTTATTTTTAAAAAGTAATTATAATAATAGCGGAAAAATATTATTTCAAGTCATTAGGGCATCAAATAGTCTTCCCACATGCGCTTCATCCTTTGAAAATTTGCCTCAGCCATATTTTGGAAAACAAAGTCCTAACCTCCCACAAGTCAATAAACAAATAATTTTTGAACTCTTACTGTTTGTCGGGCATTATTCTACTAGGCAGGGGCAAAGCTTACATGATTAAAAATAAGATAATTTCAAACACTGATAGAAGCAATGAAGAAAATATATGAAAATGTGAAAGCAAGTTAGAATTATTGAAGATAGCTTTCCCGGGGAGGTGATAGGCAAAAGGAAAAGTCTGGGGTAAGAGCTTTAAAAAAAAGAGAGAGAAAGGAACAAGTACAAATGGCCCAAGAAAAGAATGAGACTCTCAGACTAGAAATTAGTAAAATAAAAAGGGGCAAAAAAACTGAGTGAATGTTAAGCCAAGGAATGCCTTCATCTACTTCATATAACAGCCATTTACTTGCTGTATGGCCTCGGGCAAATTGCTTGACCTCTCTGTACCTGAGTTTCCTCAACTATAAAATGGGGACCAGTAACAGCAACTACAGCATAGAGTCGTGGTAAGGATTAAATGAGTGAATATTTTCATACTTAGAGTATTACGTGGCACAGTAATTGTAAAATGACTTCACTGCTATTTCATTAGCATTAATATTACCCATATCACCATCAGTTTACAAATATTCACTCTGCCTGGCCTGCAAATATTTGTAGATGAAACAAATAATTCCATGAATGCAAGAGTGTAGACAGGTATAAACCACCTAGGAGGTCACTGCAATGATATCCAGGCAAAAGTTGATTTTGAACCAAGACTATACAAAGAGGAAGATTTGGAATATAGTTTATAGGTAGAGCTGATAAACTGTTTAAAGAATTAGATATGCATAGTGAAGGAAAGAATAGAAATTAAATAACACTCATAGTTTTTAACAGATTAATTGATACACTATATGAATCGCCATTTAACATGTACAATTCAATGGCTTTAAGTGTGCTCACAAAACTGTACAACCATCACCACAATTTTAGAACATTTTCATTATCCCAGAAAGAAGCCCTGTATACCCTAGTTGACACATCCCAATTCGCCCATTCCCTCCACCACCTTGACTCTAGGCAATCACTAATCTGTTTTCTGTTTCTATAGATTTGCCTACTGGGGACATTTTTTTCAATTTATTTTTTTTAAATTGAGGTATACTTGATTTACAATGTTGTGTTGCCTATCAGGGACATATGATATAAATGGGTTCATACAATATGTAGTTCTTTGTGATTGACTCCTTTCACCTAGCTTAATGTTTTCAAGGTTCATCCATATTGTAAAATTTATTAGTGATGATTTCTTCTTATTGTTAAATAACATTCCATTGTATAGCTAAACCACATTTTATTTACCCAATCGCCAGTTGATGGACACTTGGGCTCCTTCTACTCTTTTTTGGCTATTATGAACATTTGGCTGCTATGAATATTCATGTACAAGTTTTTACGTGGACATATGTTTTCATTTCTTTTGGGTATATACCTTGGAATAGAAAAGCTGAGTATTACAGTAACTCTATGTTTAATGTTTTAGATAACTGCCAGACTTTTCAAACTGGCTGCACCATTTTACATTCTCATCAGCAGTGTATGAGGGTTCCGATATTTCTACATCTTTTCCAACAGCCATTATCTGCCTTTTTGATTACAGCTATCCTGGTGGGTGTGAAATGGTATCACGTCGTGGTTTTGATTTGCATGTCCCTGATGGTTAATGATGTTGAGCATCTTTTCATGTGTTCATTAGTCATTTTATATCTTCTTTGGAGAACTGCCTATTCAGACCTTGGCCCATTTTTTAATTGAGTTATTTGTCATTTCATCATTGAGTTGCAGGAGTAAAGCAAAATACCTTAAGCAAAGAAAAGGTTATTTGAGATAGAAATAATGGCCAAATCCAGCATGTCATGATAGTTCACAAAATTTGTACCCTCTTAAGGGCAAGAACTCTGCTCTCATTCACTTTGAACGATATTTGTGCCTTGCAGAGTGACTACCAGAATTGGAAGTTAAATATTTTAAAAAGCAAATGAAAATAGAATGCTTGAAGCAAGAAGGAAGAACCATTATCTTCAGTTTAGATAGAAAGCTGTAACATTTAGAACTTATTTCCTACACATATTAACAACTAAATTTCACTACATGGGTCAATTCAAATTAGTTGGCAATGGCTACCTAGAGCAATGTTTTAGGAGGGATACTGAAGTTGTGCCTGACCCAGAGGAAACCAACTTTAGTAACGTCTGCCATGAGCATCAGAAGATGAGAATGGTAGCATGTGTGGTAGGGCACCATCCCTAAGAAGGTTTATGTATCTTGAAAATATAAAAGCAACTGAGAAAGATTTTTTTAAGCCATACAGGTTAATTATTTTTTAAAAATTAGAGATATTTAGAGTATACTCTTCAATTTCAAAATGACCAAATGAAACATAAGGACTGTGCTTCCAATAAAACATCTACATGGGGGCCATTATCAGAATCAGAATATTGAGTCAAATGGATCATTGATCTAATTTAGTATGCCATTTCACATGCATCTCTGCAGAGCCTGTATCTCCTAATCCTCATTTCCATGTAACACAACAAAGCCAGAATGGTGAGTCTGTTATTTTCCCACGTAATTGAACATGTGAGTTAAACTAGAATATGAACAAGTCACACAATTCAAGAGCAATGACTTGACTAGTATAAATAAAAGTCTGTACAAATTATCAATGCCAATTCATTAATTCTAGTATAGGGATAATTTCACATTAATAGGTATTTATATCACTTTCATCTTTTCAACAAAGTTTCATAGTATTTACTTCTAAATTTTAGTAAAAATAAGGCTGACTCAAAAAAAAATTAAACAACTAGTTTCAATGGACCCAAAATTTATAAGGCACAAAAACACAATAATTTTAGCAATAAAATGATACAGTCTACAAGTATATAACCATTTTGTATTTTATATACATGTATATATCACACATAGATATCTTACCTCTCTAGGTTTTCAGAAATTGAAGGAATACTGAAAAAATTCTAAACAGAAAATACACAGCAGCAAAGTGGAATCATCATATCCAAACTAAATAAAATTAGTTCAACATGATCTTGTAGTGATGTTGAGAAATATTTTTTAATTTAACCCAAGAAAACAAAATGGATTCTGATAATCCCTTGCTGTGTGTATTTAGGGATGAGATTGGGAATGTTGATCTGTCGAGACTCTGCTTGTAAGGGAGGTAGAGCCACGGTTCACTATTTTAAGCCAAAAGGGAAGAAATGAAATGCAGCATCTTATCAAGAAAGGCACAGGCGCGAATGAGGATACATGGGTACAAGGGCTTGACACCAGCAAGCCTATCCCTTGTCTCAAGTCTTTAGTTTTTTTCTGAGTGTTGACTTATTTCTCTATCACAGTTTTCTCCTCTTGACATGGAACATGATCTCTGACAGAGAGCTTTGTAACCTTTGGATACCATGTCCAAAGCATAAAAGGAGGTTCTCCTACTTTGAGCTTGACATTTTCAATCAAGGAAGGATTCAGAATGGACTAGACTGGATCTCTTGAAACAATCCCTGTGGTGAGGGGGAGCGAGCTACCAGGCCAGCTCAGGCCTGGCTACATAGCTGTCTGTGTGAGTCAGGAAATCAGATACTTTAGAACAAAGAGAGGGATATGGAGCTAGAAAGTCAAACCAATTGGCATTTATTACAATTTGGCAACATTAGCAGAAGAAACAGAAAAGTAAGAAAATGAAGTTGGGAAAAACAGTTTAGGATGCAATTATGGCAATCCAGGTACCAAAAGGCAAAACAATAAAATAAAATAAAGCCAGTATAAAATGTGTCTAGAACTTAATGCTCATGTTGAGAGGGGAAATGGACAAAGCTGGAGAGTAGATAGAAGCCAAACTGGGAGGGATATTGCCAATCATGGTAAAGAACTTGGCTTTTTTCCCCCTAAGTACATGAGTTATTGAAGGGTTGAGGTAGGGTAATAAGATGGTATAATTTATGTTACAAAATAACTACTCCAGGCTGCTGAGTGGTGAATGACAGGTATGGGTCACAGTTGAATGTGACAGAGTAAGGAGGCAGTAATTCCTGCACTCCCAGTCAAGCCGCATTTTACAAAGGAATCCCTTTACATTATCCACTGATCCAAAGGCCTGTCACTTAACCTCCATGAGTTTCAATTTCCTTGGTAATAAATCAGGAATAAAAATACCTATCTCAAATGAAAGACTATCTCTGAGAAATTATGTAATGTGTCTAACACAGAACTTGGCATGTGGTAGATACTCAGAAAACATTAGGTCCCTTTTCATTTACTTCCTGTGTAACTAATAAAAACCCTTCCAAATTCATCAGAAGGTGCTAACTTTTGAAAAATAAAAAGCTGGAGCCAAACAACTTGGTCTAGGCAGTTGAAACAGAGCCTAAGCAATTTAGACTCTGTAGTCTGGATGGAAAATAACCTTGACCTGAGCAAAATATTTACTAAGCTCTACACTCTAAACCAAAGACAATATGCCCTGCATGCTCCAAAGAATGAACTCTCTATTTAATAACTATCCAAATTCTTTACTGAAATCTATTCAACACACAGAAAAATCTAGGTAAAGAAGGCAAATAAACCTCCTTGAAATGTCCTTCCTTCTGATCTGCTAAAGTTATCTTTGTCTACTGCCCAGCTACATAAATAATTGTGTTATTCACTACCATCTGTTTTGAAACAGATGTATAGAAGATTAGAAAACTCAAGTACGCTAACCTATGTAAATTATTTCTATACATCTTTAATTTTCCTTCACATATTTTGGTATTCTGGTATAGTCTTACTGTAAGATGCCTTACACCATTTTTCACATATAAAAATTTTTCATAAAGAGAAGATAAGAATATATGAGCTTCTGTTTACATTCTTCACCTTGGACTTCCTAAAGAGTTCTCAATAATCCTAGGAATCCTACTACTACAGACGAATCTCTCATCAAAGGAACGATGAGATGAAACAACAGTCAATATAGAAGGTCTTCTAAGGCTGTGCTGTCACATACATTGCCATGAACCACATGCGGCTACTGAGCATCTGAAATGTGGCTGGCTGGGGCTGAGATGTGCTGTATGGGTAAAATATATGGCAGGTTTCGAAAGCTCCATAAAAAAAGAATGTAAGCTCACTCAATTTATGTTGATTATGTGTTGAAATGATCATATTTAGAATATAGCGGGCTATATAAAATATATTATGAAAGCTAACTTCACATTGTATTTTTACCTTTCTTAATATGGCTTTTAAGTAACATATGTAGCTCATATTTGTGTCTCATTTCTTTGGGGCAGCATTACTCTGTAATGTTGCATATTTTTATTTAAATCAACTCGGTGTAAATCTGTTTTATAAGCCAGGATATAAAGACACGAAGATGAATAAATAAATAAGTGGATGAATAAATAAGTTTATGAGGGACTTCCCTGTTGGCAGTTGGGAATCCACCTGCCAATGCAGGGGACGCAGGTTCAAGCCCTAGTCCGGGGGGATCCCGCATGCCGCAGAGCGACTGGGCCTGTGCGTCACTGCTGCTCAGTCTGTGCTCTGGAGCCCGCGAGCCACAACTGCTGAGCCCGTGTGCCGCGACTGCTGAGGTTTACGTGCCTGGAGCCTGTGCTCTGCAGCAGGAGAGGCCACTATGGTGAGGGGCCCATGCACCGCGGCAGGGTGTGGCCCCCGCTCACCACAACTAGAGAGAGCCTGCATGCAGCAGCGAAGACCCAACTCAGCCAAAAGTAAATAAATAAAATAAATAATTAAAAAAAAAGTTTATGATATCTCTGGATAAATTATTTCACAATATTGCTTAATAATTGTCTGAGGAAAATGCTATTCAAATAATTAGGTAAAGGTCAAAGTTAGTATTACATTTCATCTGATGAATAAACATGCATTAAATTAAATGCTTATGGGTCACACGCTGTGATAAGTCATGGAATATCAATATATTTAAGACAAGGTCTATGCTCTAGTGTGATTCATAGCTTTCTGAAAGGATATAAACAAGAAAACAAGTGCAAAACAATTTCCGGTGCTTTGTGAAAGGCATCTAGAGCTCTAAAAGAAAGATGTAGAGGCCTTTTTCTTGTTTCAGGGATAGTGCTGCTGGTATTTAGTGTCTGGAGGCTGGGATAACCAAATGTCCTTCAGTGGGTGGGAGCATCCTGTACCACAAAGAACTGTCCAATTCAAAATATTCATAGTGCCCCTGAACTACGCTGGCTCCTGAATATTGTGGCGATTCCAGAGCAATATACTCAGAGACTCCATTCTAAGAGTGCAGTCATAAGATTGCACAAAAGCATCTCTATTCCTCGGTGTATAAATATACATACACATACATAAATGTATCACATACACTTGTTTCTTTTTAACATCTTTATTGGAGTATAACTGCTTTACAATGGTGAGTTAGTTTCTGCTTTATAACAAAGTGAGTCAGCTATACATATACATGTATCTCCATATCTCTTCCCTCTTGCGTCTCCCTCCCTCCCAATCCCACCCCTCTAAGTGGTCACAAAGCACTGAGCTGGGCTATGCAGCTGCTTCCCACTAGCTATCGGTTTTACATTTAGTACTGTATATATGTCCATGCCACTCTCTCGCTTTGTCACAGCTTCCCCTTCCCCCTCCCCGTGTCCTCATGTCCATTCTCTAGTAGGTCTGTGTCTTTATTCCTGTCCTGCCCCTAGGTTCTTCATGACCTTTTTTTTTTTTTCAGATTCCATATATATGTGTTAGCATATGGTATTTGTTTTCCTCTTTCTGACTTACTTCACTCTGTATGACAGACTCTAGGTCTATCCACCTCACTACAAATAACTCAATTTTGTTTCCTTTTATGGTTGAGTAATATTCCATTGTATATATGTGCCACATCTTCTTTATCCATTCATCTGTCGATGGACAATTAGGTTGCTTCCATGTCCTGGCTATTGTAAATAGAGCTGCAATGAACATTGTGGTACATGACTCTTTTTGAATTATGGTTTTCTCAGGCACATACACTTATATATATGGTGCGTCAATAGTAACATATTTTGCCATTCTCAGTCTAAGAAAAAAATAGGTTACTTGAAGCATTTAGTAACTATAAAACAGAATTTCCATGTATAAGCAAATAACTTCTTTAAAAAACTTTTCCAACTTACAAATAATATTTTTCTCACTGAGCAGGAATACCATCCTTGCCATTCTGACCTGACTCCCAATTGAGAAATAAGCAGAGAGAGGGGGAGGGAAGAACCTTCTCCGTCATTTGCCAGAGAGGTCACTCTTTATTCCTTTTAACCACTAGAAAGGATATTGCTAATCTAGAATAGTATGGTGAGCAAAAGATAGGTACTACTCAATACAAAATGTTGGATTCATTAAAAGAGAAACAAGTCAAACTACCATAGATAGAAATTAAGGTATTCATTATTTGATAATAATAACTTGTAAGTATGTATGAAATCTATAAAAATATCATGCCTCGATGTCAAACCCGCTCACCTCTCCCACACAAATCAAAGAAAGATCCTTTGAAGCACTGACATTCTAGAATCTTATTCAGGCTTGAGGCAACAGGAATATTTCAATCCATGCTTACATCTAGGGTAGCAAAGCTATTTGCCTCAAAAATAAGGGTGTAGTACCCTTTTCAAAATCCATTACTACATAATTTAATTATCTCTATAAGAAGCGAAAAACTTTGAACCATAAATTATGGAGGGAAATCTAGCATAATGGTGGAATAGTGTCCAAAAACTGATACCCCTTTTGCATTAAAATATTCAGGGCTAATTGTGATTTTAGCACTTGTTTTTATCCTTGCTTTGTTCATTGGCCAAACTTAAACACTTCTCATCTCCTTCAATGAAAAGTGGCACTATTATGTTCCTGGAAGCATGAGCAGGGTTCCTCAAAGCCCAATTTTAAGGTCTTAATTGGCTGAGGCAATGGGAGACCATACAAAGCCCACTTCACAGAGAAGGGCAAGATTGCCAGGTCACTTGAGAAGAGATGAAGAGCTAACTGGAAACTATTGCTGAAATCTTAGTGTTCTGGGAAGTTTTACCAAACAGTAACTTAGCAGAGAATGGAACACAATCATCCATCATGACACAGAACCCAAAGGTGCTGAAGTCAGCTTGTAAAAACAGAACAATTAAAACAGAAACAGTTACCGTCACTTAATAATTGAATATGATAACAAGCCAAGCAAGCTTTACGGAAACTGGGTACTTGATTGGTTCTGTGTGTTGCTGATATCAAATATTCAATTATATCATCTCATAAACTCTAAGTCCCAAAAACCATGTGCTCACAAATCAAGTGAGTTGTTACTTACTAACACTTTTGTTTTATTTGGTACTACTGGACCAGTAGTCTACTGTTACTTTTGTGAAGTTGAATAATCACCATCCATCCATCCATCCATTTACCCTTCCAACATTTGTTGTGTGTTATGTGATAAAAGACACTTAAGACATTGAATGAAATTATCTTGGCCCTCAAAGAGTTATTATTTAACTAATAATAATTAATAATTCATAAACATACAACCATTATAAAAACATCCAATTTGGATAATTTTAAGTAAATTAATACTTTCATCATCAACTCTAACCACCGATGACAGGTTCCCAAAACAAACCAACAAAACCAAAGAAGACCAATTTATATTCGTGAAATTCAAGACTCTACGAAAAAGAAAAGTTAAAGGTCCAGAATTAACCTAAAAAAACTTTTAAATAATTTTATGTTCACAAAATCAACAAAGACACACAATTTTAAAAAAAGATATCAAATGATATTTTAACGCTTTGGGGGGCGGATAACAGTGAAGACTTACTACTGTATCCATATACTATCAGATGCTAAAATGCTCATAAATCTGTTTTACTTTGCTGTTACAAAAAATATAAAAAGAGGCTTAATTTTTTTTCAGGATACTTCCCCATGCAATTAATACTTACTGATTATTTACTCTGGACTACTACCCTACGTGTCTGCTCCTCTGTCCATTTACTTATTACTTTCCTCAACAACTATTTGTTTCGTAGCTAGTATATGCTCCTATAAATAACAAGGAAAAGCAAGGTGCCTGTTGTCAAGTTCTACCTCCACCTGCCCCCGTTATATGACCAAGGTTTTTTATTTACTTCTTTGATTTTTTTTCTCTATCAACCACTGGAATTCAATTCTTAAGTTCAGGTATATTCTATCTTATTCTTATTTTCCCAGGGCCTCTTATACCAAAAATTTACTACATTATTTCTATTATCCATACTAGAACAAAAGTTGCTTCTTTTTTCAATCATCACCCATAGGTATTAACCACAATTGATGAAAGTTGAATATACAAGCAAGAAAAGTTCTATAATTCCAAGAATTAAAATATGCTAGAATTTAGCACAGCAGAAAGTTCACATAGATCAGGGGATACTGTAATTCACAATCAAAATTAAAGTCTAAAAGAAAAACCTCTTGCAGAAAATATGCAGCATTAAAAAAAAAAAACCTGAAGATCTTATTAAGGGCTCAAACCAAGAAGAAGATATAACAATTATAAATATATATACACCCAACAATAGGAGCACCTCAGTACATAAGGCAACTGCTAACAACTATAAAAGAGGAAATTCATGGTAACACAATAATAGTTGGGGACTTTAACACCTCACTTACACGAATGGACAGATCATCCAAACATAAAATTAATAAAGAAACACAGGTTTAAATGACACAATAGACCAGATAGATTTAATTGATATTTATAGGACATTCCATCCAAAAACAGCAGATTACACTTTCTTGTCAAGTGCACACAGAACATTCTCCAGGATAGATCACATCTTGGGTCACATAACAAGCCTCAGTAAATTTAAGAAAATTGAAATCATATCAAGCATCTTTTCCAACCACAACACTATGAGATTAGAAACCAATGACAGGGAAAAAAACATAAAAACACAAACACATGGAGGAAAAACAATACATCACTAAATAACCAAGAGATCACTGAAGAAATCAAAAAATACCTAGAGACAAATTACAATGAAACGACAATGATCCAAAACCTATCGGATACAGCAAAAGCAGTTCTAAGAGGGAAGTTTATAGCAATACAAGCCTACCTCAAAAAACAAGAAACATCTCAAATAAACAATCTAACCTTATACCTAAAGGAACTAGAGAAAGAAGAACAAACAAAACCCAAAGTTAGTAGAAGGAAAGAAATCATAAAGATCAGAGCAGAAATAAATGAAATAGAAACAAAGAAAACAGTAGCAAAGATCAATAACACTAAAAGCTGGTTCTTTGAAAAGATAAACAAAATTGATAAACCATTAGCCAGACTCATCAAGAAAAAGAGGGAGAGCACTCAAATCAATAAAATTAGAAATGAAAAAGGAGAAGTTATAATGGACACAACAGAAATACAAAGCATCGTAAGAGACTACTCCAAGTAACTCTATGCCAATAAAATAGACAACATGGAAGAAATGGACAAAGTCATAGAAAGGTATAACCTTCCCAGACTGAACCAGGAAGAAAAAGAAAATATGAACAGACCAATCACAAATAATGAAATTGAAACTGTAATTAAAAATCTTCCAACAAACAGAAGTCCAGGACCAGATGACTTCACAGGTGAATTCTATCAAATATTTAGAGAAGAGCTAACACCCATCCTTCTCAAACTCTTCCAAAAAATTACAGAGGAAGGAACACTCCCAAACACATTCTATGAGGGCACTGTCACTCTGATACCAAAACCAGACAAAGTTATTACAAAAAAAGAAAATTACAGACCAATATCACTGATGAATATAGATGCAAAAATCCTCAACAAAATACTAGCAAACAGAATGCAAAAACACATTAGAAGGATCATACACCATGATCAAATGGGATTTATCCCAGGGATGCAAGGATTCTTCAATATATGCAAAACAATCAATGTGATACACCATATTAACAAATGGAAAAAACCATATCATCTCAATAGATGCAGAAAAAGCTTTCGACAAAATTCAACACCCATTTATGATTAAAAAACCCTCCAGAAAATAGGCATAGAGGGAACTTCCCTCAACATAATAAAGCCCACATATGACAAACCCACAGCCAACATCGTTCTCAAAGGTGAAACACTGAAACCATTTCCACTAAGATCAGGAACAAGACAAGGTTGCTCACTCTCACCACTATTATTCAACATAGTCTTGGAAGTTTTAGGCACAGCAATCAGAGAAGAAAAAGAAATAAAAGGAATACAAATTGGAAAAGCAGTAAAGCTGTCACTGTTTGCAGATGACATCATACTATACATAAAGAATCCTAAAGACACAACCAGAAAACTACTAGAGCTAATCAATGAATTTGGTAAAGTAGCAGGATACAAAATTCATGCACAGAAATCTGTTGCATTCCTATATACTAAAGATGAAAAATCTGAAAGAGAAATTAAGGAATCACTCCCATTTATTTACCATTGCAACTAAAAGAATAAAATAACTAGGAATAAATCTACCTAAGCAGACAAAAGACTTGTATGTAGAAAACTGTAAGACACTGATGAAAGAAATTAAAGATGATACAAACAGATGGAGAGATATACCATGTTCTTGGATTGGAAGAATAAATTTTGTGAAAATGACTATACTACCCAAAGCAATCTACAGATTCAATGTAATCCCTATCAAATTGCCAATGGCATTTGTTACAGAACTAGAACAAAAAATCTTAAAATTTGTATGGCCAAAGCAGTCTTGAGGGAAAAAAAATGGAGCTGGAGGAGTCAGACTCCCTGATTTCAGACTATACTACAAAGCTACAGTAATCAAGACAATATGGCACTGGCAGAAAAACAGAAATATAGATCAATGGAACAGGATAGAAAGCCCAGAAATAAACCCACACACATATGGTCAACTAATCTATGACAAAGGAGGCAAAGATATACAAAGGAGAAAAGACAGTCTCTTCAATAAGTGGTGCTGGGAAAACTGGACAGCTACATGTAAAAGAATGAAATTAGAATACTCCCTAACACCATACACAAAAATAAACTCAAAATGGATTAGAGACCTAAATGTAAGACCGGACACTATAAAACTCTTGGAGGAAAACATAGGAAGAACACTCTTTGACATAAATCACAGCAAGATATTTTTTGATCCACCTCCTAGAGTAATGGAAATAAAAACAAAAATAAACAATGAGACCTAATGAAACTTAAAAGCTTTTGCACAGCAAAGGAAACTACAAACAAGAAAGAAAGACAACCCTTAAAATGGGAGAAAATAGCTGCAAACGAATCAACGGACAAACGATTAACCTCCAAAATATATAAACAGCTCGTGCAGCTCAATATTAAAAAAACAAACAACCCAGTCCCAAAATGGGCAGAAGACCTAAATAGATATTTCTCCAAAGAAGACATAAAGATGGCCAAGAAGCAAATGAAAATCTGCTGAACATCACTAATTATTAGAGAAATGCAAATCAAAACTACAATGAGGTATCACCTCACACCAGTCAGAATGGCTATCATCAGAAACTCTACAAAGAACAAATGCTGGAGAGGGTGTGGAGAAAAGGGAACCCTCTTGCACTGTGGGTGAGAATGTAAATTGATACAGCCACTATGGAGGTTCCTTAAAAAACGAAAAACAGAATTACCAGATGACCCAGCAATCCCACTACTGGGCATATACCCAGAGAAAACCATAATTCAAAAAGACACATGCACCCCAATATTCATTGCAGCACTATTTACAATAGCCAGGTCATGGAAGCAACCTAAATGTCCATCGACAGACCAATGGATAAAGAAGATGTGGTACATATATACAATGGAATATTAGCCATAAAAAGGAATGAAATTCAGTCATTTTTAGAGACGTGGATGGATCTAGAGACTGTCATACAGAGTGAAGTCAGTCAGAAAGAGAAAAACAAATATCGTATATTAACGCATATATGTGGAACCTAGAAAAATGGCACAGATGAACCAGTTAGCAGGGCAGAAGTAGAGAAACAGATGTAGAGAACAAACATATGGATACCAATGGGGGAAAGTGGTGGGTGTGTGTGTGATGAATTGGGAGGTTGGATTGACATGTATACACTCCAAAGACACTGATAGGTAGTCACTGAAAATAAGTCACTTTTGGTTCTCCTATGGCTTGCCTAAGCAAGGAAAGTAGTTTCATTAGCACAAATTGAACTGAAGGAGATACAAAGTAAACTATACAGCCAAATATGAGCAGCAATGAATCTCATTTAACACTTCTGTCCAGGTGGTAATAAGAATAAATGGAGGGGAGGACCTTCAAGATGGAGGAGGAGTAAGACACAGAGATCACCTTCCTCCCCACAAATACATCAGAAATACATCTACATGTGGAACAACTCCTACAGAACACCTACTGAACGCTGGCAGAAGACCTCAGACCTCCCCAAAGGCAAGAATCTCCCCACGTACCTGGGTAGGGGAAAAGAAAAAAGAAAAAACAGAGACAAAAGAATAGGGACAGGACCTGCACCTCGGGGAGGGAGCTTGAAGGAGGAAAAGTTTCCACACACTAGGAAGGCCCTTCACTGGCAGAGACGGGGGGTGGGTGGGTGGGGGAACCTTTGGAGCCACGGAGGAGAGCACAGCAACAGGGGTGCAGAGGGCAAAGCGGAGAGATTCCCTCACAGAGGATCGGTGCCGACCAGCACTCAGCAGCCCGAGAGGCTTCTCTGCTCACCCACTGGGATGGGGTGGGGGCTGGGAGCTGAGGCTCGGGCTTCGGAAGTCAGACCCCAAGGAGAGGACTGGGGTTGGCTGCGTGAACACAGCCTGAAGGGGGCTAGTGCACCACAGCTAGCTGGGAGGGAGTCCGGGAAAAAGTGTGGATCTGCCAGAGAGGCAAGAGACCATTGTTTCGGGGTGCACGAAGAGAGGGGGTTTAGAGCACCGCCTAAATGAGCTTCAGAGACGGGTGAGAGCCACAGCTATCAGCACGGACACCAGAGACGGGCATGAAACGCTAAGGCTGCTGCTGCAGCCACCAAGAATCCTGCGTGCAAGCACAGGTCACTATCCACACCTCCCCTCCTGGGAGCCTGTGCAGCCCGCCACTGCCAGGGTCCCGTGATCCAGGCACAACTTCCCCGGGAGAATACACAGCACACCTAAGGCTGTTGCAGCACCATGCTGGCCTCTGCTGCCGCAGGCTCACCCCGTGTTCCATACCCCTCCTTCCTCCCAGCCTGAGTGAGCCAGAGGTCCCTAATTAGCCACTCCTTTAACCCCCTCCTGTCCTGGCGAAGAACTGACACCACACGGTGACCTACATACACAGGAGGGGCCAAATCCAAAGCTGAACCCCAGGAGCTGTGCGAAAAAAGAAGATAAAGAGAAATTTCTCCCAGCAGCCTCAGGAGCAGCGGATTAAATCTCCACAATCAACTTGATGTAGCCTGCATCTGTGGAATACCTGAAAAGACAAAGAATCATCCCAAAATTGAGGTGGTGGACTTTGGAAGCAACCGTAGACTTGGGGTTTGCAGTATGCGACTAACTAGTTTCCGATTTTTATGCCTATCTTAGTTTAGTTTTTAGCATTTGTTATCATTGGTGGATTTATTTATTGGTTTGGTTACTCTCTTCTTTTTTTAAATCACTTTTTAATTTTTTTATTTTAATAATTTCATTTTTTTATTTTAATAACTTTTTAATTTAATTTTATTTTATTTTATTAGTAGTAGTTTTTTCTTTTTTTTCCTCCCACTTCTTCTGAGCCGTGTAACTGACAGGGTGTTGGTACTCCGGCTGGGTGTCAGACCTGAGACTCTGAGGAGGGAGAGCCGAGATCAGGACACTGGCCACCAGAGACCTCCTGGACACGTGTAATATCAATCAGTGAGACCTCTCCCAGAGATCTCCATCTCAACGCTAAGACCCAGCTCCACTCAATGACCAGCAAGCTCTACTGCTGGACACTCCATGCCAAACAACTAGCAAGACAGGAACACAACCCCACCCATTAGCAGACAGGCTGACTAAAATCATAATAAGTTCATAGATACCCCAAAACACACCACCAGACATGGTCCTGTCCACCAGAAAGACAAGATCCAGCCTCATCCACCAGAACACAGGCACCACTCCCCTCCACCAGGAAGCCTACACAAGCCCCTGAACCAACCTTACTCACTTGGGGGCAGACACCAAAAACAAAGGGAACTACAAACCTGCAGCCTGAGAAAAGGAGACCCCAAACACAGTAAGTTAAGCAAAATGAGAAGAAACAGAAACACACAGCAGATGAAGGAGCAAGGTAAAAACCCACCAGACCAAACAAATGAAGAGGAAATAGGCAGTCTACCTGTAAAAGAATTTAGAGTAATGACAGTAAAGATGATCCAAAATCTTGGAGATAGAATGGAGCAAATACAAGAAATGCTGAAAAAGGACCTAGAAGAACTAAAGAGCAAACAAACAACGATGAACAACACAATAAATGAAATTAAAAATTTTCTAGAAGGAATCAATAGCAGAATAACTAAGGCAGAAGAATGGATAAGTGACCTGGAAGATAAGATAGTAGAAATAACTACCACAGAGCAGAATAAAGAAAAAAGAATGAAAAGAATTGAGGTCAGTCTCAGAGACTTCTGGGACAACATTAAATGCACCAACATTCGAATTATAGGGGTCCCAGAAGAAGAGAAAAATAAAAGGACTGAGAAAATATTTGAAGAGATTATAGTTGAAAACTTCCCTAATATGGGAATGGAAATAGTCAATCAAGTCCATGAAGCGCAGAGAGTTCATACAGGGTAAATCCAAGGAGAAACACGCCAAGACACATATTAATCAAACTATCAAAAATAAATTAAAAGAAAAATATTAAAAGCAGCAAGGGAAAAACAACAAACAACATACAAGGGAATCCCCATAACGTTAACAGCTGATCTGTCGGCAGAAACTCTGCAAGCCACAGAGGAGTGGCAGGACATATTTAAAGTGATGAAGGGGAATAACCTACAACCAGTATTACTCTACCCAGCAAGGATCTCATTCAGACTTGACGGAGAAATCAAAAGTTTTACAGACAAGCAAAAGCTAAGAGAATTCAGTACCACCAAACCAGCTTTACAACAAATGCTAAAGGAACTTCTCTAAGCAGGAAACACAAGGGAAGCAAAAGACCCACAAAAACAATCCCAAATCAATTGAGAAAATGGTAATAGGAACATACATATCAATAATCACCTTGAATATAAATGCATTAAATGCTTCAAGGAAAAGACGTACACTGGCTGAATGAATACAAAAACAAGACCCATATATATGCTGTCTACAAGAGACCCACTTCAGACCTAGGGACACATACAGACAGAAAGTGAGGGGATGGAAAAAGGTATGCCATGCAAATGGAAATCAGAAGAATGCTGGAGTAGCAATACTCATATCAGATAAAATAGACTTTAAAATAAAGACTGTTACAAGAGACAAGGAAGGACACTAAATAATGATCAAGGGATCAATCCAAGAAGAAAACAACAATTATAAGTATTTATGCACCCAACACAGGAGCACCTCAATACATAAGGCACATGCTAACAGCCATAAAATGAGAAATCGACAGTAACACAATACTAGTGGGGCCTTTATAACATCACACTTACATGAACAGAAAGATCATCCAGACAGAAAATAAAAAAGGAAACACAAACTTTAAATGACACAATAGATTAGATGGACTTTATTGATATTTCTAGGACATTCTGCCCAGAAGTGGAATGACACACCTTCTTCTCAAGTGCACATTGTTCTCCAAAATAGATCACATCTTGGGTCACAAATCAAGCCTTCGGAAATTAAAGAAAATTGAAATCGTATCAAGTATCTTTTCTGACCACAATACTGTGAGACTAGATATCAATTACAGGAAAAAAACTGCATAAAATACAAAGACATGGAGGCTAAACAATACACTGCTAAATAACCAAGAGATCACTGAAGAAATCAAAATGGAAATCAAAAAATACCTAGAAAAAAATGACAATGAAAACATGACGACCCACAGCTACAGGGTGTGGCAAAAGCAGTTCTAAGAGGGAAGTTTATAGCAATACAATCATACCTCAAGAAACAAGAAACATCTAAAATAAACAACCTAATATTACACCAAAAGCAATTAGAGAAAGAAGAAAAAAAATCTCCAAAGTTAGCAGAACGAAAGGCATCATAAAGATCAGGTCACAAATAAATGAAAAAGAAATGAAGGAAATGATGGCAAAGACCAATAAAACTAAAAGCTGGTTCTTTGAGAAGATAAACAAAATTGATACCATTAGCCAGACTCATCAAGAAAAAAAGGGAGAAGACTCAAATCAACAGAATTGGAAATGAAAAAGAAGTAACAACTGACACTGCAGAAATACAAAGGATCATGAGAGATTACTACAAGCAACTATATGCCAATAAAATGGACAACTTGGAGGAAATGGACAAGTTCTTAGAAAAGCACACCCTTCTGAGAGTGAACCAGGAAGAAATAGAAAATAAAAACAGACCAATCACAAGCACTGAAATTGAGACTGTGATTAAAAATCTTCCAACAAACAAAAGCTCAGGACCAGATGGCTTCACAGGCAAATTCTATCAAACATTTAGAGAACAACTAATACCTATCCTTCTCAAACTCCTCCAAAATATAGCAGAGGGAGGAACACTCCCACACTCATTCTAAAAGGCCACCATCGCTCTGATACCAAAACCAGACAAAGATGTCACAAAGAAAGAAAACGACAGGCCAATATCACTGATGAACATAGATGCAAATATCCTCAACAAAATACTAGCAAGCAGAATCCAACAGCACATTAAAAGGATCATACACCATGATCAAGTGGGGTTTGTCCCAGGAATGCAAGAATTCTTCAATATATGCAAATCATCCAATGTGATACACCGTATTAACAAATTGAAGGAGAAAAACCATATGATCATCTCAACAGATGCAGAAAAAGCTTTCAACAAAATTCAACACCCATTTATGATAAGAATCCTCCAGAAAGACAGAGAGGAATTTACCTCAAAATAATAAAGGCCATATATGACAAACCCACAGCCAACTTCATTCTCAATGGTGAAAGACTGAAACCATTTCCACTAAGATCAGGAGTAAGACAAGGTTGCCCACTCTCACCACTATTATTCAACATAGTTTTGGAAGTTTTAGGCACAGCAATCAGAGAACAGAAGGAAATAAAAGGAATCCAAATCGGAAAAGAAGAAGTAAAGCTGTCGCTGTTTGCAGATGACATGATACTATACATAGAGAATCCTAAAGGTGCTGTCAGAAAACTTCTAAAGCTAATCAATGAATTTGGTAGAGTAGCAGGATACAAAATTAATGCACAGAAAACTCTTGCATTCCGATACACTACTGATGAAATCTGAAAAAGAAATTAAGGAAACACTTGCATTTACCACTGCAACAAAAAGAATAAAATAGCTAGGAATAAACCTACCTAAGCAGACAAAAGACCTGTACGTAGAAAACTGTAAGACACTGATGAAAAAATTAAAGATGATACAAACAGATGGAGACATATACCATGTTCTTGGATTGGAAGACTCAACATTGTGAAAATGACTATACTACCCAAAGCAATCTATAGATTCAATGCAATCCCTATCAAACTACCAATGGCATTTTTCACAGAACTAGAACAAAAAATTTCACAATTCGTATGGAAACACAAAAGCCCCTGAATAACCAAGGCAATCTTGAGAACAAAAAATGGAGCTAGAGGAATCAGGCTCCCTGATTTCAGACTATACTACAAAGCTACAGTAATCAAGACAGTATGGTACTGGCACAAAAAGAGAAACATAGATCAATGGAACAGGATAGAAAGACCAGAGATAAACCCACGCACATATGGTCACCTTATCTTTGATAAAGGAGGCAAGAATATACAATGGAGTAAAGACAGCCTCTTCACTAAGTGGTGCTGGGAAAACAGGACAGCCACATGTAAAAGAATGAAATTAGAACATCCCCTAACACCATACACAAAAATAAACTCAAAATGGATTAAAGACCTAAATGTAAGGCTAGACACTACAAAACTCTTAGAGGAAAACATAAGCAGAACACTCTATGACATAAATCACAGCAAGATCCTTTTTGACCCACCTCCTAGAGAAATGGAAATAAAACCAAAAATAAACAAATGGGACCTAATGAAACTTCAAAGCTTTTGCACAGCAAAGGAAACCATAAACAAGACCAAAAGACAACCCTCAGTATGGGAGAAAATATTTGCAAATGAAGCAACGGACAAAGGATTAATTTCCAAAATTTACAAGAAGCTCATGCAGCTCAATAAAAAAAAAACAAACAACCCAATCCAAAAATGGGCAGAAAACCTAAATAGACATTTCTCCAAAGAAGATATACAGACTGCCAACAAACACATGAAAGAATGCTCAACATCATTAATCATTAGAGAAATGCAAATCAAAACTACAATGAGATATCATCTCACACCAGTCAGAAGGGCCATCATCAAAAAATCTAGAAACAATAAATGCTGGAGAGGGTGTGGAGAAAAGGGAACCCTCTTGCACTGCTGGTGGGAATGTGAATTGGTTCAGCCACTATGGAGAACAGTATGGAGCTTCCTTAAAAAACTACAAATAGAACTACCATATGACCCAGCAATCCCACTACTGGGCATATACCCTGAGAAAACCAAAATTCAAAAAGAGTCATGTACCAAAATGTTCACTGCAGCTCTATTTACAATAGCCCGGAGATGGAAACAACCTAAGTGCCCATCATCGGATGAATGGATAAAGAAGATGTGGCACATATACACAATGGAGTATTACTCAGCCATAAAAAGAAACGAAATTGAGCTATTTGTAATGAGGTGGATAGACCTAGAGTCTGTCATACAGAATGAAGTAAGTCAGAAACAGAAAGACAAATACCATATGCTAACACATATATATGGAATTTAAGAAAAAAAAATGTCATGAAGAACCTAGGGGTAAGACAGGAATAAAGACACAGACCTACTGGAGAACAGACTTGAGGATATGGGGAGGGCGAAGGGTGAGCTGTGACAAAGCGAGAGAGAGGCATGGACATATATACACTACCAAACGTAAGGTAGATAGCTAGTGGGAAGCAGCCGCATAGCACAGGGAGATCAGCTCGGTGCTTTGTGACCGCCTGGAGGGGTGGGATAGGGAGGGTGGGAGGGAGGGAGACGCAAGAGAGAAGAGATATGGGAACATATGTATATGTATAACTGATTCACTTTTTTATAGAACAGAAACTAACACAGCATTGCAAAGCAATTATACCCCAATAAAGATGTTAAAAATAAATAAATAAATAAATAAATAAATAAATAAATGCTAGACAGGGTGTGGAGAAAAGGGAACCTTCTTGCACTGCTGGTGAGAATGTAAATTGACACAGCCACTATGGCAAACAGTATGGAGGTTCCTTATAAAACGGAAAATAGAACTACCACACGACCCAGCAATCCCACTACTGGGCATATACCCTTAGAACACCATAATTCAAGAAAAGTCGTGTATAACAATATTCATTGCAGCACTATTTACAATAGCCAGGACATGGAAACAACCTAAATGTCCATCAACAGATGCATGGATCAAGAAGATGTACACATATATCAAAGTAAAATATCAAAGTAAAATAGATAGCTAGTGGAAAGCATCCACATGGCACAGGGAGATCAGCTTGGTGCTCTGTGCCCACTTAAAGGGCTGGGATAGGAAGGGTGAGAGGGAGGTGCAAGAGGGAGGGTATATGGGGATATATGTATATGTATAGCTGATTCATGTTGTTACACAGCAGAAGCTAACACAACATTGTAAAGCAATTATACTCTAATAAAGATGTTTAAAAAAAAAGAATAAATGAATATTTCTTTCAAAAAAAATTTTAATAAAAAATTAAGTTTAAAAAAAGAATAGATGGATATTTCAAGGAGAAGGGGCTGAATGTGAACATAGTTAATTCCTACAAACCAATTTCTTACAAAATGGACTTTAGGACTGAGATGCTGAAAGGTGAATAAAATATTTGAGAACCAGAAATGTAAAAGGAGGGAGACATTTCAAGGTGCTCATGGAGAAAAACTGAACTAAAGAAAGACTGTAAAAAAAATTTCAAATGAAAAATAAACTAGAAATTTAGATGGAGCTACAGTTGTGGAAAAGTAATGAGATGTTTAGTCACCTGGACATGGTTATGGAAGCGTGGAAATTGAAAGACCAATACAAAATCATTGTAAAAAAGTTCAGAGTGGTTTACATGGAGACGTACATTGGAGGCCAAACAACAATTATGTCTTGTCTAACGCCAGCCTTACACCAAGACTTACACAAAAACAAGGCTACAATTTGACCTGGGGAGGGGTGATTGTAAAGAAGTTAAACAGTAAGGTACTTTAGTTTAACATGAAATGAAGATCAATTCACAGTAAACTTTAAAAAATAATCAATCAATAAAAAAGGTTTGCAAGCAGAAGCCTCAGGAGGAAGTACAGACATTCATCCCAGCTCATTCCAGATGTCAGAGAAAGCAAACCCTAAAGCACCTGTCTGCCAGAAAGTATATTTTAAATATTTGCTCCACAGATTTCAAAAGAAGAGGAAAAGATGTACAGGTACACATTTCTATGGCAACTGTATAGAAAGTGTTAGTATCGAATTCAAATCCAAAGAGCAGAAAGATATTTCAAATTCTTTTTTTTTTTTTTTTTTTGGCACACCGCACAGCATGCAGGATTTTAGTTCCCTGACTAGGGATCGAACCTGTGCCCCCTGCAGTGGAAGCACGGAGTCCTAACCACTGGACCTCCAGGGAATTCCCTCAAATTCTTAATTCGTATTCCTAATGTACTTAAATCAAAGCTTTTTTATTATCTCTTAATAACTGACAGATTATTTCTCTGCCTGGATTGAGAGAAGAGCAAAAAAAAGTGATAATTTTTAGATTTAAGTAGAAAATTAGTATAAACATATATGCAGATATCAATATTGCAGAACAGTGTGAATACAGTAGGCCTGTGTTTTTACACTGATTTCCAAGTGGAATGTAAACACACATTAATTAGCTATATTTTCCTCTTTTAACGTTTATTTTTTGAGAAGAACTTGTACATGAAGAATGTTTGCTTGAAAACTTGTTATTTCATTGAAATTGCATTTGCCTTTCCTCTCCTCCCTTAATAAACACCATTATGATAAGCATATTTAGTGAAATATTATGAGAATTTGTGTGTTTAGAGAGTATCTCTGAAGATGTATTACACACAGCCGCCATTTTGTCTTGCCTGTGCTGCCCTAAAAATCATTTTAACCTCACCATGAACAAAGATACAAATATTAAACTAAACCCATCGGAGGCCTCACTGATATGGAAGAACAAGAGATCATGTTACCTAGAAATATACCTCTGTGAAATGTTCACATTAAACAGCCATCGCCACAAAGTGCCTGGAAAGCAAGGTCAGTTCCTTGTTTAAATGAGAGTTCACAATTTCAGTTAAAGAAAGAATAAGAAAACTAACTCCTCTACTTGTTCATAATCGTTAGCATTTCACTGCTGCTAAATCATACTACATAGATGTCTCCCCTTCTGAAGATCTTTGAAGAAAAAACTCCTTCCAACTGCCATAGACATTTTAGTTTCTAGTAACCTCAGAGTTTCAAAATATCTTTACATCTTAGCTAATTCCTTCAGCTGCAGTTTACATCCCTCTTCTCATGATGAAAGTGCTCTGTGTTAAGGTGTGTTGAGTCACTACAGTCAGAACCGAAGAAGGTAGAGGGACGTTAACCTGAGGGCAACTGTTGATGACACTGCCAGACTCGGCTGAGGTTCTAGGGCGGAGATACGACCATGTTAAGGGAGGAAAGAAGGAAGAAACTGTGAATTATAAATTGGATACACACCTGTCCTGAACCCAGTGAACTCTGAAACCTTTGAAGAGAGCCAAACTTCTCATGACCAAAAAAGTAGATGGTTTGAACTTAGTTCCCTATTTATGGGAGAGAAAGGATCTATTCCATATTAGAATTAACTTCATTAAATGGGCCTGAGGCTTGCTATTCCTAGCCAAGAAATTATAGACTACCACATGCTAAAATGACGTGAAAGAAAATTCTGGGAATATTAGAGCTATCACAACTAGAGAGTTAATGTCCAAACAGCAAAACTGACCATTTTTTTCTAGAAAAGCATTTTTAGTGGTTTAGTTGTTATGGTAGCCAAAAAAGATATTTTGACAGAGCAATTTTCTTTCTAACATTCTTAATAAAAACTTGATATCTTTACAGCTTCAGGAACTAGATCCCCAAAAAGTGAGGAAGAACAGGTTGTTTCCAGTTTGCAAGGCCCACTGAAGTTGATTGTGGAGTGCTGATTCATATTGACATGTGATATGATAGTAGGAACACAACCCTGAGTTTCACAAAGTCCTCTCCCATCTGTAATTCACTGTCCCATCTTGTGAGAAACAATCTACCCCCACTGCTTCCCAGACTCAGCTGCCCGACTGTAAAATGTGATTAATAACCTCTCATGGTTGTTTTAAATATGAAATAAGACATATAAAACATATAAACAACATATAAAATCCTGAATATTAGCAAGCCCTCAAGAAATGCTAGCTTCCTTCATTCGCCTAAGGCTATCTCAAAGACAATGAGGCTGAACAGTTGAACATAGAGATCAAACATCACCTGTAGGGGACTGTGGTGAGGAATCTTTTCAAAGTGTGACATGATTAAGAAATGAATTTTAAATACTAGAGAACAAAGTGAATAGTTTCAATAGGAAATAAAGCAAGTCTGTAATCTCTCATGGTTGATGTGATGAACTATTCATCTAAACTAGGAAAGAGAATGTGTGTATCAAAGTCTTTCCAAATTAGGGAGAACTTGAAGGACTTGACTCTGGAAAGATAAATAGCGGAAAGCTTCTCTTATTGCCAATTATCCTAGTTTCAAAAGATATATTGAAAACAGCTTAGTTAATACAGGACATCATCAGAGTAGTTTGGTGGATAATTCCAAGTTGTCTATTACTTCATGTTTATTCCCGTGTCTTGAAGAAGCAGAAATGAGAATAAATCAACACTGATGTTTGTTTTCTTTTTGATTGGTAGAACAGACCTAAGTGTCTAAGAGTAGATATGATAAGGGGATATAGCTTCTGATGAAGACACCATAATAAATGGGATAAAGAAGAAGGATGCTAAATCTGTGCTATCCATTTATCTATTGATCTATCCATCCATCCATCCACCTGCCCACTTACCCAAACATTCAGTAAGTATGTTTATTTCCTGTTTCAATATAAAACATGATGCCAGATGCAATGGGAAAACAAGGGTCTAAAAACAAGAGATTAAAAATATAAAGAGACATATATGCAGATAATCAGAGGAAAGGGCAGTAAATGGCAAATGTCATGCAATATCCAAAAGTTTTAACAGAAATAGGGTAGTAAAAGGAAAAATGTTCCTAGCAAGGGTGATAACAAGGAAAGAGAGGGAAAAAACGATGGGGCACCTGTAAGAGTTTGAACATTAATTATTCAGCAGGGAGAAAGCCACAGAAGGTATCTGAGCCGAGCAGTCATGGGCTCTAAGCTGTGTTTAATGAAGATGCATCTGGCAGAACTGATTAGAACAGCAGTGGTGTGTGTGCACATGGTGTGTTTTCTCCAATGAAGCACTACTGGGTGGAGATCAATTATGGGGTGTGTTGCCAAGTAATTCAATATAAAAATTACAAAATCACAGTTTTAAAATGATTTCCTGTTTTTGTAGTAATCTAAGCATATTCAAGGTTATTCCTAAAAGATGTCAGTTTACCAAATGCTTTATTAAATAGCAGAGAAATAGATGGAGGATATCTGGGGCCCAGGGAATGGTGTGAACCTGAACACACCCATAGGAGTGTGCCTCCTTGGGAAAGTCATCTGTCTTGGGGGCTCTGGCAGGCTCAGAGGTAAAGCCCAATCAAGTAGAAGACAGCAACTAGAAGTCAGGAGGACCTTGCAAATAAGAAGCTTCAGCAACCTTAGAAGATATGAAGGAATAAGGAGCTAAATAAGACAGTAGTCTAAATGCAGAGGGAGGAGTAGATAGGTGAGAAACCACCAAAAAAATCATGGTAAAGTCACTAGTTGCAGGAGACGAGGAAGTAGAAGAAAGCAATCTTTCTTTCAAATCATAAGTGTAAGGGTAGGTTTTAAATGCTCTCAGGAAAGCTTTCAAATTAATAAATTAAGAAAATTTTCCTTGGAGTTTCAAATTAAAATTTCATAGCTATAAAGCAATATAAGCTTTATATACAATATGTTGCCATCCACTATTTTAAAATATTTCCATTTTAAATTTCACGGCACGCATGTTTATTCTCAGCCACCACATCTGTTATCTAAAGCATTATGGATCCCAGCTCCATCAACAATAAAGAATAATCAAATTTCAAATACTTAGTCAAGAATGCAACCACAAATTGAAGCTTAATATCTACCAAATGTGTACCAGTCATCTGAAAATTGAGTTCACTGTAGGGACAAATAATTTTTTTTAATCTAGTAGGTGTATAACATTAGGTCAACCACAATCTTTGTGTCTGCACTTTAATTTCCTTATCTCATTATGTTCCAGCCAAGCTCCTTCCCACTTCAGCCCTTCACACACGTGGTTCCCTCTGCTAGGACAACTTTGCCGTCATCCCTTGCCTAGCTCATGCCTACTTAGACTCAGGTTCCCCATATGTAACTTCCTAAGGAAACCCATTATCAGTGTCTCCCTCACCACCTACTGCACAGCTAGAGCCTCCAGAGGACCTCAGAGCATAGCCTATACTCTTACATCCAGCCTATACTTTTCCACTAAGCACAGTAGGCACAGCGTCTACAGCCAATGAAAATGTTTTCATCTTAACTGATTATAAAGCCAGAAGAAAAACAAATATAATAATGAATATATAATAATAAATCTAGCCTGGATTATATTCATCTTCATACCCATGTAGTCAAAAATCTAATTTTCTTTGAAGGGACCCATGAAGGCAAAAATGCCTAAGGGACCATAAAAGTCATAATGTGGGGCTTCCCTGATGGCGCAGTGGTTGAGAGTCCGCCTGCCGATGCAGAGGACATGGGTTCGTGCCCCGGTCCGGGAAGATCCCACATGCCGCGGAGCGGCTGGGCCCGTGAGCCATGGCTGCTGAGCCTGCGCGTCCGGAGCCTGTGCTCCACAACGGGAGAGGCCACAGCAGTGAGAGGCCCGCGTATTCCAAAAAAATAGTCATAATGTGTATCTAGTTACTTTGTAGTATTTCTTCCAAGAAAAATAAACCTGATTGTTTTATTTTTTTTGAAAGCTGGATGATGGTACCTATTTGGGAACAACTGAAATAATGAATTGCTTAAAGCACTTAAACAGTATCAGGCACACAGCAAATAAATGTTATACAGGTGAATATAATGAAATTATATTCATTTTGAAAGTACCACATTTCACACATTTTGAGAACTGTCTCAGTGCATTTCAAAGTTAGTTTTAGTAGACTGAAAGTAATATACATATATTCTTAACTTTCTGACAAATGTCCAAAGATGGGCACATGTACCCAAAGAGGTTCAGGCAGGCTGGAGAATTACTTGACATAAACAGAACTGAGAACCAAGAGACAGAGAAACTATTACAAATCTCTAACTTCATGATTTTATTGGTGTATTAGTTTGCATGTACACTGTAACAAATTACCACAGACTTTCTGCATTAGAACAATGCAAATTTATGATGTTACAATTCTGTACATTAGAAGTCCTGTACGGGTCTCACTGGGCTAAAATCACGGTGTCAGCAAGGTTGCATTCCTTTCTAGAGGTTCCAGAGAAGAATCAATTTCCTTAACTTTTCTAGCTTCTTAGAGACCAGCCACATTCCTTGGCTTTGGTCAACTTCCTCTATCTTCAAGGCCATCAATGAATGGTACATTGAGTCTTTCTCACATCGAATCATCTGACTCCCTTTTCTGCTTCCTCTTTCACTTCTAAGAATGCTTATGATTACAGTAGGCCTAAATAGATAATCCAGGACAATTTCACCTCCTCTAAACCCTTATTTGAATATAGCTACAAAATCTCTTTTGGCATATAATGTAACATATTAAAAGGTTCTGGGGATTAGGATGTAGACATCTTTGGGGGATGTGAGCTGGTATTATTCTGCCTACTACAATCGATAACAAATATATACAAAACAAAAATAGAAAAGAAGCATTAGCTTAAAAGAGCTCAAACACAGCAAAGATATGCTTTGAATTTAATAAAAGCTAATGACTAACCTAAAAACTCACATCAAATCATTTTAGCACATGCAACTTTATCTTATTTTTTCTCCCTGAATATGCTCATGATTCAAATTTAAGTAGACCAGCTTTGCTGTCATATGAAACAGCAGAAAATAATACAAATAATCTATAAAAGGATCAAAGAAGAAAATCTAAGAATTCATTTGTATAGTATATTTAACATTTCTGGATTTTCCAGAATACAGAAATACATCCAATAATTTAGGAGAGGAAAAATGTAAACTTTAAATATCTGAACTCTCCATTCAATCAATACTTCACTGTTGCTAACGGACTATATTACTTAAAATATTGAAAACGTTTGTCTCCAAAATTAAGTTTAGCCAATAGAAGTAGTACAAGCATCAGGTTCATTACCCACATGGGCAGGTGGGTGGAGATATTTATACCTAACTAAAGAATAATTAGCCATAACTTTCTATTGTCAATTTACTCACTAACAATGTGAATGTTGATTATATAATTCAAAGTTGACACCTGCATAGATCTGGTTATCAGGAGCTCCAGGCATATCATTAATTTATTCAATGCTGGTCCTAGGAACATTTAGCCAATTGAGTTTAATTTCAATCCCTGTTGACCTCTGGCCTGGCTAGATTTAAATCATAACACTAAACACATGAGAAGTAAAATTATTGTAATGAAACATATATAAGCAAAAACACAGATTAAGATTAAAATGAAATTCTGATTTGACTCAAATAGTGGACATAATTTTTTAAAAACCCACTGTTTTTCAATTGGTTTTTGAAAATAATTATGAAGAAAGCCTGAAAATACATGAGGGAAGACATAATTTCACATTAAACAAAATAGTTTAATGAGTTCAAATAATTTCCTCAATCAATTAAAATAATCTTTCATTATCTCTAATGATCAAGATCACTAAACTTCCGAACAAACCGGTGAAATGTAAACTAAAGTGCTAAAATAACCAGAATCCAAATAAATTACATGACACTTAGAAATTATCCCTTAATTTAGAATTTTTAATTATACTCCAATAGGCAATAGAAAAAATTGGTTTTCCTTGCTATTAGACTAGACAATGACTAACATTTATATAAGTTGCATGATTGTCAAATATTGTTTCATAACAATGAAGAATTTCTAAGTCAAAGATAACTAATGAGAACCCGCTGTATAGCACAGGGAACTCCACTTCGCTGTACAGTAGAAACTAACACAACACTGTAAAACAACTATATCCCAATTAAAAAAAAAAAGAAAAAGAAATTCTAAGTCAATAACTACTAAACTTCTAAGAGGTCTAAGACATTAACTTCTCAATAGGTTTCCTCTCCTTCTGGAACACTCCAGCTCCAACCTACAGGCCTAAAATAGCCCAGGAAACATAAAACAACTCAGATTTACAAATCTGGCAGCACTCACTGACAGAAACTCCTTGTACATGGGCCTAGGTTAACCTGGCACATATCAGTTAATATGACACTAAATCAAACTAAGAATATTAGTGCAGAGAATGGTTATTCCAATGAATAGGAAGTTTCTCTGTCATGTTTCACTTATAAATAGGTTAACATTGTTCTACCTAACAGACAATTTCGTAAGATAGTGAAGGGAATCAAATATAAATTTCTACAACAATTAACTTTGATACTTCAGAAATATCTAAATTTAATCATCAGTTTGGCTGTCCTCCACCTCTTCTATGTATACCATTGTAAACAAATGCTGAAATATGCAAGAAGAGATCACTATGCAGATAACCCCTGGAGAGAAGTTTTCCTCCTCCTCTTTCTTATAGAAATCCTGCTGCATTTTTCAACATGTAAATCAAAAGACATGTCCTACAAAAAACCTCCCCATATGGGCCTTAACAGAAGTAATCAGTACTCCCCTTTTCACCAGGAACATGGTGCTTATATTTCTAATAACATATTTATTTCATCCTACTTCCTAATAGATACATTTGTAAGTAGGCAACTACAACAGCCTTTGCTTGGTCTTCATTACCCATATTAAGTTCTCATTATTTCTGAATCACCAGGTAGCACCTAAAACATCTTACACATAATACATCTTATACCCATAAGGCAAGAAACTAACATATCATCTCTCTGTCACAGAAGTTTGGGTCTTCCTGAGACCTTTTCTTATGATTTTAAGGAATAGATAAAAACAGGATCCCTCTTGTTCTCCCACCAAATCAGCTCCTCCTTCCCAACTTTGCTATTTCTCCCAATGGCAAAACCACTAAGACCTTACAGTATCCTGTGAGTTTTCTCTCTCATTCACCTACACTGGTCAATCCTGCACTAATTCCTCCACAAAATCTTTTGCATTTGTTGCCACTACTAATGTCCTCTGTCAGTCCCTCTTTTGCTTTTACTGAGACTTACAACAGGCTCCTAACTAGATGCATTTCCACAATCAATACTAAGATGGGATCTAATAACTGAGTTTCAAAATATTTGGAGAAAAAAAAAATCACACACACAAAGTAATAGCTGGATATTTTAAAAATCCTCTATCAGTTACTGATAGAAATAAACAATTTCAAAAAAAGAAATTAACAGTATCAGTAGGGATATAGGAATCACCAGGGACATAGAACAGTGTGAAACAATTTAGCATAAGTGATTTTTACAGAACATTTCACAATAAATTCAGAACATAACATTTTCAAGTACACACGGAAAATTTACTAAGATAGACCACATTTGGGGCCATAAAACAAGTCTCAGAAAAGGATCAAAATCATTGAATCAAGAGTATGTTTTATGACTGCAAGGGTACTAAATTTAGAAACTGATGATAAAATATCTAGAAAACTACATAACTGGAAATTAAGTAGTACACTTCAAAAAAAACCCATAGGTCAGAGAAGAAATCACAAGGGAAATATTTTCTAATTCAGACTAAGTGATAATAAAAAGACAAGATACCAGAATTTGTGGAATGCATTTGAAGTATTGCTAAGATGGAAATTTATAACTTTAAATGACTATATTAGGAAAGAGAAGTATTAAAATAAATTTTCAACTTGGGAATCCAGGAGAATAACAAATGCTACAAAAAGGAAGTAAAAGAAAGGAAATAAAAATAACAATAGAGATCAATAAAACATTAAAAAGACAAACAACAGAAAAAAATTTAAATTTGAAGGCTGTTTCCTTAAAAATAGTAATAAAACCCTCAGCAAGACTTAATAAAGAAAAAAAGAGAAAACAAATTACCAATATCAGGAATATAATAAGAGACATCAGCACAGATCTTACAGAAACTAAAAGAATTAAAAAGGGGATATTACAAAAAGCTTTAAGCCAATAAATTTGACAACTGCAATAAAATGGAAAAATATCTTAAAAGGCACACAGTAACAAAACTGACTCAAGAAGAAGTAGAAATTCTGAAAAACCATACATCTATTAAAGAATTCAGGTTTAAAATTAAAAACCTTCCCAAAACAAAAACTACAGGCGCAGAAGATTTCATTGATGAATTTTATGCTACATTTACAAAGAAATAATACAAATACTTTACACAAATGTTTCCCAAAAATAAAAGGGAAACACAACTCATGTTAAGAGTCACTGTTATACTAACATTTAAATCTGATAAAGACATTACAAGAAAAGAAGTTATAAATCAATATTCCTCACCCACATAGATGCAAAAATTCTTAACAAACTATCACTAAATCAAATCCAGCCACATGTAAAAGGAGAAATACGTTTTGACAAATTGGAGTTTATCCCAGGAAAACAAGGTTAGTTTAATATGTACTGAAGGTTCCAACCAGTTGATTAAGACAAGGGAAAAACAAAAGAAAGAAGAAAGCAAAACTGTCCTTATTTGCAGAGGACATGATCGTGTACAAGGAAAACTCTAAGTGCAAGGAATAAACAACAACAACTACTAAAAGCTACTACAACTAATAAATGAGCTTAAGGTTACAAAATACAAGTTTAATATACAAAAAAATCAATTGTATTTATACCTACTAGAAAAGAATGTTAGAAATTCAAATTTTAAAGTTATTTTATATAACATCATAAATTTAAAAAATAGGAATAAATCTAAAAAGGATGTGCAAGACCTGTTTGCTGAAAATTACAAAACATCATGAGAAAAGTTAAAGACAATCTAAATTAATGGATAGATACACCATGTTCATAGATTGGAAAATATCATCAATATTAAGATGTCCATTCTCAAATTAATCTATACATTTAACATAACCCTATCAAAACCAGTAGGTTCTTTTCTAAGACTGACGAGCTGATTCTAAGATGTATAAAGGAATTCAAGTGCTCTATAGATAACAAGACGAGCAATAAATTTTTATTAAATTAAAAAAGTAGAAATAAAGGCAATCACTTTGAGAGATTACAAACTTTATACCTCACCTTCTGAAGCTTTTATGAAAAAGCTGGGCATTTAATATAATTATCTAAATGTACAGATATGTGGTTCTTTTGCATTTCTCCCCAATGACAGTTTTATGATTTTATAATAGACTACTGCATATTCCTTATGCAAAGAAATGACTTACACAGTGCCAATACTGATAAATATTTACTAAAAGAAAAATGGGGTTGTAATCTAGTGTTAATTAGTGGATAGGCTATGACATATAACATGTATAGAGATCATACAGTGTTTTATCTATAAGTTCCATAACAGATTCTACTGTACTGTCTTTAAAAAAAAAATTAAAGGGCATCCCTAACTTTTACTATTGGCACAATTTACATCTTTCAATTGCACTAGACCAGCAATTCTCAAAGGGTGTTTGGGCACCATCCAAGACCCCTTAATTATAATACTAAAATGTTACTTGTCTTTTCCACATTCAATTTCTCATGAATGTAAAATGCAGTTTCTTCAGGCATTACATGACAGGTAATATAACAACAGATTAGATGAAGAAGCAAAACTGAAAACGCAGCCATCTTCTTTTAAGACAGCAATTACAGAGATTTCCAAACGTTCAAAAAACAAAGTCACTCTTTAATTTTTTTGTATTGAAAAACAGTTAAATTTCATTGATTTTTATGTTAGTATGAATGGATTTATAATTATTATTTTAAAGGTATAAATATTTTCAAATACCCAGTTTTAATTTTTAATATGATAGATATTGATATACACAATGTACATTAATAAAAGATCTTTGAGTTCTGAAAAATTTTAAGAATGTAAAGTGATTCTGATACCAAAATTTGAGAATCACTGCAAGCAGTAATAAACAATTTTTAAATGGTATGTATAGAGATAATAATCCTGATCACTAAAATAAAAAACAAAAAA
This sequence comes from Globicephala melas, assembly GCF_963455315.2. Lineage (NCBI taxonomy): Eukaryota > Metazoa > Chordata > Mammalia > Artiodactyla > Delphinidae > Globicephala > Globicephala melas. Next base: position 155,304,856 of record NC_083315.2, read on the forward strand.
ATTATTTTAAAAAGAATTATCATATGTTAATGTTTAGTTTTTCTTAGTGGGACACTATATGACTCCTCTTTCTGGTTCTTAATAAAGTTCAGCAAGAGAAAAAGCCTTGGACTTCCCTGGTGGCACAGTGGTTAAGAATCCACCTGCCAACGCAGGGGACACGAGTTCAATCCCTGATCCGGGAAGATCCCACATGCTGCGGAGCAACAAAGTCTGTGAGCCACAGCTACTGAACCTGTGCTCTAGAGCCCACAAGCCACAACTACTGAGCCCACATGCTGCAACTACTGAAGCCTGCACGCCCTAAAGCCTGTGGCCACAACAAAAGAAGCCACCGCAATGAGAAGCCCATGCACCACAACAATGAGTAGCCCCTGCTCACCACAACTAGAGAAAGCCTGCGTGCAGCAATGAAGACCCAACACAGCCAAAATAAATACATAAATAAATAAATTTATATATTAAAAAAAAGCCTAAGGCCAACACAACATAAGATACACATAGGATTCCTATACCTGATGCTATTTTTCTTCTTCCCATTATATCCATCCCTAGTAGAACCAAACAGAAAGGTAATTTTCCATGACTCTTGTCTAACTTTTAAAGTTAAGTATTGCCTACATATTAAACCCTGTGCCGTGCTCTCCCAAACTCTCCTTCCCTTACTCTACTGCTTTCAACAACGTGCTTATAACCTCATATATTACATAATTTACTTACTTATCATATTTATTTTGTCACCCCACTCAATATAACGTAAGGTAAATGAGAGTAGGATTTTTGGGACTTTCCTGGTGGTGCAGTGGTTAAGAATCTGCCTGCCAATGCAGGGGACACAGGTTCAACCCCTGGTCCAGGAATATCCCACATGCCATGGAGCAACTAACCCCGTGAGTCACAACTACTGAGCCTGTGCTCTAGAGCCTGCGAGCCACAGCTACTGAGTCCACACACCACAACTACTGAAGTGCGTGCACCACAACTACTGAAGCCCACGTGGTCTAGGGCCCACGTGCTACAACTGAAGCCTGCACGCCTAGAGCCCGTGCTCCGCAATAATAGAAGCCCCCGCAATGAGAAGCCCACGCACCACAACGAAGAGTAGCCCCCGCTTGCCGCAACTGGAGAAAGCCCACACGCAGCAACGAAGGCCACCCAACGCAGCCAAAAAAAAAAAGGAAGAGTAGGATTTTTTTTCTCATTTACTGATAATATCCTTAGCACCTATAATAGTACCAAAGACAAAATAGACACAAAGTAAATATCTGTTGAATGAATTAATGGGTATTTTACTGAAGTAAAATATAAATTTTGGCATTTTACCAGGGAAGAACAAGCATGTCTTAGCAAATTAGCACTTGCAAATGGACAACAGACACAAATGCTATCTATGTACACAGGAGGGATACAGTAGCTGAAGGAGAAATTCTCAAGGAGAAACAGTTTTCTCTTCTAGACCCAGAAATGAAGATAAGGAGACAAGAGACAAGGAAAGGAGACGAATTTGGAAATTCTGTAGTTCAAACCAGAGCCAAGAGAAACAGAATTTTTTTCCCAAACATAAGATTCCACAAATATAAACAAAGAAAAATAAAAGAGTAAGAGCAGTTAACACACCTCTCTTCTCCCGATGTATTTCTTCCAGAAGCTGCTCCTGTCTTTCTATCTGTTCAAAGAGACACTGAAGCTCAGCCTCCTTGTTTTCAGTCATGTTCCCGAGTTGTTGTCTGCACAACATCAGCTGGTGCCGTAGACTTTTCTCTCTGTTTTCTCTCTCTCTCAGTTCCTCACAGAGCCATTGAAGTTTAGTCTAAAAATATGACAGTTATATCTAATTTTTTTAAAAATCTAGAAAACAGTAGCATTCCAAAACATGAGAAAGTCATGATAATCTGAATTTAGACAATAACTAACAAATTTAAGCAAAATTTTAAAAGACCCATAATGTTTTAATTTGCATAATGGTTTATATCAGTTAAAAGTTGGTGCAGAAATGATTTCCTTGGATTTTTATAAAATATTTGGTATACTCTATCATCTTTGGAAAGGCAGTACTACAGAAAAGTTTGGCCTCCTAAACTTCCAAGTGTAATACAATTAACCCCCTAATTTGATATATAAAGCAGTCTGGTACAAGCATTTGAAGATCCAAAACACCCCATAATAGACCTAGAAACTGGTTATGAAGGGAATTTTAGAGATTAAAAAATAAGATAAAATTCCTAGTTTTGTGTCTAAAAATGCATATCCCCAAGGGTCCAGCTAATCAGGTAGAGAGAGAGATTCTGTATGGCATGAGGCAGATAAAGTCTGCATTTGTCCACATTTAAAACTAGGAAATTCAATCAAAGCAACTCTCTTTTCCATGGACTCTAACCTCACCAACTCTAATACTTAGATATTTAAAACAGGGATGAGAAAAGAAATCTTTCTTCCACCTTCAATAGAACAGAATTTCAGTCGGGTCTTAGGACCTTCCCAAGTGAGACTATCATCCAATTTCTAGTTGATTTTAAATAATCTAAACAGTCTTCACCTCAAAGAAGCAAAATAGGGGAAGTCATGAACTAGAAGGGAAAATGAGATTAAGCAAAGGGACAATTTCCCTGAATAGCATGAATCCATAAGCAAGAATGTTCTAGGCCTCTAGAAGTCTAGAAGGTTCTTAGGACATGCCCCAGTATATTAAAAGTAGCTGTGATAGAATTAGCCTATGATGAAGCAGAACTGGGATATGGCCCTTAGACCGGGGTCTCCCCACATACATCAGCTTTCAAACATCCCCAGAAATGAAAAACAAGGCAGTTCCTTTGGTCAGAAGGTCTAACAGATGGTGACATAGAACAAAATACTGTCATTAGTCAAATTATGCATAAATTATACACTTATATTGTAAGGTAACAAATGTATAATATGTTGGGTGAAGAAAAATGGAAATCATGCTTATAAAGGCATGATTTATTAATAACAAAGCACTTTTGATCAGACCAGAGCTTATGTTAATGAGGTGGCTTAGGGTGGGGCCCCCAGATAGCCTCCGTAAGGGGCTGATCATTAGAGAGTTGAAACTTACAATCCTACTCATCAACCTCTAAGAAGCGGGGTGGGGGACAGGCAGGGGAGGACTGAAGATTAAACTCTATAAAGACTCCTGAACAATGAGATACGATGAGCTTCCAGGTTGGTGAATACATCCACATGCCAAAAGGGTGATGCGCCCAAAATTCCAGAGACAGAAGTTCAGTACTAAGGACCCTTTGGGACCTTGCCCTATATACCTCTTCATATGGCTGTTCATATGCATCCTTTATAATAAAGTAATAATAGTAAGTCAAGTATTTCCCTGAAATCTGTGAGCCATTACAGCAAATTAATGAACTATGGGAACCCCAATTTGAAGCCAGCTCAGATAGAAGTGTAGGCAACCTAGGGACTCAATACCTGTGACTGGCATCTGAAGGTGGGGGAGGGGGAGTCTTGTGGGACTGAGACCTTAAACAGCAGGATCTGCACTAACTCTGGGTAGTTAGTGTCAGAGCTGTAATTAGGTTGTAGGGCACCCAGTTGGTGAATGCAAAAAATTGAAAAATTACTTGATGTGGAAAACTCAAACTTCTGGAGTCAAATATGTTGTGAGCAGAAACATCATAATAGTAGGTATTTCACAGGAAGGGCAGACCACTAGGAGTTTTCATCTTCACAGCTCTGATTTGCACAAGCTAAATTCTTGGTAACTGCAACAGAAATACTGGGAACTCCCTCCTCCACCAACTCTCCACTAATAGGGTGGTCACTCTACTGCAGACAAAGCAAGCTAAGAACACTGAAGTCTCAACTGTAATTTCCCCAGATTGTTTATAAGGCTTCAGTTATGAATATAACTTATGAATAGATATTTTTAAAAATCTTCAACAAAATACTAGCAACCAGAATCCAGAAACATATAAAAAGGTTTTTACAGCATAATCAAGTGGTATTTATCCCAAGAATGCAAGGCTGCACTAATATCTGAAAATTAATTAATGTAATATGCCATATTAGTAAGAATTAGGGACATAAAGCCACATGATCATATCAAAAGGTGCAGAGAAATCATATGATGAAATTCAACACCCATTCACGATGGAGACATTCAACAAGCTAGGAATAGAAGGGAACTTTCTCAACCTGATAAAAGACATTTATAAAAACCCCACAACTACTATCATACTTAATGGAAAAAGACAATGCTTTCTCCCTAAGATCAGAAACAAGAAAAGAATATCTGCTCTCACCACTTCTATTCAACACTGTATTAGGAGGTCATGGCAGGGCAATTTTGCAAGAAAATGTAACAAAATATATCCACATTAAAAAAAAAGAAGTAAACATATTTGCATCTTTTTTGCAGATAACATGCTCCTGTATAAGAAAATCCTAGTGATTTCACTAAAAACATATTAGAATAAAATAGTTCAGCAATGTTGTAGTATATGAGGTCAATATATATAAATCAATTGTATCTCTATATACTTGAATGATCAATCCAAAAATAAAGTTAAAAGTCAACTGTATGTACAATAGCATCAAAAGGATAATATACTTAATAATACACCTTTAAAAAGAACTGCAAAACACACTCTGAAAATATCTGAAAGAAAAATAACTCTACAAAACACTGTTGAAAAAAACTTTTAAATACCTAAATAAATGGGACCATATCCCATGTACAAAGATCAGAAGACTTAATATAGTTTAGACAAAAATACTCCCCAAACATCCTACAGATTCAATGCAATTCCAATCAAAATCCCAGCTGGCTTTTTGGAGAAATTGACAAGTTGATCCTAAATTTCATATGGACATTCAAGGGACCCAGAATAGCCAAATAAAGTGTTGAAAAATAAGAACAAAGTTGGAGGACTCACTCTTACCCATTTCAAAGCTTACTACAGAGCTACTGTAATCAAAACAGTGTGGTACTGGCATAGGATAGACATATAGATCAATGAAATAGAATTGAGAGTCCAAAAATAAAACTATACATATACAGTCAACTGACTTTCAACAAGAGTGCCAAAACAATCTGATGAGGAAAGAATAGTCTATTCAACCAGTGGTGCTGGGACAACTGAATAGTCACATGTAAAAGAATAGAGTTGAACCCATACCTCATACCACATAAAAAAATTAACTCAAAATGGATCAAAGACCACATCTAAAAGAATAGAGTTGAACCCATACCTCATACCACATAAAAAAATTAACTCAAAATGGATCAAAGACCACATCTAAAAGAATAGAGTTGAACCCATACCTCATACCACATAAAAAAATTAACTCAAAATGGATCAAAGACCTAAATGTAATTGCTAAAAATATGGCTATAAAATAAAATAAAATAAATAACTAAATAAAAATTTAAAAATAAATAAATAAAAATATAAGACTCCTAGAAGAAAACACGGAAAAGTCTTTGTGACTCTGGTTTGGCAATCATTTCTTAGACATTACACCAAAAGCACAAGCAACCAAAGAAAAAAGCTGATAAGCTGAACTTAATCAAAATGTAAAATATTATGCTTCAATGGTCACAAGTAACAAAGTGAAAAGACAACTCACTAAACAGGAGAGAATACTTATAGATCACATATCTGAGAAAGGACTTGTATCTAGGATATGTAAAGAACTCTAATAATAAATTAAAAGATAACAAATTGAGCAAAAGATCAAAATAGACATTTCTCCAAAGAAGATATATGAATGGCCAATAACCACATGAAAAGATGCTCAACATCACTAGCCATCCGGGAAATGCAAATCAAAACCACAATAGAATTCCATTTCACATCCAGCAGGATAGCTATAATCAAAAAAAAACCAGATGATAACAACTGTTAGTGTATATACAGAGAAATTAAAATTCTCATATACTGACAATAGGAATGTACAATGGTGTAGTCAGCTTGGAAAAACAATCTGGACTTTCTTCAAAAGCTTAAACATAATTACCGTATAACTCAGCAATTCTCTCCTAGGTATGTACCTATGAGAAATGAAAACACACATTCACACAAAAAACTTGTACTCAAATGTTCATAGCAGCACTATTCATGACAGGCAAGAAATAAAAATAATAGAAATGAACATCAACTGGTAAATGAATGTGGTATGTCCATACAATGGACAGTTATTTAGCAAGAAGAAGTAAAGTAACGATACATACTACAACACAGATGAACCTTGATAATATTCTGCTAAATGAAAGAAGTCAATCATAAAGGATTGCATATTTTATGATTCCACTCATAGGAAATGTCCAGAACAGACAAATCTATAGAGATAAAAGCAGATTACCTGTTGACTAGTGCTACAGGGAGGGTGGGATGGGCAGATAAGGATGTGATGGCTAATAGTCCAGATTGTCTTTTTGGGGTGATAAAAATGTCCTAAAATTCATGTAGTGATGGCTGCACATCTCTGTGAATATACTAAAAACTACTGAATGGTAACTCTAAATAGGTCAAATGTATGGTACATGAATTATATCTCAACTTAGCTGTTATGTAACAAAAGAAAGAGAGAGAGGGAGGGAGGGAGGGAGGAAGGGAGGAAGGAAGGGAGGGAGGGAGGAAGGGAGGGAGGGAGGAAGGAAGGAAGGAAGGGGAAAGTAAAAGGGGATAGATCAACAAAGCTAAAATTAAACCTCCCTGCAGAGACGAGATCTCGCTGACCTGGCTTTAGTACTTGCTATACAATTTTTAGGCCTCTGTCTTGTCTATATGTCACTAGATAAATACAGGAAGTCCTCAACTTAAATTAGGATGTGAACTTCCAATTATGACTACAGAAATTTAATTAAGTCTGCTTCATTTCCCAATATCCACCTTGAAATACTATTGCAAATAGAAAAAGAGAAAAAAACTTCCATAGCACAGAAAACATGGTCAATTCTGCCAGATTAAAGGAGCACTTTCTACTATAACATTCCACTAATGCATTTAGGAAGAAAACACGGTGAGGGTGAGGGATATACCATCATCCCCATCTAACCACAATATGAGAGACAAGGATGTGAACTGGACTGCTCTTTAGAAAGCATACTCTCTATGTAGAGTGGAGCAAGTATCGGAGGCTGGAAGTCAGGAGGCTGTTACAATATTCCAAACAAGTGAAAATGGTAAGGGTTGAGCCAAAATGTACGTATTTGGACTTAAATGTGAGGGGGGTAAGGAAGAGAAAGGAATCAGTATTGATGGCCAATTTTTAGCTTAAACTGAAACAGGAAACCTAGAAGAAGCAATGATTTAGGGGTTAAGAAGTTAACATTAGGATGAAACATATAGAAGTTGTTAGGAACAAAAGATACAGAAGCATAGATGACTAATTGGATATCTAATTATATATATATAGCTCTTAAAGCTCAAGAGATATGGCCAAGAGATACAAACTAAAGAATCAACAGCCTAAAGGAAGTTAACGGCATAGGAAGAGATAAAATAGCTCATAAAGAATATCTACAGAGAAAATAGAAGAGGGTTTAGAAGAGATAAACACAAGAGAATTTCAAAATAAAATGGAGATGTAGATAGAAAGTCGGGAGGAAAATACAAGAGTCTGGGGTGACAGAACCCCAAAGGAAGAAAATACTACAACAAGGTGGATATCCTCAATGTCAAAGACTCAAAAGGAAGGGACAGGTATATCTAAAAATATACATTTTTGTCAAAAATAACTGCAGCTCAGCCCACTAGATCAAAATAGGACTGAAAGCATGAACACCAAACTGTTTATGGTGATTATGCCTTTATACCTACAAAAGATGAGTGTAAATATCGAAATTTTATTCTCAATATTGCTATATTTGTTACTGTTTATTTCTCCATTTAGCTATGTTAGTTTTTCCTTTAAATATTTAGGTGCTCCAACATTGGGCACATATCTACAATTGTTCTCTCTTCTTGTATTGATTCCATTATAATGACCTTCTTTGTCTCTTTTTATCATTTTTTGTTTACAGTCTATTTTGTCTGATATAACTAGAGCTACCCTTGCTTTTTTCGTTTTCTCTTTTTTTTTGGGGGGGGGGTTGGGTTACCATTTGCCTGAAATGTCTTTTTCCATCACTTCACTTTCAATCTATGTGTACCTTTAAGGCTAAAGTAAGTCTTTAATAGGCAGCATATTTCTGGATCTTGTTTTTTCCTATACATTTGGCTATTCTATGTCTTTTAATTAGAGAATTTAATCCATTTACATTTACAGTAATTATTGATAGGTAAGGGCTTACTATTGTCACTTTGTTAATTGTTTCCTGGATGTTTTGTAGGTTCCTTGTTCTTTTTGATTCTTATCCTGCTGTCTTTTTTGTGTGTGTTTTGTTGTCTTCTGGTATCAGTAGGCTTTGACTTCTTTATCATGTTGTTTTATGTAATTATTACAGGATTTCCCCTTGTGGTTACCATGAGGCGTACATAAAATATCTTAAATGTGTATAACCCTATTTTAAACTGATAACAACTTAACTTCAATAGAATGCATAAACTTTACACTTTTACTTTTACTTCCCCCTCACATTTTAGGTTATTGCTGTTACAATTTACATTTTTTTAAAAAATTCTTTAACTAAGATTGTATGGCTATATGTGTGTCTGTACAGTTAGTTACAATCTCCAAAATGAGAATGTATTCAATGCACTAAATAATAAAAATTATTCTAGACAATTATTCAGTAAGTTTGATACAGGTCAGTTGGAAAATGATTCTAAAACATTACTACTTAAGTCATTAATTTATTAATTGATATTAACTAGGAAAAATAAGGAAAAACCTACGCTATCACTGCTTCTATATTAAAACTACAATCTGAATCTGTAGACCACACCTTCTATTAACCTCATCAATCTTTGCCAGCTCCTCAAGAAAAATAAATAAAATGAAAAGCTCCGGTGACTATCATATTATTATTGGTATGATGCACGGAAATAAGGGAAAGGTTAGATGTATAGTTTCTGGAAAAGATATATTTTCAACAAAGTCTTTTTGCTGTTTATTTGGCACCTCAAACATACACACATCTTTATTCTTGTATGTTAAAGAATTTAATATAATAAACCCTCAACACATTTTTCAAGAATTTTATAATAATATTCTTCGATTAAAATCTCCTAGGGAGTTTCCAAAACAACCAACATACGTGCATGCGCACACACACCCACACGCACATTACAGCTAGTTTTGCACATCATGAGGCCCTGACACATGTAATTAAATGAACAATTAGATGCTGTTAATTTTTTTTGGAAAGACATAGCACCTTGCATCTAAGTAATAAAATAGAAAAAGAGAATGGTATCTTGAAAACAGAAAAAATCCAAAGTTCTTTTATTTTAATATATTAAGAAAGTTTAATTAATATTCAAAAGTAACACATTTAGGACCTGAACACTATCAATTTGAATTATAAAAAATACAATCACAAAGAGGAAGGGCTGAAAGGATGTACATACAAAAGCCCTGATAACTCTATGCCATGTAGGCATGGTCCTAAACAGCAGCTGTCAGATGCTAATCCCCTCAGGATTAGTCTAAAATCAGATAATTAATATTACCACAGATGGCTAGGTATTAGAATATAAATTGATGTATTAATATGTTGGAGACAAGTAAATGAAATAACCTTGACATACAGAAGAAATACATACATGCAAGATGAAATCTGAAACAGATTAACCAGAAGGAATGCACTTAAAAAAAATCAAATATGGATTGATAAAAGGTATGAGGTTCACAGCTGACCATAAAAATCCTTGTGAGGAAAGAGTAAAAGGAGTCAGATTATTCAACCTCTTATTTACAGGAAGACCAACATGTTCTAGGACCAAGTCCCTATTAGATAATATTATAGGAGTTAATTTCATTGGTTTACATCAGAGACATCAAATGTACATGCTAAAGGTGCCAGATAGGAAACATCTGTAAAAGTACATAGAAAATATGTTCTCTTTTGTTTTTCTTGAAAAGTTCAATTCAGGCTACTATGTTACTATTTACCATTTTGAACCACGCATGGATACAAGAGATAAATCCAGTTCTCTTCAATCGACTTCAAAAAAAATAATGTGCAAGCCTAAAGATAACATCAAGTAATACTTTTCTTCCATATTGGGAGTCAACAGAAAATGATGGTGATTATGTCAAACGATAGTTAACTATACTAAGAAAGCTTAATGAACAGTCAAAAGTAACACATTTAGGACCTGAACATTATCAATTTTGAATATAAAAATGCAACCACAAAAAAGAAGGGCAAGAAGGGCACCACATCTAATGTGGTGTCATGTCCATGGTTCTTCTTCTTAACTCTGTTTTCTACCACAACGGAATGAAACCCTAGTGTTATCAGATCCTCTGATATATCAAAAGGAAAACAATTTCATGTTGCAATAATACACTTAATTGAATTTTTTAAAATGTTCATTACCAAATCAATTTTTTTAAACTCATGTGGTCCAAACAAAATGAGTCCCTGGGGATCACCAGCTTCAATCATCTGGTTTAATCTGTTCTTTCCCAATGATTTAATGGCAAATTTAGAAAATATCTTCACATTTCTTTTTCATAATGCTTTCCTTATTCCATCCCAGTCTTTGGCCCGTTTTCACTACGGTTGCTAAGAGATGATAATAAAAAAACAATTCTGTTTTGTCATAACAATAATCCTACTGGTTCTGATAAAAACAAAACAATAACAAAAAATTATTTGCAACAAAGCATTAATCAGGTTTGATCTGTGTTATGGACTGAATTACATCCCTCTCAAAATCATATGTTAAAGCCCTAACTCTCAGTGTGACTGAATTTGGACACAGGGCCTTTAGGGAAGTAATTAACGTTAAATGAGGCCATAAGGGTAGGGCCCTAATCCTATAGGGCTAGTGTCCTTATAAGAAGAAGAGACACTCTCTGACTCCTAACCTTCAACTTCTCCAACCATACCGCTAGCCCCCACATGAGAGGTGGCCGTCTACAAGGCAAGGAGAAGTCTCACCAGAAACCAACCCTGGCAACGTGATCTTTGACTTCTAGGCTCCAGAGCTGTGAGAAAATAAATACCTGTTGTTTAAGCTACCCAGTTTTGTTATGGCAGCCCTAGCAAACTAATACAGTATGACCTATGGCTCCAGTTAATTCCTATTGAGCCTTTATTCCACTGCCATACAAAATTAAAAATAGGTTATAGTTAGATGCTTGATATGAATTGAATAAGTATCAGAATATATTATTAATCCTACGAAACAAATTAACTTATGGAAATTTAATCAACCAATAATCAATTAAGAGAATCAGAGTCTGTTAGAGAAACACCCGTTATCTATCATTCATTAAGTATCTTGGAGAAACAGCTTGGAACACAGTATAGGAATAACTTTACCAATTCCAAACAATAATTAGCTGACAAGGCTATTAATCACAGTGCAAACACCATTCTATTAACCACTCACAAGAGCATCTTACAGATTACATAATAGGCTCATTTATTTAACTACATCAACAAGTATCGCTAAGTAAGCCAAAATAGGGAAAGAATTTCTAAATAAGGTAGTTTTTTACCTTCTTAGTTGACAGCTTGCAACTAGGTGGGAATATTTTGAAGTATCTAGTAAAACAATCAAAATGATCTTTTTAATCTGTAAGAATCCTCTAATGAGATTCACTGGAATAATATACCGAAAGTCACTAAGGAGTGACTCAAAGCTAAAAACCAAGGAAAACAGAAAATTCAAATAAAAGATTATAGTTGACAGAGTTAGCAATAATATCAGGAACCATAATTTTGCTGCTTTTAACTACTATGCTTCCTTCACCAAAACTCTAAAAACAATTTTGAGAGAAAATGCTTACGTAAGAACCAGAGATAAAGAGGATGGCGATTCTTTAAAATGTGCTAGATCACCAAAACAAGAATTAAACCAGAGCTGCAAAGTTCAAATCTAAATCAACCTCAGAATATAATTTTCAATTATACTTTCTCCACTTTTCTGCTTGGTTTGAAAATAATCTGGAAGAAATATACCCATAATCATAGTACATATTAAAAAATACAAAATGCTTCCTCCAGTTAAGCTGAGTGTGTTCCCTGTATACTACCTAAGGATATTTCCACCACGTGAATGAAGATACCTGAGTATTTGTATCACATTTTGATGTCTACACTGGAACGATAAAATACTAGATGGTCATTTGCATCCTTCAACAAGAATTAAATACAGTAGGTCTAATACTTCTCACACAATAACTGTTTTTAAAAAATCCACATCACTAAAAAGACAATATATAAATGTAAGGTTTATATTCAAGTGTAGGTCACACAATCAGTAGAAAAAAACAATGGCACAGAGTTCAGAGATCCAGGTTCCCAAACCCTTCTCAGAAACTAGTTTTATGTCCTTAGATAAAACTCAAAACTCCCAGGACCCGTTTCTCATCTACAAAATGAGAAAGTCAAACTTCACAATCTCTAATGCTGCTTCAGTTATAATGCAAAAACAGTAGGGAAAAGCAAATGCTTGTCAACGCGTGAAACACGTTATATTGATACTATAAAAAGTGGGACTCTTTGGGATGATACCAAATAGGATAATATAGGAAAATCCCCAAATAACTTGGAAGTATATTTCTTATTTATATAATCTTAAAATTTACAGTACTGATCAAAGAAAACCAATATTTGAGAACTGACATATTTACTGAAATCTAATCTGCTTGTTATTTATTCATTGGTGATATTTAAGCTGAGGAAGTAACCTGAGTAGGAAAATGCAGCAAGGCTAATTACTCTCTAAAAAAAATATTTATTGAGCATTTAGCCAAGCCTGTGGTAAGCACTAAAGATGCAATAGGAACAGGATAGACACAGGTCTCGCCTCATAACACTTACAGATTAAAGAAAGAGGAGAAGAGTAAATGGGAGTTTCAATACAGTGGGATAAAGGCCAAGAAGGAAAAGATCTTCAGAGCCAAAGAAGCATATAAATTCTCCTAAGACACACCTCTGTGCATCTTAAGAGAATAATTAATACCAGACTCCCAGAATTAAATGTGCTCTCTAAACAAAAGAGTACTGAGCCTCCTGCAATTGTGCTGAAGAGCAGTTGACATCAGCTTTTTTATTCACTATCATAAAATGATAAGTTAAGATCTGGGATCAAGAGTGATGCTTGCTAGTATTGTGGTTCCATCCTGAAAGTGAGTGCCTGATGGCTCTAGATTTGATGATTTGTGCCTACTTTCTCACTGCAAGTGTCTTAGCTACTTCTCATTTCTCTCCATGATTTGAAGCTAAACTCTGCTCTATGCCTTTGTCTCTGCTTCTCTTTAGGCATTCCTGTCCAGATGGAACTTTCTGGATATCAATCCCTGTGGTGGAAACTCTTCCAATACTTCTGCTAGCTTGCCTACCTAGGACCCTGCATGTCTGTCTATTCCAATACTAACCTTTGACTGTAGTCTTCTAGTTTAAATGGAAAATCCTGGACACCTCCTTCTCCATCAGCCTCTGACATAACATTAAACATCACTTGCATATTGTCACCAAAATGTTTCTTCAGTCTGTCCCTTCCTCTGAATCTCTACAATTTCCTAAATTCAAACTTTCACCCTACCTCAACCAGAGTCCTGGGTCTCACTCAAAGACCTCTTAACTGGTGTTCCTGCCTTTGGGCTTCCCACCTCTAATCTACCTTTCACATCACTATCAGAGTGATGCTTCTAAACTATGAATACGAACATTTCACTCTCCTGTTCAAAACTCCTTCATGATTCCCCACTAAATGCAGAGCTGACCCAACCTTTGAAAATGGCATACAATGCTCTTCTTGATGGATCTAATCTCTCCCTCCTTCTGGAGCCTCATCCCTGACATTCCCTGACTCGCATTTCCATACTGTATGTAGTACTGCCAAATCACTTGGGGTTTCTTTTGCATTTATCATGCTGTTTCTCTTCCAGGCCATTCCTACAATTGTTTACTCTGTATGTATGTTCCTTCCTCTTTACTTGGCTGGCTTCAAGATTTATCTGCGACATCAGCCTCCAAGGCAGCTTTTACATACCTCTGGTACAGCTCTTACATATAATGTTGAAATTATCTACATAAGTGTCGACTTTTCTAAAGAAAACATGTTCCTCAAGAGGAAGGATCATTTCTTTAATTCATTCGTTATATCCACAGCATGTAATATAAAATTGGGGCATAGTAGCTACTTAGAAAATTCTCTGCTAAACTGAATAAAATTTGGCCTCTGCATGCCTTGTCAGGATTTATGATAAACACAAATCCTTTATCTATGGGAACTCCTTGCATAACTTAACGACCACCTCAACCCTCTTCCTCCCTGCAGTGTATTCTTCTTACCCTTTATTGGTCATTTTATCTATGAACCTGGTCCAACTCTTAGTTGGGTTTCATGTTTATGTTATGTCACCAATGCCAACCAAGCAACAGTGACACAATTCCCACCCAGTCCCTTAGTTCTTCTACAATTAACACTAAAAGAAGAAATTCATTTGGCAGATTTATGAAAACAATTACCAAATGCAATCAGAGGTCCTTCTAATAGAGCAAGATGTCAGCATGGACTAGCTGAATAGCAATTCTACTTTCCATATAGTTTTTGTCCTTTGATGTCAGATCTTATCTTCAATACTTATAGAGCTGTCCAGTCATAGTTCACAGGAATTACAGTATTGTAGCCCATCAATAACCTAAGCCATCTTTCTAGTAAATAGAGTCAATTCCTCCTTAGTCAGTTGGTCAGCGTAGTATTGCTTATCATGACCCTTTTACACTGTAGAGGAACAGTTGCCTCATGCAGTATTAAAACTTGTCTGATCAGAAGTTCAATCCCATTAAATGATAAGGGAAAACGGCTCACTCGCTCCCAAATTAAAGAGCTATGATTAAGAGTCATCTCTGGCTCTCATAATTTAATTGAACAACAGCAGTGAAAGCTTTCTGTTCAGAAATGATAAAGATTTTAACTTGAAAGAAAATTCCAAGTACATTACTCTGTTGTCAAAATTGTGGAGTTGGGAAAAAAAGAGAAATTCTTTATTAATGCACAAGAAGTTTCTATCTAAAAAATTCTGAGACAGCAAAACATGTCTATTCTAAATTTACTATACAGGTAGCATAAATACAAGTTTGCATTTGGTTCTATCAAAAATGGTTAGGTATACACGGGATCACTGTATTTAAAGTAGGAGAGAAAATTTTATAAGGCTGAGTAAATTTCAATGTTCAATCATAATACTGTTAGTTTCTTATTAAGAATTTTTTTTTAAAGAGGCTTCTCTAATGAATACCTGGTTTTCAAAATGAACTCTGTTTTTGCACCACCTCCCACCTGTACCTTACTCACAAATCTCAGGGCCTTATCTGTGTTGACTCAAATATTCATCTTCTTGCCACTGTTATACTTAGCCAATTAGAGTACTTCTACATATTGTGTGTATGACTAAGTTTAAACATTGTATTTTTGCAGAAGCCTTCTCTGACATGCTGGCAGTGTCATACCCTCCCATCCTCCCAACATGAACACCATAGTTCTTCCTTCTTCTGTGTTCCTTTGTCAATGTTTACATATTTCTATAACAATATAAAACACTTCATGGATTTCTAAAATTTGTTTACATCTACATTTTCCCTATTAACTTTCACAGCTTGCTAACACTTAATATCCCCAATGTCTGTATACAAAACAGTACTCAATCAACAAATCTTGGCTGAATGAACAAAGACTTTAAATGGTAATGCACATAATAATAAGAATGTTAATTGTGAATCTGACATGGCATGTAATACATTTTCCCACTCTTTATATGGCACTGAGAAAGTCACATACCTTCTCAGAAACCTCATTTTGCTCATATTTTTAAATAAGGATATTGTACAAACGTAAAGTTTCTTTCTTGCAATAAAATCCTAAGTTGGACCACAATTGGTGAGGTTTATAGTACAGTTGGTTTTCTTATAGAATTTAAATGGGATGGAAGATTCTAGTAATTTAAAGCTGAAAAAAACTATTCTAAAAAGGAATGCAAGTGCTTAAGTATTGATAATTGAATAAACAGGTATCAACATCTTATATGGTCATAACTCTCTATATATTTAAATTAGTGAATTTCTAAGTTGATTTGATCTATGAAGATAGCTGATAACTATTTCACAGTGTAGAAGAATCTTTTTTGCTAAAATGAGCAAATTGTTCAATTTATTTATTTTTGGTTACCTTCCACTAAATTTAAATCATAATGCCAAAGAATCATGAAGCAGTGAAGTTATCTTCAGAACACAAAGTTTACCCCTCCCATTTTGTAAATGAGAAAACAAGACACCCAGAGAGATGAATGATTTGCTTGAGCCACAAAGAGATTTGGCAGGCTTTGAGCTAACCCTCCAGAATCAGAATGTAAGTATATATGTGTAAATGAAGGTTGGTTACAGCTGCCCTGACCTTTGTGCACCTCCAGAGACAAGGCCTATCCCAAGGAAAAGGCAGAGGAATTTGTCTCTCCAACAGTCTAATTCTGTTATTTCAACAGTTTTACTTACTGTCATTTATTCTCTCATTCCATGCCTATATATTTAAGCTAATTTTTAAATGTTAAACTAAAAGAACATGGAAGTTTCTGGAATGCATTACAATGATATCTTTCCCAGCAATGAAGTATTATGCTTTCATATGCTCAGTTATATGTCAAAATATATGACTAGCCCAAATAGTATGACTTGAAGGTCATAAACATTATGAAAACTTTAGGATTCAAAGATTAATTACCTTGCTTTCTGCTAACCAGCGATGTGGGTCATAATTAATATCAGGACCAGATGAAAAAACCTACAAAAAAGAGGAAATCGTCTATTAGATTTTTCTCTGAGGTGAACTTACATAAATGAAAATTCTTCACCATTACACCCAAAAGTTTAGTGTCTAAAGTTAAGGGTTTAAAAAGAAGAAAGTTCATACCAAGTATGGAACCAATTCCAAACCATTATTTATTTAACATGCCTATTTATGTAAGCATGTATACATGTATCCATGTATGTATGTATTGACAGTAAATATTTAGCTCACATAGAGAGACATGAATCACCTTTCAAGTGCTATTACTGCTTGAATCACTGAGTCTGATTCCATGGAGTTCTGCATGGCAAGCAGCCTCATTTAAACCAATTTATTTCATTTGTGTTTGTTTCTTTTCCTCAGTTTTGTTCCAGGTAATGTATTTCACAGTGAGTTAGATGTAATTACATAGAAACCTAATTCTTTGTCTCATTTTTCCTTCTTTAATTTTATACTATGCGGGCCATTTTGTCTCATTAATGGTTGTGCAGAACTGACAGAACCTAATCAATATGACTTCATACCAACATCGCTTTGTAATTCATGATGGTAACAAAATTCTACCTTCACACCAACTCATTTATAAAATCCCTTGTCCTCTGTTTCTGCCTTATTACTGATAAAACTACACTCAAAGGTTGTCAATGACTTCCTAATTTTAAACACAAGTTTTTCTCAATGCCTACCTTCTTTGAACTCTGTGCTACCTATGATATTTTTGCATCACTTTTTCCTAGAAATGTTCTGCTTAAAAATATCCTATCCCTTTGCAAGAGATGTCTATTCCTATTCTCAAATACTTCTATACTTCTTAATGTGTGTGCACATCATTCCCCTAAGGAATATCATTAGGTAATTCATTTAGACATATGATGAATGCATAATGAGTGCTGACCACATGCCATATACAAGAGTGTGACATTCTTATATCCAACCTTTCCCTCATCCATGTTTCTCATTATCTAAATCTCACTCAACTCTTGTGTCTTGCCTGCCTTTTCAGTGAGATTTCCCTTAATCACTCTAGTCCATAGTGTTTTCTTCCTCTTCTACCTCTGTACCATGTTGAGTATTTGTAAACATCAATTTGTCATTATGATGTTTTTATTATTCTTTTTCATTGATCTATGTCATAGTCTCAAGTCTTCAGTGATCTAAGGTATAGTGCTCAAGATTAAAGTCCAAAATAATTTGAGATAAGTACAATGTTCATATTTTGTGACTTGCTTTACAAATTTATATATAGTTTAGTATTTAAGAACAGTCACTTGATCACTTATAAGTGGTGTGACTTAATTCCTCTAAGCTGTAGGTTACCATCTGTAAAGTGAGTAAACTACCTCCTCAGGCCAAGGTATAAATTAAATAAAATGGGTGTTAGCACAGAGTCAGGCATACAGAACACCATTATCACTACTAACTGAATATCAAGATATAAGCATCAATAAATACACTTCAGGGCTTCCCTAGTGGCACAGTGGTTGAGAGTCTGCCTGCCGATGCAGGAGATACGGGTTCGTGCCCCGGTCCGGGAAGATCCCACATGCCGCGGAGCGGCTGGGCCCGTGAGCCATGGCCGCTGAGCCTGCGCGTCCAGAGCCTGTGCTCCACAACGGGAGAGGCCACAACAGTGAGAGACCCACGTACCGCAAAAATAAATAAATAAATAAATAAATAAATAAATAAATAAATAAATAAATAAATGCACTTCAAAGTCTATTATGACAAGAGCACTGTAACAGGCATTTGTCATAAAAAGATTAGAGAAACAGAAGCCATATACATGGTAATATGAGTATACTACAAAAAAAGCTCTACATAATAAGGACAGCTATCATTAGTTTATCTACTAAGTGCAAGATACTTCACACTATGATGTGCACCTTCTATATCTATTTTTACTTTATCTTCATAATAACCCAACTTATAAATGGGACATGAATTCTTAGAGAGAATAGAGATTACATAACTCATCCAAGGTCATATATTAACAATCTGAACCCACATCTGTCTTGGTCCAAAGCCTATCCTCTTCATGCTCCACAAATAAATGCTAAAACCAAGTGTTAGGGGAAAAGCTCTGGAATTATCAAAGATTGGTCAATGAAAATGTTGTATCTTTAATTCAGACACTTTTCTAATTGCTTCATAATAGTGGTGGTTTATTAAGTGTCTAACCATAGGTTTTCAATCACTGCATGCACTTACTAATGTGGAATAAGTAATAAATATGGCACTGAAAAAAGAAAATATAATTAGAAATAATGCCAATATTCCCAAAGACTTTTCTCAGACTCATTTGCTGCATATCTATTATGCAATCCATTCCAAAGACAGTCACTTTCTACATAAAATGGCTGAAAATTTCATGAGCAATATTTCAAAAATGAACAAATGACCAGGAATAATTGGAATTATTCCATTTTGAAAACATTTTACAAGGACCACCGATATCCCCTATATTTCTGAACTATAAAGCAAAGAATCAATTTTATTTTAACAAACACCTTGGTGGTTTCTGTGAGGTGAGAGCAAGTGTTATGTTCTTGAGTATTCCTCTTTTTTTTTTTTCAATTTTATAGGAATGAAACAACAGAAGTTATTAATGGAAAGAGATCCACAATGGAAAAAAAAAGAATTCTTAAAAAAAAATCTTAATAGAATTTCCATTCTTTTAGATTTACTTTCCACCCATCACTAAGATTGAATTAGTCTTTCTCTAGGGGAAGAGGTGTAAAGACCTATTACCACAGTCACTGCATTCTTGAAAGCCTATTAAAGAATAGGGTACTTTTCAGAATATTGGAAGGATAATTTGAACCTCATAAAGAAATAAAATATTTAAGCCATCTGCTATCTGCACACTATGTTTTAGCCTGTAATTGGCCATAACAAGGTTTATATATCTTATAACACAATCCAAATGTTTCCATTTTTACATCACTACTTGACTGAAAACAAGCCATCCTGACACAAATTCTTAAATACAGAATAAATACTGCATTGTTAATCTGTGCATCTTTGTGATAAAATTAGGATTTCAAGGCTTTAAATATATGTAAACAAGACAAGTCCTAAATAAAGCATCATTCGACAGGGAAAAGAATAAACCAGCATTATAACAGGACTGAAAGTTGGTTTTCCCCTAAAGCCAATTACTTCTCATACTTGGCTCAGAGTCCTCTCAAATTGACGTCTGAGCTTTTTAAAAAATGTATATAAAAATATATATTGTAGAAATTCCATCAACTCCACCAAATTCTACCAGCTGAAATATTTCTTTTAAAGTTGAATCCTAAGGCACAAGTGTAGAATTATCACTTCATTTTCTTTAAAACATTACTTAAGGAAAAAAAAAAAAAAGATGGGCAGGAAGAGAGGAACAGCAGGAAGAAAGAGGGGAAAGTAGTTTAGGGAAGAGTATTTTTTTTATTAATTCATTAATTTATTTATTTTTGGCTGCATTAGATCTTCATTGCTGTGAGCGGGCTTTATCTAGTTGCGGCGAGCCAGGGCTACTCTTTGTTGCGGTGCATGGGCTTCTCACTGTGGTGGCTTCTCTTATTGCAGAGCACGTGCTCTAGGAGCGCAGGCTTCAGTAGTTGTGTCTCGCAGGCTCTAGAGCACAGGCTCAGTAGTTGTGGCACACGGGCTTAGCTGCTCCGCGGCATGTGGGATCTTCCCGAACCAGGGCTCAAACCCACATTCCCTGCACTGGCAGGCGGATTCTTAACCACTGTGCCACCAGGGAAGTCCAAGGGAAGAATATTTTATATGAGAAAAAAGATGAATGACAAAATAATAAGAAGAAACATCTGAAGAGGTTTAAAAAAACCTTTATGCATAATATCGTAATTCGAGTGCTGTCATATCATCAGATGAAATAAATACGGGGTAAATGATGGGCTAAATTATAATGTATTCTGGTTATACCATATTAAAGCACTGCAATGCTCTTTGTATGTAACACAGCAGTACTAGAACCTAGAGTCAAAAGAGGTGCTTACCTTCAAGGAATTAAGAACATCCATGATTAACATGTTTTTATTTATCATTTCACTAGGACTACATATTGAGTAGCAATAAGCCATTTTAAAGATAGGAAAACGAAAGTAAATGTAATTTTTTTAAATAGGGAAGGCAAATAGCACAGTGGTTACTTGTTTAAGCTCCACAGTTGGACACCCGAGGTTTGAAGTCCTAGTTCTAGCTTTTGACTAGATACGTGGCCAGGGGCAAGTTACTTAACCCTTCCAAGCCTTGTTTTCTCTTTTCTAAAATGGATTTAATCTGAGTACCTAAAGGATAGAGTGGTTTCAGCAATTAAGGGAGAGAATGCATACACCGGTACTTACTTACACGGTATCCGTAATATAATTAGTACTCAAAAGATGTTAGCCAGTAATATACTAACAACAACAAAAATAACCAGTGATAATAAAAAATTCAAAATCCAGGCTTCTTCACTCGAAGGATTTTGTTTTAGTCAGAACTGCTGCTTCCCTTGTAAGACATTTTCTTTTACAGAGTGAGATACAGGCAGTTCAGTGGAATAACAGCATACTATCTCTTACCATGAATGTACAATAGATAAAATAGCTCATTCTAAAAAATGCAAGATATTATTTTGTTTCATAAAACTCTCTGGAATAAAAATGTGACTACCATGTAACCATGCATTAAAATCTTCTTATAATTTTATATTAGGAAACTAACTGAAAGGCACAATGAGAACTCATAATTACTTTCAATTTCTCCATTGAGTCCCTGGAGAAGGTTTTACAAGCTGCATCAATTTCCTTTCCTATCACACCAAGAATGGATTCCTGTTCAGTCTCCAGACAAAGAAGTTGATCCTTGAGCTGCAATCTGGCCTCTTCCATCCTCCTTGAGTGCTCTTCTTCATTGTTTATATGTTTTTCCTAAGGCATTGATAAGAAATAAAAACAGAAGTTAATTATTAAGTGGAGACAAGAAACACATGTAGTATCTGTACAACCAACTCAAAGAAGCGTATTAGAAAACAGCTTTCAATAAATATTAGTAAAACACTAGAAAAGGCAAAATGTCAAATAAGACAGTGCTTCTTCATTTCAGGAGAAGAAAAAAGTGTTACTACTACCTTTACCTCATTAAAACAGTTTTTTAAAATGTCTATGGTTTCAAATGCAGTTACACTGCATAAATGCTTTGAGTCATGAAAATTTGATAGAAGATGGAGGTACTTTTCAAGTAAGCAAATATACTTAATGAAAAGGGGTTTCTAAAGAACCCTTTAAGACAGGGGTCCCCAACCCCCAGGCGGTTACCGGTCCGCGGCCTGTTAGAAACCGGGCCGCACAGCAGGAGGTGAGCGGCGGGCGAGTGAGCAAAGCTTCAAGTGCCGCTCCCCTTTGCTCACATTACCGCCGGAACCATTCCCCCTGCCTCACATCTTGCACGAAAACGGTCCCTGGTGCCAAAAAGGTTGGGGACCGCTGCTTTAAGAGATTACAAGGACTTAGGGGCCCCCCTAGACAAAACAATTATCAATCATTATGATTACACAATTTAATTCAAAATTTATTAGAGAAATTCAAGTGGTATTACACAAGGCTTGGAGGAAAATAACAGAATCACTAGAATTCTAAGTATAAACAGTGGACCAAAAAGTCATGATGGCTGGCTAGTTATGCCTTCAGTCATTACATAGTAGCCTAATCATCTTTACCTACCCTAGTAAATACAACACAAGCAGGAAGATGATACGGCCAACAAACCAGCTTGAATTTAAAATAACAAAGAATTTTTCAATGAAAAGTAATCATGAAAAGTGGAATGGCATTCGAGCAGAATAATCATACATGATATTTCCTTGCAATTCAACTTACTTTAAAAAATGAAAGAAACACCCTCTGCGCAAAAGAACAGAGTCCTTTCACAACCTGTCTTCAGCTGTTCTCTCCAGCCTCATCTCCCTCCTTTCCACTCTCTCATACTTTAACTACTTTCAGCTCTCAAGTAGGTCTACATATGTCTCCTCCGCCCACATCTCATCTGAACAACTCACTCTGAAATTGCACTATTTCAAAATGGAACTGGCAGTCATGAGACAGCATTTACCTTCATGAGTACATCATCCCAATCTGGAGCTCAGCTTTGTAAACCTAGGAGCTGGATTTTCTTTTCTTTTTGGTACTCCAAGTTGAGTCATGTTTCAGCAGTAGAGTGCATTAAGCTCACAAGAGACAAATGTACACACTAGAATACCACTCAATTAACTACATTAGCTTACAGTGAGAACCATAACTGCCATATGGATCAGAATGTAGGTATTGTTGTTACGTACCTACCCACCTATACATCTTATCCTTCAAAGTTTATCCTTCAAGACCCAGTCTCCTTTCTCTCCTGATCTCCCAATGCAGAATGTTTCCACAGTATATTATGTATCATGTAGTTTTTTTTAAAATGTACTAAGCTATACGATAATTATTTGGTCTTGCACCTGTCTGCCTTAATAAACTGATAATTTCAGGAGACCACGAAACATGTTTATAGTCATCTTTAAACTCCTCCACTTTGCTAAATACGTGATTTAAACATTTTTTGCAGACAAATTCAATACTGTAAAGATCATTTCATCAACTACCATGCAGATCTATATACTCAAAGGCCACTGAAGTGTGCTATGTTTCCTCTATACAAACATAGGCCTCCAAACAAACATAGGCCTGCAGTATTCTCGCTGATGTAATATTAATAAAGAAAACACTCTATCAGGGGTTGCTGACATACTTAGGGGACAACTGTTCATATTCGAAATCCACACAATTCACGAGGATGTTCTAACTGATCTTTCTTTTCTCTCTTCGCTCACAGCCATCTTTCTTTTTCCACTGTCACTTTTCTGTGCTCTCTGTTACTTCCCTCATTAAAAAGAAGACAAAACTATTTCTACATTTTGATGTTCTTAAGAATGCTGAAATCACTTTAACAAAGACTGAAAATTTCATTATCCACTTCACTATCCTCTGTGAGACAGCATATCATGTCCAATCTCCCTTTGAAGTGAAACTCACAGAGCTATAAACTCACATAAACCTTAGAGAGCAGTGGGTTCAACTATCTGTTCTTTCAGGATCCCCTTCTTTGACATTTCTGACAGATCGTCATCCAACCCCTACCTACACGACCAACTCAAGTTTCAAGGAAAAGAGTAATTGACAAAGCCGCAAAATCCTTCCATTAGTCTAAGTGCTATACTCAAAAATTAAAGTAAATAAATGAATCCTCCACCCCTACTGAATCTTCTGATGTTTCAGGCAAAGGTCCAGGTTCTTTTATTTAACTCGGTTTCAGACACTGCATCATACTGGTCCTCCATCCTTTCTGCATGTCCTTCAAGACCCTAAATCTAAGAGTTAAATAAGCTCTTCCATTCTGTACCTAAGCAACTGTAATTTGATTTCTTCACTCATTCTACAAATTTTTACGGAAGGCCTACTATGGCAGTACACTCTTCTGGATGCTAGGGATAGAGTAAATGAGATAGATATGGCTTTTACTCTCACAGAGCCAACAAATTTCTCCTTGAAATTTCTGGCTTGAGAATATCAATTTAAACACTAATTATGGCACCCAAAGAATTAGCTGTTTCTCCCACTTTCATGTTTCAGAAATAGCTCTACCAATGGAGCAAGCACAGCTAACTCTATGGGAGGAAGTTAAACTGGCTGACATTAATTCAATCAACCATCTCATTGGGGGCATATAGATTAATAAAAGCAGATGATAATATTTAGGCACTATTATGGCTATTCCCTGGTCTTCTAGTGAAATCAGAGGGAGCAGTAATTCTACGGCAACATTAACAAAAAGCTACCATATTTCAAGAGAACCAGAAGTAAGACGCGGTATTTCAGAGACTATTTAGAAACATGGAAGACACAGATAGTCCAACTTCAATGTTTCAGCGTAAATGGACACAGATGCCTGGGTCTTGGGAATATAAGGAGTTTCTTTGCAGCGGGTAGGGGGGTGGGGATAGCCTAAGCTGACTATGACGGTCTATATGATCCAAGAAAAGGGATATCAGTCCTAGACCATGACTGAGTTGGAGAAAGAACCTTAGAAAACAAATCCAACCCTTAATTTTATGAAATGAGGAAACCAAAGTTCAGACAAAGCAACTTGACTGAAGTCAAAGAGCCAATAACCCGTAAACTGAGTCCCAACTCCCTTACTAGTGCTCTCTACTGAAATGCTATAAAGGTTGAGTTCTTAAAACTGAAGTTTAGAAAGCCAATGTGAAAAACTCAAAAAAGTTGTCAGTAGGTGTTAGGGAAGGTAATAGTCTTGTTCAGGCTTCAGAGGCAACAATAGGCCTTTGACCAAACAAAGACCCTGAAGGGAGCTACGTGCCAAACTGCTGGACCACGTAGGTCAGCAGAAATGGCGCTAGCAAGCCTGAAAACCAACAGATAAGGAAGGGAGTAAGTCACGAAGCTTCCTGGGCCTTGGGAATCTGGCCAGTTCAGCGGACATTCCGAGACTTACGAAGAGAGAGCAAAGCATTTCTGATAATGGCCAGAGCTGCATATTTGCGCGTAAGCTGGTGACCATCAGCTGCGGCTTGGCGTTACGAGCAGGACTCCTTTGAGCAGTACTCTGAAGTCTCAGCCGTGGGGTGGACGCACTGCTCGGGACCTTCCAGCTGGGACTCCAGATCACTGTTCCAGGGATTTCCCAGCGCTGCTCGGGTCTGGATGTAGGGGCTTCCCCAATTTGGTGACGCATGTACATGTACCTCTCTATATACATATATTGGTTGTCCTCATACTGTAACTTACTAATATAATAAATTTCCTTATTTCTTGCTTATTAAAGTGTGGAGTGGTTATTTTACCAGTGAATCCTCTGAACCTGAAGCTGAAAGTAAGTCTTTGGGCAAAACAGTAGCTTATATGGGGGCTAACGTAGTCATAAAGTAGAAAGAATAACTCAAAACTATTTCTGAATAAGCCTTATCACTGCAAATGAAAATATATGACATACTGGCAAATTCAGAATAGACCACAAAAAAGGGGGAAAAAACCCATCAAGCATGCACAGTATCCTAAACCTTTAGGGGCTACTGCATCCTCTACACTGGAGATGTACCTGTGTACACATAAAATCTGCTCTAGATTTCAGTTCAAAAGTATACCTAATACCACACTAAACAAGGTACGGTTCCACAGTCAAGACAGCAGAGGTTTCATGAAGCTTCCACTTCAAGACAGGAAAGGCTTACATTGTTGACGTTTGTGTCTAAAGGAAACAAAAGTCATACTACTTACAATGTCATCATACACACACACACACGCACGCGCGCACACACACACACAGCTTAATCAATGAACCTTTAATTCAAAGGATAAGAAGTGCTCCTCTAATTAGAACATTCACTCTCCCAAAGGCTATAAAGATTACAAGGAGACACAATCTTAATGAAAATAGAACAACTTCAGTAAAACTAGAGCATGTTCAAAATGTTATCTCCTTGGCCAAAGCTTATGAGATTCCTTCAGTGTCTTAAGTATTCCAGAAAACCCACTTTATTTCCAATACGGTTATTACATAAAATGAAAACAGTTCTTCACACACCTTAAGAGAAACATTATAGCAAATAAAGCACACTCACACCACTAAATAAATCATTAATTTACAAAGCTAATGTTTTTCCTTTACTGAAAACTAACTTGAATAAGTGTGCAATATTTCAGCCCCAAGGCCATCTATAATACATGAGCAGGGGGTGGGAGAGACAGAGAGAGAGTAAACAGTAAGAGAGAAATCAAAGTTAAGGGCTGAAGTTAAAACTAATGCAATGTAATTCAAAGTTACTGGAAGCATGGCTTATTGAAACTATAGTCCTGCACACATCACCTAAAAACTTTTGAGGAAGAATATTTCTATAACTCAAGATAACTATCATGCCTAAGCCTTAAATCCAGGATACTAGCATTACAAGGCAAATTATGAAACTATCCTGAACAAAAATTGGATCTGTCTGGAAGCCATTTATCTGACTCTCTAAAGAAGGCTCACATTACTTCTGCCAACAGAGCTGACTCAGCTGCAAGGAAGCTAAGATACAACATGAAATGCCAACCAAGGCAGAAACTGCAGCATGACTAAAAGAGAAGGATCTACTATGGATATTATAGGAAATGTGAAAAGAGTTTAATCTGGAAAATTACTATACTGCAGTTCAAGCTGTCTGACAAAACAGCCAACAAATAAATAAATAATGCATTAATTGCTGTCAGATGTAACTATTTTTTCAAACATTTCTTAAAAACAGAAGATCGTACACGAGTATGGATTTCTTAAAATTATGGCTATATATTAAACACTTAGATGGGTATCAAAAAATTAAAACCACAATATTTACAAAAATATTGTAAAACCACAATAAAGCAACAATTCTAAAATCAATAGTTAAGATCAATTTGAAAGAGTCCCCATGAATTCAGCCTCCGTATATCCTTTGCCTTCTGTGAACCCAACACTACTCTGGAATAAAGAGGACAAGGGAAGGTCATAAACTGAATTTTTTTACTTGTTATGAAAGTCCAATAACATGCACCTACTTCATCACTCACGTGATTATTATAGCAATGGCAGGTAACCTCAGTTCTTAGCAATACTAGGTGTTCCTTCTCTATGTTCCTGTGGCACTTTGTATGAGCTTCTGCTGTAGCACTTACTACTCTGTGTCTTTTATGTCTGTCACCTCAACAGACTGTGAGTTCCTCTAGGGCAAAGATCTTATTCCTCTTCATTTAAATACCTCAGCACCCCTCGTGCAATGATGGTGGAAATGTAAACTGGTGTAGCCACTATGGAAAACAGTATAGAGGTTCCTCAAAAAATTAAGAATAGAACTACCATATGATCCAACTATCCCACTTCTAGGTATTCATCCGAAGAAAACAAAAACACTAATTAGAAAAGATACATGCACCCTTATGTTCGTTGTAGCATTATGTACAATAGCCATGATGTGGAAACAACCTACATGCCCATAAACAGATAAATGATAAAGAAGATGTGGTGTGTGTGTGTGTGCGCACAGACACAAAATGAAATACTTCTCATAGACAAAAAAAGATGAAATCTTGCCATTTGCAATAACGTAGATGGAACTTGAAGGTATTATGCTAAGTGAAACAAGTCAGAAAAAGACAAATACCGTATGATTTCACTCATATGTAGAATATAAAAAACAAACAAAATAAGTGAACAAGCAAAAACAAACATATAGATACAGGGAGCAAAGTAATAGTTACCAGAGGGAGAAGACTGGTGGGGAGGGTAAAATGGGTAAAGGGTAATCAACTGTATGGCAACAGATGGAAACTAACTTTTTGGTGGTGAGCACACTGCAGTGTATATAAAAGTAGAGAGTTGTACACATGAAATTTATATAATGTTGTAAACCAATGTTAGCTCAATAAAAAGTAAATTTAAAAAAAGAGAAAAAAATCACAGCATCTAATAGTGTCTCACATAGCAGTCAATCGATAAATCTTTCTGAAACATAAATATCCTTTAATGTTCCATTCATTCCATTAGTGTTTCTTTTTTTTTTTAGTGTATTCTCTATGTGCCAGGCATAGTCCCTAACTACACAACAATGAAGAAGAAAAAAAAAAAACAGAATCTCTAAACTCAATAACTTCTTGTGTTTCAGTAAGTTTGTTTTTGTAATACATTAATTAGTCAAATCATTGAGGGCAAGCATCTTGTAAGTAGCAGGTTATTATAACCATCAAAGTAAGCTTATGTCAGAAAAGTAAAGGCTCTGTCAGTGGTAAGTAAATCAGAATAAATTTTGAGGATAGAGGTAATAAGATTTGCTGATGAGTTACGTATAGGTCTATGTGTGAGAGAATAAGAGAGTTCTTTACATGTATTTAGAAAGCAAAAGAACATTGTAATTCCTACTAGAAGATTAAAATCAAAATGCTACTATTTTTTGAGTTAGATATACACTTCCTTCTCCTCTGTAAGTATATACTTTATACTATTTCCTTCAAAGGAGGGAAGAAATTATGATTAATAGTATATAAGAGTAAGAACTAAGAGCATTAGTAAAACAGTAGAGTTAAATGAAAAAAGTAATGGCATAATTAGAAAACAGGATAGATGATTTGATGCATGTTAAAACTTGAGTGTGGAAGACTTTCCAATCTATAACCTGGTCTTAGGCAGGCTTAGGAAAGTTATCCATAAAACAGAAGTCAAAAAATGGAAATTCAAATTTAAACTTCTAACCCCATTTAAGGAAATTATTCTTGCCTCAGGCTTTTTAGTATCTTTTTCTAGGAGAATATTGAGCAATACAAAGATCACTGGCAGCACAATCAAAAAGGTGTTAGGATATGTATTGGATACATTCCTAGAAATTAATATTCACAGTTGGAAACAAAAATGCCTCTAAAGGGTATTTTATGCATTCATTAACTTTTAGGACCATTTTGTAATTATGATGTATTTCTCTTAAGTCAATGCCTGGAAACAGAAATAACATTCGTTATTTAAAATCAGCCACTTTTGATGCATTTCTATTTCTGAAACAAAATACAGACAAGGAAACAAACAACTAGAGTTTCAAATTATGCATTTGGAACGAACATTGTTTAATTTTCAAAAGAAAAAAAGTGCATCATTCATTTCCAGAGAAATGTTTATAAGCTTACTGTGTCTTTGGAAACCATCAGAATTTCTTCCTCTCCTCTATTTTTTTCTTTAAAGGATGCTTAAGCATGTATTTATTCTTATGAAATAATATGGGGAAAAAAGTTTAAAAACAGATCTCCAAATAATATAACTCGTGTAAACAATAAGCACCGTCTAGTTATTGGTTTTGCATTAACTGAAAGAACATTGCTTGTTCAAGATTAAATGATAAAATGGACTGAGTCAATTGGTGCTTTAAATGGTGATAAAAGAAACACAATGTAAACGAACCAGGACATTCATCTTATGTTCCCTTTTAGGGTCTACCAATGCAAGCTAGGTCTGCTCAACATCCAGCAGAGCACTGACACAGATGCAACAGAGATCTTTCATGTGGCCTCTTCCCCTTGGCTTTACACACCACAAGCAACTGTAGGTACTATTATTTAGCCTAACTCCTACACCCACAGGATGGGTATCACTCACAGTTTCACAAGGAAATGAAATCAAACTAGTAATAGAGGATTTTAAAGGCAAGTGCCCAAAAGGACTTCTTTCTTCTCAAGCCCTTATAGTTATCAACCACTCAGCTAAAGATTAAATGCCTTGAAATCAAGTCCAAATCAGGGGTCATAAAGACACAAACTTGGACTTCACTCCTTAAATTCACTTAAAATCAACCTCTGTGAGTGTAAATAGTTGGTGAAGAGGTCACTGCCAATGGAGGAGAGTTTGGAAATGGCTTCTCCACGCCTGTGTTCCAGTCTGGAAAGTAGACCAAATGTCCTTCTATACATCTTTATATCTTGACCCTCCCTCCGCTGCAGCTGTATGTATAACTGGGCTCCCCCGGCACTGCACAGTCACTCCATCTTTGCATTCTAAACTTGTTTCTTAACACCTGGCAGAGTGATTCATACATGGTAAACACTGGTGTTTCTGTCAATTCTCTGTGAAAGTAAGGACTACTGTGGCTTTAATGACTATCAGGAATTCAATTAAAAGCACTTTATAAATGGCAAATGCAAAATTTATAATGCTACCTTCAATTTGACAATTTTATTATTATTTTTATTGTTGTTGTTTTTAAATGAGAGAAATCTGACAGGAACTTACTCATAGTATCTTAGTGTTTATTTAACGTATCTGGTTTAAGTTTGCTATAGCTTTACTCTACTCACACTATTTAAAATAGACGAAGCACCAAAGAAAGAGCACAGTCTGCCTAAAAATGGCGTAAAGTGTAACCATTAAGTAAATGCTAGAAGTCAACAGCTCATTTGCTTCAATTTCTTTCTCGTACTTGGGAAAAAAATGGAAATGAGAGCATTCTGCCTGCTACTATCTTAGTAAAATATGTGAAACTGTGGTTTTTGCAAAGTAGTGAATACTTTATAGAAGAGACATCTGACAATCATATATATTTTTCCACATCATGAGAAAGAAACAGCAATCCTAAACAGATGGTCAAATTAGAAACAAAACACAAATTTCAACAACACTGATTCATTTTTTCCAGTCACAGATATCTTTTATGTGGAAATATCAGGTTTTAATTAGACTTTTCTAACAAAATCATTGATGACTTCTATTCCAAAATTTGTGTCAGGCTAAAAAACATAAGAGAGGATATGGTAATGTGTTGAATATAATAACCCTAAATTTAAATTCAACACTAAAATTTCATTGAAAAGACACAAATGTGAGTCATTTTACTGGCAGTAAATAAAGGGAAAAATACAAGGAATTTATGCTCATATCCTGTTTTCCACCACAAGCTATGCAATGTTTGGCAAGTCACTATACTACACCCTCGCCCTCAGTTTCCACCATCTGTAAAAAATGGGCATCATAATTACACTTGCAAATGTGAATTATAATTACCATTTCTTAAAGATCCACATTTTGTATAAGAAAATTATTTCCTAAGTGTTTTCAGCCAACATAGCCATAGCTTTAAATATGTTGCTAGGTGTCACTTCACAAATAATTTCAATAAAGGATTTCATGAGAAGGAACAAAAGTACATTTCTACAAATCCTAATCAATTCAACACTTAGGTTCCCGTGAACTGCAACTGCCTTAGATGTCTCAAAATTTGTCTCCTAATTGTTTCACTGCAGCTTTGACATTTCCCAAAAGAACTAATAATAGAAAATAAAGGCAAAAAAAAGAGAAAGAAAGTCTTCTAAAATAACTTAAGTATAACTATGGAAAAAAACAAGTATTCACTGAGTTAGCTAAGCATCTCAGAGAGCCTACATAACCTATGCACTGATCAGAAATGGTTCTTACAGAAACCCTTTTGATTAGAAAATCCTTTAATCCATTAGGCCCTATTTATCAAGTTCACTCTATTGCTTAAATAGTAGGAATCTTTGGGATATAAGTCATGGGGTTTTTTTCATTGAAAACATATTTTTGTCCTGTTTTCTTGTTTTTATTTCCCCCAATCCGGCCAAATATACACACTCAGACTTCTGGGAAGATGGCGGAAGAGTAAGACGCGGAGATCACCTTCCTCCCCACAGATACACCAGAAATACATCTACACGTGGAACAACTCCTACAGAACACCTACTGAACGCTGGCAGAAGACCTCACACCTCCCAAAAGGCAAGAAACCCCCCACGTACCTGGGCAGGGAAAAAGAAAAAAGAATAAACAGAGACAAAAGGATAGGGACGGGACCTACACCAGTGGGAGGGAGCTGTGAAGGAGGAAAAGTTTCCACACACTAGGAAGCCCCTTCGTGGGCGGAGACTCTGGGTGGCGGAGGGGAAAAGCTTCAGGGCCGCGAAGGAGAGCACAGCAACAGGGGTGCGGGGGGCAAAGCATAGAGATTCCCGCACAGAGGATCGGTGCCGACCTGCACTCACCAGCCCGAGAGGTTTGTCTGCTCCCCTGCCCGGGCGGGCGGGGCTGATATATGAGGCTCAGGCTTCGGTCAGAGCGCAGGGAGAGGACTGGGGTGATTAGTGCAGGTGATTAGTGCACTACGGCTGGCCGGGAGGGAGTCTGGGGAAAAGGCTGGACCTGCCTAAGAGGCAAGAGACTTTTTCTTCCCTCTTTGTCTCCTGGTGCCCGAGAAGAGGGGATTAAGAGCGCTGCTTAAAGGAGCTCCAGAGACGGGCGCGAGCCGCGGCTAAAAGCGGGACCCCAGAGACGGGCATAAGACGCTAAGGCTGTTGCTGCCGCCACCAAGAAGCCGATGTGCGAGCACAGGTCACTATCCACAACCCCCTTCCGGGGAGCCTGTGCAGCCCGCCACTGCCAGGGTCCCGTGATCCAGGGACAACTCCCCCGGGAGAACCCACGGCACGCCTCAGGCTGGTGCAATGTCATGCCGGCCTCTGCTGCCGCAGGCAAACCCCGCACTCCATGCCCTTCCCTCCCCCAAGCCTGAGTGAGCCAGAGCCCCCGAATCAGCGGCTCCTTTAACCCCGTCCTGTCTGAGCGAAGAACAGACGCCCTCCAGTGACCTACACGCAGAGGCGGGACCAAATCCAAAGCTGAGACCCTGGGAGCTGTGAGAACAAAGAAGAGAAAGGGAAATGTCTCCCAGCAGCCTCAGAAGCAGCAGATTAAAGCTCCACAATCAACTTGATGTACCCTGCATCTGTGGAATACATGAATAGACAACGAGTCATCCCAAATTGAGGAGGTGGACTTTGAGAGCAAGATTTATGATTTTTTCCCCTTTTCCTCTTTTTGTGAGTGTGTATGTGTATGCTTCTGTGCGAGATTTTGTCTGTATAGCTCTGCTTCCACCATTTGTCCCAGGGTTCTATCCGTCCGTTTTTTTTCTTTTTTCTTTTTTCTCTTAATAATTATTTTTTATTTTAATAACTTTATTATATTTTATCTTACTATTTTATTTTACTTTATCTTCTTTCTTTCTTTTTTCCTTCCTTTCCTCCTTCCTTCCTTCCTCTCTCCCTCCCTTCTTTCTTTCTTCCTTCCTTCCTTGCTTCCTTTTTCTTTCTTTCTTCTACTAATTCTTTCTTTCTACTTTTTCTCCCTTTTCTCCTGAGCCGTGTGGATGAAAGGCTCTTGGTGCTGCAGCCAGGATTAGTGCTGTGCCTCTGAGGTGGGAGAGCCAACTTCAGTACACTGGTCCACAAGAGACCTACCAGCTGCACATAATATGAAACAGTGAAAATCTCCCAGAGATCTCCATCTCAACACCAAGACCTAGCTTCGCTCAACGACCAGCAAGCTACGGTGCTGGACACCCTATGCCAAACAAATAGCAAGACAGGAACACAACCCCACCCATTAGCAGAGAGGCTGCCTAAAATCATAAGTCCACAGACACCCCAAAACACACGACCACACGTGGAGCTGCCCACCAGAAAGAAAAGATCCAGCCTCCTCCACCAGAACACAGGCACTAGTCCCCTCCACAACCCACTGTACCACCCTTAGCCACTGGGGACAGACAACAAAAACAACGGGAACTACGAACCTGCAGCCTGAAAAAGGAGACACCAAACACAGTAAGATAAGCAAAATGAGAAGACAGAAAAACACACAGCAGATGAAGGAGCAAGATAAAAAACCCACCAGAACTAAAAAATGAAGAGGAAATACACAGTCTACCTGGAAGGGAATTCAGAATAATGATAGTAAAGATGATCCAAAATCTTGGAAATAGAATAGACAAAATGCAAGAAATATTTAACAAGGACCTAGACGAACTAAAGATGAAACAAACAATGATAAACAACACAATAAATGAAATTAAAAATACTCTAGATGGGATCAATAGCAGAATAACTGAAGCAGAAGAATGGATAAGTGACCTGGAAGATAAAATAGTGGAAATAACTACTGCAGAGCAGAATAAAGGAAAAAGAATGAAAAGAACTGAGGACAGTCTCAGAGACCTCTGGGACAACATTAAACGCACCAACATTTGAAATGTAGGGGTTCCAGAAGAAGAAGAGAAAAAGAAAGGGACTGAGAAAGTATTTGAAGAGATTATAGTTGAAAACTTCCCTATTATGGGAAAGGAAATAGTTAACCAAGTCCAGGAAGCACAGAGAGTCCCATACAGGATAAATCCAAGGAGAAACACGCCAAGACGCATATTAATCAAACTGTCAAAAATTAAATACAAAGAAAACATATTAAAATCAGCAAGGGAAAAACAACAACACACAAGGGAATCCCCAGAAGGTTAACAGCTGATCTTTCAGCAGAAACTCTGCAACCCAGAAGGGACTGGCAGGACATATTTAAAGTGATGAAGGAGAAAAATCTGCAACAAAGATTACTCTACCCAGCAAGGATCTCATTCAGATTTGATGGAGAAATTAAAACCTTTACAGACAAGCAAAACCTGAGAGAGTTCAGCACCACGAAATCAGCTCTACAACAACTGCTAAAGGAACTTCTCTAGGCAAGAAACACAAGAGAAGGGAAAGACCTACCATAACGAACCCAAAACAATTAAGAAAATGGGAATAGGAACATACATATCGATAATTACCTTAAATGTAAATGGAATAAATGCTCCCACCAAAGGACACAGATTGGCTGAATGGATACAAAAATAAGACCCATATCTTTGCTGTCTACCAGAGACCCACTTCAGATCTAGAGACACATAGAGACTGAAAGTGAGGGGATGGAAAAAGATATTTCATGCAAATGGAAACCAAAAGAAAGCTGGAGTAGCAATTCTCATATCAGACAAAATAGACATTAAAATAAAGACTATTAGAAGAGACAAAGAAGGACACTACATAATGATCAAGGGATCGATCCAAGAAGAAGATATAACAATTGTAAATATTTATGCACCCAACATAGGAGCACCTCAATACATAAGGCAAATACTAACAGCCATAAAAGGGGAAATCAACAGTAACACATTCACAGTAGGGGACTTTAACACCCCACTTTCACCAATGGACAGATCATCCAAAATGAAAATAAATACGGAAACTTAAACTTTAAATGATACATTAAACACGATGGACTTAATTGATATTTATAGGACATTCGATCCAAAAACAACAGAATACACATTTTTCTCTAGTGCTAATGGAACATTCTCCAGGATAGATTACATCTTGGGTCACAAATCAAGCCTTGGTAAATTTAAGAAAATTGAAATTGTATCAAGTCTCTTTTCTGACCACAATGCTATGAGACTAGATATCAACTACAGTAAAAGATCTGTAAAAAATACAAACACATGGACGCTAAACAATCCACTACTTAATAATGAAGTGACTACTGAAGAAATCAAAGAGGAAATAAAAAAAATACCTAGAAATAAATGACAATGGAGACACGACGACCCAAAATCTATAGGATGCAGCAAAAGCAGTTCTAAGAGAGAAGTTTATAGCAATACTATCCTACCTTAAGAAACAGGAAACATCTCGAATAAACAACCTAACTTTGCACCTAAAGCAATTAGAGAAAGAAGAACAAAAAAACCCCAAAGTTAGCAGAAGGAATTAATCATAAAAATCAGATCAGAAATAAATGAAAAAGAAGTGAAGGAAACGATAGCAGAGATCAATAAAACTAAAACCTGGTTCTTTGAGAAGATAAACAAAATTGATAAACCGTTAGCCAGACTCATCAAGGAAAAAAGGGAGAAGACTCAAATCAATAGAATTAGAAATGAAAAAGGAGAAGTAACAACTGACACTCCAGAAATACAAAAGATCATGAGAGATTATTACAAGCAACTCTATGCCAATAAAATGGACAACCTGGAAGAAATGGACAAATTCTTAGAAATGCAAAACCTGCCAAGACTGAATCAGGAAGAAATAGAAAATATGAACAGACCAATCACAAGCACTGAAATTGAAACTGTGATTAAAAATCTTCCAACAAACAAAAGCCCAGGACCAGATGGCTTCACAGGCAAATTCTATCAAACATTTAGAGAAGAGCTAACACCTATCCTTCTCAAACTCTTCCAAAATATAGCAGAGGGAGGAACACTCCCAAACTCATTCTACGAGGCCACCATCACCCTGATACCAAAACCAGACGAGGATGTCACAAAGAAAGAAATCTACAGGCCAATATCACTGATGAACACAGATGCAAAAATCCTCAACAAAATACTAGCAAACAGAATCCAACAGCACATTAAACGGATCATACACCATGATCAAGTGGGGTTTATTCCAGGAATGCAAGGATTCTTCAATATACGCAAGTCAATCAACATGATACACCATATTAACAAATTGAAGGAGAAAACCCATACGATCATCTCAATAGATGCAGAGAAAGCTTTCGACAAAATTCAACATCCATTTATGATAAAAACCCTGCAGAAAGTAGGCATAGAGGGAACTTTCCTCAACATAATAAAAGCCATATATGACAAATCCACAGCCAACATCATCCTCAATGGTGAAAAACTGAAAGCATATCCACTAAGATCAGGAACAAGACAAGGTTGCCCACTCTCACCACTCTTACTCAACATAGTTTTGGAAGTTTTAGCCACAGCAGTCAGAGAGGAAAAGGAAATAAAAGGAATCCAAATCGGAAAAAAAGAAGTAAAGCTGTCACTATTTGCAGATGACATGATACTATACATAGAGAATCCTAAAGATGCTACCAGAAAACTACTAGAGCTAATCAATGAATTTGGGAAAGCAGCAGGATACAAAATGAATGCACAGAAATCTCTGGCATTCCTATACACTAAGGATGAAAAATCTGACAGTGAAATCAAGAAAACACTCCCATTTACCATTGCAACAAAAAGAATAAAATATCTAGGAATAAACCTACCTAAGGTAACAAAACACCTATATGCAGAAAATTATAAGACACTGATGAAAGAAATTAAAGATGATACAAACAGATGAAGAGATATACCATGTTCTTGCATTGGAAGAATCAACATTGTGAAAATGACTCTACTACCCAAAGCAATCTATAGATTCAATGCAATCCCTATCAAACTACCACTGGCATTTTTCACAGAACTAGAACAAAAAATTTCACAATTTGTATGCAAACACAAAAGACCCCGAATAGCAAAAGCAATCTTGATAACGAAAAACGGACCTGCAGGAATCAGGCTCCCTGACTTCAGACTATACTACAAAGCTACAGTAATCAAGACAGTATGGTACTGGCACAAAAACAGAAAGGTAGATTAAAGGAACAGGATAGAAAGCCCAGAGATAAACACACCCACATATGGTCACCTTATCTTTGATAAAGGAGGCAGGAATGTACAGTGGAGAAAGGACAGCCTCTTCAATAAGTGGTTCTGGGAAAACTGGACAGGTACATGTAAAAGTATGAGATTATATCACTCCCTAACACCATACCCAAAAATAAGATCAAAATGGACTAAAGACCTAAATGTAAGCTCAGAAATTATCAAACTCTTAGAGGGAAACATAGGCAGGACACTCTATGACATAAATCACAGCAAGATCCTTTTTGACCCACCTCCTAAAGAAATGGAAATAAAAACAAAAGTAAACAAATGGGACCTAATGAAACTTCAAAGCTTTTGCACAGCAAAGGAAACCATAAACAAGACCAAAAGACAACCCTCAGAATGGGAGAAAATATTTGCAAATGAAGCAACTGACAAAGGATTAATCTCTAAAATTTGTAAGCAGCTCATGCAGCTTAATAACAAGAAAACAAGTAACCCAATCCAAAAATGGGCAGAAGACCTAAACAGACATTTCTCCAAAGAAGATATACAGACTGCCAACAAACACATGAAAGAATGCTCAACATCACTAATCATTAGAGAAATGCAAATCAAAACTACAATGAGATATCATCTCACACCTGTCAGAATGGCCACCATCAAAAAATCTAGAAATAGGGCTTGCCTGGTGGCGCAGTGGTTGAGAGTCCGCCTGCCGATGCAGGGGACACAGGTTTGTGCCCCGGTCCGGGAAGATCCCACATGCCGCGGAGCAGCTGGGCCCGTGAGCCATGGCCGCTGAGCCTGCGCATCCGGAGCCTGTGCTCCGAAACGGGAGAGGCCACAGCAGTGAGAGTCCCACGTACCACCAAAAAAAAAAAAAAAAAAATCTAGAAACAATAAATGCTGGAGAGGGTGTGGAGAAAAGGGAACCCTCTTGCACTGTTGGTGGGAATGTAAATTGATATAGCCACTGTGGAGAACAGTATGGAGGTCCCTTAAAAAACTACAAATAGAACTACCATATGACCCAGCAATCCCACTGCTGGGCATATACCCTGAGAAAACCATAATTCAAAAAGAGTCATGTACCAAAATGTTCACTGCAGCTCTATTTACAATAGCCCAGAGATGGAAACAACCCAAATGTCCATCATCGGATGAATGGATAAAGAAGATGTGGCACATATATACAATGGAATATTACTCAGCCATAAAAAGAAACGAAATTGAGCTATTTGTAATGAGGTGGATAGACCTAGAGTCTGTCATACAGAGTGAAGTAAGTCAGAAACAGAAAGACAAATACCATATGATAACACATATATATGGAATTTAAGAAAAAAAAATGTCATGAAGAACCTAGGGGTAAAACAGGAATACAGACACAGACCTACTAGAGAATGGACTTGAGGATATGGGGAGGGGGAAGGGTAAACTGTGACAAAGCGAGAGAGAGGCATGGACATATATACACTACCAAACGTAAGGTACATAGCTAGTGGGAATCAGCCGCATTGCACAGGGAGATCAGCTCGGTGCTTTGTGACCACCTGGAGGGGTGGGATAGGGACGGTGGGAGGGAGGGAGACGCAGGAGGGAAGAGATATGGGAACATATTATATATATAACTGATTCATTTTGTTGTAAAGCAGAAACTAACACAACATTGTAAAGCAATTATACTCCAATAAAGATGTTAAAAAATAAAAAACAAAAAAACATACACACTCATAGAGGGAAGGGAAATGGGGGAGAGACAAAGAGAGGGGGGAGGGAGGGGGAGGGGGGAGAGAGAGGGAGAATGAATGTACATCCGTATCCATAGGTTATTGATATTTTTTATCTCCATGTAAACATATGTGTACGTACTTGCGTGTATACACACCTATCTCTTCAACCACAATTTACTTATAAATTACCTACCATGGGCTTCCCTGGTGGTGCAGTGGTTCAGAGTCCGTCTGCCGATGCAGGGGACACGGGTTCGTGCCCCGGTCCGGAAAGATCCCACATGCCGCGGAGCAGCTAGGCCAGTGAGCCATGGCCTCTAAGCCTGCCCGTCCAGAGCCTGTACTCCACAACGGGAGAGGCCACAACAGTGAGAGGCCCGCGTATCGCAAAATAAATTACCTACCATGTGTCAGGCTCTCGGCCTCGTCTTGGAGATAAAAAAAACAACCAAGACTTGGTTCCTGTCTTCAAATAGCAAACATAATTACAAACCTGCCCACCTGTTTGGTTTGCTTAACAAACATGCCTGCAATATCACTTGCTGATAGAAATGGCAGCTCTTCCCACATCGTTGCCTCTTTGTGGACCGTCATCTCAAGTGATTCAACACAGTCGGGCTGTAAACTTCCAATCAGCATAGTTCCACAGTAAGTCTTACTCCCAGTTCCCTGGCCCTTAATACCTGACACATTATTGGGTAGTTAATCAATGCTTGCTGATTTATTGCTGGGCTGAACCATTAATTGGCATCTATTTGGTAACAAAACAATAACAGAATAATGGCAGCTGCTAATCGATACCTTATCAGGTATCAGAAATTCAGCCAAGCACTTTATATATATTTTCACATTTAATTCAATAATAGAGTTTATTATTACACCTGTTTTAAGGATGATATAACTGAGGCTTTGAGTTTTGTTTTGCTTTTTGAATTTTATTTATTTTTTTATACAGCAGGTTCTTATTAGATATCGATTTTATACACATTAGTGTATACATGTCAATCCCAATCTCCCAATTCATCACAGCACCACCACCACCCTACTGCCGCTTTCCCCCCTTGGTGTCCATACGTTTGTTGTCTACAACCGTGTCTCTATTTCTGCCCTGCAAACCGGTTCATCTGTACCATTTTTCTAGGGTCTTTAGATTGATCCACGTATCTACAAATGACCCAATTTCATTCCTTTTTATGGCTGAGTAATATTCCATTGCATATATGTACCACATCTTGTTTATCCATTCACCTGTCGATGGGCATTTAGGTTGCTTCCATGACCTGGCTATTGTAAATAGTGTTGCAATGAACATTGGGGTACATGTGTCTTTTGGAATTATGGTTTTCTCAGGGTATATGCTGAGTAGTGGAATTGCTGGGTCATACGGTAATTCTATTTTTAGTTTTTTAAGGAACCTCCATACTGTTCTCCATAGTGGCTGTACCAATTTACATTCCAACAGTGCAAAACGGTTCCCTTTTCTCCACACCCTCTCCAGCATTTGTTGTTTGTAGATTTTATGATGCCCATTCTAACTGGAGTGAGGTGATACGTCATTGTAATTTTGATTTGCATTTCCGTAATAGTGAGATTGAGCAGCTTTACATGTGCTTCTTGGCCATCTGTATGTCTTCTTTGGAGAAATGTCTATTTAGGTCTTCTGCCCATTTTTGGATTGGGTTGTTTGTTTTTTTAATATTGAGCTGCATGAGCTGTTTACATATTTTGGATATTAATCCTTTGTCCGTTGATTCGTTTGCAAATAGTTTTTCCCATTCTGACGGTTGTCTTTTCGTCTTATTTGTAGTATCCTTTGCTTTGCAAAAGCTTTTAAGTTTCATTAGGTCCCATTTGTTTACTTTGGTTTTTATTTCCATTACTCTAGGAGGTGGATCAAAAAAGATCTTGCTGTGATTTATGTCAAAGAGTGTTCTTCCTATGTTATCCTCTAAGAGTTTTATAGTGTCTGGTCTTACATTTAGGTCTCGAATCCATTTGGAGTTTATTTTTGTGTATGGTGTTAGGGAGTGTTCTAATTTCATTCTTTTACATGTACCTGTCCAGTTTTCCCAGCACCATTTATTGAAGAGACTGTCTTTTCTCCATTGTATATGCTTGCCTCCTTTGTCATAGATTAGTTGACCATAGGTGCATGGGTTTATCTCTGGGCTTTCTATCCTGTTCCACTGAGCTATATTTCTGTTTTTGTGCCAGTACTATATTGTCTTCATTACTGTAGCTTTGTAGTATAGTGTGAAGTCAGGGAGTCTGATTCCTCCAGCTCTGCTTTTTTCCCTCAAGATTGCTTTGGCTATTCGGGGTCTTCTGTGTCTCCATACAGATTTTAAGATTTTTTGCTCTAGTTATGTAAAAAATGCCATTGGTAATTTGATAGGGATTGCATTGAATCTGTAGATTGCTTTGGGTAGTAGAGTCATTTTCACAATGCTGATTCTTCCAATCCAAGAA
Organism: Globicephala melas; assembly: GCF_963455315.2. Taxonomy (NCBI): domain Eukaryota; kingdom Metazoa; phylum Chordata; class Mammalia; order Artiodactyla; family Delphinidae; genus Globicephala; species Globicephala melas. The sequence continues at coordinate 155,346,816 of NC_083315.2, forward strand.
CATGCAGTATCTCTCCATCTGTTGGTATCATCTTTAATTTCTTTCAACAGTGTCTTATAGTTTTCTGCATACAGGTCTTTCGTCTCCCTAGGTAGGTTTATTCCTAGATATTTTACTCTTTTTGTTGCAGTGGTAAATGGGAGTGTTTCCTTAATTTCTCTTCAGATTTTTCATCATTAGTGTATAGGAATCCAAGAGATTTCTGTGCAGTGATTTTGTATCCTGCAACTTAACCAAGTTCATTGATTAGCTCTAGTAGTTTTCTGGTGGCATCTCTAGGATTCTCTATGTATAGTATCATGTCATTTGCAAACAGTGACAGTTTTACTTCTTCTTTTCCAATTTGTATTTCTTTTTCTTCTCTGATTGCCATGGTCAGGACTTCCAAAACTATGTCGAATAACAGTGGCGAGAGTGGACTTCCTTGTCTTGTTCCTGACCTTAGTGGAAATGCTTTTAGTTTTTCACCACTGAGCATGATGTTTGCTGTGGGTTTGTCATATATGGCCTTTATTATGTTGAGGTAGGTTCCCTCTATGCCTACTTTCTGCAGGGTTTTTATCATAAATGGGTTTTGAATTTTCTCAAAAGCTTTTTCTGAATCTATTGAGATGATCATATGGTTTTTATTCTTCTATTTGTTAATGTAGTGTATCACATTGTTTGATTTGCATATACTGGAGAATCCTTGCATCCCTGGGATAAATCCCACTTGATCATGGTGTATGATCCTTTTCATGTATTGCTGGCTTCTGTTTGCTAGTATTTTGTTGAGGATTTTTGCATGTATATTCATCAGTGATATTGGTCTGTAATTTTCTTTTTTTGTAGTATCTTTGTCTGGTGCTGGTATCAGGCTGATGGTGGCCTCATAGAATGAGTTTGGGGGTGTTCCTTTCTCTGAAATTTTTTGGAAGAGTTTGAGAAGGATGGGTGTTAGCTCTTCTCTAAATGTTTGATAGAATTCACCTGTGAGTTTCTATTTCTTCTGGTTCAGTCTGGGAAGGTTATACCTTTCTAAGAATTTGTCCATTTCTTCCAGGTTGTCCATTTTTTTGGCATAGAGTTGCTTGGAGTAGTCTCTTATGATGCTTTGTATTTCTGCACTGTCTGTTGTAACTTCTCCTTTTTCATTTCTAATTTTATTGATTTGAGTCCTCTCCCTCTTTTTCTTGATGAGTCTTGCTAATGGTTTATCAACTTTCTTTATCTTCTCAAAGAACCAGCGTTTAGTTTAATTGATCTTTGCTATTGTTTGCCTTGTTTCTCATTCATTTATTTCTGCTATCATCTTTATGATTTCTTTCCTTCTGCTAACTTTGGGTTTCGTTTGTTCTTCATTCTCTAGTTCCTTTAGGTGTAACATTAGATTGTTTACCTGAGATTTTTATTGTTTCTTGAGGTAGGCTTGTATAGCTATAAACTTCCCTCTTAGACCTGCTTTTGCTGCATCCCATAGGTTTTGGATCATCGTGTTTTCATTGTCATTTGTCTCTAGGTATGTTTTGATTTCCTCTTTGATTTATTCAGTGATCTCTTGGTTATTTAGTATCATATTGTTTAGCCACCATGTGTTTGTGTTTTTTCCTTTTTTTTCCCCTGTAATTGATTTCTAATCTCATAGTGTTGTGGTCAGAAAAGATGCTTGATATGATTTCAATTTTCTTAAATTTACTGAGGCTTGATTTATGACCCAAGATGTGATCTATCCTGGAGAATGTTCTGTGCACACTTGAGAAGCAAGTGTAATCTGCTGGTTTTGGATGGAATGTCCTATAAATATCAATTAAATCTATCTGGTCTATTGTGTCATTTAAAGCTTGTGCTTCCTTATTAATTTTCTGTTTGGATGATCTGTCCATTGGTGTAAATGTGGTGTTAAATTCCCCCACTATTATTGTGTTACTGTCGATTTCCTCTTTTATAGCTGTTAGCAGTTGCCTTATGTATTGAGGTGGTCCTGTGTTGGGTGCATATATATTTATAATTGTTATATCTTCTTCTTGGATTGATCCCTTGATCATTATGTAGTGTCCTTCCCTGTTTCTTGTAACATTCTTTATTTTAAAGTCTATTTTATCTGATATGAGTATTGCTGCTCCAGCTTTCTTTTGATTTCCCTTTGCATGGAGTATCTTTCTCTATCCTCTCACTTTCAGTCTGAATGTGTCCCTAGGTCTGAAGTGGGTCTCTTGTAGACAGCATATATATGGGTCTTGCTTTTGTATCCATTCAGCAAGACTGTGTCTTTTGGTTGGAGCATTTAATCCATTCACATTTAAGGTAATTATCAATATGTATGTTCCTATTACCATTTTTAAAATTGTTTTGGGCTTGTTTTTGTAGGTCCTTTTCTTCTCTTGTGTTTCCCACTTAGAGAAGTTCCTTTAGCATTTGTTGTAGAGCTGGTTTGGTGGTGCTGAATTCTCTTAGCTTTTGCTTGTCTTTAAAGCTTTTGATTTCTCCATCGAATCTGAATGAGATCCTTGCCGGGTAATCTTGCTTGTAGGTTCTTCCCTTTCATCACTTTAAGTATATCATGCCGCTCTCTTCTGGCTTCTAGAGTTTCTGCTGATAAATCAGCTGTTAACCTTATGGGAGTTCCCTTGTATGTTATTTGTCATTTTTCCCTTGCTGCTTTCAATAATTCTTGTCTTTAATTTTGCCAATTTGATTACTATGAGTCTCGGTGTGTTTCTCCTTGGGTATTTCCTGTATAGGACTCTACACTTCCTGGCCCTGGGTGGCTATTTCCTTTCCCATGTTAGGGAAGTTTTTGACTATAATCTCTTCAAATATTTTCTCGGGTCCTGTCTCTCTCTCTTCTCCTTCTGGGACCCCTATAATGTGAATATTGTTGTTTTTAATGTTGTCCCAGAGGTCTCTTAGGCTGTCTTCATTTCTTTTCATGCTTCTTCCTTTATTCTGGTCCACAGCAGTGAATTCCACCATTCTGTCTTCCAGGTCACTTGACTGTTCTTCTGCTAGTTCTTATTCTGCTAGTGATTCCTTCTATTGTAGTTTTCATTTCAGTTATTGTGTTGTTCATCTCTGTTTGTTTGCTCTTTAATTCTTCTAGATCTTTGTTAAACATTTCTTGCATCTTCTCGATCTTTGCCTCCATTCTTTCTCTGAGGTCCTGGATCATCTTCACTATCATTATTCTGAATTCTTTTTCTGGAATGTTGCCTATCTCCACTTCATTTAGTTGTTTTTCTGGGGTTTTATCTTGTTCCTCATCTGGTACATAGCTCTGTGCCTTTTCATCTTGTCTATCTTTCTGTGAATGTGGTTTTTGTTCCACAGGCTACAGGACTGTAGTTCTTCTTGCTTCTGCTGTCTTGTCTCTCAAGGCTTTGAGTTTTTTTTTTTTTTTTTTTTTTTTTTTTGCGGTACGCGGGCCTCTCACTGTTGTGGCCTCTCCTGTTGCGGAGCACAGGCTCCGGACGCGCAGGCTCAGCGGCCATGGCTCACGGGCCCAGCCGCTCCGCGGCATGTGGGATCTTCCCGGACCGGGGCACAAACCTGCGTCCCCTGCATCGGCAGGCAGACTCTCAACCACTGCGCCACCAGGGAAGCCCCAAAGGTTTGAGTTTTAAGCAACTTGCCTAATGCCACACAGCTAGAAAATGATTTATACTCAAAGTTCTGTCTATAGCCACTAATTCTATACTACTTTCTGAAGAGAATGGCTCTATCTGTAGATGACTGAACCCAGTGAAACTTCGATTCATAGCTAACTATACTAAAAAAACAGGCCAACACAAACCGCTAAGTCAATCAAAACTACATAGCAATCATGTACACAAAAAATATTAAAGAAAAGCAAGCATATACGCTGTGTATATTTATATGTGTGTGTGTGTCTATGTATCCTTAAGATTATTTACCATTTTAGATGTCATAGACATCTTTTCTCTGCATTAGGACCCATTATCATTGACTATATAGTTTTAACAACTGAAAGGCGATTTTGCTTTTAATGATCCCACTAGAAGCTTTCAATTGCAGATCTGTGTCTTATCTATCGATATATCCCATCCCCAGCATCCAGCACAATGCCTGCCACATACTAGATGGTCAGTACATAGCAGAGGAATACAGTAGTCCCCCATTATCTGCGAGGGATATGTTCCACGACCCCCAGGGGATGCCTAAAACTGAAGATAGTACCAAACCCTATACATATTATACATACATACCTATGATAATTTAGTTTAGAAATCAGGCACAGTAAGAGATTACCAACAATAACTAATAATGAAATAGAACAACTGTAACAATATACTGTAATAAAAGATATGTGAATGTGGTCTCTCTCTCTCAAAATATCTTACTGTACTGTATTCACCCCTCTTGTGATGATAAGAGACGATACAATGCCTACATAAAATGTGATGAGATGAAATGAATGAGGTAGGCATTGTGACATAGCATTAAACTACTGCTGACCTTCTGATACCTCAGAAGGAGGATCACCTGCTTTGGGTGATCCTGGATCATCAAGCCATGATGATGTGGATGGTTGGATGTTAGGAGCAGAGGACTGAGATAGGTGGGGATCACAGGTGTTAGAAAGTGGGACAGCTCAAGATTTCATTATGCTACTCAGAACAAAGTACAGTTTAAAACTTATGAATTATTTCTAGAATTTTCCATTTAATCTTTCTGGACTGCAACTGGTCCAAATTTGGTAATTTCAGTTACCATGGCAGGTAACTGAAACAATGGAAAGGGAAACCACTAATAAGGGGGGACTACTGTACAATCCTTAAATTTTAAAACTCTGTTCTAAGGTGAATGTTCCACTTATATGAATGTATGACAATGCATACATACCTGGAACGTCACAGATAGCGGAGAAGCATTTATTTTAAGCAGAACAAGGTAAACTTTCAACATAAAATTTCCCCCACTCTTTCTTAAATGCAAATAATTAAACACAAAACATGTTAATACAACCTTCTGGCTAACTTTTAATTATGGAAAAGTTGGAAAATTTAGTATTATCTTCAAAGCAACTACACCCTGGCAACAGATACATTAATTATGTGTGAACATTAGACTTAGTCAAAACAAAGCATGACATAAGAACTAAATTACAATTGTCAAGATTGTAGGCCTAAATTTAGCAACTTAAGCACATTTAATCATAAACTCCAAACTAACTTAAATTTTATTTCCTTGATTTTAACAATTACTAGAAAGGTAAAAAATATATACAAAATACAGTGAAACAACAAAAAGAGGAAAAGATGAGCAAAGCATGAAGAATGTTTCTTCTAGAGGTTGATGACACCCCACCCAGTGATATTTCCTTCAACAAAGATGTTAGTTAGTAACCCTTATCAAGAACAGGAGTCATCTGGCCCAGTCTATCCTGCCTTATCCTATTATCCATATGTTAATAGTCTTTTTTTTTCTATTTGACTTCTATCACACTCCAATGCAAATCCTTTTAGGAAGTTGGTAAAGACATAGAATGCAAATTTAAGTATTCTGTCTTCTATTCTTAGTTGACTTTTGGCCACAAAAGTAGTGACTCTAGAAGTCCCTAGTATTCTACCCAATGCCTGGTATATAGCAGACACCCCCCAAATTTTACACATCTACTGATAGGAAAGCAGTGAGCCTGCTGGGAACATTCCAAGGTTGCCAACCTTCTTAAGTTTCAGTCTCTTTAACTGCAAAAATGAGCAAAATATTATTGATTTCATAACATGACTATGAGCATTAAAAGTGCCTAGTGCACAGTGACCACCTCATCTATTATATATTGTATTTTGAACCTCAGTTTCCTCATAGGTTAACAGGGATCAATAAAATCTAACCCAAACAGTCCTGAGAATTCAATGAGTACACATATGTAAATCAACTGGCATAAATACTTGCCATAAAGTAGGTCTTCAATAAACCATAATTCCTTTCTTTGCTACCTTGCCTCTAAATACCTATTTTAAGATCCAGAAGAAATTTAAAATCAAAAGTATTAGAAGGTTACTAGTTGGTTGAAAGAATAAAAATCACAGCATTCTAATAAACTTCTATGATGTCTTCTGGCACCAATACAAATTGCTACTAAAGCCTAACAATTAGCATTCAGTAGTACATAAACTACGTTCTAGGAGAAACACTAGAAGAAATTCAAAAAAGTCTTTTAAATTAGAGTTCATTCACATTTTTACCTTTTCTTCTAGTTGGTCCTTCAAACACTGGTATTTTAGCTTCAGTTTTTTGTTCTCATTTTCATTCTGAGTTAATTCCTCTGTCAGCCTGTCATACTGTGATTTCAACTTCTCTAGCTGAGAACGCTGGACTTCAGCCATATTCTTATCTTCTAAGCTTTCTGCCTGAGAGAAAAAGGAGAAAAGAGAAAGTCCACTGGCCACAGCCAAGCTGTACACAAAACAAATTCCACATTATATCAGTGGGCAAACACTTCGAGATTTTGCTACCTCTAAGCGTTCACACATAAACATACATGCAAAGGAAACATTCTTTGCATGTGGTCAATCTCTCCTTAGCATTCACTGAGCAACCAATTAAGTGACAGGTACTCTACTAGATGCTGAAGATAACAGGCATGAACTGTAAAAGAGACAGATACAACAGTCAATTCTGACAACGATGAACAAGAAGTGCTTAATAAAGGTGCAAGCAGAGGTATGTGCAACCCAAAGAAGGGACACTAACTGCTGAGAGGGGAAGGGTTATTAGAGAAATGTCCCCATAAGGATATACTATGGGACATTACTGCCTGATTAGTCTCTTCATCTATAAAAGGAGCTTAACAATATCCCTATTCAAGCTACACTCTCGTTTTTGTGAAAGGCTTGCGTATTTTTTGTACAATGTAATTATTAATACCACTCTTGTGGGGCTAAAAAGATTATGGATCAGAGTAGCCAAAAAACTATAAATAACTTAATATGAAAGAGTTTACCAGTGATTATTTTCAGTACCTATAGTACAATAAAGTACCTCGTTTTCGTTTATTATTTGGAATATAACCAGAATCAGCTTTAAAAAAAAACAACAGGAATAATCTGTGGATGAGATTCAATAAGGATTTGCCAGGCATGTGAAGTTAAAGACTTAAAATAACAACAATGTAAATACTGACTATATGTCAGGCACTGCTCTAAGACCTTTTCGTATAGTTGTCCCTCATTCCATCCTCACCACAACCTGACTAGGGAGACACTGTTATTGTCTCCTGTTTTGAAATTGAAGCAGAACAACACTAATCATTTGCCCAAGGGTATGTAGTGAGTAAACCAGAGCCAGGATTTGAATGCAGGAATTCTCTCTACTGTCCATGTTTTCAGCTGCTCTGCCTCACTGCCTTTAAAAGGTACGTATATCATACGGTTTTAAAAACCAGCTGGGTGCAACTTGCAATGTTAACTAGTTACACCTACCAGTTACTGACAGCCTGTAAGCACCCACATAGAATCTGTTTAAAGTACATGTTTCAATGCCTAAAATATATTTGTTTCTTTCCTTTGTATAAGTTTATTATATGTATATAATCAAGTACATAGGAACATAATCGCTGGAAGCAATTTCCCAAAAGGAAGAAGTTTTGTGAGTTTCAGACAAGAATCTATACCTTATTCACCCCACAAATTTCAACTAAGACTTGATGCCACTTTGAGTTAACAAAAGAACTGATGTTTTTAATGAGGAATCCTGTATTCACTACCCAAAAATAAACTTACAAAATAAAGTCTCTCATCAGGAAAATTGTTCGATTATTATTTTAAGTTTCAGTAGAATACTTAGCATTTTTTGTGTCTTATAAAAAGTGTAGGTATAGACAGTTTTCCCCCAAGGCCAGTGGTGTCTGGGCCAGCTCATAGAGACACTCAGGAACCAACTGTGCTCATCTCTTCCCAACTGTGCCTCCAGTGATGTTGTTTGATAGCTTGAAACCAGCCAAATGGGGGGTTTTATACTGCTGAACTTGGCAAATGCTACAAATCAGGGTTCCCCTCTTTGCCCCCAGAGAACCTATTTTTAAAACAGTTACAAGCACAGTAATGCCTAAGTTTGACTAAGAACTTACTTCTTGTTGTAGTTTCATTATTACATTTACATTTCATTTTAGGGTTTACAAAGTGATATAACACTCAAAAAAACCCTGTGATAGAGAAAGACATTACTGTTTCCATTCTACTGATGAAGTACAAAAAGGTTAAGTAACTTGACCAAGATCATATGGCCAGCAAATGGCAAAAATACAGAACTCGACTCTTGGTCTTCTGATTCCAATAAGGGCTCCTACAAAATTATTTTTGTTGAAATCATAATAAGGTGATAACCCAATATCCTTCAAATATTAATAGCAGCTAGAGTATTTCATAAAAATAGTTTACATTTAAATTTAAAAACAGGCATGAGGGCATCCCTGGTGACGCAGTGGTTGAGAGTCCGCCTGCCAATGCAGGGGACGCAGGTTCGTGCCCGGGTCCGGGAGGCTCCCACGTGCCGTGGAGCGTCTGGGCCCATGAGCCATGGCCGCTGAGCCTGCGCGTCCGGAGCCTGTGCTCCGCAACGGGAGAGGCCACAGCAGTGAGAGGCCCGGGTACCGCAAAAAAAAAAAAAAAACAGGCATGAGAAGGGTAGATCTAGATGGGGAAAAATATAACTTCTGCAGAGAAAAAAATATGGGTAATGTATCACACTTATTAGACTCAGAAAAAGTAACAGATTAAGGTGAAGCTGAAAGACAAAGAAATGTAACATTTACAGAGCTATTTATCTAAAGCCCTCTTATACATAACTCAGTATATTAAATCTTCAATGACAACCATTGCTATCAACTCCTGTTAATTAATATAAATGAGTCAAAAGTACGGAATTATATTCATAAAATAGCATGAGGTGGGGCTGTTCCTATGGGTAACTTATTCGGTTTAAGAGAAGAGTACTGGGCTCTCACGATCTCTGGTTCTCCTGTTAAGCTCGTATGCTTCTTTTGTACCACATTATAGAGTAACTATAATATCCCTCCGCATCTCAGTCTTCCGAATTAAAAAAAAAATCTAAAGTTTTTGGAGAATCTACAGAATAGTTCTAAACGGTGTCTTCTTTATATACAGGTAATTTCTTAAAGCTTTATTGTCACCTCACTATACACAAATACAAAGCACTTCCTTTGGATGAGGAAAGCAATTTTACCACATTACAGAGAAAGAGCCAAACCAGACAGATCACAAAGCAAGTCAGCAGCAAATCCTTTGATTTCTAGCTTTTCAAACATTTTAACCCAACATCCACGGAACATGTTCTGTATGTCTCAAACATCATGGTAGACGCCACAAGAGGATACAAAAATGGCTAAGACCTGCTACCTGCCCCTCTGGAGATGTAGGAACACACAATAAACACACCATAATATAAGGCAGCCTGAATGTGCTGTACTAGCAGTTCCAAAAAAGAGCTATGGAAACACAGAGAATAGAAAGATTTATCCCAACCTCAGTTGAGATATATGCCATCTTCAGTGAATCCATAAAAGAAGTGAAAAATTAATTGGGCCTTGAAAGATTGGGCAGCCTTTTCCTCCTACAGATTGAGGGAAAAGACAATCCAGTTCTCATGGTGTTTTCATACTAATAAACGGAGATTAAAAAATTAAAAATATGGAATCTATATCATATGATGATGAGTGCTATGGAGAAAAACTAAAGCAGGAAGGAGGGATAGATTTATCACACTCCTGACAATCATGTTATGAAATGATTCCCCTGCATGGTGATAAATGCTAATACCATTAGATCTTACAATATTTCCCCAAATGTAAGATCTCAATTATGCATTTACCCAGGCAACTTTGATTTGGAAAAGAAGGGGTAAATCTCAAAAGCCTTGGGTTTACAAAACCCATAAGCTGATCCACTTTAGTTACCATACCAATGACCATGGTTATAGCTTCTATGGCCTTGACAAGTCTTTGCCTTTTATATTTTAGGAGATCATAAATGTTGAATGAGGGCTCGTTTCAGGTCCACGACTTACTGCTGCCTCTGCCTCTCCTGAACTCCCAAAATAGCTAAACGTTCTTTTTAAAGGGCTTCAGTGCTCTGAACTAGGTGCTTCCAGGTGGCTGCTATAACTCATTTCAACCTGGCTGAACAGGCATGAATAAGCCTCTTTATTGTTAGTTCTATCTTCCCTTCAGTGCTTGGGAATACAGAATGATCTCTAAAAGTTTACGCTTTATTAACTTCATGAGCCACCAGAAAATTTCCTCCAGTATCATCAGGATAATTCAGTGCGGGTACCTTCAGTGTCCTAATATGATTCTCGGCCTCACTCTTTTCTTTCTTGAAGTGCTTCATCAGCTCCTGGATATTCTGTTCATGTTTCGTTTTCATACTCTGCAACGAGAATGTGAGATCTTCCAGCTCCCTCTGGTGAACATCTCTTTCCAGCTTTAACTGTGTAACGATCGTAGCCGTTTCTTCGTCTTTGGATTTTGCCTGTGTCTTGAGGTCAGAGAGGTTCTTAAGTACCTCTTTCCTGGCTCTCTGTTCCTCCGCCAATTTATTGGCGAGATCTGCCCGGATGGCACTCAAGTCCTTGATGGCCTCTTGCATCTCAAGAAGCTGAGCTTGGTCCTTGGCCTGGCTCTCCTTCAGCGCTGCAATTTCTTCCTCCAGGTGCGCTTTCTCAGCTTTCATCTGGCTTTGAATCTTACTCTGCGTTTTCAATTCACTTTCTAGCCTATGGATGGTATCCAGGGAATCCCTGACTTCTAGTTCAAGGTCAGCTTGATGAGACTTAACATCACTTAGTTTCTGCTCCTTACAGTGAAGCTCCTCCTCTTGAAGGGCGCGCCTGGTTAGCACATCATTCAATTCCTTTCGAAGATTCTCTATTTGTTGTAACGCTGCATAAAGCTGACTTTTCAATTCATCCTTTTCTTTTAGAATCTATTGGGTTAGGAACAGAAAGCAAAAATTACTGTAAAATTCACCATATACACTGCCAGAAAACAAAAATAAGGTTTAAGCCACAAGGAGAAGAAAAATTCATAAAATAATATTTTGTACTTCTTTCTGGTTTTTTAATGAAAAATACTTTTTAGGCTAGAAAAAGGAAGAAAAGTACAATTGCTCTGAAGTAGTACCACACTGAGATATATGTTTCAGATTTTCATCACCAAAACATATCAATCCATGATCATAAATAATTATTTAAATGTAAGATAAAATTGATCAAAAGAATGGGGGAAAAAAAGGCTCCAATTATAATTTACCAGAGGTTGAAATAATACAGTGTTACTTAAAGTAACATGATTTGCATTTCAATGGCACACTTTTAAAAAGGAGAAACCTCAAAACAGATACAAAAAAGATTCGGAAGATAATACAGGGAAGCAAACAAATATAATCTACGGAAGGTTTTGGTACAATCAGTCATTATTAATCAAATAATGTCCACAGTGATAAGAAACACACCAGTAATGTTAACAGGGAGTCTTCAAGTCCCATGTAGAAATGAGTTTAAGATTAGGAGAGGCTGGGAAAGGACTCACAAGAAAAGTCAAAGGACCAGAAGGCCATCGCCCTCTGCCAGCTGTTTTAGGGGGTTAGGGCTGACACTGAGGGACGGCAGCCAAGAACTAATCTGCTAATCCTCACCATCCATCAATGCAAACGAAAAAGCCAGCAGCTGAGGAGGCTGAAACTGCCCCCCCACCCCCGCCCCAACACTGGCACCAAGACCATTTCTGTACCTGGTTACTGATGCCTACCATGGCTTGAACCCGGAAAAAAAAAAAAATTAAGATTCATTTTAGAATTAGAAATAATGAGTTAAGATGCAAACAGTTTCAAGGCATTTTTATACTTGACATTTTACACTGCAGTGTGAAACAATTCATGATAAAATGTAATGAGTCAATCACTTCAAAAAAAAAAAAAATAGTTTCCTCAAATCCCTCTCATTTTAACAGGGAGAATCAGCATGAAGCTAACATGAGAAATAACAAAAGGAGGGGATTAAGCAGTTGAGCTCTGACCAGGAGAACTGAATTTGATTCTCAGTCCAGTCATAAGCAGTTCTATGGCCTTAAAGAAATTATTTATCTTTATAAAGATAGTAATAAAAGCTACATCAAAGGGTTGTGATGAAGACTAGTGGGAAGGGAGAAACAAAAAGTGGGGGTGGGATTTAAGTTCAAGGAGAAACCAGGATCTCAGGGAGGTACTTATGCAAGATAGTGATCAAAGCTGTGAAGAGAGGGGATAACTGATAACGCAATGTCCCTCTATTGAAAAGAGTCTGGAACACAGATGACAGAGTTTACTCTAGAAGAAAGATTTCAACGCAGGAAAAATGGCTAGAAATATAGATAAGCCTAAGGGTGGATGTATTATTTTTCTATTGCAGTGTAACAAATTCCAACAAATTTCATGGCTTAAAACAACACCCATTTATTATCTCACTGTTTTCCAGAGGTTGTAAATCCTGACAAGGTATTCTGCCTCCGGTCTCCTAATGCTAAAAGCAAGGTGTCAGCTAACCTGGGCTTTTAGCTGGAGGCTTTGGGGGGAGAATCCACTTGCAAGTTCATTCATGGTGTTGGAAAAATTTAGTTCTGTGGACCTAGGACATGTTTCCTTGCTAGCTTTGGGCCAGGGGTTTTTCTGAGCTTCTGAAGGCCACCCACACTCCTTGGCTCATGGACTCCTCTGTCTCTGCAGCCAGTAACACCACACTGAACCCTTATCATGTTTTGAATCCCTCTGACTTCCCTTTCTCCCAACAGCCAGAATAATTTATCTGCTTTGAAGGACTCCTGTGATTAGATGAGGTCCATCCAGATAATCTCCTTATCTTAAAATCAACTTGCCAAGTAACATATCATAATCATGGGAGTGATTTTTCATCTTATTCACAGGTTCCAGGAGTTAGGCTGACACATCTTTGGGAGGTCACTCTATATACCACACAAAAGAAGACAAAAACTGACAGAATCCAGTCTTGGCTGTAAGGGTAATGTGGGAGGGACCTTAGAATGAGGGGAGGGTGCATAAATATAGTGACTAATGTTTGGAACAGATAACATAGGCCCCTGGCCCTGAGTTAAAAGACTTCCATGTAGCCCTGAAGATAAAAATCGTATTTCCAAGATGGTCCTAACACATAAAATGTCTTTGATTTCAAAATACCGTAAGGTGGTTTAAACAGCAAGGATATTTATTTTTCTCACATGATGGGAAGACCAGAGATGGGGTGTCTCAAGAAGAGTCCTTCAAAGCTCAGGCTCTGATACTCTACAACTCTCCATGTTTCGCCCTCAGCTTCAGTGTTCCAAATATTACATCAATTCATGACCAACGTGACAGCCTTTGGGTGGACAGTATCCGACTATGTTGGTCAAGTTTAGAATTTCTTTGGCAATATAGATACTAAAAGCTAAGTAAGTTCTGTCTATTTTCTTTTGGTTAATGCTTGGCTAGTAGCCATAGCCCAACATTTTGTCTAGACATTGACTTCGAGTCTGAAAATGTCAGTGTCTTAACCGCCACCTCAGTATCCTGGACATTCCCAGGGGCCCTCAGTTGACTAGACTTTATCTTGAGGGAATTCAGAACAATGGACTTGGGTCTCCTTTGTCTGGCCAGAAGCACTTAAGTAGGAGAACTTGAAAGGGGCCTGAAAAATCAGGCTTGTTTTTTTTACCTCATTTAAATTTCTGCTAAGTTTCCTACCTCTCTCTCTTGCTTGGACTAACTTCAGCATGGAGAAACAATTTGGCTTTTCCAACTCCAAATTAGCAGATTCAGTAAATGCGGATTATACATTGCAGATTTTCAGTCTCCCAGTGCCCCCAAATCTTGCTCTCTGCTTTTAGACAGATCAGTTTCAACCTATACTTGTCTTTGCCTTCCAGGACTTTTCTGAAGGCTGCAATAAGTACACAACAGACACCAACATCCTAAAGTTTTTCTACTGGTCACTTAATACCATCGCCTGAAGCACAGCATCAAGGTCCCAAGGTATGACTTCTGATGGTTCAATCAACAGCATGGCAAGGTTTTCCAATTATTCCTTTAGAAAAGTACAATCCTCCCTGTCCTGACCCCACTTCTCCACTTAATCAATCCTACATTTTAGGTTCTTTAACTTATAGCTCCTTACTCCTAGAACTGATGTTTCACATAAGCTTGAATTTCTTCTGCTGAGAGCAAGGGAAAACTCCAGTTCAAGCTGGCTTAAACTACAAGGTAATTTATTATCATTCCAGGCAGAACTGCTCCACAGTATGTCAAAGCTCTAGATCCGCCTCTCTGCACTGCTCTCAGTAGTACCCTCCCTTGGAGGGAGGCTTCATTCTCAGGACCATAGCAAGATAGCTTCAGCCATTTCTGGCATCACAGCCAAATATAACAATGTTCAGAGAAGAGGAACATCTCCCTCCTAGTGTTATCTTTTTTAGGAATGAGTAAATGTTTACCAGAAGCTCTCCAACAGACTTCATAGTTCATTCTTCAGAAGAAGAATAGTTCTTGATCAGACGAGGGCTATATGCATAGTAGCTGGCCTACATTAATTTTTTAATGGAATGGAATGAATTGCGGTGCAGTCAGGGAGGTAACCAAGACCACTATAGGAGCCAATTGATATCCTACATAAGTTTTGCTAGTACCACTCAAGAGCAGGAACAGAAAAACTAGAGAGTTGGGTTGATTCCAGATTGAACATCAGTAAAATGTGTGAGGTGGAAGCAAGTAATTGAAGATGCTGGTGAACATGTCATCAGAGTAGCTTTTCACAAAGTCCAGTCTGACAGGAAAAAACCGATTCCAGGAAACAGCTGGTCAACCAAAGGAATGTGGAGAGATCCAAAGCAGATGGTAACAGTTAAAAGAGGAAAAGGGAATAAAAGAAATGTGGACAGAGGCTGAAATGTTAGAACAAAAGATCTGAACACAGAAATTACAGATGATGACAAATCTTAGCCATTGAAATTAGCTGCTGAGTGATTTGAAGGTCACTATAAAAGAGGAAATTAGTGAAGTATAAGGATACAGAGTTCAACGGGTTGCTGACTTGAACTTGGAAATCACCGAAGATACTGGCAAGAATTACATGTAATGAGACAGGCTGAGGGGAAGCCAGGTGTGAAAATCCTTGGGAAATGTGGAGGCGAAATGGAGAAATGAGTAGCACTCAGGAACAATGGGAAGGGAATGTTCTAACCAAACACTGCTTCCATAGAAGAAGAGCTGTAAGGGAAGATTATAAGACGAGGATTGAAAATGGCTGGTGTGAAGCCAAAAGAATGATACGGCCTAAAACCATGGAGATTATAGGAACAGGAACCAATTCCTCAAAGGCCTGACTGCCCAGTATATATAGTTTTTTGAATTAACTAAAAGGTAGACAAGAAAAATTTTTAAAGAAAAAAAGGTTATTTTTCTGCATGTGAGGGAACATGCAGAAAGACTACTGGATTATACTAACATATCAGTGCTCTAGCCTTTCTTATATTGCGTATAACAATTACACATTAAAAAAGTATGCACTTTAGCACTGATCCTTCTTACTTTTCAACCATTAAGAAATTCAAATATTAAGAGACAGTATATATTACATATAGCTCTTTTATTTCCCTCAGCATGAAGGCAATACACAGAAGGAAAAGACGGCAATTTAAGATTCTTGAAGTCAAATACTATCAAGCAAAAAGCTCAATACATGGGCAAGCCAATTATTCTGCCAATTCAACAAGAAAAACAAGACAAAACCAAACCAAACCTAGGGATCATTCCCATGTTATAAAAAAGAACATGAATTTGGAAACATTCAGAAGTGTATACATTATGATCAAAATCCAAGTTCAGATTTTTTCCTTTATCATTTTCAAAGCACATATAAAAACCAATGACTTCAAAAAGCACTTTAAAAGAAAAAGGCAATGAGGGGAAGATGGCAGAGATCACCTTCCTCCCCACATATACACCAGAAATAGATCTACACGTGGAACAGCTCCTACAGAACACCTACTGAACGCTGGCACAAGACCTCAGACCTCCCAAAAGGCAAGAAGCTCCCCCATGTACCTGGGTAGGGCAAAAGAAAAAAGAAAAAACAGAGACAAAAGGATAGGGACGGGACCCACACCAGTGGGAGGGAGCTGTGAAGGAGGAAATTAACTACAAAGAAAACATATTAAAACCTTTCCACACACTAGGAAGCCCCATCGTGGGCGGAGACTGCTGGAGGCGGAGGGGGAAAGCTTCTGACCACAGCAACAGGGGTGAGGAGGGTAAAGCGGGGAGATTCCCGCACAGAGGATCGGTGCTGACCCGCACTCCCTAGCCCAAGAGGCTAGTCGGCTCACCCGCCGGGGTGGGCGAGGCTGGGAGCTGAGGCTCGGGCTTCGGTCAGAGCGCAGGGAGAGGACTGGGGTTGGCGGCGTGAACACAGCCTGCAGGGGGTTAGTGCACCACGGCTAGCCAGGAGGGAGTCCGGGGAAAAGTCTGGACCTGCCTAAAAAGCAAGAGACTTTTTCTTCCCTCTTTGTTTCCTGGTGCATGAGGAGAGGGGATTAAGAGCACTGCTAAAAGGAGCTCCAGAGACGGGTGCGAGCCACGGCTAAAAGTGCGGACCCCAGAGAGGGGCGTGAGACGCTAAGGCTGCTGCTGCCGCCACCAAGAAGCCTGTTTGCGAGCACAGGTCGCTATCCACACCCCGCTTCCAGGGAGCCTGTGCAGCCCGCCACTGCCAAGGTCCCGGAAGCCAGGAACAACTTCCCCGGGAGAACGCACGGCGCGCATCAGGCTGGTGCAACGTCACGCCGGCTTCTGCCACCATAGGACCGCCCCGCACTCCATGCCCCTCCCTCCCCCCGGCCTGAGTGAGCCAGAGCCCCCGAATCAGCGGCTCCTTTAACCCCGTCCTGTCTGAGCGAAGAACAGACGCCCTCCAACGACCTACATGCAGAGGCGGCGCCAAATCCAAAGCTGAGACCCTGGGAGCTGTGAGAACAAAGAAGAGAAAGGGAAATGTCTCCCAGCAGCCTCAGGAGCAGCAGATTAAAGCTCCACAATCAATTTGATGTACCCTGCAGCTGTGGAATAACTGAATAGACAACGAATCATCCCAAATTGAGGAGGTGGACTTTGAGAGCAAGATTTATGATTTTTTCCCCTTTTCCTCTTTTTGTGTGTATGTGTATGCTTCTGTGTGAGATTTTGTCTGTATAGCTTTGCTTCCACCATTTGTCCTAGGGTTCTATCCGTCCGTTTTTTTTTTAATAATTATTTTTTATTTTTATAACTTTATTATATTTTATCTTACTTTTATTTTACTTTATCTTCTTTCTTTCTTTCCTTCCTTACTTCCACACTCCTTCCCTCCATCCTTCCTTCCTTTCTTTCTTTCTTTCTTCCTTTCTTTCTACTTCTACTAATTCTTTCTTTCTACATTTTCTCCCTTTTATTCTGAGCCGTGTGGATGAAAGGCTCTTGGTGCTGCAGCCAGGAGTCAATACTGTGCCTCTAAGGTGTGAGAGACAACTTCAGGACACTGGTCCACAAGAGACCTCCCAGCTCCACATAATATCAAATGGCGAAAATCTCCCAGAGATCTCCATCTCAACACCAGCACCAAGCTTCACTCAACGACCAGCAAGATACAGTGCTGGACACCCTATGCCAAACAACTAGCAAGACAGGAGCACAACCCCACCCATTAGCAGAGAGGCTGCCTGAAATCATAATAAGTCCACAGACACCCCAAAACACACCACCAGACGTGGACCTGCCCCCCAGAAAGACAAAATCCAGCCTCATCCACCAGAACACAGGCACTAGTCCCCTCCACCAGGAAGCCTACACAAGCCCCTGAACCAACCTTAGACACTGGGGACAGACACCAAAAACAATGGGAACTACGAACCTGCAGCCTGCAAAAAGGACACCCCAAACACAGTAAGATAAGCAAAATGAGAAGACAGAATAACACACAGCACATGAAGGAGCAAGATAAAAACCCACCAGACCTAATAATGATGAGGAAGTAGGCAGTCAACCTGAAAAAGACTTCAGAATGATAGTAAAGATGATCCAAAATCTTGGAAATAGAATAGAAAAAATGCAAGAAACATTTAACAAGGACCTAGAAGAACTAAAGAGGAAACAAACAATGATGAACAACACATTAAATGAAATTAAAAATACTCTAGAAGGGATCAACAGCAGAATAACTGAGGCAGAAGAACGGATAAGTGACCTGGAAGATAAAATAGTGGAAATAACTACTGCAGAGCAGAATAAAGAAAAAAGAATGAAAAGAACTGAGGACAGTCTCAGAGACCTCTCGGACAACACTAAACGCACCAACATTCGAATTATAGGGGTTCCAGAAGAAGAGGAGAAAAAGAAAGGGACTGAGAAAATATTAGAAGAGATTATAGTTGAAAACTTCCCTAATATGGGAAAGGAAATAGTTAATCAAGTCCAGGAAGCACAGAGAGTCCCATATAGGATAAATCTAAGGAGAAATACACCAAGACACATATTAATCAAACTGTCAAAAATTAACTACAAAGAAAACATATTAAAAGCAGCAAGGGAAAAATAACACAAAAGGGAATCCCAATAAGGTTAACAGCTGATCTTTCAGCAGAAACTCTGCAAGCCAGAAGGAACTGGCAGGACATATTTAAAGTGATGAAGGAGAAAAACCTACAACCAAGATTACTCTACCCAGCAAGGATCTCATTCAGATTTGATGGAGAAATCAAAACCTTTACAGACAGGCAAAAGCTGAGAGAGTTCACCACCACCAAACCAGCTTTACAAAAAATGCTAAAGGAACTTCTCTAGGCAAGAAACACAAGAGAAGGAAAAGACCTACCATAACGAACCCAAAACAACTAAGAAAATGGGAATAGGAACATACATATCAATAATTACTTTAAATGTAAATGGACTAAATGCTCCCACCAAAAGACAAAGATTGGCTGAATGAATACAAAAACAAGACCCATATATATGCTGTCTACGAAAGACCCACTTCAGACCTAGAGACACATACAGACTGAAAGTAAGGGGATGGAAAAAGATATTCCATGCAAATGGAAACCAAAAGAAAGTTGGAGTAGCAATACTCATATCAGAAAAAATAGACTTTAAAATAAAGACTATTAGAAGAGACAAAGAAGGACACTACATAATGATCAAGGGATCAATCCAAGAAGAAGATATAACAATTGTAAATATTTATGCACCCAACACAGGAGCACCTCAATACATAAGGCAAATACTAACAGCCATAAAAGGGGAAATCGACAGTAACACATTCATAGTAGGGGACTTTAAAACCCCACTTTCACCAATGGACAGATCATCCAAAATGAAAATAAATAAGGAAACACAAGCTTTAAATGATACATTAAACAAGATGGACTTAATTGATATTTATAGGACATTCCATCCAAAAACAACAGAATACACATTTTTCTGTAATGCTCATAGAACATTCTCCAGGATAGATCATAGCCTGGGTCACAAATCAAGCCTTGGTAAATTTAAGAAAATTGAAATTGTATCAAGTATCTTTTCCAACCACAACACTATGAGACTAGGTATCAATTACAGGAAAAGATCTGTAACAAATACAAACACATGGACGCTAAACAATACACTACTTAATAACGAAGAGATCACTGAAGAAATCAAAGAGGAAATCAAAAAATACCTAGAAACAATTGACAATGGAGACCCAATGATGACCCAAAACCTATGGGTGCAGCAAAAGCAGTTCTAAGAGGGAAGATTATAGCAATACAATCCTACGTTAAGAAACAGGAAACATCTCGAATAAACAACCTAAACTTGCACCTAAGGCAGAGAAAGAAGAACCAAAAAACCCCAAAGTTAGCAGAAGGAAAGAAATCATAAAGATCAGATCAGAAATAAATGAAAAAGAAATGAAGGAAAGGATAGTAAAGATCAATAAAACTAAAAGCTGGTTCTTTGAGAAGATAAACAAAATTGATAAACCATTAGCCAGACTCATCAAGAAATAAAGGGAGAAGACTCAAATCAATAGAACTAGAAATGAAAAAGGAGAAGTAACAACTGACACTGCAGAAATACAAAGGATCATAAGAGATTACTACAAGCACCTCTATGCCAATAAAATGGACAACCTGGAAGAAATGGACAAATTCTTAGAAGTGCACAACCTGCCAAGACTGAATCAGGAAGAAATAGAAAATATGAACAGACCAATCACAAGCACTGAAATTGAAACTGTGATTAAAAATATTCCAACAAACAAAAGCCCAGGACCAGATGGCTTCACAGGCAAATTCTATCAAACATTTAGAGAAGCGCTAACACCTATCCTTCTCAAACTCTTCCAAAATATAGCAGAGGGAGGAACACTCCCAAACTCATTCTACGAGGCCACCATCACCCTGATACCAAAACCAGACAAGGATGTCACAAAGAAGGACAACTAAAGACCAATATCACTGATGAACATAGATGCAAAAATCCTCAACAAAATACTAGCAAACAGAATCCAACAGCACATTAAACGGATCATACACCATGATCAAGTGGGGTTTCTTCCAGGAATGCAAGGATTCTTCAATATATGCAAATCAAACAATGTGAAAAACCATATTAACAAACTGAAGGAGAAAAACCATATGATCATCTCAATAGATGCAGAGAAAGCTTTCGACAAAATTCAACATCCATTTATGATACAAACCCTGCAGAGAGTAGCCATAGAGGGAACTTTCCTCAACATAATAAAGGCCATATATGACAAACTCACAGCCAACATCGTCCTCAATGGTGAAAAACTGAAAGCATTTCCACTAAGATCAGGAACAAGACAAGGTTGCCCACTCTCACCACTCTTATTCAACACACTTTTGGAAGTGTTAGCCACAGCACTTAGAGAAGAAATGGAAATAAAAGGAATCCAAATCGGAGAAGAAGTAAAGCTGTCACTGTTTACAGATGACATGGTACTATACCTAGAGAATCCTAAAGATGCTACCAGAAAACTACTAGAGCTAATCAATGAATTTGGTAAGGTAGCAGGATACAAAATTAACACACAGAAATCTCTGGCATTCCTATACACTAAGGATGAAAAATCTGAAAGTGAAATAAAGAAAAACTCCCATTTACCACTGCAACAAAGAGAATAAAGTATCTAGGAATAAACCTACCTAGGGAGACAAAAGACCTGTATGCAGAAAATTATAAGACACTGATGAAAGAAATTAAAGATGATACAAATAGATGGAGTGATATACCATGTTCTTGGATTGGAAGAATCAACATTGTGAAAATGACTCTACTACCCAAAGCAATCTACACATTCAATGCAATCCCTATCAAACTACCACTGGCATTTTTCACAGAACTAGAACAAAAAATTTCACAATTTGTATGGAAACACAAAAGACCCCGAATAGCCAAAGCAATCTTGAGAAAGAAAAACGGAGCTGGAAGAATCAGGCTCCCTAACTTCAGACTATACTACAAAGCTACAGTAATCAAGTCAGTGTGGTACTGGCAGAAAAACAGAAAGGTAGATCAATGGAACAGGACAGAAAGCCCAGAGATAATCCCATGCACATATGGTCACCTTGTCTTTGATAAAGGATGCAGGAATGTACAGTGGAGAAAGGACAGCCTCCTCAATAAGTGGTGCTGGGAAAACTGGACAGGTACATGTAAAAGTATGAGATTAGATCACTCCCTAACACCATACACAAAAATAAGCTCAAAATGGATTAAAGTCCTAAATGTAAGGCCAGAAACTATCAAACCCTTAGAGGAAAACATAGGCAGGACACTCTATGACATAAATCACAGCTAGATCGTTTTTGACCCTCCTCCTAGAGAAATGGAAATAAAAACAAAAATAAACAAATGGGACCTAATGAAACTTCAAAGCTTTTGCACAGCAAAGGAAACCATAAACAAGACCAAAAGACAACCCTCAGAATGGGAGAAAATATTTGCAAATGAAGCAACTGACAAAGGATTAATCTCCAGAATTTATAAGCAGCTCATGCAGCTCAATAACAAAAAAACAAACAACCCAATCCAAAAATGGGCAGAAGACCTAAACAGACATTTCTCCAAAGAAGATATACAGACTGCCAACAAACACATGAAAGGATGCTCATCGTCATTAATCATTAGAGAAATGCAAATCAAAACTACAATGAGATATCATCTCACACCAGTCAGAATGGCCATCATCAAAAAATCTAGAAACAATAAATGCTGGAGAGGGTGTGGAGAAATGGGAACACTCTTGCACTGCTGGTGGGAATGTGAATTGGTTCAGCCACTATGGAGAACAGTACGGAGGTTCCTTAAAAAACTACAAATAGAACTACCATATGACCCAGCAATCCCACTACTGGGCATATACCCTGAGAAAACCAAAATTCAAAAAGAGTCATGTACCAAAATGTTCACTGCAGCTCTATTTACAATAGCCCAGAGATGGAAACAACCTAAGTGCCCACCATCGGATGAATGGATAAAGAAGATGTGGCACATATATACAATGGAGTATTACTCAGTCATAAAAAGAAACGAAATTGAGCTATTTTTAATGAGGTGGATAGACCTAGAGTCTGTCATACAGAGTGAAGTAAGTCAGAAACAGAAAGACAAATACCATATGCTAACACATATATATGGAATTTAAGAAAAAGAAAAGTGTCATGAAGAACCTAAGGGTAAGACAGGAATAAAGACACAGACCTACTAGAGAATGGACTTGAGGATATTGGGAGGGGGAAGGGTGAGCTGTGACCAAGCGAGAGAGAGGCATGGACATATATACACTAACAAACTTAAGGTAGATAGCTAGTGGGAAGCAGCCGCATAGCACAGGGAGATCAGCTCGCTGCTCTGTGACCGCCTGGAAGGTTGGGATAGGGAGGGTGGGAGGGAGGGAGACGCAAGAGGGAAGAGATATGGGAACATATGTATATGTATAACTGATTCACTTTGTTATAAAACAGAAACTAACACACCATTGTAAAGCAATTATACTCTAATAAAGATGTAAAAGAAAAAGGCAAAAGTATCACAATTTATGATTAGATTATTTATATCAATAGAATTTTAGACCTTCCAATATACGTTCATCTACATATCTCTAAAGAATATCATGATTCCCTGATATAAACATCCATGTCATTGTCTTTTTTTTTCCCCCAACATCTTTATTGGAGTATAATTGCTCTACAACAGTGTGTTAGCTTCTGCTGTGTAACATAGTGAATCAGCCATACATATACACGTATCCCCATATCTCCTCCCTCTTGCGTCTCCCTCCCACCCTCCCTATCCCACCCCTCTAGGTGGTCACAAAGCACCGAGCTGATCCCCCTGTGCTATGCAGCTGCTTCCCACCAGTCATTCATTCTACATTTGGTAGTGTATATATGTCCATGCCACTCTCTCACCTCGTCCCAGCCCACCCCTCCCCCTCTCCGTGTCCTCAAGTCCACTCTCCACATCTGTGTCTTTATTCCTGTTCTGCCCCTAGGTTCTTCAGAACCCTTTTTTTTTTTTTTTTTTAGATTCCATATATATGGGTTAGAATACGGTATTTGGTTTTCTCTTAAGGAAAGTATACAACCTTACCTTTCTGGGTTTTTTCTGCAATGCTATGCTATTTGTTTGATATTACATAGTCTTCAGTAATGACGTAGTTTTGTGATATGATATATATCTTATAATCTTACCAATATTCCAAAATGTAAAGAGCAGAAAAAAATAAATAAGAGCAATTTTTAAGAGAATAAAAGCCTTTGGCCTTCTAATGAATTTTTAAGTGGCACATTTTAAAGCAGAAAATAAATTAAGCTGGAAAAGAAAAACAGAAGTAGGCACAGAACTATTTTGAAAATCCAAAAATTGTATTATCTGAGCATATAAAATGGCTCAACAAGGCTACTTATTAAACAATTAACTCATTCTTTAAACTATAATGTGTTTTATTTGTAAACCAGTATCATTTTTATTTTAACACACACTTCCAAATATACCCTGGAGTCATTTTTGGAAAATAATTAGTCCTAAAAAACAAAAAAGGAGTAGGCTGTATTACTACTGCCCTAAGGTGGCTCTGTGATTTTATTAAAAATTAAATACTCTTTAGAGGCATTATTCAGTAAGATATTAAAAATATACTTTTTCCAAAATTATTTACAATGTATTTCCACATCACAGACTTACTGGACACTTGAATTTGCAGTGAAATATCTGTTACCCTTTCTTCCTTGATTAACCGTTGCTCTAACTGCGACATGCTGCATTAATTTTTAAGGCTTTTAAAGTGGAAATTACAATGCCTGCTGTGATAATTGTAATACTACCCTAACTGTGGCAATCACTTTAATGCTACTTCTTTGCTTATCATTAGCAATGCTAAGTGATAAAAATAATTATATCAAGAGTATTCTGGGAAATGACTGTTTAACAGATTTTAATATTCTGAAAAGCTCAATCTAGATAACTCTCAGTACCATGGATTAGGATACTGTCTGATGGCATGGACCCTTCTAAATTTCCTCTAATTAAGTAAAATCCCCAGATGGTTCTCAATCAATCAATCCCCCCAACCACTCTTCTCTCTAGCTACCTCCCTTATACCCAGGCTCATTGAACCAGCTGCCAAACCAGGCTGACAACAGAATAATCAAGGTAGAGCAATTTCCTGGGATCAAATCAATTCAGATTCAAGCCTGAAATGCTTAGAGCTGCTTTACCTTGGGGCAACTAGTCATCCAGTAAGTGTCAGATGGGTTAAAGTGAAAAGCACTCCACAATGAGTGCAAAGGGATCACTTCCTCCATCTTTTATATGTCCAAGAAATTCATACATAAAAACGAAAGCATCTTTTCCATGACAGCTCATCTGTCATGAAATAAGCATTTGTCACTCTTAAGTGCTGACAATTGATTTTATAAATATAATTGCCCTACATTTTGCTTTCTTTTGAAAGAAAGTCGACTTATCCAAATGACTATTCTTCTGGAACATTCAGATTTCTTGACAAGTGACAAATGACAAAGCAGAAGTGATAAACCAAGACTAAACATGGATAAAAATCAATCATGACTTTCCTGCTTATTACCTTAGAAACATCTGGGTTTAATTCAATGCAAAGATACAGTTGAGAATCAACATAGGAGCATAAAATCCATTTAAAGTAACTGATTATACAAGAGAAAAGATGATGTGAAATGCATACACAGATCAATGAAATGCTTTTTGTTGCTATCAAAGAGGCACAAAAGTCTTAAAGAGGTTTGAGATCTGATAATACCGTCAGCGAGATTATCAATGTCACTCACTTAACTTATAGAAGCTGCCAGAAAATGCTCCAGTAGTAACGGCTGCATTTTAAACGCTTCTTTCTAACCAATACTTAAGTTGAAATATACAAATAAATGAGATTTTAAAATAAATGCATTGGGGGAAAAGGCATGTGATATTAAGGAAGATTTTGTGATTCTCTTCCATTTGGATATTAGAGAATAATTTCAAATTAGGGAACTAAAAGCTATACTAGAGGAGGAGAGTGGATCTATTTTAAGCGTAAACTCTGAAAAGCCACAGAATGTTAAAAGATTACAAAGGCTTTAAAAAGGTTTTAAAAACTAAGTTACCTTTTACCTTGAAATAGTCTAGACATAAAGACTCTTCTATCAAGAACATCTTGATAGGTTGTATGCACAGCATAGCATTCAAGTGTTTGTTCAAAGGACATATGAATGAATGGTTGGTCACAGCAAAAACCAGTCCTCAGGAATTTGGCTTTTATACCTGATTATTCTTGTCTGTCAGTTGATCAAGAGTTTCAGATTGTTTCTCCAGCGCTCGCTCTAACTTCTTATGCTTAAGCTTCCACTGCCTAATGGACTCCTGAGCTTTCAGCTTCAGCTCTTCTCTCTTCTCCTCTGCCACCTGTCTCAGGGCCTCCGACTGCTGGAACTCAAGGAGGTACTGCTCGGCCTGCTTGGTTGCATCCTCAGCATGCTGAGTCAGCTTTGAGATCTGGAGGTCAGCGCACTTATGTCTGGCATCACATGTCTCAAAGTGATTCTGGATCTCCTTCAGTTCATCCAACATCTCTAGTTGCTGTTTCTCCCTGTTCTCCAATTCACATGTCAAATTCTAGGAAGAAAGCATGTGAGATATCAGGAACACGTTCTTGTCAAAATTAGATGCATAACATATCATCAAACAAGAATCACTAACATCACTAAATTAGCAATCAATCTAGAAAATATGATCTTTTTCCATGTATTTTATGATCACATTAGTTGAGAATAATTTTTTATAAAAATATTTTCTTTTTTAGACTTCATTATCCAAAAAGGAAAAATATTTTTTTTTCAAATTGACTGTCACTAAAATAGAAGGTCTTGCTGATGAGAAAAACAATGTGCATTACTTTAGTAAGAACCTAGTGTTTTGTACAACTGAAGAAATGTCAATGTTTTAAAATTTGTCAGATATCAGAGCAATTATATGCAATCATACGTAATGCTTCACTTTTTGGCAGCACCTAAAATTTTGTTATAATAAAATAAAACTCTGTAACAAAAAATGAGCATTGATGATAGAAACATCAGTAATAGATAACACTGTATGTGAAAGTCCATTTAAAAGACTCTCAATAAAGTATTTATAGATAGGTTATTTCCAGCTAAATCAACATAATGTTGTAAGTTGATGAACTTACCTCGAGCTTATATAAATCACTGCAGGATAGATTTTTAAATAAACTTAAATTTATGTGGAATACATACCTAATCAAGAAAAGAACCTAACATTTTTTTTCTTTTTTTTTTTTTTTTAAGAACCTAAACTCTTAAAAGCTAGCTTCCTCAAACCAAAAGCGGTCAATAATACATTTGGAACTTACACTTAATCATCATGATTCATACATATTTTTAATCTGAGAAGAATGGGCAAAGATGGATTGTTAACTTCAAAAGTGAGAGGACATTATATAACATTCTATACAAATAAAAGAATGAACATAATCATTAACATTAAGCCACTCTTGTAAAACTCTGGAAGGGAGTGACAAATTCAAATACAAGTGCTTCCAATGTATCCCATAAGCTGTCCCTCCTGAGCCTTAGTTTCCAAATACCTGTGGTTACAACGGTGACATGAAAATGTCATGTGTCCAAGTAAGACTAGGTTCAGAAGGCTAAGATGACGCTGCAAGCTGGACAAACAATAAATATCATCTACACTGTCCTGAAGCACCTACAGAGACTGGAAACATTTAAAAACCTCCTATGACTCTAACAGCAGAATGTTCAGTTCCAGATTCATCATCCCTGAACTGTGGCTCAAATAAAGTTAAATTTCTCTCATGATTAAAGTCATGGTGTGACATTATGGCAATAACATAAAAATAATGTCTCGAAAACAAGAGGTTTGCATTTGCTCAGTTTGCTAAATTCAGTGCAGCCTGGAAGAGATGAGTCACTCCTTTATCCACCCAAACAAAATAGTAAATTGAGAACTGTGCACTTGTTTGTGTGGAAAATTCTAAAATGAGATCAGAAAACCCTAGTGATGGTGGTTTACCCCTTTGCCCTTATCTAAAAGTTTTACCACATGCCAGAAATCAGCTTTATTAACAAGCAGTAGTCAAGTGGTTTCCAGATCAACAGAGAGACACCATTTTTTTCCCCACAACAAAGACTTGGGAGACTGGTTTCACTTGCTATGTGTTAGGCAGATAATTTACAGAAAGGTTAATAAGATCTGGCTACAACACCAAAGAAGATAATAATCTAACTGTGGAGATATTCAGACTATCAGCTAAATTACAAGAGTGGATAGTACAAGGTGATGACGGACAGCTACTTGAACGGGTCTATATCTACAGCGTGGCTGGGGAGGGTCTCTCTTAGGAGGTGACATATGAGCTGAGATCTAAATGAGAAGGAGCTGGCAGTAATAACAACAACAACAACTACTACTACTACTAAAGTTTATTAAGCAGTTGTGCAAGGGATAGTGCAAATGCTTTATATGAATTACCTCATTCAATGCCACCACAAAACTAAAGTAAGGCAGTCTTACTATCTTGGTTTTACTGAAAGGTAACGAACACTTGGAACTTGCCCAAGTTCACATACCTAACAAGTGAGAGCACAGGATTCAGACCCAGATACTCTGACTCCAGAGCCCATGTTTTCAACTCTTTACTAAGCTTTCAGATTCCCAAAGGAATCTGAACTAACTCCATGCCTCTTAGGTCACCCACTCCCATAGTCTTATCCTAGGGTTTTTTTCAGAACTGTCACCTTTGAAGCAAAAGGTATGTCCAACCCCACCCCTCCCCATTATCTCCCCCTCAGGCCTCTGGCTTTATATACCAATCTTCCCAGTTCCCTTTTCTTCTCCTTTTCTTCTGATACATCTGTTCCTCATTGTCAAGAGGACGACCATTCCCTTGATATTCCTTTTGCTGATTTTAAATTCCAGGCTCTTTAACCTAATTTTCTTAATTTCACTTTAGCCACTCCCTTGCTCACATCTCAAACTCCCTTTAAAAACTGCTCATCTACTGAACTTGAACAGCAAAACCACCAACTCTGGAGGAACTACAAAAATCTCCTATTTCCTATATCAGGTTACTCAGTCCTCCAAGGAAAATCACACATGAGTATCAGGCGATGTGATGGGACACTGAAAGCCATCCTCAGTGCCCAGAAATTCTTCTGCAGGCCCCCACCCAGTCCACTGTACTATCTCTGAACCTAACAGCTTTTTACTCACTGTAGGATATAACATAGCTCCCCTGTGAGAAATAAAATTGAGGCTATTAGGCAGGACACCCCCCAAATTTCCTACATGTACCATCCTGAATCTTACCAATGGTTAGTCTCTCCTCCTCTCTAGGCTCTGAGGAAAAGGGATCTTTTAGAGAAACTAGCCTACCTTTGCTATTTCCTTCCACAACCATCAAGGGATTCACTACACCAGTTAAGTCCTCTCCTTCATGTACTGAACCTCTCTTTCCCTACTAGATCATTCTTCTCTACTTCTCCCATCTTAAAAAACACAGTAATTTTTTTAAAACTAAACAAACAAAAAAAACCTTTATCAATCTGACATGATCTTCTAACCAGTACCCTGTACTCTTCCCTTCCTGTTAAACTCCTGCAAAGAGCAATCCACACTTGATGCCCCACAATCTTATTTCCAATTCACCTCTCGATTCACTGGTACTGGTCCCGATACACAATTAAAATAACTCTCATCAAGATCCCCAAAGATAACCTACAGCCAAATACAATGGACTCTACAAATCTTTCCTAATATCCTCGTTGAATGTGGCACTGCCAATTACTTCTGCTCATTCCTAATCTCTCTTCTTCCCTGATTTTCATAATATACTCTTCACTAGTTCTCCTTTTTCTTCCTGTTTTTTCATAGTCTCCTTCCCTGGGTCTCTTCAAATATTTGGCTTTTAAATAGAGATAACTGTATAGGGTTCTACTATTAATCATCATTCCATCTAGACAATGCCTTTGGTGGTAAGTATATAGATAAACAGAGATATAAGTGATTCCTAATTCAGAGCCAGACTGATCTTCTCAACTCCAAACCTTTAAATATCTAATTACATAATGACTTTCTACACTTGGTAATCCCACGGGCATCTTAATTTCAGCACGTCAAAAAAGTGAATTTATTGGATGCCCAACCCCTAACAAAAAAAATAGTCTTTTTAAAATAGCAGTAAAGGCTCTCTGCTGAGGAAGGATAAAAATGGAGGTGGATTTGTGTATTTAAATACAGTGAGAAAGTTGGAAATAACTGCTGTAGGAAAAGAGAAAATCAACAAGAGATAAATGTTTAAAAGCTGACAAACATAAATGAGGTTACAGTTAGACAGTCTCAAATTTCTAATGGATCCAAGAGTATATAAAATTCTTCGAATTTCTCCAGCATTTCTTTTGAATCCAGAAATAAAATAAGTTCAGCATTATTTATCCTTCTGTAATTACAGAGCACAAGAATAGGCACAGGATTAATATATGCAAGCCCAGAGCTTAACAACATAATAGGAAGATCCTATTCAGTCACTCTTTTGACATTCTCTTTAATCCATCTTCCTCAAAAAACCAATCAGAATAATCTCATTGTAATAAACATTTCTCCCCCATAAATCAAAAGATTATGCTATAGAACCCTCATAACAATTCCTCCAATAAACACACACACTCATACATACATACACACACATCACACACATATACACAGAGAGAGCACATGAAGCATACAAACACATCATTAATGCATGGATAAATGCTTCAAGGTAGGCACGTATAGTAAATATTAGTATCCTCCTATGTACTACATGAAACGTTAAATGGAAGGCAATTTTCTTATTCATTCCATTATGATGATTTTCAATGCCAACATTACTGTCATACATTCCTGGAAGCACCTTCTACCCTGAAGAACTTTTTATATTTAAATTGTGTGAAATTATCTCAGCTACTAAAGCTGGTTAAATTTCATATTACTTAATTAAGCCCATTATTTATTTCTCACTATGTAAGTAACCATCAAAGATAAGAACAATCCAGAAACACACTTTTTACCAAGAATTCCTTCCAGTTGGAGGGGAGGAAAAAACTTTAGGATCCTAAAGGGAACCTTTTTAGTTTCTGTGGCTGGGCCTGAGAATTAAACTAACATAAGACAGATTAACAGGAGAAAAGGACATGAATTTTATTTAATACTTTTATGTATACATAGGAGCCTTCACAGAAAAAAGAAGACGCAAAGAAGTGGTTGGGACTGAGCGCTTATATACCTTTTTAACAAAGAATTTACGGAGAGGTGACAAGACAAAGGAAAAGGGATTTAATAGTGGGAAAGTGACTAGGAAATATATGGGGGAATGAAAGATAAGGGTTATTTTAGGTTTGTTTGTACAGATCCATTTTGGCATCAACTCCCAGTCTTCAATGATGACAGTGTTCTTCTCTTCCTGGTACAGAGAGAGCACCTTCCTCATGGGAAATACTGACCTGCTTTTAGGTAGAAACAGGAGGTCAGAGAGCCCTTCCTGCATCTCCTGGTTCTCAAGTGCCCTTGGCTGAAAATACTCAATATGCCGAAGCGGCATGTTTTCAGGTGGCATGTTCTGATTCCCTTCACAGTACGTTACCAAAAGGTCTATAAAAGCTCCAACTTACTAAAACTGCATACATTTGAACGGATTTCTTTTCTCTTTCCTTCTTCAGGTGGGAAAATATATTAATGGGTAGTTGTGTTGAGGGTCTCAGGTTTGGTGATAGCTAGAAGGGTTCACAGAACTAGAAGCATATTGAAGCATATAGTTGTACTTATGGTAAGATTTATCAGAGTGAAAAAATACAAGGCAAAATCAGCAAAGGGTAAAGGACATGCAGTGAAGACCAGTGGAAACCAGCTGCAAGCTTCCAAGAGTCTTCTCCTTCCCAGCGGAAACACACAAGACATGCTCAATTCTTCCAGCAGTGAATTCTGACAACACGCGTGAAGTGTTGTCTACCAGGGAAGCTCATCAGAGACTCAGTGCCCATAGTTTTAATTAGGGGTTAGTCATTTAGGTACTGTCTGTCTAGTATGTAGCAAATTTCCAGACCCCCAGAAGGAAAGCAGGTGTTCAGCATAAACCACATTTGGTTTGTACAAAAGGTCCAGTCACAGTGAACTACCCTTATCATTTAGGAAAGGTTTCATATCAGTGTAGAGAAATGATTATCACTCAAGTTCCTAGATGCCAGACAAGGGCCTACCTTGCAAGCAGGTAGGCTGAGGAAATTTCCTCAGGAGGCTGAGGAAATCTGTCTCAGGCCTATTAAGTTAACTCTTCTCTTCCCAGTAGTAAAATGGCCAAAGAACAGAAAGGAAAAAAGATAATAATGCCCTAAATAAGTTCTTAATTAAAAAACAATTAACTATAAATAATACCTGTAAAACAATGCATTTAGAAGTTGATAGAAAAGAACCCTCTCCCTTTAAAATTGGTTGGCTTTGGCTGCCACTGGCTCCCTCTTTAATAGCTGCAGTGGTTGTACTCAAATTCTAAGAAAATTACTGATGACCTACTCATATGAATAAGGCATTAAAACACAAATAGAAAAAAAAAGAGAGATATTCTATTAAAAAAATAATGTAGATAGGACCCACCATAAATTCTAGCATTAACGGATCACACATCTAAGATCATAATTTTACTTATTTTGATTACAAGGGATATTTATCAAGTTGAAATTACAAAAGTGGAAAAATTGGATAAGGTAGGAGAATAATGGAGCAAGTATACAGAATAAAGAAATCAGCTCTGTCTAGCATACAAAAATCTTTCCACCCACCTTCTTCCCATTATCTCATATTCATGAAGAAGAATTGCTAAGCCTACATTCAAAACATTTTCCATGAGGAATTAATTAAGGGAGAAAAAGTGGACTATGGTGTAAGTGGCAACAATGATTATCTGTTCAACGATGTAACTAAAATACAACAAAATACAATTTCTCCTCTACTCTTAATTGACAGTCAACACACACAAAAGATTAGGCACCTTAGTGAACACTTAAAAGTAAAAACCTGAAAGAAGATGTGGCACATATATACAATGGAATATTACTCAGCCATAAAAAGAAACAAAATTGAGTTATCTGTAGTGAGATGGATGGACCTAGAGTCTGTCATACAGAGTGAAGTCAGAAAGAGAAAAACAAATACCATACGCTAACACATATATATGGAATCCAAAAAAAAAAAAAAAAGTCATGAAGAACCTAGGGGCAGGATGAGAATAAAGACGCAGACCTACTAGAGAACAGACTTGAGGATACAGGGAGGGGGAAGGGTAAGCTGGGACAAAGTGAGAGAGTGGCATGGACATATATACACTACCAAATGTAAAACAGATAGCTAGTGGGAAGCTGCTGCATAGCACAGGGAGATCAGCTCGGGGCTTTGTGACCACCTAGAGGAGTGGGATAGGGAGGGTGGGAGGGAGGGAGACGCAAGAAGGAAGAGATGTGGGGATGTATGTATAGCTGATTCACTTTGTTATAAAGCAGAAACTAACACACCATTGTAAGGCAATTATACTCCAATAAAGGTATTAAAAAAATAAAATAAAATAAAAGTGAAAACCTGCCCCAAATAAGCCAGGGTACAGTGAATGGCATTTATTTTAAATAAACATTTCCATATACAGTATTATGTACTTCATGTGGAAACTTGTAATGGCAATGAGAAAACAGCTAGACTTAAAAGACTCAAAAGTAACACCTATAGGGAGACGGTGGCATACCACGGAAAGAGCATGGCTTAAGTTCAAATCCCTGCTCTGCCAGTCTATGACCTTAGAAGAAATGCTTACTATCTGTGAACCAAAGTAACAAGTGAATTTATAAAATGGACTCAGTAACATTTACACCACAGAACAATGATGACCTACATGAGATCACTTAGATAAAACAGCTGGAAGAGTGACTGGCACATTTCAGGAACTCAACAATGATAGCTCGTTATAACTAACTAGAAACAATGTTAGAATTAAAGAAGCAATCCAATGCCTACATTTTAGAGATAAGGAAATGGAAGGCAGCAGAAGATAAAGTGATCAATCCAAGATAAGGGAGATAGTTTTCAGCCACAGGTCCCTAATATTCAAACCAATATTGATCCCACATCAGTATATTACTGACTTGGATACTAGCCAACCTTCTTAATAATTAAATAAGTTGCCATGGTCCTTCCTGAGACAGAAGGAAATCCTGAATAGGAATTATACAATCTCTGATGCATAGAAGTTTCTAGAACTTTTTCTGAAACAGAGAGAAAAACCACAGGATAAGGTTGACTTGGGTTAAAAAAAACCAGAAAAGTACTGTAAGAGAAATACTGATTGGGGCAAATATGACCAAGCAGGAGGGAAGCAATATCAAGGGTAACTACTAGAAACAGGATTTAAGTTTGTAAATTTAAGAGAAACTATTCTGATCAGCAAGACCTCATAAAGAAGGAGACAAAGTAAGGACACAATGGACAAACTAAAGTGTAAAGAAGAGAAAAGACCGGGTCACTGATGGAAAGGAGATGAGCATCCATGCCCAATGATAGCATGCGCAAGAGCCGCAGAGTGGCCGAGCCATCTGAGGCTGCCCATGAAGAGCAATAGCTCAAGAGGGCTAAAGAAGACTGGAAGATGAGTTGAGAAATCAGGTTGCGGGGATGCCAAAATCCAGTTTAAGCTTTCAACAGTTTTTAAGCAAGGGTGTAACATGATCAGACATGTGCTTGAGAAAGATCAATCACCAAAGGACATTATCCTAACATTAGGATAGTAAAATATTAGAGCAACATTAAAAATCATTGAAGGTCATCCTTTTAAAGCAGGAAAGGACTTTGAGAACCAATTCTTCTCTCATCTAAGTTCAATTTCAGCAATCAAATTCGATGGAGCTGGTTTACAACAGACAAGAAGGAACAGTGGCATTTAAGAGGCAAGAAAAAAAAAAAACACTATTGACACTTGTCAGTCTTCCTAAAGAAAATACAGATATATTTCCCTTCAGTCCAATAAACACTTACTGCATTCAGCAACAACCAAGCTGCCAAGACACAAAGCTGAGTAAGACAGTATGGTTCTATGTTCTACTCCTCTGGAGAACCATACAGCCTAGTTGGGGAAACAGACATGTAAGTTATTTTGAATAAATGCGATAAATATGAGCAGTTCTTTCTTCTCTATTTCAAATTTTGCCTCTTCCCCATTTATGCTACCAAATATATACTTATGTTTTATTCTTCAATGTCTTTATCTGATTATGTAATGTTTTCTAACAATAATTATTTGTCCAAAGAAAAGAGCCCCGAACAACATTAGGGAGTGACAAAGGGAACAAAAAGAAGATAATTCAAAGTTGCTGCTGAAAGTAATAAACAGAGAGTGAGAAAGAGAGGGAAGGATGGGGAAGAGAGAGACAGAAACGGAGATAGAGAGACAATGAATGCTCATGCCAGCCAATCCCAGAACTCAAACCACCAACAGCACTAAGGCAAGAGTATGCCTAGCACTCCTGCCCTGTTTCCCTCTGATGCCTTCTTTCAAGATGGACATGCCCTTAACATTGGTGTTGGTAGGGGAAACGGGATTGAAAGGAGTATGGGGAAGAGGAAAAAGATTAACAAGAAAATCTGATCAATAAGACACCTTTCCCAAATATTCACAAATAAAGCCTTCTGTAAGAATTCAAATAATTTGATTCTGTAATGTTTGGAAAACATACCAAAATAGGGGCAAGCCAAGTGGAAATACAATCATGTGTAAAGACTCTATTTACTAATGAAAAATACAATAGTTGTACCTATACATACACACTTTTTAGTGTGCTAAACACACGCACTGTAAAATTATGTGGTGTTTGTATTATACTCATTTTACCAAAAATAAAGAATATTTTAAAATTTTAATTATTATAGAGATTAAGAATTTTTACATCTTGGCATCAATGACAACTTCATTTTAAGCATAAAATATTTTGGTTTAAAAACACTTGGTTGGAAACACAACTCTTAATTATAATATTTACCATTTAAAAACACACAAACCACAACAGAATAATCTGTTTTACAATACAGTTCCTAGAAACCCAATAGAATAAAAGTAGTAACTGTTTGAATGTGCCAAAGTGATACACTGAAACAAAAATGATGTTTAAAGCATAAAGCTCAGTTCATTACAAGGGAAAAAAAACAGTGACATTAAAGCTAATAAATAACAAGCCTCAAGTAGAATACCATTTGAAATAGAATTCAGTTAATCATCTTTAACACTATGTGAACAATGTATTTGTTCACTAATTCCAGCCCAAAATATGACTTCCTTAAAGCAGGGACAAGATGAAAATGTTGACTGAAGAAAACAGTAACATTATATCCAAAACGAGATGCAAAGAGCCCAGTGAGGAAGGTGATTAACTCAAGTAACAGGAAAAAATATTAGAATTTTATATTTTTTGTTTTTATTGAAATTAAACTCTTTTCCAGCATGTTGGAACATTTTTGTTTTCATGTGACCAGTTAATTGTATTCATAGATGATTTAGTTTCAACTAAAATGGACAGGAAGCTTTAAAAAAAAAAACTGTAAAGAAGGGCTTCCCTGGTGGCGCAGTGGTTGAGAGTCCGCCTGCCGATGCAGGGGACGCGGACTCGTGCCCTGGTCTGGGAAGATCCCACATGCCGTGGAGCGGCTGGGCCCGTGAGCCATGGCCGCTGAGCCTGTGCTCCACAACGGGAGAAGCCCATGTATGCAAAAAAAAAAAAAAAAAAAAAAACTATAAAGAAACTACAGGTTGAATATAACATTACTAATGCATGGATATGTGTTTGTAAATGTGATATTAGGTCTAACATGAATTCAACCTGTGTTTGCTAAGTACCACCAGGTTAGGCTCAAAAGCTATGAAAAAGATAAGGCAAGGTCATGTTTCTCAACAGAAAGAAAAACCTGATTACTGCACTGTTGTGTATGACCCAATAGTAGTCAGCCTCTAGCCCCACTTCCTAATATACTCTCCTGTTCCATGGAGGCTACAAAACCAAATGCTCAGCACTCCCTAGAGCTAGGTTCCAGGGGCAAATCAGATGCAATGCAGAGAGATTTAGAGATTTAGAATGTGGAAGAGAGGCAGGGACCATATACTTGCTAATTTGGCTTTTTACTTCTTGCCAGCAAGGTCATAAAAGATAAAATTTATTCTGTTCTGTAGTGAATCTCTCCCTTTGTGCTATCCATCCTTTCTTGGAAGCCTAGGCAGGGCCACATCTGCCAACATTATAAACAACTATTGTATAAAATACCTAAAGCAGTTCTATTTCCCATACTAAACCCTAACTGATATTATAAAGTTTTGCCTTTACTGAGTAAATAAAAGAACTAACAGATTTAATAGGATTTCACCAGAAATTCTCAGATTCTCAATTAAGCCATGCTCCAATCACCTCTACTGGGAAATTAACTTGACATATTCTTACATGTCTTGATGAACTCATTCATTTCAGCATAATTCAGGTGTTTTATGAACAGATACCGAGAGGACAACTAATCAATTTTCCACAGTAGGAAGAACTAAGGCAAGTCTCTTTTAATAAAAGAACTCAAATCAATCAAAACAAGTGTGGTAGCACCGAAATATACCTACATGCAGTTAAAATATGCCACCACTCATTGGGATCATACTATTTAAAACTTTTTTTTTAAGTCATGATTGGTTAAAATCTATGAGTCAATTATTTTTAACTCAAGCAAAACACGTATTAATAATCTTTAAAAACTGCTTCAAACCCTTAATGAGTGAGGGATCAGCCACATAAAACATCAGGGGCCATTATGGTAACCATGTCACAAATATTCTTCCTTTAAAAACATTAACCTTCTGCCTTTTCTATCATACTAATTTTGACCACATATACTATTATCATTTTCTTTTCCCCCAATGAAGCAGAGACACACAAAGGATATTACTTCCAAATAATAGGTTCCTCAGTCTTTCTCAGTGATTAAAAATAATTATTTCTCCACAAGTCCTATGAGAACATATCTGCTTCATACAATTACAGTTTCCTTGTACTTTTTAATGAAACATGATACTAAGCTTAAGCAAAGTACACAAAGTAATGTTCAATTAATTAAATACATTCATCTCTTTGTGAAGAAATAAAATATTAACTTCTGCTTCATTAGCAGTGATGTTCACTACACGGAACATTTTAAATACACATTTCTTCAGAGCGTTTAACTTAAAACACGGGGGGACATATAATTATCATCTAAGGCCCCAGCAACACACTAGGGGAATTCTGACCCTGGCACACATATCTCAAAGTACATTTGCGTTTTCTTAATTTTTCTCATACTCTGTAGACTGATAAATTTAACTCTGCAACTCTGATGTTTAAAGTAGGCACTCTGGGAAAAGAAAATTTGAATATAGATAGGATAAAACTGTTCTAAGCAACTGCTTTAAGCAGATTGGTATTTGGGACAACCCTTGTTGGAGGTGGAACAACCTGTGGTTACACACTTGCTATGAAATGCAACAGCCCAAAGCAGGTATCAGAGAAAGATGTTCACCTGTGACTTTCCAGTGTTGGTGTGGCAGCTTAGAGGATGAAGATAAATTATGTAGTTCAACTAAAGAAATATTATTCCTAATTATATGACATATCATGAAGAGGAGAAACTAAGTGTAACATAGCACAATACTATTGCTCTACATCACTATAGAGCATTACGATTTATTTGAAACAGATCAGACACATTGTCTTATATGATACAATAACCTTGTGCAATTGGGAGAAATCAATTTTTCTATTTTAGACAGGAGGAGAAAAGAGAAGCTAAGGAAAGCTAAATGAGATAAAAGAGGCCTAGTTTCTTTTTGTAAAGTAAAGTATTTTGAACAAAACTAATGATCCCTTGAGATACCACCTCACACCCATTCAGGTGGCTACTACTTTAAAAAAAAAAGAAACCAGAAAACAGAAAACAAGTGGTGGAGAAATTGGACGTCTGTGCACTGTTGATGGAAAAATAAAATGGTACAGTGGCTCTAGTAAACAGTATGGTGGTTCCTCAAAAGATTAAACACAGAATTACCATATGATCCAGCAATTCCTCTTCTGGGTATGTACCCCAAAGAACTGGAAGCAGGTCTTGAAGAGATGTTTAGATACCCATGTTCAAAGCAGCGTTATTTACAATAACTAAAATGTGGGAGCAACCCAACTATTCATCAACTGATGCATGGATAAGCTATATATATATATATATATACACACACACATATATATACATATACACACAATGAATATTATTCAACCTTAAAAAGGGAGGAAATTCTGCAATATGCTACAACATGGATGAACCTTGAGGATATGAGGATATTATGGTAAGTGAAATAGCCAATCGCAAAAAGACAAATACCATATGACTCCGCTTACATGAGGTATTGATATTTAGAGTAGTCAAAATCATAGACAGAAAGTATAGTGGTAATTGCCAGATGCTGGGGGGAGGGGAGAATGGGGGGTTACTGTTTTAATATGTGTAGAGTTTCAGTGGGGATGGGGATGGATGATGTGATAGCTGCACAGCAATCTGAAAGTATTTAGTACCACTGAGCGGTTCACTGAAAAATGGTTAAGAAGTTAAGTTTTACATTATGTGTACTTTACCACAAAAAAGGAAAAATAAAAATAATCCCTTTTTTAACTATGGTAGACATAGAAGGGGATGGCTTTGAGAAATGCTTCTATAATCAGCCCCTCAATAAAGTCAAAGAATATGATCCTCCCCCCACACAGCCAGACCACATTCAGACAATCAAAGTAAAATCAGTGTGTTTTCTATACCAATGAGAATTCAAGATATGGCTCCTAAGCCAATTTCATACCATCTAATCACATTGCCACCTGTTAATTCCACTGATATTTAAAGTTCAGTAAAATTAAAAATTCAGTCACACTGACCTCACTTCAAGTGCTCAATACGTACATCTGGCTAACCTGTGTGGACAGTGCAGATACAAAACGTCTCTGTCACTGCTGGAGGGCTACTGGACCCTGCTAACCTAGAGCAACCACTCGATGTTTTTTCTAATTTTTCTTATCCTTTATATATACAGGTAGAGCCTTTGTTTCTAATGTTGATCATGTACATTCTCTTTTCTAAGTTTAAAACAAATTGCATAAATTTTACTTAAGAGTGAAAAAAAATTTTTGTTCTCAATAAAAATAAATACTTAGGACAATATGTTTTGTGGGAGCAATGTGACTGAAAATGATTCACTGGGTTCTTTTGTTTGTTTTTGGTTTAGCTTTAAAGCTCTGGTCAAAGTTCATTTTATTTTGACATTTGATTTTGTGTCTTAACTGAAATATATCACTTCTTAATGTTAGTAATTTATCTATATAGCCTGTTGGATTTTTAAAATATCAATTGGAAATAAAGACAGCATAATTAATTCCTTTCCAAAGAGATACCTTTCTTTTTCCTTTCATTATTGCCTGGACCAGGAGTCCCAGTATGTTGCTGAATAAGAGGGAAGTGCTTGTCTCATTTACAACCAATAATTCACTGTTAAGCATGGTGTTTGCTATAGGTTTTCAGTAGGTACTCTGCAGTATCAAGAAGTTTCCCTCTCTTCCTTTTAACTAAGAGTTTCCCTAATTAATGGATGTTAAATTTTCATAAGTGCTTTATCTGTTGAGGTAATAATGGTTTTTTCCTCTTATGCTGGTTACTCTACAAACTTTATTTAAATCAACCAGGCGCTACTGGAATAAACCAAATATACACAAATGATATATAAAGATGACACAGGTCCTAACTTGGATACATGTACTGTAAATATTTCCTCCCAATGTAGCTTGTTTTTTTCATTTTCCTAATGGTACCAAGCATAAAGCAGAAATCTTTAACTCTGTCAAAATCAAATTTATATATTTTTTCATTTATGATTCATGCTTTTGGTGTCCTAGTAAGAAATCTTTGTTTACCGGACGCTGTGAATGCTTTCATTTTCTTCCCCTGTATTAGTTATTTATCCATTACTCTTCTTTTAGTGGTTACCCTAGAGATTTCTATATGCAACCTCGACTTATTAACATTTAGATTAGTAATTTTACAACTTTCTTCATCTTAGAACCAAGGACTTTAAAAACACTTCAACTTAATGTACAATTCCCAAATTAAGCAGTATTATTGATGTCATTTTAATTTTCTAAATAATTTAAATAAGATATTATTACAACTGGTTTCAAGTCAATATTCATTTAGACTTTTCCCAAATTTTTACCTCACGTATTGGTCTTCATTCGCTGCTACATTTTTCTTCTTTCCTCTTCAAAAAATTACCTTGACCGTATCAGTTCTGCTAAAACTGAATTCATCAGTTCTTGCTGTCTAGAAATATCTTTACTTCACCTTCAGTTCTGAAGAATATTTTCACTGGGTATGGATCTAGATTGGCAATTATTTTACTTCAGTACTTTGAAGACATCTTCCTATTCTTCTAGTTTCCATTTTGATCATTTATGGTAATACATCTTCTTTCCCCTCTAGCTGCATTTGAGGTTTTCTCTTTCTCTTTGGTTTTACTAATTTTACTATGACATGTCTAGTTGTGATTTTTATTGTATCTGTCCTGCTTGGGATTCTTAGGACTTCTTAATTATGGGAACTGATGTCTTTTCTCTTCAAATATTGCTTCTGCCTCTCTCTTCTGCTTTTAAGATTCCAATTATATATACATTAGAACTTCAGAACTTTTCATTATGTCCCACCTATCTGTTATAAATGTTTCCATATTTTCCATCATTTGTCTCTCTGTGACTCAGAGTGGATATTTTTTTCCTAATTGGTACACTATTTCTCCCAAGGAGGAAGACTTCTGAAATGGCAATGTAAGGAGGTTAGCAGACCCTATTCCCAGCAAAACAACCAGTTAACTGGTAAAAATTATTTTAAAAAATAAAAACCATTTAAAACATTTGGAAATTGTCCTAAGGGCATAGAGCAAATAAAGAAACATTTATTTAAGAAAATCTATTAAATCTTGGTAAGAATAATGAGAGGCTGTGGCATCTCAGCCACAATCTATTCCAAGGTACGCTTCCTTAGCTCAGTGTGAATGAAGCAACACTCCAGGCAAGTATAGCCCAAGAAGACAGGGCTTCCCCTATGCCCAGCTCCCAGTCTAGGGCTACAAATTCACCCACAGACGGGCAGGCCCCCAGATCAGAATTGCAGAAGCTCTATCCCAAGAAGGCACAGCCAAAGGACAAGTCTCCTTTCCCCCAACCAACCCCCACTTGTAGGGCAAAAGGCATAGTACATCTAGATTGCCCCTGCCCAAGTTCACTCAATACAGTGAAGGATCCATAACAGAAGGGGCAAACTGTGAAGATCAGAGACTACCATTCCTACCCAACACCACACCTGAAGAGCTGGAGGATCACTCCAGAGGGAAACAAATTATAGTCCCTGAATTCAGCTCCAATGCAGTGATGCAGAGGTTCTGCTGAGAAGGAGAGAGGTCATATGAACAGAAAGCTCAACAGCTCTGCTGTTATTTGTAACAGAGCATAAGAAAATTCATTTCTAAGGATGATGTCAAAAACAATGGCGATCTTGGGTGTGAGCAGTTAAGAGGCTGGTGGTTTCCATATCACTAGTAGGAACAAGTGAAACAACAGATCAGATAGAAGTTTAATAGAGAGAATCAAGTAAAGGATAGCTAAGGAGAGCTCTCTTGGGATCAGAGAATGCCCCAAAGACTGGCAACACCCTAGCCTTGCAAAGAGGCCCAACCTTAACTGAATCAGATTGTGGAGCAATTTATACCAAAGGGCACTGTCAAAAAAAAAAAAAATCATCTAGCAATTAGTGGAGAGGATAAAAGCTAAGTGAGATAACAACAAAGTCAGCCTAGCCAGAGCTGAATGGGAGGAGCAGGGAAATAGACAATCAAAGAGAGTCCAGCTAAAACAATAATCATCCCTGGTGGTCATGGAGGCTGTGCACATACCCAAGGCTACAAATATAAATGAAGCATGTGACATAATAATGAAATCACTAAACCTGTAAAACTATGAAACCATTGTTTCAGATTTTCAATCACCAAATACCAATTTCTATTTGAAGATATTTCTGCTGTTTTGTCTTCTGATGACTCTTTGCCTTTATATATATATAATATATATAATATATAATAATAATATATAAACAATATAATATATATATTGTTCTGTCCTTGGAGGGTAGGAGCCATCTTGGTGCAGTAGGGATGGAGGAGCCTCATGCCCACTTCCAAAGGTTCAAGGCCCCAAGCCCATACCCCTGGTTCTCCATTTTAAGCCTCACAGTGATTCTGCCCACCCACACTGAAGAGGTCTGGTTTTTCTAGTGAATTGACACTTCAGTGCTAAATGCAAGTTCAGTGATTGTGCCTTTATTGAGGGCAATGTTGATTTCATTTGTGTACACCCAGATCCTAGCACCAGACCCAACAGGCCCTTAATCAAAATTTATTGAATGAAATGACTGCATAAGTTTTTTTTCTCATTGCCAATTAGAAAATAGAAAAAACAGAACACAAAACCAGAAACCAAACCACATACTATATTATACATCCTAAGCATATATATGGATGGAGGCCTCATAAAATTCTTTAGAGAATTAAGAAAAAAAATAAAATTCTTTACAGAATTAAGAAAAAAAAATGTATCTAATCTTCCGTTAAACTCTACCTACCTATCCAGCTCTTAATTTAGTTATTATATATTTCAATACTCAGATTTCT
This sequence comes from Globicephala melas, assembly GCF_963455315.2. Taxonomy (NCBI): domain Eukaryota; kingdom Metazoa; phylum Chordata; class Mammalia; order Artiodactyla; family Delphinidae; genus Globicephala; species Globicephala melas. The sequence continues at coordinate 155,390,268 of NC_083315.2, forward strand.
AGTGATTCTTTTCATAATATCTTATTCTCTGCTAGGATTAAATATCTTATAACGTAATTTCTTAACATATTAATAACCATCAGTTAAAGTTGATTTCTGTTAACACCTATATCTGAATAGTCTATCTGCTGGTTTCTATCTCTTGCTTTTTTTTCTCTTGCTAAAAAGTAGTGTGGTTTTGTTTCCCGATCTGCCTGCTAAGTTTTGATTAAAGGCTAGACATTGTACGACAAATTATAGAAACAATATCAGGGCTCAGGATGATCATACCTTCTTCCCCAAAAGATTTACAGTTGACCCTTGAACAACACAGGGGTTTAATTCAAGTATAATTTATAGTTGGCCCTCGGTATCCATGGTTCCTCCACGTCCATGGATTCAACCAACCACAGATCATGTAGTACTGAAATATTTACTCTTCAGAAATATCTGCATATATGTGGACCCATGCAATTCAAACTCATGTTATTCAAGAGTCAACTGTACTTTTGTGTAAATGGGCAGTAAGGATAAGGACAGATAAAATCAAAGCAGATTCAAAGCTATGTTACAGTCTTTGTGACTGTTAGTATATTTTCAGTTCACCCAGACTCCTGAAGTTTAGCCCTTTGGGTATCCCAACTGAAACTGCAAGATGTTCACCGGGCTCCTCCTCTTCAATGGGCCTAAGCTCTGTTGTAAACTCTGCTCAATTTGCGATTCAGAACCCATTACAAGGGAAAATGATGCTAAGTGTCAGGCCCATCACTTTTTGCACTCCACTCCTTAACAGAATACTTGATCCCTCTTGTCCTTGTCCCCAGATAACTCTCTGATAACTTCAAACAGATTTTTTTAAATATATGTCTTCCCCAGCTTTTCTAGTTTTTCTTAGTGGGAGGTACTGTTCTTTAATCAGAATTGCCAAAAGTTTGCCTAATTTATAATCTTCTTTAAGGAAGAGCAAACAGTCTAACATTTTGTCATTACAGGTTCCCCCAAAATAAAAGATTGCATAATATAAACACATACTTCACCCAGTGAAGTACTAGAGACTAAATGCATTTAATAGATTTGAAAAAACTTGCTAACATTAACCTTTATGTTAGCCATGGATACTTATTAAAAACTAAAAGAATGTTTTCTCAGTGCATATGAATAATTTAATTTTCTTACAAAGATAATTCATACTATTTGAACATTTCCAAGAGTATAATGAACGTGCTGACTTTTTTGTGGTTTAAGGCTCAGTACAATCTCATTTCCACTTGTAGAAAGTTGCCTGAAAACAAACACCTAAAAAACAATTTAGTTTTCCACTTAAAATGATATGCTATCAAATTAAAATCACTCTAATGATAAGGTAACGATTAGGACTACAGGTATAATGCAAGAACAGTTAAAACTGGATTATTATAAAGTCTTCTTATCCCCCTTTTAATGGCATTTGTGGTAGTCAAGAAATGAATAACCATCAATTACAGAGGCAAGAACATTACCTCATTTGTTTCATATCACCCATTTTTCTAAAGCAAGTCCTTTAATCATTATTCCCAAGGCTATATTTTATCTTTATAATTGCTTTAAATATTAAACCTATAGCTAATATGTTTTTGATACGTCATTATTTTGTGAGGAATGTAAGTTTCTCCCTCTCTCACCACCACCTCAAGCATGCATGCACACACACGAACAAGCACACACACATCATATACACACAAAGAATCACAAAGGCCTACATATTCAATTTATAAGTAAAAAACGATGCAGAAATCATCATGATTTCAGAAAACAAAGAACTTGAAAATGGACATTTTTATTCCTAAATTATTTCTTTATTCACCACATTCAAATGATAAGTTATAATAAATATTAGTGATAGTTTAAAAGCAAAATTAAAATGCTCATTCCACTTCTACTTTCTGGCTTTATGGAAATATTCGTTGCAACTCAGTTACAGAAAATAGAAAAACGGCCTTTCTTCACAACTCCTAAAATTCCTATTTTTTCCATATAGATGAAAGACCTTGGAATTAAGCTAAATCTTTCAGGAAGTGTAAAGGTTTGTTTAGTTTTAGAGTTTTTACTTGTACAGCATCTGTGCCAATAATCATCTTTTTTAAGAACTTGGAGTACAGTGCATCTACGGTCTTAGCAATTGTCCTAATGTGAGAGTTAATTTGGTTAATAATAGTGGCAGACTTGATCTCTACTAGGTTCCACAATTTGAGCCTTTCTCTATAAAGTTTTGCTACCAATATTTTTCTTTATAATCGAACCTGTATATTAAATATTACTTATTGCTCAGGTAATACCTTATTTTATAACATGCCCTTGGATAAGGAAGAAATTATTAAGATTTTAAAAAAAGAAGTACAATAGGAAATTACAGACAAGGTTATTAAGATGTCTAAGACCGCAGGTCTCTAAGAAGGGTTTAAAAGTAGTATTGAAGTGGGCATTACTGCATAGGAAAGTGGCCAGCTTTATATAAAAAAATGCAAAAATCAAAACAGTTTATCCTAAAAGCATGCATGAAAGGAACAATCTTCCTTCTGTTTCTACTGTACTAATCATAAAAATGTTATTATTGATTATCATTTATTTTCCACAATCTTCTCTCTTCTTAAAAGGAAATGCTGGCATTACAGTCCCAAGTTTCTGTTAATGAATAATCATGTCAGTTGTCACTCAATTATCACTTTCAAAACTTACTCTATATTATGTACAGCACCTTGCTTTTTCTTTGAAGTTCTTCATTGAATTTAAAAGTCAAATTTTTTTTTTCCCCAAGAAGAGTAAGTTGATGGAACATGGAGGCTGAGATTAAATCAGGAGGAATCATTGATCAAGGATGCTTGGAATTCTTATGAATACAAATAGCCTATCAAGGTTAATGAGGTTCAACTCAAGTTTAGAAAAGAGAAAAACCGCACTTAGTATTTTTTATGCACATACAGATTTAAGGTCTTAGATAGAATTTGAAAAGTAAATTATGAAAACTCAAATGTAGCTTTCATTTGGATTTTTCACAAGCTATTTTCATTGTTTTTTCCCCAGTGTAGAACAACTGCTTAAAATATATATTCTGGATCAACAAAAACTAATGCAATTAGTGAGAAAGAGCAAAGGTCCCCCCTTGAATACTGACAACTCTTCCAGAAATTAATGTGCTTTTAAGGAATGACTGGACAACAAGTGTTAGCTTTGAAAATTAACCGTAAAATTTTTCTACAATATATTATTTCAGTCAACAAATATTAACTGAGTGCCTAAAATGGGTGAGACATTGTTTGCAGGGGTTGCGTAAAAGGATATTGAGATAAGACCTGGTTCTTACCCCATACTCATTTATGATTTGAAAAGGGTCTAAGTCTTTAATTCATAAGTGGCTCCCAGAATGCCACAAGTTTGAATTATAACATCAATGCATACTGGTAAATGGCCCAGAGCAAAATCTGTGCACAGCAACATATCAAAAGAAAATGTAAACAGAAGGTTAAGCATCAGAGTGGAAGCACAGGAGATTGTTAGAAAGACAGAAGAAATCAGTTCAACATACTCCAGGAATAAAGACAGAATCTGCTAAAGTAAACAGGATCTCTGGGTACAAGAATGCTATTAAAGAGAGGTAGAGGGTGGGGGAGCCTTACCATAGCCATGAACAAACAGTCCTTTAGACATCATTACTCTCTGATTCTGTGTTCACCAACAACTTTTTGGTTACTAATTCAGCTTTCTAAAATGTAGGTACAGAAAATTGGGAGACTGGTGCCCTGCACAAGAGAAGAGTGTATAAATATCCACGTAGGATTCCCACAGGGTACATCAATGAACTGGCACTCTTTTATATACTGTTCTCTTGCAAGTGTCACTATTAATCCTGGGTCACATTAATTCTAGGACACAGAAAACTCAAGTTTCCAGATGTCTTGTCCAGAGGACAAGACATTGAAAAATGGTATCTTTACCAAGGTAGGAACATCAAGGTCAGATTTGTCTTGGTGACAGGACCGCTTTCTTCTGCAGCCCCATTTCTCCTTTATTTCAACCTGCTTTGAAATTTTAAAGAAACATACCCAGATTACTTTAAGACAGTGTGAGATGGGTGCCATAAGATCCTCAGTGACATAGGCAAAAGGATGGTTCAGAAAGAAGGATTATCACTTGCAATGGATACAATCCAAGAAGGCTTCAGGGAGGAAAAGCTTTAGAATTTCCACAAAAAGAGGACACTAAGGAAACACTGAACAACTAGAACAACAAAAGATGGAAATGAGGACGGACGATAAAGAACAAATGAGTCTACAAGACTGTATAAAGTTCTGCAGGAGAGGTGTTAGGTCAAGGTTAAAGAGAAAGACATTAATGATCAAACAAACCACAAGAAAGGTTACTATTCAAATGTTCTTGGGCCTGATCAATAATCTCATTTATGCATCTTTTCTTACTTATATTTGATTTCTAAAAAAGCAACTAAAGGAGATTAATTTCCATTTTTTATGGAATGTATAAGGCAATACTCCGTACCACCAAAAGTAAAGCAGAGGCTAAATGTTTTTCAATTAAATTTCAATAAATTTTCCACTGTTAGAGATTAAATTGAGTGATCCATGACCTATATATATCTCTCACAAAGTCTATACTAGATGTCACTTTGAGAATAGCTTAGGAATAAAGATATTTAAAGGGCCTCCACAAGTATAAAAAATAAACAAGCCATAATCAGAAGTGTCACTAAATCTAAAACAACTGATATAAATTTAATTATTTTACTGATAAAAATAAGAAAAATCAGGGAAAACTGATAAATGATAATTTCTTCCAGGATGAACAATGTCTTTTTGTGATATCCTTTTCAATGGAAATTAGGAAAAAAATATTTCATCCCCCAAAAGGAATTCCAATTATACTTGCAACAAACTCAAAGAACATTCTATGTCAATTTTAGAATATCATCTTCATAGAACAGGGAAATCTGAGGGGGTTTTGTTCACTGCTATGTCACCAGTAACTAGAACAGTGCCTGGCATGTAATAGATGGTCATTAACTATTTCATATGTGAGTAAATGTTCAATCTTTCTCTCCAATTGTGTTTCATATCCAAATCTATACAACCTATCCCAACTAACCCAAGAGAATTCCAACTCTTCTGGTAACACATGTGAAAATGTAAAAGAACTATTAATTTAGGACTTTAGGGAAAGCCAGCCTCTTTCAATGAGAGCATTATTACATTATAAATAATTTTTAAATGTCTACATGCTTGAGGTTTTTTCAATTTATTCCATAAATGGTAAATAAAAAGAAACAATGGGAAGGAAGGGAGAAGAGGAAGGAGGGAGGGAGGACAGACCAACATGTGGTTTTAAACAACCGAGCAAAGAGATTTTTCTACCTCTGGCATCATTAGCATAGTTTTTTTTTTTTTTAATATTTAACTTTGACAAAATAATCATATATTTTACCACATTTGTCAGCAGAATAAAAGGCTAAATAATTCTCATAAAAAACCTTTAAAAGTCCTACAATTACAACTGCTCTGAGAATATTTCTAGTAAGAATTTATTAAACATGTAGAGAGGAAGGCAAGATCAAGATGGCGGAGTAGGAAGACCTTCAGCTCACCTCCTCCCAAGGACACACGAAAACTACAACTACTTATAGAACAACTATCTCTGAGAATGACCTGAAGACTAGCAGAGTAGCTCTTCCACAATTAAGGATATAAAGAAAGAAAACCACACCAAGATAGGTAAAAGGGGAAGAGAAGTAATTTAGTCAGAACCCAGAAGGTCAGCCCCCAGCAGGTGACCCAAAAGAGAAAGGAGACGTCACAAACTCAGAGGTCCTCCCTAAGGAGGAAGGGGTTCAGTCCCATCTTCGGGTACCACAGCCCTGCAGACTGGCACCTGGAAGACAAGCCCCCGTAACTGGTTGTGAAAACCAGCAGGGCTTACAGCCAGGAGAGCTGGAGGGCTGTAGAAAACTGAGACTTTGCTCTTAAAGACTGGCAACACAAACTTACTCCAAGCCCCAGAACAGAGGCAGCAGAGTGACAAGTGCCTGACACCCTAGCTGTCCTGCCAAGACTGCCTCATCAGACCCCCCCAGCCCACATAATCCTCCCTCTTCCGTCCCCCACCAAGGCGGCAATCCCTGGCACAGCCCTGGAGAAGCCTTGGTTCATGCTGGGCTCCAACTCTAGCCCCTCCGGCTCCAGCTCCCTTGCCAAGGTGGCGGCCCTCTATGGGCCTTGGGCGAAGCCCCAGCCCACACGGCTCCAGCTCCAGCACCCCTACCACCAGGGAGCAGCCCCCAGTACACCCCAGGAGAGCTCAGGATCACTTCAGCACCAGCCCTTCCATAAAAGCCACTGGACATACATAGTCTGTATAAAGACACTCCTCCACAAGGACACATCTTCAAGGCATGGAGAGGTAACTGTTTCTCTTAATTCATGGAGACAAACACAGAAAGTCAAGCAAAATGAGAAGACTGAGGACTCTGTTCCAAACAAAAGAACAAAATAAAACCCCAGGAAAAAAAAACACAAAACTTTAATGAAATCAAGGTAAGTAATTTACCTGATACAGAGTTTAAAGCAATGATCATAAAAATGCTCACTGAACTTGGGAGAAGAACGGAAGAACACAATTAGAACTTCAAAAAAGAATTAGAAAATATAAAAAAGAAGGAATCAGAGGTGAAGAATACAATAACTGAAATGAAAAATACACTAGAGGTGATCAACTGCAGATGAGGTGATGCAGAAGAATATGTAAGCAACCTGGAAAACAGAATAGCTGAAATCACTAAGTCAGAACAGCAAAAAGAAAAGAGAACGTTTACAAATGAGGAGAGCTTAAGAGACCTCTAAGATAACATCAAGCATAGCAACATTCACATTATAGAGGTGCCAGAAGGAGAGGAGAAAGAAAGGGGTAGAAAATGTATTTGATGAAATAACGGCTGAAAATGTAACCTGCCGGAAGAAACAGACATCCAGGTCCAGGAAACAAAGAAAATCCCAAACACGATGAACCCAAAGAGATCCACACCAAGACACACCATAATTAAAACAGTAAAAGTTAAAGAGAGAATTTTAAAGGCAGCAAAAAAAAAAAAAAAAATCAAGTCACATACAAGGGAAGCCCCATAAAGCTACCACCTGATTTCTCAGCAGAAACATTGCAGGCCAGAAGGGAGTGGCATGATATATTTTATTTAAAGTGATGAGAGGAAAAACACCTACAACCAAGGATACTCATGTGGCAAAGTTACTCAGAATTGAAGGAGAGAGAAAGAGTTTCCCAGACAAGCAAAAACTAAGAAGAGGTTAACACCACTAAACCAGCCTTCCAAGAAATGTTAAAGGAACTTCTTTAGGTGAAAAAGGAAAGGCCCTATAAAGGTAGGAAAATATATGAAAGGAAAAAACCTTACTGGTGAAGGAAAATATATAGTAAAGGCAGTGAATCAACCACTTAAAAAGCTAGTGGAAGGTTAAAAGACAAGTCAGAAAATCAACTGTAACTACAATAAACAGTTAAGGATACACAAAAAGATGTAAAATTTGACGTCAAAAACATAAAACATGGTGGGGGGGAATAAAAAATGTAGAGATTTTAGACTGTGTTTAAACTTAACTATCAGCTTAAAGCTAACTAATTAATTGATTAATTAATTAAAATACATTTTCCATTGATGCACAGACAAGATGAAAGAGAAACTCAGACTGCAGTAACATTAAATATTTCCTTGGGATTATATAAAGTTATATGCTTTTAACACCAATTTTCTACCTTTCATTATTATTCAGGAAATTCTTCAAATGTGGCAACTTATTACAATTAGAACACAACTTCCCTAATAAGAACAGAGTAAGACTGATACATATCTATTTCCAGACGTGTCCTCCATGTTTGATCTAATTTGCATAATTAAAATAGGAATTAAGCCATTTTCTTTTTATGAAGTTCTCTCCTTTGGTTTTTAATATTTTCTAATACTTATGCTATCTGTGCTAGATAAAAGGCAACCTGGAAATGGTAGCTGCCTAGTTACACTTCACTCATGGTTACCACATCATTCATGACTACTACACAACTCTAAATTGATGGAGGCATCACAACTCTACCTCATGGAAAACAGCTGGAGATTTGAAACCCTTTATGTTTCCAAAGAAAAAATATCAGTAATAACTTTTTGCTGTGCCTTCTGCCAGTTTCACCCCCCAAATAACTGTTCCTTCAAAGAAAAAAGGACCCTCTGTCTGAGGGATGGGCTCAATTGCTACTGGAACAAGAATATTTTCAAGTTTGATAGGTATCCTGACTTTGAGGTCCCAATGAAGAGAAATGAATTCATAGAAATTTTTGTATGTAATTAAAGTGCTCATCTATATAACATTACCTTATCTATATCCAAACTAGAGTTCATAAAACATCACAATCTTTATATTAAAATTTCATTAAGCAATTCTATGAAACAGAACTGATGTCCTTTGAATACAGCTTAAAAACAGCAAAGTCACCTCTACTTGTGCTGCCAAATGTACTCTCTCCTTGTCTTTTCGCTCCAAGCACCGCTTCACTTCCTCTAACTCAGATGCCATTGCACTGAAGTTCAGCTGCACTCTCCAATCTGACATCTGCTTCTCCAGATCCTCTTTTTCCCGCTCAACCCCTTAAAAGAGAAAATGTAAAGCTTGATGGTTGTTCGTTACTCACAGGATAATGTACTTTCGAATGGTATGTTTTAATATTCTACCTAATACAATCCACTTATTAATTGTCACTGTCACCCAACAGACTTCTCAGAATTTGTCATTCTATTGTTTCAAGTCTCACACAGTTTTCTAAAATATACACATTGCTGTGTCATCCAATATTATCACATTTTGATACTAAAGTGTTATCTGATTTCTAGTACAATTTATTTCAAGAAAATTCTATGCATTTTTTCTTTAATTTGCCTTACATTCCTATATTACCCCCAAACTCTAAAACAAAAATACTGAAAGAATTTTCAACTAAGCTTCTCCACCTAACTGAAGTTACTGAAGTTCACACAACAAAACACTTTTCTTGCAACGTAAACAAATGATGCTGCTAAATTTTGATTGTGTTATGACCTCTAATCTATTAATTCTGGAGACGACTACCTACAATTGTATCACTGAACAATATAAATTGACTTAGTATTTATTTTTAGTCCAACGTGAAATACTTGGTATATGATGAACAGGGCACTGTTAACACCATCTTTTTCAAAGATAAATAACACAAAAATCCTTTTCTCAATGAGCTTGCACTCCAAGAATAGAAAGAAAACATAAAAATAAAGTACTTCCATGAATTTAAGATGTCAAAAATTGGAACATATATTATCAATTTAAAACTACTCTTTTTCTAGTAGCTTCCTTTCCAGAATAGGAAAGAAGGAAGGAGACACTAGCAAATCCAATTTATAGATCATGTGTAAGACACATGCTAACTTTAGAAATATTAAAATGTCAAAATTGCACATTTTGGATGAAAGATACATAGGTATTTTAATAGTATGATAAGAGCACTTATAGATACTAGACAAACAGTTCTCTATATCTGTATAATTTCTGTATAATAAATGGTTATTACACAAAAATAGTCCAAAGGATAGAATGATTAATTCTATCTTAATGAGAAACTGAGGTAGGAAAAACTGGTTACTATGGTAGTTCTAAAAAATAGATACCAAATTTCACCAAGCAAAGGAGATGAAGTTGGGGTGATATTTCAGGGAAAGGAAACAGCATAAAGCATAGAGGAACAATATTGGATTTCATATTCAGGTAACTGCACACACAGGAGTTCTACACAGCTAATACGTATGAGGGAGGGAAACAGGAGAGTCAGCAGGGAGTTATGCATTGCCAGGGAGCTTAGAAATTAGCCTACAGACCAGGAGTTAACAAACATTTCCTGTAAAGGGTCAGATAGTAAATATTTCAGCTATATGGTCTCTGTCACAACTACTTATCTCTGTTATTAAATTGCAAAAGTGACCTGGACAATGCATAAATGAATGGGAGGAGCTTTAGTCCAATGAAGTTTCTTTACAAAAACAGGGGGCGGTCTGGATTTGGCCCATGGGCCATACTCTGCCCACCCCTGCTAGGTCTTCAACGTGAAAATATGCATATTTTTTATGTGTAAATGTATTTATTCATTTGACAAATATACACATTCATTCATCTTATAAATACATTTTTTATTTTATAAATTTATATATGCATATGTGTGTGCATATATCTCTCTATAGTACCTATCTACATATAGACATAGACATGTTTCATGATATATATAACATTAGTGTATACATACATATACAAATTAACATTAGTATGAATATATTATACAAATTATGGAGATAATACATATGAATATGTGTATAAACACATACATATATGTATATTTATAAAACACATATGTATTTGGTGTGATGACATAATACTTTGATATGTTTCATAATATAGATATAAAACATGAGTGTGGATATATATAAATATATAGATATACACACATATATACATATATAATGAAACATTTATCAAAATTAAAATACTTAAAACATAAAGTATAAAATATAGTGTTACAAACACTCTCCTCCCACACCCAGTGGGTTATATGCTCCATTTTAAGGAACTCTTGCTACAAACAATGATGGGTCAGTACAGGATAGCAGTTAAGAGTTCAAGTCTGGGTAGAAAAAAGATTTGGTCTGCTACTTCCAACAAATGTTAACTTTAAGCAAGGCACTCAATTTCTTTGTTCTTTAGTCTTTTTTTTAAGTCATTAAAATGGAAGTAAGAATATTCCCCCCTCATAGAATAGTTGTAAGAACTAAAGGAGACAGTGTAAAATGGGTAGCATAATGCCCTGTAAGAACTCAATAAATTATAATGAGAGGTTTTAATCAAGAGAATGACATGAAAGGTTTGTGTCTTAGAAGGGTCTCTTTAGTAGCAGTACAGAAGACAGATCACAGACAAGCTATTCAACAGAGTAAGACAAGTTAAGAGGGTAACAGAGATGAGATGAAGCATGCCTAAAATGGGCTAGGGGGAATAAGAAAGAAGCAACTTCAAGAGATATCAGGATCTACAAATAGACAGGACGTAGAGACTAATTAGATGGAGGTGAGAAGGAATAAGTTTGGATATTCTTTGTATTTTAGGCTTATCTGGATAAAGAATGATACGATCAATTAAGATAGGAAATAAAAACAGGTTTTGAGGAAAGGATGAATTCAGTTGTAAATCGGCTGACTGAGCATTCTGGAAAGGCATATATTGATGCCCAATGAACAACTCCATCTGGAGGGCTGAAGGTTAGGAGAGTGAGATGAGCCAGATTTAGGGATCATCGTTTGTAGGTGATAGCTAAGGCATAAGATTAAATAACAACCCCTAGGGAGAGGTACTAAGTGAGAAAAACCATAAATAGGATTCTAGACAACAGAGGCATTTAAAAGGCAAACTGTAAACAAAAGGAAAAGATTCAAATACAAAGACTGAAAGCAATTAAGACAGAAGAACCAGGAAAGAGTAGGAACAATGAAGTCAGTGGAATAGTTCTAAGAGGAAACAAACAGGAGTCAAGTAAGGCAAGTAATGGAAAGATTCCTTTGAATTTGACAGAGAAGACCACTAGTAAACTAAGCAAAGTCAATTTTATAAGTAAAAGTGGAAGTCATTTCACAGTGGGTAGAGGAACAAACAGCAAGCAGAGCGTGATGAGTGTAATTTCTTATGTAGAATTTTTTAAAATAATACAAGTATTCTATAAAGATGAAAACTCTAGAATTGTTAAAAGAAGGTGAAAAAGTCCACTGTCACAATGACAAGAGAACTTTAAGGGTTTTTTTTTTAACCTGGGAAGTAGTTAAAAAAAAGAGATTCTTCTAGTCCTCAAAGACACCAAAAATAACAGATTTTATGAGACAACAAAACATATAACAAATGTACCACAGGATCTTTTTCCAAACAAAATGAGAGTTCTTATGTGCATCTTTATGAAATTTTGATGAATAATCTAATACCTTATATTTTACTGTTAAAAATAAATTTTAAAGTATTTGATGTTAAAATATGATTAAATTACAACATCAAATGAAACTTAAGCGAACTTAATGGCATGCAAATATATTAGGATAGGTATGTCAAAATTTGCCATCCAGTGAAGATTTTCTGGCAATGTGGAAATTCTAACTTAGGCAACATATTGAGTTATGTGTAGGGAATCTGGGGAATTTGTAACATCAGATGCTTACAAGAGTTTCTACAGTAATTTAGGCATCTGAGTAAGAAGCATTAATATTTAAATAGTCTGAAATAGTCTACCAGAAACCATTATAAAATTTCAGTATCACCATTTCTGTTAAACACAAACTTTCAAAAAGAAATACATTCAGAGTAATTAAATTCCACAGCCTAAATCAATACCTCCACTGAAAAAGCATTCTAACAGTTTTCAAACACAAAGTCTTCCTAATCAACATAAGAAAAAGCCAGTCATATTGTTCATAACCACTTCTACAATGTGATTAAATTTCGCCACCAATCTCCAAGTAACAAAAAGATAAAATCTTAATTGTATGCATATATTGGGGGAAAAAATGTGTGTGTGTGTGTACGAATCTGAAAAAAATTCCACTACTGCCTTGCTGTCTCTTTCTAAAAGAAAGACTCATGAGATAAGCAGGTCTGACAACAGAAATGGGTTTAAAAATCAAGAAGAGAAGACATTAAAATTGGATGCTAATATCAGCAAAAAACAAGTGAAATTTGAAATTAAAGACAATACCATTTACATTAGCATCCACAAAAAATTAAATACTTAGGTATAAATCTAACAAAATATATATGATGAAAACTACCAAACTCTGATGAAAGAAATCAAAGATTAACAAAATAAATGGAGAGATAGTCCATGTTCATGGACAGAAAGATTCAATATTGGCAAAATGTCAGTTCTTCCCAACTTCATCAATAGAAGCAATGCAAGCGCAATCAAAATCCCAGCAAGTTATTTTTTGTATTTTGACAACCTGATTCTAAAGTTACATGGAATGGCAAAGAATCCAGAATAGCCAGTGCAGTATTGAAGGAGAAGAAAAGAATTAGAGGACTGACACTATCCAACAAAACAGTGTGGTACTGGCAAAAAAGAAAAAAAATGGTCAGGTAGATACATGGGACAGAATAGAGAGTCCAGAAGTAGGCCCACATAAAGACAGTCAACTGATCTTTGCCAAAGGAGCAAAGGCAATACAATGGAGAAAAGATAGTTTTTCAACAAATGGTGCTAGACCTGAAGGCCTGCATGCAAAAAAAATGAATCTAGACACAGATCTTAAACCTTTCACAAAAATTAATTCAAAATAGATCACAGATTTAATATAAAATGCAAAATTATAAAACTCTTAGAAGATAAGAGAATGATTTGGGGTTTGGTGATGGCTTTTTAGATGCAACACCAAAGTCACAGAAAGAAATGACAAGCTGGACTTCATTAAAAATTTCAGCTCTGTGAAAGACATTGTCAAGAGAATGAAAAGACAAGCCACAGACTATGAGAAATTATTTGCAAAGACATATCTGATAAAGAACTGCTATCCAAAATATACAAAGGACTCTTAAAATTAACAATAAGAAAACAAACAAGAAACAAATAAGAATAAAACAATAAGAAAACCATACTAAGAAATGGGCCAAAGACTTTAATGAATATCTCACCAAAAAAAATACACATATGGCAAATAAGCATATGAATAGTGCTCCACACCACATGTTATCAGGGAAATGCAAATTAAAACAACAATGATATGCCACTACAAACCTATCTGAATGGCCAAAATCCAGAACACTGACAACTTCAAATGTTGACAAGGATACAGAACAACGGGAAATCTCATTCACTGCTGGTAGAGGGAAAAATGATATAGCCATTCTGGAAGACAGTTTGGAAGATTCTTACAAAACTAAACGTACTCTTGCCATATAGTCGAGCAATCACACTCTTTGGTATTTATCCAAAAGAGATGAAAACTTACATCCACACAAAAATCTGGATGCAGACATTTAGTTTACAGCAGTTGTATTCATAATCACCAAAACTTGGAAGCAACCAAGATGGACTTCTGTATGTGAACGGATAAATAAACAGTGGTACATCCAACAATGAAATATTATGCAGCGCTTTAAAAAAAATTTTTTTTAAAGAGCTACCAAGCCATGAAAAGACATGGAGGAAACTTAGAGGCATATTACTAAGTAAAAGAAGCCAATCTGAAAAGGCTACACACTGTATGATTCCAACCATACTAGGTTCTGGGAAAGGCAAAACTATGGAAACAATAAAAAGATCAGTACTTGCCAGAAGTTAGGGGAGAGAGGGATGAATAATGAAAAACAGAGGATTTTTAAGACAGTGAAACTACTCTATGATACTATAATGGTGGATACATGTCATTATGTTTGTCCAATCCTGTAGAGCACACAACAAGAGTGAACCCTAATGTAAAATACAGACTTCGGATGACAATGATGTGTCAATGTAGGGTTCATCAGTTATAACAAGTGTACCACTGTGGAGAGGGGTGTTGGTGGGGGAAGCTGTGACATGTGGGAGCAGGGGTACATGGGAAATCTCTGTACCTTCTGCTCAATAGTGCTATAAACATAAAATTAAAAAATTAAGTCTGTTTTAAAAAAACTGGATGCTAAATTATGATTAACTTGGAAAACCTTGTAGTAGATCAAGAAACAGGATGAAAAGAATATATAACATAAGGAAAGCGATTCTGAAAATGGGAAATATTTAAGAAAGATCAAAAAAGCCCCAGACATTTACAAATCAGAATGATACCTCTTCTAAACCTCCAGTCAACTTCTTGTTCGTCCTGATAGTTTGACTGTTGCTTGGAAATCTGAGATACTTGATGTACTAAGCCTTTTTGATCACCTTCTGCTTTCATGAGTTGTGTACGGAGTTCTTCTACCTAAATACACATAGTCAAAAATGAAATTTTATCAGTTTTAAAAGCAGGAAAAGAATAACTGAACTTACAAATTATTTTTCTAGGGAAAAAAAATTTACTTCCAATGGGCTACTGTAAGCACAAGTTGAAGCCAAGTTAATCTCCTTGTTATGCCAAGCACAGTGGAACAGTCTCTTGCTCCATTTCTTTATTCCTCCCATTCCTTCCACAAACAATGAATGTTCTTTCCCCTTCTCTGTGTCTACTGTGACAAAGAATTTGACCACACTTTTTTAAAATCCCTATTTTCACCTCAGTCCACTCTAGTGTTATTAACCCAAACTACCTCCAATTAAGTACTATACATTTTTATATTTTTCACTTATTCTCTTCCATGTGAACATAGTCTATTGGTTGGTAAAGTCAAATGAAATGATCACAGTTTAGCACACTGTGATATCAAAGTACTGCTCAAAATAAATAAGCAATAAAAGCTGTTGAATAAACTATAAACTCCTTGAGGTAAGGTACCATTTTATTCTTCTTTGTATATCTGGAGACTAGCAAGCATGTCCACAATGACCTTTAAACAAGTCAGCAGTGGCAGAGACTCAGGTAAAGTCACAATGACAACTTTAACACATAAATCTCTTATTTCAAAAGATAAGATTAGAAATTACAAGGCAGAGTTCAAAAAAAAAAATCAGAAGGAAATGAATACAAATATAAACTTCCAAAAAAGAAACTCTAAACTCTGCCAACATTAATTCCATTGGACCACTGGCTGCAAAACAAAGCCATTACACATTTTTAAACATTTTGTAAAACAGGAGCTACGGTGTTTCAGATGCTTCAGGATTAACTGTCAAAACGTAATACTCCTTCTGAACGTCTAAGATGTCTGACAACTTTGCCTGCCTAGCATATTATGTAGTGAGTTATGTAAGCCACACCTCAAAACAGAGGAAGTTACAATTGCAATTTATATTAAACACAGGCAGGAAGGTAGTTAGAAACCCACATGCCTTTACCCAATGTGTATAAAATGGCTATTTCAAGTTACTGAACTTTAGATATCAGAAGCACCAAACTCCTATTATTGGCTAATGGGCTGCAAAATGTTATGCTTTAAAATTAAGCCTTATCTCTGGTTAAAAGGAAGCAGGGCAGGTAGCAGCTTGAAAATGCGAATATAAGACAGTGATGCATTCAAAGTAACTTGAACATGCAAGGTTTGTTTTATGTATTTTACTTCCGCCTTCACTCTCTACGCCTCCTTGAATAAAATTAAGCTCCTGGGAAAATTTTATCTTACACATCCAGTCTCACTTTTACACTGGTTATGCTAAGAGAGATGATTCCTAAACTGGAAAAGCAATCAGCAAGATATGCTGTCACAGTGGGAACCTGGGCTGGTGTTTTACATTGGCTTTCTCTGAATCTTCCTGAAAGGATTTCATCTTTTGCTTATGTGTGTTAATATACATTCCTTAAGGAAAAATACTTCTAGATCTAAGGTTTTTTTCCCTTTCACAAAGACATTTAATAGGGAAAGAGACTCAATCCTGATTTAATTTAAAGCAGATTATCATAGCTTGCATAGACTTACCTGATGCAAAAGTGCTTCTCTGCTGCCTTCTGACTGATTCAATAACCTTCGAGATAGCTCCAATTCCTGTTCAAGCTAGAGTTTCAACAAAGAATAAGGAAAAATGTCCAATGGGGCAGAAAATAACTAAACTATTACAGGCTCAGTTTAAGAGGAGAAAAGTGAAAAAGTTTTCAGATTTTTACAGCTAACATAAAAGGAAAAATATCTTGCTATAAACATATATCAATGCTCCCATTAAAATAATGGTAATTAAATAACAAAAAGTGAACCAGACCAGACTGCAGGAGGTCTTGGCTCTAGTCAGTTCCATCTCAATTATGACCCCCATTTAAATCTCTTTTCCTTAGGCCTCCTGTCACCTCTAAATTAAGGATTTTATATTAGATAATCTGAGATCCCTTCAGTTCTAAATCATTTTAATGTAAATTCTGAAGCAGTTTTTTCTTTAAATTACTACATGTAGTATCATACGAACAAAATTAGAATAAAAATTTCAGGGACCCAATGACTCAAAGTGTATTTCATCCAATTGGTTATTTTTTATATTCTTAATATTCTTATATTCCTAATATTTCCAATATTCCTAACATTTCTAAAAATTTTAATCAGAATAAGATATTTTAAATTTCCCTAATAATATTGCCATTAGATAAGCATCCACAGAAAATGTGCCAGTTAGGTGACTAAATACCCTACAAAGTCAACGTGCTTCGCTTACCTCAAGCTGAAAAATATAACAGGATGTGAAGGGGAGAAGAATATGCCACTCCAAAATATGCCTCTTGGCACAAGTATTATTCTGAGCTGATGGCAATCAAAACCCAATAGATTCAGGAAAAGCTTTTTACCTTCCCCTAAATTGCATTTAAAAACTTAAAAAGGAGGTCGGTACCAGAAAGAGAGCTGTTACCAAAGATAACTTTCTATATCTGAAAGACCTCTTCACGGCAGGACAAACATTTGTTTACCATACATATACTCTTCTCATCTTCCTGTGAACTGTGTTCCTCCCCTTTGAAGCCCCAAGCCCCTATTCCTTGCCTTAGTTCAGGATGGTAGATAAGCCTCAACTGCCTGGCTGTCTTTGAGTCTCATATTTTTATGGGGCTCCCATACATACAAAATTAAACTTGTTTTTCTCCTGTTAATCTGTTTTATGTCAATTTAATTATTATACCAGCCAAAGAACCTAGAAGGGTAAAGGGAAAATTATTTTTCCTCCCCTACAGATGGGACACTTTTGTTAAAAATCCACAGCTTACATATGCTGGACATGTTTGCACTTTGTAAGGTAAGGTTGTTTTGTGAAATCACAAATTTATATTAAGATGTTATTAAGTGCTTAGATTTGTAACAGTTATCCTAAATTATCATTTCATTTGAACAAACTACTATCTATACATTAGTCTTTCAGAAATTGTACATGTGGAAGGTGTGACTATTAAGGAGTAGCATGAGGGAACACTGTGGTGATGGAACAGTTCTGTATTTTGACTATCGCGGCAATAAGATTGAGACTCATGAGATAAAACTGCACAGAAGTACACAAACACACACTTAACACACAAATGAGTATACACATAAAGCTGGTGAAATCTGCATAAGCTCTGTGCATTGCAAGTGTCAATTTCCAGGTTTTGATGTTGGATGGCAATTATAGAAAATGTTATCACTGAGAATAACTGGCCCATGGTACATTTTGTTTTGCAACACCTATGAATCTATTATTATTTCAAAATAATTTTTTCATCCAGTTATGTAAGTTTTTTAAAAGTGTGCAGCAGCTCATAAAATAACTATCACATATTTTTAAAAGTACAGTTGACCCTTGAACAACATGGGTTTGAACTGCACAAGTCCACTTATACACGGATTTTTTTTCACTCGTAAATACTACAGTACTATAGGATTGAATTCACATATGTGAAACCATGGCTAGAGAGAAACTGCAAATACGGAGAGCTGACTACATGTTATACTTGGATTTTTGACTGCACAGAGGGTCAGGGCACCTAAGCCCCCATTGTTCAAGGGCCAACTGTAAATCAACTATAAAGTACATGTGGAAGCAGAGAATCCACACAAACTATTATCTGACCTGGTCTCTTGTTTCTATAAATAAATAAAAAGGGAAGAAATCGCACTGAAGTCAACATGGTTTCAAAATCTACCAGGGTCCATACTGGTCATGTTTCCTGGGTAATATCAGCATCTACAACTCCCAAAGAGCAAACGTGATGACCTGATGTACCTTGCTTACCACCGTAAAGATAGCATGGACGCATCATGCAACCTTACATAGGTTGGTGAAATAAAATAAAGAAGGTAAGGGTAAATAGAAAAGGCAATACAGAGTAAAGAACATTATATCAGAAGCAAAATTTCACTTTATCATTCATTACCTTGGGCTTGGCCTTTAATCTACTCATTTGCAAACTGAAGAGAGTTGTTTGGCCTCTGAGTTACTTTCTAGCTCTAAAATGCTACGCTCTATAGCCTCACAGACATGAATTCATATCAAAGATACTTAATATTTAATGAGAATAGAGGATTTTTCGGAACTAGGCTGGTAACTGTTCCTATCTTCTATAACAAAAATGAATAGATACAAAATATTCAACCTTTAAAAAACAGGTCTTTCCCAACCCTACAGTAAAGTCAACCTCTTTAAATGTTCTCCAGCAAAGAATGGTCAAGTTTAATTCGCCTCTAGAAAAGGAGAGCGGCCAGGAGACAAGGTAGCGAACTACCTGTGTATGTTTCCAAGAGCAAGTAGCAGAGAGTGTCAGAGCCCTCAAGCCAAGTGACTCCACATCAAAACGTAAAGGCTTCACTGCACTCTAACAAAAAACCTCAGGGACACTTTCCAAGGTACTCAATGAATATCACTGACCCCAAACAGCATTACACTTGAAAAGTTAATTTTCAAAGGGGAGACAGCAGAAGCAAGAAGAACTACAATTCTGACCCTGTGGAAGGAAAACCACATTTACAGAAAGATAGACAAGATGAAAAGGCAGAGTACTTTGTACCAGATGAAGGAACAAGATAAAACCCCAGAAAAACAACTAAATGAAGTGGAGATAAGCAACCTTCCAGAAAAAGTATTCCGAATAATGATAGTGAAGATGATCCAGGACCTCAGAAAAAGAATGGAGGCAAAGATCAAGAAGATGCAAGAAATGTTTAACAAAGATCTAGAAGAATTAAAGAACAATCAAACAGGGATGAACAGCACAATAACTGAAATGAAAACTACAACAGAAGGAATCAATAGCAGTATAACTGAGGCAGAAGAACGGATAAGTGACCTGGAAGACAGAATGGTAGAATTCACTGCCACGGAACAGAATAAAGAAAAAGAATTAAAAGAAATGCAGACAGCCTAAGAGACCTCTGGGACAACATTAAATGCAACAACATTCGCATTATAGGGGTCCCAGAAGGAGAGGAGAGACACAGAAAGGACCCAAGAAAATATTTGAAGAGATTATGGTCGAACACTTCCCTTACATGGGAAAGGCAATAGCCACCCAAGTCCAGGGAGCACAGAGAGTCCCAGGTAGGATAAATCCAAGAAGAAACATGCCAAGACACATAGTAATCAAATTGGTAAAAATTAAAGACAAAGAAAAATTACTGAAAGCAACAAGGGAAAAATGGCAACATACAACGGAACTCCCATAAAGTTAACAGCTGATTTCTCAGCAGAAACTCTACAAGCCAGAAGGGAGTGGCATGATATATTTACAGTGAAGAAAGGGAAGAACCTACAACCAAGATTACTCTACCCAGCAAGGATCTCATTCAGATTCAACAGAGAAATCAAAAGCTTTACAGACAAGCAAAAGCTAAGAGAATTCAGCACCACCAAACCAGCTCTACAACACATACTAAAGGAACTTCTCTAAGTGGGAAAAACAAGAGAAGAAAAGGACCTACAAAAAGAAACCCATAACAATTAAGAAAATGGTAATAGGAACATACATATCAATAATTACCTTAAACGTGAATGGATTAAATGCTCCAACCAAAAGACACAGGCTCACTGAAAGGATACAAAAACAAGACCCATATATATGCTGTCTACAGGAGACCCACTTCAGACCTAGGGACACATACAGAATGAAAGTGAGGGGACGGAAAAAGATATTCCATGCAAATGGAAATCAAAAGAAAGCTGGAGTAGCAATAATCATATCAGATAAAATAGACTTTAAAATAAAGAATGTAGCAAGAGACAAGGAAGGACACTACATAATGATCAAGGGATCAATCCAAGTAGAAGATATAATAATTATAAATATATATGCACCCAGCATAGGAGCACCTCAATACATAAGGCAACTGCTAACAGCTCTAAGAGAGGAAATCGACAGTAACACAATAACAGTGGAGGACTTTAACACCTCACTTACACCGATGGACAGGTCACCCAGACAGAAAATTTGTAAGGAAACACAAGCTTTAAATGACACAGTAGACCTGATAAATTTAATTGATATTTATAGGACATTCCATCCAAAAACAGCAGATTACACTTTCTTCTCAAGTGCACATGGAACATCCTCCAGAATAGATCACATCTTGGGTCACAAATCAAACCTCAATAAATGTAAGAAAACTGAAATCATATCAAGCATCTTTTAGAACCACAACACTATGAGATTAGAAATCAATTACAGGGGGAAAAAAGTAAAAAACACACACACATGGAGGCTAAACAGTATGATACTAAATAACCAAGAGATCACTGAAGAAAGCAAAGAGGAAACCGAAAACTACCGGAGACAAATTACAACGAAAACACGACGATCCAAAACCTATGGGATGCAGCAAAAGCAGTTCTAAGAGGGAAGTATACACCTATACAAGCCTACCTCAAGACACAAGAAACATCTCAAATAAATAATCTAATCTTACACCTAAAGGAACTAGAGGAAGATGAACAAACAAAACCCAAAGTTAGTAGAAGGAAAGAAATCATAAAGATCACAGCAGAAATAAATGAAATAGAAACAAAGAAAACAATAGCAAAGATCAATAAAACTAAAACGTGGTTTTTTTAGAAGATAAACAATATTGATAAACCTTTAGCCAGACTCATCAAGAAAAAGAGGGAGAGGACTCAAATCAGTAAAATGAGACATGAACAAGGAGAAGTTACAACAAACACTGCAGAAATACAAAGCATCATAAGAGACTACTCCAAGCAACTCTATGCCAAAAAAATGGACAACCTGGAAGAAATGGACAAATTCTTAGAAAGGTATAACCTTTCAAGACTGAACCAGGAAGAAATAGAAAATATGAACAGACCAATGACAAGTAATGAAATTGAAACTGTGATTAAAAATCTTCCAACAAACAAAAGTGCAGGACCAGATGATTTCACAGGTAAATTCCATGAAACATTTAGAGAAGAGCTAACACCCATCCTTCTCAAACTCTTCCAAAAAATTTCAGAGGAAGGAATGCTCCCAAACTCATTCTATGAGGCCACCACCACACTAATACCAAAACCAGACAAAGATACTACAAAAAAATAAAGTTACAGACCAATATCACTGATGAACATCAAAGCAAAAATCCTCAACAAAATACTAACAAACACACTGAAAGATCATACACCATGATCAAGTGGAATCTATCCCAGGGATGCAAGGATTCTTCAATATACACAAATCAATCAATGTGATACACCATATTAAAAAATTGAAGAATAAAAACGATATGATCATCTCAATAGATTCAGAAAAAGCTTTTGACAAAATTCAACACCCATTTATGATAAAAACTCTCCAGAAGGTGGGCACAGAGGGAACCTACATCAACATAATAAAGGCTATATATGACAAACCCACAGCAAACATCATCTTCAACGGTGAAAAACTGAAAGCACTTCCTCTAAGATCAGGAAAAAGATAACGATGTCCACTCTCACCACTATTATTTAATATAGTTTTGGAAGTCCTGGCCACCACAGCAATCAGAGAAGAAAAAGAAATAAAAGGAATCCAAATGGGAAAAGAAGTAAAACTGTCACTGTTTGCAGATGACATGATACTATACATAGAGAATACTAAAGATGCCACCAGAAAACTACTATAGCTAACCAATGAATTTGGTAAACTTGCAGGATACAAAATTAATGCACAGAAATCTCTTGCATTCCTATACACTAACAAGGAAAGATCAGAAAGAGAAATTAGGGAAACAATCCCATTCACCATTGCAACAAAGAGAATAAAATACCTAGGAATAAACTTACTAAAGGAGGTAAAAGACCTGTACTCAGAAAACTATAAGACACTGATGAAATAAATCAAAGATGACACAAACAGATGGAGAGATATACCATGTTCTTGGATTGGAAGAATCAATATTGTGACAATGACTATACTACCCAAAGCAATCTACAGATTCAATGCAATCCCTATCAACTTACCAGTGGCATTTTTCACAAAACTAGAACAAAAAATCTTAAAATTTGTTTGGAGACACAAAAGATCCCGAATAGCCAAAGCAGTCTTGAAGGAAAAAAATGGAGCTGGAGGAGTCATACTCCCTGACTTCACTATACTACCAAGCTACAGTAATCAAGAGAATATGGTACTGGCAGAAAAACAGAAATATAGTTCAGTGGAACAGGATAGAAAGCCCAGAGATAAACCTACACACCTACGGTCAACTAATCTATGACAAAGGAGGCAAGGATACATAATGGAGAAAAGACAGTCTCTTCAAGAAGTGGTGCTGGGAAAACTGGACAGCTGCATGTAAAAGAATGAAATTAGAACATTCCCTAACACCATACACAAAAATAAACTCAAAATGGATTAAAGACCTAAATGTAAGACCGGACACTATAAAACTCTTAGAGGAAACCATAGGAAGAACACTCTCTGACATAAATCACAGCAAGATCTTTTTTGATCTACTTCCTAGAGTAATGGAAATAAAAACAAAAATAAACAAATGGGACCTAATGAAACTTAAAAGCTTTTGCACAGCAAAGGAAACTACAAACAAGGTGAAAAGACAAACCTCAGAATGGGAGAAAATATTTGCAAATGAAGCAATGGACAAAGGATTAACCTCCAAAATATATAAACAGCTCATGCAGCTCAATATTAAAAAAACAAACAACCCAATCAAAAAATGGGCAGAAGACCTAAATAGACAGTTCTCCAAAGAAGACATACAGACAGCCAAGAAGCACATGAAAAGCTGCTCAACATCACTAATTATTAGAGAAATGCAAATCAAAACTACAATGAGGTATCACCTCACACCAGTTAGAAAGGGCATCATCAGAAAATCTACAAACAACAAATGCTGGAGAGGGTGTGGAGAAAAGGGGACCCTCTTGCACTGTTGGTGGGAATGTAAATTGATACAGCCACTATGGAGAACAGTATGGAGGTTTCTTAAAATTAACTAAAAATAGAATTACCATATGACCCAGTAATCCCACTACTGGGCATATACCCAGAGAAAACCATAATTCAAAAAGACACATGCACCACAGTGTTCATTGCAGCACTATTTACGATTGCCAGGTCACGGAAGCAACCTAAATGCCCATCGACAGACGAATGGATAAAGAAGATGTGGTACATATATACAATGGAATATTATTCATCCATAAAAAGGAACAAAATTGGGTCATTTGTAGAGACGTGGATGGATCTAGAGACTGTCATACAGAGTGAAGTAAGTCAGAAAAACAAATATCATATATTAACGCATATATGTGGAACGTAGAAAAATGGTACAGATGAACCAGTTTGCAGGGCAGAAATTGAGGCACAGATGTAGAGAACAAACATATGGAAACCAAGGGGATAATGGCAGGGGTGGTGGTTGTGGTGGGATGAATTGGGAGATTGGGATTGACATATATACACCAATATGTATTAAATAGATAAGTAATACGAACCTGCTGTATAAAAGATAAATTAAATGAAATTCAAAACTTTAAAAAAAATGTTAATTTTCAAAATCTTACTTTACTCTTTTCAGTTTCACTTTGTCTTAGCTTATTTTTCACTACTCCCTCATTCTCCTCTGCTTTAGCTTCTTGTTTCTTCAATGCCTAGAAAGAAAGACATGGGAAAATCAGTATTTTTCCAAAATACATATAAAACTGGAAGATATTACTAGGATCTATTAAGAAAAGGTTGAGGAAGATGATTATGAATTGTACAAAATATACACAGGAATTACAACCTGCTCATTCACTGAAGTCATAAGATCACTTCATTGGGGCTCAAATATAAACAACTTCCCGATCTACCTAATCAAGTTCCACTTAGTTTCACTTTTTCCCATCTTTAGGAATTTTGTAACACATTTAGAGAGCTTAGACAGCTAACAGTTTTCTTGGAAACAAACAAATTTTACCTGCCGAAATAATAGTATTTAAAAGTTATATTATCAGCTCAACAATTTTGACATAATACCTAAAACCAGTTCACTAGTTTTTCAAATTCTGAAAAAATATCAAGGTAGAAACATGCTTGTTGCATCATTATCACATACATGACATTTTGTCACAACATATAACTTGCTCTTCAACCATACTTTCACAAAGAGCAAAGAAAAGCATTCTTTTCTACATTTTTCTCTCTTTAATAAATTGGAAAAAAAGGAACTTTAAGATAATACAAATTTCAAAAGTTAACCACATAAGTGTTTGTTTCTATGTTAAAACAAAATTAAACTTAAGGAAAAAAATTTATATTAAGAGCAATCTTTCATAACATCTAAAAGACATTCCATTTGTTTAAAAAAAAATTCGACACTTATCATTTAGACTTAAAAAGGTGTAAGTGTAGAGGCCATCTAAGTTGAGAAAAGCCAAATTTCCAGAAGTCTTTTCCAACAAGTTCTATGATGCTCAATAGAAAAACTATTTTTAGGCAAACAGCAAAACATGTTAAAACTGTTTTGATGCAAGTATAATCAATCATATTCCAATTTCATTGACTCACATATCCAACATATATCTCCAAAGTGCATATATATGCATATATAAAATAACAATGTCCCCCCTACCCATGAGATTACAGCTCCCTCTGCATGGCTCCTGCTCTCACTAATAAAAAACAATTGAGTAAAAACGCAGAGAGACACCACCAAATAAAAATAATTTTGATTTGAGTATAAATAATATAGTGTTTACTATGTCCGGGCATTCTTCCTCTTCTTCCATATATTAAATAAACACATTACATATACTGAATATATACATTTAATCTTTATGATGGTTCCATGAGTTATTATTTTTTTTTTTTTTTTTTTGCGGTACGCGGGTCTCTCACTGTTGTGGCCTCTCCCGTTGCGGAGCACAGGCTCCGGACGCGCAGGCTCAGTGGCATGGCTCACGGGCCTAGCCATTCCACGGCATGTGGGATCTTCCCAGACCGGGGCACGAACCTGTGTCCCCTGCATCGGCAGGTGTACTCTCAACCACTGCGCCACCAGGGAAGCCCATTAAGTCCATTTTATTAAGAGGGAAGTTGGGGCTACAAGGAGTTGAATAACTTGCCCAAGGTCATTCACCAAGCTCGTGACAGAGTCAGGACATAGACTCAGGCTGTGTGCCTCTAAACCATTGAATGGCACTGCCTCTCCACATTGAAACAATATCAAGCTTATAGGGTGGATATGAAGACTAAATAATTTTATACTTATAAAGCATTAAAATATACAATAAAAGACAACTATTATGATTACTAAATTGTTAACAATTGATAAAGTATTACAAAACATAATGCTTTTCAGGTAGGTAGCTATCAAATGATTTTGATGTTTATTATTTGTTCTTTACTGTAGCCTAAGTGGAATTTGTAATAATATTTACTTAAGTATGTATAATCTATTCAGTTTTGGCTGGTGGGATGTGTTTATAAATTTTTCCTGAACGAAATTATCCTAGAAACTTGAAAATTACTGCTGGCATCTTCATTTTTTCCATGCTTCCTCGGTCTAACTCCACCTAATATGTGTGTGTGTGTGTTTCTGTGACAGAGAGGGAGAGGAAGAGAGAGAGGGAAGGAGGGAGAAATATTTTTTAAAAAGATATGAATTGTTGGTATACTTTTCATCAATTCATTTTACAATATTTGAACTATCTTATTCCTCAACATCATCATTCAACCTAGCCCCATCACCTGTTTTTCTTTAATGAGTTAAACTTAACTGGTTATCTTTTCAATATTTTTTTTCCAGTTATGTCATACACCTTTTATTGCCAAGTATATTTTTCATATCAAATATATATTTGCAGGTTCTCTAAAACTTAATCTAGTGCTAGTCTAGAAGTAAGTTACTGTAGAAAGCATGCTGCTGTTTTTTAAACAAACAAAATACTATTTTTTCAAGGTTCATGGATTCAGTCAATATTTTTTCATTGAACTAAAAACCAGCCTGGGTTTTTCCACAGAGAGGAGATTATGAGGAAGACTTCCTCATGCAGTTGATAAGTTTCATCAAACTGTAAATAGTCAGCCTCCCATTCTGGATTCAAACTCCTGGGCAGAAGCCACTCCAAATGAGTATGCAGTGAAGGCTCACCCAAACCCGGTGACATCACTTAAGGCCATAAGCAACTTCAAACAAGATGGGCTTGTCCCAAATATAAGAGCCATTCACTTCCAAAGCCAAATTCAAAATCTACCTTGGAAGACTCTGCAACCTTCAAACAGTAGCTGCTAAGATCCTTCCAGTGTGATTCTGTACATCTCTTCATGTTCCAAGTTGTTTCCACCTGTGTCCTCTGCTTACTGAGGTACGAGAAACAGAAGGAATCACCTGCTAAGCTTTTAAAACTTGACTTAACTGCATGCTGCAACTCTAGGAGTTTAACTTACTAAGAATTTAAACCCCAAAAATTCTCCAGTGAAGAAATTTTTCCACTTTACTAACTGGAATTAATCCATTTCTGTCCCTTTCTCATGAGTTCCAAAACTTACATTTTAAAAATCCTATTACATTTTACATCAAAAAAACAAGAAAGACATATTAACATTTCCCAAGTGTTTACATACTTTATTTTGATTAAGTCTATTAAAATGTGCTTAATTCATTTATATGCTTATTTTTACTTAGATAGACATACAAATAATTGTTGTTTATCTAGAGGTTTACATTTCCAAAGAGTAATATAGAAGATTTGGTGTCACTAAGGTGTAAGCTTCAGAAGGCCAGGGACCTCATCTGTCATGATCATATTTTAACTCTAACACAATACTTGACACATTTTAGGTGGTAAACATATGTTATCGAATGGATGAATAAATATCCCTTTATAATTCCTAAATAACAACTTCACTTTGCAATTGGCCAATTCTGTTCATCACATATATGAAAGTTTTCCAGATTTCTCTCATCTTTCTTAACCACCATATTTTCTCAAGCACCAAGTTGCCTTTCTTTCTGTAAAAACAATTATTACGGTGTAGTGATGTTGGAAAATAAATATTTACTTGGGGGTTTAAGTCAAAGAGTTAATAATCCTTTCCTGTTTTCAAAGTCATCATTTTAGTCTTTTCCTTAGAAAAAAATACTCTGAATAGGTTTAAGTTTTTTTATTTTTTAAATAATTCAGATTTACAGAACAGTTGTAAAGACAGCTCAGAGTTCCCATATACTTTTCACTTAGCTTCCCCTAAAAGTAACATCTTCCATAACCAAGGTAAGTTTATTGAAACTAAGATGTTAACACTGTTACAAAACCAAAAGCTACAGACTTTACTCAACTATCAAATGTTCTTTTTTGTTCCAAGATACTTCAGAGCAGCTTGTCTCTTTAGTCTCCTCCAATCTGGGAAAGTTTTTCAATCTTTCCTTGCTTTTATGATTTCAACATTTTCGAAAATATTTCAGGTATCTTCAAGTCAGGTATTTTGTAGACTGTCCCTCAATTTGGGTTTTTCTGATGTCTTCTCATGATTAGACAAAGCTCATAAATTTGGGAACAGAATACCATAGAGGTAAGCCGTTCTCAATGCATCACACTGGTGGGTATGTGATATCAACATGACTCAGGACTAGTGATGTGAACCTTGATAGCTTGATTACGGTAGTGTGGTGTCTGCCAAATCTTCCTGCCATAAAGTTAGTATTCTTTCCTTTCCAGACTCTGTTAGAAGCAAGTCATTACGTCCAGCCCACACTCAAAGGGAGAAGAATTAAGTTCTACCTCCCAGAGGGAGAATATCAAAGAATATGTAGAACTATGTTAAAATCACTAAAGTAATGAACAAATATTTTGGTAGATAATTTGAGGCTATGCAAGTATCCTTAAAGTTTTACCCACCAATTTTAGCTCAAAATCAGACCAACTATAACATTATCAGTACTTTTTTGGCCTACAAGCTTTTCCCCCATCAAACCTTATGCCTAATGCAACCCAGATTCCTAGTAAGTTAACTCATAGCCCAGTGCTCACCACTAAGTAGAACGCTGAACCCCTTTGCAGTCACCTCCAGGTAACCTACTGACACCAAAAACATTAATGAGTGATACAGAATTTACATAAGACCGTATCGGTGGATGGAGTACACTCATCAAGTCTCTATATAATCCTAACTCTCCTGGGCTACTCCACTAACCAGGAATTCTCCTTCCCCCCTGTTTCCCTACATCTTCTTCAGCTTCACTGTTCAGTTTCTTTGCAGCTTCTGGGCCTTCCCAACAGGCTTCTAAATCTCCCTCCCCGACTTACGCCGAGCAGTGTGCCTCTATTCCAGTTCTCAATTTTTTTTTTTTTTTTTTTTTTTTTTTGGCGGTACGCGGGCCTCTCGCTGTTGTGGCCTCTCCCATTACGGAGCACAGGCTCCGGATGTGCAGGCTCAGCGGCCATGGCTCACGGGCCCAGCCGCTCCGCGGCACGTGGGATCTTCCCGGACCGGGGCACGAACCCGTGTCCCCTGCATCGGCAGGCAGACTCTCAACCACTGCGCCACCAGGGAAGCCCCAGTTCTCAATTTTGAATGCCGACACTGATTACCATGCCCAGTACCCCATTTTCCTCACCACACAAAGAAAAGACCTGTTACCAGGATCCATTCCCCTTAAAGGGCGGTTGAGAAATAATTATTTTCTTTCTCATACTAATAGATATTTAATCTTCATTTCTTATAATTAGTATAAATATTAGTAATTTTACTTGATGTGAAAGGAATAAAAATCAACAAGCTGAACTTTAATCAAACTGTGTTTTCTAGTACATGGAATTATGCCCTATAAAAACATAGTTCTTCTGAAAGTCAACTATTTTTTTTTTAATTTGAATTTCCACGTATGAGCTGTTGAATAAAAGAAGCTCTAATTCTCTTGGATATCTAAGATTTTGTAATAAAATTTCCTTTCCTGTGAACTTTCCACCTTGTACATCTGACCAGTTATTTATAATATCACTTTTCCAAAATAATATATGTCTCTACTGTAGCTAATACTCTAAGGATATGTAAGTCTTGGAAAATTGAGGCAATGAGAACTTAAATTCTATTGTTTTCAGCACAGGAACAGAAGTCAGGTACTGAGGAGCAACCCAAAGCAAATTACTATATTTCCACCTTATCATTTAGAAAAGTCAAACTTTAAACAACCTATAACACACCTATTAACTTTTTTTTTTTTTTTTTGCGGTACGCGGGCCTCTCACTGCTGTGGCCTCTGCCATTGTGGAGCACAGGCACCGGACGCGCAGGCTCAGCGGCCACGGCTCACGGGCCCAGCCGCTCCGCGGCATGCGGGATCTTTCCGGACCGGGGCACAAACCCGTGTCCCCTGCCTCGGCAGGCTGACTCTCAACCACTGTGCCACCAGGGAAGCCCACACCTATTAACTTTAAACCTACCTATACAACATAAGCCAGTAAACAACACACAAGCAATATTCTAGCCCAGAACACTGAACCCATTTTCTATATTATCTAGTTTAAAATGAAAGACAAAGAAAGAAAATCTAACTCTTAAGACCTAGTAAATATAATGCACTTTAAATTTCGGAAACACAGATAACAGTCAATGAGAAATAGTTTTAAAATTAACTAAATCAAAATTACAAGTCATTTCTTCAAATCTTATAACAAACTTTAACTCATTTACTACCTTTTTTAAGTGTGTAAGGCTGCACTGGATTTCTTTTCCATTTGACTTAGATCAAACAATTTAGAATTATATTAAAACTGACCCAGTAAAAGGAGCTATAAAAAGAGGAAAAAAATCACATGCCAATGAATTTCTATTACTATGTTATTTTGCCCTTTAAAGCTTGTTTTTTTCTTAAAAGCAGTTCAGCTATAAAGCTATCATGTGCCCTGCTCCCGGATTCAGATTGTCTTTTACACATTTAAGATCACAGCAACAACACTGAACCTTAATAGAGGGTCCCTGGAGCACATTTAAATTTCTAATAACAACAATTTTTCTTCTTTTCCTTAAGTGTGCCTATTTCCATTAAAAAGACTAACATATTGAGTATTGTACTACTGCAGTTCTTTAGAGGTAGATGATTTGGAATTCTCACAAATATAATAAAAAAAATACAGCCTTTCCTTTTAAAGAGTAGGGGAAAGGAGAAAAAGAAAATGTTTGTAGACCTCTCATCTGACCATAAAAACTGCCACAACTTTGACAACAGGCATGTTTATCAAGAGGCTCTAAAAAATAACACACTCAAAAATGTAGAACAAATAGGGAATTAAAGGCCCTTTGTCTACTTTAAATGGACCAGCAAGCTTGGGTAAGAATGATGGAGCTGGAATGAAATAAAGGTCACATGTTAACACCCACACAGGCCACTGAAATTTCCAAAACAAAAAAAAAAAATTATGAACATAAGCTATCCTGTCTTATCCTAATCACTCAGCAGCACTACAATTGCATGCCTTTGGTCACAAGGGCAAGAATATGTAGATGATTCACTGGTAAACCAACAGGACTATAGAAAAACAAGTCTGTGCTCATATTGAACAATAGGTCTGTAATATTATATTAAAGGTACAAACTTTTAAGTCATATTGTTCCCATAACAATAAAGAATGAAACAGTCATGTTACTGAGAATTATAAAATAGTTGCTCTTAATATATATATGTATATACATATATATATATATTATTTTTTTAAAGACTATTTTTTTAGAGCAGTTTTAAGTTCACAGCAAAATTGAGAGGAAGGTACAGACAGTTCCCATATACACTCAGCCCACACACATGCATAATCTCCCCCACTATCAACATCCTCCAACAAAACCTCCACCTTTGTTACAAGTGATGAACCTAAATTGATGCATCATAATCATCCAAAGTCCATGGTTTACACAGGGTTCACTCTTGCTGTTGAACATTCTATGGGTTGGTCAAATGTGTAATGACATGTATTCATCATTATAGGATCATACAGAGTATTTTCACTGTCCTAAAAATCCTCTGTGCTCCACCTATTCACCTCTCCCCTTCCTATCCCATCTCCTGGTAACCAATGATGTTTTTACTATTTCCATATTTTTTTTTCCAGAATGTCATGCAGTCGAAATCCTACAGTATGTGATCTTTTCAAATTAGCTTCTTTCACTTAGTAATATACCTTTAAGCTTCCTCTATGTCTTTTCATGACTTCAAAGTCATCTAGTTTATAATCATTCTTCATGTAGGTACAAAATAAAAATCAGCAAATATTTTAAGCTTCACAATATAGTGATATTCTGATCCAAATTAGACCACATAAGCTATAAACTGAAGTTATAAGTTGTCTATGTTTATATATTTTAAAAACTTAAATAGCCTTAAGGACATGTTATATTTCAAATCAAGGAAAAACATTACTAAGTACTCAGTATGTATAAAACACTGTAATTGGAACCTGACTTAACTGGAATTTTTTTTTAATATAAAAATCTGGTGTCCATTTCCAAAATTCTCTTCTGTAAACCTAAATCACAGCTCCAAAACCAAACATCAATAGAAAAATACGCATTTTGAAAAGGAATATATACACATAATACAGCAGGATTTTATTGCTCATAACTAATACTACTCATTTAAATTAACATAGATTTTATTTCTGTCAAGTTCTGTGAATTTCTAAATTTTGTTTTTTCCGAAATCAAGTTAGAGATTCCTCCCACATGAAAACTAGCTAAAGTCATGGAAAATTTTAGCCTTTAAGTTCATCCAGTTGGGGATCATCTGTGCCAACAAAAACCAAAACAAAACAAAAAATTAAGTTTCTTTTCAAGGCAGAAAACAATACATTCATATTCTAAATCCCTGAACCAATATCTCAGAAATAGCTAAGTGATTGTTACTTAAATTATTCAAAGAAATTTATTTTTCAGGCAATACCAAGGAACAAAAATTCCATACCAACATCTACAATTTTAAAACACTTTAATAAGTGAAAGTAGAACTGCGTGACAGAAGTCAGAAGAGAATCCAATATTGATCATCACCGTTATGACACCATACAGATTTTGGGGATATCAAAGGGAGAGATTCTAAAGACTTGCTGCCAGGTGAACTATGTGTATTTTCCAGATGGAAGTGGTAAGCACATAGTGAGTAGAGTCACAAGTTGCAACCATCCTTGTTTTGCAAAGAGTAGAGTAATATCAGGTATCATGTGGTTAAGTAAGATTTATCAGTAGTTAAGTACATTGGTATTACTTCTGATGGTAAGTGTAATCCTAAATAATGTTCTTTAAAGATACCTGAGGTTTTGAAACATAAAACTCAAAGCTTCTCTTTGAGAATGGCCTAGATGTCTTTTTCTTTTTTTTTTTTTTTCTCCTTCTTCTTATGATAAGGTGATCATTATTTCAGGAATCCAAAAAGCTTTATAGTAATTATTGTGGTAGAACAGATGAGCACATATTACTGATCTATTTTCCCTGATAAATAAATAAACTCACTGGTTCCACTACGTCCATATTTATGGAGTCTGTGACTGGTTAGGGTACCCTGTGCCAATGAAGCCAGCCAAGGCCATGGGTTCAATCACCACAAGAACCAATTCCCTTTGCTCTCTTCCATGGCCATAGCCTTTACCCTAAACCTTAGCCAAAGGCCACACGGAAGACTAAGCAGGCCAGAGACCATGGATGAATCAGCGAAAATCCATTACCATGACTATAAAAATAATGCAAAAGTAAAACCCCTATTGACTAGTGTCAGGATTTCGTTCTTCAAACGTTATTAAATTTGTCAATCTGCAAAACAAAACCTTAATTATTGCCTACAAAGTTGGTATGCTGAAAAGACATATAAGTCCTTTGACTTCTTTAATTCAAAAGCAACAATGGTAATGAGTATTATTCTCCTAAATGCCATTGCTTTTACTGGAATGGATTGTATTTTTATGCAATCTTTTACTTAATAAAAATCTTGCAAGTAAAGTTAAATGTGAGCCCAACAAGTACACTTTCCAGGATTTCCTTCAAAATCAAAAAGCAACCACTCTTAGTGGAGGGTCTGTTTTTATCTGAGTAGTTTCCTCTCAAAAAAGAGACTCATAGTTTTATTAGAAATCCCAGAGCAATATGATACTTCATTTGACTTTCTAAATGCAGGACCACGGAGTTAGAATTGTTGACAAACAGAAGATCATAGATAATTATGGAAATTTAATTTAGAATTTCTCAAGTTTTATATGTATTTGAGCAGAATGTCCTGTAAATATACAACATCTTTCATTGTTCAGAGTTAGAGGGTATTATTTTACGCCTTTGGATTTTGGGGGAGAGGGGGTTGTTTCTTTTGCTTTTTTCTAATCAAAATAAAACAGTACCAAATCTATGAATAAGTCTATTTGTAGCAAAGTCATCTTTGTTTGCACAATATTACTATGCACTCAGTAGTTACCCAATAAATATTAATTGATAATGACGGAAATAGGGCTTTATAAACAGATGGTCTAGGATAAATTTGCTGAAAACATAGATAGAAACATTCCACTCTTCAAGAAAAGCATAAAGTAGAAATTAAACAAGTCCTGCACTCAGAAAATCTCAGTCTATTGTCAGACAGCTGTTCAGTCAACAAGAGCACAAACATTTTTCATCATCATCATAGCATTAACAAAATTAAATGTCTATTTTCATACAGTCCCTACACAAAGGGATCACACAGACTCATGCTAGCCTTATTTGTTATAATTTACAATGACAATATTGGCAAGAAAAAATATGCACACATAGGAAAAGAAATGTGATTAAACAATACTTTGAGATCTAATCATATGTAGTATGAACATAAAACATGTGTCAGATTTAAATGCAACTCACAGAAGCAATGTGAGTATTTATCTATAATGTAAATCTCAACTATTTCCAATGAGAATTCAAGATGCTTTATAAGAACTCCTATGCATATGCTGAAAGAACAGGTGAAACAAAAAATGAGTCGGAGACCATAATGGCCCTAATAGAATAAGTAGTAACTCTTCGAGAACCGAGAGCAAATAAGCATGAAAAAAAAAAAAGAGAAAAAAAATTGTACGAGGACTAACTTCAATGAGGGTAGGACCAAGGAAACTATAAGCAAAGTGATCAACCCAGAAAGACACCCTGAAAAATGCACACTATTCGAAAACACTTGAATAATAAGAAAATGTAAGTTAGTATACATGGGAGAATTTTGGAGAAAGTTGAAATGGGGAGGTGAAAGAGGATAGAAAGTACATTACAAGCATGTAATGATTAAAAGCCTTAGGTAATTTTTTTTTATAAAGTAAAAAGCCTAACAAGACATGACATGAGTGTTAATTATATAGAAATGAGACTATAAGAATTTCAGGACAACTTACATACACACATCCTCTCACAGAACTGCACCCTTCAAAGGAATCCAAAGGCCTTAACCAGCAGGCTAACAGTTGACATGTTACCTCTTCTCTGATGTGGAATACATTTCTAAATGTTCAGCTTTTGTTTTATCAATATTAAACAGTAACCCCCTGAAAAACAGTATCAAAATGGAACATTCTTTAATCCAGCTAGCTATTATTCTCAATATTTCCCAATACGAAAAAGATAGCATGGCTTGTGGAGACTTGTCCTTAATATCCACAAACCATGCAGGAAGTTTGCACTGTGAATGGAAATTCAAGTACTGGATGAGTACAAGGTTGAAAGAGACAACATCTAAGATCTCTTCCAACTTCTGTAAGAAGTTCAGGGAAAAAAATACTTTCCACACAAAGAATAAAGTGTTTTGTTGTCATCTAAATGATCAAAGCCTAATAAAATAGACTTTATGTTAAATAAGTGGGTGGGCATGTGAGGCAAGGGGGGGGGAATCAAGGAAAAGGCTAAGGAAGAAGACTAAAGAACACGATATGTCTGGGACTTGCGCATTTCCAGCTGTGCCAAATAGTGTTCAACCACCTGTGAAAGACAAATCCCCTAATATCCAGTCATTTGTTTCCATCTACTTCCTTTCTTTCAGCATGTTGACATTAACAGACTTTTCACAACCTTACAGAAAAAAAGTATTTACTCTAACCTTGCAAAGAAAAAAATAATCCACAGGTAACAAACATAAAAGAGAGAAGAAAATAATTAGCATGGCATAAAATAAGACAAAGAGCTATGTTGTGAATCAAAAGTATAGTGGGTCAGAATTTAAATTAGTATTTCAGCCACAGATTGGTAAAGTGCTTATCAAGTAGCAATAAGCCACAGGGTAGAATCACATTCATAAAAGAACTGCCTAAAATAATTTGAAAATGCACAATCTCTTTCACCCAAATTTTCCAAAGGGCAAAGAAGGGGTAACTATTTCCTGTACGGGCTAGTCTAGAGTCTATGCAAAGCTGAAATAACACACTTATTGAATTACAATGACTGTTAACATTTCTATTTTCCCAACTAAACTGAGAGCCCTAAAGAGCAATACATCATTTTAAGTATTTTTAAATCCCTAGTCCCCAGCACAGCACCTGGCACATGATAGGTCCATGAGGGTATTGGTCAAATGAATATTTCACTATGAATAGTTCTGACAACATAGCATATAACATTCATTCCTTCAAGAAACACTTACTAGACCTATGCCAGGCACTGTTCTAGGTGCTGGAGATACAGCAATGAGCAAAACAGACTAAGTGCCTTCCTTCATAAAGCCTGCATTCTGCTCAGGGGGACAGATAGCTGACAGATGACAAGTAAGGAGAAGTGTTATAAAGAAAAAAAATACAGCAGTGTAAGGGGCTCAGGAGTGAAGAAGGGGTGTATTATGTAGAATAACTAATAAGGCCTTTCTGAAGTAGAGCTCTGAGCGATAGGAGGGCATAAGCAATGCAACTGTTTTCAGAGTTGAAAATCCCTGGCTCTGGGAATGGAAAGTACAAATGTCCAGAAGCAGGAGGGTGCCTGACATGTCCATGGAAAAGCCAGGCGAGTGTAGTTGGCCTAGAGTAGGCAAGTGGAAGAATGACAGAATCAGAGTAAGATGGCAGGCAGGGACCATCTCAGAGGGGCCTTTTAGGCTGAAGGTTTTAGATTCCATCCTGAATGTGATAAAGAAAGCACTGAAGGGTTTTGAAGAAAGAAGTGGCATTATCTGATTCTATGGGGAAAAGACTGCAGGGAAGTAAGAATGGAAGCAAGGAGGCTACTCCACTAGCCCAGGCAGGAGACAAGAGTCACAGGATGATAAATGAGAGTAGAAGTGATAAAAGGAGTGAGTTGTTATCATTTAAAATATTTTCAAGATACAGCTGACAGAATTTAATGATGAACTGGATGTGAAGAACGGAAGAAACAGAGACGGCGAGGACATAAAAGAAACACAAAAAATTTTTCATATAAAACTAAAATTATTTTACTATCAAGATAAGTAGCCATCTTTTTAAAAAGAAATAAATCATATGAACTACTTATTAAGATGAACCACACAAAGAGGTAAGGTTTAGCAACTTCTATACAAGTTCACAAGTCAGGAGGGGAAGGATCAGGAAATGGAGCTCCAGAGACCAAGTCTGCCCAGGCTTTGTTGTGGCTCTGACTCACAGAATCACTCTGACTTGATCCCCATCCAAGACTGATACTGGTGAGCAGCACTTCAGGTTCTCAACCTCAGAAAATAAACATGAAAAGGCGTAACTTTTTCTCACTGCCATATGAGGCCCACCAAAAAACTACATAATAAGGTTACAGCTGCAAATACTGTTCTAACCTGGTCATAATGTGGGCAAGGGTATGTTAGAAAAACCTAAGCAGTTTCTCTTTTCTTGAGCAATAAATAAAACTACAGCTGCAGTATAAAAAAAAGAGAGAAAAGAAGGAAGAAAGGAAGGAAGGAAGAGAGGAAGGAAGGAAGGGAGGAAGGAAGAAAAGAAAGAAAGAAAGAAAGGGAGGGAGGGAGAGAGGGAGGAAGGAAGGAAGAAAGAAAGAAAGAAAAAAACGATCCAGGGTACTGAATAAAAATGTAAATTCACTAGAAATGCAATGAGTCATGACAGAGCTAAAAAAAAATGCTTTTCTAACAAGTAAAGAAAAGCAAACAAGATTAGCCAGACGAAGAACAAACAGCATTAGAACATCAGTGGAAAATAAATATAACTGGGGTGAGTAGACAACAGGGTGCAAAGGCAATGATTATTAAGGAGAAGAAAATGATAACTAGGGAAAAGTGTTTTAGATCTATATAATATAAAAATTTAGAGAACATATCTTTGGTATACTTCTGTATAGCTTAGAAATATGAAATGTGGAAAATGGCATAAGACTATATGACTCCAGTGAAATAAACTCTCATATCAAATTGTAGTTTTTGTTTTACTACACATAAAAAGATTTTTCCTCAGCAGGAGGGAGAGAGAGAGGAAGAAAGGAATTATAACCCTGAATAGAAAGCCTCAAAGAAACTCTGACCAAAAGGCATAGAAATGACAGTTTTAGTGTTAAACATAACAGATGTCTTAATATGTAATACTCCATACGTCATATTTTATTTTTCAACAGTGGAAAGCAACACCATTTCAAATTTAAGTTTTCAAATAGCAATAGTTAAATAATTAGATTTTTCAAGTTGCAATATCTGTGGCCAAGTGTATTTTCAGGGAGCCCTAGGAGATGAGGTATGTGTATATATTATAATCATTTTTCAACAAAGTTTAGCAACTTTAGTAAACAATGCCTGCAGGGTCACAACTGATGGTTCAATACTGACGACTAGTGGTCAGAAACATGTACTAATTCATTCATACTAAGTATTTATCCTATGATTTTTATCATCAAAATTTGAAACATGTAATGCAAATTATGTGAAAAACCTTAAAAGAACTTTCCTTACACACGTCTTGAAAATTACAAAAGAAAAAACTGTACCTGCAAAGTCTCTTAAAAAGTCTTTTCTGTCCATTATTTGCAATGTCCCCAAACCCAAGTCAATCAGCACCAGCTATTGACCCATACTGGGAAAATTCCATAAAGTGTCATTTATCTACATCCACACAGCTGAATTAACATGGTTTCAGAAATCCATAATTATTTCAAGAGGTCTTACTTTTAGATTTCATGTATCTGTGCAGCTCTAATTCTTTTTCTAACTTTGTCTGCTAGACACAAAGAGAGCAGAAATCCAGCTGTCCTAAATTTTTGACATAATTTGAAAAAACAGTAACCTATAACAAAATGTTTTTATAAAGTTGAAATATTTAAAACTTAATTGTGATTGTCTGAATTCTTGAAGAATGTGGGATTTGGTTTAAATCATTTAAACTGTTACATATTAAACTTCAAAGAAGTTAAAATTTGTTGATTTGCACTTTCTGCTCTGCAAGAATAAGATCCACAGAATAATACAAAAATGTATACAAACCTTCGAAAGAAAACTTTTTTTTTTTTTTTACCAAGAACATTATATGCAGCTAAGTGGTTATTTACATTTGAAAGCAGCCTTCATTTTCCAATGACTATTCACAGAATGTCTGTGGTGTGATAAACACCATACCACAGCCCTAGAAACAGGCATGATGGATGAAGTTCCTGCCAGTGGAGGAAGAACTATTCAATACAGTAACCTAAGTAGTTATGCTATATGAGAAAACACACAATAACATAAGTAGACAAATCACAACTATAGGTGATGTAAAGTACTATTAAAAAATAAAGTAACATGACAATGACAAGGAACAACGGGGCAGAAAGGGGCTATTTTAGAAAAGGGGGCAGGAAAGTTTTCTCTGAAGAGGTGGCAATTAAACCTGAAGGATGAAAAAGGATAAGTTACACTGAGAATCAGAAGAAAAATGGTCGAATAAGACAATAAGAGGAAATCACTGTGCCTGGAATATGTATTTCTTAGAAAAATTTGTAGCGTCACACATAAACATTAAAAAAAAAAACCCAGAAAATGTTTAATTTTTTTACTCATAAAATACCAAATAACCAACAATGGTACTAAGCCAAATGGGAAGTTTCAACAAATTTCAAAGGAATTTAAAGATAAATTGTAAAAAGTTAAAAATTAAGCGTACATACATATTTGAAAATTCCAAAAGGCACTCCTAAGTCTTGAATTATAGAAGAAACCATAATAGAAATTATGAAATTTAGAAATAAACTATCATAAAATAATAGCATCTCAAAACACAGGGTAATTTGTTCATGAATTTACGGCATTTATTTTAAAAAACAGACAAGTCAATTATTTAACTTGCAAGTCTGAAAAATAAAACAGCAATCCTAAAAATGAAAAATCAGAAAAAAAGCAATAGCATTAAAGGTGGAAGTTGATGAAGTAATAAACAAAGCTAGTCAAAACGAAAACTAATAAAATAATCATGTCTAGTAAGACTAATAAAGAAAAAGAGAAAAAAATAACTAAATAATATTAAAGAGAAAGGATACACAGCTTCAGTACAAGATTGAAAAAATAATATAGCAGGGCTTATGAATGCTTCTTTAAATATCAAAACACAACAAAATGGATAACTTATAAAATCAGGAGGGCTTCCCTCGTGGCGCAGTAGTTAGGAGTCCGCCTGCCGATGCAGGAGACACGGCTTCGTATCCCGGTCCGGGAAGATCCCACGTGCCGCGGAGCGGCTAGGTCCGTGAGCCATGGCCGCTGAGCCTGCGCGTCCGGAGCCTGTGCTCCGCAACAGAAGAGGCCACAACAGTAAGAGGCCGGCGTACCGCAAAAAAAAAAAAAAAAAAAAAAATCAGGAATAATTACCAAACTGACTTAAAAAATAAAAAGGTTATATTGATATAAACCAAAAAATACTGAAGAAGTTGAAACTCTCAGCCACCAAGAAGACAACAGGTACCAATGATTACATGAGTGAATTTTAACACACATTCAAGAAATAAACAATCCTTCTCTTAAACAGCCAGGGAAGAGAAAAAGAAGGAATCTATCTAATTCATTTTATGAGATTAATGTAACCTTGCTTTCAAAACCAAAAAAGGTAATGCAAAGAACATACAACTGGTCTCAATCATAAACATAAATATAAACATACTAAAGAAAAGACAAGGAAATTAATTCAGCAATGTACAAAAAAATAATATATTATGGCCAAATAAAGCTCTCAGGAATGAATGCAAGGAGAGCTCAGAATCTACTGATAGAGTCAAATGTATTTAAATATTTAAAGAGAAAGACAGCAGCAAGAATATTTGATAAATTTCACAACCCATTCATCGTTTTTTAAAAAATCAACCTCTCTTGGCAACCCACAAATAGAAGGCAATATTCTCTATCTGATAAAGGATAGCACTCAAAACCAGGAGCAAACACCAAACCATAAGGTTAACACTTTAGAAGCATTTCTATAAGTATCAGAGTAAAACAAGGATTCTTGCTATCTTTGCTTATATTCAACATTGCATTTGAGTTTCTAGCCAATGCAATAAAACCACAACAAAAGAAGAATTATAAGAAAAGAAGTTAAATTGCCATTAATTTCAAATGATATGATTAGCTACACAGTAGACAATATGTCAGTAAAGCTACTAACAAATTATAAGAGCTAATAAGATCATTAAGCAAAAATGCTGGATAAAAGAGCCACATACAAAACCAACTGCACTCCTGTATACTACAAATAACCAATCAGAGTTGCAATAAAAGAAAATATCCCCCACAAACAATTAAAAAGAAAAACCATAAGGTACCAAGGAATAAGTCTAAGATGTACGAGATTGTTATAAGACAATTATAAAACATTATTGAAGAACATTAGAAAACACCTTATCTTCAAATTAATCTACATATCTAATACAATTACAATCAAAATGCCCGCAGAATTTTTCATGGAACATGACAAGAGACTTTCATTATCATTTACCAAATTATAATGAAAGCTCTAATAATGGAGACAACATGTTATCAGTTCAGGGATAAACAAACAGATCAAAGCACATAGAACTCAGACAGATATCATGCAACACTGTAAAGCAGAAATGGCATTTAAACCAGAGGGAAAAGAAGAAATTATTCAGAAAGGATGCTGAGGCAACTCATCAGTCACATAAGAAATAACTTAAGACTCCTTCCTCCTGCCAGTAAAAAAGTTAAATTCCTGGAAGAAAACTCAAATAATCCAGTATTTTTAAATGAGCAAAATTTATAAACAGGCCATCTGTATAGGCACAAATGAAAACTGCCAGCAAATCTGTGAAAAGATGTTCAAATTCACTAATAGGAAATGCAAATAAACATAAAAATGAGTTAACACTTAATTCTCATCAGCTTGGCAAAAATTAAAAAGAATTATAACCACTATTAACGGTAGGAATGCGGGGAAAAGGGCCACTCTCAGCCATTTTGCTGACAGAAACGTGGAGAGTCAGAACCATTTGGAAAAATAATCTGGTAACATCTATTATAATAAAAGATCTGTCCATGGTAATAAAAGATTAAGTTGGAACAACATCAGCTAGTTGGAGGAATTTCCAGAAAGTATTGATGAGAGAAGAAAGCAAGATGCAGAAATGTATATACAATGTCATCAGTTTTTATTAAAATAAAAACATACCAAAAAAAGCCCCTATATATATATATATATACACACACACAAAGGTGTATATATTAATAGTTTATATGTATCTGTCCAGGATAATTAAGAGCACAAAGAAAAATATAAAGGGATATCCCAGGCTGTTTACACTCATTCTTTTTACTTTAGGGAGTAGGGGTAGTGACTGATGGTGAAAAGAACAGAGGGGAAGAAACAGGGAAACAATGAGCCAAGCAAATAAATAAAGATGCATTTAAAAAAAGAGGCTGTTTGTACAAGCATTTATGATAGGAACACATTTAGTTATGCATTTATTTAAATTAAATGTAAAAAATACTTTTTATACTAAATGCAAATGTTAAAAGAAAACAACCATATGAGAAAAAAAACTAGTTAAACATTGGATCAAAACAATGCATCAGGGTCTTCCCTGGTGGCATAGTGGTTAACAATCCGCCTGCCAGTGCAGGGGACACAGGCTTGAGCCCTGGTCCAGGAAGATCCCACATGCTGCGGAGCAACTAAGCCCGTGTGGCACAACTACTGAGCCTGCACTCTAGAGCCCGTGAGCCACAACTACTGAGCCCGCACGCCACAACTACTGAAGCCCACACACCTAGAGCCCGTGCTCCGCAGCAAGAAAAGCCACCACAATGAGAAGACCATGCACCACGACGAAGAGTAGCCCCTGCTCGCTGCAACTGGAGAAAGCCCGTGCGCAGCAACGAAGACCCAACGCAGCCAAAAATATAAATAAATAAATAGATAAATTTATTTTAAAAACCAATGCATCAGTACAGTCACTACTTAAAGAATTCAACAAATATTTATTAAGAGCCTACTATGTTAAATGCTAGAAATAAAAAATTCTCCAAACAAGTACAATTAAAAGCAACAATACATCAAGAAGTGGTAATTAACAGTAATAATCTGAGACTAAAAACCTCACCTCACATAGTATATATTACCAGAAACTGAACAGTGAAAAGAAAAAAGCCATCTTTGCAGAAGAAGGAGAAAAATAGTCAATGGGATTAAGGTTCATTAAAAGAATAAAAATCGTGACTCAAAATAAGGCCCAAATTTCTTCTACACACACAGTTTCACCCCCTAAAGAACGAACACTAGAGCATAAGTTTTTGAATTTTCCCTTGCTACGCACGTTCTCCTACAGAGTAGTACATATGTGGTTTTTCTGGTGTGATATTCAGTGCTTTCAGCCCCTTGTTAGTCTGGGGCCCTGTGTGTCACCCTGCCTGGGTCACTCTCTGCCTATTATACTCCACCTGGTCACCTAAGCCTGACAAAGGACTGAATTCTACAGCTCATATCCCAACAATTGCAAAACTGAGGCGCCTCCTCCGAGCTTTCCTTGGGCTTTCCTCAGAACTTGTGTTTTACTTTTAAACTCTCCTTTACTTGTAAATTCCACTGTTTTTTCTCAACGTCCAGGGAGGCTATTGGTATGTTCAATGTGAGGGTGATTTAATGTGCACTTAAAAAAAAGTATCTAATAATATCAATCAGGAAAGGGAAGCTTATACTATGAAGTAAATATGTGGAAATGTGGGGCATACCTACAAAAGTTTTGCAATTCATCCTTGGAAAGGTAAGTGAAGGGAGTCTAAAATCTAGCAGACTCAGAAAGGCCTCCATAATTCCAAATCAAGTAGGGGAGTCTCTAAAGGAAGAGCGGGAGAAAGGGTTAAGGAGGCCATGTTAAAACATTTAGCGGACTAGGATCTCCTCTGAACTGGCTCAGAAGTCTCAAGGGAGATGGTAAAGCTATTAAGAGGACATTAGGAAAACATTCTTGGCTTCAGTGGAAGCTTCTCCCTTAATGAGTCCACTCTAAATACATTAATAAACAGTACCCAAGGCTTTTCTTAGTTGAAGTAGCCATATCAGTCAGCATCTCTGGAGCCACAATGACATTTCT
This sequence comes from Globicephala melas, assembly GCF_963455315.2. Lineage (NCBI taxonomy): Eukaryota > Metazoa > Chordata > Mammalia > Artiodactyla > Delphinidae > Globicephala > Globicephala melas. Next base: position 155,434,807 of record NC_083315.2, read on the forward strand.
GGGAAGGAACGAATAGCTATTTGTTCATTAGGTTTTTCACAATTGATACAGATGCCAAAAGATGAAGGAAAATACTGGGGGAAATAAATCTATCAATTAATTTTTCTGTATATGGCCTTATTTTATTGACAAGACTCACATAATCTGGTTTTCTATCAGAGCACAGACTGAAAACCACTGAGCCTAGCTCCCACATTACACTCAATTCCTCACTTAGACTTCACTATCTTCTATTAAGATTCCATGCCCTGCCTGCCCCATTCTCCATGAAACAGTTTTAAACCTTAAGGAACCTGATTCACTTTAGGTTATATGCAAGCATGGAATATTCTTGGTGGGGGAAGATCAGGGAACTAGTATTTTAATATGCTACAAAATGCTCTGAAAAACATATACAAATATACACCCAGCATTTATCTCATGATTTTCATTTTATGGAATTCAATTGAACAAATAACATTCAATTTATAAGAAAGAGCTAATAAGAAAAACAAGTCAGGAATTCCCAAGATGCCATAGTCAAGAGTTAGAAATGTTATCTAAGATTTATGTAAATTCTGTACCTGCAAAAGAGTTCTGATTTGGGCTTACCGTCTAATAAATACCTCTTTCATCATGTCCGTTCCTACCTCATGCCGCTAAATTTAACTAATCAAAGTTACCTTACTATCAAGTGTCTGATCAAAAGGAATTAGTAAGACAATAAATGTACCCTAATGTTAAACAAACACTTTATTGTTTTCACACTGGTTCAACAAGGAAAGACTGATGGTTACAGGCTTAATATTTGAATGCAATTAGTAAAAGTTCAGAGAACAACCATTCAAAATTTAAAAGAGCTATATGAGTGGTGCTGGGAAAATTGGACAGCTACCTGTAAAAGAATGGAATTTGAACATTCTCTAACACCATACACAAAAATAAACTCGAAATGGATTAAAGACCTAAATGTATTGGGTTGACCAAAAAGTGCATTTGTTTTTTTCCGTAAGATGGCTCCAGTAGCACTTAGTTGTCTTTAACTTCATTCGAAACAATTTTGTTAGACTGTATTGTGACAGCTGTCATATCAGTGTGCATTTTAAAACAAACTTACCAAAACTGGTGAATTTTTGTATAGCCATTTTAATATTGAAGATGGAAGAAAAAAAACAATGTTTTCGGCCTATTATGATTTATTATTTCAAGAAAGGTAAAAATGCAACTGAAACACAGAAAAAGATTTGTACAGTGTATGGACAAGGCACTGTGACTAAGTGAACATGTCCAAAGTGGTTTGCGAAGTTTTGTGCTGGAGATTTCTCACTGGTCAATGCTCCAGGGTCGGGTAGACCAGTTGAAGTTGATAGCGATCAAATAGAGACATTTATAGAGAACAATCAACATTACACCACATGGGAGATAGCTCACATATTCAAAATATCCAAATCAAGCGTTGAAAATCATTTGCACCAGCTTGGTTACGTTAATCGCTTTGATGTTTGGGTTCCACATAAGCTAAGCAAAAAAAACCTTCTTGACCATATTTCCCCATGCGATTCTCTACTTAAACATAACGAAAATGTTCTGTTTTTAAAACAAATTGTGATGGGTGATGAAAAGTGGATACTGTACAACAATGTGGAACGGAAGAGATGGTGGGGCAAGTGAAACGAACCACCACCAGCCACACCAAAGGCCGGTCTTCACCCAAAGAAGGTGAAGTTGTGTACATGGTGGGAATGGAAGGGAGTCCTCTATTATGAGCTTTTTCCGGAAAACCAAACGATTAATTCCAAGAAGTACTGCTCCCAATTAGACCAACTGAAAGCAGCACTCGACGAAAAGCGTCTGGAATTAGTCAACAGAAAACGCATAATCTTCCATCAGGATACCGCAACACAACATGTTTCTTTGATGACCAGGCAAAAACTGTTACAGCTTGGCTGGGAAGTTCTGATTCATCTGCCGTATTCACCAGACATTGCACCTTCAGATTGCCATTTATTTTGGTCTTTACAGAATTCTCTTAATGGAAAAAATGCCAATTTTCTGGAAGACTGTAAAAAACACCTGGAACAGTTCTTTGCTCAAAAAGATAAAATGTTTTAGGAAGATGGAATTATGAAGCTGCATGAAAAAATGGCAGAAGGTAGTGGAACAAAATGGTGAATCCGTTGTTCAATAAAGTTCTTGGTGAAAATGAAAAATGTGTCTTTCATTTTTACTTTAAAAACCAAAGGAACTGTTTGGTCAACCCAATAGGAACAGATATTCTAAAATTCCTAGAGGAAAACTTAGGCAGTACACTCTTTCACATAAATCACAGCAATATTTTTTTCGATCTGCCTCCTAGAGTAATGGAAATAAAAGCAAAAATAAACTAATGGGACCTAATTAAACTTAAAAGCTTTTGCACAACAAAGGAAACCATAAACAAAACAAAAATATGACCTATGGAATGGGAGAAAATATTTGCAAAGGATGCGACCGAAAGGGGATTATTTTCCAAAATATACAAACTGCTCATACAGCTCAATATCCAAAAAACAAACAACCCAATCAAAAACTGGGCAGAAGCCCTAAAGAGACATTTCTCCAAGGAAGACAAACAGATTACCTACAGTGAAAAGATGCTCAACAACACTAATTATTAGAGAAATGCAAATCAAAACTACAACGAGGGACTCCCTGGTGGCGCCGTGGTTGAGAGTCTGCCGGCCGATGCAGGGGATACAGGTTCGTGCCCTGGTCTGGGAGGATCCCACATGCCGCGGAGCAGCTGGGCCCGTGAGCCATGGCCGCTGAGCCTGCGCGTCCAGAGCCTGTGCTCCACAATAGGAGAGGCCACAACAGTGAGAGGCCCGTGTACCGCAAAAAAAAAAAAAAAAAACTACAATGAGGTATCACCTCATCCCGGTCAGAATGGCCATCATCAAAAAGTCTACAAATAATAAATGCTGGATAGAATGTGGAGAAAAGGGAACACTCCTACATTGTTGGTGGGAATGTAAATTGGTACCGCCACTATGAAGAACAGTATGGAGGTTCTTTAAAAAACTAAAAGTAGCATTACCATATGGTCCAGCAATGCCACTCTTTCCATATATCTGGAGAAGAAAAAACTCTAATTTGAAAAGATACATGCACCCCAATGTTCAAAGCAGCATTATTTACAATAGCCAAGACACGGAAGCAACCTAAATGTCCATCAATAGAGAAATGGATAAAGAAGATGTGGTACATATATACAATGGAATATTACTCAACCATAAAGAAGAATGAAATAATGCCATTTGCAGCAAAATGGATGGAACTAAAGATGATCGTACTAAGTGAAGTAAGTCTGAGAAAGACAAATATCACCTGATATCACTTATATGTGGAATCTAAAAAAGAAAAATGATACAAATGAATTTACAAAACAGAAATAGACTCACAGACATAGAAAACAAACTTATGGTTACCAAAGGGGAAAGGGGGCAGAGGACGGATAAATTAGGAGTTTCGAATTAACAGATACACAGTACTATATACAAAATAGATAAACAACAAAGTCCTGCTGTATAGCACAGGGAACTATATTCAATATCTTACAATAACCTATAATGGAAAATAATCTGAAAAAAATACATATATATATATATATATATAACTGAATCACTTTGCTGTACACCAGAAACTAACAGAACACTGTAAATCAACTATACCTTAGTTAAAAATATATAGAGAGATTTTTTTTAAAGGTATGTGAAAAGAATATTATTGCACAACTAATAAAACATTCATCTCTCTAAAGAGACCTTTACTGAGAAATGAAAACAATGTTGTTTAAAATGTGATATATGAGTTCTGAAGGCCAGATAAGGCCCTCACCAAGTTAAGAAAATCTGACGTTCATGTGCCAGCAGTAGCACATGAGTAGTTGAGCTTCACCAAGGGAAGTGGATTCCAGAGCATGAGCTTAGCCCTTTTGCTTAGACCAGGAAGAAAGAAAAGAAGGAGAAGAAAAAAAGGAACAGAAAAGAGTGAACAATTCTTTAAAAACTCTAAACAAGAAAAGGAGAGTGGCTTTCCCTCAACCAATTTCCAATGACTAATACTGTGATTTTCATTAAATGGGAACAGATAAAGCTCCGAGGACCTAAGAACCTCATTAGATCACTAAAAAGAAGCAAGTTTTATTAGCCAAAACCACAGATTGACACCCTATAATACATTATACCTAGAAATCTCCAACATTCTGGAATTTTTAATGATTACTGCTAATTAAGAGATTATGACTTTTGAATGTCATAATTTTCACTAACACTGAATTATACATTTTAGGGAGGCAGGAGAACATAGTGGCTAAAAGTCCAGGCCTACTTACTCACCCACAGATTCAATTTTTCACCATAGCCAGAAACAAAATATATAAATTACTATTATCATACAGTATAGATATAGCCATATGTATTTTTTAATATCAAAAAGAAAGCAAAGTATTTTCTCTCCTTAAACGTGACCCTTCCAGAATAGTCTAAGCCACTTAACTTGTGAGTAGGAAAACGCATCAGGCTAAATTAATCCTTTCCAGTTTCCATTGCACTGTTTAATCCAAAACCACCTATTAAAAGCATATAGGTCACCACTTACATTAAAGTGACAAAATATGAAATTAAACATTTCTTATCAATAGTGATCCTCTATTGTACTGTCAGAGATGGAATTCCAAACCACTGCTCAAGCTTTTAGTCAAATTGACAATTACAATGCAAATATTCAGGCTCTGGTTTCTCAAGAATAGGGGTGGGAAGCAATCTTCCTCTCCCTCTTTCTTTGTAATTTTGTGCATCCTGCAAAGAGAATAGAATATAAGCATGGAAAACTTCTCTAATTCTCTCTCGCAAAAAAGAACAATTGTCATTTCAGTACTATTCTTATGCTCACCAGATGCAATGTGCTTTGAGAAAAAATGTATAAAAATCAAGGTTTAAAAAAAAGGCTACCCACATGCTGTATCTAATTATTCAACAAAGTATCCTCTTCAAAGTAATTACCGACTAACAAGGGTATGCTTCCTTTTGTGAAATGGAATTTTAGAAAGATCTGCTTTTGTTTTCTGTCAGCTTACATTATAATTTCAGGTTTGCAATTTTTGTTCCTAATTTTCAACTGGCATGTCTCCTAATACTTAAAAAAATTTTTAATCTGTCAATTTAAAAGGGTTAATGATCTTCAAGCACACATAAGTGCATCTGTAGAACATCACTTTTAGAGAAAACCACTTTGTAAAAGAAAAAAACGTTCGTTTTGGTTTTAAATCTTTTGGTTTTCTTGCTGTTTCTAATTTTTTACACTTTATAAATCTAAGAAACATTTAAAAGGAAACACAAGTTTTCTAGGACAGTTGTAAAACATAAACAATATAATGAGAATTCACAAACCTATACCAATAATAATGAATGAATCAATGAATGAATGAGTGGAGAAAAAGACAAGCCCTTCCTGACAGTAGGAATCCAACTAATAAATGTGAAAGAAATGACAGAATATTTTTTAAATCACTGTTTAGTATCACCTATAGCAGTAACTGTTTCACAAAAGAATCATCAATAGCTGCTAAAATTTGTAGGTGAAAATTTGATGAGAAATAAGCAATTTTCAAGTTTTAAAGAGCCTCCCCATAAGACAAATAATTTAAAAGGCATAATACAGTAACTTCACAGTAGAGAAGCCTGGCAAGCAACACCTTAACCAATGTTCAGTTTCTACCAGTATTGGGACAAATCAACACTACATGCCCCCGATATGATATCCTGGGAAAAACGCAACAATTCTCTGGGTTTCCTGCCAAAAGCCTATAACCTAATCTAGTCATGAGGAAAAAAATCAACAAACCTAAAACAAAAGACATTCTACAAAATAACTGGCTAGTACTCTGCCAAACTGTCAAGGTCATGAATGACAAAGAAAAACTGAAAACCTGTTCCAGATTAAAGGAGACTAAAGAGACATGATGGTCAAATGCTATATGTAATCCTGTATTGTATCTTGGACCAGAAAAGAACTTTAAGTGGCAAAATTAGAATAAAACCTATAGGTTGGAGGGTGCTTCAAGATGGTGGAGGAGTAAGACATGGAGATCACCTTCCTCCCCAAAAATACATCAAAAGTACATCTACATGTGGAACAACTTCTACAGAACACCTACTGAACACTGGCAGAAGACCTCAGACCTCCCAAAAGGCAAGAAACTCCCCACATACCTGGGTAGGGCAAAAGGAAAAACAGAGACAAAAGAATAGGGATGGGACCTGCACCAGTGGGAGGGAGCTGTGAAGGAGGAAAGGTTTCCACACACGAGGAAGCCTCTTCACTGGCAGAGACAGGGGGTGGGCGGGGAAGCTTTGGAGCCACAGAGGAGAGCTCAGCAACAGGGGAGCAAAGGGCAAAGCAGAGAGATTCCCGCACAGAGGTTCGGTGCCAACCAGCACCCACCAGCCCGAGGCTTGTCTGTTCACCCGCTGGGGCGGGTGGGGGTTAGGAGCTGAGGCTCGGGCTTCAGAGGTCAGACGGCAAGGAGAGGACTGGGGTTGGCTGCATAAACACAGCCTGAAGGGGGCTAGTGTGCTACAGCTAGCCGAGAGGGAGTCCAGGAAAAAGTCTGGAACTGTCTAAGAGTCAAGAGACCATCATTTCGGGGCGCAAGAGGAAAGGGGATTCAGAGCACCGCCTAAACAATCTTCAGAGACAGGCACGAGCCACAGCTATCAGTGCGGACACCAGAGATGGGCTGAAATGCTAACGCTGCTGCTGCAGCCACCACGAACCCTGTGTGCGAGCACAGGTCACTATCCACATCCCTCCTCCTGGGAGCCTATGCAGCCCGCCACTGCCAGGGTTCCGTGATCCAGGGACAACTTCCCTGGGAGAACACACAGCATGCCCCAGGCTGCTGCAATGTCATGCCAGCCTCTGCCGCCACAGGCTCGCCCCGCATTCCATACCCCTCCCTCCTCCCGGCCTAAGTGAGCCAGAGGCCCCTAATCAGCTGCTACTTTAATCCCCTCCTGTGTGGGCAGGGAACAGACACCCTTAGGCAACCTAAACACAGAGGTGAGGCCAAAACCGAAGCTGAACCCCAGGAGCTGTGCAAACAAAGAAGAGAAAGGGAAATTACTCCGTGAAGCCTCAGGAGCAGTGGATTAAATCCCCAGAGTCAACTTGATGTACCCTGCATCTGTGGAATACCTGAATAGACAACGAGTCATCCCAAAAGTGAGGCAGTGGACTTTGGGAGCAACTGTAGACTTGGGGTTTGCTGTCTGTGACTGCCTTGTTTCTGATTTTTATGTTTGTCTTAGTATAGTTTTTAGCACTTGATATCATTGGTGGATTTGTTTATTGGTTTCGTTGCTCTCTTCTTCTTTCTTTACTTCCTAATTTTTTATGTTAATAATTATTTTACTTTAATTATTTTATTTTTTTAATTATTTTATTTTTTCTTTCTGTTTTTCTCCCTCTTCTTCTGAGCCGTGTGGTAGACAGGGTCTTGGTGCTCCAAACTGCTGTCAGGTCTGAGCCTCTGAGGTGGGAGAGCCAAGTTAAGGACACTGGACCACGAGAGACCTCCAGACCCCACGTAATATCAATTGGCAAGAGCTCTCCCAGAGACCTCCATCTCAATGCTAAGACCCAGCTCTACTCAAGAGCCAGCAAGCTCCAGTGCTGGACACCCCATGCCAAACAACTAGCAAGATAGGAGCACAACCCCACCCATTAGCAGAGAGTCTGCCTAAAATCATACCAAGTTCACAGACACCCCAAAACACACCACCGGATGTGGTCCCGCCCACCAGAAAGACAAGATCGAGCCCAACCCAACAGAACACAGGCACCAGTCACCTCCACCAAGAAGCCTACACAAGCCCCTGAACCAACCTTAGCCACTGGGGGCAGACACCAATAACAACGGGAACTATGAACCTGTAGACTGAGAAAAGGAGACACAAAACACACTAAGTTAAGCAAACTGAGAAGACAGACAAACACATAGCAGAAGGAGGAGCAAGGTAAAAACCCATCAAACAAAAAACAAGAAAAATCTCAAATAAACAACCTAAACTTATACCTAAAGCAATTAGAGAGAGAACAAAAAAAACCCAAAATTAGCAGAAGGAAAGAAATCAGAAAGATCAGATCAGAAATAAATGAAAAAGAAATGAAGGAAACAACAGCAAAGATCAATAAAACTAAAAGCTGGTTTTTTGAGAAGATAAACAAAATTGATAACCATTAGCCAGACTCATCAAGAAAAAAAGGGAGAAGACTCAAATCAACAGAATTAGAAATGAAAAAGGAGAAGAAACAACTGACACTGCAGAAATACAAAGGATCGTGAGAGATTACTACAAGCAACTCTATGCCAATAAAATGGACAACCTGGAAGAAATGGACCAGTTCTTAGAAAAGCACAAGCTTCCGAGACTGAACCACAAAGAAAGAGAAAAATATAAACAGACCAATCAAGCACTGAAATTGAAACTGTGATTAAAACTCTTCCAACAAACAAAAGCCCAGGACCAGATAGCTTCACAGGCAAATTCTATCAAACATTTAGAGAAGAGCTAACACCCATCCTTCTCAAACTCTTCCAAAATATAGCAGAGGGAGGAACACTCCCAAACTCATTCTACGAGGCCACCATCACCCTGATACCAAAATCAGACAAAGACTCACAAAAAAAAGAAAACTACAGACCAATATCACTGATGAATATCGATGAAAAAATCCTCAACAAAATACTAGCTAATAGAATACAACAGCACGTTAAAAGGATCCTACACCATGATCAAGTAGGGTTTATCCAAGGAATGCAAGGATTCTTCAATATAGGCAAATCAATCAATGTGATACACCATATTAACAAACCAAAGGAGAAAAACCATATGATCATCTCAATAGATGCAGAAAAAGCTTGACAAAATTCAACACCCATTTATGATAAAAACGCTCCAGAAAGTAGGCATAGAGGGAACTTACCTCAACATAATAAAGGCCATATATGACAAACTCACAGCCAACATCGTTCTCAATGGTGAAAAACTGAAACCATTTCCTTTAATATCAGGAACAAGACATGGTTGCTCACTCTTACCACTATTATTCAGCATAGTTTTAGAAGTTTTAGCCACAGCAGTCAGAGAAGAAAAAAGAAATAAAAGGAATCCAAATGGGAAAAGAAGAAGTAAAACTGTCACTGTTTGCAGATGACATGATACTATACATAGAGAATCCTAAAGATGCTACCAGAAAACTACTACAGCTAATCAATGAATTTGGTAAAGTAGCAGGACACAAAATTAATGCACAGAAATCTCTTGCATTCCTATACACTAATGATGAAAAATCTGAAAGTGAAATTAAGGAAATACTCCCATTTACCACTGCAACAAGAAGAATAAAATACCTAGGAATAAACCTACCTAAGGAGACAAAAGACCTGTATGCAGAAAACTTTAAGACACTGATGAAAGAAATTAAAGATGATACAACAGATGGAGAGATATACCATGTTCTTGGATTGGAAGAATCAACATTGTGAAAATGAGTATACTACCCAAAGCACTCTACAGATTCAATGCAGTCCCTATCAAACTACCACTACCACAGAACTAGAACAAACAATTTCACAACTTGTATGCAAACACAAAAGACCCCGAATAGTCAAAGCAATCTTGAGAAAGAAAAAAGGAGCTGGAGGAATCAGGCTCCCAGACTTCAGACTATACTACAAAGCTACAGTAATCAAGACAATATGGTGCTGGCACAAAAACAGAAACATAGATCAGTGGAACAGGATAGAAAGCCCAGAGATAAACCAACACACATATGGTCACCTTATCTTTGAAAGGAGGCAAGAATATACAATATAGAAAAGACAGCCTCTTCAATAAGTGGTGCTGGGAAAACCGGGCAGCTATATGTAAAAGAATGAAATTAGAACACGTCCTAAGACCACACACAAAAATAAGCTCAAAATGGATTAAAGACCTAAATATAAGGCCAGACATTATAAAACTCATAGAGGAAAACATAGGCAGAACACTCTGACATAAATCACAGCAAGATCCTTTTTGACCCACCTCTTAGGCAAATGGAAAAAAATAAATAAATAAACAAATGGGACCTAGTGAAACTTACAAGCTTCTGCACAGCAAAGGAAACCATAAACAAGACAAAAAGACAACCCTCAGAATGGGAGAAACATTTGCAAACAAAGCAACTGACAAAGGATTATTCTCCAAAATTTACAAGCAGCTCATGCAGGCTCAAGATCAAAAAAACAAACAACACAATCCAAAAATGGGCAGAAGACCTAAACTGACATTTCTCCAAAGAAGATATACAGATTGCCAACAAACACATGAAAGGATGTTCAACATCACTAATCATTAGAGAAATGCACATCAAAACCACAATGAGGTATCACCTCACAACAGTAAGAATGGCCATCATCAAAAAATCTACAAACAGTGAATCCTGGAGAGGGTGTGGAAGAAAGCAAACCCTCTTGCACTGTTGGTGGGAATGTAAATTGATACAGCCACTATGGAGAGTAGTATGGAGGTTCCTTAAAAAACTTAAAATAGAACTATCATGTGACCCAGAAATCCCACTACTGGGCATATACACTGAGAAAACCATAATTCAAAAAGAGCCACGTACCAAAATGTTCATTGCAGCTCTATTTACAATAGCCAGGACATGGAAGCAACCCAAGTGTCCATCGACAGATGAATGAATAAAGATATGGCACATATATACAATGGAATATTACTCAGCCATAAAAAGAAACAAAATTGAGTTATTTGTAGTGAGATGGATGGACATAGAGTCTCTCATACAGAGTGAAGTAAGTTAGAAAGAGAAAAACAAATACCATATGCTAACACATATATGTGGAAACTAAAAAAAAAGAAGAAAAAGAAGGGTTCTGATGAACCTAGGGGTAGGACAGGAATAAAGACACAGACGTACAGAATGGACTTGAGGATATGGGGAGGTGGAAGGGTAAGATGGGATGAAGTGAGAGAGTTGCATTGACATATATACACTACCAAATATAAAACAGATAGCTAACGGGAATCAGCCACATAGCACAGGGAGATCAGCTCTGTGCTTTGTGACCACCTAGAGGGGTGGGATAGGGAGGGTGGTGGGGGAGACTCAAGAGGGAGGGGATATGGAGATATATGTATACATATAGTTGATTCACCCTGTTATACAGCAGAAACTAACACAACATTGTAAAGCAATTATACTCCAATAAAGATGTAAAATAAAAAATTTTTAAAAACCCTATAGGTTAAATCATAGTATTGACCCAATGTTAATTTCCTGTGACTACAGAAGAGAATGTACACACCGTATTATTTAGATTTAAAAGTATTTACATCATGTCAACAACTAGCTCAAAAAAATTTTTAGATATACGTATATATGGAGATACATATATAAAACAATAAAGCAAGTCTGGTAAAATATGAATACTGGGGGAACCGAGGTAAAGGATATACAGAAATTCTTTGTTCTAATTATTCAACTTCTTCATAAGTGTAAAATTTCGAAATAAACAGGTTACCTAAAGTGTAAGTAACCTCCGTTTTGAATTGGTTTGATGATAGTCTAGGCCAGGGATCTGCAAACTTTTTCTATAAAGGGCCAGTCAATACTAATTTTAAGCTTTGTGGGCCATATGGTCTTTTTCACAACATCTCAACTCTGCCAACGGTGTGTCCCAAAAGCACCCACAGACAAACTGAAAATGAATGGGAGTGGCTGCGTTTCAATAAAACTTTATTTACAAAAATCGGCAATGGGACAGATTCAGCCCATAGACCAGTTTGTTTACCCCTGGTCTAGTTCACACCAAAGAAAATTAATCCAAATAATTATACTTCCAGTTAACATGTATTCAGCACATGCTAGACACTACGTTAAGTGCTTTACCCACATTAACTTATTTACCCCTGCACCAATGTGATCAAGTAAATACTATTATTATTTCCATTTTCCACAGAGGAAATGGGCCTAGAAGTGAAGGAACTTGCCCAAGGTCACACAGCCAGTAAGGCGTAGATTCTGGGTTTGAACCAGGTAGGCTTGTCTTCACACAATGAACTATAACCAATATGCTATACTTCTACAGACTGAACTATACTTTCACCTGCAACAACTAAAGAATTATAACGATTTTAACAATAGCTAAATAACCACCAAAACTCAAGATTTACATTCCAAGAAGGTATTTTTCACAAACCTCCTGTAGCTGCAAAGAAATAAGTCCCAGTTGATCCTGCCGTCTTTCCACCAGCTCTCTTTCTGTACGCATCTCTCTTTGTATTTCTTGAAGCCGTCGCTCTACCCGATCTGAAACCTTAACATGAATAAAGAGAAAAGTGAGATTACAGAACTGTTAGGCAAAAAAAAGACTAAAACTGAAGAGATATTTTACGCCAGATACACTATCGCCTAAAGCATTTAAGATTGGCTTATTTGTAGAATCCTTTTTTAATGACACTATTATAAAACAGGTCACAAAAAAATTGAAAGTTGCAATAGTAAACAGTCATTAGTCTCCAATTGATCCAAATCTGGATCCCAATAAAGGACTTAAATTTTCCAAAGTAGAATATAATATGTCAAAAGATCAGAGTTAAAAGTAATAAACTAGAAAATAGTGCCCTCTGGTGAGTTAAAAGAAAAATACCAATTTTGCCTACAACTGCATTTATTACTCTATTAATGATAAACTGTTCTATCTATTTAGTTCTTTTTCATTTTAATTATCTATGAGCGTGACCTGCCTAGGAAGGTTTTGATATTTATATGCATCAAATAATTGAAAGGGCTTGTCAATCTTTGCTACTATGATCTGCTAAAAATAAACCAGCTGTAAAAGATCAAAAACTAAAGTCAAACTGCAGAGTGTTTAATTGGGACTCTCTAAAATAAACATGAAAGAATTTTCTCTCTGATACGAGATCTTCCTTGCTAAAAGCTGTGCAAATGCAAACACACTTCAGAAGCATCACTATACAGTCCCCTAAATAAAATATACACTATTTGACTATTTGTGTATATTTCACAGAGGAGGTACAGTAGATAGAAGAGAAGCAATAAATACAGCCCTGTTATAAGAAATCTTTTGCCATAAATTCTATAGAGTCAAGAAAGGTCCTGGTCACAAGGGATCTCACTGGGGCAATAGGAATGTTCTAAACTGGATTATGGTGATAGCTGCACAACCCAGTACTTCACTAAAAATCACTGAATTTTACACTTAAAGCAGATTAATTTTATGGTAAATTACACCTCAAGTCAGGTTGTTTTTTAAAAAGATACTGGTAAACATAAGTTTAATTAGTCAATAAAGGCTGAGCAAAAATATTCCATCAAAAAATTAGCAGTTAACATTTAAGACTGTTAAGTCTTGGGTTTCCAACTTCGAGTGCTGAAAAACAATGAAGATGTTTACTATGATATTCACAGTGCCTTACTAAAACTTCAAAATAGCCTTCAGCATCAAGCTTCTAATTTATCCTAACAACCCTAATATCCCAACAATTTATTACTGCATCTGAAATAAAGGCAGTACCTGCTGTTATAGAAAACATTATAAATAAATACTGAAAAATAAAAAGTTGTTAATTCATTCCATTTTTACAAAATGGAAATATCTTTATCGTTCACTCAATATAAAAAGTAATAGCAACACTTATCAAAAATAAATAACAGGGAACCACCTCAAGCACACTAGGATGGCTATTAACAAAAAACAGAAAACAAGTGCTGGGGAGGCTGCAGGGGAACTGAAACCCTGGTGCACTGGTGGTGGTTTGTAAAAGTGGGCGGCCGCTATGGAGAAGAGTGCGGTAGTTCCTTAAAAAATAAAAACAAAGGTACCATATGATCCAGCAATTCCATTTCTAGGCATAGGCCTAAAAGAACTGAAATCAGGGTCTCAAAGAGATATATGCGCACACCCATGTTCAAAGCAGCATCATCCACAATAGCCAAAATGCGGAAGCAACTCAAGTGTCCATTGACAGATAAATGGATAAACCAAATGTGGTTTATACATACAATGGAATATTATCGAGCCTTAAAAAGGAAGACATCCTTACACTTGCTACAACATGAATGAATCTTGAAGGCCTTATGCTAAGTGAGATAAGCCCATCACAAAAAGACAAATACTGTATCATTCCACTTATATCAGGTATGTAGAATAGTCATATCCATAGAAACAGAAAATAGAATGGTAGTTGCCAGAGGCTGGGGGAAGAGGGAATAGGTAGTTGTTTAATGGGTGTAGTTTCAGTTTTGTAAAGAGTTCTGTATTTGGTTGCACAACCACGTGAAGGTACATAACACTACTAAACTGAACACTTAAAAATGGATAAGATGGTAAATTTTAGGTTATATGTATTTCACAACAATTAAAAATAAACAAACAAATATAGAATAAAAAATTTTTTTAATCTGCTAATACCACCTAGCACGAAAAAAATAATGCTAAGTACTTTGTTGTATACTTCCAGAAATTTTTCTATGCATATGTGTATGACCAGTCAAACACATATCAATTTCATTTAAATTTTTAAACAAAAATTGGGTGTTATACATAGTATTTTATAGATTTTTTCAGTATATATATATATATATATTTCCATATTTTTTTCCCACAGATCACAGACAACTTTCCATGACAACAAATCTACATCCTCATTTTTAGCAAAGGCATAGTTCTCTGTAATTGATTAAAATAATTCCCTGTTGATAATGGGATAACAATTAATATTTATTTTTTTAAATATTAACATCTCAGTGATAAGATGTTACTTCCATGATTAGGTTATAAAAATTCTAACTTTCAATCCTGCTAGCATGTTCTCTCTTGCCTTCTCACTTGCTTGCTCTAATGAAGCAAGCTGCCATGTTGTGAGATGCTCTTTGGAGAAACCACGTGTCAAAGAAACAAAAGAGGCCTCTGACCAACAGGTCATGATGCTTGATGCTTCAGTCCATTAACCTACAAGGAACTGAATGAGCGAGGAAGCAGATCCATTCTAGTCAAGGCTTGAGATGACTGCAGCCTGTGAGAGACCCAGAGCCAAACAACCCAGCTAAGCCACGCCTGCATTCCTAACCCACAGAAACTGTGAAATAATAAAAGTTTTAAGCCACTGAGTTTGGGGAGATTTGTTATGCAGCCATAAATGACTAATGCAATTTTAAATTGGTTTTCAAATAAATCCTCACCCAAGAAATAAAGAGTCTGATGAAGAAAAATATATATATATTCTCCACTCCATCCACAAAATGTCTATCCATTTCATAGAATTTTGTTCTCCATTTCAAACTATTACAGCTCCCCATTTCTTCCATGGTAAAGGAATTTTAACTAGACAGGTGGCTACAAAATATAATCAATACATTTTCTGGCCTCTTCAGCTGCTAGCTGGCCATGTGACTTAAATTTTGGTAAATGGGATACATGCATAAGTGTTGTGACAACTTCAAGAAATTATCCATAAAGGATAGCGCATAGGCGCCTTTTGCTCTCATACTCATTCCTTCCTCTGTCTTGCTGCCTAGTACACAGATGCTGCCATCTCCGACCATAAATTTGAGACCATAACAGCAGGAAAAACAAACAGAGCATGACAGGAAGAGCCTGAAACTATTATATACTGTAGATCAGTACACACCATGTGGAACCCTGAACTCCCTACTTAAGACTTTCCCACAGGAGAGAAATAACTTAGTCTTTTTTTCCCAATCACTATTATTTGGGGTTTTCAGTTATTTACGGCTGAAACTGATCTTAACTGACAAAGAGAAGCACTTAGTGGAAGGCAAAATGCTAAGCAAATACAACTACTGCCTTATACAACCATCGGAACATCGGAAAATAGTCATATCCTGCTCTGTTTCAGAAAACTATAATATAGAAAACTATAATAAAATGAATAGGCACTATAGCTAGTCAGTATTGAGGAAAAATAAAACAGATACACAAACTAGCATGATTGAAAATGAATAAACACAGGAAGTATTTTATGAATTTCAACAGTGGTAGAATTATAATCTGGTGGCCTGTAAGGCCACCAAATTATCTTTATCGACCCAATCATCCAGACAGATCAATATGCTCAAAGTACTTTCCTTTTCCTACTGCTAATACACTGATTTACCCAACTCCAACTAAGTCAGCAACAGCCAAAGACCTAAAATACACATTTCTATAACTCCAGTTTTCTCTTTATCTATTCTTTCTCGTCTATGTCTACATTACATTCTGTATCAGTTAGGGTACAGTCTAGGCTCTCTCAAAAAGATCAAACATACATCAGCTAAAATAAGATTAGTATTACATGCATGCTCTCTCATCTTACAGCCCAGAAGAAAGCAGGACAAGCTGGCAGGCCACTCTGCTCCCTAAGGTCATTCAGAGGTCCAGGTTTCTTCCATCTCTTGTTCCACCACCCCTAGGTAGTTATCCTCACCTGCCTGGTTTAAGCTGGGTTAGTGCTACATCCCCATTTCAACCCACATAAGGAGAAAGAAAGTCTCAGACAAGTGGCTTTGTTACAAGAAGACAACCCAGAAGTTGCATGTACCACTTTTACTCACACTTAGTCACATGGTCACGACTTAGCCACACAGGAAAACTGAGACATGTCATCTCTACCTGAGTAATCACATGCCTAGATAAAACTGCCAGGGGTGTGGAGAGGGCTGATAAGGGAAGGAAGATGCAGATCTGATACTAAAGGAAAGAAGAAACTCAATACAACGGGCCGATGAGAACTAACATAACTTCAACACACATATTATAATTTTAAGGTAAGCCACTTTTCATCCTTTTTTGGAAAAGAATAAGATAAATGCTAATTCTCAGATGAAAGTATTAAAAAGAAGACATTTAAAATACTAATTATAAAATTGAGCAGTATGTAACAAATTACAAATGCTCATAGACTTTAACCTTGTAAATCCACTTCTAGGAATTTATTCTACCAATTTAATTTCCCATGTGAAAAATGGTGTACAAGATCATGTACAAGATCAATAATTGCAGTGCTGTGTATAAAAGAAAAGATTTAAACCACCGAAATGTCCATCAATATAAGACTGGTTAAATAAATTTTGGGATATTCATTCAATAGAATGCTTTAAATATTTAAAAAAAAAGGAATTAGGAAGCTCATGAGAGGCTAATACGGAACAATCTCAAATCTCAAAAATACATTAAGTGAAAAAGGCAATATACAGAACAGTGTGTTTATTAGGCTAACTGCTAACAATTAAATAACAAAAAAGGGAGAGCAGGAGAGGCCTCTCTCAGTGTAGTGACATTCAACAGGAGCCTTGAATGACAAAAGGGAGCTAGCCATGCAAAAAATTGGGGAAATAAAAGTGAAGCCAGTGCAAAGACCATAAGGTAGGAATGAGTTTGGCAAATTCAAGGAACATAGAAAAAGCCAGATAATGCAGGCAGTATAGGCTATGCTAAGGAATTTGAAAAAGAAAAAGCTCAGGTAGGATTTTTAAAAAGCATGGGAGTAATTCACTGTGATGACAATTTTTAAAAATCACTTGGGGGAATTCCCTGGCAGGCCAGTGGTTAGGACTCTGCGCTCTCACTTCTGAGGGCCCAGGTTCAATCCCTGGTCAGGGAACTAAAATCCCAAAGTCTGTGTGGCGCAGCCAAAACATAAAAAATAAAATGAAAAATAATAAAATAAAATAAAAAGTAAAAATCACTTGGTAACTGTCAGCACAGATATGGGCAATTGTAGGAGGTAAGAGACCAAGTTCAATGCAGTCTACTGCAGTGAACTCAAAAAAAAATGACTGAACAGAAGTATTAAGCAGATACAGATGGAATTGAGCAAGATTTCAGAAATAAAAAGGACAATATTTGATAATGGATTGGAAGTGTGGTATGTAGAAAAAGATGTGGAGTGAATCCTAGGTGACCACTGGATGGACTGTGATGCCCTTTCCTGAGACAGGGAAGACCAAAGCAAGAGCAAGTAAAAACAGTTCTAAACAGAATGGCATGGACTTTGTACCTAAGGACACAGCATATATTTCCAACTTTTGAATGATAAGATAATTCCCAATAATAAAAATTATTTTAAGGACTGCATTTATTATTGCCTCCTCACACTTACTTTCTATTTGTAAGATCTAAGGGAAAAATATTAACAACATCACCCAATACTAAAAAATTCGTTTTTATCAGAGTACGTACCAATCAATCAAATTTACTACTAAGATATCAAAAAGTCCTGAATCTCTAAATTTACTTATAAAAATAGCAAAATAGGGACTTCCCTGGTGGCGCAGTGGTTGAGAATCCATCTCCCAATGCAGGGGACATGGGTTCAAGCTCTGGCCCGGGAAGATACTACATGCTGCAGAGCAACTAAGCCCATGCGCTACAGCTCCCGGGCCTGAGCTCTGCAGCCCACAAGCCACAACTACTGAGCCCACGTGCTGCAACTACTGAAGCCGCATGCCTAGAGCCAGTGCTCCGCAACGAGAGGCCCATGCACTGTGGCGGAAGAGTGGTCCCCACTCGCCGCAACTAGAGAGAGCTTGCATGCAGCAACGGAGACCCAACACAGCCAAAAATAAGTAAATGTATTTATTAAATAAATTAATTAAATAAATTAAAATAGCAAAATAACAGAATAAAAATTAGAATACCTTTAAAGTTAGCATTTAATGAAAGGAGGTGAAACAAAAGCAAAAGCATTCCGTTTATAGGATTGTATTCTGGCTTTTCAGTATGTTGATTCCTCAGATCTTTAGTAATATCTGCTGGTTTAAAATACATTCCAGGGCTTCCCTGGTGGCGCAGTGGTTGAGAGTCCGCCTGCCGATGCAGGGGACACAGGTTCATGTCCTGGTCCGGGAAGATCCCACATACTGCGGAACGGCTGGGCCCGTGAGCCATGGCCGCTGAGCCTGCGCGTCCGGAGCCTGTGCTCCACAACGGGAGAGGCCACAACAGTGAGAGGCCCGCGTACCGCAAAAAAAAAAAAAAAAAAAAAATCCATTCCAGTAAGTATTTGTTACTTATCCTGCTGTTGTAATCTGTGCAATAACTATCTGACTAAACACAGTGTTGAGAAAGTTTTTAGAGTCAATTTATGATCAACTCTTCCAGAAGGAGCTGAATCCACGTTTACATTTTTAATTTAAATAGTGACCCTCCTACAGAAATCAAAATAAAATTGTCTTTTTCTTCCATAAATAATCAAACTTAATATGCACTCATATCACACTCAAGCGGGTAAAGCCTAGACAACTAATAGACTAAAATTTCCCCTGTGGTATGAGGCACACAAAATATTGTTTATTATCACGATTGTTAACAGAAAATATTTTCCATAGCATCATGCTATAAATAATTTCTCCCTTCCAATGGGCAGTTTGAAAAAAGAACAAACAAAATTATGATTCCCAAAGGATTAACAAATTAAATCTTGGCGTGTTTGATAGGAATACTTTTTGGCCCTCAAAGAAAAATGTGTTCTATAAACTTTCAAGATGTATTTTAGTTACTGAGAAAATGCATGATAAACAACTGCAATCTCAGAATAATGCACAATAATTCTGATTAACAGGAGTTACCAAAAGAAAGTGAAATTGGTGGGAGATAGGAGCATTCATTTTTCTTTATATATTTGTACAATATTTAAAAGTTTGCCGCAGTGAATGTGCATCACTTTGGTAATTTTATTTTAAACGTAAACCTGGAGGGGGGAACACAGCTGCAGCCTCTGAGAAGTTTAATGCTCAAACAACAAAACTGCATCTTCCCTGACAACACGCTATCATGAATTCACAATATGTCAAACAGTTATAAAATGTAAATGTTGACTTCAGTTGGAATAAGTGAGTCACAATATCTATACTAAACCTTGCACAGATTGAAAGTAAACACCATGTGGCCTTCAGAAGACCTTCTAAAATTCCACAATATTTTTAAGTTTTGCATCAGGCAATTGTTTCTTAATCAGAACTACATACACCCATGTGAGGTTTGACATGCTCTCTGTACAGTTATGAGACAACCCTACTTTGAAAGCAAATTACAGAAAGCACAAAACAAGGTGTAACACCACAACTTGATGCGAGGAACTAGCAGATGAACAATTCAACCAAGTGCACAGTTAGGTGTGTATGATTTTCCAGGTTTTGACAACATAAAAAGATATGCCCTGATGAGCTGGGCCCACTGGACAGTTGAGTAAACAAGCAAGTTGTATAAACGAATTACACCAAAGAACTGAGCACTAGTGAGGTATGACATCTATGGAAGAGCTGTGCAATCATAGCTTTTATCTGATATGGGATAATTCTTGATGCACAGTAATGATGAGAGAACTCAGGCTTTCTTTGAATTCAGCTGCTAAGACTGAACTCAGTGGTTATATTTTAGACCCACATTAACACTCTAGACTATATAGACAGTGCTTGCTAATTTTACTTGCTATATGAAAGAAATATAAATGAAGTAGCTCAGGTTCTCTTGTAAAAATGGCAAAAGGTGAAACTTACAAAATGTAATGTGCATTATGCAAATTAGCATTTCAAACTCCCCAAACTCAAACTATCCCATCTATCTAACAATGTCAGAAACCAGCATGACCACTGGATATGTCCATGGCTTAGTCAGATCTATAAGGATCTCAGCAGAACATTGAAGATATCTGAGTTTGGATCAAAGCCCTCGATACAAGCATGCTCACGAGTTGTATACCTATGTAGCAAGTAACAGAAGCCTCATACAAGTGCATTAAGAATCACAAACATAGTAATGGAATCTGATAGATATAAAAAGATTCAGGGAGTTTCACTTCTAAAAATGACAGACTAGATAATTCAGACCAATCCTTCCACTGAAAATAACTTAAATAGCAAGAAATAATACTTTAAATATCTGTTTAAAGGCATTGGAAAGCTAAAGAGATAAAGACATACGAGACCAAGATGCAAGAGAAAAAAGAAACCCTATCCTTTCTCTCTCAAATATCAGCCCATTTCAGAAAAGGCAGCAGAGACACTGAGAAGCTGAATAGATTTTCAACAGATGCATAGGGTTAAAGAGGAAAAACAAGTTGAGAGCCCTTCCCAGGAAAGGGGTTCCCAGGTTAAACTTCTCCATCCCCACAACCCAGCCTGTGGGCTGGAATCCTGAAGGACCATACACTAGCAGGAAGGATGAATCAGAAATAGTTGAAACCTGGCACTAAAGTTTAACACTGAAATGTCTCAACAATAAATGATAAGGTAATTCATGAGTGCTATGGCCCCAATCTAATCTGTAACCAAAAGGAAACATGTCCTTTCATACATAGTAATGATCAAATTATCTATGCAAGTTTACTTTGAAGAGAATGAAATAGTTTCTGTCATCAAAAATAACTAGACAATCAAAAGTAAACAGAAGGCAAAAACAATGCGATCAAAATCCCAGGAAAATAAGACATAATAGAAACAGACCTATAGAAGATCCAGATGATGGAGTTATGAGACACAGATACACAGATTGAGGATTAGAACTACAAAGTAAAAAGAAAAGAAATAAAAATTCTAGAAACGAAATATGTAATAACTGAAAATAAAAACCAGTGGGTGGTTTTAATAGATTTGATTCAGCTGAAGAAAGGGACTAAACGAAAGGTCAGAAGAAAACATTCCAAATGGAGAAACAAATTTTAAACATTATAAAAATGGGGCTTCCCTGGTGGCGCAGTGGTTGAGAGTCTGCCTGCCGATGCAAGGGACACAGGTTCGTGCCCCAGTCTGGGAAGATCCCACATGCCGCAGAGTGGCTGGGCCCGTGAGCCATGGCCGCTGAGCCTGTGCGTCCGGAGCCTGTGCTCCGCAACGGGAGAGGCCACAACAGTGAGAGGCCCGCGTACCTCAAAAAAAAATTATAAAAATGAACATAGAGAGGATCTGTCACCAAAAGACCCACTCTAAATAAAATTCTAAATGGAATTCTATCAGGTATATGCAGATTCACTCTAAAGGAAATTTTACAGTATGTTCCTAAGGCATACATGGAATCTCAGGGATGTAGAAAGGAATAAAGAACATACAAAGAAATGCAAAACAAAGAAGAATAAATATAAGAGTAAATCTAAATGAACAATTACTGTATAAAATAATAATAGTGATGTCTTGTGTGGCTCGATTAAACATAGAATTAAAATACATGATAGTAAAAGAAAAGTGGAGAATGAGGTTAATGGAGTTAGAGTTTCTTAGATCCTTGTACTTGCTAGGAAGAGCTAAAAGTGCTAATTTATACTAGATTTAATAAATCAAGGATGCATGTTCTAATCCCTACATTTAATCCCTACATTAAAAAGAATTTAAAAATAAGGTACAATTAGCAAGATAATAAATATGAAAAATGGAAAAATGAAAACTAATAAATCCAAAGGACAGAAGAAAAAATTACAACAGAGGTGGAACCAATAGAAAGCAAATAGTTAAGATGGTAGATTTATACAAACTAAATCAATATTTACATTAAATGTAATAGGGTAGATCCTCCAAATGAAAAACAAGGATAATTATATTTTTCAAATGTTAAATGTTACTCTATAAAATAGCATAAAAATATCAACTCCAAGGCATAAATCTTATAAACAATGTATTAAATATAAGACGTCTGGATAAAAAACTATAAAAAATTATTGGAGGGATTTGCTATGTTCATAATTGGAAAACTCAATATGTAAATATTTGTATTCTCTCCAAGTTGACCTACAGAAACAATGTAATCCAATCAAGATCGCAGCAGGCTTTTAAACAATTTCATATTGATTCTAAAACGTAAACAGAAATGCAAAGAGTAAAAAACAAACAAGACAAGCTTGAAAAACAAAGTAAAAGGACTTACTCTACCATATTACAACTTATCAGAAAGCAACAGTAATCAAGACAGTGTGATATGCGCACTGGGATAGATGTATTAACTAGATGACTGAACGAAGAGTCCAGTAACAGATGCCCGCACATATGAACATCTGATTTATGACCAAGACAGAACTGTAAAGTAGTGGAGAAAGCGTAGTAAATGAAACTGAATCAATTGGATATCCATATAAAATGTATGACCTCTACTTCACACCAGAAATAAATATCAATTCCAAGTACATACTAGATCTTAATGTGAAAGGTAAAACACTATCCTTCTAGCAGATTATATAAGGGAATATTTTGATGATCTTAAGATAGGGAACAATTTCTCAAATAGGTCAAAAAAGCACTAACCACAAAAGAAAAGATGGAAAATGAACTAAATTAAATTTTAACAAAAGGTTCCATTAAGAGAGTTTTAAAAATAAGAAGCAGCAGCTGTAGAATAGGAGACAATATTTGCAATACGGATAACTGACAAAGTGCTTGTATACTAAATATATAAAAACCTCCCACAAATCAATAACAAAAAGACAATCAAGCCAGTAAAAAAAGTGGGCAAAAGAAGCAAACTGGCATTTCAAAAAAGAAACTAGCCAATAGCCGACAAACATACGAAAAGATGCTCATCATGATTAGTAATCATGAAAATGCCAATAAAACCATGCTGAGATACTGTAAGCACCGAACATAATGGCTACTAATGAAAGACTAATAATACCAAGTCTTTGAAAAGCAACACAATTTCTCATATGCTGCTAAAGAGTGTAAATTAGTGAAGCCACTTTGGACACCTGTTTATCAGTATCTACTAAATTGGAAGGCACCTAACAATTGCACTCCATGTTACATACCAACAGAAATGCAAACACGTGCACTAAAACAATAAGATTGGTAGCAGTAGATTATGTGTAACAGCCCACAATTTGAAATAATTCAAATACCTATCATAAAATGTTAAAATATATTGCAGTATATCCATACGATGCAATACTAAGGAGCAATAAAAAATGAACAAACTGCAAGTACATGACACATCACCCAGAAATATCACAATCGTGATCAGCAAAAGAAGTCAGACACAAAAAAAATGCCCTATGTGGTTCCATTTATATAAAAAGTTCAAAACAGGCAAAATTAATCTATAGGTTTAAAAGTCAAAATAGTGGTCAGAAAAGGAGAAATTAGTGATTGGGAGGGGGAATAAGGAGGCTTCTTGTGCACTGGCAATGTTCTATTTCTAGATCTGGGTGGTGGTTTCATGGGTGTGCTCACCTTGTAATAATTCATCAGGCTATATAATAATACATGTACTTTTCTATAAGTACATTGTATCTCCAAACTTTTTAAATTAAAAATAAGAGAAAATAAGTTGATCTCTTTAAAAATAGAACATATCCATATCTTAGCATATGTGGCCAATAAATTCAAACTCCAAAATAAATTCAGCACATCTATGTAAGAAACTGTAAACACAGTAACATCTGGAGAAAAATTACAACTGGAGAAAAATTATCTGCTTTTATTAGGAAACTCTCAATTTTAATAAAACAAGTTAAGAAAATTCTGCTACTATCCCTTGCCTTACAAAAACAACGTTTTTGTGGTAAATGAATGAATACACAATTACTCCTGAAGTGGATAAGTTTGCAACAGTTTAGTGACAATTTCTGATGATATTTTTCTCCTAAAAAAAGGAAAAAAACAACCTGATGATGCAAAGAAATGGACAATGTATGTACTTCATTTTTATTTTAATTCCATCAGGAATAGTGATTTGATAAAAAGCAATCACTTAATAATGAGTGTCGGGCTTCCCTGGTGGCACAGTGGTTGAGAGTCCGCC
Organism: Globicephala melas; assembly: GCF_963455315.2. Lineage (NCBI taxonomy): Eukaryota > Metazoa > Chordata > Mammalia > Artiodactyla > Delphinidae > Globicephala > Globicephala melas. Next base: position 155,459,639 of record NC_083315.2, read on the forward strand.
TGCCGATGCAGGCGACACAGGTTCGTGCCCTGGTCCGGGAAGATCCCACATGCCGCGGAGTGGCTGCACCCATGAGCCATGGCCGCTGAGCCTGAGCATCCGGAGCCTGTTGCTCCGCAACGGGAGAGGCCACAACAGTGAGAGGCCCACGTACCGCAAAAAATAAATAAATAAATAATGAGTGTCAACAATCTGAGTTTGAGATAATAAAACTCGAGAATTAGGGGGTTTTTTCAATCAACACCACGTCAAACAAAAAACAGAGAGCAAGGAGCTCTTTGCAGCAATGCTGATTACACACTTCTGTGAGATGACCTGAAAATACTTAATGGGGAGTGTTACAGAGTCACTACCAAAAAATTCTGTATTTCTCAAATATCATTTAATAAAAACCACAATATCACTGAGTCAATAAAATTTTAAATCTCTTTCAAATATTCATAACTCTAAAAATTAATTCTATCTCTAATATACTACCACTATAAATATTTCAAACTTAAATACCTAAAATTCATGAATATTTTATAAAAGGTGCAAGAACATATTTTTAGACAAAATGGCATATACTACCCAAAAAGTTAAAATCTAGTAAACTTCACTGTGACTACAACCAGCTCAATCACTCTACCACCTGTGTATGAAATAAAACTTTCTATAAATAAAGAGTTCTCACCACTTCTTGTTTTTGGGTTTCATTAAGTTTTTCAGTCAGTTCTTCCAAAGCCCTTTTTGTTTCAGCATCGGACCTAGGCACATAACAAAAAACAGAGTATTTTTTTAAGTTGGCTATTTGAGAAAATATACATAATTCGTGAAATTTACAACATCATAATATGTTGTTACATAATACTCTGCTGCAGTGGTTCTTAGACGTTAGCAAACCTATGAAACACCTGGAGGACTTGTTACAAACACAGTATCTATCAGTAGATACACAATGGAGCCCAAGAACGTACATCCCTACAAATTCCTAGGTGATGCTGATACTGACAATCTGGGGACTACACTTAGAGAAACAATGCTATACTAGATCACCTTCAATAAACAAACACACTGAAATAGCTCCCATTTTAAATTAAGAAGAATGAAAGAGGTAAGGAGGACAAAACTATTGATCTCACATCCTCTCCAGGAATTCATAATCAAATTACATCTGAGTGTGCTATACAAACTCTGTCCTCACTCATTTATCTCCCATTACCTTTTTCCCATCAAATTAATAACACACATGATAAATAACCAAATCGTACAGGAAAACGTATAAAGAAAAGCAAAGCCCTTTCTCTCTCACACTTATCTGGTTCCAACCCCCCCTGGCAACCATGCTCAACTAATACGTTCTCAATTCTTTTGCGGGCTATCTCCATCATTTTCAACTCGAGATATTTTCAACTCTGTTTTGAAATATTTAACTCACACTCTTCTTCAATTTCAGATAAATTTATTACTATTTTCAGTTCTTCTATTGGTTACCTGTGTAACTTAATACATTTATACCCATTATGAATTACTCCATCATAGAGAATTAATGCTTTTTGCTTACATTCTATCATGCTCACATTTTTGTCAGATTCCTAGTTGGATCACTAACTTTCCTGTGCTTTTTTTTTTTTCTAGAGTTTTCCGTTACCTTTTGGCCTTACACGGGCCTTATTATCACATCATTGATGTTTTTCTCCCACTTATTACTCAATCATCTACTAAGAATCTACTCCATTCTTCTTGACTACATCCTTCTCAAAGGACACTTACTTCCTGCTCGAATTCAGTGATTACTTTCTGGGCCTGCTATATGGCTATCATGCTGGAAATTACTTTCACTGAAGTCTCGGGTTAGTTTTACTATTTCTTATAACCTATATCTTCCTTTTTCTTGGTTGCCATTTTATTTTACTCATATGCCCTAATTTCCTCAGAAAGAAGTTACCTTAAACGGTCAACTTTCTAAGTCTTTAGATCTCTGAGAAAGTCTTTACTTGTACTTCGTTCTTGGCTTTTGTGATTCCATGTGCTGCTGGATTTCCCATACCTCACTAGCTCTTTCTTCTCAAGCCAGCTCCTCTTTTTATATGACTTCTAAATATTGGAACTCCTGGGCATTCAGCTCTGTCCTTGATGTTCTCCCTACAGTTTCTCTCTAGATATCATCCATTTCCATAGCTCCAAATACCACTTCTATATGCTTACCACACTTAAATTTATCTCTCTAATGGAGACTTCTCCTTTGAGTTCCAGAGTAAATATCTGGCTGCATATTTTACATTCCCACTTGGATGTCTCACTGGCATCTGAAACCTAACATATCCAAGGCCAAACTCTTAATTTCTATGCCTCACCTACCCCCACCAGTCTTCCATATTTCAGGAAGTGGATTTACCATCTATTCAGTTACTCAAGTCAGAAATCTGAGAGTCATCCTTGGTTTATTCTCTCTTACCCCTCATAACCAATCCATTGCCAAATCTTAGCTCTCTGTTCTCAAAAAAAAACTTGAAACATCCCTGTTCATCTCTCCCTTACCATAATCCTGGTCAAGCCATCATCTCTCATGCTAATGCAACAGGCTTCTAGTTCACCCTCCTCTAATCAATTTTTCATATGGCATCCAAAATAGGTGAGTTCTCAGTTAACTTTATATAATCCTTTCTAAAAGTTTGCTTTCTAAAAGTTTACTTACAATAATAAATACACTTATTATTATAAATAATAAGTGTACTCTTATTATTTATGTACCTTTTGCAATAAATGTCATGAAAAATATTAAAAATTAGTAAGTAAATGAGGGTATCAACCTTTCTGAATCATGTAGGAAGTTAAACCTAACAGCTTCCTACCCAGAATTTTTATAAACATGAATTAAGAATTGTGGTCTAAGTAAAGCAGAACTGGATCCTAAATCTTCCTCATCCACAAAGTTAAGCCACCAAGATTCAGAAGAAAACTGACTCTTATTTTGGCTCTAATAAAATTTCTCTGTCTTACATATGCCCCTAGGTCACACAAACTATTACCAGATGGTACCAGCCCATGGATCAGAAGATTCCCAGTCCACCACTGCATGTCCAAATGACCATTTAAACTAGTCAACAAAACCATCCCTGCAACTTCCCCTGTATCTTCCTACAGGACAACTACTTTCTGAAACTCATGTTCCTAATGCTTAATTTATACCCTTCCTTCAAATGTGGAAAAGCTACATAATAAAGCCATTCCAAGAACATACTGTATTAGAATATTAATGCCATTCTGTTGAGTTTATCAACTTGTCAGAAATAAATACCTAAGTATTAAATTAACTAACCCTTGCCATTTAAAAGATTAATAACACAGCTCAATAATATAGTTTAAAATTCAGGAATTTAAATGCCTTATTCATATCAGCTACATGTGAAAATGATCTTGAACCACAGTGTACTATAAGTGGTAAAGAGCAGACACTCTGGGGCCTTACTGCCTAGATTTGAATTCTGACTCCACCACATCCCTCCTTTGATCTCCAACAAGCTGAGTTACTTCATCTCTCTGTGCCCTGTTTCCACAACAAAAAAAAAAATGGGAAAAATAATAATTACCACTTCATTAGAACTGTCGTGAGAATTAAACCTAATTCTACCTGACATGAAATAAGTGTTCAATAATATTTACTGGTGGTAGTAGTAATAATGGTAACAGCAAGGTCTTTTATTCTTATTACTAAATTTCCTGCCTTCCTCATACAGAAGCAGATAAGTTATGCAGACTATAGTTGATATTCAGATTTAACATTTACAGCTTTGACTCTTTTTGCTATAGCAACACAAAACTGTCATGTGGAATGATTTCATTAGCTCGAGTACGAGTTAGCAAGTGAACCTAGCAAGTGAACGAATTTCAATTCACCTTTTTTGTTCTCTAATCATTGCTGTATATAGATTATGACTTTTGAGATGGTATAAATGTTTATTCCTTGAAAAATATGGTCTCTAAATGAAAGTCACCTGTCACCACTGATGATGAAAATGAAGACAGTGAAGAAATCTTAAATAAAGTGATACCTCTTAGGGAATACCCAGAATTGACAAAACTGCAAAAACTGGGCAGACATAAACAACTAGCTTTTGAAGATTTCAACTGAAAGATAAAATGTCAGATTCTACAATGGCTCATGTCCACTGACAAATTCCACATTATGCCTCTATTTGCTCCAATGTCGATCAATGGGTCTCTCTCCCCAATGTATTTGCAAATCTACCTCTTTACTAAGGTCTTGCAACATATCTCTCCATAATGTCAGCATGAAATAAAATGTTCTTAAAAATACGAAATTAATTTGTCTAACACTGAGTCATGATACATTGTAAATTCAAAGGGTTTTGAACTGTTCTATGAATATACTTTAAAATACTAGTATAAAAACATAGCACTTTTTTTTGGAAATTCATGTAAACATGTCAATTATAGAACCTATTTTATTCTTCTAATAATTCACCCCTCAACAAAAATCATGTTCAGCTTTTACCGGCTTCTTCTGGCAAGTTCCCGGTTGAAATCATCTCCAAGGCGAACTTGTTCACTGCTGAGGTCTCGGAGGGACTGATGAAAAGCATGAAACTAATAAAAGCAAAACAAAGTTATCCATTTAGGATTCTGTTGAATTCTTCCATAAAGATTCACTGAGGGTAAGAATAAGAACTTGCTCTTTGCAATAATACCCATATTTTATAATGTTATCAAGACCTAATAAAATTTTTTCTCTCGAAGAAAAGTTTTTAAAACTATATATAACATTGACCATTACATCCTCTATAGTGCACTATTTCACTCTTTATAGATACTCTTGAAAAGAGGTCTGGAAACTTTTTCTGTAAACAGTACAACAGCATATATTTCAGGCTTTCAGGTTCTATGGCCTGTGTCAAAATTACTCAACTCTGCCATTATAGCACAAAAGTAGCCATAATCAAATGAGCATGGCTGTGTTACGGAACTTTATTGAACTAGACCACATGCCTCAGCATGCCAACCCATGCTGCCAAGAAACCCTTGCCCACATGCATGAGGAACCATGAACAAGAATGTATGGAGCAGGGCTTCCCTGGTGGCGCAGTGGTTGAGAGTCCGCCTGCTGATGCAGGGGACACGGGTTCGTGCCCCGGTCTGGGAAGATCCCACATGCTGCAGAGCGGCTGGGCCCGTGAGCCATGGCCACTGAGCCTGCACGTCCGGAGCCTGTGCTCCGCAACGGGAGAGGCCACAACAGTAAGAGGCCCGCGTACCGCCAAAAAAAAAAAAAAAAAAAAGAAAAAAAAAAGAATGTATGGAGCAGCACTGTTCATGATGAGAACACTAAAAACAAACCAAAGTCCATTAAGAATGAAATGGAGATAAACCGCAATATATTCCTCCAGCGGAGTATCACACAGCAGTGAAAATGAAATGATCAAACCTACCTACACTCCAAAAACAAAACATTAAATGGAAAAGGAAAGTTACAAAAAAAGTTACACTGCATTATTCCATCTATATAAAGTTTAACACAGGCAATACTAAGCAAGATATAAGCAGTAAAAATATTTTTAAAAATCAAGAGAATGATTAACATAGAAGTCAAAATAGTTGATAGCCCTTGGGGAAAGGAGGAGTGTAAAAGAGGTTTGGGGTGTATTATAAACCTCTATTTCTTGGTCTGGGTGGTAGTTACATGGATTTTTCATATTGTTGTACTTTTAATGGTAAATATGTATGCTATACATGTATGTGTAGGCTATAATTTATAATAAAAAACTAAGTTATACAGACTTGCAGAAATAAAAAATTGATTCATTTCAACAAATTCACATTGTGCAACTAACCAGTGCCAGCAACTGTGCTGGGAAACAAGTGTCATGGGAGACAGATATGTAAACAAAACCACAAATGCTGCACTGGGGCATTAAGAAAGTAAACAGTCATATGGAGCTAAAGGTCATCATAAGAAATGGACTAAAACAAGGAAGAACAATTAAAAAGAGAGGAGTGGAGGTAATACAGCAGATGAGCAACAGACCATTCACTTAGGTTTTGCTGTGATGATTTTCCAGTTTTGCAAAGCAGAGTCCTAGGACTCATCTTTGACACCACCTTTTCACTCATTCCCGCCCTCCCCAAATGGTCATCTGATCTTCAAGACCTTTCATTTTATCCACCAAATAGTTTTTAAATCTACCACTTTCTCTCCAACTCCATTTATCCTAATCCAAGTGGCCATCAGCTCACACCCAGAACACAGCAATATCCTTCTAATTGGTTTACCCACACTGACTCTATTTTCTACACTAGAGCCAGAGTGATCTTTTCGAAGTAACTGTCACCCTCTTACGTGGCTGTGCATGGTCTCAGGGTTTCACACTTCTTTAGCCACATGGCCTTCTTTAAATTACTCATAGGTGCTATCTTCCTTCCTGCCAAGGTATTTGTTCTACCTCAAATGACTCTTACTCAACTTTCGGATCTCAGCTCAATCAGCCTTTCTTTGGGAAGCCTTCCCTAACTGCGGCAGGTCCCTCTATAAACACTCCTATAGCCCTATGCTTCCTTCCGTTAGAGCAAGCATCTCGGCTCACAATTATGGGTGTATTTACATACTTTTTGATTAGTATCTAGCTCCCCCTCTAAATTGTAAGCTCTGTGAAAAGGCAAGGTTTTTGCTCATCACTGTTTCCAAGCCCAAGCACTGTCCCAGGACAAAGGCACTAAATAAATAAAATGAAAGAGTAAGTAATATTAGGATATTGTTCTCTGCTCTAGGTTTTATCACATAATCCACACTAGCAAGTTGCACCTACCAAAAAATAACACTGTCAAGGAAAAGTTTCTACAAGGCGTCTTCTAATGCACTTGGTTCTGTTATCTCTTTATCTTATGTTATAATAAGGGAAAGCTACAGATGAGTATCCTAACAAACTCTGAGTCCTCAATCTTAAAACTACCAAAACAAAGATGTCTAAGTCAGCAACATCTCCTAGTCCTTATCTAATTAATTTAGCTACCCAACACAATAACAAAAAAAATTTTTTTCAGCTCTTGCATAGAAGTTTAAAGAAGCAGAAAAAGAAATATAGCTATAGAACTAATACCTTCAAAATCTTTAGTGAATACATAGAAAAAGCCTAGAATTCCTGCTTAATACAAAGTGGCTCCATCAGTGATTCAGCAAATCAGAAAAACACTAATGGAAAAATCAATAGGTTAACCACACAAAGACTAACTTATTCATACTAAACTAAACTTAGAAAAATAGAAACTAGCTGACTTAGCAGAGCTTGGAAAAGAGCAAGCCATCTGAGCAAGGAAACAAAACATGTCCAGCTAAACTCACTTTTAAATGTTCTACAAAATATAATCCTCCATAACAAAATTCAAAATAAATGTATGATGATGATCAACACATTGAAAATAAAATACTTTACTTGGTTTAAAAAAACAATCATTACAAAGTTAGTGATGATCAAACTCTTAGTTAAAATACAGCCATAAAATTCAAGTGTTAGTGATTTAAATAGAAATGCAAGGATCCAGACTACAGAATGGGTACAAAATACCTGGCCCACGTCATCAGTCTCCCGAACAAATCGGACACCAGTTCTGGACCTATTTCGTTTAATACCCTGTTGATCCCCATAGTCCTTCAGAGGTGAGGTAGGTGGAAAACGGTGGCTCTCTTTACAGAATAAAGAAAAGGGAAAGGATTAAAAACACCACATGAGAAGGAATGATCTAAAATTTTACTCAGGAAATACACAGCAGACATGGATATATACATGTGCCCTCAACCTGGATTATTTCCCACAGACAATCACAAACAAATATCTTGCTGTGGCCATAAAATTCCACAAAATTGGTACTTATCTTGCTCTTAAAGCAGATAAAATGAACAACTGAAATAACCTGGAACTAGAACACATCAAAAATTCTAATTGGCTGTACTTTTCAAAGAAGCAATATAGTATTTTCTCTTACATAAAAATAGTAAGTTGCTAAAAAAAAATAACTTTTATGACTCCCTAAAATAATACTAATAAAACAGAATTTTTCAAATAACAAATTATCTAAAATCTGAATGGTGTTTAAAAATCAGTATAGGGCTTCCCTGGTGGCGCAGTGGTTCAGAGTCCGCCTGCCGATGCAGGGGACACGGGTTCACGCCCCGGTCCGGGAGGATCCCACATGCCACTGAGCGGCTGGGCCCGTGAGCCATGGCCACTGAGCCTGCACGTACGGAGTCTGTGCTCCGCAACGGGGGAGGCCACAACAGTGAGAGGCCCGCGTACCGCAAAAAAATAAATAAATAAATAAAAAATCAGTATAAACTAAACTACATAAAGAAATATAGCTGATTGTGATTTTTAATCATTATTATCATGACCAATAATGATATTAACAACACAAGCTACTAATGTTCACTCTGTCTAAATCGCCTCTCTTCACTGCAGACTTTTCTAAGTCTCTTCTATTCAAACATGAACCTCAGTGCTGTAGGAAAGTATAATTATATGCAAGCTAAGTGTTATCACCTTTTATGTAGCCATTGAAATCGAGCTGCACACCAAGGATAAAATTCCCCTGTTATTAACAAGTGTCACAGGATATTTCATAATGAGACTTTTGAAAAACTATGAACCTAGGACAAGACTTCTAATCCAGAAAGTACACCACACAGTAAATCCTATTTGTGTGTGTGTTTTGACTGGAGGCAGACAATTAAATAAGGTTCTGTCAGGTGAAGCTCTACATGGTCTACAGAGCCTGAGAAGAAAAAAGTAACAGACTCAGAATATCAAAGTCCCATTGAACATGCTTCAAAGTATACTTCTAACACCTTATTTGTATGATTTTATGTATGGGTTATATTTGTCTAAACACTACATGTATCCAATATGTACTTCAGGAATATTTTTAAGACAAAGAAGAGGTTTTCAGAACATCTGAAGAGTTTACCTGTCACAGTGCCACCATCGAGGTCACTTGTACTCAGACTTGTAACAGAAATACTTCTCCCTCCTGAGTTTCTCAATAACCGTTGACTCCGCAGTTGGCCTATTGAATGCTCCAAGCTTTCTTTTAACTAAATTAAAGGATACAATGAAGTTTAAAAAACTTCCAGATACAAATAAGCCTAGAGATTTTAAAGCTATTCATGAACTATCTGGGTTCCCAAAGAGAATTTATATCAGAGAAAATTTTGAACTAAGTTATATTAATAGAAATATAAAAATAGTAAACATAAATATTTTAAGACCCAATTCTAACATCTGGTTTTAAATAGCATCTGTCACTACCTATTCCATCTTTCTATTACCATCAGATTGATGTGCCCATGCTTAGAAACATAACAAGGCCAACACATCTGAAAAAGAGAAAGACTTCCTTCTAAACATTCCTTCAGAAACCTCAGATCTATAATAAACAGGAAAATGAACAGCTGTCACAGTGACTTCTGCTTTGAAAAAAAAGTGCACTGCCCAATTCTGTAGCAGAGTACCTTTCATTCATTCAAAGATTTCAAATCCCGGAAAACCATGTGGTCAGATGTTGGACTGTTAGTACAAACTAGGATCACAGTTGTCCAAATGCTCTCTTCAGGTTATTAGGAAGTTAGCCAGCAGGGAATATAAGACAACATCTTTTAAGACCTAAAGGGCTACAATAAATAAAATCACACTTAATACTGAGAATATAATCCAGAGCTGTACAGAACTATTGACCTGAAAAGGGGATTCAACAAAAACCCAAAGGAACAAAGAGTAAAACTTAGGAAAATCCACATACCCTGAATTGCTGAGAAACTTCTGGTCTAGACATTTTAGCCAAGGATGAATAAAAAATAATATTAATAAAAATAATGTATGGATCCAGAAAACAAGTCATCTGTAACTCTTTAAAGAGAATGTCAAAACAAGACAATTGATTGAAAAGAGAGGGCTTCCTAAATTCAGCCAGAATTAAAAGGTAGAACACCACTGATGGAGGAAACAAGTTGGTTTCCTTGGGGAACTGTGCAGAAAGAAAGTAGCTTCAACTGAAGGAAGAGCACAGCTGAAACAGAATATGAGTCACAAATGAGCAAATCCTTTTTCACTTTGGTTGTTTGGACTTAGCTGTTCTGGAGAACCAAGGTTAAAATAGGCTGGATTAAAAGAAGTAGAGTTAGAATTTCAACAATTTATCTCTATTACCACTCTCATTTCTGGAAAAAAAAAAAGAAAGAAAGAAAAAGCTAATATTTCCATACCCTCTGTTCCCTGCTTCTCTAAGCTGGCATTTGTGCAATACCATCCTGCCTGAGTGTTCACCAGCTGTAGGACCTAGACTATCAATCCAGGAAACATACAGATGAGGCCTGGGAGAACTAAGGTCTACCTGGAGAGTAATTTATACACAAGTAAAATAAAAAACTATGTTTAACATGTAAGTAGTCAAGAGGTCTTACACAGTGAACACAAAATAGCATATCAGTAATCTATGACAAAGAGTCAGAATAAAATTGTACAATGTTAAAATTAAAAAGCTCAAATCCAAACTGTAACATTAAAAAAGGACTAGAAAGGTAAAATGACTTTAGATCACATAAGTTAGTGACAGAACCAGCTCTACTAACTTTTCCTGTGTTTATTATTTGCATCTTTCAAGCTAAGCCTGATGTCAGTATCCTTTTTCATAGTTTTTTTTTTTTTTAATTGAAGTAAAGTTGATTATCCTTTTGGAAGTAAAGTCAGCTGACATTTCTAATCATTGCTTCTTTTTGAAGGTAATTTGCCCCTTACAGCTCTGGCTCTTTTTAAAATTTTCTCTTTGACTTTGAGTGTCAATGGTTTTACAATGATACGACTATGTACAGCTTTACTTGTAGTTATCCCATTTCTGACCCACAGAGATCATGGAATCTGTAGCTTAATCTCTTTCATGTGTTGTAAATTTTCAGCCACATCTCTTCATTGTTTCTGCGTCATTCTTTCTTTCCTCTCCTGGAAATCCAGTTGGATTTAAGTTTTATCTTTTCTACCAAATCCCATGGGTCATTTATGCTCTTTTCTGTATTGTTCATCCATGCCTCCATTCTTCTTTTTGGATATATTATGCTGATCTATCTCTCAATCTATTAATTCTCTCTTTAACTGTATACAAGCTGTTACTTAATCCATCTGTTGATGGTTTTTTCTAATTTATTTGTTTGTTTATCTTAGTTATATTTTTCAGTTTCTGTAATTTTCATTTTTTGTCTTTTTTGTTTGGTTTTTTTTAGAGTTTTCAATTGTCAAAATTCTCAATCTTTTAATTTCTTTTTTCTTTTTTTTTTTTTTTGCTGTACGCGGGCCTCTCACTGTTGTGGCCTCTCCCATTGCGGAGCACAGGCTCCAGACGTGCAGGCTCAGCGGCCATGGCTCACGGGCCCAGCCACTCCACGGCATGTGGGATCTTCCCGGACCGGGGCACGAACCCGTATCCCCTGCATCGGCAGACAGACTCTCAACCACTGCGCCACCAGGGAAGCCCTCAATCTTTTAATTTCTTGAACAGGTTAATCATAGTTATTTTATAATCTCCTACTTGTTTCTCTTGTCTGTTTTTTCCCTTGGTTTTCAGTCAACTCTTGTATTTTCTTATGCCTGAGTATTTTTTTTATCATGTGATAGACATTGTATATGAAAACTGTGGAGCTATTTAAAGCTCTGGATGATGACATCTTCCTTCAGAAGGTACTTGGGTTTGCTTCTATCAGGAAGTCAGGCTACGGTCACTAGGAAACCCAATGTACCTTAATTCATTAGAACTGAGATGATTCAAAGCTGGGCTTCTGTCCCCATCAGCACTGGTCAATTTTCAATTTATCACTGCTCTGATTTTCAATTCACCATTTTTCCTAGGCTATCACTCTTTGGGGTCTCAATCAAAAGCTGGAGGGTTCCTGAACTCCAATTTTGGTCTCTCTAGCCTCTTTGAGTCTACAGATAGTTCTAATCTTATCTGCTTCTAAGCCACCTCTTTTTAAATCAGCTACTGCCTTGACAGAGAAAGAGTCCCAAATGTAGGACTCTTCCTTCTGGACTTCTATTTTTGCCAGATCTTGACTATAAAATTCCTCACTGCCTTGGTAGTTCTCTGATGGTTTCATAATATTATTTTTTACAATTTTTTTGCCTTTCCAGTTGATCTGAATGGGAGAGTTGATCCAAAATAATCTTATCTACCAATGCCAGAAGCAGAACTTGCCAGCATCCTTTTCATGTGGGCTTATTTGCTAACAAATCCTGAGCTGTAACTAAAAGCTGATTAAGAAGAGGAATTTTCACACAAACATGCACACACACAATATCACTGCTAACAACAACAAAAAACTCACCATGGAACATATGGGAAAATATTGCAGAACAACAGAAATGATACATTACCCCCAAAATCTAGGAGGAATAACAGATGTTAGAAAATTGATCATTTCAGAAATAAGATAAAAAGTTAGACAAACTATTTGGCAACCTCATTTTAAAACTCTCAAAAGATGTATCATAAGCCATTGAACAGATGAACAGGCTAATACATAAAGACCAAAAAACTGAACTGTAAAAGGTAAATGAGTGAGATGAAGATTTCTTTTAATCACTCCTACAAACATCATGGCAAAAACAGATCCTCCACCTAAGATACAAAACTAAACATGTAATAAAATTAGAACCTACACTTAAAGTAGCAATAATACAACAGACATGGCACAAAATCTATTCATGATGTACAAAACCAATTTGATAACTCCTAAAATACAAAAACCAAAAGATAAAATTTGTTTTAAACTCTTTAGGATTATAACGTCTAATTAGATGCAAAGGCAAACCAAACTCGAAATTACATAAAAACAAAACAACACTAATAAAATTCAATTTAATATTAATTTATAATACTATGATGGATAATGCTATTTTGCTTAAACTAAATCAGTGTTCCACACAGACTGTGGTACTGACTGCAATGGTGCAGATTCTAAAAGTTTATCATGAATACCTCACCACATACCAAGTGTTGATTCCATTTCCCCCACTTTCCCCTATATAAACTACCACAAAACCAGCATCATGGAACATGTTATGACATATTTTCACCTCAACTTGATATAAATGTACCATTTACATATTAGGTCTATTCTTTTATCTCTGTTCATTTGACATTAGACTAAAACAAACGAAGCATTACTATAATGTACCAGTAAGAATGAAAATAAAACTTGGGCACTGAAATTGAATGGCAATACTTGTTTGCAAGGTAGTTTATCCAAATTGTTAAGACATGCTTTTAAACACAGAAGTCAAGTGGGAAATCTCTCTATAGCCAAAGATGAAATAATTTGGGCATCGATAAAAATATTAACTACAATGGAATAAAGCAGTTGAAACGAATAAATATGTGAGTTAATGATACTCAAGGAGAAAAAAATAGTCACTGGTCACCAGCGGAGAATGTTAGGGAAATAACTCATTATTTTGGAAACTAGTAAATAAATTTAAAAAATTTTAAACGTATAAGCTTTTAGATTAACATTAACATAGCAAATTTTAAAATCCTCATAGAGATCTCTGAAAACCCTGTTACATCTCTATTTGAAAGTCTGATGTGAGACAAAATATAAGTCAAGCTTAGAGAATCGAAAAATACATACAACTCTGAAAAACTGACTATACTGCACACCAAATCTATGAAAAGAGATCATCTAGGCAGCAATGGGTCCTCCATATAAGAAGTGTGATCATTAAAAACATCATGATTCACAAGGACCAGAGGAAAGCCTAGCAGTACTTTCCTCAGTTCTACTCCTTTTGTTTCTGTTCCTGTTGACATATTTCACACCCTAATATTTTATTTTGAGGATGAAATAAGATAATGTATGTAAAATAATTAGAGCAATGCCTAGGGAAGATTAGTTTGTTGAGTAAATGGTAGTTTTTACTGTGATGACTACACACAATGAATATAAGAGCAAAAGTAAATGAAGAAATTGGATGTTTTAATCTGGAGAAGCTCTTTAGAAGAATGTCATTCCCTAAAAATGACTTCACTGAATTCTTCTAGTTGTATATCTACAGGCTCTTAAACAGCAAAAATATCAATATTCTCACTATCAGCTATTTCTTTTTAACCCCACATCTAACTCCTCCATAATACAATTCAAATTTCATTCCAGCATTATCACTTTTCATTTCCTTGCCACACTTTCACCTTTTTGACCAATTCCTTTATTATTATTATTATTTATTCTTGTAAAATAGCATGCAGGTTTACCATTGGGAGGCAAGGAGGTATCACAACTATAATTTTCACTGTCTGCGACCCATCAGCAAGACTTCAAAAGCAGCAATTTGTTATTTATACAATAATGTGTGGACTGAAGAGCCAGCAGTAAAGTTTGCCCTTTTTGCAGTTACTCATCGTTAATATACTGTTGTGTTAGCTGAAATGTGAATTGTGTTGTTTGGGGACTGGTGTTATTTGACCAAATAGGGGTAATGAAATTCATGCACATCGAAACCATGCAACAAGGACCAACTGTCTTTACTTTTCAGCATTCGGAGAGGTTTTATAGCTGTATTCAGTGGAAGAGTATGCTAAACTCCACCTCGCCTGGGACCAGAACTCTAGTTTGTTTGTTTAAGTAAAAAAATATTGACTTTCCAAAATTCATTAATAGCAAGCTTCTTGACCAGTTTCTGGGAAGGCAAGGTTACAAGCAACTGTAAACAACTAAGAAACTAGGCACCAACTTCACACACACTATCAAAAATGCCTAAGAAATAAATCATATTCAGTAAAATTTGACTTCAATAAGATGAGATGAAAAAAGGCAAAGAACCATATGGGTAAACTTCGTTGGTCAATTTACAGTTACTGATACTAATAACCAGTGTATCTCACGTATTCACATTCTCAACAAAACTAATCACATCCTTGACTAAGCTCACTGTGAGAAAGAGAAAAATATATCACACTAAAACTAGTCACTAGGAAATTCTTAAAAGATATCTACCATTACTTCCACAAAGAGACCATAATAAAAATGAAGTAGGAACAGTGATTACTCACACATAAATATAGTAGCTACCAAATATTCAAATAATTAGCTTACATACAAACGAAAAACACAACTTTAAAAAAAAAACCTTGATAAAAATTCTAAATGCTGCAATTCAAAGTCAGCTTAAATTCTGGAAACCATTAAAGATCCTATTTAGTTTCTCCAGATACTTTCTTACTCCAAAGTATCCCTTATTTTCATACTAAGAAAACATATCCCCTAACATAACACAGATTATACAGAAATGCATGCAAAGTATAGGTAACTGCATTCACTTAGCTGCATAGTTGAGCAGAAATTGGAAACATCTGAATATTTCATCTAACCATTTAGTTTTGTTTTCACCTGACAGTAAATACTCAGTATTTAGCAAACATTCACAATGTATATAGCACTGGTGACTATGGAGACAGTTTGTGTAGTAAGTTTAGATATACCTATAACGTTGACATTAGAAACAAAAAAAAAAATTAAAGTACTTTGATTTACAAATCTTAGGGGTCAACTTGGCAAAATCCAGGGCAAGAGTAGAGGCAGAAAAGAGGTCATTTTAAAAAGTTTGTCCTGGGTAATAACGTCAACCGTAGGCACATTGATTAAGTGCTTTCTGCTTGACTTTCCTTCACTGCCTGTTTCTCCACAGAATGCCAAGCTTGATCTGGCAATACACTGCAAAATAGATTGGTTGTAGAGTTAATTTTATCAGCTCTATTTTGGTTCCTTACAGTCTATTAAAACTAGAACAAAGAGAAGGAGGAGGACAAAAAAGGAGGTAGAAGAGGTGGAGGAGGGGAGTTTTATAAAATTAGAGTGCAAATTTATGGTTTGCATACTTTTCTGGTCCCACCATCTGTTGCTGAAATGTATTTTTTAAATGGTTGCTGCTATCTTATTTTTTATTTACCAGAAAGATCATTAGCTCTGACTGCTACCCCTAACCTCTCTCCATAGGCTGATTTATGGAAATATAAGTCTATACTAATAGTTCTGAAATTTAGAAATTCCCTTTCAAATGATACATCATATTTATTTATGTGACTATTTTATTTTTAAATGAGATCTCATATATTCAAAGCCCACATAGCATACATATTCTAACGATTTTTAAAATTTTTTAAAGTGTTTCCATATAATATTCTGAATGTTATTAAATGAGCATACATGGGGGCTTCCCTGGTGGCCCAGTGGCTAAGACTCTGAGCTCCCAATGCAGGGGGGCTGGGTTCGATCCCTAGTCAGGCAACTAGATCTCACATGCTGCAACTAAGAGTTAGCATGCCATAACTAAAGATCCTGCATGCCTCAACTAAGACCCAGTACAGCCAAATAAATAAATAATTTTTTTAAAAAAAAATGAGCATGCATGGAAAATGGAATGTGCTCTTAATAGTACATTATTGTATTTTGGGTGGACAGACAATATAATCATGAACATAAGGGGGGAAAAGCAGCATTATGTATGCTGTCTAATTTGGCATATACTTTGAAGTCAAAACAATCAGATACACCTATCACTGTGAACGTTACAACATATTATGTTGTTTATAGTCACAATAATACACAAAAGAAACTGAAGTTTAGGCCCAGTGAATTCAAGGAAAGGAAAGGAAGAATACTCAGTGCCTATAATGTACCAAGTACTTAATCTATATTAAGAACATAGCAAATACTTGAAGATAGGGATTACTGGATGAATTAAAGAAGTAACAAGAACATAAATGTTTAGCAAGTGTCTAAAACAGCGTGACTACTTCAATAAATGTTAGTTATAATAAGGCATATATAATTATGTTCATTTTTCAGATGATTAAATTCAAGTTCAGAAAGATTTAATAACTTGCCCAAAATCACTGAAATGGTTTCTAGTGGAAAAAAATCAGGATTCAATTTTAAGTCTGACTCCAAAGTTTACATTTTTCCACTAGCCTCAAAGCAAAATTCTGTAAAAATTATTCTCCTGTCTAGTAGTTTCATGAGAAACTTGGCAATAAAATTTTAAACGTAAGACTCTAAGAACCTAATTCCTAAGATCTGAAATATATTTACAAAAAAAGTTCCTAACAGAATTCAGTTGTTCCATTGTAATTTCTTACCCATACATTCTCACTACTTAGCACTGAAGTTGTTAAAAGATGGAACAGTTCTCACCTTTAGGACAATTAGCAGAACTCAGCCAGAGAGAAAGGGATGGGTACCTTCAGCTCTGGGATATTACAAGTGGCTTGTGCCTGGCTCCAAACAATTAACATTAAGCTTCTAGGCTGTCACTATGTATATCTAACAACTGAAATCCATTGAAAAGAAGAAAAAACCTGGACTTCGTTATTTAACATTCAAATTCTTCCAAAGTTCATATACGCCAGATGGTAACGTCCTGTTACTCCCAAAGGGAAATTTTAATCAGAGTACTTAATTAGAAGAAAAATTACCATTAATGCAAGTCTCTAAGCTCTAATTTGATTTTACTATATTTTAACCACTCTTTACCTTAAAAATGTACTTAATGAATCTGCTGATTTGAATCAAAAGAACTGTATCTTTCTTTTATACCAAATATTAACTACTTTAGCCTCATCAGCTGCAGTCCAAATTTCCACTGCAGAAGGTATTAACTTTTTATGTTGAATATTTTTTCTTGAGGGCATTCCATTTTTACGGCATTAACATAAAAACAGACCTGTTCTCTCATGAATAGGAACACACAGCTCTAGATATGTTCTAAACATTAAGCTAATCAGTTGCACTATTTAACATAGGAGTATATGTTCCAAATATTCCCAGTAAACTTTCATATAAAACCAACCCAACAGGTCCTCTTTGGACCAAATGTTCTCAGACCTCCCAAGAAATTTACAGCATGAGAAATAACGCAGGATGACACTTACTTAAGGTCATGAAGTTCATTAAGACCAAAGATCCTAAGTCATACTATCCAACTTAATATGGCTGATTGGTTGGGCTGGCTACAAGAAAGGCTTGTAAAAAAAAATCAGTGGTTGTTACTTAGGAAGAAGGGGGAAACCAGTGCTGGTGTAGGCAACCTGCAGAATCCACCACACTGCCTTAAGTGGCAGCTAGAACAGCCAACTTTGGCAAGCCTTCAATGCCAATCCTAGCTCAGCATCAGATTTCTTCCCATTCTGTTTCTGTAGTTGTTCCATCTAACTCTCATTCTGGACACTGCACCAGCTGTAACATTAATGACTTGTGTGACAATGGGCTTTGGTTTTTCAATCAGTTAAGATAATCTCCAGAATCTAGTTTATAAATGTCAATTATATAACCCTTCAAACTTTGAATCCAAAATCCCAATTTTCAGAAAAATTAAATTCATATCATCATTAAAATGTGAGCAAGCACAACTCAATGATGTGAATGAATCCTGATGCTGGGTTTTGGGATAATATCCTATCCTTGGCTCTGTCACTGACTAACTGTGAGACTGTGGGCAAGCTAGTACCCATTCTGTGCCTTAGTATTTTTATCTTGTAAATGAGGATAATAATAGTATCTACCTAATAGGACTGTTGAGAGAATTAAATGAGTTACCACACAAAAAACAAAAAGGTACCTGTAAACTAAGCTTATGAAGATATTCCCAAAGAGAATATGAAAAGGTAGATGCTACTTCTCTATGAAACACCACACACCCCATTGCTGATCCTCTAACACTGCTCAACTCCTCACAGAGAGAGGCCTTCACATATTATAAGCAAATAAATAAATTTAGAGTTGGAATAAAGATTCAAGAAAACAACAGTGAAATTATGTACATTTCAAGAAAAGGTAGTCAAAAAAGTGACTCATCATGACTCCTGACCCTTACAAAACCAACAGGAATAATTCTCACAATTCTCTTGTTAGGGCAGATCGTCTCAGGAGGAAAGCATTGCACTGAATATTTACATAGCTCCTCACTCACTGGCGAATTATGTTCACAAAACTGAACCTCCATAAAATAAATATGTAAGTTCATACACAGTTGACCCTTGAACATGGGTTTGAACTGCACTGTTCACCTGCGGATTTTTTTCAGTAGTAAATACCACAGTACTACGTGATCCAAGGTTCGTTGAATCCATGAACACAGAATCACAGATACAGAGGAACTGCAGAGAGGGAGGAACCTCAGATACCAAGGGCCAACTATAAGTTATACACAAATTTTCAACTGTGTGGAAGGCCAGAGCTCCAAATCCCATGTTGTTCAAAGGTAAACTGTGTATCACTTGTATCCATTTCCTGAGGCTTAGCATTAGTATAAATCTAAGTTAAAAATAAAAGTTCTTGAGATACCCTCAACCACCAGAGAGCAGACAGCAGAAGCAAGAAGAACTACAATCCTGCAGCCTGTGGAACAAAAACCACATTCACAGAAAGATAGACAAGATTAAAACGAAGAGGGCTACGTAACAGATGAAGGAACAAGATAAAACCCCAGAAAAACAACTAAATGAAGTGGAGATACGCAACCTTACAGAAAAAGAATTCAGAATAATGATAGTGAAGATGATCCAGGACTTCAGAAAAAGAATGGAGGCAAAGATCGAGAAGATGCAAAATATGTTTAACAAAGACCTAGAAAAATTAAAGAACAAACAGAGATGAATGATACAATAACTGAAATGAAAACTACACTAGAAGGAATCAATAGCAGAATAACTGAGGCAGAAGAACGGATAAGTGACCTGGAAGACAGAATGGTGGAATTCACTGCTGCAGAACAGAATAAAGAAAAAAGAATGAAAAGAAATGAAGACAGCCTAAGAGACCTCTGGGACAACATTAAACACAACAATATTTGCATCATAGGGGTCCCAGAAGGAGGAGAGAGAGAGAGAGGACCAGAGAAAATATTTGCAGAGATTATAGTCAAAAACCTCCATAACATGGGAAAGGAAATAGCCACCCAAGTCCAGGAAGCACAGAGAGTCCCATACAGGATAAACCCAAGGAGAAACATGCCGAGACACATAGTAATCAAATTGGCAAAAATTAAAGACAAAGAAAAATTATTGAAAGCAACAAGGGAAAAACAACAAATAACATACAAGGGAACTCCCATAAGGTTAACAGCTAACTTCTCAGCAGAAACTCTACAAGCCAGAAGGGAGTGGCAAGATATACTTAAAGTGATGAAAGGGAAGAACCTACAACCAAGATTACTCTACCCGGCAAGGATCTCATTCAGATTCGATAGAGAAATCAAAAGCTTTACAGACAAGCAAAAGCTAAGAGAATTCAGCACCACCAAACCAGCTCTAGAACAAATGTTAAAGGAACTTCTCTAAGTGGGTAACACAAGAGAAGAAAAGGACCTATAAAAACAAACCCAAAACAATTAAGAAAATGGTCACAGAACTTACATATCGATAATTATCTTAAACATGAATGGAGTAAATGCTCCAACCAAAAGACACAGGCTACACAACAAGACCCATATATATGCTGTCTACAAGAGACCCACTTCAAATCTAGGGACACATACAGGGGATGGAAAAAGATATTCCATGCAAATGGAAATCAAAAGAAAGCTGGAGTAGGAATACTCATATCAGATAAAATAGACTTTAAGATAAAGAATGTTACAAGAGACAAGGAAGGACACTACATAATGATCAAGGGATCAATCCAAGAAGAAGATATAACAATTATAAATATATATGCACCCAACATAGGAGCACCTCAATACATAAGGCAACTTCTAACAGCTTTAAAAGAGGAAATCGACAGTAACACAATAATAGTGGGGGACTTTAACACCTCACTTACACCAATGGACAGATCATCCAAAAGGAAAATAAATAAAGAAACAGAAGCTTGAAATGACACAACAGACAAGATAGATTTAACTGATATTTATAGGACATTCCATTCAAAAACAGCAGATTACACTTTCTTCTCAAGTGCGCACAGAACATTCTCCAGGATAGATCACATCTTGGGTCACAAATCAAGCTTCAATAAATTTAATAAAATTGAACTCATATCAAGCATCTTTTCTGACCACAGCACTATGAGAGTAGAAATCAATTACACAGGAAAAAACATTAAAAACACAAACACATGGAGGCTAAACACTACGTTACTAATAACCAAGATATCACTAAGAAATCAGAGAGGAAATCAAAAAATACGTAGAGACAAATGACAATGAAAACACGACAATCCAAAACCTATGGGATGCAGCAAAAGCAGTTCTAAGAGGGGAGTTTACACCTATACAAGCTTACCTCAAGAAACAAGAAAAATCTCAAATAAACTATCTAAACTTACACCTAAAGGAACTAGAGAAAGAAGAACAAACGAAACCCAAAGTTAGCAAAAGGTAAGAAATCATAAAGATCAGATCAGAAACAAAGAAAACAATAGCAAAGATCAATAAAACTAAAAGCTGGTTATTTCAGAAGGTAAACAAAGTTGATAAGCCATTAGCCAGACTCATCAAGAAAAAAAGGGAGAAGACTCAAATCAACAGAATTAGAAATGAAAAAGGAGAAGAAACAACTGACACTGCAGAAACACAAAGGATCATCAGAGATTACTACAAGCAACTCTATGCCAATAAAATGGACAACCTGGAAGAAATGGACAAATTCTTAGAAAAGTACAACCTTCTGAGACTGAACCAAGAAGAAACAGAAAATATAAACAGACCAAACAGAAGCACTGAAATTAAGACTGTGATTAAAATCTTCCAACGAACAAAAGCCCAGGACCAGATGGCTTTCACAGGCAAATTCTATCAAACATTTACTGAAGAGCTAACACCCATCCTTCTCAAACTCTTCCAAAATATAGCAGAGGGAGGAAAACTCCCCAACTCATTCTACAAGGCCACCATCACCCTGATACCAAAACCAGACAAAGATACTACAAAATAAGAAAATTACAGACCAATATCACTCATGAATATAGAGGCAAAAATCCTCAAAAAAATATTAGCAAACAGAATCCAACAACATATTAAAAGGATCATACACCATGATCAAGTGGGATTTATCCCAGGGATGCAAGGATTCTTCAATATATGCAAATCAATCAATGTGATACACCATATTAACAAATTGAAGAATAAAAACCACATGATCATCTCAATAGATACAGGAAAAGCTTTTGACAAAATTCAACACCCATTTATGATAAAAACTCTCCAGAAAGTGGGCATAGACGGAACCTACTTCAACATAATAAAGGCCATATACGACAAACCCACAGCAAACATCATTCTCAATGTTGAAAAACTGAAAGCATTCCCTCTAAGATCAGGAACACGACAAGGCTGTCCACTCTCACCGCTATTATTCAACATAGTTTTGGAAGCGCTAGCCATGGCAATCAGAGAAGAAAAAGAAATAAAAGGAATACAAATTGGAAAAGAAGAAGTAAATCTGTCACTGTTTACAGATGACATGATACTATACATAGAGAATCCTAAAGATGCCACCAGAAAACTACTACAGCTAATCAATGAATTTGGTAAAGTTGCAGGATACAAAATTAATGCACAGAAATCTCTGGCATTCCTACACACTAATGATGAAAAATCTGAAAGTG
Organism: Globicephala melas; assembly: GCF_963455315.2. Lineage (NCBI taxonomy): Eukaryota > Metazoa > Chordata > Mammalia > Artiodactyla > Delphinidae > Globicephala > Globicephala melas. The sequence continues at coordinate 155,482,269 of NC_083315.2, forward strand.
AAATTAAGGAAACACTCCCATTTACCACTGTAACAAAAAGAATAAAATACCTAGGAATAAACCTTCCTAGGGAGACAAAAGACCTGTATGCAGAAAACTATAAGACACTGATGAAAGAAATTAAAGATGATACCAACAGATGGAGAGATATGCCATGTTCTTGAATTGGAAGAATCAATATTGTGAAAATGACTATATTACCCAAAGCAATCTACAGATTCAATGCAATCCCTATCAAACTACCAATGGCATTTTTTATGGAACTAGAACAAAAAATCTTAAAATTTGTATGGAGACACAAAAGACCCCAAATTGCCAAAGCAGTCTTGAGGGAAAAAACAGAGCTGGAGGAATCAGACTCCCTGACTTCAGACTATACTACAAAGCTACAGTAATCAAGACAATATGGTACTGGCACAAAAACAGAAACATAGATCAATGGAACAAGATAAAAAGCCCAGAGGTAAACCCACGCACCTATGGTCAACTAATCTATGACAAAGGAGGCAAGGATATACAATGGAGAAAAGACAGTCTCTTCAACAAGTGGTGCTGGGAAAACTGGACAGCTACATGTAAAAGAATGAAATTAGAATACTCCCTAACACCATATACAAAAATAAACTCAAAATGGATTCGAGACCTAAATGTAAGTCTGGACACTATAAAACTCTTGGAGGAAAACAGAGGAAGAGCACTCTTTGACATAAATCACAGCAAGATCTTTTTTGATCCACCTCCTAGAGTAATGGAAATAAAAACAAAAATAAACAAATGGGACCTAGTGAAACTTCAAAGCTTTTGCCCAGCAAAGGAAACTATAAACATGACGAAAAGACAACCTTCAGAATGGGAGAAAATATTTGCAAACGAATCAACAAAGGATTAACCTCCAAAATATATAAATAGCTCATGCAGCTCAATATTAAAAAAAACAAGCAACCCAATCCAAAAATGGGCAGAAGACCTAAATAAACAGTTCTCCAAAGAAGACATACAGATGGCCAAGAAGCACATGAAAAGCTGCTCAACATCACTAATTATTAGAGAAATGCAAATCAAAACGACAATTAGGTATCACCTCACACCAGTTAGAATGGGCTTCATCAGAAAATCTACAAACAACAAATGCTGGAGAGGGTGTGGAGAAAAGGGAACCCTCTTGCACTGTTGGTGGGAATGTAAACTGATACAGCCACTATGGAGAACAGTATGGAGGTTCCTTAAAAAACTAAAATAGAATTACCATATGATCCAGCAATCCCACTACTGGGCATATACCCAGAGAAAACCACAATTCAAAAAGACACATGTATCCCAGTGTTCACAGAAGCACTACCTACAATAGCCAGGTCACGGAAGCAACCTAAATGCCCATCGACAGACAAATGGATAAGGAAGATGTGGTACATATATACAATGGAATATTACTCAGCCATAAAAAGGAACGAAATTGGGTCATTTGTTGAGACATGTATGGATCTAGAGACTGTCATACAGAGTGAAGTCAGTCAGAAAGAGAAAAACAAATATCGTATATTAATGCATATATGTGGAACGTAGAAAAATGGTACAGATGAACTGGTTTGCAGGGCAGAAATTGAGACCCAGATGTAGAGACAAACGTATGGACACCAAGGGAGGAAAGCCGCGGGGGTGTGGGGGTGGGGGTGTGATGAACTGGACGATTGGGATTGACATGTATACACTGATGTGTATAAAATTGATGACTAATAAGAACCTGCTGTATAAAAAAATAAATAAAATTCAAAACTTTTTTAAACAAATAAATAAAAATAATAAAAGTTCTTGTCTTCCCTAGAGCAGAATGGCTGATCCCATTTCCTAGGAAATGTCTTATATTTTAAAAGAGAAATGCTAATTTCAATTAGGCAATGGATATTTAACATGGAGAAATTTTTTTAACAGTTGAACACTGATTAAAATGGATTAACGAAAATTCAATATCCATTCATGATAAAAACTCTTACCAAAGTGGGTATAGGGGGAACATATCTCATAATAATGAAAGCTATTTATGACAAACCCACAGCCAACATAATACTCAACAGTGAAAAGCTGAAAGCCTTCCCACTAAAATCTGGAACACGACAAGGATGCCCTCTCACCACTCCTATTCAACATAGTATTGGAAGTCCTAGCCACAGCAGCCAGACAAGAAAAAGAAATAAAAGGTATCCAAATTGGAAGGGAAGAGGTAAAATTGTCATTATAGGCAGATGACATGATACTATATACAGAAAACCCTAAAGACTCAACACAAAAACTACTAGAACTGATAAACGAATTCAGCAAGGTAGCAGGATACAAGGTTAGCATACAGAAATCTGTTGCATTTCTTTGCACTAACAATGAAATATCAGAAAAGGCATGTAAACAAACAGTCCCTGACAATCCCTTTTAAAATTGCATCCAAAAACAAGAAAAAGTACTTAGGAATAAACCTGACCAAAGAGGTTTTGAAAGACTTTTATGCTGAGAACTATAAAACATTGATAAAAGAAACTGAAGATGACTCAAAGAAATGGAAAGATATCCCATGCTCTTAGATTGGAAGAATTAATATAGTTAAAATGGTAATACAGCCCAAAGCAATCTACAGATTTAATGCAAACCCCATCAAAATACCCATGACATTTTTCACAGAACTACAACAAATAATCCTAAAATTTATATGGAACCATAAAAGATGCAGAATTGCCAAAGTATCCTGAGGAAAAAGAACAAAGGTTGAGGCATAACCCTCCCAAACTTCAGACAATACTACAAAAAGCTACAGTAATCCAAACAGCATGGTATTGGCACAAAAACAGACATATAGATCAATGGAACAGGATAGAGAGCTCAGAAATAAACCCACATACCGACGGTCAATTAATCTACAACAAAGGAGGCAAGAATACATGATGGAGAAAAGACAGTCTCTTCAGCAAGTGGTGTTGGGAAAGCTGGAAAGTCGCATGTAAATCAATGAAGTTAGAACACTCCCTCACACCATACACAAAAATAAACTCAAAATGGCTTAAAGACTTAAGACATGACACCATAAAACTCCTAGAAGAGAACATAGGCAAAACATTCTCCAACACAAATCGTAGCAATGTTTTCTTAGGTCAGTCTCCCATGGCAATAGAAATAAAAGCAAAAAGAAACAAATGGGACCTAATCAAATTTATAAGCTTTTGCACAGCAAAGGAAACCATAAACAAAATGAAAAGACAACCTACGGAATGGGAGAAAATATTTGCAAACAATGCGACAAAGGATTAATTTCCAAAATAAACAAACAGCTCATACAACTCAATAACAACAACAAAAAAATCCAATCAAAAAATGGGCAGAAGACCTAAATAGACATTTCTCCAAAGAAGACATACAGACGGTCAATAGCCATATGAAAAGTTGCTCAACATCACTAATTATTAGAGAGATGAAAATCAAAGCTGCAGTATCACCTCACACCAGTCAGAATGGCCATCATTAAAAAGTCTGCAAATAATAAATGCTAATGAGGGTGTGAAGAAAAAGGAACACTCCTACACTGTTGGTGGGAAAGTAAACTGGTGCAGCACTATGGAAAAAGGTATGGATGTTCCTTAAAAAACTAAAAATAGAATTGCCATAAGATCCAGCAATCCCACTCCTGGGCATATCCAGAAAAAACTCTAATTCAAAAAGATGCATGCACCCCAATGTTCATAGCAGCAGTATTTACCATAGCCAAGACATGGAAGCAACCTAAATGTCCATCAGCAGATGAATGGAAAAGAAGATGTGGTATATACATATATACAATGGAATACTACTCAGCCATAAAAAATGAAATAATGCCATTTGCAGCAACATTGGATGAACCTAGAGATTATAATACTAAGTGAAGTAAGTCAGAAAGAGGAAGACAAATATCATATGATATCACTTATATGTGGAAACTAAAATATGATACAAATGAACTTATTTACAAAACAGACTCACAGACATAGAAAACTATGGTTACCAAAGGGGAAAGGGGATAGGTGAGGGATAAATTAGGAATTTGAGATTAGCAGATACAAACTATTATATATAAAGTAGATAAACAAGGTCCTACTCTATAGCACAGGGAACTATATTCAATATCCTATAATAAACCATAATGGAAAAGAATATTAAAATATATATGCGTGTGTGTATAACTGAATCACTTTGCTGTACACCAGAAACTAACACATTGTAAATCAACTATACCTCAATAAAATAATAATTACAATAACAATAATTTGAAAATGGATTAGCCTGTTACAGGCTGTTGAAAAAAAATAGCAGGTTCTACATCAAGAGAACTTGCATGAGCTGGAGCACAGTCTCCAAAAGAAAGAAACAAACGAATCACTCTCCAGGGTCCCTCCCTAAACAGAACACACAATAATTAAATTTTTTAAAATAGAGGATAATACTATCATGTACTTAGAGGACTTAAAGAATACAAATAGAAAGATTCAGATAAATCACATGATAGTTGGCACATTACATACGCTCATTTTTAGGTATGCCCATTTTACTGCTATATTTCGTTACAGTAAATATTTTAATGCTAAGAAAGCAATTTTCACTGAGCAGCCCACCAGATTCACTTGTTGTGAGAAATACTCTTTCTGATTTGCACATCTTCCCATAGATTACAGCAGGTGCCCCCCCAGGTTACTTACAGGTGATAGGGTGCAAATCATTGCTCTATCGAGGGAGTGTAAATATAAGGCAATGAGTGACATCCCCCTCTGGCATGCTGGGAGCAGAAATCATTGAGAGGCAACTACTTTAATAGAACAAGAATTTGAGGAATCTAAGGGGAAGACTCTAGACCAGACAAGGAACAGCCTAAAGTAAAAGGAAAGAATCTTATTTTCCTGTGTCCTATTTTAAATGAGTGGCTTTGCAGTCTAGGTACTTACAACTCAGATGGGAAAGAAATACCTGTTGAGCTTATCTACTTCCCATGTATAAAACTACTCCCCCAGAGCTCAGCATTATTCAATTCTAGGCCTACCAATTCTAGGAGAACACATTCTGTGTTTTAAAAGCTTACCTGTACAGAAGTTTCACTTAATACATAGTTTTATTTCCCAATTGCTCAATTCAAGGGAAATTCGTCTAATATTCAACCTAACAAAGTAGGTTTTTCTCTGCTACTAGTTAATAATGTTTTTATTTTCTTACTAATAAATTAAAGAGCAAAGAATTAACTCCCATTATTAATAAGGTAGTTAAATCTAAAACATTTCATGAGCTACCCAAATATATAAAGTCTATGGCCCCATCTGCAAATATACCATAAATAATAAAAATTTGGTAGATACAAGAAAGTCCAAGTTTATTTTCTAAATGAAAGTAGTAAAAAAAACCTTATGAGAGAAAATATGTTCCCTGTGCTCAAGCAATTAGCTTCCAATTACAAGCAAATGATGACTATACTTCTGCTTTGTAAAAAGAAAATAACAAATAATCAATTAAACTTGGGGCTTATGTGACAACTCAGTACAGCACAGATATATATAAAACTATCATTATAGCACACATGTAATACTAATCTTATTAGAGTGTATACTCATAATTAGAAACGTGAAGGAATAAATTTCTTTGGTTTTCTAAGAGTTTACAGAAGATGAGTTAGCAAATTCCAAAAGAAGGAAATAAGAGACAGAATTAGCAAAATATTAATTAAAAAATGTTCATTTTATTCATTCATTCCCTGGTGGTCCAGTGGTTAGGACTCCATGCTCTCACTGCCGAGGGCCCAGGGTTCAATCCCTAGTCAGGGAACTAAAATCGCACAAGCCATGTGGCACAGCCAAAATAAAAAAGTAAAGCTTTCAAATTCAATAGAATCTAATCTATATAGACTAGCTGGCAAGCCATCTGACAAGCTAAATTTAAACTATAAAATAATAAAGCAGTTGAAAAGCTAAAGCTATTCACAGTGGTTACGTCCTTTATCTCACATCCATACTCCTCAACAACTAAATTTCCAAAAAGGTGGGTAAGAGTAAATGCAAACATATGTAAACATTCTTACGTGTTCTATAGCCCCCGCCTGTCCATTACTATATTCTCGATACTGTCCAAGCATCTGGTCAACTTGCCGCAGGTTCCGACTAGTGTCCTAAAGAAAGAAAGTGGACTTTATTAATTGCTCCAAACAATGTTTTCCCCAATCAATCTTAGCGGCATATCAAACAGCTAGGTCACCCATTTGCAAAAGGTACAATTTATATAATAATTAAGTTGGGTAATATACTTCATAAATATCAAATAAATCTTATTAACAGCACTGACAGAGAAACTCAAATCCATCTGCAATTTACTTGTGTGAAATCTGAAGCACAAAATTTCAATCCTTATCCAAGGTTCCATAATAAGTTGGCAACAAAACCATAAATTGGAAAAGAATCCTCATCGTCAATTTGTGCACCTCAACTAATTCAGACCCTCTTTATAGAAGAGAAATCCTGAGAAAAATCTAGTCGATTGTGTTCATGACAAGCAAATCATTAGGATCAATGTTATTTCAGTTATTACTTTACCTCAAGGACTCCATTAAGAGAAAAGAAAACAAAATATCCTTTAACTTTTAGCTATAAAATTTGTTTGTAATTACAATAAAAATGCTTTCCACCTAAATATGCTAGGTTTCACCTGAGAGGTAAATGGAGGCATTTCTTTCAAAAATATATACTTACTAATATGTTTCAGTAGTGGGAAAGTACAAGAATTTGTACTGCAAGAATCCAATATTATGTTAATTTAAATAAGTTTAGAAAGAAAAAGGCTCCGGAGTTTTAAATCAAATTATGGTTTCTCCACTGAATTAGGGAAGTAGTTTGTTAATATCTATTAAAAAAAAAAAAAAATTATGGTTTCTCCACCAGAAATTAGCCTCTTCTTATCTAAGCATACTAACCCAAAGCAATTGAAAGCCAAAATCCATGTTTATCCAGGCAAAACGGAAGTAAGAGGTAGGAAAAAAAGTCTGAGTTTTCTTTTTGCCCTTCCTCCACCTCTTTTCCAAAGCCCTTTCCTATGGAGGGAATGTAAACTGCTGCCACTCAAACTTCCAAACACTGTCAAAAATTAGCCTCTAAATAAAAATGGCATCTCAGTATCATTCATCCATGAATAATTTACCTACCCAAAATATGAACAACTTCTCTAAAGGCAAATGTCCACAAGAAGGTAAACTATGGTAATAATTCCTATTGGTTTCACTCCCACAGTATTTTATTTGGAAATACTGCCTTATCCCAAAACATTTCCACAACCTATCATATATTTCAAATATATCTTTACTGACTGTGTTAGGCAGAATAATGCCCCCAAAGATGTCCAAGTCCTAATCCCTCGAACCTATGTATATGTTTCCTTATATGGCAAAAGGGATTTTGCAGCTATGATTAAGTTAAGGACCTTGAGATGAGGAGATTATCCTGGATTATTGGGTGGACTCAATCACAAGCATCCTTAAAAGTGGAAGAGGGAAGCAGAAGAGTAGTCAGAGTGATATGATGTAAGAAGTACTCAACCCACCCTTCCTGGCTTTGAAGACGAAGGAAGGGGCTACAAAACAAGGAATGTGGGCAGCCTCTAGAAGCTGGAAAAGGAACAGATATTTCCCTAGGACCTCCAAAAAGGAATACAGCCCTACTGACATCCTGCTTTTAGTCCAATGAAACCAGGGTCAGATTCTGACCTACAGAACTGTAAGAAAATTAATTTCTGGGTTTTTTAGACATTAGTTTTGTGCAAATTTGTTACTGTGGCATAAAAAACTAATACACCGACTGAAACCATTTCTTAGCTCAACCTAGTTAAAATCTATTACATGCAACCATTGCTAAACTAACCTGTAAAGTACTTGTTATAGTGTTGACCTTCTCAGTGACATCCACAGTAGGTCGATTTCGAGTTTCCCTGTGTATTGAACTGGCAGCCCATCGACCCAATGGGTCATGAGAGCGGAAGTGGTCTGAATCGTTGGAGGATTCTGCCATTGAGGTGCAAAAATCCTTAAAAATAAATCCAGGTCAAGGTCAATCAAATGGTAAAGAGCACAGAAATAAGAGATTAATTTAACTATTTACTTTTTGATCTTTTAAAGTATTTATTACATTAGCCCTTTGCCACATCATAATTTCTAACACATAGCTTGAAAACACAAGTCATTTCCACATGTAATTCTCCCTCCTTTGTTTTTTCTGGTTTATGAGCAATTCCTCAGACATTTACAACTCCAAATAATAATAATCACTTAGTTTTGTGCAATGCTCCTAAATTTTATAAGCTCTTTCACATACAGTATCTCACATAACTCTACCAACAACACTGTAAGGTATATGAGACATATAGATTGGTATCTCTACAATGAAGAAGAAAAAAAACCCACAGATATTCTCTAAGGCTAAAACCTGCAGGTCTCAATATTAGTCTGATGTCCATTCTTTTTTCTTTAATTTATTTATTTTATATTTTTGGCTGCATTGGGTCTTTGTTGCTGTGCACAGGCTTTCTCTAGTTGCAGCCAGCGGGACCTACTCTTTGTTGCGGTGTGCAGGCTTCTCATTGCGGTGGCTTCTCTTGTTGCAGAGCATGGGCTCTAGGTGCACAGGCTTCAGTAGCTGTGGTGCACAGGCTCAGTGGTTGTGGCTCACAGGCTCTAGAGCACAGGCTCAGTAGTTGTGGAGCACAGGCTTAGTTGCTCCGCAGCATATAGGATCTTCCCCGACCATGGCTCGAACCCACGTCCCCTTCATAGGCAGGTGGATTCTTAACCACTGCACTGCCAGGGAAGCCCTAGTCTGATGTCCATTCTACTAAGCTATGAGAACATGTGCATCTTTAAGCAAAAATACAACACACAGAGAATGACCTAAAACAAAAGAATTCCATTCACTGTACAGTGAACACTCTCATACACCTTAATTTAAAATATAGTAGAATTGAACAAATGCAGTAGTAGAGGTACAAACTCTACAATAACAAGTGTGTGAGAAGATGGAATCTTCAACATCTCCACCAAAACAGAAAGCCAAACATCTTGAATATAATGTCATCAGTAGAAAAGTCTCTAAATATGCTTTCCTCCCATCCTTACCTCGATTTTCAATCTAATGCAAAAGAAAATTATTTCATGCAAGACGATCTCAAAAGTTTCAGAATACCTTTTATAGAAATTGAAGAAATGAAATATATTTGTAACAAAGAAGCATCAGAGAAAATTCAATTATCAAAAGTGAAAGTTTGAGTATTCCAATAATTTCATCTTCTGCTTAATAGAAGGTTAACATAATCTTTATTTTAACATTAATTGTTATAATCTTCCTAAAATCTATATGGCCAGTTTTCTGGCCTTTGAAATACAGTATGATGAAACCTCTCTTTAATAATCAAGAATATCTGAAATTTTTGGATCTTTATTCTGAATGCATCTGGGAAGTACATGACCATACATCTAAAGCCAAGATAAAGGGAATTTGCTAAATATGTATAGATTCTCGAGCATTTAATGAAAGTAGTCATGTTTTTAAAATATTAAAATAAAACTAAATAAAAAGATAAGCAAGGAAGCTTGCTGTGAGTTTAGGTTTTTCAAAGTGAAATACAGTCTGTCCTTGTAGCACCAGGAAAAGAGTCAACGGAACATCCAACTTCTTCGAACTGGCTGAGACAGGGCTAGCAAACACCTGTCACACTCGAGCCTCTCCTCTGCCCAGGTCTCTCAACTTCCTTCCTCACCTCTCTTCTCTGGTTCTCGCCCCCTTCCCCTGTCTAGAAGTACAAAGGTACAGTGCCCATGATGTAGCTCTCTATCGTCAAAAAACATGAACAAGAAACAGGCTGAAGCAATTGTTTGGCTATGATTTTGGAGGATCACAACTGTTTAAATCCAAAAGAATAAACTTAAGAAGAAATCTTAAATGTAAAGTTCACCTTTATACTTAGGAAATCACGGGTGTGTGTGTGTGTGTGTGTCTTTGCACGCCTGTGTGCACTCATGTGAGCACACCCATAAATCTATGTATGCCACATGACCTAAAATCATTTGCTCTATGTAAATGTACTTTCCAACATTTTCCATTAGTGAAAACAGGAAAAATCAACATTTTCTGAGAGCCTGCTACAATGCGAAGTACTATATAGATGCTCACACAGACAATCCAACTTAATTCTCATAATAACTTATTAAAATGGGCAGTTAACTCCTAATCTATCGAGGATGCTGAGGGGGAGCTGTTAAGTAACAAGTCCAACACCATATAATGATTTTAAGTAGCAGACCAAGGATGCAGACCCAGGATTCAGCCAGGCTTCTCTACCTTCAGTATTCTTTTCATTCTACTTTGCTCTGCTGTCCCCTAAACACTACTTACGAACAATCTTAACAGTTAGTAAAAATCATTACAGGCAGCAGCAGGCCATGGTTTACATGTTGTCTACAGCCTCTTCAACCCCCTCTCATTTCATTTAGGCATAAAAATATCAAAATGAGGGAGGCTGGAATCAAGTAGCAATATGAAATCTGTATTAGGCACCAGGAAAAAAACTAAGTGACATATCTATGCTGCATATAATAAAGAGCCTTAAAAACAAATCAAATCATTGGCCTCAGAGTAAAGGGGTTTTTATTTCCTGTTCCTTCTACTTCTTGTATAATGGAAAATAATAATTATGCCTGGATCTGTCAAAATTTTGTATCTAAAAGTATAATGAATATCATTTTAATAAGTCAAAATTCTGGAAACTAAATTGGAGTTAGGATACCACGCAGAATAAAAAGGTAACATTGGAAACCAGATGTTAACTATAATGGCTACTGGTGAGAGCAGGAAACAAGATAACCATCTATGAGACAACCTGATTTTTTTGAGTACCAAACTTTTAATAATAATGTTATCTACACACAACTTCAATGGATATAAATGGTGTATCAGACTCATCTAATGAGCAGACAGTCTGAGTTTCAATTTGACTACAGTGCTAACTGAAAATTTTATGGTTATTTTTTAAAATTTGAGAAAATATTTAAAATATAAAATAGTAGAGACTAATATAACAAGCATGCATGTATCTACTACCTAGAATGTTATTATTATTCTTTTCTATTTCTGTCTTCTTTATTCTATTTCTATCACCTTATTTCCCTATTATTTTAAAGAATATATTCTTAATATTGTTATTTCCCATTCTGACACGTGTGCTTCTAATATTTTTAATAAAATATTTAGAACGCTATAAATAAAGTCTTAGTACCCTCTCACACTACCCTCCACCCAGTACTACTCCTGCCCCACCTCCCCTGGGATAACTACCAGAATGATTTTGTGTTTAACTTTCCACACCACACTTCTATACTTTTACCGCAGGTATATGTACCTTGCAGTCTTTCTTAATGGAAAACACATTATAATCAGTTGATAAATATTAACAAGTAAAGACATGGGATATATGAATTTAAAACAGAAAATCTTAGCAGCATTACACAAAATTAACAACAGCATTAACTAAATTATTTGTAATTGTCACATTAAAAAAAGAAAAACCTCTCACCCCTATGAAGGATTACATACTTTTAATAAGAAAAAAATCACACTTTCCAGAATGAATTTCACTATTTCACACAAAAGTCTTCAGCTTTTAATTTCAATTACTTTGAGCAATAAAAGATTTTCAAACTCCTGCATCTGATGGAACTCCTGTAGAAATATCAAGATTTTAAGGTGAGATATATCTGAGAATTTTGCATAGTTTTTTTTAATAGCTTATGAAACATTCACTTTTATAGCATATGAAAGGACTTCAATTACGTGTCATAAGGGTTGAAGGACTTTAAAGACATTAAAGAATCTGTTTATAATAAAAATAGAAATTAGATTAGTATTTTATTGTTGATAAAAACTTAGCACTTTCTAAAACTACTACAGACAATTCAAAAGGTCAAACACGCCTCTCATAGGTAACAGAGAGAGCACCTGACCCTAAATGTCACAAAGCAGAAGGCAGATATGGTGGCAGAGGTCCAATCTTACCAAAAGATGCCAGTCAGCCAACACCTCCACTCCCCAGACATGGAGTTGATGGAGGAAAAGAGAAACAAATGAGAAAGGAGTGGCCACTAGAGTTGGCCCATGAAGATAGTTCCCAAGAGCTCCTTAAGATAACTAAGAAGAGAAGCACAAAACAGTAAGCGCCAATTATACACTCTTCACTGACCATTAAGAATGTACTATTTTATACTACAAGTAAAAAATTAATTTTAAAAAAGTACTGTTTACCCTAATATCAGTGGCATTAATGAAAATAAGATTTTCAGGCCTCTGAAAATCTTCCCCCCAGTGAAATTGTGCCCTAAGTATTAGATTCATTCCATGTTGATAAAAGCATACTGAGCAGTAACATAAAAAAAAAACAAATATGCATGGCCATGCAAAACTGTTCTATCGGGCTTCCCTGGTGGCGCAGTGGCGGAGAGTCCGCCTGCCGATGCAGGGGACGCGGGTTCGTGCCCCGGTCCGGGAGGATCCCGCATGCCGCGGAGCGGCTGGGCCCGTGAGCCGTGGCCGCTGGGCCTGCGCGTCCGGAGCCTGTGCTCGGCAGCGGGAGAGGCCACAGCAGTGGGAGGCCCACGTACCACACACAAAAAAAAAAAAAAAAAAAAAAAAAAAAAAAAAAACTGTTCTATCTAAAACCTAAGAAATATAAATTATCAGTGAGATGCTTTTCTAGCCCATTAACTTGTTTTCCTTTAAATAATTATGTCTGTGTTAGCCAGGTTGTAGGGGAAGGAACACTCCTAACCTCTCCTACTGGATACGTGTAAGTTGATATAAGTTGTCTGTTATGTCAGCAGTTTGTACATTTAACCTACCAACTACACTTCCAAAATTTCCCCTAACAAAATCATCCGAAATACATACAGAAATTTATATATAAGGATATTTACTGAGAAGTGATAATACCGGGAAAATAAAAACAACTTATATTTCAAATTATAAGAGAATGGTTAAAACACAGTACATACAGGTAGTAGAACAGTACACAGACATTAAAACCCTGTTTCTGGAGACATTAAACAGCAATGCAAGGGATAAAAGTATGAATCCCAATTTTGTAATAAACATTATATGATGTCTGTATGTGAATGCAAATTACCCATATACCAATTTAGAGGAGCAGGAAAGGACAATGACAAAAGGGGAAGAAAATAAAAGTATATGTATTTACCATGTAGAGTTTACAGCCGATTTCTATTTTTTAAACATTCCTATCCTTTCCGAATTTTCTACAATGATTGAATAATCAGAAAGAAAAATATATAGTTAAAAGAAAGAAAAACAAATATAAAGATCCCCTTCAGAGATAGCAGATTAATAACAAGTTGACAACCTGGAAAATGTGTTTAAATAAAAGCTATACATTCAGAACCCCCTTTTTCCTAGCAGCTGTTTCCTTTTCCTTCCTGGCAACTTACCTGACCATTCTTCCTAGTCTCCTAACATCTATCTAGGTAGGGTCATGGCACCAGTTCTCACCAATGAGCTAAAGAATTAGGATTTCAATGCCAATCTCTAATGTTTCATACTGAAGAGTACTGGCTGGCCAAAGAAACCATTTATCATGAGTTTGTGAGCTTAAAGAATGATTTTTTTAAAATTATGTATGATTCTTTCTTTGCAATTTTGTTGAACGACAGTCATTAGATTCAAAAAATGATTCTCTTAAACATCCTAAATACTGGAATGAACTTAAAAATTGAAGGACTATGTGAAACTATATTAATGTGTACTGGCATGGCTTATGCAATCAAATTCTGCTTTGGAAAACAAATTTAAAGTGGTTCATGAATGATACTTAATCATTACTACAATTTGAATTCCAAAGAAGAATTATTAAGACTAGTAGAAAAACACCTAGTACGCTCAAGAAAAATCTTCATCATTATTTTTAAAGAGTTAAAAGAAAAAAGTTCAGCTGGATTAGAAATGCATTCTTATTACCATAAGAAATTTCAGCATGATGTTTGTTGACAAAAGAAAAGAATTGCTAAATTTGAAGAATGATTAAAGAACTCTTAAAGAACAATTTAAAGAAACTGAATCACCTAAATCCTGGTTAAACGTGAGAAAGGCATTTCCTTTAACTGGAGAAAAAGCAGTAAATACTCTCTGCAGCTTACTACCACCTACTGGTACAACAAAATTTACCATTGATGGGAAAGCAGTACTATTTACATTGTCTGCTTTTCAGACGCTGAGCTTCTTCCAAGACTCTGGAGAGGACTAAGATGGGTGACCTTGGGTGAAAGTCTCCAGAGACTTAGAGAAAGCTCTGGGTCTGAAAACAGATGGTACAATTCTTAGAATAGTTTATTTAGCTGCTCCCAACACATCAGTATTTAAAGGCATAAATATTGTTGTTTCTGCCTTAATGAACCTTATAACGAAGACATACGGCCACCAGAGCAAGTAATGAACCCTTCATCAATTCTCTCCCACTGAGGATCTATCCATCAAAAACAAATGCCCATATGCAAACCTGAACACTGCGAGAGAAGAAAACTGCATTCAGCCCTGTAATTTCAACCCTTTAATAAGAGAACTTGCAGTGAGTCTTTACAAACTTTCAAGTCCACCTCTTTTTTATTTGACCTAAAGAGCCATCAGATTGTCTTCATTATAATGATGCACATTTGTATGTATGAGAGCTGTAACTTATTGATTCTCAAGCCTCTTTTCCTCAGAGCCAGTTTAAAACAATTAGGATTTGCAAGCTGTTCCATAAAAGATAAGCAACCAGCATCAGGGGTAATGTGTCACAAAGGCTGACTAGTGCATGTTAAATAGGTGATTGCCTCTGTGGCCTCCAAGTGCCTCAAACGTCCCTGTCCAAGGCAGCTGTCCTCAAAGAACATATTCAAGGTAATGATGCTGATATTTAAAGGAGGTCAGGGGAGCTAGGGAGTGTATTTTAAGCCTAATCACTAACCAAGTTCAAAATTTTTAATACATTTCTCACTGTTTCAATAGCTGTAGGACGTGTGATTGCCTCATCCTTCAAGAGAAAAAGTTAACAAACCAGCAGAGATTACCATGTACAAACAATTATCACCTGTATCTGTCTTCTTTATGTCAGTCCTCCTCTGTAACTTAATCTCCTCAAACCCTTTTGGTAAATTCATATAAGATCAAAGTTAGATTGGAAGAATCAATACTGTCAAAATGACTATACTACCCAAGGCAATCTACAGATTCAATACAATCCCTATCAAATTACCAATGGCATTTTTCACAGAACTAGAACAAAAAATTTTTTAATTTATATGGAGACACAAAAGACCCCAAATAACCAAAGCTATCCTGAGAAAGAAAAATGGAGCTGGAGGAATCCAACTCCCTGGCTTCAGACAATACTATAATGCTACAGTAATCAAAACAGTATGGTACCGGCACAAAAACAGAAATACAAATCAATGGAACAGGACAGAAAGTCCAGAAATAAACTCACACACCAATGGTCAATTAATCTACAACAAAGGAGGCAAGAATATACAATGGAGGAAAGACATTCTCTTCAATAAGTGGTGCTGGGAAAACTAGACAGCTACACATGAAAGAATGAAATTAGAACATTCTCTAACACCATACAAAAAAATAAACTCAAAATGGATCAAAGACCTAAATGTAAGGCTGGACACTATAGAACTCTTAGAGGAAAACATAGGCAGAACACTCTTTGACATAAATCGCAGCAATATCTTTTTTGATCGACATCCTAGAGCAGGGGTCCCCAACCCCCAGACAGTCCATGGCCTGTTAGGAACCAGGCCACACAGCAGGAGGTGAGCATCGGGTGAGTGAGCAAAGCTTCGTCTGTATTTACGGCCACTCCCCATCGCTCACATTACCGCCTGAGCTCCGCCGCCTGTCAAATCAGCAGCAGTATTAGATTCTCATAGGAGCGTGAACCCTACTGTGAACTGCGCATGTGTGGGATCTAGATTGCACACTCCTTATGAAAATCTAATGCCTGATGATCTGAGGTGGAGCTGAGGCAGTGATGCTAGCACTGGGGAACAGCTGCAAATACAGATTATCGTTAGCAGAGAGGTTTGACTGCATGGAGACCATAACAAATCAATTGTTTGCAGACTCATATCAAAACCCTATCAGTGAGTGGCAAGTGAATACAAGCTCAGGGCTCCCACTGATTCTGCATTATGGTGAGTTGTATAATTATTTCATTATATATTACAATGTAATAATAATAGAAATAAAGCGCAAATTAATGTAATGAGCTTGAATCATCCTGAAACCATCCCCCCTGCCCTGGTCCATAGAAAAATTGTCTTCCATGAAACCGGTCCCTGGTGCCAAAAAGGTTGGGACTGCTGTCCTAGGGTAATGAAAATAAAAACAAAAATAGACAAATGGGGCCTAATTAAACTTAAAAGCATCTACACAGCAAAAGAAAGCATAAACAAAATGAAAAGACAGCCCACAGAATAGGAGAAAATATTTTCAAACAAAGAGACCAACAAGGGGTTAATCTCCAAAATATACAAACGGCTCATGCAGCTCTATGTCAAAAAAACAAACAACCCAATTAAAAAATGGGCAGAAGATCTAAATAGACATTTCTCCAAAGAAGACATACAGAGGGCCAAAAAGCACACAAAAAGATGCTCAACATCACTAATTATCAGAGAAATGCAAATCAAAATGACAATTAGGTATCACCTCACACAGGTCAGGATGGCTATCATCAAAAAGTCTACAAACAACAAATGCTGGAGACGATGTGGAGAAAAGGGTACCCTCTTGCACTGTTGGTGGGAATGTAAATTGGCACAACCGCTATGGAGAACAGTATGGAGGTTCCTTAAAAAACTAAAAATAGAACTACCTATGATCAAGCAATCCCATTTCTGGGCATATCCAAAGAAACCCATAATCCGAAAGAATACGTGCATCCCAATGTTCACTGCAGCACTATTTACAAAAGCCAAGACATGGAAGCAACTGAAATGTCCATCACCAGAGGAATGGATAAAGAAGATGTGGTACATATATACAATGGAATTTTACTTGGCCATAAAAAAGAATGAAATAATGCCATTTTCAGCAATGTGGATGGACCTAGAGATTATCATACTAGGTGAAGTAAGTCAGACAGAGAAAGACAAATATATGATATCACTCATATGTGGCATCAAATTTTTTTAAAAAAGATACAAATGACCTTATTTACAAAACAGAAACAGACTTACAGATATCGAAAACAAACTTATGGTTACCAAAGGGGAAACATGGCAGGGAGGGATAAGTCAGGAGCTTGGGATGAACACACACACACACACACACACACACACACACACACACACACACACCTACCTATATATAAGACAGATAACCAACAAGGACCTACTGTATAGCACAGGGAACTTGACTCAATATTCTGTGATAACCTATATGAGAATCTAAAAAAGAATGAATATATGTATATGTATAACTGGCTCACTTTGCTGTTCACTGGAAACTAACACAACATTGTAAATCAACTATACTCCAGTAAAACTAAAATTGAAAATAGAATATTTAAGAGTAAATGGGATTGGGAGAGCTTTTTTAGAGAAAAGTGGTCAGGACAGGGGTCTCATAATCAGAGAACTTAATGATGAGAAGGAACCAGTCACACGGACATCTGGGGGGAACCGAATTCTAGACAGGCGGAAGAGCAAATGCAGAGCGCATGAAGTAGGAAGGAGTTTGGCAGGTTTGAGAAACAGCAAAAGGCAGGACCACAGAGAGCAAGGAGTAAGGTGGCATGGGATGAAGTCTGAGAAGCAGGCTAGGGACAGCACATGGAGAGCTTCAAGGCTGAGAGAAGTGTGGATTTTGTTCCAGTCCTCATGTAAGTTCTATGAGGGGAGGCATTTACTCTACGTATTCACTGTTGACACCACAAGGCCCAGAACTCTAAC